>NC_064441.1:5466250-6912500 GCF_023343835.1 Lagopus muta
CACTGCACATTTTCTCAATAATGTCACATACCAGTTTATTGAGCTAAACAGCTGAATCATTATCTTTAGTAAAAAGCATTTCAACTGGCTGGCCTTTGCACAACAGTAAATAAGTGATATGTAAATCTGTAAAATGAACAGACTAATCTGAACATTCCTATTAAGCCTGCCAAAAAGTGGAATTTAGATTTCAATGCGAAAATTTCAAGTGTCGTCATCTTTGTAAGCATTTATGACTAAACAACGAAGCACTGAGAGGCATGCAGTTGAATGTCTTTTCTAACAAAAAAGTGGCATGTAACTTTAATTTAGAGAAAAATCTGCAAACAAAATCTGCAAAGGGTAAAATCTGGCTCCAGAGAAATAATAGACCATGGTCTCAGCTACAGTATGGTGGTTAATGGAGTGTGCGTTTGCAGAGAGCCGTCCATGGAGATCCTTGAGCCGTTCCATTGCTTCCAGACCCGTAGCCACGTGAATGACATTTTGTAGGGTATGGCTGTAATACCTGTTCACCCTGCAGGGAAACTGGGTGTCTGTTAATTGATAGTGCATTTGTTGCTTACGAAACGCAGTGAGGGCCAACACATGCTGTTGGTCTTCATCTTTCATTAAAATGGTGAAAGTAAAAAGTGAGAAGTCTTAGTGAGGATTGTCTTATTAGTTTAAACAAGCAAAATAGAAAACAACTGTGTTTGTTACAAAATTGGACAAGCTGTGATGGACAATGGAAAATTATTGCTGGTTCAGTTCTGCTGGATTTAACATATGGCTTGGAGAAACTGAGCACACTGATTTCTTTTATTATCGGCAAGAGTTGAGGAGCCCCAGCAGCCCATGGGAGGAGTTCGCTGTATGCCAAAAACAAAGCGTGATCATCTTGAAGATGCGTGGGCTTCACATTTCATAGATAGGGCAACCTGTGGTGCAAACATCAATAATCTTGGGTCTTAGACTCAAGCTGGAAGTTCTTAATTGGCTCATTAAATGACAATTCATTGTTTTTTCTTCAGCTGTATGAATAACCTAAATTGTGATATGTTCTAAGAGATCTTTGCTCACTGTGCTGCTGGTGTTACCTAACATTTGCAATTTTGTGCTCATTTTGCAGTCAGATAAAACAGATGCTATTTTCAAAGGTTCCTATGCCCTTCTTTCAGCATTTGAAAAACTGAAGTTATTACCCTCTCTGTTTCATGCTCTCTCTTTATTTCATATCTGCTCTCTGTTTCATACCCTTTATATTAATTTTTCTGATTCTCATTAATTTAACTAGATTGCATCCTCCTTCCCTCTGCTGGGAGATCACTTTGGAGGACAAATACCCTTAAAACTTAATGCCCGATACTAGAAATGCTTATGGGTGCCTAAGGTGAAGTGTTCTCCTGTCCTCATATACGAAGTCTCTTATACGGTCTTGAAAACTGGTAGGAGTTTTTGATAATGTACATCTCTAATGAGAGAGTCGTTTCTACACTTCAATAATAACTACTTCAGTGAAAAATAAAAGTGCTTTAGAGCAGAGGTCAGGGTCTTTTATCCTGATTTTTGTATTTGAGATCACCCAGCAGCTCAACAACCAGTCTGGATATAAATTCTTGTCCTCCAGCTCTTTGTAGCACTTTGCACCAGGTAACAAAGTTTATGGGCATTGAGCCAACTATCTTTTGAGGCACTGAATCCTCCTATTTTGGCATTAATCCATAAAAACAAATTCCATATGTGGCCCAAATACTGGTCTTTGTGAGGCCCAAATTACAATGGGAATAATTAAAATATTTGCTTTCATGTCCCAGATGCTAACTGTGGGAGCTAATTTTATTCACTGCAATTATTTTGGACTAAGTTTAGCAGAAGAGGATAAAATCTAGGATAGTTTTGTAATGGCATACAATCTTTAATTGGCTAAACTATAGGCTTAATTATTTCCGAGATCTAAAAGCAAAGAAAATGTGGAAGTGGCTTATGGGTCTGAGCAGGTCTACAGAGAGCTTACAGTTTATTTGCACAGTGATGTGACATAATGGTCATTTTGGGGCTGTAACCTCTATATTCAGCACAGTAGATCCTTGGCGTGGGTTTTGTGGCAGAATTATGAAGATAGGTAGTGGTACTGATTCTTTGGTTCATATCTACCTTGACCACGCACTTGAGAATAGGTAGCAGTGAAGGTAAAGCATTTTAATCTTTATTTAGTGCAACTAATTGGAATTGTAGCTTTGATACTCTTTAAAGAGAATAAGACATACTGAATCAAAGTTACAATTATATGGGAAAGGTAACATAATTGTAATGATCTTGTTTGCACTGTCATACCAAACGTAGATTCGTAGTGTATTTTGGTAGGATAAATATTCTGGGATGAAGTGCTGGTTTATGACTGAGTTTTTATTTGCGTGCTTTTTGTCTGACAGTCACAAAACAGAGTTACTTTTAAGTTCCATTGGAAGTCTTTTATTTTTAATAATGCCTCTGTTCATAAATAAATTACAAAAGCTATGAGGTGTACTTAAAATAGTTCACTGTGTTTCTTAATACCTTTATAGGTGCAGAAACTATCAGTACATCTGTCTCAACTACGGTATGTACAACGTTGGAGAAATAGGAACATTCAAAATGTTGCTCTCAATTTTTTTTAATGCACCAACTACATTCTAATACGAATTTTTGATTCATCTTAATTATAAATTTAATCATTTTAAATTTTTCATAAGCTTGGGTGGCTTTTCACTGGAGGCTGATTTGCTTCTCTTCCCTTGATGGTAAATCATGAAAAAGCTGTAGTGTGCGCCTCAGCTGAAGACGGTGCTCTGCAAACACCAGCAGAAATGAAGGGAGCACTTCTGCTTTTTTCAATTGCGTGGCCTCATCCTCTTTCTGTGGGAGCTCATGGGCATCTCTTGACTTCTTTTTTCTTTTTTTTTTTTTCCAGTTTGAAATTAGGTCACATATAAATAAAGCTAATTAAGATGTTTCATGAGGGGAAATATTCCCACTAAAAAATTAAATTTCATCAAAATGCACATTTTTAGCGGAGGATATATTTATTTCTAAGAGCAATAATTGGCATATAAAGCAAGGGGTGTTTAGTTTTGAATGATGGTTCTGAGGAAACTAAAAATTATTCTTTCATTTTCGAGGTTGAAGAAAATATGCCTAGTGGGTCTTTATCCCTCTGTCTCCACTTTTTGTTTATTCATCGATAGGGAAGGAAGAGCTGGGGGGACCAGGGACCTACTAATAGTAACTACTGCAATTGCAATTTCTCAGAGGCCTGCAGAAAGACTGAAAAAGCATGTAAGGGATGATTGGTTGCTATTACATTTATGCTGTGAAGTCTTTCCTTATCTTTAAGGAGATGTACCCAAGTATTGTTGCAAAACAGGCAATGAAGCTATAATTCATATTCTGGTTAAAAAAAAAAAAAAAAAGAAGAGATTAATACAACATTAAAAATACATAGCAATTTGCTTGGTTTAATAGGTTCTTCTATTATTCAGCCTCACTAACAGCAATGTTTTCTGCACACCTTTTCAGAGTCTGCTATAGATAATATTTTTTAAATTTTTTTGTGAAATTTTGTCCTTTAGTTTATTGATTCTTTCTGTTTTGTGGGTTGGTTTTGTTTTGTTTTGTTTTTGAGAACATTGGCTTCTTAATCGTTCCTAGCGCTGCTCAAAAGGTGACTTGAGAACTGGTGATTGAGATGATGTAGAATTAATTTGGGGATAAAGTCAATAAAAAGTGTTACAGATCTAATGACATTGAAATTCCCTTGAAACTCAAGTGTTTTTAAAACACAACTGTCTTGAGTAGGGAGAGTTTCCATCTGTTCCTGTCACTGGGAAAACACAGCAGATAAAGCCCAACCTAGGAAGCAATTGAATGTATTTGTGCCGAAGGAAGGAAAGCCAAAGTTTTAATTTGTTTTCCTCCTCCTCCTCTCTGAAGGGTTCAGTTGTTAGCACTTCTTAGAAAGGAAAAGCTTGCCTGGCTGAGTCCAGATCTTGTCTTGTTATGCATTTTAGGAACTGGCATTCTGTCCACATCTGAACCTGCTGAGCAGCTGCAATGGGTCCTGGTAGGAATGCCTGTATGTTTGTCCTGCACCAGCTCTGTTGGGGTTACTGGAGGGTGTTTTGGAGGTGCAGAAGAGCAATAGCAAGGCACCGTGCTGGAAATACGCATGACCAAATCTGAGTTGACACAAACCTTACTTGTTTATTGATTCTGTAGTTTTGTCACGTAAAGGCGCCAGTGAGAAGGATATTTGTACGCATCTGATGGCACGCAAATCAAGTGAAAGTCTGCAGCGAATGTGATTCACAAAATGAAATGCTTCAGTTACCAGGGGCTCAGGAAATCTGCATCGTTCGTGTGCTTCAAGGGTTACAAGTCAAGCAGTTTTTAGCAAACTGCTAATCCGCTGTGCTTGCTATATTGTTATAGTTGGTTGCTGTCCCATGAGCTTCCCACAAATGCTCATACAATCTGATTACCATGGTTCACATGCAAAGGGCGCTGGCCTGGGGACTACCTCGTCTCATTAATGGAAATGAATTTTGTATGCCATGGCTGCTATGGCTGTGCATTAAGGCTTTTGTTTCTGTTTCCATGCCTGTCTTTTTTTCTTTTTTCTTTTTTTTTTTTTCCTCCATGTTTATATTTTAGGCAGAAATGTCTGTGCAGATTTTAATGGCTGGTTATATTACAGGTTTGAGGATTTTTATTTTTGCATAGTGGTGTTATTTTTAATAAGAAACAGATGTATCAGCACAAAAGGAAAAGCTAGAAATTGCATAATCTGTGTTCCTGTTGAACCCTTTAGCTCTGGTTGAACACTCAATGAGCTCAGTTTTAGGACTGGTGACTCCATCTGCTGATGGCCACAGTCACGCTGGGTGGGATGTTGGCACACAAGGGCCCTAGAGGTCCCCCACCATCCGATGTTTCTATCACTCCATTTCTGTATAACTATCCAGCATTAAGAGAATTAGTGTAAATGATGTATCGTCCCATCTTTTTAAGATGTAATGTATTCTGCTGTGAAATGAATGTTCTGTTTTTCTGCTGATTGCAGAGAAGGTAGGAATTAGTCTTCTCTCACTGCTGTTGCTTGGTATGTTTCTGAACTGATGTTGCTATTTGCAGACAATCCAAGAGAGGAAGTAAGTGTAAATATTAGAAGAGATGTGAAGTATGTTCAGTGACTGGTCAGCCACTGCTGTTCTTCTGTGGCTATTTAAGGATTCCACTGTCAGCAAACTGTCCTATTTTTTTTTTAAAGAGAGATGTTGTATGAGAGCATGTACCTGAGCTCAGGTATCCAGCATCTTAAGACCATCAGCACACATTTAACTGATGGTATAAAGCTGAGTTAGTGCAAACCATTGGCCCTCCTGTTCCTGTACCATTCTTGCAATTTAGATGGCAAGTGCTGTAATATGTCTTAGTATCAGGGCTATTATACAGCTTACAGCTTACTTTAACTCAGTGTAATACGCTCCGTGTTTCACAGATGTTTCTTTTCCCTTTGTTTTTGTTCTTTGCTCGTCTTCAATTTGTTAAGGTCTTTAACTCAAAAAATACTGCAGTGTAAGCTATTTAAGTTCTAATAGCTGTGCACAAAGGTCTAAATGATCAAGAAGTTTTCTCAAAAACTTTTCCTCTAAAGGAGATGATTTGTTTATCTTGTGAAGTATTTATTATGTTTCTCTCTAAGCTGCTTTATTTGTGGTAAAGTATTACATTTACTTTTTAAGAAATTATTACTTTAATTTCATTAGTACAGACTAATGGTCTTAATAAGAACTGCTCAGAGTTCAGCCTAATAGCCGTGCGTGATAAATTTTGAATATATAAAAGTTTATCTGCCAAGTTGTGGGTGTCAAAAGCGACTATAAAAGGCTGAAATGAGCAAATGAGAATTGAGGTCTTCTTTAGGATAATAGACTTGTCTAGTTTATTCAGCGTGATATATCTTCATCTCAGCAAGGCTGAGAAATGTGCGTAATTGATGTCTGAGAGTCTATCACACAGAGGCTAAAGATGAAACAACAAACCACATATCCTGGAAGCAGCAGTGCCTCTTCTCCCTGGGCTGTGGTCATTATGAGGGGGAGTTTGGCAGAGAAGTCCATCAGGTCTGTCTGCTTTTTGGGATATAGTTCTGGAAGGGATAGCAGTGAAGTGTCAATCCTTTCTGTAAAAGTTTTGCTCTATGGAATTTTACGTGCAGATTTACTTAAACGTCTTAAACACGCTTGCAAAGTGAGTGACCCTCAATAAATGAATGAATCAGTTTTCAGTGTAAGATGATGACCTCACTGCTGCCTAGTGTGGAAGGCTGGATCAGGAACGTGGCAGGACTGTGTAACAGATATACAGCCAAAGAGGCAGAGAGAAGGGGTGCTTCCTTTGATTCTTTGTTCCATTAATCCTTTAAGGATTCCTCAGTTGACCAGAACTAACGCACCTCGGTTTTTGCTTTAAAGAAAAAGCATGAACTCATTCCAGCGTGTAGACATCAGCATGCTCAGGATGCTGAATGTCACACCACGTTGACTGTGTGTGAAATAATGTGATAAATTCACAGGAATTGTACACCATGCAAAATTACACCTCTGGGCAGACTCAAATGACCAAACTTTGACATTTCTCAAACTTGACAGCTTATTTCAATGGAGATTTAGGAAAAAAAACCACCATGCAAAACAAAACAGAAAGGTCAAAGGCCACCAAACGTATTACCACTGCACTCTTTGCCTATGGCTATAGCGATTTTCTAATATTACATCACGTGGCAAAGTAACGTTTCCTTCTTGAGGCCCTGCAAATAAGAGTAATGGATCCAAGGTTTCATGTATGGCCTTGATATGTAGAAATCCCCTGGTACTGTCACACACCAGGCTGAGAAAGTAGCTGCAGTGGTTGTCCTCTAGGCTTACCATGGTGGATAGCTGGTGATAGCATTATTGCCTTCTCTTAGGGTTCTGGAGTGTCGGTGTGCCTCTGTGTGTGTGTGGGGTGGGGGGGGGCGGGATTTTAAACTGGCTTTCAAAAACATGTTGCAATCTTGGTTTGCAGTAGCAGTTTCCGTGGCAACCTTACTCTGTGTAGTTGAGTTTTAACATTTGAGAGTTCACCCAGAAAATAAATTTGATGTGATTGTGAAGTAAACTTGCTTATTTTCTGAATTCTGTGGATTATTCAGAAAAGCAGATGATGATGCTGCTGCCTTGCTGTGTTTTCTGCTATAAACCATGCATGGAAGCATTGAGACTGTCATCTATCAAAATATAGTAAAATTCCAATAAAGCTAAATTGTAAATGTTGCCATCCTCAGCTCCATAATACATTATCTTTAAGGGCTCTGTGTCATTGTTGAAATTGATAAAGCTCAATAAAAACCCACTGAGCAAGAAATGAAATTATTCTTTTATAAAATGCACTCTGAGACAAGGTTGTTTGTTTGTTTTGTAAGTACTGACCTGCTTTTCTATCGCAAGTTTGAAGATGAGAGCATGGTGACAGTGGAACCATGTTATTATGTTCATCAACATTCTAAATATTTCATTTAAAATATGGTTTTATAAAAAAAAAAAATAATACTCTAAACTTGAGACACTGGGGCTTCATGTATCATTTATCTCTCTGATTTCAATGTGAAATCTTGCTGATACGGTGATTAATCACTAATAGAATCTACTTACTAATTTGTCTACTAATTAATTTATACTTACGTCCTACTGGAAAAGCAGAGAACCTAGATGAGTCCATGATTTATCTCCTGTAAGCATAAGAGGTTGTGAAGTTAATCCTAAATTCTCAGAACTGGTCTAGATGACCTGGTTTTGTGTTGTATCACCAGGAGCAGAAGGGAGCTGGTAAGTGAATTGTTCTGCTCTTCTCCTACTGCTATGAGCTCCGGTTTCTTCAGCAGAAGCAGATCTTGGAAAGTACTGTTGGTGGTGGTAGAGGTTTGGGTTTTTCTTTAGGTTTTTTTATTTTTTATTTATTATTATTATTATTATTATTTAAGAAATGGAATCAGCCCCGCATTATTTTTTTTACATTTTAAACTGTGGTGGATTCCTGCTGGCCAAGCTGATTTAGAGTATAAGAGCTTTACAATGTATATTTTTTTCAGATTTTAATAGTTAAGATTATTTTTATTCTTTCAACAGTAATTCAATTGTGATTGACTGTAATTAAAGAGCAAAAAGCAATTGGGGAAAAAAAATACATATATTGAAGTGAAATGTGTCCAAACAAATGACTGGGAAAAAAAATATATTTTACAGCACAGAATGAGTCATACAAAATTAACTTTCTTAAAAGCTTCTAGGGCCTGTTATTGCAGCTACTGCTGTCAGCATTTTCAAGTTAAACAATATTTACCGTAGTTTTATTTCTCATAAAATTCAACTGTAAGCCTAAATGCAAATGCTCCAATAACAGTTTTGGTTTTTCTTGGTAAAGCTTTGTGGTTTTGGTTCATTTTTCTTTTAGAGGCAATTACAACATCTAGGGGAACATGGTGAGAAATGCATTCTTGATGAAACCTTGACTATGGGAAAAAAAAATGTGCAAGAAGATTGAATATATTAGTTTGGTGTATAGGCACTTGGTCTGAGGAAGTATGGGAAAAGGGAAAGATTAAGGTTCACAGAATACTTTGGAAAAGATTGATTCTTATGCAGAGGAGCTTGCTGCTAACCTCCAGATCACACAGAGTGCCTGGAAAACTGAGCTGTAACCACCAGAACCAGAGCAAAAGAGCTACTTTGGGAATGGAAGCCAAGTGAAGGCTGAGTAGTATTATATGAACAGACAACTTTAATGTAATGGCTAACCGTGCTCTACTCATTTTTCTCACATTTGATCTGCCTGTTGTTTCTTACTTTACAGTATTGCAGTTTTTTCTTTGACTGTTCTCATCTTGAGCCAGCTAGTGAAGGAAGCAGGAAAAGCAGATCGATTTTGCCATTGGTTTTTTATATGGTTGTTGCAACAAAAAACTTTTCATGCTGTAACCAAAATTGGTTGCCAAGCCCATATCCCAAACACAAGGAAAGGAAAAATCATTACTGAAGAAAATTACAGAAGATATGATGGAAAAATATTACTTTCTGCACTAGCGTAATGTTGCTGTCAACAAGGGCATCATAATCTCCTCTGCAAACAATCTGTTTTTCAGAACTGAAGAAGGGTGTATAGGCCTGAAATTTGGCATCGTCTCAACAAAATACTAAATAGCTGTCAAATACATTTGAAAGACGTGTATGTGTGGTGGGTGTTGGTTTCTGGAATGAGTGCAGCTGTTTGCCCTTCCAACAGGTGACATATCTGTTTTGTATTCCCTGCGTAGAGAATAGAGAGAGAAGAATCAAAAGGAGAACCATTAGAAAACAGCCCCAGATTTTTCTGTTTCTGACTATACAAAGAGGATGTAATACATTTCCTAGGTAAAAATTGCTTTTTCAGAACAGAACACCAGATGGACCAATGGGGCGTTCACTCTGGGCAGCATGTTAATGCTTGCCACGCTTCCTGCTATGAACATGCCTGAATCCTCTGCTTGTAAACTGGATTTAACAACTGCAGCTACTACTAGTCACAAAAATAAGGGAATTTACTGCAGTATATCCATATTTCTCTTTGTTGGTTTCAAGTTCTATTCATGTTAGTTGACCTTTCTGTAGGGGAGGTATTACAGAGAGCCAATGTGATATAGATGCAACACCTTTCATGTAGTCCTCATTAGATAGCCTTCAAAGGCTTCATTGATGAGGGATTAAAGTAGGAAAAACATCATAAGAGGTTTCTGGTAGTCTCATAACAAGACGTACCTACCAGACAGAAGGTAAGTGCATTATTTTTACATCAAAGAGTAGGTAGTTTTGAAATGGGCTTTCTAAGGAAATAATGATCTGTTAAGGTTAACTCTCTTAATTTTTTTGTATGTTCAACTGAAAGGATATTTAGCGTGGATTTGATACTTCACTATAAATATTCTCCACACAAATAAGTGGAAGCATAGAAAGGGGCATGAGTTTAATTGGTCATCAGTTTGCTATGTCCAGTATTCTACAATTTATGATCCTCTTTGTTGTCCCTCTAAAACAGCTTTCAAGGTTACTTTGAGCACATTCAGACTTCCGGCATTTTACAATTGCTCTTTTATCTTTATAATAAAATATGTATTTAACGGCAATTAAATGTCGAAACAGCTTGCTAGCAGATGGGTTGGATTTTCTGTCTCCTGAAGTTTTCAGAAGTATGTATTGTTTTATGGTCTTTGTTATTGAGAAGGCTGAGCTAGAGTATCACAGTGGCTTTTCTTGACTTAACAGTTTATCCTTCTTTCTATTGCCTATTTTTATGTTGTTGTTCTCTGTGTAATGTTTTCTTTATCCTTCTAATTCTTACCTAGAGTTATATTTAACACATAATCTTCAAGTCATGGTGCCCCTTTGACCAGCCAAGTAGGACTGCTCATATAAAAAATATATATTTATATCATTCAGAACCAGGCGGTAGCTTTCTAAAATCATTTTAAAATACACTATGGGATCTGATTTCAGATGCTTCTTGCTAAGTTTTTCTGTCTTTAAATTCAAATAACGAACTTGGATATATTACTATAAAAATGAAGATCATAACTGGGGCTGTTCTTGCTTTCTTTGTATTCTTCAACTGTACCACATGTGTTGCAAAGCAGATCCCACTGATGTCTGTCTCAAGTACGATTCTGAAATATATTATGATTTTTTTGGTTGTTATTTCAGTTCTTTTAGCATTGTTGTTTTTTTTTTTTTTTCCTGAAGTGTGATGACTGATTTTGGTACTTCGTATGCAAGTAGAGTTCCTGAGATATTATGCTGTGCAGTGCAGTTACTACTCACTGCATTAACAACCATTTAAAGAAATTCTGTATGAATTTTTATTATGTATTTATATGTAGAGATTTAAATAACCTTTATTAATACACTTCATTGAACAACAGCATGTGTTTTTAAAATGTCATAAATGCAGAGAAAACTTTAAGTATTACTGATATACAATGGATGCTACTTATAAATTCAGCCTGATCATTAGCCATGCAACTACTTCTTAAAACTGCCTTTAATTCTTATTCTGTGGGTAATACTGCCATAACCTGCTAGGAGTTTATTTGACTAAAGCCTTGTATTAAATGACTCCATTAATTCTGGAGTCAAAATTATATAGAAGAGATTTGCTTTACTTTTGAAGGGCAAAACACTCATCTTTTAATGATTTTCTAGTAGAAAGCAGTATGAAATGGTGTTGGGAAGGTGAACCTGTTGGGCAGTTGTTATTACCTAATGGTGTCTTATGTCACTGATGTTTGCAAATTATTCCCTTTACCAACAAAATAGGAGGAGGCAGAGCAAAAGGAAAGATAAATAGCTTGAAGATTGGTTGGTTCAGCTTTCCAAAGGATATTTATTAGCACTTGATGGCTGTGTGGTGCCTCGTAAAATGAGCACAGTGCATCCGCGGACCAGTTCTGAAGCTGACATTATTCAGCGTCTTCCCCAAAAACTGGATGAGGAGACAGCACACGCTCTCAGGAGATTTTGAAGTGAAGTCCAGCTGGGGAAGAGTGGCTTGATATGGTGCACTGTAGACCAGCACTCTGGTATAAGCACTATGGGGGTTCCAAATTCCCCTGTCCATGGCTTAGCATATCTAGGAATGTTACTGCTCTCCTGTACTGCAAGGTCACAACTTGTGTCCAGCTTTGGATTCTTCCTTAAGAAGGATGCTGAGAAACTGGAGAGACTGCAGGCAAGTGGTTCCTGATTTAGGGCTTGTTTCTTCTGCTGTCAAAGGAAATGTGACAGCAAACTCTCTTTGGTAGTGGCAGGCAGTAAAAGTAAGGGCAAGTTGTGGCACATGAAGTTCAGGCTGATGTTAGGAAAATTTTCAGAAGAGATGTCCCACAGCTTAACAGAGAGGTGTTGGCCTCTCTGTCCTGGGAAGTTTTGAAGGTTCAGCAGGGCAACATCATAATTTGCCTGGCAGTGATCCTGCTTTGAATAAGATACTGGGCTAGATAATCTCCAAAGGTCCCTTGAAACTAGTATTTTTATGAATATATGATTATTCACTTGGAAAAATTACAATGTATTATTTTATAGGACTTTAGCTACAAAATTTTTTCCACTTTGTTCTCTGATCTGCAAAGCAATGAAGCATATGCATAATTTTAAGCATGCATCATGGCAAGATGCACAAAGGTACCTCAGAATGGCAGCACGTAAGTGATTGCTAAATTGACCAGAATCTGTGAAGCTCTGAACTATCTACATATTTTCAGGGAAGATATTTTTGCTAACCATTTTTGATCCTAAAGGACACTAGCATGATTTTAAAAGATTCCCTGTGGGTTTTCCAGCAACATTTGGATGTCTGAAAAGCTTGCATGTCCATTGATCCAAATGTGCTTAAAATTATGCAATGTGCTTTAACTTAATTCAGCTTACTTTATACTCTTGCTTCCACTGCACATAGAAGTGTTTGGACTGCAGGTGGATAATTGATATGCAAAGTGTGTATGGTAGGTAAACCTGAAACACGTACCTCAGGTTTGTGCTGTCTTCACTGTTACTAGACTGCTCTGAGAAGCATAGGCAAGGGGTATTTATATGCCTGCACAAGGAAATAGTCTGTAAATCAGGTAGGTAGAGAGTGAGACAGACTTTTGGTGGACAATAGGCTGTTCATTATGTCAATGATTTCTGATGTTTGTTCTCTTCAAAAGAGCTTCAAACAAGCTAAATTCTTCTCTGCTTGTAGACTGTGTTCATCTGTTATGTGGCCCCAGTAACATAATTGGGAGGTACTTTGAAAATGCCTTAAAGCATCAAAATGGAAGGATAATGTAGTGTAGGGTTTGGTTTGATATCTATCGCTGCAAGAAATTTAATATCTTTATCATTTTATTCTAGTTGATGAGTTTGAAGTTAGAGAAGCCGTTGATTACAGATACTTATGTGATGGAATAGCTATTGTCAAAGTATGGAGGAAAACGGCACCCCACTGGTGCAGTCTGTTAAAAATGATTTGCTGGAAATTGACTTTGAATGTTTGTAGTGGAGGTCAGTTCCCCTTGGAGGGCTTGTACTTCCTTCGAAGTATCTAGAAGTATGCCATGCTATTAAAGGATTGATTTTGTTGTAAATATGTATCTGGCAGTGATTTTTATTCATTAAATTGGGAAAAATAAGTGGAGCAAAACAGCTGGGACAATTTCTAAGTAAATTCATCAGTCATTCAGGAACTATGCATTTAAAATACCTATAAATAATAGAATCTTCCATCTAAAAAGAAGTCTTTTATTGATGTATAAGTAGAATGTTACTCTGAAATTTCTTTTTTAACTTCTCATTTCCTTGTGCTTAGAGTCAGAACAGGCAAGTGTTATTTTTATTTTTCCAACTTTATTTTAGCAGCATTATTTTGTACAGTGTGTGCAATAAAATTGATGTGCACAGTTAAGCTTTAAAATGACTTTCAGATAATAAATAATTGTTTTGGAAATTCTGTACCTTCACTCAAATTTTTATTACTATCTTGAGACTGACAAAAATAATGGAGTAACTTCTGTGTTTTGCCATTGGTACTCATCAATTCCCTTCACTCATATCCTTCAATATATTGTATTCCTTTAAATATCTTATTTCCTCTTCGATGTTTATTGTGGGACCACTGATCCTACAACAAATAACGGGGAGATGAAAATAGAGTGAAACTGAGTTTCTGCTTTTTAATACGTATTTTCAGTTCTCCCAGGTTTGCAAAGGAGACATAAATGTTTGCATAGACATGAGAAAACAAACACTCAAATTTGTTTTTGGTTTTTAAAATCTGTTTTCACAGTTAAAAAGATGGCCTATCACAAAGTGAATGTGGACCAGAGAACCCAGGGCCAATACCTTGACAGTGATGACCTCCAGGCCACAGCACTAGAACTGGAATGGGACATGGAAAAAGAGCTGGAGGAGCCTGGCTTTGACCATTTCCGACTCGATGGTGCAGTCCAGCATCATCTGGGAAACTCGGAGAGCCCTGACCTCGATCTTGAGCCCATCCAGCCATCAGCTTCTCCTAAGGGAAGATTCCAGAGACTTCAGGAAGACCCTGAGTACATCTCACACTACTCAAGACAGTCGCCAAAGAGCCACCGCTGCAGTTTTTTTCAGATACTGAAAGTATTTTGTGCTGCGTTGATTTTATTTATTTTTGGAATTATGATAGGATATTATGCGGGCAAGAAATGCCCTTCTCCTCCAGCATCTCCAGAACCAAATAATCCTCAGAACTACCACGAAATCCTCAAGGAAATCAAAGCTGAAAATATTCAGCAAATATACAGGTATGTGTTTTAATTTTTATTTTTTATGTTATTTTTTTTTTTTTACTTAGAGCCATCAGATGTGAATATAAAGAATCTCTGTTAATTTTTAAATTTTATTTATTTTTACTTACAAACCTTGGATTTTCCTTTATGAATGTTACTTATAGTAATGTGGATTTGTCTTAGTTGTTGTCTTATGGAAATGTATTTATTTTAAGAGATCAGTAACTTGTTTACTCAGTATATTCATGTTACCTTTCATGTACATTAATTGCAAAAACACAAACTATTCAGATTGGATATAGGAGAAAGCACCAGATTTTCTAGTTGCAGTCAATCGTCAGATAACATTGTTGAAGAGCAAAGTGTTAGATTGTGGTCTGTAATAATAGGATCTCCGTGAAATCCCCGTCTGGTCTGTGGCAAGTAGATGAATCTTTGCTCTCTATTTTCAGCCTGTGAGTGTGATGTCAACCTTAAGTTCGTGTGCTTTTAGAGGGGAAAACTGAAATCCGAACTATGAGAGATTGGTTTAAGAACATAATCAGGAGGGTGACTCCTTCTCCCAAAACGTTTTTAAAATTTGCTGAATTGAAAAAACAGTGTTTTAATACATAGTACCTATTAACTTGGGTATGGGTATGAAGTGTTATGAATTGCCTACTGAAACCCCTGACTGGGTTTTATTTTTATTTTATTATTTCTTTTTCCATACAGAAATTTTCCACTGGTTTGAAAGTTTATAAAACGCTTTTGTACAAGAGTACAATCACTTTTCTCATGCAGCGAATGTGGAAGAAACTAGGTTTTCATGCCAATTTTTTAAAGTTGGTTCTCCATGAAGGAGGAATTTGACTTATTTCTGGCTTCTGGAAGTGACCCAGAGCAGTGAAAGTTCTTTTTTCGTGGTGAAGGAAACGCATTGCACATTTTTTGATCAGTAGTAGTTGAGAAGTGGCAGAATTTATATACCCAGGATTAAGGAGGATTGTTGTAGAGGAAATCCAAAGAGTTTGTGTGGGTATTTCTGAAGTAAATTGAAAGTAATTATTGAAATATTCCAATATAATTTGTCTCTTTTTTTTTTCATGAGGTAAACTTGAACCTAAAATCCTTGAAGTGGTTAGTAGCATGCTTTGAACCAGTATTACTACTAAATACAAGTTTAAAATGTGTATATATGCATTATAAAGGACTTCATGCCAGTTTTCGTGTGCTGTTCTGGCTCCACGTTATGAATCCAATTATTTTCATAATGGGAAATGCTATAGGTGATGAACAATTAGGGGTTCTGTATGCTACGGATTTAACTTCTATGTCTGCTCACAAAGGAAGGTAGACTGAGGTCTGTCATCAGGCTTAATCATGAGCAAAGTATTTTAATAAGCTAGATTCTACTGATATGATATTACAAAAATTACAGAAAATTGCAGAGAACTCTGTTGGTGTCAGGATGGTATTCCAATACTTTGATTTGGAATTTGGAATTGCTTGCCATTTTATTATTTTGAAGCGTGGTTTTAAAACGTTCTGTTGTTTCATCACTTTTCAAATTATTTTGGCTAACTATTGAGATGTTAATTTAAGTCTGGCCTTTGGGTAAAATCAATTATAGAAATACTTTGCACCTAATAGAACTTACTGTGTTGCCATACTTTAATTAGCATAATACTTAGAACTTGGTGATTTTTTTCCTATATAACAGCAATATTTCCACAAATGTCATCAAGCATTGGTTTTCAGTTCTGTATAAAAATATACAGTTGGAGCTTTTAGTTTAGTATATTACCCACAAGATTTTTCTTTATCCAACATTTTGATCTGAGAAAGTTTTTATTGTATGTTCTGTTAAGCTATTTTCCCTCAACATCTGTTTGTCAAGAGTCAAAGCTATTGCAATGAAACCTGAGTATATGGAGTCCCACAAATATAGAACACACAGCATATGTTTCTTGGGGAAAGAAAAAAAACCTGACAAAATCAATGAGTGTTATTGTAAGTCTTTCAGTGTAATATACTTTGAATTACTAGGGATAAGTGGCAGCTGCTTAGCTTGCAATTTCTAAATGTTACTGAGAATGACATTAATTTAATTTTTGTAGCTTACTACTTAGATCAGACTCAATAAATGTAAGAAATTTTGCTAACAATTTTGATAAAGGAGTTAAAGGGAAAATGTGTTGAAGACACAGTTGTGCCAATCCTTTTACCCCGTCGACATTGGCTTAATGTACTTGGAGGTCCGGAGTGGGATCAGCTGGGATGACGTCTGCTGCAATGGAAGTTGTTCTGTGTATTGGGACCCTCTGGGCTTAAATGAAGTTGCTGAAATGTGCCAGGGGACTTCTGTTGATTTACTTTTTTTTATTGGGATTTGGACTGGATTCTGCGCAAGTTAAATGGAAGGGTCACATCATATGACAGCAGTTTGTCTTCAGAGTTTGCTGAAATAGGAGAGAGGCATGCCTGCTAGGTTTCTTTTTTGACTCAGAGAGTGCTCATTTGCTGCTCTGTCTTCAAGAAAAGCAAGAGGAAAAAAAATGAGATAATGAGTCTACTATGTTTATTTTATAGGAAGTTTTGGTTTTTGATTTGATTTCTATAAATTGACTTTGTAAGTGGATTCATATTGAATGATAAATGAAGAAAGATGGACTGTTGTGGTGCTGTTTGTGATAATTCTAGCTATACCTTACTTATCTGATCAGTTAATTCTCTCAAACATTGTTTTAAAAATCCTGACGGCCTTGCACGGCCTTATTGTGCCATTCCTTTCAACAGTGAGAGTTGTCAGCTGCTAGCACATTCACAGCCTTATGACTGTGAAAGATGAATACGTGTTTCCGTGATTGACAACACGGACCTACAGACCAAAGACCTTTTCGCTTTGCTCTTCATCCAGTCTGTAGGGCTATTCCTACATTTCAGCTCTGCTTTTCATTCTATATATCCTCACTCAAATCTTTCTTCACTGAGATTTCTTCCCCCTCGAGCAATAGGGAGGTTTAAATCCCTTTGTAATGCATCTAGTTGTAACTAACTGTCCTTTGGAGGCATATCTTTTCCTTCTTCCAGCTGGTAATAGCACCTGCAGAATCTCACAAATCCATCTCTGGCAAGAATTGATTTGTCACCAGTGCCTGGTTCTATCCTCAACTTCAGCTTAGTTCTTCAAAAGACTGTAGGAAAGTAGATAGAAGCTGCTCTCCTTACATGGTCACTGCCACAGAAACAAAAGTTGCTTTGCAGCGAGGAAAGGACTTTATATCTTTGTCTGAAAGTGAGAAAGGAAACTTCCTTCAGACCCAAGTTTCTGTTGTCCTTCAGCAGTTATATTCAGTGTTGTTAAGTCCTTGGAGCTTCAAACATTTGTATCAAGTAAAACTTGGAAAACACTTGGCAAGCAAAGAGAGCCCAGAATGTCTTGGAAAAGCTGAACTGTGGAAATTTGGAAAGAATTAAATTTCCAAGTTGCTTATAGGAAAAACTGAATAATTTGTCCCATAAATGAGAAATCTCAGCAGGAATAGATCATCACCTTCTAATGGGAAGAGTATAAGGGGAGAAAGGAGAAATAACTGACTTTTGTTGTGCTCCTGGTGGCTGCTTCTCCCAGGAGAGACCCATTCTGTCCCCACTGCCATTAATAGCTACTGTTCATTAATAGCTACATGCTGACATATTCATGGGTGAATAGCTGGCCTAGACCATTTCTTGCTTTACCTGGGGTCTGAGCAGCTGTCTGTGTGTTCTCAGTATGCGAATAAATCCTGACTTCTGTCATGCCAGCATGGGAGAAATATGTTGCAAATAGTAAGTCTGTGGGAATTCATCCTATTTGCTGCTGTGTATCAGTCTCAGATATTTATTGTATTGCCATAAAAATGCAAGCACTAAATATAGTTAGCCTGAATCTGAAGTCCTCTCTGCTGCATCTTTAGAAATTGATATTGTGATGCTCCTGGGTAAGCAGGTCTCAGTGAACTCTCTGGATTTATTTCTTTCCCCTATTTTGCGTAGTCACTTGGGATTCTTTTCATTCACATGGCAATTTTCAATGTGTATTTATAAGTACAAAGACCTTTTGAAAGGAGATAAGAGGTAATATCATACAAGTGAAAGTTCCCCGTTATCCTCCTGGTACCTCACCCATAAAGAATGGCTCTGAGAACATGAGGAGGTACCTTTTGTGCAAGAAAGATGCCCTGCATGACCCAAGCCATTATCTGTGGAACACTAACTTAATAAATTTCAGCTCCAGATACCTACTTATGTCCAATATGATTTTTTCCCCTGCCCCAAAATAGTCTGTGTTTGTACTTCAAAGGTATTAGAAAGTCTTGTCTGCTTTATAGTTTTCATTGGTTTCATTTGATTTGTCGTCCCCCCCCCCCTTTTTTTTTATGGCTTAACATAGCTCTTTCATTTGTTTTTCTATGGATGGAAGAAAGAAGCGTTACATTGATGTAGTGATATATTATATAGTTTCTTCCATTACTGTCAGTTGCAGCATATACTTATAAAATCCCTCTTCCTGTTTGAAGAAACATCTTAGCTTATGGTTTATTCAACATCTAAGGACATGATTAATATATATCAAGTCCACTATACAGTTTACTAAAAACAATTTTTCCCCTCTGTTGATTATTTTTCTTAATGATCACCATAAAAATATATTGAATCTGAGATGTTTGATTTGGGAAATCATTTACAGTGTGATTTTTTTGTATGTTATAACTGTGTTTTCTGTAAATAAAGTGCACAGTGTTGATTTAAAATTATTTTTTGTAAGCAATACACCAGTGTGATATAGTAATGAATTAGATCCAATAAGCTGTACTTTCACATTGGCATAATAAGTAATGAGTCCCTTGATAAATTTTCTTATCTGTCACAGCCCACATGAATGGCTTCTGCCTTACTGCGGCTTTCTCTAATCATTGTGCAGTTCTGTGCTAGGAAAAACAGAAAGGAAATCGTGACTGGGGCAACTTACCTGTAAGAAAAAAAAATTGTTGTTGAGGCATAAGAAAATGACAGATACTGCCAAACCTTTTCATACAAGAAGAGAAGCTGAAGGATTTGTGCGTTGCATGTGATGTCCTGCATGGCTACAAACTGAAAACTGAGAATAATGCTTTGGAGTATTCTCCTATAAGGGTATAATTCCAGGTTGTTTATTTTGTAGATTAGCTAATTTGGAATTTTTTGGAGGCTTTTCTTTTTTACCATTTTTTCTTGAATCTATCTTTCTTTTTTTTATAGTACGTTATCGATTTCAATGCAGCGTTCACAAGTTTGGGGTAGAAACGAGGGGAGGAAGACAGGGGGCAGTCCAGTGCTGGTGAGAGATGACAGAGGGGGCTGAGGGTAGTGGTCCTGTTCTGTGTTAGGAGGAGCAGGGCCTGAAACCTGAACTTTCACATTGGAGTGCTTTCTTATGGAATATCTAAGTGTTGATCCAGTGCCTCACGTTTTCTAATGAAAAGGAACACCTGTTTTTTATAGGCTATAGAAAGCAACTGAATTTTGCTCTGATGACTCCTTTCTGGACTGTGTAATTTTAACTTTTAAAATTAGGTTACCTTGCCAATTTGCCTCATTTGCTATAAGCAGATGTGTGGCTAGAGTTTAGAGGGAAAACCAATTTCCACAGCTATTAGACATCTACCTCTTTACCATGACTGCTGAAAAGTATGGAGCAATTTAGTCCTAATTAAAAATAGCAACTCTCAGCAGTGACAAGTACTACTTTTTATCACAGATGATGAAATGGGCTGACGACTAATTTGCTTTTTAAGGTCTAGCATACTTCACTCTCACCTGCTCGGGTGGTCAGGAGGACCGAGGGACTGATTCCCTCAGTTTCCCTGTTTTCAAGGTCTTGGGACTGGCTGATGTCCCCCAGGCCTCATGCCTTTACTGGCAGGTGCTGAATGCTATTTGGAAAGCTAAGGATTTCTGAGGGTTGTTTCTTCAGCATGGGGCAAACTGGAACAGATGGCAAAACATTTATGAATCACAGAGCAGTAACAGTTTGTGCAGTGTTTGGTATACCTGAGGCTTAGTATTGGACTATACCTGAAGAAGTATTTGACTAGACATTTCTGAGTGATTCTGACAATAATACTGGCTAAAAGGCAGTATTTACAGGCAAGGGTTTTATTTATGTCGTCACTCATCAGTTTTATAGACATAACCAAACCATACGTCTTCTAACAGAAAGATTCTGTAGAAAAAACCATCAACCATCACATTCTGTTGAGACAACAAGCAGTATTCTTTTTTTTTTTTTTTTTTTTTTTTTTTGTAGAGCAATTGCTTCCAACAGGGAAATATCGAGGATGTGGAAATTGTACAGAGTGGTTTGACATTGTCCAGTCTTTGCACCTTAATACAGGGAGAATTAACAACTTTAACTAGTGGTCCCAGGAACATACTTATAAAGATACTGAGAAACAAACATTCCAGAACAAAGACTCTTAACAATTTAATTACTGGCATGAGATGCGTTATCTGCTAATTGCCTGAACAACAGGAAAAGTGTGCTCATGCTGAGGTAACTGTGTTGGCGCTCAGTGTGACCACGTGCTCAGGGGTGGCTGTTTTCCCCAGGGAGGAGATGGTGGCACAAGACATTGGAAGTTCCCTTTGTACCATTTCTTAGGCACCAGAACTAACAAATTCCTGTTTAGGATGCGTCTCTCATCACCATACTGTAAAACTGAAGTCTATTGGTACTCTTGAGATGCAGCTTTTGAATGGAGTGCTGCAATTCCATGGTATGCACTGCAACAATTAGCAATTAGTTTCCTGCCTGTACACATAAATCAAATTAACAAAGCCTCGAGGGGAAAGAGTTTTCCCAGCCCTCTGTGGTTGTGCTTTGACATCCAGTTCCTGCAGTCAGCACCTATGACAGCTATCTACTAGAAGCTTGCTAATAAGTCAGGCTGTTACCAAATTCACTGAGACCAGCAGGACTGCAATTTGTGTGGGATTAGGTTACCATTCATGCAGCGCTCAGGACTGAAGGCTACTAACAGGCAACACTAGGAATCGATCAGGGATAATGAAATTGATATTGTCTGAATAATAATCAATTTTAATAATTGTCTTCTATGGTAGTCTTGCAGTAAGGGGCTTCTATTCTCACTTCAATTCTCTTTGAAAGCTGATGAGTTTCTGAAGTGTATTACTTGCCATGCTGAAACAAATATAAAATATATTAAAAAGATCATCCTTTTCCAGTAATATTGGAACTTGTCCAGTGTTAGACTTTCAAAATTAAACAAGTTTATTTCATGGTTGCTTTTCCACAATTTCTTGATAACTCTTTATGGACAAGAAGTTAAATAACTCAGGACGTGTGTATGGATCTTTGAATATATGCTGTCTCAGTAGATAATAATCTTAGAATGAGAGTGAAGTCTCACCCTTCATGTCTCCCTTCAAGTCTCACCCTCACCCAATGTTTCCCTTGGACACATTTAATTGATTGAAATTTACATGCAGATGAGTTCTTGATGAACTAGTGCCAGTCCGGAATAGAAAACATGTCACAGCCCCCTTTCTTCCTATTTTTTAATGGGTGAAAATGTTGAAATATTCCAGTTAGATGGAAGTTTCCCCAGTTACTATTTCTTTTTTTTTTTTTTTTTTTTTTCATTACAAAGGAATAGTGAACTCAAGTGTCACTACCAAAACTAAGTATTCTAATGTCTCAGAAGTAAAATTGTTTGGAAATCCTGAATTTAGTATTATTCCTAGTTTGGATTTTTGTATGTGCATTGATAAAAGAAACTGGTCTTCAACCAGCTTAGTGTCTTTGTTTATCTTTTGTGAAAGCTGGAGAAAATTTAACAACTTCCATCTTTTCAGCTGTTGTACAGTTTTTTTCTTTTCTATAGTATCACACAGATTTCCTTGTACCAGTTCTTCCACAATCATATCAGAAAAGATCAGCATATACAATTTTTTCTTTTATTTTTCTTACATTTTCCAGTGGGAGCTCAAACTTTGTTGACCAGTGGGCTAATAGAGCAGCTTGTGAGGCTTAAGGGAAAAGGTTACTGTTCCTTTATATATACTTACATACTTAGGTTCTGCTCTATGAAATAACAAATTTTGCTTTTTTTTCAAGTGGTGAACTGGAGCCTAAAAGCTAGAGAAGCCCAGGAGTTTTTCAAAACAGTGGAAGGCAGTGGGAGGAAGCAGTGATAGTTTAAAATGGATAAGGAGACTGTGAAAATGTCACCTTTCATGGAAATCATTTTCTTTGTTCCAGCAGGGCATTTGTGATTTAGCGGAGTGCTCACTTATTTATGGTTATGATTATGGCTGAGGCTGGAACATGTTCCCAGCAGTTCTGGAATCTGTTTCTTGTCGAAGGCTATGTGAGACAACGCTGATGCAGTGCAGATTGGGACCATTTAATTATTTAAATAGCTGGGTGAGTGCTATTTGTGAGCAAAAGGTGGTAGCTCTGGGAAGTTGCTTGTTTCATGGCCATTTGTTTGCAATGGTTACTAAATGCTTTTATTTTTAATAAAGGCCAAGCTAGGTGATGGGTCTTGTGATGTGCATTATTAAATACATAGATGAACTTAAAAAAAGGCCATACTGTCATGAATAAAGTTACCATTCCCTATCAACTATTTAGGGAACAATGCAAGAAACTGAATTATTCATTATATGCTCAGTGTAAGGCAAATGGAACCTGCTGCTGTGTTGCTAGCAGTGCAGAAAGTAACTAAGAAAACACAAATGGCTTTCCTCTGTATTATCATGCTTGGTTTTTCTTTGCAAATATTTCTAGAAACTGCGTAAGAAAATTAAACTGTTCCCCACTCCTACCCCCTCCCTTCCCCCCCCCCCCCCCCCCCCCAAAAAAAAAAAAAAAAAAGAAGAGAGAATTTAATCTCTGTGGTTTCTGAGAATCCAAATATGGTCTCTGGGGGTTTTATTTCTAAATTATTCAGCTTTACATATATGCTAAAATGATAGATAACATGTTGTGTTTTGGAAATGAAGATAGGTGTTCCTTTTGTTCTCATGGAATTTTTTTTTTTAAACTTGAAATAAGTTCTGCAATTTCTATTTCCTGTGGACATAAATATGTGTATGTATTTATACAGTCATCTATTTATATATGGGATTTTGCACATATGTGAATGCATATCTGCTTTTGCAAAGTAGCTGAAGTTGGGTCACTTGTATTACGAATCTCAAAAGTTTCAAATATTCTACCGTTCAGTATCTCTTCTCCCTGTGGTTGTGGCTGAAACCTGATTTCCATTCTAATCCTAGGCCCAGAGGTATTTTCTGTATTTATAAGTCCTTTGAAACTGTAGGAACTGAAATGCTATGATGACTATGTTATCATAGAACCTAGAAAGTTATTAAGGATGCAGTTCTACAGGGAACGATGGGCCTCAACTCCTGAAGTTGGTAGCATTTCTTTAGCAGTAGATGAGAAATAAAAGTTAAATATGAGTTTGAGGAACTCATTTCCTTCATAGTGAAGTAGGTGTTAGGCAACATAAAACATTATGTTGATCACAGCGCAGAAGTACTTCGACGTTAAAATAGGTATGTGAGCTCCTTAGTCTGGTGTGGGAAAGCAACATAGCAACAATCAGTGGCTGAAAGAGGAGGCATTACATTAAGAACAAAAGCACTGATCAAGTAAAAAAGATGAGGTGAAGTGACTTACTGGTTCCTGTATGAAATTTTTCTAATCTATGCATTTTATCTTTATTTTTTTCCCAAAAATATTACCAAGGTGTACTGAGCTCAAATTTGTTACATGTACAAAAAATTCTCTTGGAGTGTAATTTTGAAGACTCGTCATATTTCTGCAGTGTGGTGAGTTCCTCAGATGGTAGGGCTTTCCTTTACTTTTATTAATGTTAGCAGCTCTGCATTTTGACTGCATTTTAAAATCAGAATTTGTAGCCTAGGAGCTGACATGCAGTGCATAGACTGTAGTGCAGACCTTTGAGTGCCAGAACTGGAGATGACACCCAGAGGAACAGGAGAACTGAACTTGTGTGATCTGTAGCACTTGTACAAACACTTCTAAGTGAAAGGGACTGTGTTTATGCAATGTATGCCTAGTCTTGTTACATTGGGGGTCAAGTAAACTAAGAAAAGCTTTAAAGGAGAATGAGAAGATCGCATTCTGCTCAATTGTGCTGATGGAAACGTGGGCCTGCTCTGTTGACCAGCCCACCGCCTTCACATGGGTTTCTGACAGAGGAAAAAGCAGCTGTTTACATTAAAGGCTTGAGGCTACAGTGCCTGCCTTTCCTTTTTTGTCATTATTGGCGAGATCAGATTCTTAGTTTTTACCAACTGGTTTCTAAAGAAAAGGCAGTGAGAGTTTGCTCTGTTATTAGTGTTAAACTTCTAAATCTCTGGAGCTACCGCTTATTTTTCTTTTTTATTGAGCTATTTTAAATAGCTAGTCTGAGAAGGTTTGATATTATTGTTGTCTTTTGATTAATAAACTGAACTAGAAGAGAGGTCCTGGGGCTTGGCAGGAACAAAGCCGAGGCCGAGCTTGGTGCTGCTATGCTCTGCTAGAGCATGCACAGGGCTGTTTATAGCACAGTGAGGCCTTCGGGGCATTATCTTGAATTTGCAGCTCTCAACTGCCTGAATGTTTGTTCGTTTTTTTTTTGTTTTGTTTGTTTGTTTTTATTTCTTGATGACAAAACAGACCCTGTTAAAACAAGAATCGTTTGGAATTATTGCAGAAATACAAAGCTAAATAAATTAAATCCTACTTTAGTCTTACGGATTTGGAAATTGGTTTTACATGCTTTCGTCACATCCTGACTGGATTAATGTAGCTCTCTTTGTAGAGTTCTGCCAGCGCTGCCGCTGCAGAAATTGCAGCATGTACAGACTGCGGCTGCAGCAGTGATCAGCGCTGCCCTGAGGAAGAGTAAGGCTGGCCGAATTTTCAGTCTCTTTTACGTGCTTCTCATTTTCTCCTTTCTTCTTTCATCATACGTCAGGTCTCACTGTTTGGGAAACAGTTAATTGGATCAGGATAAATCGTACCTGGGATTAAATTTTGGAATTGTGATTGGATCCCATCCCCTTTCTTAATGTAATTAAGACCAACATTAAAGATCACATTATTGTGTATGAAATTAGGGTCTCAGGTAAGAGAGAGGCTCTGCAGGGACGTTGCCGCACGGTGCTAGCTCTGCCATGATGAGCACTGCAGCCTGAGGCGCACAGTGCCCCTTGGGGGCGGAGCCAGCTGAGCCGCCATCTTGTTTCCTCTCAGCAGCCAGGTGCAGCCCAGTGGAACGCCTCCTGTGGAAAGATCAGCTTCTCTTTGCCAAAAGCTGTCCTGCTGGCCTCGTGCGGTGCACAGAGAAGTGCCTGGCGAGTTTAGCGAGTGTACTGGGCTCTGCTCGTAGGGACCTAGATGATATTGCAGGTCGTTTCCAACCTTGTGATTCTATGGCCTGCTGCTGTTTTGACTCAGCTCCATTTTTGGCGGCCATCTCCTTCCTCTCAGCACAGGCTGATCGTCGGTGTCCTGAACGCTCCTGATTTTTTTTAAGATCAATTTTTTGGTCTAATCAAATTTTTTTCTAGCAGGAATGCAGAACTGCCTGAGCTATATTTCAGTCTCTTGCCAATGGGCTGCCTTTCCTCAGTTACCTGTTCAGAACCGCCTCGGGGAAGTCCCAGAGCCCTCGCAGGCATCCTGCCGCAGCACCTCGACCCCGGGGCCTCGCACCCTCCTGGGCCTCACAGGCTGCAGCTGAGCTGCCTTGCTGAAGGCTGTTTGCTTTTGCACAACAGCTGACTCTCCTGAGATCGAGTCCCATTTGCTTCTGCTCAGATAAAACCTCTGACATTTCCACCGTGTCTTTCAGCATAGGAAGGTAAATTTCTTTGTAAACTTACCCAGACACGGCTGTGCTTCCTAAAGAATTCAGGATGATTCAGTAACTGTATTTCAGTCTACCCCAAAGTAATTAATGTTAAGATTGGGTTGTACTCTAGATCCTTGGTGCATACAGACCCTTTAAGTCCTTTCATTTGTTGCATGGTGAAGACTGATTGCAGGCTGTTGTATACCATTTGACTCCTGGTTCAGCAGAGATGCAAATCAGATTTATCTGAAGATGAGTAACTATTCATTGTGTATCATTGTGCTATTCATTAGTGTTCTGAGTAATGACTTTGACTGAGATGAGAGTGGTAATATTGCATCCATAAATCAATACCTATTATCCCAGAGAAGAAGTTGTTACTTTTTCTAGAATGAAAGTGGTTTTACACAGGAAGGTTTGTAATAATTGTCATCTTACTGTAGTTTGTACACAAAGCACTTCTTGGTTTCATGGTAGACTACTATACAGCACATAAGTTGAAATCATAAAAAGATACCTCAGAGAAGAAATGTGACCTTAGAAAATGACAGGGCTGTTATTACTGAATCGACAAAAGGGGTATCATAATACTGACTATATATTGCTTTCAATAGATGACACCACGGTAATGGAAAATTAGTGTTCTTTTCTAGATTGCTATCCAGCTACAAGGTACATCTTTGTACTTTCTGCATCGCAAATAAGTGTTGTAGCTTCGCTTTCAATTAAGAATGCTGTTAAAGATTGCCAGAAAAGCTGTTTTGGCTTTGGTCTTTCCTCTCTTCCCCTGCCCTATGTTTCAAATTGTGGTAATATCTTAAATTTATTCAAGTTTCTTTCTGTTGTTGTTATAGCTAAAAGAGAAATAACCCATACCTCTTAGCATATGTTTCAGGCAATATTTAAACTGCCTTGGGAATATTCATAAAGACGTGGTAAAATGAAATGATTTTTACTTACAGTATTATTTGAGCCCATAAAGCTAGCACTAACTCAGAAAGAGACCGTATTCTACAAGATATGCAAAATTAAAGTGAATATTTGTTTACAGCTAATTATATGGTTTTGATTTTATGTACTAGAGGAAAGCAGGGTAGAGATGCCCTTATCTTACCTTGAACAAAACGTAACAAAAATTGCCTTTGAATTGCTTTTACCAGTTTACGTAAATAATTCCAGACCTACTGGCAAAAATTATATCTTACCAGCTTTGAATACATGGAAACTAGTTGTAGCTGTTAAACTTCAACCAAAGAAAATGGTATTATAAGAACTGGTTGTTGCCCAAAACGATATAGCCGTAGCATGCGCAGACATGTTTTGTGAATAAAGGAACTGAATCATGGAATTTGGCTGCAAATGCAGCCTTAATTGTTGAACTTGAGGTTAAATGTTGAATATTGAGAATTGTATAAGAGATTGCAAACAGCCTGAAACTTACTACGTATGCTATTTAAAAATGATTGAGGACTTCAGTTTAATTCAGTTTCAATGGAGGCGAAGGACTTTTAAGAAATATTTGAACCACGAAATTGTTGACAGCTAAGTTATACAGACATGAAAAAGTTTTATAGTTGAAACCTTGACTTTATTACTGTAGTGCTAGACTCCTGCTGTTATAAAGGCCCTAATGATTCCTGCCTGAGTCCTGTACTGCACACTATGGTTGATACATATCCAGCATCTTTCGAGATTCATGTCGAAATACTAAATACTGGATGAGTTTTTTGGCTGCAAGACTGGCTTTGCTTTACCTCTCCAGCTGCACAGCTCTGCTGGGATCTGCCAGATGGATTCTCATATTGTTCATATTTCACATCTAAGTTAAGCAGTTCACCCCACGCATGCTCACCTCCTTAATTCAAGTACCAGCAGCACACTGTACCTCACTTGCTGATTTTGCAGAATGCTTTGGGGCAACTGTTAGGAGAAAGCCCTCCAAATGTAACTATCCTGCTGCGTGCTGGTTGGCGTGTTATTTAGGTACTGAGAAGAGAGAGTGTAGGGAAGTGCAGCCAGATGGCAGAAAGAAAGCTGATCTGTGGCTGGTTGTGAGAAAGAAAGGGTGCATGAGTCATCTGTAGAAAGAGGCCTGTTCTTTTAAATTAAACCTCTCGATTTCATAGCTAAGGTGTGTGACATCAAAAAGTTTCTGCGTCAGTAGTGCTTTGAGCACATTTTTGAAAGATTGTTACCCTCTGGCTACGGCTAATTTCATTTTAAATATGTTTATTTTTACTCCAGAAGTTCAGCTAGAGTTTGCATTGCTTCCCTATTGAAGATAATTTGATTTCAGATTGCAGCAGTTTGCAGGTACCTAGATGGAGGAAAAATTCTTCCATAACACCGTGCTGTATGTAAATCAGCATACTCAGGCAAAGAGTTTGGTGCTAAGCTACAAGCTACATCTTAAGAGTGAATGATTTATGGATTCAATATAAGATTTAAAAATTTTGCTGTACCTGTCTGTTTTTTAATAACTTCTGTGTCATCTGTCAGGCAAATACTATGTGTATGTAAGAATGTTGAAGTTAAAGCAAGTAATCGTATCCTAATGCGAGATTTGGAGAGAAGGGCTTTCAGAAATAGGTAGTGACATTAATATTTTTTGTTTTTATGTCAGACAAATGCTGAAACCTGATTTGAGTTCTCGGTAGGTTAGCAGAAATGTCATTCCCAGTCAGACTGGAGTGATTCTGCTGAAGCTGTTTGGGTATGATGCATTATATGCTCCTGTTGTTTTCTTGTTTACATAAGTGGATTTGCATGGGTTGGTGCTCCAAATATTGGGCCACTGAAAACCACCTGCATCTGCTGAGGTACTGAGACAAAAACTCTGGAGGCTGGCCAGGTTTCTGCAGTGCTTTTGCTTACGTGTTTGACAGTAACATCTGGTAACGCAGATGCTGAATTCTAGAGAGCCATAATTATTTTGAGAGTAGGGAGAAGTTGTCACACGTAGTTATTATCATGCTACTATCACAGGTATTAGAATCAAAGAGATCATTTTGTTCTTTGCTGACAGCATATGTTTTCTCAGCTTTGCAGAAGTGCTATTTTGATGCCATGCAATATGCAGATTAAAAATTATCTTGTTTTTAAGCAGCTTGAAGGTTAAAGAGGAGCAAAAACAGTGTAACTGTAAAATGTTTCTTTTCTTCAGATACCAGTTCCACCACAATTGTGATTGCTGACAAAACATGTCAGACTGTGTCCCCCTATTTATGCCCCTCATGAATAATACTGTTGGATTTTGTGCTAGTAAAGGAAGGTGCCTTAGCTCTGTTTGTCTCAGGTGTCAATTTTTTGTTTTAACTTCCTGCATCGTTTCCAGGCACAGCATGATGGGAAGGAGCATGACAGCTGGAATGTAAGGAACTTAGGTATATACAGAGGTATTGTAACAAATATTTGTGTCTATCGAGAGAGAGGTTGAAACTCTTCTAGTAGAATAATTGTGGAACTTTAATTCAGTTGCCCAGTTTGATGTTGGGAATTTCCATCCTGTTGTACAAGGGATTTTTTTTTCATTTAAAACAGGGAAAAAATGTCATTTGTTACTTTTAGATTTGTTTATAGTAAATACCGTATTTTCTTCATAAAGCTATGTTTTTGGACATCTGCACGAGCAGAAATGAGCATCTTGTGAGATTTCTCAAGTCTGCTCTGATGCACAGTAGTGTTTTACCATTTTTCATGGCTTATGTTTTCAGTAATCACATTTTGAAATCTCTCAGACGACAGTAGTTTGTAATGTGGCTAGGAACAAAATGCAGGCACAAGCCAAATCTCTCTCCTCTCTAGGAACCCAATCAAATGTACTTAAAAGTCTCTGCAATATCAAGGACAAATGCAATTTGCCTTACAGTTGCAAGGCTACGATGAAAAATTGAGAAAGTGGACCTGATTGGACGTAGGAGTCCCGGGATTAAGATTATAAGTACATAAAGTCATCCTAGTGTCGTTTTCTCATGCTTCAATCTGAAATTAGTCGTGAGAGCAATCTTTATTAACCTGTATTCATTCAACACAAAATGCTTTGTTTCCTTTAAAATTCGAGTTATATCTTAAGGAAAATGGATTTGAATGTCTATATCATTTCTGACTTTGTTTTGTCTGGTTTTAGAGTATTACTGCAGAGTGCACTGTTCTCTTGCCAGCTTGGGAAAAGCAGGACTTGCTGCTTTGCTCTATGTAACATTTGCAGCTTTCTATTTGGGTAATGGTTGCAGCTGCAGATGGGATCAGAGAGAGATGTGTTGTCATACTTGCCTCCCTGTTGTCCTGCCTTTTTCTCCTTTATGCTGCAACTAACCCTGTAGGGCAGTTTGGCCAAATGGCTGAAGGAGCTGATCTACTGAAAAATTATCTTTTGGCTAAAGTTACTTAAAGGAATGGTATTTTTCAAACTCATTAGCTTTCCTTTCTGTCTAGCTCCACAGCTGCTTGGGTTCTTTGTGAAAGTCAGGATGCCCCAGTGGATGTAGTTTTCACACTGCTTTTCTGGTAAGATTGGGCATAAGACCATAAATACACATTTCTTACCGTAAGAATGAAGAGGCACAGAGCTGTCTGTGATGTACATCTGCCTAAATGCTGCCTAAAGACAGAAAGAAGCTGGAAGTGCATGTCAAGTGGAAGCGGACAATTTATCAAGTAGTAAAAATGTTAATCATTTTGGATGCTTTTCTCTTCAGATTGTGTGAATTAAATCTCTGGTAGTGTGATTATTTCTGTTCAGATGTCTAATTCATCTGCTATCTTAAAATGTTAATAATTTAAAATAGTATTTTTTTTCTGTTTTCTTTGCATTTAATGGACATGGTGACCTGGTGACCTGAAAGTGTGTTTTCATTAACCTAATGTATATCTGGAACATTTCTTCTGGAGTCACTTGGGAGGTATGCTGATGTCTCATTGGAAAGACTTTATTATAGCCTTATTCCTTCGGCATCTAATTTCTGCCAGAAATATTGTTTATTTTTGAGCTATGTATAATTGTAGCCCAAATAACTTCAAAGAAAAAAAGCTTCTCCAAAGTTGTATTTATATTTGGGGGCATTTTTGTACAGCTACATCTTTTAGGTTGCTATCCTTGAGCGGATAAGTTGAGTCTGCTCCTTGCAAATCAGAGAATTGGGGTTTAGTGAATTCTGAATATGCATTTCCAACTATTTCAGTTGGAAAATGTGAAGTGTGCCTATTTAGCATGCAGAACACCAACCAAAATGGTGTGTGACCTTACTTAGTTGGTGTGACTCTGATTCCTTACCAGCATAGCACGATTTCCCTGAAGAAGATGATAAAGAAGAAAGCAGTGTGCCCATTCACTAACGTAAGTGCAGAGTTGAAGGCAGCTGTATATCTTCCTCATAAAGTGATGTACATGTGAATAGCCTGTGTGCAGTTTGCTGTGATTTACAATGACGGCTCAGGTTTTTCTGCTTTGTTCAGGAGCACAGTTCAGTGACTGCTTTTTCATGGGTTAGGAAAGGCAGCTTTATTCCTTAAGGAAAATTCCATAAGAGGATATTATTGCAGATGAAAGCAAGTGAAGAAGCTTCGAGTTATTGCATTATATGCGTAATCCACGGGCAGAATCAGATATACGATTAAGTAATCTGTGGTGTCGTGGGATTTGGTCTTTGAATCATATAAATTAGGTCTTGGTCATGGATGCGTTTTATGGTGTTTAAGGCACCCCAAGAGTGAATATAGGCAAAAAAAAAAAAAAAAAAAAAAAAAAGATTATGTTGTTGGAGTCATACTGAGAAATTCCAGGAATCGAACTGTGCGTGTTCTTGAGGTCTGGTGGTGATCAGTCAGTTGAGGGGAAACTTCACTGCTCTGTCACTGCTCTGTGCTTTCGCTTTTGGGGAAACAGGTGGGTAAGCATTTCTGCTGACCAGTGGAACTGTATGGCCCACACCAACCACTCCTATCCTGTGCCTGCCCTTACTTGCCCTGCTGCTATGGGAAAGGATGTTGCCTCTGCATAAATGAAGAGTTCCTGAAGTTCTTTATATCTTCTGTGACTTGAGGAGTTGGCTGCTGCTGCTTACAGATAAGTGCTGTCCAGACCTTCCCCACAATTCTGACTGACTTTTGTCCTTACTTTAAACATATACTTTAAGCTGCACTTACTGTCTGATGAACACAGCTGCAAACTATGCTCGAAACTGAAATAGCAGAATGCCCTTCATCTTTTAGTTAGCTTAGATGGATTGTCACCTGCTCTATTGACTCAACTTGTTCTTCGCTTTTCCACTGTGGTGCTTGTGCGTTGCTTCACTGTCTGGTGGGTTGTGTTCCTCACATGCTCATTTCCACCTTCTCCCACTGCCAGTGCCTAGGTTTCCCAGGGTGAGTCATTGTGTAGGTTCAGCTTGGCTATGATGCAACTGTTTTATTGTTTTGCTTATATGTAGCATAGGAATGGTTACCACGAGACACACATTTTGTAACTTACTACTGCACTTTGTTGATGCAACAAGTTTATACAATTGAATGTCATTTTCTGCCCTCCAGTTGTACTGCCAATGAACAGAAAGGTTTATTCAGTTTCTTTTTGTTGAGCACTTTGTCTTTGAATTGCACTTAAGCAGTGCGTCTGGGTCAACTTTCACCTGCTTTTCAGTAACCCTGATACAAACATATCTGTTAACACAGGAAAAAAAAAGTGACAGTCATTTCTGCTTCTTTCATGGAACCTTTTTGTCTCAACTGCATTACTCTGTGCAACCAGGTGAAATCCCACCCAATTCCCTGGAAAATGCAGTGGCCATTGCTTGCTTAATGCCACAATAAATTCAACATTTGCTGAGCTTTTACTTTAATATGCTGCAGATAATCCCTGTTCTATATTATTTGAAGACATCGTGCTATTTCAGAAATACTTGAAATGCTTATATGTATTACACATTCATATTTTAATAACTGCAGGTAAATTATTCTTTAAAAATGGTTGATCTCAAAACACTGTTCATAATGAGTTCCGGTGAATTACAGGTCTGTTTGACACAAAACTTGCTTGTGACAGCACATTTCAGTTGCATATTTTCTTGTTTCTTTTTTTCTTTCTTCTTGGCTTGGTCTTTATTTCTGACTCACTGTTTGAGAAGTTCTCTCTGCAATGAGAATTGCAGAGGCAGAGCAGCACAGCAGTGAGCTCTTCAGTGAGCTGCTCAGACTCCCTGTGTTGAGCTGCTCTGTTAGCTGGAGGCAGTGCTGTAGTTTGCATTGCTCCAGACAGACCACCTGGTACTTGGATGAGAAGCAGTTGGTTTGGGAGGCCATTCGTTAGTTTGCTTATTGGATTATTTTGATCTTTGCTTTTTCACTGTAGCCAGCAGATTCAAACCTTGGAATGTTATCAGAAACACTTCATGAACTTGAGGCTTGATGTGAACCCATTTTATCACATGTGGTCCTGACTTTACCTCTGCAAAGCTGCATACTCAAATTAGGAGCTGTGCAACCTGGAAAATGGGATTAAGCAGAGCCAGAACTGGGCAGGCTGTTGCTCTGGGATGTCACTTACCATCTCAGTAACATTTATTTTTTGCAAAATACGGTAGGTGTTGCTTCTTTATAAACTTTTCCATATATACCAGAGATTATCTGAGGACTGTTTTTAAACATTTTGCCAGCCTTCCTGCTGCAGTGGAAGTCTGCTAATTTATCAGTTAGCCTCTCTCTGGGGTGTAATTGCCAGATGCTTTCTGATGCTCGTTACGTAGGAATCAACATCCTCCTAAAGCCTATGAAAATGGACTGTAGTAGTGCTACTTGAGATAGGAAAAAGTTATAGTCAGCACTAAGGCATGGTGGATATAACACATCACAGCAGATGTGATTGCAATGGGCTTCTATAAGAAAATGAGGCCTAGTGAAGGAAAACGTTTTCCAAATGCTAAGCATGCTTTTGCTACTTGTATATTCATATTGCTTAATATTTGACACTTCTGTCATGTTGGTGATACAAGATATTCCATCTCAGACAATGTGAGCTTGTATTCAATAGCCTCAGTGCGTCCAGTAATTTATACTACGTTCTGCCCAAAGAGTGCTAATCTTGATACTGTGTGAGAGAAACATAGGAGGTCTACATTGTTACAGGTGTAATTGCTATCACAGTTGTGACAGAGATAGGAGGATGATCTAAACGCTTAGAATATACTGCAGTATAAATGTATGTCAATTTCAAATGTTTGTGTTTTTATATTCATTTTTTATTTATTTATATTTTAATATAAATAAGAAATGAAGGAAATTAAAAATAAAAAAAAAAAGGGTGGGGGGGAGAGAGAAATAAAATTTGAGACACATTCCATGATACAGTTCTAGGAATACAAGGTAATGGTGACTCCAGTTCCATAGTAAGCTAATTAACAACAGCAGCAAAGAAAGAAGACATGTATTAGACTATTTCAGCACCTTCTTAGCTTTCCCAGTTAAGGCTCTCTAAGTTAGCCCCGGTTCTGAAGATCAATAAACTTCACAGATCAGGCATGTAATTGAATTAGTTTACTGCCTCCTGTTCCGTGCCAGTGCCAAATGCATCAGAGCATACTGTTAGAATTCACAGTCAATAATTACTGCACAGTTAATGGTTGTATTATGCCTTGAGGTGAAGTGTTCCTGACTCCTGCAGAAATTTTTATTTTCTGTGAGGCACAAACATGCTTTCACTAACCACCCAAACACTTTCCTTCCTAGATATTGCCTACCTGCTCTTGGCAATTTTATCTCATGAAGGAGAGGTCTTCTGAATGCTACTGTTCTATATTAACGTATGCATGTAGGCTTCCACATGTCACCTTTCTGTGTAAAAGAGAAGTTGGGTGGAGAGAAGTAAGAGCCTGCAGCTGTGTACAGTGGTAGCAGCACCTTGAAGTGGGCCATGTACCATCTCGTGGTAGCATGTAGCACAAGGAAAGCTTTGGAATTTCTTTAGAAGGAGTATTGCCACTTTCTCTTAGATCTCTTTATTACCTAAGCCTTTTTTGTTTTGTTTTATGTTTGGTAGAATCTGTCAAAGACTGAGCCTAACTTTCACTGGGGACTGGTTTCTATTTTCACACTGACACACAGCCTGGGTTTTCTGGGAAGCAGGGAGATGTGAGCTGTGTCTGCAGAGACAATGAGAAATTGTTTTAGTGTCACCCTGAAATCAACACATTTGCTCAGAAAACCTGGGAAGAAGATGAGATACCAGTGGTAGCCAGTGATAAGAAGGTTGGGTGCTCAAAAGAAAACTCATGAACACAAGCTGTTGCAGTGGCTGCGTAGGGCCACCCATGGTTGGTTCCTCCAGGGCCTCCTGCCCGCAGCAGATCCAGCAGGTGAAGAAATGAGCTCCTCCAGGTGTATTGTAATGCCACTGATAGAGTTCTTTAAAGACACCTCCCAAGTATTTCTTCGCAGAGCTTTGCTATTTCAGGCTTTATTAATGATGCCAGTTTAGCCATTTCCCTCTGCTTTTGCAGATGAAGTTGGAATTGCAGATTGTGGTGAACAGTAATTTAATGAAGAATGTTATTAAATGAAATGAACTTTTTTTATCACTGACCTTGCTTTTCCTTTAAGATGAAGCTGATGCCTACTAAACTGACAGTGGTTATTGTTTATTATTGCTGATTTTAAAAGAAGACTAACGTCTTATCTTTTTAAATGTGGCTACAGCTTAAATTCAAGTGGATTATTTAAATAGTAAATGAGAGGCTATTCCTGAATATCCTGCACATGCAGTACAGCATGCAGGAGTGGTGCCTACTTCTGAGTTAGTGTTTGCAGAGGGAATAAACAGTAGAAGTCCAATTCCTTCTGCCCAAAAATGAATTGCATTGTCAAAGTGTGTGTGCTGGCATGTGGTGGATAAAGGCAGGAAGCTTTTTATTGATAAACAGGGGCTGTTCTGTTGCATCTGCATTTAGGACAACAATGATTTCTGAGTTAGTTGCTTGTACATGTTAAGTCCAAGAAGCTGCTTGTTTTGATATAAAATTTATGTATTCTTTTGAAATTCTCATTTAATTTACTTAAGCGTATTTACTTTTAGCAATATGCATTAGATTTACATTAGATTCTTATGGATTTCAGAGGGATTTTATTTTATCTTATAGCTCATAGTGTAATTGCTGAACTGCCTTTAGTGATCCATAATCTGAAAGCAGAAATCTTTTCTCTCCTTATTCTGCCTTCAGTAATGTTAGCAATACAAAGAGTTAAGAAATCAGCTGGTCTTAGGGAAGTTTTTCAACGAAGTTCACATCCAGCAGTCAAGTGATGTGATGTCATTGCAGAATGGAAATGCGAAGCATGTATGGTATTGATAAAACCTGGGTTGAATGATGCATTCGCTCTTCCAATTTTAATCAGAACCTTTTTGTGTATGTACACAATATGTCTTTTTAATATATAGTTTATTTATTTGAAGCTTAATTTTCATTTTGTTTTTCAATGTTTAATCAGTGTTACTGAATGTATCTGACTTGACAGCACTAGAAAATGGTGTCCTCTGCTGTAGTTGTCTGAAATTGGTGGCTCCACTTCATGTGTCTTGCTCCTCTTGGAAGGAAATACTTGTCACTAGTTGGCTCAAGAAGAGTTTGGGTAGATTTCTTTTTTCGCTGCTTCTTGATTGGCTTCTGTTTGTTTGATGGTCTCATAAACTTCGTGGGGATGAAAGCCATTCTGTGCTATTTGACAGTCCTTTTATGATTTCTTGGTGACATATTAAATGCTGAGATTGCTATTAGGTTACTCTGGCATAATGATTAACTTTTTTAGTAGATAAGAATTTTATGATTTTTTTTTTTTCCTAAGACAGTTTCTATTCAGGTAATACTAAATAACTGCTTGTTTTATTTGAAGTAGGGATGGAATTTGAATGGAGGAGTGCTAGAGTTCACAGCATTTAGAAATCAGGACAGATACTTAATGTTCAAATCCTCTTTGACTGTCTCGGTTGTGAAAGCAGAGTCCAGATTTTGCCATGGCATCAGCTACCAAGGCACTGATTTCACTGAGTCAGAAATGAGGGTATGAGTCAGTATGTGTGAATGCTTTTATATCATCCCAATTTTTGGGGGGGAACAAACAAGCAATCGTTTTCTGGGAAGACTGCTCCTGTATTTTTCTGCCTACAGAGAAGAGCTGATGGATATTTTCAAAATATATGATGAAAAAAGGGCAATGTATTTTCCTAGCAGTAATTGTCAGTTGATATTTCTAGTTCAGTTATTGACTGAAGAATTTTACCTGCTTCTTGGATCTGCACAGACTGAATTGCTAACACTTTCTGTCTGTGTAAGATATACCACATTGATAGCTGATGTCCGCTGACATTGGTAGGGAAGGTCACTGTGGAAATCTTTGTATAAAGTAAGAAAACTTTTTCTAGTTAGGGTACTTAGGAGCATTCAGATGCAGTTGCACATATCCTTAGCACAAAAAGGTGTGCTTTTTGGCACAGATGTCATAGAAAGTGAGGCAGAACCTGTCAGACACCTGCATCAAGAATATATCTGTTTTTGAAACTATCAGTCTGGAGGAGACTGATAAGACAGCCAAAAGTAATCTTGGTTGAGAAAAGACAGAATAGTAGGATTTAAGATGATAGGGGCGAGGTGAGGTAAACAAGAAAGGCTCAGGGACGACAGATTTGTACTTACACTGTTACTAAATAACATCCCTCATAACATGGCAAAGTATATATCTGGTAATCCTGTAATGACATCCTGAGAACCCAGCCTAAGTCTGAATGCCTGTCTCCTTGTCGATAGCTTTTGTTGTCCTTCTGTCTCCGTTCCATGGGAGGTGCATCCATGGTGTGTTGCTTTTTTTCCTTCAGAGTTAGCGCATTTTTTTCCCCATTGTGCATCACACTGCCGGTACTGAGCATCACACTGCCTGTACTGAGCATCACACTGCCTGTACTGAGCATTACACTGCCTGTACTGAAGATCTCCACTGCTTTACTGGAGGTACAGCACCTCTGCTGAGGCTCTGTTGCCTTTCCAAAGGTGACAGACAGGAGTTGTCTACGTGAAGCTGCTGGTCATGGTTAGCAGGTGCTGGCACATCATGGTGATTAAGAACAGAATCATCACTGGCAGGCCATGCTCATTTGATTCTTACCTGCTGCAAATAGTAACATCAGCCCTGGAGCTAATTTCAGAGTTTACAGTCTGAGGCAAGGATATATGGGACAGTGAGACAAGTGACACCTGAGTTCCAGGTATCTTTTTGAATTGATGGTGCAGATGATGAAACCTTGCAGAACCCAAGTGGTTCTCCATCTTCTGTTCAGTACCAGAAGCTTCCTTGCAGACCCTGAGCCTCCTGAAGGGAGGTGTTTGGGAGTGCAGAGGGAGAGTTGTCTTGTTTTACTAACCAATTTCTGTTTTTCTCCTTATTCTTTACTTGGTATTTGAAGTATTTCTATGATATTTACATTTATTAAGTGACTAGTGGTGAGACACTGTCTTGTGCTGTCATGTCACACTTCTTAAAAAATAACACCTGTTCCTTATAGATAAGGCAAGAAACAAATTACTTCAGAGTACCTCTCTCTAACATTTCATTTGTCTTCCTGATTGTACAAGGGTAGTTACCTTCATGCCAAAGTTAATTATGGACAACTCTGGAATTACTTAATCTGTCAGAAGTAGCAAGAGATAAAACATCTGTTTCCAGTGCTGCAGGGCTGGGTGAGTATGGACTGGATAGTTTCTCTCTCCTATTCTGCTGATTTTTGGAGTTCCTGCTGAAGTTGCTGTGATTTCTGCTTCAATCAGAATTGCTGGTCTGCACCTTAAATTCGCAATGTCTCACTAGCAAATGGTTTTCTTTATCACAGTAACACATTTATGATGCTTCACTTCTTGGGTTATCCTTTCCCTCTGTGTCAAGAAGAAAATTATTTCTAAAGGAATAAAGTTTGCATCAGCTGATGTTTTATAATCTGAAGAGCATATCTGGTAACCATAGAATTTGCCATTACATTGTCAGCACAGTTTCAAATGAATGACTTAATTCTTCTTAAAACTCCATCTTTCTCAGCAGTAACACTGTTTCCTGAGTGTTGCTCACTCTTTGTTTTTGCTGGTTTGCCAAATACGTCCTTCAGTTTAAGTGCAGACAGTAACTTTAAGCTGTGTTTGTTTGGAATGTGTTGAAATCCATAAATGGTTTTGTGGTTTTCCTTGTTCTTTCTCCTGTGAGCATTGCAAGATGTGAACTCCATCTGGTGGCAGGATTACAGTGGAAAAGGAAAGGGTTGGTAATGCACTTACAGGAAGAAGTAAAAGCCTTTCACTGACTGTTGATTTAAAAAGGTAATATCTCCACAGTCAGAAATTAAATTGTTAGCCTGAGGTTTTTCCAGAATAGGCTTCTCATTGCTTAGAATAGTTTTCTTTCTATTACAGCCAGCAAGTAGGGCTTAAACCTATCTGGCTATGTCCTTTTCCTCTCATCAGTTTAAATCAAAGTAGCTCTTGGCTCAATCTTCACAATATTCTGGATCCCTTTGGTTTTCTCCATCTCTGTACAGAAGCATAGATCCTGTGGTTTAGGGTCTTTCTGTTCCCTGTGCTGCTTTGATTTCTTTTAATTGTAATCTCATGTTTGGTCCAGAGAAGCGTGGCTGTTGACTGTGTCCAAAAGCCAGAATGCATTGAACATCATCTTATGCACCTGTGCTCACTGGAGCCTCCAAGCTGCTGCTGCTACAATCCTGCAAGAAAGGGAAAGATGTGATGGGGATGGGTTGGTGGTTGGACTCGATGATCTCAGAGGTGTTTTTCAAACGTTATGATTCTATGATTATGTGACCCAAGGGTAGCGTAACTGGCTGGCAGGGAATCACATTTCAGCCTAGGCCTTGCAGTGGTGGCCTCAACCCTACCCTTCATTCACAGTGCTGAAAAGGCTGGGTCATGCCACTGCAGCGTGCTGGGAGTCATGTCAGAGAAGTGCTATGAAACTCTGAGACCGCTGACTTTCTATGTGACTATTTTTTATTTCATATCTCATAAAGCAAACTTGCCGACACCACCACGTGACAAAATGATTCATCTTCAATCTATTGTCAATTACTTAAGCAATATATGTAGTTATATTAAAATGGGAATGATTTCTTAATTTTTTACCTGTCTGCTGAGTGTGTTTGAGCCAATCTGCTATGCTCTCCTCCATAATACTACAAGTTAAAATATTCTGTAATAAAAGCTGAAAATCTGATGTTATCGGAGTATTCCAGGAGCTGTGGTTTGAGATAAATGTGAAATGCATTTGTATGGCCCAAAATGTCGTATTTGTTGTGGTAGCTCTTTCTGTGAGAATTCAAGCTGTGTTTCTTATGTTTGAAGCACTGAATGGACCTTTTTTGTAGATGTGCAGAACGTACTCTGGATGTTGCAAGGATAATAGCATGTCTGTTTGACACAGTCAAGAAGGGAACCAAAACACTGCATTTTTCAGTTGTCACTTCTTTCTGCATGTGCCTATGTTGTTGACAGCCTCCTGCTCTCAAAAATACCTAATTGCATATTGCTTCCTTATGATCATTTGTATGATGTCACTTCTATTATGCATTTATCAGCTGAAAACTGCAACCATTAATTTAATAATGTTTCTAATGCTATGCTTAGCAGGAATTATTTGATAATCCATGCTATAATAATTGGGAGTGCTTTCTTGGAGATGGATAATCAGATTATGTTCATCTAGCAGTCTGTTTCAGATTTTTTAAAGCTTTTTATGTAAGTGATTTCAGGTTCATCATTTCTATGTTGTCAACTATGAAGAGAAGATGTATAAAAACTTATGTAGCAATCTTCTGAGAGGTCTTGTATAAAAAAAGATTTTATACATCATTGCTCCAAGAGTTTTTGGAGAGCGGGGAAAATACTGGTTGAGTTGCTGGAAACAATTTTGTACAAGAAGGGTCTGTGTACTGCTGATGGAAGCAGGTCTCTGAACTTCATAGCACTTCATAGAGAAGTGCAAGAGAGAAGTCCACTTGTTTTCACCATTAGAAACATACTGCAAATAATGCTTTCCATAAATGCGGACGACGTTTGATAGGATTTTGTAACATGAGTGTTTTTGACATGTTGTGGAATAGTCAGATACAAAAACAGTAGATGGAAAGGTTTGCTTAATTTAAACTTTACCCTTGTGTGGTGCTGTAACTTTCTGGGCTTAATATGAGGACACAACTTTAACCCAAGTACACAATTGTAACTTAGTTTATGTCAGTGAAGTGATCCTGTTTGGCTTTTTTTTGTTGTTGTTGTTAATCTTAGGAGTTTATATTTAACATTTGGCCTTTTTTGGATGGTAGATTCTTAGTGGCTCTGAAAATCTCCTGTGGTTGTATAAAAACTAATCAGAAATTTAAATACATCACTATACTCAGCAGTTTCACAGGGTCTTGAAAAATACAGGTTTTCAGTGCATCTAGATCAGAATATTCAAGGAAAAATCTTTGCAAATAATAAGAGCAAGCGTTACCTTTATTTACTCAAACTTTTTAGTTAGTAACAAAATGTCTGTTCTTTTCTCTCTGAATCTTCAAATGTCTTCATAAGTCACAATGTGCAGCTTCGACTCTGCAGATCAGTGGCATTTTACAAAGAAGCCTGGAGAAACAGGTGAATACGTTTACCCAGCAGGACAGCCCAATGTGTGCTTTTCCTTGTTTAATGTGGGAGTCAACAGCAGCTGGAAGCTGTTGTGAGGATTTCTCCCAGGTTTTCTCCCAGGTGAGTGATGCTGAGTGCAGAAGGCTGCCCGGCAGAGTGAGCAGCCCCTTGTAGCTGTGTCTCCTGGGCTTCATGCTTCATCTAGCCTGAGACAAGCTGAGCTGTGGTTAGATGTGTCCTAGGGTAAGGAAAGCAGGTTGTGTTCCAAACATCTTGTTTGCTTGTTGTCATCAGGAGTTGCAGTGAACTCTTGTGGTCTTTCTGCAGTCAGCCTTAAACTGGAAAGCAGGAGATGTGGATTAACTAGTTGTCCACGTGCTACCGTGCACACTCGCGTGCTTGTCTTACCTATTGAGCCTATACAGTTACATACTTAGATCTTTGACTTTCAAACAAACAAAATGTAGTTGAAATGGTTTTATAATTACATGCTTATGATCTGTGTATGACATTTTCTGTATTTATTTTTTGCCTACAGCTGACCTGTTTTGAGCTTTATCCTTAAAATGGCAGCATGTAGAAATGTGTATATTTAGCATTGTTTCATACATTCTAAGAATCTATGATATGTGAATGTTCTGGAAATACTAACTAATAAAAACAGTGCTCCTTTTCTTCCATTCATTCTACACTTCAGATGCATCTTTCTATTGTAAAAGCATGTAGAGTTTCTTGAAAGCTGCTATATTTGCAGGTAATAGAGTACTTAAATAGTGACTGCTTGGTCTCATTTTCCATTACCTTCAGGCCACGTATGGAATTTTTAACCTGGTTGTTGTATTCATACAGTTTATTTTATCCTATTAATAGCAAACCTTTACAGAGGCACAGAGCCCATTCAGCTACAAACTTTTGATGAGGTAATGTCATTTCAGGAAACAAAGCAGCTATGCTCTGTTAGCAGAAAGGCTAGGATTTGACTCATGTTGGATGGTGGCTTGTCAAGAACTTATCATTAGTCTCAGGGAGAGGACTTCCAACAGAAAAATATTTTGGTAGTTTGCTGATGAGCTGGACTACCGAATACATAATATTTAAAATGTGCAAATAAACCCAGCTCATTTTGATTGAGGTCAGCATCACATGAACAGCATAAACAGTAATTTTCAGATGGAGAGCAAAGGGCTAAGGGGGAGGGCTTGGGATAATACTAATAATCTCTTAGCTGACACAGCTGCAACTGGAGAGCCATGTGGATTTATAGGGTAAATTTTGAGTAGTGCTAATGTAACAGCCTATTTGTAGGCAGAACATTTGGTAGTCTTTGGAGACTGGGGCTACAGCCCGAGCTGTTGGAAGAGGAAAAAACAGGTGATATTCGTGGTGTGATGTTTTCTCAGAAAGGCATGGTGCTGCTGACTTGCCTTTCTTCAATGAGAAGGTTTAATAACTGACAGGAAATTGACTTCCGAACCGGCTTCTTAGGTCTTGAATAATGCTCCTATCTCCAGTGCTCATTGTTTTTATTCCAGAGTATTTTTTTTATGTTTAAATATGGCCCTGGGATTCTAATGTTAACAATCTATTAAATATATATATATATATATATATATATATATATATATATATATATAGGCTATGGATAAATTGATTAGTTCAGTTTTCCCAGTTGTTGGTAGGTTTACTAAATATATAGCTGCTGAGGGTAATTTTGTTGATGATTTAAGAAATACATCCCAGCCATGTAACATAGTAAGCCATAAAGCTATTATTGTCTTCATATAAATGTGTCATTAAACTGCATCTCCTAATATAGTGGCCAAGGTGAACAGAAGATAAAAGAATGCACAATTATTTTTTTAATAAACAAACAAAAAAACAGCACAAACCAAACTTTGGTAAGCTATTCTTCTGTTCCAGGTAGTGCATTGGTGTGAGTAATATTTTTAAATAAAATTTAAAAGGCAGTAAAGGATTAATGTCAACACGTAAGGATTTCACCCATCTTTGTAGAGATTTTGTGTCTTTTTCAGCCCAGAGGGCAAACTTGTGGACACAGAATGCCAAGTAATCTCAGGCAATACCACTTTTAGATAAAACTTACCAGCTTCAGTACAAGGAGAAAAAACGCTTTCAATAGGCTGCTCCCCTCCTGACTCACTGGCTGAATATTGTGTATAAATTATTTTCATAAGCCCACATTTCTGGGGTATTTCCTCTAAGTGCTTTCTCTCATGATATGCAGGTCGAAGGGCTGGGTAGATGTGGGGTCAGCTCCCTTATCAGATTGAATTCTTCCTTTCTTTTTTCTCTCAAGATCTATTTGATACACTTGGCATTTCTTCAGTCCCAAGGCTCAAGCACGTCCTGTAACTTGTTAGCTGGTTCTGCCTGCTTAGTATGTAAAGTAACGTGTTATGTTGGAGCATAAGGCTGAAGTTAGCAAGGGATGCTTCAGAAGTGATTAATGCTAAAGGAGGAGAGCAGAGGTGAAGTCATCCAAGGCTGAGGTTACCAAAGTACAGTTTGCAGTAGGAAGAGAAGGTCGGTGAGGGGAGACCCTAGAGAAGTTCTAACAAAGATCAGTGAAAGGAGCTGAGTATGTGGTTTGAGTGAACCGACAGCTCAAAAATGTGAGCAAACAACCCAAAGCAAAACAAAAAATAAAGAAGTCATAAAGAAGAAGGGGTACAGCCAGGTTGTGACAGTTTCGATAATGTAAAATTCCCTGAGAAAGATGATAAAGCAATGGATGGAGTGGAGTTTTCCTTCTGTATGTAGTGGTGGTGGTTTCTGTTGTGGAGAAAACATTGTAAGGACTTTGTCTTGATTCACAGTGACTGGCAGATGCTTGGACATCTGTAGACTTTGTGTTCTTGTGATATGTATAACAAGACCCAGTGTTTACACAGTGTTGACTTTAGCTAGGTAAATCTTGTATTTGGAGATGCGTATAGAGAAGTTGCTCCCAAATACAATTTAAAATAGAGGTTAAAGTCATTTTGTACTCCTGATTCCTTGGTAGGAACCATGGTAACACCACACTAAGACAAGAATCACAGCTAATATTGTATTGTGTTGACTGAACTATCAATGTCACTGAGAATGTTTAGCAACCCTCCCTGTGGTCTGTTACAGTGGCATCAGATAAAGTGAATTGTGAACTTGGCCATTTGTGGTATTTATTTTAATTGTGATAAGATATTTTGAGGGAAAGATTATGGATTTTAATCTTGCATGTGTTTCAGGATTTTAATCTTGCATGTGTTTCAGGATTATTTTTCTTGGACAGCAGGATTCACAGTAATGTAGTGTTCCTGCTCCTTTTTACCATCTGACATGCCTCACATTTCTCAGGTCTCAGAATAATTGTTGCTTGTCTTTAAAGTGAAGCTTTTAAAAAAAGTAACTTGATTAAACATCTAACCCAAATTCAGAAGTTAATGAATGCTGTCTTTGCTGTCTTTGTTGCTGGCCTGTGGGCTGAAAGAAATTAATGCAGTTGAATGTAAATGTGTGTACATTTTAGTTTAAAAGTAGCTTCTTTGAGTATAGTTTCAATTAGGGAAGGGGAAGAGAGCCGGCACTTTACACTGGGATGACATGTTGCTGCTTTGTGTCTACCCTGACCGTGGCAGAGAGGTTGCAATTAAATGGTATCTGAGGTCTCTCCCAACCCCCGAGCCATACTGTGATTCTACACGTGCAGTATTTGCACTTGTGTAACTTAAATCAGTTAATTAAAATATGTTTGGAATCTGTAACCTAGTATTGCAGTATGGTGTTCTGAGGAATAACTGCCCATGAAATGTTGAGTCCTCTAGTGTCTGCTGTGTGTTCTGGCAGATTTTATCCATCATGAGGGACTTGGCTCTGCTTGTGGGCAGGCAGCATCTTGGGGCAGAGCGTTCAACCATTCAGTTGAGCGGAGGAAGCAGTTGAAGAATGGATACATTGCTCGTTGGGCTTCTTTTCTTTTGGAAGATTTCCACTGAATTCAACCCAGTTTGCCTTTCCTCAAAAGACTTTATGCATACCTATGGTTTAGAGGCTACTCTTCCATGCATAGTTACAGCTAATTGTCAAGTTTAACTTCTTTTATTTGGTGTAAGTTGTTGACTGTAACTACACTGCTAAGGTTGTGCTTTTACCTTCTCCCCTCGATTAAAGTGAATAAGTCTGAAGCTGTATAGTTCAGCTTGATGAAATGTATCTAGACAAGACCTCTTATTATTTTTTTCCATTTTGATATTTATCCTTTTATGTATCTGCTAATGTCACAAGTTCTTAAGAAATCTGGGGTAAAATGTGTTTGCATAATCCGTTCAGGTAGTTTTATTCAGAGAATATGAGCATCAGCAGTGTTAATAACAAATACAGCCTCTGCCTCCCAGAATTACTTCACCCAGTACATAGTTTAATAAATGACCACTTTTATAGTAGATATAAGAAGCAATACCAAATGACCATGGCAACGTTTTTATTTTCTGCAGTGTATCTACATAACCATGCTCAATATGCACGTACCCAGTAAAAACCTGCATCCTGCACCACTGCTGAATTTCTGAGTGCTTGTTGTGTCTCCGTGTCCATGTGTACCTTATTTAACACTGCATTAAGAGCAAGTTAGGACTCAGAATCAGAATTTCTTTATAGGGCGAGAGATGAGAAACTATACTGAAATTTACCATTCATAAGTGATGATGCTGCTTTCCCTCTCACCTCCATTACCCTCTCCCCTACCCTCCCCCCCCCCAACATTTAATTGATACTGCAGCTTTGGAAAGGAGCATTTTCCTCTTTACTGCCTAGCAACAGTCACCCCCCTCTGGCCTTCAGGTTTAAACATTGCCATTCTACAATAGCCCATTTGTACTTGCAGTAAGCAATTCAAGTGATTGCACGTTTAAGTGTGTTCAGTACTAGAGGGCATTTGTCAGCCTTGATTCTAATTCCTGAACATCTGCATATTGCTGCTGTTTTTGTCCTTTATTTATGCTTTATTCCTTCAAAATTGACTTGGAAATTTTAGTTGCATCAGAAAAAGATGCTGAAAATGAATTAGATGATGTATTACTCGTTGAAAACACAGACTGCTGTTTGTGAGGCATGGCACTACTTTTTCTTTCAGGTAAAGAAGCACAAAGATTCTGAGAGAAATCTAGAACAGGCAAGAAAACATCAGTAAAGAGATTTCTTGAGTGAATGAGTCACACTTCTGAGAATGCAAAGGGAAAAGAAGGAATGTTGCATGCCCAGAAAGAATCAAAGTAGAAGCTGGAGCAGGGCAGAGTAAGGTTCTGTTTTAGATGAGTGTATGAAGATGTACTCAGGACTATTTCTTCTTGAAGTACAGGAAATGGAAGAAGCAAGTTTTCCATTCTGAAGTTTGAGGTCAATAAAGCTGAAGGGCTATGTGAATTCACTGGAGAGCTATAGAGAAGGAATCAGAATAAAGGACAGTAGAGGAAGTAGAAAAGACTTTTATGAGGGCAAATAGTAATTGGATGCTAATTATGCATTTTAAATGCAAGCAGCATACCTGCAAGGTCCATTTTGTGGAACTGAGTTTCAGAAGGAGTGGAGGCTTGATGGAAGCAGGCCAGAAGAAACTGGGGAGAGCAGTCGGATTTTTGGGACAGGAACTCTGAGAAAGGGATAAAAGGATTTGAGGGTACTTGGCTTAAGAAAAAAAAAGATCAGATGAGGAAAGGCCATAGGAGCAATCTTCAAGTCTAAAAATAAAATAAAATAAAATTGCAAAAAACAGCATGCTTAAATGCAGCAGGAGATGGTGGGATTATTTAGGATGGTCAGGGAACTCTGTACCTGGAACAGGGCAGGAAATCTGCTTGCAGTGGCAGCAGTGCTTGCAGTGAGCTGAGCCTTGGACCAAATAATCTCCTGTAGCTTCTTCTAAGCCTCTCTTTTCAGGATTTTATGCTTCCTCCTTTGGAGAGGGCTGTTTGAGTATCCACAAGCAGTTTGATCTGCGATATGGCATAAATAACTTGTGTGATGTTTTGTTTATTCAAACTGATGCATCAGTTCAAAGATGTCAGTAATTTGAGATAAGACAGATTCATCTGAAACATGGATTGGGTGGTGAGATGGAGATGATCTGAACTAAGCCCTGTGGTATGAGATTCAAGATAACGTTTTTACTGCATGAATACGTAGAAATTGTTTCGTTTCCCTTCTCCCTTTTTTTAGCTGCAGTTTCCATTTTAGGTAATGCACCTGGCTGAACTTGTTCAAGTTTTCATAAAATGTCTAAGCTGACACATTGGTTAGAAATCTCTCCAGTTTCAGTAGAATTGCACTGGGAAGTTAAACATATACAGGTGACAGAATGAAACCGGTAACAGAAATGTTACATGACTTTGTGTTCTTGTTAGCTGAGGCCTTTCTGTCTATAGGGTTAACTTTTGAGATTTATGAGCTACAATGAAGCTCTTGCTTTCTTTTTCATTTTAAAAATTAAACATTTGGGGATTTATGTATTCCCAAATCATTCTAAATCTTCAAATAATGGGTAGCTTTTCTACGTTTTTCTAGGATTTTGGGTTAGGATGCTTTCTTAATTCCCTAAAGCATCCTCTGGGAAATGGGTTTTTATTCAAAACTTAAATAATACAGTTTAAATAAGGAATTCCAGTGCTGTCAGAATAACACCTGGCATTCAAACTAACTGCTTTTCTGTTCACCATGTAACTTAATGATTGGGAAATGAAAGAAAAAACTATTGCCAGTTGGGAAGAATTAAGATATATATATATATATTTTTAACAGCAGATTCTCTATATAAAAAGCAACGTTTGAATGTTTTTGATCAATAGATTTTCTTTATATATTAAAAAAAAAAAAAGCATTAGTGAAGCATCCATTGCTTTTCACATCCATATAGAATGTGTCTCTTACTGTAAGTAAACGTTTCTCAGGCAGTAAAAGGTATCACCTGGACTTGATTATACAGCTGCTCTCATTTTATTGAAACACTGGTATATTCCCTGTGGTCTGCAAAGAAAAGAAGCTTGTATCACAGCGAAGTTTTGCTGGTCAACTCTCAGCCTGGGAAAGCAGAGTTATGTGCAACACTTTCAAGTTGGGGGACTTGTCTTTGTCCCCCTGCAGCTGCAGCACACCCTGCCCTCACATTGCAGCCTGCTGGCAGATGCTGGGCGCTATTGTTTGCATCTCACTGCTTGAGTTGTTTGGAGGAACCTTTTGTTGCTTTAGGAGAAAATAGTGGTAAAGCCCTTTGTAGAATAATTAGACTTATAAATTTCAAGTAATTGTGTATTCTCTTTGCTGTATATAACACAGGCTAAGATATTCTTGTATGTCCGAAGTAAAAAAATTCAGGTTGTCAGAATAATGCTCTAACTTAGGATAGAGTGTAAGTTGATCTGAAATACTTCTGATGTAATTGGACAAAGATCTAAATTGTGATGTTCACCCCTCCAACTCATATTCTGTAGCAGAAAATCTGTGACTGGGAAAATTAGCAAATCAACAGGGAAGTTAGTAGGACAAAGACAAGAGTGATGGTCTTACTGATTTAAAATAACATTATTTTCAGATACTTTCTCGCAAATTAGATTGTTAAATGAAAAAGAGATTTCTTCTATACTCATTTCCATTCTGTGTGTATATATGTAAGTTTACTTACAATCAATTCATCTGCTGAAAATAGTTTGCCGTATAAAAAACAAGAACTCTATTGGATCAGTCCTCTTTGCATTAAGCATCTGAAGTCTAAGAGTTCAGTAACAGAAAGAGACGAAATTTACTTGTTTGCCTAAATGGAAGGCCTTTTGCCTAAGCTGTTCTGTAAATATAAGGGACAATCAATCATGACAGTGACTTTTTTTTACACTGAAGTATACAATTTACAAGTTATCTTTCCTCTCCTCCTTTGGCATCTGGCATAAATGGTCTTTAGGATTTTGAATAATTGCCCATTTGAGAGGCTGGACCTGTCATTCTCCATATTAAGGTTTCTGTGGTTCATTAACTATTCTGAAAATGGATAATGATGGCCATCCTTTTTTTCTGTATGTCTCCAGAATGATGGGGGAGAAATACTAAATGGCATTCTCATCTGCCTCTGCACTGAATAATTAAGCAAGATGTGTCATGAAAAACCAAGTGATGTTATAAAAATAGTTAAGGATGGTTTTAAACACAGTGTAAGATGGTTTGATAACTGAAACCTTCAAATGTGAATCGGGCAGTCTGGTTTCTATGGCTACTTCTATAATTGCCTACCTACCTGTCTTTGACTCATTTGTTTATACTAAACATTTTAAAGACGTCTGCAGTTTTTCTTTGTCATGTCTTAGGTATCTGGTTTAATATCTAAGTCAGTTGCTTTTCAGATTTTGCCACCATGGTTGTGAGTGATCAAAAATCAGTAATTCAACAAGTTATCACAGGACAGCAAAACGCAGTGATTACTGATGCCCATAGTACGTTGCAATTATACAGTAAAATGAGCTCGTTTAAACAACCTTTACTCTCGTCAGAGTGTTTTATTGTACTTCTGTGCTCTGCTGATAAACTCGTTTGTAAAGTAATGTGATAACATTGGTTGTTTGCCACCCGTTCTATTTTTCATATACAACATACAGGTAGGTTCTCTTTATTTTTAAGAATGTGATGTATTTAGAACTGTTTGTATGAAATTCATCAAATAATTTATGTTGCAGGTATCCAAAGTCTTTTTCTCTGACTTGCAAAGCATTTGAATGAAATAAGAGCTAGTGGTTTTTGCCCAGCAATCTCTAGATTCAGGTGCTAGGCCACATAATATTGTACAGACTCTAGATTAGAGGTTTTTGGTTTTTTTTAATGTAACGCATTTTCAGATGGCCTGCTTGTTGACAGATCAGCTGTTGATCTGTTGGTAGATCTGGCCGTGTCCTCAGTGTTGTGACACAGTTTCACTCGTTAGATTAACGTGTAGGTCGCGTAACCACTTCATTTTGTTCAATGACAGCTTTTGATAATTTTCTTTCTCCATCAATAATAAGATGCAATCAATAGTTTTCTGCTGATAGACCATTAAAATATCATGGGCTCTAGAATTCTCAGTGAATGTGTAGAGTTCACTGTTGCATAAAAGACATTTTAGAATGCCTTTATGTTGTTTTTGTCTGATGCCGAAATGAGGAAGGCGTTGAGTTTTGCCACTGGAATTTCTACAGTGAGAGATTCCGCAACAAAAGAACTGCTGTTCATTTAACAAATAGATCTCTAAATAACCTTCTTTGTTTTGTTTAGAACTGTATATTGCTGAAAAATCAGGTGAATACTCTCAGCCAAGTCACAAGTTGTATAGGAATTGCTAACTCATGGTCTGAACCAGTGATTGAGCACCTGCTGAAGGGACACAGCCAGCCCCGGGAGCACAGGTGAAAGGAACTCACCTGTGCAACCTGGTCCCACCCCCTCCCTAAGCCTCATTTAAGGGCTGGCTTCCATGAGGAAAGGATCTCTGCCTGGAGATTCCTCCTTTTGGAGAATTTGGTGAGCCTTGATCCTGGGGATGGGTAAGAAAATTGTTCTTTCTTTAACTGGATTATGACCCTCTCTTTTTTGAGTAATTTAGAACTGGTTGTCTGCCATTGTATTTCCCTACACAAGGATTTAGAGCTATAGGTTTTTCAGAAGTCTTTTATGTTTGAGACAGACTAGAAGAGTTTTTCTGTGTGCTTGCCATGTTTTTACTCTTTTCTAAGCAATCATTCGATAGATCTTAGCTGCAACTAGTATTGGCATTCTTATCTTCTGATGCATTTGACAGATTTGTGCGCTGGCTACTTGTCAGCAGAACTGACATCCACATCTCTTAGCTTTGCAAAGCTCACCTGTGGCCAGTTTATGACTTTGCAATATGTAGTGCACATTAACAATAAATGTTTTCCAGTAAACTTCAGAAACACAGAGTGAGAGAATCATTTTTCAATGCCTTTCCCCATCTGTCTGGAACGCAGGTTTGGCTTGCATCCTGATGTTGGCAAGTGAGATTTGAACTATCCTGGTGGCTTTTATTTAAGACACATAAAAGGGATTTGACTGTCTGATGCAGCGGGGAGCACCACTATGCTTAGTAGTCCTGCAGTGAACAAAACAATGTACAAAATAGCCACGCTTGGAAGCCAGCATGGGCCAAGATCTGAGTCTGTTCTTCAATCCTGTGAGAGAGAATTCCACAGGAAAATGAGAGGTTTGGTCTACAGCTGTTGTGCATGTAATTATAACATGGTAGGAAAGGGTGCATGTCCTTGGGTTCCCCGGGGAAGTCTAATAGCCAGGTGGACCTAGGCAAAGTACAAAAAAGTTTGTTGAAAAGTACTTTTGCACCTGCTTTTGTGCTTCATTTGCTAATAGAAGACTTAAGTCGTCCAAGGTGCACATGACTTCAAAATAATAAATCAAAACCATTTTTCTGCTATGGAGCTGCATAACCAAATCTGGAGATGGTGTTCTTTCACCTGATATTATGTATTTTTTTATGGTTTTATGAATTACATTTACTCAGTCTCTGCAGAAGATGAAGACTGTTGTTAATCATACTGCTTTATGTTAATAGCTTGATGTCTTTATTGTAGGTACTATGTAGCATTCGTAGGCACGATGATATAGATCTGTAAATGCTTTGATAGCAAAAGCAATATATAGATATCTATGAATGAATATGATGTCTGATTTCCTCTGACTCAGACAGCAAGCATCCCTCACTGTATCTGGATGAGCTCCACATAAATACCTGCCAGGCAGCACGGTGGCACAGGGTGGGACTGGCAGCAAGTCCTGCTCATCATGAGGACCTGTTGCCGTCTTCCTGAGCGGTGCCTGCTGTGGGGCCTGGCCTGCTGAGCAGGAATGGGTGTATGGAAGGAAGAGCATCTGGTCGTGTCGAGGCTGACTTGTGCTTAACCACAGCTTTGCACTGCACTTGTGCTGCAAACTTCCTCGAAATGTTTCTCTGAAATGTATTTATCAGTAGGTTAAAACTTTTCTTCTGTTGTACTTCCATTGTTTCTTTTGGAATCTGCAGATTTGGGGCAGTCAGTTCAGACTGTAGGAAATCTGAGTGGGTAGGCAGGAGACCAGGCAGCTGAGCACCCTAATTAACAGGAATGTGTAATTAAAATGCAGGCAGATGTGGCTTGGGCAGGTGGTATTTCCTGGAAGCATTTACAGTGCTCTGTGGAAACGTAAATGTGATGGATACAAATAGATACACTACCTGCTACTGTGCACAAAGCTTGTGCATATGCTGAGCAGTCAGTGGGTGCGAGTGCTGAGTGCTCACTTCCAAAGTAGCCGTGTCTCAGCTCACGCTGGACTGAAATGAGTTCTGAACTCCTGAGCACGGGTAAACATCTTGAAAACTCTGCATGGACCACGTTTGTGGGTAGGAAAAAGACATGTGCACAGAAGTCTATAAATATAATAATCCCATATCATGTTTCTTACATTTGTTTTTAATCACCTGTCGCCAACTACAGTTGTAAACAGTATATTGGCCCAGATAACGCTTTAATGTAGTTAATTAAAAATGCTGTCTGGCAAATTTGTTGTGACCTCCAAACTTTGGGAACAGCTACCCAGCTGAAAATTCCAAAATTGTATTTGTTCTCGTTTGTTATTAAACACTGATGTTTGTGAATTAGTGGAGACCAAAAAATAAAAAATAATTTTAAAAAAGTAAAAATTAACCATTAAAAATTGAGAAAATAAAAATTAGATGCATTTCTAATTGTGCAGAAGTGGAACTCGGGTTATTATTTTTAATATGGCAGCAAACACTGGCCAGTTTTCACTCTTATGTCATTATAGACATTAAATCTGCAAAGAAAATGAAAGAAAAACACAAAGCTATTCACACTTGAGGGAAAATTCTGTCCCTGGATATTCAAAATTAAATCTATAAAAATACCGTGGTTTCAGAATTGGTTTTGTGATTGTTTCATTTGTTTGTAACTGTTTAACACCATTACCTGGTAAGGAATTGTGATGCTATTATGTTATTTTATCTTTTGATTCCTTAAAGTGCTTTTTGTAAGTTCTCAGTATCTTTTGAAGAGTGTTTTGCAGTGTCCCACTATGAAGCAGCAGCAGCAAGCAGCTGGCCTTTCTGCGTTACCTTCTTTCCTTTAGGGAGCTGTGCCCAAAGAAATTATTTTGTGGCTAACAAATGACTTTCCACTGAGCTGCTTCAACTCCATGTTTCCTGTGGTCACCAATTTTAAAATGAAATTTCTTTATTTTATTTTGTGTGCATGCACATGTGCTCCTTTATCTCTTGTAATCATCTCTTAAATCTTGATCTTACAAAGGAAGTCTATGAGTGTGCCTTCAGAAACATTACCTTGGTCTTTTCACCATATCCATGTGGAAAACTTTGTTGTAGGTAAAATGGTGCCTCTTTTCAAAGTTTTAAGTCCAGTTATGTTCATTTTTTTCAGTTCAGAAGTGGAAAGTGTTTGAGATGGAGCAGAATATGCATGAAAACAAACATATTTTGATCTGTGTTAGTTCAGTGTTTGAGCCACATCTGATCTATATTAGAAAGCAAACAAAATTAACTTGTGTAAACCCTTTGAGGGCATCAGATTAAGGCTCAGTAATATTTTGACTGTTACTGTTATACTTATTAATATTGATTCTAACTTGAGACCAAATCCTACGTTGTTGGTGGCTCCACTTCAATAAATTATGCAGATTTATGGCAACTCAAGAAATGACCATTATGTTTGTGGTTATTCATGTTGACTGAAGCTGGACAAGTAGCTGAATAGTGTTGTTTTAATTTAAGGGAATACAAAAATTTGGCTGAGGTTATTAGAGGTCATAATGCAAATGGAAATCGGCAATTGCATTGGTATTGATTCCTACTGAGTGCACTGCTGAGTGCAGAAGTGAGAAGCACGATCATCCACAGATCGTGTCCACAGTGTAAGTCTTACTGCTATGAATCTTAATGCTCTGGTAGCTGTTGGAAGTACATTATGGGACATGTAGAGTGACTGCAGTAGGACATGAGAAACGAAGCAATTTTTTTTAACAGCTGGGATGGGGCTGTCAGACAATTTTTTTTTGGTATATTACAGTTGTTAGCCAACTAGTGTGTGGTAAGCAATAATTGGTTAAAATACTTGTCAATTGAAGTCTGTGCAGTCAAAAGTTATATCAAGTTTAAGTGCAGGTCAGTCATTGTAAGAAATCTAGAAAGTAAAAGCCCTTGGCATTGTGTTTCTGGTTATGAAAGCAGCCTAATATGTGCTGATTTATTTTAATGTACGATTTACTCATAATTTGCAATTTGATTTTAATATGCTATAATGAAATTATGGAGTAAATAGTCAGTATGCTCATTTCTTTAACCTAATCAGATGTGTTGTCACAAAAGTTTCAAAGACCCGCTTATTCAGTTATGAAGTAGAAAGTAACTTCTATTATTAAAGGAGCAATTTGATTACTGTATCTTTGTCTTTTTTTAATGTTTAATTACTTTTATTGAAACTGAATCCTTCTTCTTGCACTATGTCCTAACCTTATTGGCCTGGGATCAGTTTCACACTGGCATTTATTCTATTAATGTTTCCATTTCTCACATCATGGAAAATGTGGATGTTCTGTTAATGGCTGTGTTAATCAAACAACTTTCTGTATCTCTGCAGTGCCCAAGTTTATGACATTACAATAGCGGGTACAGGAGATGAAATTGAAACCTTACAGTATATACTACAAATTGAATTACCTTGTCCATTTTGTGTAGGTTGCTTGAAGACTTATTTTAGATAATTGAAAAAGATTAACACTGCAAGAATAACCTTTGACAGCTATTCCTTCTGACAGGATCTCTGAAGTTTTAACTAAGTCCAGCGTTCTTGTAAAGATTTTGATCTTTGGACGCTGCTAACCTTGTTACTGTGATGCAGGCTGTGTTACAATATAAATCTTTCAAAAGAGCCTTTAAAAAAAAAAAAATCCATTTTACATTGGCATGCTTATTCAACTCCAATTTTATCTAATGTTCTTTTGTAAAGGCCTGTCGAGCTGTGAGTTTTGTTGGGTAGGGAAGGAAGTCTCTGGAACGGCAGTAAATCCTACGCATTCCATGGCGGCATTCTCTGGGCATTTGATGCCCTGCCTGCCTGCAGCTCCTGGCTTGCCCAGAGATGCCCAAAAATGCAGACGTGTAATTGGTGCAATTCTCAAGTATCTATTGCCTGCAGGAATGGTTTTAAGGTTGCTATGCATTATTCAGCCTTTGCTTTTGATGTGTGCAAGATCTCTGTGTTATTTTCAAGGATCTACTAAAGACTGTGAAGCATCTAACTATCTTGAAAACTGGCCTTTTTGTGAAATTTGTGAGCGAGAGTTTCAGGCAATGTTGGTATTTCTGTGCTTTAAAGTTAATACCTCTGTTATCCCTAGTCTTGTGTCTCGGTCTTGACATCTTCAGACCTACTGCATAAATGAGAAAATCCTCAAACTCAAAAAATATTCCCTGCATTTCTTTGTACTGCGTTTAGAGAGTGCTTTACTATTTGAATAATGCTGCTTTTTACTTGTGACCTACTTTTCTTACATAACTATGTATCTACAAAACTATATCCTGTAAAGTTATCCTTAAAATGTGTTCCTATGTCTGTGATCTTCTGGCATTTGCTGGGAGGAAGGTGGCCCTTCTGTGCTGTCATTTTGTTCTATGGCCCGCCTGGTGGCAGGTGTCGAACAGTAATACAAACCCAGTGATATAAGCCCAAACAAGCTCACCTGAAGTCCCTGTAGGATCCATCTGGCCAATACTGCCAAAATGATTTTCAAGCTGGAGTCTTGTGCTTGCCAAGCTGTTGGCTGAAGCAATCCTTCAATGTAGGTAGAAGGGATGAGGATCACTGTCCTACAACTGAAACAGTATTTGGGGAAGCAATGCTATTCTGCTTAGGAAATTTGCTTTACTTGATGAATTTAAGACAAACACATAACTAATCTTCAGCACCACTTCCTCCCTAAAGTTCCTGAAATATTGTTTTAGATTGTATTCATTTCCTTACAGTGTTTAGTTAAGTTGATGCTTTATCAGAAACTCGATCAGCTCTCCAGAAATGAATTTTGAAACTATTGCTGTCATAATTTCTACTGACTCTTTGCATTTCAATGTAGTGTTTCTTATATAGCTTTTCTATATATCTTTTTCTTTTCAAAAAAGTGTTTGCTTTTGCCTTGTAACTGGTGAAAATTATTTGCAAAGACAGTGAAGCATGACTTCATTTTTTAAATCCCTATTTAATGATCTTTCATAAATCCCATGTTTCATTCAGATAACATTATAGATGGCTGCGTGCTAAGGTGCAGGTCTTGGTGGGAAGGGATCTTAAATTGTTTGCTTGTTTTTCTCCAGAGAGTTGTTACAATCCCCTAGAGAAGATGATGTAGATGCTGCAATGAAAATTTTGCTCCAGTGGACTTCTCATGGCCTTGAAGATGTCCAGCTGGTAAATTACTCTGTTTTGCTCGACCTACCAGACTCTTCTTCAAACACGATAACTCTGAAAAACAGTGGTGAATGTTTTTATCCTGATGGACAGCGGTGCAGCAAAGTGACCAAAACACTTCATAGCCAAGACCTCCTGTACTCATACGCAGCTTACTCTGCCAAAGGAACTCTTGAGGTAATGTGTCTATTTGTCTCTGTCATTTGTGTTGGAATAGTTACAAAACACCGGTTTCCATTGAACTTGGCTGGGAAAAGTAAATGTGGTGAATTGCCCAGCCTTAAGATAATCCAATATATGCTGTTGAAATGTGATGTGGCCCAAATCTGAAGTTGAATGTTAAAAATCAGACAGACCTGAAGACTTCACGTGTTGTTTTTTTTTTTTTTTTAATTACTATTTATTTTTTAAATAAGTATCTGAGTTAATGTATTGTCATCTGTTGCTTTGGTGTAAAAAGCATGCAGGCTATATCTGATCTTCGTTGATCACAGAATTGCAGATTCGTAGGGGCTGGAAGGGAGACCTCTAGAAATCATTGAGTCCAGCCCCCTACAGCAGTCTGATATGTAAGTGCTACTGGTTTGAGGCATGTCAGTAGGAAGGTTGAGTTTCTCTGCCATGAGATCTGCTGGAGCACTAGTTTAATTCCTGGTGTTCCTGACTTATTGTTGTAGATCTTGCATAGTTTCTTCTGTGGCTGCTCCATTGATGCATATGCTCTGTTTTGCCTTGAAGATTACAGTTCATATTTTTGTCTTACAGTATCTTTTGTTAGAAAGTTCAGTCAGACAAAAAATATGCTGCCAGCTGGGATTAGTTACTTGCTGAGTGAAATAAGATCTCGAACTACTCTATTCTATTCTGAACTACCTTATTCTATCCTGTTCACTAGCTCCTTTCACATATTTGCTTTTCAAATCTATTTGGAATATACAGAGTGGTCATTATTTGTTTACTTTCCTCTTACTTAGTATAAATCTCAGTATATATTTCTGAAACATAAAAATTTCAACGTAAATTTCCTTGCTAACTGCATAGCTGTTGTACTGTTGTCTTTTTCCTTTTTAAAATATTGTACTTTTATCTCCAGTAATGCAGGGAACTTTGTTTTTTTTTCTTTTATTGTTTATAAGTTCATTCTCATGACAGAAGGACATTAGTGTATGTGTAAGAACAGACGTTGAGTTTGGGAGATACCTCTTCCAAAATATCTTTGTTCTATAAAATATTTATAGCATAGCAGTTACTGATTTTCGAGTAGTAAAATGCAACTGTTGTGTATTTTGTTTTTGACACAGTTCATCGTGTTCATTCGTTACTCATAATGTATTGTGGAAATCTTCTGAATCAAAGTGATGACAGTTGCATCACGCCCAGTAGCCAATCTTACTATTAACATGGTTTTGAAATTTGGACACTGAGAAATCTGAGGGCTGGTAGAATTTCAGATCCGTCAGTTTCTCATCCTGCTTGAAATTCTCTTTCTGGAAAGCATCAGAAGTTTTTATTCCAAAGGATTGTCTCCTTTGGGAGAAGACTTGTGTCCATCTCTTGTTTTATTTATTTATTTTAATATACCTTACGTGCCCATTTTCCAAGTTTAGTTTCATACTCGTTATGCCCTGGTATTGTATCAGTAAAACTCCTAAAGAACTGTAACTTCATATTGAAGTTTTTGATGTTACGAAGTGAAATGAAGTAAATGAAGATAGGTCTTGCATCATATACTCTTCAGCTTTTCTGTAGACAAGTAAAAAATACTAATGAACAGACTTGACTTACACTTTATCACTTAGAAACTCAATACATAATATATTTTCTCATAACCTAATAAGAGTAACTCTAATGAGGTAAAAGTACAGTTGTGGCCTTTGAGATTTCTTTCATGAAAATAAATGTGTTGCTAACTAATTCATCAGATTAAAGGAAATCGAATGTACCAGGGAAAATCTTTGATGTTATTACCAGAAACACGTGTACCACTTTGAGTTATATTTCAGGACACTTTTCTCCATAATTGAATTCTGAAGAAATGAGGACCACGTACACTGCCTATGTACTCATCTGTAAGGGTGTGCCTTGGCTTTGGCAAAACCTTTCAAAGCTTGTGTTTGAGCCAAAGGATGGCTGACTGTGTGTAATTCCACAGTCAGGGCTTTGAGATACTTGACGCTCTCACAGAACTTCAGATGTTTTCTGTTTTCTGATAAGAGTCTATCCTGAATGCTTTTCTGATGCTTTGCCTAAAAGGGAAATTTCCCCACATGTTTAGGCTATGGAGAAATTGGTAGCAATCTAACCTTTCTAACTTTCAATCCTATGGAATGATCTACGCTATTTAAGATAATGGGGTAGAAAAAAAAAACTTTGAGAAATATAAAGTGGTGGCTGTTGCTGGGTTCAGCAATCAGAGAGCGAGTTGATTGCTTGCAGTGGAACTACAAATTGTGTATTTTGAATATGTTGCAGTTGGTTGTGATTGCTAAATCATGAGGGTTTTCCTGTGAAAGGATATTCTAGTTACAGCTACTCATAATCTGAATAATTTTCTTTCAAATGTGACACATCTTTAGTAGAGAGCTTCTATTACACATCACATAATCAGGTTGAATTGCTAATATTGCTTGAATGCTGCTGCTCCATTGTATCTCATTTGTGTATTTGGTGTGCTGGAAGTTCAAACAAATAAAACCGTTAGTTCATTGCATCTGCTTCTGTCTAGAAGCAGAGCTATAGCTCTACCTGCATGTTGACAAGGTTATTTGTAGAATAGGAAGACTCATTTTCTTTGACGACCTGTCATGTCCATTCATTATATGGCCGTTGTATATGAGCTGTCCAATTTGTGCTTTCTGGTAACAGTCTAAACAGCATTTGTGATATCTGAAATCTACTTCAAAAACCTACAGTGCCATTGTGATGGATGGTGCACTTTACTGCTTCTCTATAATTCATTGGGCCCTGAAAAGGTGACACTGTTTACCCATCATGGTGACAGGCAGGGCAGCCTGCAGTTGTGGAGAGAGCAGTCTTGTCAGCTCTGTAATAGATATTGCAGAGGTTATGTAAATAATATACCACAGACCAGGTCAGTCCAAGGAAAAAAAAAAAGTGGAATATATTTTTATTAAAACTTTAATGTCAGATGCGTTTATAGAGTTTAAACCTTTTATCTGCTTAATGAAAATGGAAAAGCCTCTTTGGTCAACATTGCGTATGAAGGGAAATCACATCGCATTGAATTTATGCATTGAAGCAAAATGTGTTGTCAGACAGTATCTGGCCAGCCTCTGAGTGAGTGTGCTGCGGTGAATCACAACGTGCCATTCCATGCTCTCACGTCATAGGAGTGCCTGAGAGCTGTGGCTGCAGGCTGTCCCTGGGGAGCGGGGACGAGCAGGGAGCTGCTGCTGAGCTCTGAGGAAAGGTGCTGCGGAGCTGCTGTGTGCTTCTTCTGGTGCTGAATGTGTAAGATGTGTTAGGGTGAGTGCACCTCCATAACCAACCTGCAGCAATGATCTCCAGAGGGTGATGTGAGTGCACAGGTGGAATGTGGTGTTCATCTGCTCTGTCCCATGTTGGACTGCAGCAACTCCCTGCTAGGTCCTTTGCTGTTCTGTGTGGAGAGTCCTTAAAATGGGCATTCCAAGCAGGCAGGTTTCTGAGATCTGTGGATAGAAACAAAGTTGTTCCTGTCTCCAAGGCAGTGCCCATCCGTATCCCATTTGCAAGTCAGCCTTGCTGCCATCCACATTCCCTGGCTGCCTTCACTTCTCTGCCTCTTCTCCCTTCCAAATTCTGACTGATGACCCATTTCTCTCTTCCAAGTGTTTGCTGATGTTAGCCAATTTTATTCCCAACTCAACCAGCAGTATCTTTGATTAGTTTTGAAGGGGCAGGTAGGAGCAGAAAAGTGAGAATGCCGACTGTTTGCCTCTGTAACTGCAATATGCAGAAGAGATTCTCTACATCTGTTGATAGTATTTTAGCCTGCTCCGGTTCATTTGTTTCAGTGACATTTTCTCAGCTAAATGAGAACCCAACATGAGATTAATGCAACCCGAAACAGTGAGAGAGGTTCAGACCCATCTGTTAAGCTCAGTTAGTAGCAATTTTGCCATTCTTCAATCCTTGCAAGGCAGAAATGAAGGAGGCACTGTGCACATTCCTGACGGGTCTTGCATGAGGAAGAGGGTTTGCTCAGTGCAGCAGACACCCCATTCTCCCATCTCTGGGCTGAGATGCCTTCTCTGCCCATCCATCCCTTTTCTCCATCCAGAAAGGTGGCAGCCTTTGTCTCCTTGACTGCTGATTCCCCTGCTCTTAGCCACTTACTGCCATGTCCCCACTGTGTGCCCTACAGTCTCTTTCTCTAAGTCGTTAGTAGCACTTTGCAAGCACTCTTCAGTTTCCTTGTAGAATTTAAGTTTCTCTATATTTCTAGTTCTGTACAAAAAAAAAAAAAAAAAAAGCTTTGAGTTCCTTGGGGAGGGATTGAGCATCAGGAATGCCTTGACCCAAAAGTTTGCTTTCATTTGGTTTGATTACTTCCCGAACTGAAAACGTTAGTGCATGCTTATTATCTTTTGTCTTCCCTCTAGCTGATCAGTGGTAATTTCCTTAACAGTATTTCTGAATTAACAGTTGGGTTTGAATATCTTTTAAATATTCCCAGTATATTTTTATCCCCAGGCAAAATTTCCAAATGAGCCTTCAGCAGCACGCTCACTTGCACATCTTGAATTCCAAAAGCAGAGTGCATGTAATTCAGATTAAATAATCACAGCATCTCACCCTAAGTCTTTCAGTCATTTTTGATGGTACACTGGTGCAAAATATCAAGCTGGGGGAATCTTCATACATCTGTACATCTAATTCCTTTAGGCATGCCAATTTAGTTCATTATTATCTTTATTAACATTTTCTAAAATTTCTTCTCTGAAGAGACGTGTACTAGCTAAAATGAACCCCTAGCAATTGCAATCAGTTTGCAGATGGCAAGGGCTATAGGTTGAGTAACACATACACAAATGAGAAAAATCATGCAACTTTGTTAACGTTTAGATATTTTGGAGGAACCTTATTTATCCTTTATTTATAGAGGAGTTTTTTTCAGAAGCCTTTTCCACAAATAATCATAACTTAGACCACTGTTCTGCATGCTAAGTAGGCACAGCAAATTTTTCAAGACAATCTCGCTAAGAATATGGATTTTGGAATAACTTGACCTTTAAACAGAAAACAGCGGTTAGCATTAACTACAGTATAGCTGCCGTTCCATTATAATTACATATAGAAAACTGTGGAATGTAATGTGAAAGTTGTGTAATTTAAAATTCCAGTCAAGAACTACAGAAATGATCATTGAAAAGATTTCCTGCAGAGTATCCTGTCAGTTTTCTGCCATATATCATATAACCATTCATAAATAAAGTTGTACAGCTCCCTAAAATAATAGCGGCTCATCATGCATAAGAGTCCAGTTAACACTGCTGCATGGTTTTTGTATCATTGAGGGTCAGGATTTCAAAGATGTACATGGCTACTACCACCTTTTACTGCTTTACAGTTGTTAGTGGATATCATAATCGCGTTTTAGTAATAAAATATTAGTAATGGCATTTTAATAAGTGTTAATAATGGAGTTTTTTTTCCACTGCAAAAGAGCAAAAGGTGAGGCATCTTGTATCCATAGACATAACAGATCACTGAGTACTTCCAAGCCATTGCACATAATCAGCCAAAGGCGTTTTTCCATAAAAACTCTGTAAAAATTGGAGCAATGCTGAACCATAAACATTACGTATATTCCCTTTGCACGGTTCAAAACTGAAGGGTGAGAACAATGAAAACATTGGAAATAGATTTGGTTCTTTATTCAGCTTTCAGTGAAAGTAAAATTCCTGTTGAAATTAAAGAGACTTGTGATAATTTCATCCAGAGTTTAGTTTTGTTTTTTTTTTTTTCTGTTGATAGTCACATGGACACATTTCTATAGATGACTCAGGGAAATATTTTTCACTTCAATAATTTTATTGCATGATTAAAATTTCCTGTCGAGTTCAATTGATGTCTGGGTTGATAACTGCCCAGTGTGTCTTATCTGTCGTGCTCACTTCTTGTTAATGGTGCAAACTTAAATGCCAGGTGAGAAGAGTGGTATGTGAAAAAGAAGCGTGAGTTGTAAATGCAGCCTAAGCTAGCTGAGGATAAAACTACCATGAGAAGAGTTATTTGGTGAGGACAGATTTTAGATAATTTTGTGAGAAATCTTTATTTGAAGAATTTTGGTATAAAAGAGTGAAGAATGAACTATCTTAGAGAGTGCTTTCAGGAATGGTATAAACCTGGACGTAGAACCTTAATAGTAAGGAAAGCCAAGAAGCTAAGAAGGCCTCTAGTAAAGGAAGCGCTTTGAAGCAAATGTGTTTTGAAAACCTTTCAGAGCAGGATGAAAAAAATCTGCAGAATGTGGTCTCTGCTCTGGTACAGCTGGTTCAAAAAATACATAAGAACTGAGTGATGACTCCGTTTCTAACCATAGACAAGTCTAAGTTTGGTATCCAGATGCATTTGTAGGAGTGTATTGGGTGTGTATGTGAACTGTGGACTAAAATGTCTTGAGAAAAATCCTCTCTCAAAAATTTACTTTTGAGCTGGTTGGAAATACAGCACTTACAACTGCAACCAGCAGTGCAAGCCTCAATTCTGGGAGGGATGTATCCCAAATTTAAAAAGAAAAAAAAAAAAGGAATTGTGAACAAAGATGAAAATACACTGACTTTTCCTTTTGCTAGAATTGGGAATCCCTAGGGTTTTGGGTTTTTTTTTTTGTTGTTGTTCAATATGCAATCTCATCTAAGTTGAAATAAATCTAGTGCCTAACATCTCATGTAATGGATATTAGTTACTGTGTTTATCTCATTCATTAAGGCGGCCTTAATGTGAATTAATCATGAGAAATATCTGTCCTATCCTCATAATTATTTCTTATGTTCCCATGCTCTGCAGTTCAAAGAGAAAGCGAATGATCCATCACCAGCTTGTGACTGACCCGAGAGTAGGTGTGTTTGAGAAAGGAGATGCTTCAAGGAATTTATCTTCCTTCCGCTGAATTATGTTACTTGATAGACTTAGTCTTGTCTCCTGTAAGATTCACTGCTTCACACTGGTGTCTTCAAGGGGCAGACAGAGGAGAATAAGGATAGAATTGGTCTGGCAACAACTTCAACTGTTAGAGAGCAAAGCTCCTTAAATATGCAGGAAAGCTCCCGTGTGTTGTCTCTGGGGAGAGATGTTCCTTCTTCTATGGGTCACGGCTTGCCAGACACAATCTTTGCTAGAGGAGTATTTTGTAGGTTGAAGTAGCATGGAAAACTGGAAATAATATTACTGCCAATTAAGTTTCTATATCATTCTTCTAACTAAAATTTTTATTCCAAAAAAAAAATGAATTTATTTATACATATCCTTTTATCTAAAAATCCCTGATATCTGAAGACTAAAAGAAAATGTTTGTGTCATGTAATGTGATGCGGACTAGACATCTAGAATTCTTGTCCATGCAAACTGATGGACAAAGACTGCTCATTCAGGTGTATTCCTGCTGGCCTTGTTTTCTTAAGGCACGTAGACTTTCTCTGCCTAAAATAACTTATATAATTTTTCATTTTTCTGTACAGACGACAAAGTTTCTTGTGATTATAGAAGAAAGTGGGCTTCTTGTTGATGGAGTATGAAAACTTGTGGTTTGAAACAGCATTTATGACAGTACATACTGACCTGTCAGTTTTCAGTTCCTTTCTGTTGGTTATTTAACATCTTGTGCAAGAGAAATCATACCAGGGCAAGAGGAAGAGTTGAGTGCAGATCTCTGTGGCGTCTAGTAGTTCTCTAATAATGTCTCTGACTGCTTTTATTGAAAACTATTCTGTAAAGTACTACTACAGTAATACTGAGCAACTCTCTACTGCTGTAAAAAAGTGACCTGGAATGCTGGCTGTGGAAGATCAGGGAAGCTCTGGAGCTCCAACAGGGCAACAGTAGATTACTCCTTCCTCCCATCAAGTTGTCTGGGTTGCAGTTTCCCTGCAGTCTTTCCCATGTATTTTAGGTAATGTAAACATCTTTCCTTTGAGATATAATGTATCAAAACACACTGTACAGAGTGAACAATTCACTGGTCTCTTCTAAAATGGAGCAATTCCTGTCCTTTGCATAGGATTTCCTTTCTTTTACAGGATTTTCTGTCCCTGCTGAGAGCATAGGAAGCAAGTTCACAAATTCTCAATGGAGTTCATGCTCATACGTTAGTAGAGATGAACTCTGAGAATGTCTGTGTGAAATTAGGTACCTCAGAAATATTATTGCCTTAATCTATGCAAAGGCAAGCTACTAATTGCACTATAGCAAGGGTACCTGACAGAGCCCTATCCTGAATTCCTGCTTAATTCCTTCCATTGCTCATAAAAATAAAGCGTTAAAAATTGAAGGCCAACCATTTCTGAAAGAAGAAAGAATTTCAGCTTACTTAAAAGTGAACAGTGACACGATAGAGTCACAGTTAATGACCAACTGGCAGTTCATTTTTGAAAACAAAATCAGAATGCCTGGAAGAATGAAGAACTTTTATTCCTACAACAACGTTAAATATGTGATACCTGCATCATAAGCTTATGTGTTTCTTGTAAGGTTTAATATCCAGAATGTTACATAATTGAAAATGAAAATATCTATTGCTTCAATCACAGAGCTTTACTATTCTCACATGTAGCCATTTTTTGTATTTGCCTTGGTCAATCATTTTGTCCGCTTGAATTCATTATCACTCGCTATTCTCATTGGAGCCTCTTTCTTCCATCCAAATGTGTTTGTAATTCTAGAGTGTATTTTTCAGCTTGTTTCCTAAAAGGACGATTTGTAGACCTATACAATTATCTATTGCTTTTGGATACCAGAGTTCACACCAGATATGAAAGGTGTCATCTTCCTTTTTGCAACTACACGTCTAGTTCTCCAGATTTGACGAAATGCTGCTTTAACTCCCTGATGTGTTTACAGCACTATATGGTTTGCCATCTCTCTCATTATGTTCAGTGTCTGACGTTTGGCCAAGTGATGGCTACAAGTTCTGTGTAAAAGAGTGTTTATTATACTGTGGAAAATCAAGTTCTCACTGATGTTTCTGAAAGTTGAAGATGGAATGGATAACCTCTTGTGCATAGTTATGCTTATCTGCATTTTTGAAGTAGGTGTCCACTTTATCCTTCTGTTTCAAAGTACATACAGTAACAGCAGCATATGTTTTCTGTGTGTATAGCAAGCATACGTAGAAATAGAGCCAGTATATATATTTCTGTATATTATGCATGCAGTAAGATGAGAGCTGGTTGGCTAAAACAGGCTTCTCATCCTTTGAAATTTGTGCAATTTTAAAATGGCAAAAATTGGAAGCCTGAATATTGTAAGGTTATTTTCTAGATTTTTTTTTTGTTTACACAACCAGCCCAGCTCTGAAAGTGAAGGAATTTAACAAAACTGATACACTAGCCTCTAAGAAATTAAAATATTGAAGTTATTAAATGACATATTTCAGCTGCACTTGAAAAGATTCAAAAGCACTTCCATGCAATATTTCACATTGGTTGACACACACATTGTCTCTGATAGTGTTTGCATTCTCTTGACACTATTTTTATGGCCTGTCATTTTAGACAGGAGATTATTTTCTTTCTTGAGTTGTGTAGGCGTAAACTCACATTTCGCTGTTTTTCATGGAGATCCCCTGAAAAAGCAGAGCAAGGAGATATTGGTGCCTTGGGATACGCCCTCCTGCTCTGCTAGGGACTGACCCATCCCTGCTGTAGCAGTCTATCTGGCAGCTTGTGCCACAGCCTGCAGTGGCTGTGTGTATATGAAGCTTCCAGGCATTTCTCAAAGGTGCAAGCGTCTTCCCTAGGCTTTAACATATAGAGAATTCTTTCCTGTAGTGGTTATATTTATATTTTTATTCTATATAGATGATAAAAAGGCCTTTAAATGACGATGGTCTTCAGCCTCTGGATGGTTCGTGTCAGAGAGTAAACAATAAAACTTGTCCTTTCCCGCAGTCTGGCCTTTAGAATTTGCTGAACTCTGACACTGTGGGGACGGATTTTGATATAAAACAGTTTCACTGGAAATATTAAGGCCAGGTTTAAATTACAGCATTATAATTCACCATGTACATTTTATGATTTTTTTTTTTAATGTAGTATTGTGGCTAAACAATTCTGATTGTTTTGGTAGCTTTTCCTCAGTCTGCGTGATTTATAAATGTATATTTGCATGAACAGCTATCCCTGAGTAAGCTCAACCAAATAGGCTGGCAAATACGAATTACTGTTTCTTCTTAGGAAAATATGATCAATGTGGCTTTCATTTCATATATAAGAAAGAATCACCAGAAATTTAAATTTTGCCACTAGCGAGTTTTGTGAGATGACAGGCATTCAGCACCACTTAATGAAGGCTTAGGATAATGAAATTTCTGATGGGTTTTCAAGCCTCAAATGATGTTGTGTCCTTCAGTGTTTTATAACCAAAGCAATGTTCTTAGAGATTTTAGAATAAATATCAATTTTTATACGACTGAAGAAAATGTTTGACTTCCGAATATCTAAAAAATAGATAAGTATTTTAATCTAATTAGAAAAGATGAAAAAACAAGGCTTGCCACATTGGATATCTCACTGAATATCATGAATTAAAAAATTACACTTAGATATTAGTTTTTCCTTCTGCTTAAGGGAAACTGGAAGAATGTAATCATGAGCAGAGGGCAAAAAAGTAAAAACAAATGAAAAGAAGGAAAAATAAAGTTCAAAATAGATGTAGAGGGAGGAGTCTACTGGGTAAGTATTATCATCAGGGGACAGACTATGCCAACTCAGATTTATCTGGGGCTCTGTAACCATAAAACACAGAAGAGGTTCTTTTCTGTAGGCTATAAAAAGGCTTCGATCTTAATTCAGTCTCCATGGGTGATAGCAGGATAAGAACACCTGCTATAAACTATAAAGAGCAAGCAAGCCAACAAGTTAAACTCCAGTGTCTCTCTAAAAACGATACTGGAACAGCACAAGCAACCTGTAGGAACATTCCTGCCTGGAATGGAGCTGTTTTGCCAGATATGGTGAGGGGAGGAAAGAGCACCTGAAATGTGTCAGCAACTAAATTTGCTCTGTGAGGTCAAACTCTGAGGCTGAGGGACATAATTGTTTCCTCTTGTTTTGGTATTGCACTCTTGAACAAATTACAATTTTAGATGTTACTGCAATTTTACATGATAAAATCTAGACACAAAGAATCCTTTCTGACTGTTAGTTGGCATTGAAGATCATATGGAATTACTCTGATATTTCAGTGGGTGAATACGAATATTGAAGTAAAAAAAGCTTGCAGTGTAAGGTGCAAAAAAGCACAAAAGAATTTCATCAATCTGTTTGAAGATGACTAAATACTTTATTTAGTGAACAAATAGGCATTTAATAATGACCCCAAACATATCACATTATCTGGAGCAACACTCAAATTTTGTGATTCAAGTCTGCCCAGACGTCGTGCATCAAATGTAATTCTAAATATTACTGATTGTATGGTCACACTTTCTTTTATCTTTTTCTGTTTTGGCAATGCTGAACCTCGCAAGAGGAAACCAAACTTACTGTGTTTGCTCTTGGCTTCAGTGAATCCTAACCACAAAACAGCAGGCTGATTCCACTTGTATTGAGTGCCATTACTGTAAGAGGCCTCAATAGTTAGGCTGCAGCCACTTTTAGTTGTGCTTTCAGCTCTTCAATTAAACCGGAGGTGGTAATGAGACGTATGCTGCAAAACCTACCAACACAGGTCTTTTAATTCTCCATCCAGGTTCTGTTATGACTGGGTAGTTCATTTTGCCTCTGGCTGCTCAAACAAGGGCAAAGAGGGAGGTTTGGGTGGTAGCAATTAGAGGGAGACAGCTGTGGTTCATTGGGTATCAGCTGCATGCTTTTGGCTATAATGGGAGAAGCATCCCCAACAGAAAGTGCAAGAGAACTTATACTGATGAATGAGTTGGCATGCTTGGACACAACAGTTATTTCTTTTTTTTCCTAATTTTAGTGAAGAAATGCTTTTATGTTTGCAGAGTATTCTGTGTATTTGTTAATGTCCAACTTTAATCTACAGCCAGCTTGAATTTACTTTTATACTGTGCTGAATGTTGCCTTCAATCGCAGTTTCAGTGCTGTGCAAATGAATCATAGTGAAGTGTTTAATAAAATTCAATCTCAGGTGCTGATCACAAACTACTGTCTGCTCCAATATGATTTGCAAATGTACTTTTAAGTTTTTACATTTGTCAGGAGGAATAGTTGGAGGTCATTTACCTGTGATTGGTCACACATTTGTTACCTTTATTGGGTCGACAGCCTAAAAACAGTAGCTGAATATTGAGGGACATATGAAGGTCATAGATTTGAATGAAATAAGAGGATGTAGTATGTGTGAACACACAATAGACTGAGGTGTTGGTCCATCATTTTCTTTAGGTAAATTGTCTTAATTCTGATGAGTAATTGTCCTAAATAAATTGTATACATAGCATTCAGCTTTGTAAAATACTGACAGTTTTTTCATCTGTTTCTGTCTGTTTCTATCCTTCTCTCATCTATTTTTGATCTATTTAACTTGTTCTTTACATTTTTAATTCTGATAGTATTTGCTAAGAAAGCGAATTTTTAAGATTGCATATGATGGCTTCAGGATTCCAACTGCCGCTTGCTTCATACAGTTACGAATACTTTTCTTTTCCAAGAGCTAGCTATTGTTGTGTTTTGTTTTTTTTTTTTTTCTACCCTTGACTGGGTGAAGAATGCTTTTTATTCTCTTTAATTTTGGAGAGAAGTAAAAGGGACTGAGAAAAGACCCTTGGCTTCCCTGATCATGGCATTTTCAAAATGCTTGACTTTGCAGATTTTGTGGGTTTTTTATCATAATTTTTAAGATGGAATGTTTACAAGTCATTGAGCATCATCTTGGGATTTAGAAACTAATAATAAGTCTAACATAAAATAATTACTTTTCCTAGAAATGTTTGTTTTATTACTTACCCTTACTTCATTTCACGCGTGGGGGAATACTTCTGAACTCCATATTGCACATCACAATTTGCTCCGAAATAGTCGTATCTTTGAAACAGCATAGCAATTTGAAGAGTAAGTACCCAATTCAAATGGATAAAACAGCTCATTGTTTAGTCGTTTTCTAGTTTAAGGTAAGAGGATTTACTCTCCCGTATCTAAATCAAGTATACATGTGCTCTTTTTCAGCATCTGATAAAAGGATGAGTTCTTTTCTGTTTTATGAATAAAATTATCCTACCAAAGGAAAGCAATGTATCAAGCATGGGTTACTGTGGGTGAGGTATTCTACTTTCTTAAATCTGGAATCTATAAAATGAGAAATATTTCCCATTGTAAGCATTTCTAAAACAGGAAGAAAAAAAAAAACTAATCTTTATTCATTATTTTTTGGAGTTAAGACTGTTGTGACTAAAACAGAACTTCATGCAACATAAATAGCTATTTCTCAGCAGATGATTGATAGAGTAGCACTTTTTGGCTTAATATACTTTTCTCTAACATTATTTTGAAATTATACTTTTAATCTTTCATAGTAGAAATAAAGGATCAAATTGGTTGAGCCCCAGCACTTACAGTAAGAGCAAAACTGACTACTTTGAGCTCGTGTTGTGGTATAGTATGTAATTAATTAGAGCTGAATGATTCTCTATGTATTACAAATTTTACATTGATTTCAGGTGTACAAAAAAGGAAGAAGTAGGAATCTTAAAAACTTTTCTCTTGTAGAGTCAGTATAGTACTTGGAAAGGACCAGCAAGCAGCACTTGAAAGTGTGGTTTGCATCCATAAATTAACAAACAGCAGTCACTAAATAGATTAATAATTGTGCAAACATGTAGTATTCTTCTTTACAGAATGATGGATAGCACCCTGGAGGAGCAGCTAGCAAAAATAACATGAAGAGGCTTGTGAATATGAGCAGGCATCGCATTTTCACACAGACACACTGTTGAAGCAAATGATGTGATACTCCATTATGTCATACCTTTGTGTATTGATTATGCCTCAGGAAAAGGCAGTGCAGTTTCTCAAATAAGTGATGAAAGCCCTGATTTCAGATTGTTTGGAGGTAATTGGTAAAAGCGTTGGGTCCAAAGGGATTAGAGGTCTCTGCAGAAATCAACTCATAGATAAGCTCGCAAACTGTAAGACTTTTGAGACCAATAATTATTTCACTTCAGTGACTTCTGTAGGTACAAATGAAAATAAAGCCAAGTTCTACAAAATAAGGCAAATCTGTGAGAACTTCTGGGAAGTAGGCTGATGAATTAATTCCTTTTCTTCTTTTGAGATGAACTGTGCATAACTACATTAATTCTGTGAGATCTTTTCAGACAGGAGCGTCAAATTAAGTAAAACGTATCGTAGCTTGCAATAGAACCAAAACTTAATTCATGTGATTTTGTCATACTTTTCAATGTAACAATCACACGGGAAAGTTTATATTGTATTTCAGCTTATAGTCATGATTTGAGTTTTTATATTAAATAGTTTTCATGTTCTTTATGTAGTGAAAACCTATGTGTTAAAAAAAAAAAATTCTGTATGAAGTGCACGATTTTTTGCTCTTACATTTCAGTACCTGGTGTAAAATCTGGTGTTTACTGTTACAGAAGTGTTTAATTACTTTGGTTGAGCTTTCTAAAGACTGTTTATACAGCACTGATGACATGTTATGGACTTAGAAAATTGTTAACTTGAAAATTTAATGAAATGTGTTTAAGAAGACATGGACTTTGGCAAGAAAGAAATTTATGAATTCAATTCACGTGTTAAAGCACAAGCTCATAACATTCAGATAGAATTGTATAAGAGTAAACACTTTCTTAAAATACCTGTGTTTAGGAATCTAGTGAAGTTTCACACATCCTACACTGCCAGAATAACTGTTGGAAGAATTTAAACAGTTTGTGTGAAGATGTCTAAAATCAGAAGTGTTGACTTTGGCAGTGAGTCCATGGTTACTGAAACTGAAATGAAAGAGAAATTTTCCATCCTGTACTGCTCGTCTTGTTTTATTTTTTAAATGTTTGTGTAATATTTTTGTGTTGTCTTGTTTGTATTTTATGTGAAAACTGTGCGAAGGGTTTAGAGGTACAAGATTTTCTTTGGTGTTCTGAAATCAGCATATAAAACTAATTATCTTCATACTTGGTCTTTGACAATTGCTATATATGTGCCAGACAAATGCAGCTGGTTACTCTTAAATTTTATTTGTGTATGTAGATACATATATATATGTGTATATAAACATAAGTAGATTAATAAATACATGTATACTTCCTAAATCTTTAGAAACACTTCTTGAATGTTTTATCTATCACTGTCCCTGCTTGACATACTCTTGCACTGTTCTAACTAAAGTGCCAAAGATCATCCTGTAAAGACTTTGTAGTTAGTTGGATGTGATTTTAAATAATATAAAAGCATTAATAGAAAAGCTTAAGCATCAGTGTGGTATAATCTGTTGTAAATGTTTTATCTAATGCTGGATAACATGTAAGTAAGTACTTCAAGGTTACTCAATGAGCATTCAAGACCCCATAATAAAACTGTCTATTGGTACAGTGTGTAAACCTAGGTGTTGTCGCGTGACCTGCTGAATCGTTCACTCTTGAAATGCTTTACAAGACTTTGGTTCCTTTAAAGAGTAGAGGGAAGTAAAGTACAGGTTAGTTATTATCCCTTACATAGTTCTAATTGCATTCTTTTAACTAATAAGGAGGAATTCTCATCAGAATCAGCAGCATTTACAATTATTATTGGCAAGAAATAAAATTCTGATTTTTATCACTGCTGAGGAATTGCTTGAAAACTGCCAAGATAGAAATGTATTTGTCAGATTTAATTATCAAGCTCTTTGCTCTTACAGGTCTTCCTATTCCAGTGATTAGAAATAAGGTTAAACAGAACTCCCAGCTGCTTGTAATTGCACAGACAACTTTGTTTCTGTGGAATGAACACTCTCTCTGCTGTATAGTTATCAATATGCCCTGAATTTTGTCTTCTCTTTCAGGCAGAACTTGTTGATATACAATATGGGACCATAGAAGACTTGATGCGAATTCAAACCACTACAAATGTGACCAAAAAAATTGCACTTCTGAAGCTAGGACAATCACCTTTACTTTATAAGGTTAGTTTTACACTTGATCTACAGTACCTCTTACATGTAACATTTGTTTTGCTGTGTATCTTAGAGTGCCCCAGTATCCTGCTGTGTTTTAGCTGTGTACTATAATCCTTTTGGCAAATGAAGAAATCCTCAAAATAATAATAAAGTATGAGGTGGGGGGGAGGGGAAGGGGGGAAAGGCAGCTGAAATCAGCTGTTGCATCTTTGCAAAAAACTGCACAGGTAAGACTGCTGAAATCTTGTTTCCACATTATTATATGTAGCACTTAACCTGCTGGCTATAGGTTGAGTGTGCTGGTAGAAGAAGCAGAGTACTTTGTGTACTCACCTGACCCTCAGCTTCTGAGAGTGTTTCCAGTCCCAGGGGGCTGGGTCTAAACTGCAGCGCTTTTGCCCTCAATACAGATGTGCTGCTGAAAGCACTGAGATTGTGAGGTAAGCAATAGCATACACTATAGGAGGACTATCTCATTGGTTTTGGATTTGTTTAAGAAATTACACTGTAACTTGATTTCGTTGTTACATGATACAGCCATGTTCTGTGGGTAAGGTACCGCTGCCTTCCTACTTCTTCCTTCCATCCTTACCATCTCAGAGGGAGAGAGACTGAGCTGGAGAACAGCATTAATTTTCATGGTGTTTCTGCTGCAAAATGTGCGAGCAGACAGGCATTTATCCTTATTTCTGTTAATTTTACAGGCTCCTCTTGTAAATTCGCCAGGATTTACCTGCCTGTGGTTGAGTTTCCATAGGTTCAGAGTGAGCATGCTTTTTCTACTCCCTCCCTTTCTTTGTTCTTTGGCTGTAGCTATGTAGGGAGAAGAGTACATGCATATGTGTTTGCTCATTCTCCTACTACTCCAGCCCAGGCAGAGAGCACTGAGTTGGAGCTCAGCAGTCCATTTGCAAATTAGATGTAATGGAGTCCACATATAAAACACATTTAAACCCTGAATATCAAGTAACTGTTTTCTATTGCAAATATTTTATAAGCAGAATACTGTTTTGCCTTTCAGAAAATACACTAGCCCAATAAATAATTAAACAATTCATTCCCAATTCACAGTAGCAATTATAAAACAACAGTAACTCCAGATCTTATAATTAACAGAATCAGGATCTGCTCTGTCAGCCACGAGAAAGTGCAATCGGGACCACAACACAGGTTTAGAAAATAAGCACTTGGTTGTTTTTTTTTTAAATAGGGATAATATTTGTCCTAATAAAAATGCCATTTTCAACTGAGTAGCTTTAGTTGTTTGTCTACATTATTTAGCTGCAATCTAATTAAGTTTGTGAAAGGTCAGTTATCATTGCTGGAACTTGGCTGTTGTGCATCATTTCCGTCGATAGATCTTATACTGTATTTCAATGCCAACTGACAAAAATAATGAAATAGCAGTTGGAGCTCATAAAATAGGAATTTGATAAAGAGGCAAAGCTTGCTATAATAGTGTTGTTACAGTGTCTGTGGAATAGACACTTTTACCAATTTAATTCTATTTCTGTATGCACTTATTATGTCTAAATTACCAAGTAGTACAGCTGAAGGAGCAGAGCAAGATAGTTGATCCTGACAACTGTCTTAGGATTTTTGCTATGTCTACAGCAGTTTGGTCCAAAGGAGTGCGTGCTAATTAGTAGTTGAGCACTCATTTGCTCTTTTAAAATTATCCATTTTTGCATATTCAGAGCGTTGCATAATGCGAACCAAAGTGTGATCAGTGTTGATGATCAGGAGATTGACTGAAAACACACTGCTGATCCAACTAAGGAGACAGTCACCTACATATATTTGATGTCACTTTAGTAACAGTTGCTGAAGTCGTGAGGGGAAAATATAGCAATCCCTCAAACCTGTACTCATCTCACACACGTAGAAAGTTTGGTTTTATTTCTTGTTTCTTCTTTTTGAGGTTGTAAACTCTCTTTTTTAGGGTATAAATTGTGCCTCTTTGGCTGTGAAATGACCATAATCTTTTAAAAATATGAGGAAAATATGTGGGAGGATAGAAATAGTCTTTTGTAGGAAATATTTGAACTGAAAGAGAAAGATTGCATTAAACAGCTAGTCTTAATGGGCGCCATATCTCACCACTGAATGCATTTCTTGTCTGCCTTTTCCCCTAAAGTTTGCTTCTGTATTTACTGAGTCTGTTGTAGCAGATGCTTTCCTTTGCCTTTATTTTCCTTATCTCTGTTGTCCACGTGCTTGGTTTTACATCACATTAAAACAGAACACTAGATCATAACAGAGGTGTCACTGTATATGTATATATATATCTTGTTCTTTCTATTTTTTTCTGTCCAACTTGCATTTTTCACATTTTAATGTTCTTTAATTTCTCATTATTACTACCTTATATTGTACAATTATCTTTCTTAGGTTTTGGGCCTTATTTTTATAAGATTTCCACCAAGATGCCTGAAGAGGTTTCCTCTTCATAACAATTTTTAATCTTGTCTTTGTTTTTCAGTTTTGAATTTTCTATTGCATGGGTACATTTTTTTTTCCTTTCTGTCTTTTACTGCCATCTAGACTGTTTTTCTATGTTCTTCCTAGTCTCATCTTTTGTATTTTCATATTATTTACTTTTAAGTCTCACTTGTTCCCTCTCTCCATATTGAAATTACTCAATGGTAGCCTTAAAAGTGGGGTGAAAGAATGATAGAAATAGTTCAAGAGCTGGAGAAAGTTACAGTGGGAAGAAGGCAGAGTCACTGACATGATTACAGTTTTCAAACTTCTTTGATTACTCCTAGAGCAGATCGTGGCTACAAACCAGAACATTTTTAAGAGGCTGGTAATTTCAGAGTATAGAGGGGCTTGATTTGGAACAAAAAATCTTCCTTAAGGTGAAAGCTGAAACTAGAGAAATTTAAATTGTAGATGAAGCACAACTTCTGGAACCATCTTCCAGAGAAAATACTTGTTTTCTCCCACCTTCAGATTGAAAGTGACTGCCTTCTAGTATTCTGCTAAAAGGAAAATCTGCTACATACAGTAATTGCTTTTGCTGGAACTTGTGTTATCGATGAACTTCAGTGAGTAGTTACATACAGTAGATCAGAACACATTCACTACATTCTTGTATAAAAAGGGGAAAGATGACTAAATTTATTACTAGGGATGAAACAAATTGCATTTGTGGTGTAAATTACCTTTCTTGGAAGGAGCAGCTTGAGTTTCCTGCTGTGTCTGTAGACACAAACATCCTCTTTCAATGGTATAAAATGTGTGGTGACAAAAAAACTGATTAAACCACCTCACCAGCGTGCAGCTACTCTGCCCTAAAGCTTCTCTGACTATATGTCATGACTGTGAGCACATAAAGGAAGCTAGGGGGATGTGTTGTTGTTTTTTGGTGTTATTTTCTCCAGAAAAGAAAACAACACAGTAATGTCAATATTCAGACTGGAAATATCATGACTGGAATCATTTTTTGAAGAATGCTGTGAGTCTGGTTCAAGATTTAATCTTTGAGTTTGGGGATTCAAGGAAAATCCATAACTTTTATCCTAAATGAACTTTTAATAAAGTAGCAATAGCCCTGGAGGCCAGATTACTTAATCTTTACAATGTGTGCACATTAATATTTTTCTTACATTCATTAAATGAAAATGTTGTACTAATGTGTAAATATGTGTTTTTTAAAAAATATTTACAGCCTTCATGAATATTCATAGAAGTGATTTTTAACTGTCATCAAGTTTAGAAATGTGGATGTTTGCATCTTTATGCAGGGATTCTTGGTAGCCACTTATGGACAAAGATTTAGTAAATGAAAAATAGAATAAAAGTCATTTAGAAAAGGACTTCTATTTAAAAACTGCATTTAAAATCAGTTTAGTTCGGAAAGTCATTGCACGTTTCTACTTTCTACATTGTTAGGCTTCTTTTTTTCTCTCAACGTTGGATTCTTTTCATCTGGCATGTTTTATGGCTAGCATACACAACTGTGAAGATCACGTTTTAAATCTCCATTCAACTATGACTCTGTCTCTCCTTATATCTCCTGCTCCTTCCGCCTATACACACGTGTATCTACATGTGCGTGTATACAAACTATATTGATTAAAACTTTTCCAGGGATTCTGAGCACCTCATATGCATTTCATTATTAAGGACAGTGGGTTTTTTGCTTCGTAGGATGATTTTTTTTCCAAGGCACCTAAAGTGTTTGCATACACACTTATATCCTTTTGAGAAGCCTTTCTTGAAAATTCAAGCTGTATGTGTAGGTAGTATGAATAAAAGTTATGAAAGCATATAAAACTAGACCTGCATAACTGGATTGGAAGAGATCACGTATTGCATTACTTAGGGTAAATCTACTGTATCTACTGTGATTCCTGGTAATTCTTTGTCGTCTTTCTTAAGTATTTCCAGAGTAGAAATTTCAGCATTTTCCTCAGTTATGATTTCCTGGACTGCACCATTCAATACTGCGCGTAAAGTCTGTTAATTTTGTCCCGTGTGCTGAGAATACGGCAGGCTCCTTTTCCTCTGCAATAAGGTCTTATCCATCATGCTTTTCAGTTTTCTCTTTTTTAGACTGAAAAAGCTGTTTCTTCCGGTCTTTTTTTCATATTGTTTTGTGTAACCTTCACTTGTTCTATAGATTGAACACCTTTCTACTAGTTTGAAACTGATGTTTGTTTGGGTTTTTTTGCCCCAAAACTGTAGTTGGTGTTTCATCTGAGCCTGGTCACGAATTTCTTCAAAACCTCTTCCTTTGTTCTGTTTTTACAATCGGCTTAAATGTAGTAACGCTCATTTGAATAGCATCTGGTTTCTCAGGATTCCTGTTATCTATTACCTTCTTAAAATCTTATTCCAATTGCCATAATCATGAGTTTTTTTGAAGAGGTGAAGATGATTTCAGATTGTTTGATGATGGTCATATTTGCTGATGTGGATTTTGTGATTTGGCCAAGTTGTATTCCTACAAAGTATGTTCTTACTTTGCTTTTGAGGAACCACTGGTTGCCTTGTGGTCCTTCTCTTGTAGTCTTTGTCTGCCTTGTGTTTGTAGAGGATTCCTTCTTACAAGTCTTCAGCTTTTGTTTAGTGTTCTTGAACCCTTTATTCTTCCAAAGATTTAGTAAATTTTAATTCACTCAGGTTCTTAACCTTCCTCTTCTCAAACAGCTCCAGTTGGAAGAAGGCTTCAGTGCTTTTTTTTTTTTTTTTTTCCCTACTTACAATATTAAAAAAAAAAAAATGCTGCACAAATTGTCTGTGTGAAAGTATCATTTATGTAGTTGTTTTCATATTATCGTTAATCTTGTTCTGAATGCTACTTTTAGTCACCTGTTTACTTACCTCTTCCTGATTTCATGTTTCAGTGAATGGTAATGTGCAAGCTATTCTGCTGTTTAGTGAGAAATTTTGTGTTCTGAAGACCATAGGTCTTCCTTTATCTGAAAGCATATCCAATTTAAAAGATTGATAGATGTAATACTCAATTATATTCTACCAACTTTGATGACAATTCTGCCTTGTTCTTTTGAATAGAAGGAACAAGCTATAGCAGATAATTAGAGAAACCTGGAGGCATCCTGCGTTGAGGTCTTAAATGTGTTGTGTTTGAGTGACTGAAAAATCCATCCCCATCCCATAGAATACACATGCTTGAGTTAAAAAAGGAAAATTAACTCCACAGATTTATCACTTAATGTTTCATCCCGAAGTCATATTTCAAATTTTTATTTACAAACATTTTAAAACATAGCTTAAAGTGAAAGTGCCAATTCTGATAGGGTTTTGTCTCTGTGTGTGGTACTGTAGGAAAGAAAATTGAGAGATGCATTGACCTGAAATCTGTTGCTGGTAATTTAACAAAAAACCTCAAAAGAGTGGTTTTGTGCTACTGATGGGAACCAAATCATACTGAGCTCTATTGTTCTGCTCATGGAAAGCTGTTCTACTCAGAATAATTTGAACCGAGCATGTCAATTTACCTTGTACTTATTCCAGCATTTGAAGGATGATGTACTGTGACCCAGACCACCTAAACAAGAAACAATGCCAGTATGGTTATAAATTCAATCTGTATCCCTCCTTATGAATATGAAATAGTTGACAAAAATTTGCTCTCTTATCCCTTTAGTCAAATGCACTGCAGTAAATAAAAGTAGAGAGAGAATTCTTACTCTGTGCAGTAAAAATGGAGAAAAGTAATTCAGGCTTGTAAGCCATAAGATGAATATGTAAAGGGTGGGGTAGGAAAAAAACAATTGATGTCTGGGTGGAAGCACAATTGTAGCACAGCTTGTCAATATTCTCTACTAATTAACATTTTGGTTGCATCAGTGAAAGGACTTTTCAGTTATTACTCATTTCCTATTCAATTACAAAACCGTGTGTTTGTTTGGATGGAAGAAGTGTGCTATTAGCAGAGTAAATGAGGGGACACAAGATAAATAACCAAAAGTAGACATTGATTTTTTTGCATTTCTGATGTGACAGTATTTTTCCAGAATGTTTTCCATAGTCATTGTTGTCTTGTGTACCTATTCGTATTCCCAGTTGAAGTTTCTATTCACTTTCTCTTCTGGACTGATACCAAAGTTCCTGAAGTTCCACTTAGCTATTTCACTGCCTATGTTTTCTTGTTGTCTTCAGTAATACTGAGCACTTGTTTTTCTCTTAGGAAATTAAATATTCCTATACTCAGTAGAATTTCTAATTGCACAAACATTGAATCCATCTTTTGAAAAATTAATCCAACTCCATTATGAATCACAATTTCCTGAGGGAATATTTCCTGAGGGAATGTGATGACCATTTTATAGCAGGTCTCCTCCTGTTAGTAAGTCATTCTTAATTTGACTGAGAGTGTAAGTGGCTTCCTTTCAAAAATGGAAGGTGGCTGACTCTTTAAAGAAACAAAAACAGAAAAACCCCACAGATTCTGGTGTCGTCTTCAACTCTTTCTGAATTTTTGAGGTGTGAAGACAAGCATAATTTTCTATTTTATCAAACCCTTAAAAAATGAATAGTAAACGTGATCATCCAATTTACTGAGTGCTATGAGTCCAATTTACTGAGTCCTGATAAATAGTGCAAAGTCAAGCAAAGCAGCTTTGCTGTGAGGCAATTATTCTAAAGCACAGTCGAAGCAAAGAAATCCATTGCCTCGATTTGTACCTCAGAGCCTTACATCCTCACAGCTGATCAGATGCTTTATACACCTTGTCTTTCCATCATAAAACCTAAACTGTTCAAATCAGATGCACTAGCTATATTTCTGGCCTTGGCACTTTTTCTGCTGCTTGGTTATGTAAGGAATTTAAGGGATTTTTTTTTCTGCGCAAGCTACTAATTGAGCTGGCCCATCACATTTGTTGAACTTGGACTTCACAAAAGAACCATTCACAAATGATATGGGCCTCTTTTCCTCACACATACTGTTCAATTTCAACAACAGCTGAGAAGGTGGAAAAGAAAACAGAAGATATGAGAGCTTTGAGCAGAGATGGAATTAATGTGTAAAATCTTTCTGACAGAACAGATCTGTATGCCTGAAGGTTCTTCAAAAGTATCAGGTACTGAAGTAGGTGGAGTGATATGCCCCATGCCATCAGCCATCCCAACTGCTCACCCAAAAAACTCTGAGAGGATAATTATAGACCAGTACCGTGCACACTGGTTATTTTTCATGTTCATAGTAACCATAGGACGGTACCTCCTTTTTTTTTTTTCTTTTATTTTATATTTTTATTTTGTTATCTGTCCTTTTAAAATGCATCTAAGTTGCACAGTTAAGAAAAAAAAAAAAGTTTCAGTAACCTAGTGAGGTCTGTGAATAGAAATAATTTTAGGGATGGTCCTGCAGAAATATATCCAGGTCCAGAACTTGGCTGGATATGCATTTATGTTCTGTATAGCTTTCAGAGTTGGTCCGTGAGAACTAGTTTACTGGTTTACTGCTTGTGATTTGTCAGTGAAAGTCTGAATTTTGGCCTTACGAATACACTTGCAGTTTGCATTGTGATCAGAACTTCGAGTAAAACTGTGGACCTGCTGAATGCTGATTGCCAGCCTTTTCATCGGTGTCAGCAGAATCAGATTTTTAGACGTTACATTCTATAGCCTACAGAAGTTTTTAATCATTTTCCCTAGTATTATTTAATGCACCACTTTTAGATTTTCTATAGCTTTTGTGAAACATAGCTGCATAAAATATATAACTGCTTGTCCTCAGGGCTTGGGAAAGTCTATTTTTCTTTCTTTTTTTTCCTTTTCTTGGCAGGGGCTAGCAGGTTGCTTTTGGTCCTGTATCTTTTCATTTTCTCCTTTTTTTTTTTTCCCCTCTACATGGTGGTGAAAGGGAGCCCTAGAATAACTAAGCCAAAAAGTTACCTTTATACTGTTATTGATTTGTAGACATGGATTTGAAAAGAACACTGACTCCATCGTTTCAAATACATTTGCACACTCTTGGCAATTACAACTGTAGTCACTCAGAATATTTTGTTTGACAGAACATGAAATGATGCTTTTGTGCAGAAGGCAGTATTTCTACAATTAACGCGTTTTTAACTAAACAGGAATATCGTGCATTTCAGTATAGGAACCGAGGCATTTAAATTTCATCTTTAGATCTGAATAATTAACTCACTGGCAGTACCGAAAATTAACCCACGTTAAATTTATCTTTATTGTTTAGGTTCAAATCTAAATAAATGGCAATTTGCTTCAATTTATTTTATCCTGCTATATTCTGATGTTTCTAAGTGTGTCTGGCTTTCGTGTGTGGTGTTTTTTTGTATGTATGCTTAGGGGTTTTTTGATACTGTTTTGCTTTTGTTTTGTTCCAATTTTGAATAGATTCTAGGCGATTTTCTGAATGCAGTTAATTCTCCACATTCAAAACTGAGGTTGTGATAATTCATGGTGATTGTCTTAAGAAAAAAACTGGGGGGTTTCTTTGATACAAAGAGGTCTGCTAAGGATCTTGTATGTGAAAGGACTGTTGAGCTTCCTGACACTCATTGATGGAGGCTAAAATTGGTGGAGGCTACTTTACATAATCATCTTGGGGTTCCATAAGATAAATAGTAGCTTTTAATTGATAGTTCCTCTCACCTTCCCATCACTTTTTCCCCTCAAAATTCTCTAAAAATCAGATTCTTCATCAGATTTAAGAAGAAAAAATCGTGAAATAGCATTGCTAGTGATAACCTTGTAATTGTAAATAATCATCTGCATTGACTGAGTCTGTCAGGGCAAGACACTTATGTCTAGATATAGGTAATGTTTTACACAGAGGACAGAGTATTTGCATTTTGTGAAGGCTGAAGGAGTGCCTGCACTGACAATTGAACCTTTTATTTATGTTTTCCCACCACAAGTTGTTATGCAGCTGTCATAAGAACTCTTACCAAATGGCTTCAGAATGGCCTTGAGGTGACCTACAGAGACCACCTTTTTGCTAAAAGGAAGCATATTTTTCATTTCCAAGTCAGTCTTGCTTTTTTTTCTGAGAGCGGGAAGTGCTTATGTTGCCTTTTATAGCAGTATTCAGTTATCTGTGATGGTTTTATGATATAAACTGTCCATTAAGGAACTGACCTAGCAGCTCATTTCAGTCTGGCCTCAGAGAAAAAAAAGATGATGTTTAATCCACTTAACCACTTGACCATGTCACAGTCTGTTTATCATATGATAGCGTATACGAGCCAAATTCAAATCTGCTGGTTCAGGTAATTCTTGGATTCCAAGTTTAAGAAATCTTTGTGATGTATTATAAGGCAGTTATTGTACACCTGACTGCCATGGAAGTTGCTCTCTTTCAATAGATACGCACTCATAGCAACGCAGGCCATCGTGTGTATGTGTGATACACTGGATCTACTGTTTCCCATATCAGACAAATGTTATAAGCTTTACGCAGGCTGAGCTTGGTAGTGTAATTTGGCTCCAGTGTAAGAGGCTTAAAACATGAAGCTTAAAAAATAAGGTACAGGGAAGACGTTCAGAATGCAGTAGGAGAATTGTGCATAGCCTCTTCCTTCTGTGTACTACGTGTAGCAGCAGTCTCATTCAAAACAGCACCTACCTTTCTTGTTTTAAAAAATCCGAGAAGTGGATTATAGTATTTGCACTGTACCTTACCCTTGACATTAATGAGACCATCTTTAAAATATATCTTTTGCTTTAGCCAACTAAAATGGTGTTGGAAGTGTGATATAAAATTAGAGAAATTTTCACTAAATAGTTTTTATTTTTTATTTCATTCATTTTCAGCGTGTTGTGATTCATCAGAAATTAGCTAATCATGAGAGGCAGAGGTCTTGGCATTTTAAAAAAATGACAGATAAATGAACAGATGTATGAAGTCTATTGTCTCTAAATAAATAACATTCACGTAAGCAGATTTTTTTTTTAAGTTTTCTTTTTCTTAAATTGTTAGTTGATGGCTAAGGTGTGTTACGTGACAGTTTGGTTTGCCTCTGAAGAAGTTTGTAAGAGCTTGGGAAAAAATATCTTGAACATTACCATATCATATTCTTTAACTCCTTACAGTTTTGGAGTAACTATACTCCAAAAGGAGGAAAAAAGTCATGCTCAAAGACACGTACATCTCCTTAAAGAGTAAGCAACACTTGTGTTAACTGGTGACAACTTAAGACTTCACAATGGTATCTTGTTAATATTTTGGTCAAATTGAATCCAAATCTTACAGCTTCATTTTGGAATCAATTTGTTAATAATTTTTTTTGGACAAAGTTTATATACCGTGTCTCTTGAAATCTGCATACTTGAGTTTTCTAGCAAAAGCCATTTGGGATTTTTATGCTGATGGTTGATACATTATGTTTATTGCTTTAGGAAATTTAGAGGAGAAAGGATGGTGTGCGGTGATAATGCAGTAATAGAAGTATGATGATATACGGCCTGGAGTTTTACAACTGTCTGAATGTAATTCCTGTGCTTATTGTTAGATGTATTTATTATAAATGTAACTGAACACAAGCTGCACGTAGACACAGAAAGCATATGGTCTTGGAAATTAATCATTGAATAAAGTAAGCAATATAATATAATTTTGGCAATATCAAAGACTATAAATAAAATCTTTAAATAAACATAGTTTAATATAGAAGAAATGTCACTGGTAGAACATTCTTTAACTGAACACCAACAAAAAGGTATGTTCTTTGAATTCTTCATAAATATGTACTTCATGTCTGAAGGTAAATAAAGCAGCAGTTATTCTCTTACTAAAGAGGGACTTGTATATCACTCATAGCATCAGTACAGTTCAGATGCATCTTCTGCACAGACACACGTGTGACCCTCAAAAGCTTTTTATCATCTTTTTGCATCTGTCTCGAATGTGGGCAGTGAGAGACTTTGGAAAGAACCACAACCATCACAGACGTATAAATTCAGAACTGAGTGGTAATTGGGCAAAGGCTTGAGAGGATTTCTCAGACTTTCTGTTGTTACCTGATCTCTGATCTGAAACTTGTACCTCTGCTGCCTTCTGGTTGCTAGGAGATCATCACACTGAAGTGTCCTTCTTAGAACTGTGTGTTTCAGAACAGAAACATTTAAAAGTACAACATTTAAATGTATGTTTTTCCAAAAAATATTAAGCCTCTCCAGAGAAATGGAAATAACTGGATTGACTACTTCATTGTTATTGAAAGGCCATCCAAGTAAATACTCGAATGCAAAAAGGCAGATTAGTTAACAGTGCTTTCTGGAAAATTACAGCAATTTTGTTCCCTTGCTTAGTTCTTTGGGAGTGGGGAAAGCAAACAAAAAAAAACACAGGAGGAAGTATTTTAAAAGATGGCGGGACCAGAGAATAGAAGAACTCTGATTTGTTGTTGGAGAGCAGACCACAGCTTTTTCCAATGATCTTTTACCCTCATTTTGAATTCAGTCATTAGACTTACTTTTCCAGCTGGAGTAAAAGAATCAGTTCTACCAATATTGCATATTTGCTTTTATGGAAAGCAGTAAGAACCTGTTGACTTAAAACCTTGTTTGAAAGAGTGTTTGTCCATCACCAAATTGTTGATGTGAATTCTGAAATAAAGGGTTATTGCAAAAATTAGGAATACTCAAAATTTAAACAAATGCATGATAAGCCTGGAACTAAGCATCAGTGACTGTGAGTTGAAATGAATGTAAGTATTTCTGAGACAGACCTCAATGTCGATGATATGTTCCAATAATCAAAGTTTGTCTCATGGGGTGAAAAGAGTTGAGCAATGCTAAGGAAGAATTTTACTGTCAGAGCTGCCTTTAAAGATTCTTCTTTCTTCTTGGAATGTCATTTGACATTCCTTCTTGATTCTTCTTGGAATGTCATTTGAGCAGATCATTATCTTTAGACATCTTGTTTCAAAGGGCAGTTTAATGCAGCCCAAAACAAAATAAAAGGCAAGTTAAATGGGTGTAAAGCTGGTGCAACTCTATGAAGACTTAAAAGGCAAAAAAGATTTATGTAACAAGTAGTAGTAATATCCTTAATGTAGTGAATGTTTTTACATTTTCCATTAAGTAGTGATGCCAAAGTAAGCTTGCTGTTTGTAAGTCTGGGGTGGCTTCCTTATCACCTTTATGAAGAGTTGTAAGAGCAAAGATTACTCCTCACTGCTAATCTACCACCAGAGAAAAGCAATTAATAGATGAATACAGAAATGTTATTTATGCTGTTTTTCTGCTTGTCTCATTTGCTAAGATGTTACATGAGACTTATCTGAAGAATTATTCTGTTTTTTGTGTATATCCCAATAGTGTGCTGAACACCAGAGGATATGAATGTCATATTCACTTCTATGTCACAAGGGTCATTGCATGGCCTTGCAGCATAATATTGTTTATTGCTTGAGCTTTTTTTGTGGTGGTTTTATTTGTGAGGGGTTTTTTATTGTTTGTTTGTTTTATTTTTTGTTTTTCCTGGAGGATAAAGCAGTGCATGCTTCAAAGGCTTTTACTCAAAGTTCTGTCTCAAGAGAAAGCAGTGGTGTAACAGAAATTGATTGATCATGGGTTACATTGTATTTCTTTTTCATTCATCATCTAACTTCAGTATTCTATGTTTATGTCATTTAGAAGTCAGTTCAGTGTAGTTCTGTGAGCTGTAAGTGGTGCTAAATCTTTTCAGTGGGGCCATTAGAGAGAGCAGTATTTGCTTTTAACATACAAGGTTTTGAAAGATATTTTCTCTCAGTTTTTCCTTACCTTCCCCAAGAAATTGTCAGAGGTAAAAATGACCTAGTGAATCTCTCATGAATTTACTATGGCTGCTGTCCATGACCCAGCTGGTGAGAGGAATGATGGGGAGCAATATGTTGCCAGCATATCTTTCTTAACCACTTTTGGTATTGAGGTCTTCCTTTCCTAATCACTGCATAAGAAATCTTTATGACAATAATGTGAGCATATTTTTTACGTTTGATATTTTTCTCTCCTTCTTTGTGACAAGGCAAGGCCGTAACTTTGGATGGATGTTTTGGCACTAATTGTATACTAGTGTTACTGCTTTTTTTGTTGTGATTTTTTTTCTTTTTTTAACTCTTGGCGAATGGACAACTTTGCAGTTCTTTATGACTGCCAGCCTAATATAGCTGCCACCCCTGTTTTCATCAAGTACTGCAACCTTGGACCTCCTTTGTGTAGCTCTTTCTACTATTTCAATTTGGTGAAATGGGCTATTTAGTAGGTCACAGGAGGGGCCAAAGGCCTGATTTACTGGTGTGCTGAATAGTACAGAGAAAGGACCTCAGAAGAAAAAAAAAAAAAAAAAAGAAAAAGAAAAAGCTGCAAATGTTGACTTTAACAGCTGCTGTATCTTTTGTGTAGATTTCCTGTGGTTGTGCTTTGCCCAAGTTATACATGGAGTGGCACTTTTCTTTACTGCATATTCTACAATAGACCCTGGTGTTCAATAGGAAAGATACACCGAGGTTATGGCCTGTGTAGCACAGATAGTGAAAAAGGTCTTGTGGAAAATCTTTCATTTTCAGAAATATCCACTATGGACAAATGGAATCCAGCCAAATTTTGGATTCGAGGATTTCTAGTGGAGCTTAGGAGTAGAGATAATACTGATAATTTATGAAGAACTTTCATTGCTAAGGTTTTTAATAATTTATTTAATATTTATTATTTTCGAAGTAACTTCATATATTGGGACATATTCTTTATGATCATCTGTTTTATCATTTCTGGCTTGTGACTGTTTTTCTAACAAGGAAGATAAGTTCATTTCACGTATTGATTTACTTAAAGGGATGCTAAACAATTAAACGCTGTTGTTTTCTATAAATGAAACTAAAATATTCATCCACCAATTAATAATCTGTAGTTTTCCTAGCCGATATATAGATATCCCTGAGGCTTACATATAGCATGCCCTGTATCGTTATATGTTCCACTTAGAATCATAACATTAAACAAACAAAAAGTAAAAATACCTAACAATTGTTTTATGCAATATCTAAGAAGACTGCTTTCATGTTTTAAATACATGAAACCCTGGCACATTGTGATACTCCAGAAAACATACCCCATGTGCTGAGGACATGTTCTATGTTTCTGAAGAAATGTGGCTTTTCATAGAATCTGTCAGGACAATAATTGTGAGAATAATAAAGTAATTGAAGATTATATTTTTGCACAGGTCTGATGAAGGCAGTTGTGTTTTAACAACCTAACAGATGCCCTAAAATGCAATTGCTTGAAGCAGCAAATGTGCCTTAATTAAAAATGTACAGCTGATTGTTACGTGGATTGTGAGAACATCTGCTAATACCTCAATAGATGCTATGTAACATCACCTCACACAGAGCTAGTGAAGTCTAAATCCTGCTTTTATCTTGGAGTTGGTTGATCAGAGTTTGGCTTGGACTGTTTGCATTTTAACTTTGCTGTCTTACAGTACTGGAAAACGTACTCAAGGCACCCAAGCATGTCCCAGGTATGGACTGCATCTCTTACATAAGTTGAGAGAATGAAAGATTACAAGTTTGCTCTGTATTTGATACAGCAGATGGGGTGTTATGCAAGTAGTTTCCCTATCTCTCTACTTGTTGTTCTTGTTAGTTATTATTTGGCAATTTTAAAAACAGCATTATTTTTCCCAGTTGTTCCTTGCCCATTAGACATCAGCTACTCTGGTGATCTGGAGCCATTACATACCCACAGCTGACTTTGTCTGTGGAAACCACTCATAAATGTGGGCAATTATGTGGAATTAATGTGGAGGCTGAGTGAATAATGGCTATGACACCCAGAATCCTCAGGAGTAGTTGTAGCAAACAGCTAAGCTAAATCAAATGCACAAAAGTGTACTCATTCCTGGTTTTTAGGTGCTTGCTTACTATGTCTAGCAGTGTAGAACATCTTGTATTAAGTCTTCAGTTTTTCAGCATACCTGTCACTTCTGTTAGCAGATCTAGCACTAGAGTTTGGGGATCCCTTTCCCAAGGTTACAGCACAAGTTTTTTTTCCTTTCCCATACTCTCACTGCACTTGCCACTTCTCCTTAGGCATGGGGGCTTCCCTTGATGACAGAGGACAGTCTTTACCTGAGAAAACTGTTCCTGTTTTTATGCCTTATTTGCAGTGCAGGTCAGTGATGGAGACTGGTTGCTATGGTTTTCTGTAGGTGAGGTGCTGTAGATGGGAAAACAGTATTTACAAATTACTTGTGCTGAGATTACGGCAGTTTTCTAGAGAGTGCGGAACAAAAGAAAAGGGAGTTGCATACAGTTGCCCTAGGGCTGTGGTTGTGTTGGCTGTTTGGTGTTTTGGGGGCTTAAAGTTATAGAGAATGCATAAACTATAACCTGGAGTTTGTTCAATTTATTCCTGATGATTTACCAAGATTTTAATTATTTACTTGTCTAATTGTGTTTTGTATGATGGATCTTCAGCTTAGTTCTCTCAGTAATAGAGAGAACCCTAGTCTAAAATAACTATAAACATCACCAGAAACAACTGTTTCAATATGAACAAGGAAATGCAAATGGCTTTATGGAGGTCACTCATCTGGACATTTTTCCAGAATGTTTCTTCTTAATGTTTACTGAATATTTAATGATGCTTATTACAGACACAGTGCTCCTCTACACAATTATTTAAACGTGAGTAGTGTTTCTTGAAGATGTAGGAATACAATAGCAATATAAAAGATTTGGTGTTATATGCTCATCAAATAATGAAACTTTATTTTTCTGGACTGTAAGCAATTCAATTATTTTGTTTCTGGAATAAATTAAGTGAAGCTTACTGAGTCCAAGCAGCCCTTGTTTCTAGGGAATTGTAGTTCAATTTCATTTTTAATTAGATTGAACGTTGTGAATTTCTTAGCAGTGGTAAGCAAGATCTGGCAATAAAATATGCACTCAATTTCTATTAAAGGTTCCTAAAGACTAGTGCAGTGAACGGGCAGTATATCTGGTTTATGTTTAATTGTCCAAGTACCCTGTTGTGGAAAAATCCTTTTTTAAAAGCATCTGATGTTTAACAAATGACTTTTCTTTGATAAAACTGTATTGAAGATGAGTAGACAGCAAAAGGAGAAAGTATGGGACAACGCAGCCAGTTCATAATAAGCTTAATAGCACATTCAAGACCATGTTGTTAGAAATGCTGCTGTGCAAGAACAGCAAAACAAACTACTTCTGGGTTCAGAGATTTTGGGGGGCTTGGGGAAATTTTCAAGAGGCTTTTCCTTAGCTGTGACATCTGTCTTAAAGGCTAGCATACAGCAAGGGGAACTGTGACTTGAATTTATGCATTAACGTTTGGAAACTCTCAATCTGCCAATTTATAATACCTATACTTTATTCAACATCTTGATCCTTTTGTTGGTGTTGGAGGCTATCCCATCTTAGTGCCATCAGAGCTGCTGTTCTTTGCATGCGTACCATGATTGCAAATGCTGCTTGCCAGTCTTCATTTTCTTTTGTTTCCTTTTCCTTTTCATTTGCTCCTAGCATATTACACATGTTCATACAGTGTGTCCAGGCTACTATGCAAAATGGGTGTGCTCAGGAGTGAGGCTGTTAGACTGCTCTTGAATGCGGCATAGCGCAGAGGAAGTTTATGACTCCTTGGTGAATGGCATCTGGAGATATGAGGTAGAATTTCCAGCAGGGATTCAGGCCAGCAACATTAGAACATATGGGATATGTTAGAATATGTTCTTGTGGTTGTATTTTGGGTTGTGTCTGTTTTGCCTCAGATGATGAAATGGGTCAGCTCTACATACAGTAATGGATAACTGCTATGTGAAAGATATCTCGCAAATCATTTTTAGATATAAAAATGATAACATTCTGAAAATGTTGAATGACGGTTTCAATTTGGAAAGTGATGACTAAAAATGTCTTAGATGTCAGATTCTTTCCACACAGAATGGCAATTCATATTATCATGCCTTTGACAGCAAGTACATTAAAGTTTTAAGGTCTTGCCGCAATGCAAAGCATCACGATTTTGTATTGTTCATGTCTGTGGCAATGTATTTTAGTAACACTTTTGTTTAATTCTAGTGCAGTACATTTCCTACATTCAAAAACCTTTATGGGAGTAGCCTGTCATTTATGAGATCCTGTTGCTTGCATTTTAAGCTCTTTGCAGTTCTTTTTTTGCAGCTGAATTCTTTTCCCAGTCCTGTTAGTTCAATATAGGAATAGTGTCATTTCTTAGACAAGGGCAGTGTTGGAGCTGAACTGCAAAAGCAGATTTCTTTTCATCATCCCCGTGGAGTCAGCCATTAAACTGGTAATGTCCTCCATCTCATTTACTGTCTTAATGCCGTACCTTGAGGATGGATCAGTGAAAGCTGAAATGCGTTCAAATAGTATTTTGCCACTAAATTCTTTTCACCATTTCGTAGACCTCTGTGATAGAAAATGTAGGCACGATTAAACAATGAGTAGTATTCAAAAAGAAAGCTGAGGCCGAAGTGGACCTTTGCTTCCTTTCTTGTTAGAAATCTGGAATTTAGAAGAGTTGTACAAAAATGTAGATGTGTATCTATTTATTTTTCTGCTGTGAGTCTTGATTGCGTCTCCCATGTAGCCTGTATTATCATAGGTAATTGAGAGGACATTGGCATCTAATTAAATCTGCAGTATGTGAAGTTGTATTTTTCTTCTCAAGTAATCTGTTTCAGAAATAGAAATGCATTGTGTCAGTGAGGTCTTCCAAGAGTTTAAATAGTCCTTTACCCTTGCCTGGTAATTTTACATGCTGCCAATTAGCAAAATGAGATGGGATTTCCTTTCAGAGCCTCATGATTTTAATTGGAACTTCAGTACAGAAGAATAATTAATAACTTGTAGCCTGTCCAGCTAGTAAAGCTGTGTCTCAGATTAATGAACCATGTATTTTGCACATTGGTCTGTGAATTGAAAAATGGACTAGTTAAAAACTGGTTAGTTATTTCTGTAATTAATGTTGATTATTGCACGGAAGTATAATGGCAATTGGAGATGAAGCTCCTGCTATTCATAATACTTATGAGTATATGTGATTTTAAATGGAGAGCATTTGGTCAACTTCAGGAAAAATAAAAGCCTATGGGTTAGGTTATTTGGGTGCTCACACAGATTAAAGCCAAGAAATGCTAACTTCTTTTTTCATTTGATGCATGTTCTTCTCCTTCACTTACTGAAGGACCTATCAAATATTGGAAACTCCTGAGTTACTGAATACGATACAATTGTCTTACTCCAATTATAAACACTGTACTCCAAATATAAACATGATGATGAGCGTACTCTAAAATAGAGAGCTGTGCTTGTAACATATGCCAAAGATAACTATGTTGATCTGTCAGAATTTTATTTCACAGTATAAAACGTGACTTTCAGTTTTCTAAAAATTCCTACAAACTGTTTTGCCTCCCATGTTTTGCACATTCTCTCATTCCCTACCTGTTAATTTTTGTGTAGAAATCTCTTCCACTAGAAATCTTTATCTTCTGTAATGCGTAATGAGTGCATATATGTTGTTTTTCATATTTCTTTGTTGTTTTCTCTTAATCAGAAGTAAGATTATATAATGTGTACTGCATTGCAGTACTAATTATTTTTTCCACTTTATTTTTTATGTTTGCACGCATGCTCACATACTGTGCCTTTGAATGTAAAACCACTTTCTGTGAGTGTTTTTGTGTTGACTACCCTGAATAATAGTGAAAAGGAGATTACGCCTTTATGCCTGTAATTAATACATAAGCAGGAGTATCATTTAGGTTTTTTATTTTATGAATGTGTTACATCCACATTTTATTATGTTAACAATAAATGGACTTGTAATAAATAATGCAATTTTGAATCTAGCTTTAGATAGAGGAAACCTGAAGCTTTCAAATTTTTACATAAATTGAGAGTTTGGGAATATAATTTTCAAAGTACTAACACGAGTGACAGTCTCCCAGTGTATGGTTGTAATTCCTTCAGTTCTGACTTACACGGGAGCCTCTTTCAGAGACATTCTGAGAGTACAGTAGAAAGGCCTTCAGAAGTATGTGAATAGTTTTAATGTAGAGCCTAATACTGTTAATATAAGCATCTATGTACATTGGTGAGGATACAGGCAATGCATACTCTTCCAATAAGATAAACTGTGCGCACATGAATGTTTTAAAGATGGGAACTGCTTTTTTTTTTAGCATGGTGTGCTAAATGTCCTTTTGAAATATAGACTTTTAAATTCTGTTAGAATAGTAATGAAAATACATGAGAACTAGATAAGAGAAACCTCTAGATACTAGTTAGCAAAAAATGTATATTGTTTTAATTGCTGATACTTTTTTAACCACTGTGTAATGATTGAAAACCTGTAGGCTTACAATAACTATTAACATAGTTGAAAGCAGAACTAGATTTAACAAGAAAATGTCAGTGGATTGTTTTGAACCACACTGGGAAATGTAGCAGAAGGAACCAATTGTAAAATCAAGAGATCTGGTTCATTTTTCTGTTGCTAGTTTAATTTATCACATGCTGAAAACCTCATCAATGTATATATAAGCTTCAAAGTGCACTTGAGAGATGTTGTATTTAATGAGTTCTTAATGCATCACACTGAAGTTCTGTGTAGAACAGCTTTCCTTGGTAGATTTGTTCCTGCATCAGGTCATTGCAGTAACCCATCGATTTACTAGTGTATGTGCTAGCTTCAGATAGGAGAACGCATTAATGTCAGCCATGTGGGGTAGTGGCACCCTGCTTCTTGCATCTTTATCCAGCAGAGTCATGTCCAACTATTTGATTTTTTTTTTTTTTTAACCTATCTGCCAGTACCTTTGTGGCCAAATCCCAATGGTAAAGCTTGCCTCAAGAGTGCAGTACAGACCTGATCTTTGTTACCTACATGCCAATATAGGACTAGAGATGAATGAAAGAATACTGGATATGGATGTATAAAAGGAAAAGGCAACAGTTATTTTCAGTCCTGACTGTTCATTTATCTATGATGCATCTTCCTCCTGTGTATCATTTGTCAGACCTAACAGTAGCCATTTGCAAAGTCATCAGTGGAGCCTAGTGAGTAGTAAGATAATCCTTAAAAGCTGGAATTACTTCTGTCTGAAGAATTAATGGAGTTCTGTGCCGTTGTTGTAATCTTCAGTCAGTTCAAAATATGCAGAGCATTACACAGAAAATTCATTTTGTAGCATGGAGATATTTCCACATCACAATTCAGTTTCACCCAATTCACAACAAAATCTATTTATTTTTCAGTTCTCTGTTAAAGGGAAAGTTTGAATTTTTTTCAGTCAAAATTGATCTTTATAAACTGCTTTAAGCTCTGGTGGGTGCTTAGATGCTTTCATCCTTGACTCTGGGGAGGTTTTCCTGATTGGCTACCCCAGATCTATAGATTCTTTGGAAGGCTAATTACCATCACCACTCACGCTGAGGTGTTCTAATGAAACGGAATAAAAGCTCTCTGTCTGACAGGAGGCAGCCTCCAAGGCTTGGGTATGCTAGACTATTTTATTTTTTTAATGAACAGTAAACTCCTGATATTTTCTCTCTTTACTGGAGAATAACTGTATCTCAAAATCCTATGCAAGTCTGATGTCAGTGTCCTTGAAGATACATGTCGTTGAAGAGGTAAACTAACCGGAAATGTCGTACTGCTAATAGTATGGGAAATCAAGAAAAGATGCTCACTAGTCATTATGGAGATTAGTTTCAACACCAAGGAATTTTCAAGATCATGTTTGTAACACATGAAAATACGTAAGGTTTCTAAGTCTAAGCAAGCGTCCAGGGAGTAGAGAGAAAGTTGACTCCACTCACATTTCTTTTTAAATCTTGCCTAGTCGAGCCTCATCTGAATATAATCTCCAGCTCACCAAACTTGTTTGGCAGTGTCGCAGTAAGAGAGGTAAAAATCTAACAGTTGCAAATCTCAAATGTGATCATCAGTGCTGTTTCCTCAACGTTACGTCATTCTTAAGAATTCTTGATGTCGTTAGCCTTTGAAAATATTTTTACATGAATTGGGAAACTTGATGAATCAGTCTTGTTGGCTTTTGATTTTGTCCTTTCAAAGGATAGCTGCTTTATTTATATGACAAGCATTTTAGGATGGCATCTGTCTTTAATCTGCTTGTGCAGATATTGGAGTGAGAGCCTGATGAATATAGTGCCCCTATCCCAAAAGTAATTAAAGTAATAACATTTTCTAATATTTTCTCTTAATAGTTACTCCTGTTTTCTCTCCTCAGCTTTCTTTGTTAGAAGACGCAGGGTTTGGTGGTGTTCTTCTTTATGTCGATCCTTGTGATTTACCAAAGACTACAGATCTTGCTGATAAAGCTTTTATGGTTTCCTTGAATAGTGGAGGAGATCCATCGACACCTGGCTATGCCAGTATTGGTAAGTACTGCCTGAGACATATTCAGTTAATGGACATTTTAATTGTGCACAGATTCTAAGTATGGGAATTAAAACTCCAAATGAAATCTTACCTGAATGGAAACCTTTGATAAGGGAACATTGTGTAATGCAGCATGGCTCAAAAGTGCTTTGCTTCAAACTCTTGGCACGAAGTCTGCACTTCAAGTAATTTATTTGTTTCTGTTTTTATTGATATATTCACATAGTATACTATTTGTCTGCTTGTTTTTACTCTATAAAAAAGGAGCTATGAATTGTTTCTACAGTGATATCTCAGCAAGTTCTGTGGTGCTCGTTCCTATTGAAAGAAGTATTTTTCCCTTCGTTTTTCTTACTCTTTCATGTAGGGTTTCCATGATAATGGAAACATATGGTCAATAAGTGCAAGTTCAAAAGTCCAGTGTAATAAGAGATACACATTTTAAAAGATCTAAAAACAGCATTTACATCTCAGCACAATTATCACTTGAATTAAGATATTTTCTTTAAGTTGTATCTCAGTTCTGCCTGGATAGACTTTTACCTCAATGTTTATCTAAATAAATGTTCTTTAGAATTGAGGGGGAGGGGGAACCGGAAAAACTGATTTTTTTCAGAAATATTTAGTGTTTTTATTCAGTGTTTTTAAATGTTTAACAGTTTGGTGATTTTGTTGTTGTTGTTAGTTTGTTGGTTTTGTTGTGGTGTTTTTGAGTGGTTTTTAACCACTGCTAACAATAAGAAGATATAATTTATTTGACTGGTAATCACTACTTAAATTTCCCTTCTGGCAGTTTAGTGGCTGTATGTTGTCTGCTACCTGTTCAACTTTACAGTCTTTTTTTTTATTATTCTAACTATTGGGAAATGTATTCAGAAGAAGTCTATGAGTTTGTGACAAGGCTTTATCGAGAATATTTAATCCAGTTATTTGCTCAGACACCTCAAGTTTGACTTGAACTGGCACAAAATCGACTGATGCAATGCTGAGATACTTTAGGATTAGAATGGCAGAAAATAGAAATATTTGCCTGGTTGTCAAAGAAGGGTGTTAGCTATTCACAGCATGAATGCCTTGACAGCTCTGTAGGAAAGCAATTGCACATTTTCTTGGTGTCTCAGTGTACCTGACCTAGTCTTCTTAAAAGTGTCCTGGGAGTTAGGAAGGTAAATGTGACAGTCTTCAAGCATTATTCTTTGCTCATTTTGCAGAGCTACTTGAAAAATAGCTTTTTGTTTATCTACGTGCCTGACTCCTTAATGTTTTATTTACCCTACATGAATAGAAAAGCTAATTAAAACAGATATAGCAGCATGAAGATGCCACTTCAGTTTCTAAACACTTATGCGTTAGTTTGCTGTCAGTAAATTGTCTTAGTGACTGCATGCATCCTAGCCTGTACTGTGAGAAAAAGAAGGTTGATTACGTAGAAAATGATGATATCCTTATAAGTACATTATCAGTTTACCACTAGAACCCTTAACATGGCTTATCTGTGATTTTAAATCTCTGACTACTATTCACAAGCATGAATAGGCTGTCAGGTTCCTATAATCATTTATGTTTTGGTCATTGACTGCAATAATGTGCTGGAAAAAACTCGAAGGTACACTTGGAGAAGTTGTTTGTTGTTGTTTTTTTTTCAGTTATGTCACTGGAAGGTAGATCAAGTGGAAGTAAATTTGTCTTTTCTAGTGATGATTCACTGAATAAATTTTGTTAGAGGTAACGTAAGCCTGGGACAAATACAAATAATCTGGAGCACAGACTTTTGCCTGAAGGATGTGGTGGCCTGTGAGGTGGTTAAACAGACAACACGTAGTTTGAAAGTGCCAGATACCCAGGGCTGCCCACATGACTTCGATTCACAGAGTTTAACGTGCACTGCAAGAAATTTTATTGGAAGCTTCTGTTTAAGTTATTGGCACGCCTTTGATACCATCTGCAGTTCATGTATTGCCAAACTGTTACTATTCAATCCTGGGGACTGCTCTAACGCCATACTCCGCTTTATTAAAAGTAGCTAGTAATATAAGCATTAGTTGGTTGATGAGCTATTCTCTGTGATAACCATCATTTTACTAAATAATGATAGTAAATAAACAGTCCTGTGCTAGCTGAATAAAATGCATGAGACTTGTGTTTCTGTGCTTCTGCCTTCTGTTTCTCAAATTCTTGTAATCAGAAAACAATTTTTTTCTGTGACTTTTGGACTGTTTCAATCTTTTTTCCTAGAAAAAAAATCTTCAGGACATGATAAAACTTGGAGAAATCTCTACTTCAAGTTAAGAACGTTTTTAAATGGAGTTTGTTTAATAATTCTGAGAATACTTTGGACCTTCCATAGTTTAGATCAAACCTTCAATTTAGCGAAGATGAAATGCTATGCTGCTCCATCTGGATTATTTTAGGATGCACAGAAATAGCTTGATGGTGGCTTAGAGATTAATACTGCATATGAATTGAATGATTTCTTTGATCTCTGTTTGATAAACAGAAAACAATACTGATATGAAAAATCAAAAGAATTTATGTAAAAGATTCTGCAGCCTTGTTTGGTAATTTGATTCTCTTGTTCTTAAGACTCTCCCAATCCTATGAATTTTAGAACAATAGCATGAGCACTTGTTAGCATCATTCTCTCTTTCTGACAATGATTTCCAAAGGCTTGTGACCTCCATTTAGAGAAATCTTTCTTCTGTTTTGCTGCTTTTGAAACGAAATTGTTCTAAGGCTGAAACTCAGGAAATTATTCATACCTGAATAAGCTTGAAAGGGACGTGAGACCTGCAATGTAAAAAGTATCCTCAAAACAAAGGTTAGAGGAATGGCACAAAACTTTGGTGACTTCCACCACCTCCATTTTTTTTAATCTATTTTGATTTTCTGAATGCTGCAATTCCTTTCATCTACCTGTGTATGGCAGAGATGCGTTAGATTTCTTCATTTCTGTATTTCAGAATCATTTTAAATCAAAGTTTCCACTGATATGTAAATAGAACTGTGTCCTCGTGATGAGCATTAAGAGCCCTTTCCCTGACATAAGGTGCTATATAATAGAAGATCCCTATCGGTGTAAATATGGAATAGAAATTATTTCAGGAAGAATTCCATTACTAATGTTTCAAATATCTTGTAGTTTTAGAGATCTGTTAGGTAGAAATTAAAACGGAAAGGCAAATGGTATAGTTAAAGTTATTATTTGGAAGTAGTCAATGCTTCAAATCACTGTAAACATCTTGTCACGTAGGCAACAATCCAGAGACTAGGTAGAAAGAGTAATTATTACATATGGGGAAATGCATAGTGTAGCTAGAATTCTGAATTGTGAACTTCACATTCAGGCTAGATAATTACCGTGAGTGTTCCTCAGACATCTCTAATAGGGTCTGACTGAGTAGAGGACAAGGGTGATAGGGAATCAGTGGATTCTTGATCCCATGCTTCATGGTTTGAGTGGGACCTTGAGATAACTGATCTAGTGTCAGGTGTCAGAGACTGTTTGGTTATAGGTGGGCTTTAGGGAGGTTCCTTCCAACCTGAAGCATTCTTGTGATTCTGTTCATCATTACGTGCACTCATTTCTAGTAAAAGACAATGTTCAATATGCTTAATGGCTGTCTTTTTAATGTTGTGAAGTATCAAGGATTGTTTTTTTTGTGATGTACTTAAAAATGTTCACAGAATTCAGAGTGGGATAAAAGGTCAAGAACAAAGCCCTGATGCAGAATTGAGGTTGGGAGATGTAAGCTTCCCAGGTCAGTCAGGAGAACAGTTCCACACAAAATAAGTCGTTAGAAGAATAATTTCACTTTATAATGAAGGGGAAAATCATGTTGTAGTTCAGCTTTAAAAGTGCTATGATGTCTGGAAAAGGCAGTGAATATGGTGAGGTACTACACTAATTGGGCAAGTAACGTTTATTAACATAATTGTTCAGCAGAAGCTGAGTAAAAGAAATTGTGCTAGTTGTTTTGAGCAATCATTCAGAATACTCAGAGGATGGGATTTCGCATTCTTAAAATGAAATCTGAACTATGTCTATTGGGTGCAACTGGAAAGGGATTCAGAGAAGAAGGCTCAGGTTCACGCGGCAGTCTTGGTGGAATGAGGTCAAGGGCTGCCCTGCACCAGACGCAGCTCGCTCCAGCTGGCACCTCCACAGCCCCCTGCATGCCACAGCTGAGCCCATCTGTGATCTTGGTGGCATCTCAGTGAAACCATGTTTGATACTGATATTTTACTGCAAAAGTTAAAGAACAATAAATATGCATCAAAAAGCTCTTGGCATTTTGCTGTTTTGTAATGTGTCATTCTAATTGATCCAGTTCTTCTATAGTGAATACAGGGAACTTTTTGGAGTACGAGTTAGTACATGCTGTGACAGAAATGTGTCTTTCTGTATATTTGATTCTGTATATTTGTGTCCTTCCTGCCTTTTATCTAAGTTTGTCCTCACTGTCCTCTACTTTGTGATATTTTACTCCTCTGAAACAGCCTACTGCATTGAAGTTAATAAAAAGTGGGACGTTCTGTGACAATTTTCTCCATGCATATGCAACAAATGTTCTAAAATGTCTTATTGTAAATCATTGTGATTTCTTACAGGATGTCCTCAGCCTTTGTTTGTCTGTTGTTTTAAAAGTCAAAACTCAGATACAAGATAGTTTTTCTATGTATGCCTTTGCAGCTGTGGAAGTGGCCTTGAGAATCCAGTTTGCTTTTTTTTCTCCCAAATTTTATGTTCACTTTCTGCTAATGACATCAGATGAGTGAAATCTGTAGGTAACTAGGCATGGAGATTCAGAGTGACAGTCAACATTAAGAGGAGTAAGGATGCTGGGTTTGTTTTGTTTTCCTTAAGGGCAAACTGAAGCTAAGAAAAAAGCAAAGTTTGCAGCCCCATCTTTTAATTTCAGGATGTGTGTGTATGTTTATATACGTCCTTGGTCAAATGTGGTTTTGTTTATGACATGATCTTAGTGATTGCTGTAAACCCCAATCTTTGGGAAACACTGGATATTGAACAGTGAGAACAGGAAGTAATGGTTTCAGCAGGTTTTCAATATCTCCAACACAGAGTTCAGAAGGTGTTTGAATCCATGATGTGACAGGCCTCTTGAGACCTGGAAGGATAAAATCAAACAACTACATTTGGATTTAGGCACCAAATAATATGGTCTGATATTTTTTTTCTTCCCTAGCTTTCAATTGGCGCTGTACATACTTTAAAAGTGAGAATGGCAGTTGGCACTCAAGATATTTTAGGCTCCCAAGTTTGAGTGTGTGAACTTGCACATTGTATATATTGATATTGTTTTATGTTCTCCTGATACTGCTTGTAATTTTAAGTTGGAGGAGGAAAACAACCTGAAATGAAAATGCAAGGATCTTATCAATTAAATTATTGAGAGGGTGGGGGAGATGTTATGGGATGATAATCAGGTGTTAGCAGTTAACCAGACAGGATACTTCAGTAGCTTGCTTTCGATTTTTATATCCTCGGACTCTTTCAAATGCCAGACTCAGCCATATAAGACACAGTTTGTCTCAGTTTTAAAAGGAAAATCATAAATTTAAAAAAAAAAAAAAAAGTGAATTTATAAGAGTAATGCAATCTGCAAGTGATAAACACCAAATTGTGTGACAAAACAAACACTTTCTGGAAAGCAGACTTAGCTAAGAGGAAAACATATTGCCTCTGTGACACCTGCTTGGTCATAATCCACGTGCCTAGTTTCCCATCCAGATTATTGTCGGGATTGTTTTAATTTTCAAGTTTATGTTGGAGAAGATTCCACATTGCTGACATTTCAGACAATTTCAAACTACCAAACAGCCTTTACTTCCTACAGAACATGTTCTGGTAAAGCCACTTCCTCTCATCTAAAAGAAATATCATTTCAAATGGTGTCCAGGTTCATTTTGAACTCCGCTACTCAAAAAGGAGGATTAGAATATTTAAATCTCTTGTGCAATCATGATTAAAAATAATCCTTTCATATCTTGAATGACAGCCAGTGCAACATATTTCAGCTCAGCGTAATATTGAGCAAATGAGATATTACTTTTAGTATATGCTTGTGAAACAGCCAGTGCTGCTGTATACAAACTAGTTTGGTGTACTGGTATTTGCTACAACAACAGTGTCTGCCTGCAGAGTCTAGCTGAAATCAACTGCGTGTACATGGATTGAGTATCTGGGAAGGTGAGCTGCTTTTGTAGCATCAGTCATTTACTACTTAACTTCCCTCTCTTCCATATTGCTGTGCTTTCTTCCAATTCTTTCTGTCATAGCCATTTTGAGTGGCTTCATTGTGTTGGGTGTGGTTTGTTTGCTCTAAGAGCCCAATTAATGTAACGTTACTAGAGATTCTTTCATCCAGCAGCATCTAGCAAATAGGCAGGAAATTTTAGCGGTAATTGCACACACACAAAATCAGAGATAATAGCTAAAAAAACAAAATCCCCATAGTGATAGTGAAACTATGCACTTCTCATTTTTTGCTGACTGAAATCTGTAAGCACATTTCTTAGTTTGCTGTAGTTTAACTACATGCTTCTCAAGTTCAGGATGACATCTCTGTGCTGCAAGCAAGCAACTTCCTAGTGCTCTGCTTTAGCCCATTCTTTCATCTAGTATGTCTGTGTGTGAAAGTTAAGCTTAGAAAGATAATAGGATTAATTATAGTAAAGCTACCTCAGTGACCTAGGCCTGTCTTTCCTGTTTTCTAATAGTTGAGCATCACTGCTACCATGATTTTGACATATATCTGACATATAGACATATATTTATGTTTGTACTAAGTATTGTGCTATTTTATCCACCTAGTATCCCCATGTGAAAGGACATTACAGAGGAAATCTTAAAGTACTGGAAAGCTAGCATCTGCAGGTGCACCTGCATAGTATCCATAAAGTCAGTTGGCTGATTGTTCAAGTAATTGAAGGTGCACATAGTTTTATAATTGAAATATTGCTGGTGGAGCCAACCAAAGCATTGTTAATTCAGTATGATCTCTGTTCCAGCCCACCGCTAACCGTATTCAGCAGCTGCATGAAAAAGATAATAGTACCTCTTCCTACTAGCAGACAGGTAGAAACTCCCCCTGAAGAAATGAAACGGTAACATGGAATTTTTTTTTCGTTTCATAAATGTGTACTGTCGCGTTATGTAGTATTGTTCTGCAAAACACTGAAAGCCAAAAGTAGCTCATCCCAATGCGGTCTCCGAATATTTTCTGAAATGTTTTGCTTGCTCTTTTTCATCATTTTCTTTTTTCAGACTTGCACTGTTTTCTTCCCTTAAGAGAGAGAAGGCTGAGGTGAGGATGAAAAAAAAGATGAGAACAGCTTTTGTGGTTGTTTAGTTGGTTGACTTTTCAAGTTCAGCTTAATTAACAGCAGAATGGAGGCTTACCCTATCTTTTCACTCAGTTCAAAACTAATATTTTTGCCTTTGGTTGAATTTAAAACATCTTCTAACTAGTGATCTCTTATGGTATAATTTTTCCTACATCATGCTTCTAAATATCACAAGCTAAATAACCCACTGGTTGATAACTGCAGTTTGGTTATTGAAGGATAGTGCTAAATGAGGCTTCTTTGGTGTGACAAGTGTGAAACTTCACAAAATGCATTTGGAGCAGTTAAGTGTGATCTCGTGCCCAATGGTGTCCCATGAATGCAAGGGCTTCCTCTGCTTGATTACTCTCCACTGTTGACCTTTAGGAGTAATGTAATGAGGCACTGAAGAAATACTGCCCAAGCACACTCAGTGTGACTGTAGATGCAGCAAATACTTTCACTTTGATAGGTTTAGATACTGTTGCTTGTACAAAGTTGCAAGACTTTTATTTAAATGACTGTATCAGTTGGCTGCAAAGTGCTTTTCTCACCTGCTAAAACAATTAGAATGGTCTGGTGAGTAGAACTGAAATAAATGTTTGCAGCTAGAACTGGCCAGACGTGGGAGAATGTCTGTGACAAATGTGTTACACAAGAAGCTCATCAAGGACACGTCAGTGAAAGAGGCAGCCCCAGCTTACAGAGCTGCTTCCTTCACTGCCTTATGGAGTAGTCCTGCATGCAATGTTGCCAGCCAGCGTTTGCTGTGTGATGGGTACAGTTCCAGAGTAGTACAGTTCCATTACAGTTCCAGAGGAACAGGCAGTTTGATGCAAGATGCTTTTGTTATCTGACTTGTTTTTCGTGTGCAGAACTAAGCTATGAGAATGATTTGAAAAAGCCTTTGAAACTTTCATAGCTGTTTCAATTTCAATTAGGACAAGTGTGTGCAACTTCCAATACTTCTTATGTGCTAGTGTTGTGTATTTGACAGGTGGGTCTATTGAGTTACTGAAAAAAAGAGTGAAGCCTCTTGGGTTATTTGAAACCTCATTGAAGTCATAGATGTTTTGGAATAGTTATATAATGATTTGCATGTTTATTTATGGTTGTGTGCTGTAGGGACCACCCTTTACAAAATACATAATGAACAAATGCCTATGCTGTCTACTTGGGAGGTATTTTTTTCTTACAGCAGATGTCAGCTAAAGCTAACACGTGGTGACAATCTATTCCTATTTAGTATAATACTCTTAACAAGGAGACTAATTTTAGAACAGCTGGCCTCCTCATGTTTTCAAGTGTCTAGGTTCTTTTCTTGATTTCCAAGCATCAGCAGTCTTTCAACTTGTCCACTGTGCTATTTCTACCAACCCTGATTTAATGCAGGTCTGCAAGAGATTTTCATCAAAATCTTACATTTTCTGGTAGAGCTGAACCACACTGTGTTAAGCCTTTAACATTCAAAACTTGGACATTAGTCATGCAATGTATAAAATATTTGATATTTCTTAACAGCTAATACAGCATAATGGTGAGATAAAACTAAACTTCATTCCCTTATCAGTTACTGCTGCTCTCTTCCCAAACTGCTGTATTAGGTGTGATTTTGAGTTTTTCTGGCAAGAAGCAGAATATATCTCTGGTAATGTGTGGTGCTAATCCACACAAAAAAACATTCCCCAGAATGAGAAAATACAGAGCTTGAGAAGATAGGATGAATGGAGTATTTTTTGAGTTAAACTTAAGTGATTTGGGTGTAAGATAATTTCTTATGAGTATTTATAGGTTTTTTTTAATAGAGGGTAGTAAGTAATGAGAAACTCAGTAACGTCAAAAATGTAGGTATCAATGATCACTGTTTGCTTGATATTTCTTAGTAGCCTTTAATGCTCTTATAGCTTATTAATATTAGTCTTAATATTGGTGTTAGTTGGTAAGCTTCATGACACCAAGGAAAGCCTCAAAATGCAACTTGATTTCTATATAATTTAAAAAAAAAAAAAAAAGCAACAACAACAAATCTCAAAACAGAATGCAAAAGAGGAAAATTCCATGGATTTTAAGAAGGTTTATAATTGTTGGACATTACTGATGCTTTTTAGATACTTTTTTATTACTGTAAAATATCAAAGCATAGAAAAAAGCTTGTTTAACAGGCTTAAGAAGGAGGAGCAGTCTAAAGCTAGTCAATAAGATGAAACTTCAGTTTTAGTTTTTGAATTTCTGGCAATTTCATCTTATATTGAATGTAATTTATTTTGAGAGTTTGGATTTAACCTCCGATTATTGAGCGGACCAGTGATCCTGAACTGTGACACTCCAATTTAGGAATTAGTGCTTTAAGGCAGTATTTAGTTACATCTCTCACTGGCTTTGTAAGATGAAAAGTAGAATTGGGAGTCCTATAATAGAGAGACAAGTCCTAAAAAAAAAACCATAGAAATCCTGCAAGAGATTTACAATCTGTAGCATAAATCTTGAAGGAGATTTTAGCTACAAAAATTTATAGTCATTCGTAATTCAAAAGCTCTGTGATCTTAATAGAAGCTCATTCTTGAATTTTAGTGTCTGTTGTGTTTTGGTCATGTTCTTCATGATTTTTATGCAAGACTTATATTCATTACAATACTTTTTTCTGTCTCTGTTTCTCCTTCAACTATATAGAATGTAAGCAAACAGAAATGTCGTCTCAAGAGAGAAGCTGTTACTCATAGAAACTTCTCCAGATTTTACTCCCTTCACCAAAATTCACTTTCCCAAAAGGGTGATCTAAAATGTTTGGTTGATGATTCGCAATGAGCATTATTTTCTTCCATTCAAAAAGTATTCCTTGGCAATTGTCTTAGTTCTTCTTGATGTGATAGGAAAAGAAATAGTCTAATGTTTAATAAAAATCATCCCTGTGTGCAGCCTATTATTTTCTGTGAGGATTAAGCCTTCCTTCAAAAGAGGTTACTGTACTTTGTTTCATCTTGTCAGTACACATTGTTGTGACTTTGTATACTTTTTAAACTTGAGTTTTAATAACCAAAGTGATCATGTAGGAGGTGGTATAGCACTTATCACATTTAGGCTTCTTTTGATTTCAGAAGATACCAATGGGAAGAAAATAGTTCAGTGATGAAAACTGCTTTTTGAAATGCTAGTCAGAAAGGGAAAGAATTTTATTTAGCTAATAATCAGAAGTCTTGTAGCCCATGATACTAGATGGAGGACTGTTTCTGGAAGCTGCACTATATTGAGATAATTGCTTTTTTGGGGAGTCATTTGTTTCCCTCTCTCTCAGTAATCTCTGATTATTTCTGTGACATTTTGACAAAATTTTTCAAGGAGCTTCCATATTGGTATTTGGAATTACAGGAAGATTTCTGGCTTATCGTATATTGCTACATCTGCCTAATGTATTACTTCAGTAATTAGTTTTTTGTTAAGACCTTCAAAGGAACACTCCTTGTTAAAAATAATCCCGTCCACAGGAAGCCATTTAGAAATGCTTTATGAGACCCTCTAGGAGGAAACTATTTCATTCCTGCTCCAGCCTGAATTCTTTGAAGGGTAAAATTATGGTAGGTGGTCTAGGGCTCACCAAACTCCCATAAATTTTCTCAGACTTCTCAGTGGTGTTCAGAACAAATTCTCCCTTAACTCTCTCTCTCTCTCTCTCTCTTCACTCTCTCCCCCCGAAGAATGGGAGACTATTTTGATGATAAAAATTGCCATTCTCCCTTCTGGAGTGGCTTCAGTTCATTAGCAAGGAGACCTCTTTTGCTTTCTCTGGCCGTTGGACTGAGCAAGCTTGTTTACTAGAATACTCCTCCTTTAAAGTGAATGGGTATTTTTGAATTGTCCTGTCCTTTGATAAGGTGAACAAAGCACTCCTCAAAGTTTAATCAGTCAGATGGATGGAAAAGACACTGATGTCAGATATACTCTGTACCAGTGAAAAATGGAATCTATGGTGAAGTTTGACGGCTGGCTGGTGAGAGAGAGAAGAAAAAGAGGCTTTAGGGGCACAACTGAAATGTCTCCAGAATTCTCTGGTAGTTGAATTGTACTTCAGAGGTTCTTCAGGCTTTCTAGAAATTCCTCACAATTCACCTTTCCAAGGGAAAGACAAACTGTGGCAATATTACAGTTTTCTTCTGGCCTAGCTATCTCCCTTATAGGCAGAATAATTCATACGGATATGTTTTTATTCCTTTTTGTGGTCCACATCATGTGCTTCCCTCTGCCAAGCCATCAGTAATGTTATCAGAACTGTCCTTCTCTTGTATTGGACATCAGGCAAATCATAGTATACATGTATATGTATTTTCTGGTACCATCCTGTTCAATTTTAGATGCATTCAGGTGATTTATATAATAATTAAATTCTAATGGAAATATTCGTTGTTTTCTTTGCACTGTACTTGTTTCCCGAAGAAAAATCTAAGCATTTCCAGGCTGTATAATTCGTATATTTTGTTATTTTCATAGTAAAAGCAGGTTTGATGATGTGGATAATCTCAACATACGTTATTTTAGCCGAAGGATATGCCTTTCATTGTAATGTATTTCCTGTTTGTTACCTGTCATGGAAGATGAGATTAGCTGAATTCATAATAATGATATATATCTCTCAATACTGTTAGCCTCACAACTATCATTTATTATTGCCATACTAGATTGTTGCTAAATCAGATGAACTGTGATGAATATAAATATAAAACAAATTTATTGTATTCTTACTGACTTCAGTCATGGTTAGTACGCTCTTCGTTCTGCTTTCTTACATTAAAAGAGTTTTTAGTTCTTTTTATCATTTTTTTTTATATCACAGAATCACAGAATGGTTGAAGCTAGAAGGCATTCCAAGTCCCTTCATCATCTTAGTAGCTCTCTATTGGACTCTTCAGTATGTCTCTTGTTACTGGGGGGCATAACTGGACAAAGTACTCCAAATATTTTGTTGTTGTTGAAAATTCCAGTGTCTATATCAACAAAACCTAAGTGCTGATGCTGTGTACTTTTAATTGCAATTGTGAATTTAAGATTGGTGATTTTCATCAATTCATTGCTTTTTGTTATGTTTCCAAAATGCATTTCAAACTTTCCTACTTCCATTTCAAGTTCTAGCATCTTTGTTACTGTGCTTTGTATCATACTCTGTAGGAGGAGTCACTTCTTTAAAGAAATGTATTAAAACTGATATAAATTACAGCTTCTAATTCCTTTCAACATTATCTTCTCAGTCTTGATAAAGATGCTCTTATTGTTATGGAGCACTTCCTAAAACTGCTAGTAACTCTTCATTCAGTTTATCTGATAAAGGTTGGTGACTGTTCATCATGTTCTCTGTGTAATTTTCAAAAGCTAAGCATCATTCACTAAATCATTCTTAACTGGAGGCTGTTATGTTTTAATTGCAGAGACTGACTGTGCTCAACCAGAAGGGAAATTCTATTCACATGGCATCTCTGCCACTTTAAGCAAAGAGAGGAAGGAAATGCCTGACACCTGTGGAGGGAAAGCTTCAGTTATATCAGAGAAGTCAGGCAAAATGTCAGGGAATATAAAACCAGTGATATGCGTGTCTTGCTGACCGTATATTTTTCTTGTGCTTCACATCAATATTTTCCTTTGAATTATCTTTTAATGTCTTATTTTTGTACTGGCAAGAGAACAGATTTTCTTCTGAGAAGTCGTCTTAATCTTCTCAGTTTTGACCTTTCCCATTTGTCAGTCGTTTATGAAGTAAACTCTGCATTGAAAAGTAAAAAATTTCATTTTGGAATTTAGTATTATTGACTTCTTTTGGAGAACAAAATAGTATGTCTTGAGAGACACTGTATTGATATGGACACCATTATATGGGCTGCTTGAAGTGGATAGACTAACTTTGGGTAGCATTCATTAAAAAGCATCTAGATGACAAAAACATTTTTCTCTTTCTTGTCACGGTTCTTTATGCTTTAATTATTTAAAATGAGTTCTATCCCATCTGATTGCCCGTACTAGTTGAGTTAGATGTCAGTGGGATGTGTTTTTACCTATGTTTGTACAAAAGAGTATCGACAACTGTGAATTGTTTTATTCTACAATGTAACTTCTGATGTTAGTTGCTACTTCACTTGAAAGGTAAGAGCAGGACTCCTTCAAATCTCTAAAAATTCTGTCCTGAAAGTTAGATTGACAGTATGTTCATTTTAAAGAGTCTTTTCAGTCAGAAAGCAATTTTTAGAAGGAACGTGTTGTTTACTGTAAGTACTTTTGTCTGGTGCATTAAGTTCCTTAGATTCTCACTGGAAAAAACGGTTTGCATTTTATAATAACCGAATACATGCTAAATTCTTATGGTCCAAGTAGCTATGAGATTATATACTCCCACATTATGGCTCCAGAAAACTTGTTACATGTAAACAGTTTTTTTGCAAAGAATATTTCATTATCTTTAATGGAGAAAAAGAAATCATCTCTTGAGTAATATTCATATGTAGTTTAAGAATTACAGTAAACTTCTGTGATTGCTTTTAAAGAATGAACACAGTAGAGAGGAGTCTTGAGTCTGGAGAAACAGTCTCAAATTCTGGCTATTTTAAAGTTTCTCGGAGTTTTCAGTTGAATTTAGGGTCAGAATTCAGTCAGAATATTTCCACTTCTAAACTGCCTCAAGGTGAAGTGAATACAGATTTTAAAATGTCATGTTTGTGTAGCTGGTGCACCAGCATTTCAGAAGAGGTTTTGGAGTTGGGTGTTTGAAAATAAATTCAATTTTCCAGTGCATGTCCACACATCCTTTTCAGCTGTCATTGACTCTCTTAACATTTTGTTCTTTATTATCATACAGAAACTCTATTCTCTTTAAATTAGGTGCTTTTTCTTATTTTCATACTACATGGTAAGGCTTAATTACATTGAACTGTAAGACAGAGGGGACCCACTCTTTTTCCTTTGGACAAGCTGTTAATAAACATCCCTGTTGCAATATTTGTTTTTATTTTTTAATCTAATACTCAAAGAAGATTTTATATATAACTGGCTTATTTTTTACAGAGGTATATTTCATTGCTAGTAGTGTAAAATATTTCAGATTGTATTTATCTACCTGTTCACTCTTTCATGGGATCTACAATAGTACATCAAGTACGGTTAGTAATCTGTGACACCCAACAAACTTTGGTTCTGTTAACAGTACAACTTCTGTCAAAATTAGTTTCTGTTAAAGTAGGCAAAATGTTAGCTGATCTGTGCCCTTCCTTATATAGCTTCTGTGTTTAAAATTTTTCTAGTAAGCATTTTGAAGACATTAGCAAAGGCAGACTCATCTTAGCCTGTCTTTACAAACTGACATTTTGCTATTTATTGTCCAATACTTGTTATTTATTGTAACAAAACTTTTCAGTTATTTCAAAGAGAATCATGCACTGTTGTCAGCAGGAGTGTTCCTTGAAAAACTAGCAAGTTTTCTCCTGATACACCTGCTACTTTAATCTATATTTACTTTTATAGTTAATGGAATTTAGTGCTGTTTTGAAGAGAAAGTTAGTTAATGCCTTTCCAGAGCTGAAGAATTTTAGAAATCCATATATTTACTTTGCATAGACAAATATCTTCAATGATTTCCTAAAGCAGGAGCAATAAAATTTTTGTTAATCTGTTACTTGTGTTTTATACTTCTGATTTCTTTAGTACGTGCAAAAAATATCTATACATTATTTTTCAGTAAATTATGTGCTTTATTCTGAAATGATGAACTAAGATAATGGCCTCTGCCTCATGAACTTCATGCAACTAAGATTACCGTTTCCAAGTAGAGGTTGTACTGTAGCCGACAATGGTGCTTAGCTGTTGCAAGGTAACTGAGTCTCTTGCTTTAGAAAGGAGCAGCTCTAGAGACTAATATTGCTAGGTTGTGTTGGGGTGTTTGAGCAGCTTAGTTATTTGTTTGTTATCTATAAACCATTCACTGAATAACTCCATCTCTTCATGAGAAATGTAGTGTAGTTCTTGACCACAAAAGCAACAATGAAGATACTAGTATGTAATAAGTCTATTTCATCTAAGTTCTGTATGTTATTTAACTGTTTAAGATAAGGTTGTGCATCATGCTTGATTACCAAAATATCATGATAAATAATCAACACTGTACCTGTTGTTTAATTTCCTTTTGCTATTTCAAGATACATGTAGAGTTTTTAATTGGAATACTTCTGTAAAATGTTAGGACACAACAATCCAATTAAGATTGCAAGACTGACTTTCTAAATAATCCAAGCTAAATAATTGTGCTAAAAAGCTCATAACCAATTGCAGATGTACTTTAGAATTACATTTCGTCATAAAAAAGTTCTGTGGTGCTTCTCAGTGAGTTCTTTTAGAATTTTGCATTTGAAATAAATACCCTCTGGATGTCAATTCCAGGTGTGTTCCATTTAGGGTAGCTACATCTGCCAACCTCAATCAAACCTGTGAAATTGCTTTTGCTGTTCTTTCTAAATTGCATGTAGACAGGAAGCACCGTGGATGAAAGTATCCTTGATAGAGGACCTCACAGAATGGCATTAAAGCTAATGAGGGATTTAGAGAAATAAAAGTTGCTCTGAAGAGGCACTCCCAGCTTCAGAAATTCATCTGAATTATTTCAATCTACTGATTATTCTGTGGACTATTTACTTTTCTGGACTGAAGAATTTCCAGCCCTAGGCTGCATATTCTAATTCAGCTGTAGCTTAACATTGTTGAAGATGTCAAGTTATCTGACCATAATAAAATGAGTTTGTTCTGCAAAGAAAATAAGAGGGTTGCGGCAGCTTGGGCAAAACATATCGTGTGTCTGTGATTCAGAGTTGGGTCAAGGAGAATTTAGTGTAGACTTTGTCTATTCCATGCAGAATTTCTTACACTTCAGTCGGGTATTTAAAGTACAGTGTTGGATAAGAATGCATAACGGACTCAGCATCAGTTCCTTCTGTTGCCCAATGAATCCTTTTGGAAATATTCCATGAAGAACACTGACTTATTGGGTGTCCAGCCACCTGACACAGATTCCCCCAGGCTCACGTAATGTAGTTTATTTCTTCAAAGTAAATATTTTTCGTATGCATGTAGGAAACTGCAGATTATTTTAAGAACCTTTGAATCTGAACGGAGGGATTTTATGCAATCAACCCTGTACATTATGTATATCTTCTTAAGAAACCGCATTTCTAGTTGCAGCTTTGAAAAAAATAAATGAAAGGTATTGAGGGCACATAAATATGGAGGACTCCAAATGAAACTGAAAAATAGTAGTAAATGAGCTTGTGTGTGTGTGTGTGTGTGTGTGTGTGTTTGCAGAGGTTTGTATTGTGCTAATACATCGTAGGAACAAAAGAAAATTAGCTTTATTTTCTGTGAGTTTGCTAGACTACAGGGAACCAACAACAGCAAGCATACTTCCAACTAGTAGCAGAAAAAAAACATTATTCATTAGATTTTAAATAGGTTTGTTTCTGCCTTCTTTTATTTCTTCAGACTTGAACTAGAGTTGAACAAAAAACAAGCTTTGAAATATCTACTTTCTTACAGTGTAAGACAGAAAATTATTGAATAGATTTTTTTAAAGGAAGTATAATTGACTCAATGAATCTAAGATCTTATTAAACTAAGTACCTTCTGCTCAATAAGGTCTGATGACAAAATTATTATTTAAACAATCAAGTTTGCATACATAACTCAAAATGTAATGTTGTGATTAAGTTATTTAAGTCCACAGGTACTTGAAGTATCATTAATCCAGGTCCTGTACTGTCTAATTAAAAATAGAAGAGGGTTCTGTAAGTAAGATAAATATTGTCTTCTAGCATGTTCTTACTAATATATTTAATAATTTGAGTGATTGATTGTTTCAAGTTTTCTTTTTCTGTGTTCCCTCTCAACCCTCTAATGCTTCTCAAGAGTCAGTGCCACTTTTTCAACTGCCACCCTTAAGATTGACTTCTTATGACAAGTGATTTAAATAGGTGGGCAGATGTTTTTTAAGGAAACTCTTCTTTCTCTCATTTCTCTTTCCTCTCAAATAATTGCCATGTGAACATGCAGTCTTTTATATATACATCTGCTTAATTAAAATGTATTTACCACCTCCTCAGCAGCTGCTTGTGACAATTTACTCAACATTCGTGGCTGGGATGGCTGTCACTGTCAACAAAGTAATTGAATATCTTTGAAACGCCCTCTCTGTGCCTTCTCCTTGGCTACCTCTTTGGTTCATTTTAGAGGAAAAAAGGACTTGGGATTTGTTTCATGGAATTATGCCGAAATTGACTAAAATTTAATTTTAGTTTAAATATATATTTGTAATAAATGCAGTACCTTGTGCTGCTTTTTTATCTAGTAAATTTCACTTGTTTCACAGTGCTTAATGCCTTTCCTCATAATGATAATATTGATGCTTGTGTAAAATCCCCATTCAAAGTAAAGGCACAATAAAAAAAATCAAGTGGGTCTACGGACTAAAATAGCATTCTTGCTTTCTGTTCTGTTATTACTTAAATTTTAGGCTTGTGTACTGAAGTTGAACTGCAGTCAATAAAATGAAATTACTTATTGGTAAACTGAAATCATGTGAAGAAATACTTGAATTTTGTCCTTATAATGAAGAGCAGTGAAAAGCTGTACTGGTCAGTCAGTTCTGACTTACTGACTTAAGTAATCTCATACAATGTATTATTTTATGAGAATGAAATGTTGTTAGCAGTGAGTGCATAGGAAAACAATATTTGTCCACCTTTTATTTTTTTCTGAGCAGAAAACATATTTGAGGACAAATTTCAACTTTCTTCTTACAAATCTATTGGAATGAAATAGTTAATTACAAAACTGTGGATTCTAGCTTGTCCACATATATGAAATAGAGTACTTGTAACGGTAAAGAATTGTTCTGTATAGGCTGTCACTTTAATGAGATGGTGCCAATGGAATTTTCAAATACAGCATCTACCTAGATCACTGTGAAAATAATGTCTCCTATTTATTTCCATTGAGGCTACAACATATACAAAGAGCACAATAACACTATTTGATAGTGCAAATTTTCAGCTACAAAACACTTTTTTTCAACATAGTCACACCCATTAGCTGATTTGCAAAGATGAGCTGATCAAGATGCTCTTCATTTTGTTGTGCAACAGCTGTGCATGACCATCTGGAACATGGCTCATCTTTCACATCAATGTTGCCACTGCTGAAACACATCACCCACTGCCTCACACTGGCATCCATGTTTGGTCTCCTTCACAGTAGCATCCATGTTTGGTCTTCATAAACGTTCAGCAGGCATTCATGAATGTCAATTTTTTCTACATGGAGGAATTCAAATACATACCTTTTCCTTCATTTGCATTTCCAAATTTAAGTGAATGTTGGTGGGAAGGTTCAGCTCCTACTGTCACACCACCAACATCCATTTCTGGTATCTTGGGCCAATGTAATAAAATAGGAGATGTGACTTTCAGAGCAGACCCTGTGTTTACTACTGCCAGTGTTGGGAAAGAGATGACATAACACAGCAGTGATGATTCCTTTTGACACATTGCTTTTATGAAAATCACTGCTTTAACACACTGTAGTTAGTCCATGTGTTTTTCTATTTGTATTCCTTGGTTTCTTGCATTCAACCATGTATCTGTATATTTGTCTGTGCTTTTGCCTACCAGTATGAAGGGGTTGAGGGCATCTGTTATCTACTGTGAAGTCAGTAAGTTATTACTGAACTTTATCCATCTGTAAATTCGGGCAAAAATCTAAAACTGAATTGTGACCAAAATATAATAGAATCAGAATAGAGGCAGTGTTAGGGTTAGATTTTCAAATGTGTTTTGAAATAAGTGCTGAATGAGATTTACAACAACGGTAGAGTGATGCGGGAGAGTAATACTTTCCTATTGAAGAGGTCTGGGGTGAGTCTAGCAGTGTAAATATAGCATTCAGAGTCAAGGAACAGTGTTTACTCCATATGAGGATTTTCTTTGTTTGATTCGATTCTGTTATCTGTAAGGTGGAGATAAATCTTCTCTCTGCTTCTTGGAGGCATGTATGGTTCTACGAGTGTAGACTATAGGATTTAACAGTGATGGGTTAAAACAGATATGAGATGTGAACAGGTTTAAGATCTTGGATTTTGAATATGGGTGGGAAGAAATTTATCCCAAATTTACCAGATTGCTTGGCATTAACATCTACACAGGATCCTTCAGCCTCAGCTGCTCTGTGATTCTGCCTTTGTCAGCCTTTTAGGGGGCAAAAGAGCCTTCATGTAATATCTATACAATACTCTCCGTATATAATTCAATCTTTTCTGGTAATTTTATGTGATACTATTATCTTTTCCAGAAGGGACTTTTTTCATAACTTTGCGGATGATGGCATATTTACTGTTCAGAGTGCCAGAATGGAAACGTGCTAATTTCTCTAAGGAGAAGCCTAACAGATGGCACTGAAAAGAGAAAGTAAGGGGATTTGTCTTAGTGATTTTTTTTTTCCAAAGTTAAATGCTAACTGAATATTTACAGTTATAAATGAACAATTTCAGAAATGTTTTGCTGATAAGAAAATGGACGTGGTTGTGAAAAGCCACAGAGCTGTGCAGACAGAGAAGAGAAAGCAATGCAGGCCATCCTGATTTGACATTCATTAGCATAGTATAGAGGCAAGAAGGAGGAAAAAAATTAATCCAGCTGTTACCTTAATACTAGAATGCAATCTGAGTTGTTATCTTCTCATAATATCTATTCAGAATAAATGTAAATACATCACGTGCCACTCCAGAAATGTTCCTGAATTTCAAATGAAAAATTATCACTATATGAGTATTAGTCAGTAAGTCTATGGAAACTTGCATGTGGTTTATTACATACTGACAGGCAGAGAAGGCATTCTGTTGAGTGACTGAAACCCTTTCAGGAAGGAATGAAATACATACAGAAGGCTGATTCAGCATGTGTGCAATGATTCTGCATTTAAAATAGAGTGATTCTTGTTACTTTTGGATCCGATGCTACGATTGTTTGTAGAGGCATCTGCCTGACAAGATCTAATCTGTGCTTAACATCTCATTTCTTATAAGTCACTGCTCAGCTATTAAATGTTTATGATAAATTTACCAGTTATTTTATAAACCAGACCCTTATGCAGTAATAAATTTGCTTTTTTTTGCATGGGCATTGTGGTATCAGGACCTATCTTATGAAAATTAATGTGATACAGTGCTCCTTTACAAAGAAGTTAGGTCAGTTTATGGTGGTGTTTTGTTTTTTTTTTAACTAAAGAAAGTTGAAAACTTTCAGGTTGTTGGTTGGTTGGTTGTTTTTTAAAGCCAATAATAAACTTTGAATTGATGTACATGTTTAAGCATCATTCTGCATCAAGGAACATTAATGCAACCAAGTGCAGGGTCTGTATCCTGGGTTGCATCAAGGGAAGTGTGACCAGCAGGTTGAGGGAGGTGATTCTGCTCTCATGAGACTCTTCCTGGAGTCCTGAATCAGGACTGTGTTGGCACAAGCAATGGCAGTACTGTGTGAGAAGAAAGGGTAGCAATCTATGAGAAAACGGGGAGACTTCAGAACCATTTAATAGCCACATATATTGTAAAAAAACAAAGCCAAAACATGATTTCACATAGTTTCAAATATGGAAGAATAAATTGCGGATATATCTTACTGTAAGAGAAGCATAGTGTACTACAGGTAGTGCACACACTTTTATGTTATTGACCAAATATATAGACAAGATGTGGCTCTGAATCATTGCAATGTTACTTACATGCTGTAAAGAAAGTAATTGGTATATCCTAGATGTGTCACTTTCAGTGTTTTCTTAGAGATTTTATATTTCCATTCAATTTCTTGAAGAATGTTATAGGACTTTTATTATTTTTAGTAATAATAAATCTCATTATTATGGGTGAGCTGGACGTCATGCTTGTTTTTATCCAGAACAGTCGTTTTCAGGATAGCATATGTAACTTGATGTATAGGCTAGCTGATGCAAACATACTTCACATTAAGCAAGAGTTATTTTACTATTTATAGTCTTGATCATCACTGGAGGGAAGGAAATCTGTGTCAGTCTCTTGTTCCTATATTTGTTGTTTATTTCTCCTACACAGTGACCATCATCAGTACAGAAGAACAAGATTTAGTTCATGAAGGAATGAGCTAATGGGCCAGCCCATTAACTTTTGAGTGAGACAGAAATAGAGAAAGAATAGACAGAAATAGAGTGAAAGAGTATATGTCTTGGAATGCTTTACAGGAAATATAATTCGTATAGGAAAGGAAGCAGGCTCTTTTGTGCCTGTTTGCATGACTTGATACTCATGCTTGGAGGCTACCTGGATCCTTTTTGCAGGAGAGAGAAGAATTTTTGGTTATACTGGATACTGCTGTGCAAACATAAAATAAGCTGACTGATACCAGTCATTCCCTATTCTCATTCTTCCAACTGTCAGTCTTTCAAAAAGCCCAAGAGAACTTGTTACTTGCCAATTACTGTACCTAGTTGTAAACTAGAGAAAAGCTGTTTGCTCACTCTGAAGACCAGAGCTGCTGCATTATTGTAATTACTGCTTTTCTCACTATGAACTGCTGCCAGGCAGGAAAAGGAGATCAGCATCAAAAACTGCAAGTTCTAGCTAGAATACCATATTGTAGTTGTAAAAAGTATTTTAAAATTATTTTTTAAAAGAAACACTATTTACTTATCTTGAAGGCAAAAATATGGAAGTGAATGTCAATTAATCCTCTTAAGGAGTGAAGTGTCTCTATAAACTGTATTATAAACTATTAAGTGTGGGAAGAGTTTTGTGCTACTTACGTAGTACCTTAGTTGTATATTTAGATGTTTTCAAAATTCTTGCTTACAAAAAGAACTAAGGGGAATGATCCAAAGTGAGGAACAGTGCATTTGCAGTGTTCATTCCCAGTCAAGCTACTGCTGTCAAGCTTAGTACATCAATTTGATTTGTGCTCCCTCGTGCACACGTGGGCATACAACACTTCCCAAACTCTACTTTAAGATCACAGTACAGATAATAGTCTGGGAACAAATAAGACATTTGAAACAGACTTGCAGGTATGCTGTAGTTTTACCTAAAGGGAATGATTTATAAAAGAAATGTCTGATATTCAATATTTAGGATTTTTATCCTCTGCTATATTATGTTGTTACTAGGACATTGAAATATATATTAGCTATGTTTAATCTATAGAAGAATTGCTCTTCCCTTTTCGCCACTTAGTGTAGGGTATGTAATAGGAAAAATTTTACTTCCATGGCACTGTGTCTAAAGGAAACTTTTTTTTTGTCCAGTTCTTGTTATTTTAATGATTAGTCGTTACAACAAGCAAAGTGGAAAAGGGCATTCAAAGTGATGAGAGCACTGTGAAAAGTTTGGTGGGTTTTTTTTTGTATTGTTGCTATAATTTTTTTAGAAGAGAAATGAAATAATTGGATGTTTTTGCATCAGTGTGTCAAAGCAGTTTTGCTGTTACAAAATAAATGTGTTGCTTTGTATTTCACTTATCTTAAAAAGAAACGAGGCTAACATTTTAAAATATGTTAAGCAGACATTAAGGCAGAGTAATTTGTTCTGAGACAGGAGAGTGCAATTTTTAGGCCACTCCTTTGCTCTCCTCAGCTGGGATGAGGAGACACCACAAAGGTAAAAGTGTGAAAACTCGTGGGTAGAGATAAAGCTTTACCCAAGCTAAAGTAAAAGTAAAGCAAAAGCTGTGCTTGCAATCAAAGCAAAACAAGCAACTCATTCACTGCTTTCCATTGGCGGGCAAATGTTCAGCCACTTCCAAGCAAGCTGGGATCATTGTGTGTAATGTTTTCTTGGCAAGATAAATGCCGTCACTTCAAAAGTCATTCACTTCCTCCTTGTTTCCCTCAGCTTTTATTGCTGAGCATGATGTCAAATGGCATGGGATGTCTCCTAGGCCAGTTGGATCAGTCCTCTGCAGCCCCTTGTGGTTGCCAATCCCTCACTGGCAGGGCACCACAAGGATCGGCAAAATTCATAGCTTTGTGCGAGCAGTACTCTGTAACAACTTACTGTCAGTGTGTTGTCACCACAATTTTAATCAAAAATCCAAACCGTTGCATCATACATCAAAATGTAATATCTACAAAGAAAATAAACTGTATCCCAGCTGACATCATGACAATCTCGTACTTGATGTCCTGTAAAAGTGCTTGGAAAGTCCTGACTGCTGGCTGCTGTTAAAATCCTTGGTTACAGAATCAAAGATTGGTTGGTTAGTTTGTTTGCTTTTAAATACAGGAGAAGCGAATGTTTTTCTGTTCCTATAATGCTAATGAATATTGAAGCAGTGAACTTCTAAACTGACAAATGTTTCACAATGCAGTTCTGCTGGATAATCCATAGAGAGCCGATTAAAGATGTAACAGGAAAACGATTATTATCACTTCTACTCCAAGGACTGCTACGCAAGGTTGTGCTCTTCTCTTGAATAATTTGTTCCTCAACCAGTTATTCTCAACTATCCTTAGAAAGATACTGTCCCAGTCTTTAAGCTAAGTTATTCTTCCTCCTATTAATGAAAAACATTTTGAGCATCGTAGGGTGGTCAGCAAGATTTTTAGTACACAGCGGTCAGAATACCAGTTTCCACAGAACATAATTTGCTTTAGAAAGATGAAAGAAGAGTTATGCGATAGACTTTATGTACAGAAAACAAAATATTTGACTTTTGACATCCGAATGTTGAGAAGATGTAGTATTTTCACTGAGTTTTCATTTCCAAAGTGCTTGGAGAGCAACATTTTTGGTCTGAATAAGCATTCTCGCTATATCAATTTAAAGCAAAAAGGGACAGGCAAAAACAATTTATTAGAACAATTTATTAGAACAGTGTTCTAATGGTGACTTTATGAAGTAAAAATGTACATCTTACTCTGTGATTTTGAAAATTGTAGCAGATAGGAACAATTTTATATCAGAGATTAGACAGATCTGAATTCAAAGAATCTTCTTGAAACAAATCTGCAATTTGGTATGACTGCACTCTTGCTAATAAAGCCAATGAAAAATACATAGGAAGTCAATAAGAGTTGCCTTAAAAGGATGCTACTTTGTGGAGCTATTCACTGGAAGACCAAGGTGCAAAAATAGAAGCAACAAGAATTTTCAATCTCTGCTGTAAAATAACCAATGTGACAGTGCAAGCCTTTTCTAGCAATATTAACTAGGAGTGTTGTTGACTGCTTTTTTGTGATGTGAGAATCTTGTCTTTATTACTAATATTGCTTACGGATATATTTTTAAACAACAGTAACTGACGGTGCAATGAAATAGCTGCTGCATAGCAGAATTATTATTATTATTAATAATAGCATTGTGGGCTTAAGACCTAGAGTCACCAATCAGCTGATGGAGTCTTGCTGTAGCAAGCACTGTTCAAACCTTTCAGTCTTGGCATGGGGTTAGATGTAGGTCAGCAAAACCATAGGTTAACTATCCAGAGGAAAAAGAAATTGTGACTAGCTTCATGAAATCCAGTGGTAACTTAGCAGCTGCTGAAGACGTAAGTGCAGTTGTGTGAGGGTATATATATTCAAAGTACAAACTGTACAAATATCTGAGATATGTCAGTTTTTACATCTTTGTTTTGATCATAGTTAATATAAGATCAAGTGTTTACAAAGGGCAACACAGAAGACATGCTAGGAATGCTGAAGTGGAAGAATACCTCTTCCACAGGCATGCGCTGAACTAACTGCTCACTCCAGGCAAATGAGTGACAGAGCCATCTTATTTGACCAAACGCACTTCACTCCGTCCTTTACACCTTAATTTATTCTCATACTGTGCTTTGAAGTCCTTCTTGGAGTTTCTATTCTCAGCATAAAACTGTTTGTCAAATTTCCATTAAGCTTAAGGTGAAAAATTAATGAGCCGTTCACTTCAGATATTTCAAAACTTTACTGCTCTATTATTGATGCAACAGAAAGTCAAAGATGTAGGTATATACAATTCTAGTTCAGTGTTCAGTCAGCTTTTTTTTATTTCTGATTTTTTTTTTTTGAGAGGTCATTAAAACAGTGTTTCAGGTCATAGACAGAATTACGGTAATGAATTTTATCAGTAAACTTCTTAGGCAGTTTTATTAACTTTCTGTTTTATCATATCCTGGCAGAGGGCAACTTTAATAAACAGCTAACGATGAAATATGGTGTTTTCTGAACGTGGAATTTAAATAGAAGTGAACAGGAAGTTGATTTCTATACCATAAGCTCTTACAAATAAAAGGCAAATTGTGCAACCCTGGAGAAGATGTGGATAAAGTAACATTCTTTTGAGTAGAGAAGTATGAGGTTGTGACTAAATCTCTTCTGTTTCTTGTGCTCTGATTTCAGGCTTGACTGGTCATTAATAAAATGATAAAATTGTGCTTTAATCCAGAATTGAGTGAATATAATGCACATGTAACACTTGTTGGACACGTTGAATTGTCCTCATAAAGCATTTTCAGAAATCTCAGAATAAGTTACTAACATCAGCAAATTACATGACATAACACTGTGAAATGTTAGGTTACAAGTGTGCAACCCAGACTGAGCAGGAAATGGGTTCGTCTGTGTTTACAGTAAAGAAGAAAACCCAAAACAGAGTCACTGGAAAAGTGCAGTTCTCGCTCTGTGTCAGAAACTTTCTAAAGATTACCTCTTTTTCCACTCCCCAAGTACACTTAATAATTGATTAATGTATTTTTCTTTCTGTACTGCAAAATATTCTCTGGAGGCCTTCTTAAATGAATAGCAGTTCTAGGCCTGGCACAGTTGTATTGTTAGAATTGCAGAGTAAGGAATTCTGTTTCTTGAACTATTTTGATGCTGTAAAATGAAATTTTAATTACAAGCAAAATCTTAATATTAAATTATTCTCAAAGCATTTGTTGGGTTCCCAGATCCTGAAAGTGCTGTGTTGTCCAAGGATTCAGCTGGGAAAGGTGATATGAGAACCTCACAAAGTTCTTAGTTGTCAGTTTCCTTGGGAAATTGAGTTGTGTTTTGCAGTTGATAATTGACCAAACCCACGATTTAAAAACAAACTGGAAGACTGCAGCCCAGGAAATCTCAAAATTGTTCAATACGGACTGTATTTCACATGGTGGATAGGTTTTGAATGTTTCTTGTTTGATTCCTGGTCACGATGCAGATGGCTTTGTATACATCTCGTAGGACAAAGATGCTCTTGTGATTGCTAATAAATAGCTGGTAGAGGGAAAGTAACTTCAAAATCTTTCCTTTAAGTGCTTTAGTATTTGTTCTAATTCTTTTTTTTTTTCCTTAATTAATTTAGTTTTTCCATTGTTAAGAATTCATAGAATCCAGGTGGACAGCTATCAGGTGGACATCTAATCTAGCACATTGCCTCAGAGAAGAGATGAACAATATCTGTGTTGTTCCTGACTGCTTTTGTAGATATTGTACCTCCTGTTGACACGCGTAGTCATTAATTCTTTTAATTCAGAAGTTTTTCTTCCAGATAAAGTAAATCTCCCTTTCCGTAGCTCAGATCAATATTTTTTGTCCTACCCATTAAACTGTACTTTATACCTTAAAATGATTTATTTTTTTAAACATGAGAAGTTTTCTCCTATCAGTTGTTCTCAAATGCATGTCTTTCACGGTCTGTTCAGGTGTGAAGCTGAAGTTGTGGATAAATGGAGAAGGGATAGATGCTTTTCATTTACAGCATTTTGAGGTTCGTTGCTCCTGTAATATAGTCTGCAGATTGACAAATGGTAGACAAAATAGTGTCTCAGTTACATTACTTGGATGGGCATTTCAGGATTCTTTTTTTATTCTAGAAATAGACTGCTAAAGCTTGAGCAAATTGAATTTACTATCAATTTACTGAAGTAACATTCAGGGATTTTCAGCCCTGTCCAGCTTTGATAAGGCAAGAAAAAAAAAACACCTTCTGAATTATCACTTTTGGATCAGTTTCATCTTTCCACTTATAAGAAGTGAACACTGAAAAGATCTCTGCTATGTATTGAAGATGAATAACAGATTTTTCACCATAATTAAATGTTACAGCGTTGGTTGATTTTTTGCATTATGATTGAGGGCAAGTTGGAAGATGTCTCAGGAGTTTCTAACACAAAAAATAAAACAGGGAGGATGCATATGCTTGTGTATGCTGCGGTTCAGTAACAACACATCTGCTTGTAATTTTCTATAAGTTTATTAGAACATTTTCTGCTGATTTCTGATAGCTTCTTCCCCTTGTGATTGCAAGTCATACAGAATGTAAAGGATACCTCCCAGCTGTATAAAGGCCTCCATGTCAGCAGAAAAACATGTTGCATGGATGTTTTGGAGATAGGCCTTGTAACCTGAATCTCTGGATGGAAGTTTGGGAATTATTCCATCTGCACAGGCATGTTAGAAGGTTTTTAGAGCTTTGCGGAGCTGGTTTCTCCCCATGCTGTGAACTTCCTCTCCCTTTTCATGCTGGGCTTTTTGTCTGCAAGAATATTTTTGCTTTCCTTGGGAAGATACAGTGCTTTTATTAGACCAACTAAAATATTCAGGAAAAATATATAAACGATTTGTCCCAAACTGTGTTAGAGCATTTCCATTTGTGGAGTTTGCCTTCTCCTCCAGTTATGTCAGTTGTTCTCCCAACATATCTTGTTATCTCCAGAAACCTTCCTATTCTTCAGTGTTGGCAGATGTATAGGGAAACTCATTTATTTTCAAATAGACATTTTAAAATATGCTTAAATCTTCAGCTATCGTGATGCTTGTGCTGTTGTTTGTAAAGATCTTAAAGATGTAAATGAAATATTCTGATGCTTTCTGAAGTGTACCTTCTTCCACTGGATGTGTACGTATCTGCTCAGTGTGCTTTTATTCCACACTTCTTTCATCTGCACCTTCAACCTTCCATCATAAAAACAACTGCAATTATAAAATAAGGCAGTCACCTCAGCTGTGTTGAATACTCATTGAGTCAACGAGACAATCAAACTGTATTCTTTGAAATGGAATGTGTATATTCAAATTTCCAGGTTTCTTTGTACGTTAAAGGAACTACTCTCCATCAGCTTTTAGTATTTCATCAACGTGAATCCTCTGTTGTGTGTGATTCTTTTCAGAGTTCACAAAAAAAAAGCTTTTTGTGTGAAAATGGCTTTCCTCTTAAACGCGTATTGCTAAGTAGCATAACTTTTATAATGTTTTCACATCTGCAGCAAAGCAAACAAGCTTATCAGTAGCAACATCGTTCGGTGCACACAGATACTTCTATTTGATTTCAAGCAGTTTAAATATCTGCTTTTCCTTTTAAAGTTGTGTTCAGTTCTTTCTCCAATTCAAAAATTGCTGCTGATCAGTAATTCTATTGTTCACTGATTCCTTTAACTATACAGTAATTTTTTTTGTTGTTAAATCACACACAATCTACTATCTGCTTGGACTCAGAAAAGCTTTTTTCTTGTGGAACTATTGCCTACTTAATGTAACATCTACATGTAATTTTGTGGTAAACATTCTTAAAGGAATATTTTTTCAGTAAGGTAAGAAGAAAATAGTGGCTGGTTTTCTAAATTAGATGTCTTAATCTGTATTGTAGATGGTTGGTTTTTCACTTGGTTTATGCTTTATTCAGAAATTCTTAATTATAATTAACAAAATTGTTCTTTTCTGTCTGCCATTTAAGATGGAAACTACAGGCAACGTCGACTGAACCTCACTGCACTGTTAGTGCAACCAATTTCTGCAGCACTTGCCAAAAAACTTGCTTCGATACCTGAGAATGGAGTCCAAAAAGACAAGTGTGTACCTGTGCAAATGTCAAGTACAGGTAATGTTTTTCAAATGTTTGTTGTTTTTTTTTCTCTTAACTATGAAATATTCTTCAAGAGTTCCACATTTGTTTTCTAGAATGGTGTATTGCCAAGAGGTTTAGCTGACTGTAAGGATGTTCTGCATAGCTGATTTCTAGAAGAGGTTATGGAAAAAAATAGAACTTATGCTCTTAAAAAATACATTTGTTCCTTTATCATTGGCTACCTTACTGTAGTTAGGTATAACTTTTCTCTTTTGCTAGCATTCAGCTAATATAAGTCAATATCTGAAGTACGAAGTCTCTTAGCATAAGGCATTAAACTCTAATTCTTGCTATTGACTAAAAAAATCCCACTGTCTTTAGATATCTTCACTAGGGAGCAGTTATTACAGTTTGTTAGGCCTTTGTTGAAGTGCTTAAACACCAAGGCTGTGGGAGCAGTATTATTCTGTGCTTTTTTGTGTGTGTGTGTGTGTGTGTGCCACTAGCATAATAATTCTAAATAGTGTTGTGTCTTTCTGTGTTCCTTAATTTTTATCTGCTGTAGACAACAATAGACAACAACACTGTATTGTTGTCTAAACCTTCAGGCACCTTTCTCAACAAATTTCACCAGAAAAACAGTCATCATGACAAAAGTGAAATGACTTGAATAGAGCTAGATGAAAAGAAAGGATGCATTCATCTTCAGAGATGATGCCATTAGCACACTCTTACAGATTATTGCTTGAACAAATTTATGGTTTTTTTGGAAAATAAAAGTGAAAATACAGTCTTCCAACAAAAGTGATGCAATGCGTTACGAGGGAGGAACACCTTTCAGATAGCATTCCAGAAAAGCTGTATGCAGAAGTAATAATTCTGTCTTGATTTCTGTTTTATAATAATCTATTTGTCACTATTAAAAAAAAAATGTAGAAAAAAATATACCTTTTATTATAATGCCTGTTATTTTAAGTGATTTAAAGCAATGGTCTTGGACTTGGGGAGACAAATTAAGTTAGACACTACAACCTCCACTAAGTGCAATAATAATCGTAAACGCAAATTTTAAGGGCAAGCATATGTACTGTATCATTTATTTATTGCCTTTGGAAAGTTACTGTGGAGTAGGAATACAATAAAACAAGTCATAAAAAAGGCTGATTAATTTTATGACTTGTGTTAGCGTTTGTAGTTATGTACGCTAAATGTAAAGGCAGTAGGGCCGCACACTTCATGTCTTAAGCTGTTGTGGTTAGGACAGTTATTGCTCTCCATGCATTGCTGACTAGTTATTTTAAAGATAAGCTGATCTTCTCAACAACCAGTAAACAAAGACTGAATAAACAATAAAATAACTTTTTTTTTAAAGGAGCAGTTAGGATGTGTGAAGGTTGCTAACACTGTATTTTTTTCAACATCTGAAATGCATGATGGAAGTCACGAATTTGGGTTGTCAGAAAGTACTCATTTTTCACAAAAAGCTGCAAGGAGTTTGTTTTTCAAAGAGGTTTGTTTGGAGGCTGCAGTGTAGAATCACCGGAGGGTAACTTATTCTACCTTTTGTACGAGAGATGTAGTGTTTGTTTTACCTCCCTGAGAAGGTGAGAATTCTGTGTGGCAAAAGATTTCTGGAAAGAATATTCCAAGCTGACTGTTTAGAAAGAGTCAATCCACGTCCTCCTTTTCTGGTGAACACAGCAGCCTGTTTCCAATTTCATGTAAAGCTTTTTAACCACAGTAACTCATGTGCCTTTTCTTTTTTAATCTTAATTTATTGAGTCAGGCGGCTCTGTCACAACAAGCCTTGCTTAATTCTGTAATGCATTCACGATACATTGTGCTTTGAAATAACAGTATGGCTATCAGTGTCTGGACCGTATACTTTCTGGAAGTGCTCAATAGTAGCTCTGAAGAGATTAAAACAAAAAATTGCTTTCATGATAAGAAATCTTGTATAACTATTTTATAACAATAACTAAAGCGAATATGCTGAACAGAGCAGGGCATATGAGAACAGTGAAGGCTGAATTTGTGGTCTTCCTGTTGATTTGAAGAAGCTTAAGGGAAAGATTTCACATCTGACATAGAATTCATCATTTTTGTCAAAAGAGATGAGTGGGCAATTCAGATGATTGGTTGGCTTAAAATTTGTTAGAATAAAATGATGATCATTCTCTTATCAGTATGTTTCAAAAAGCCAAGCAGCAGATTCATCAGTAATGATTAAACATTTATATATAGTTTTCTCACGCTGCCTCTTTTTTCCCTTAGCCTTGCAATTTTCAAGAGACATGATGTGATAGAGGGAGGACTTGGGGGGAGACATCTGAGATGTATCAGATACTTAAAACCCAAACAGTGGAGAGTGAGAATTAAGTTAGTTACTAGCTTTGTATTAGTTGAAGTCAGTAATTAGATTTGCTTTTTTGTTTATTATGGTGCTTCGTCTGCTAATCCTCATTAATCTTAAAATTCTGTGCTCCCATGAACTTTTTCAAAAATGGGTAATTAGAAGGAATTTAAGAAGTATTGCAGAAAAGCTGTATGCTTCTGAAGCTGTTTTTTGTTGTTGCTTAGTTGTTATTTGAGAGAGAGAGAGAATGTTATTAGGATATTGGCTGGAACACGGTGCTTTGGTTTCAATTGCTATAAATTAGGCAAAGAAGCTCTCAAATAGAGCAAGGTTATAAAATGCAGCTATATAAATAAAGCATTCTCAAAATTCGTAACTGTCTTTGATACTGAGTGTGGTGCCTTCACTCCATATCACCATGGGACAAGGTTCAAAGTGAAACAAGAAATGAGGCGCACCTGATTACTTATTATCATAGAATGACCTGGGTTGAAAAGTACTTCAAAGATCATCCACTTTCAACACCCCTGTCATGTGCAGGGTTGCCACCCTGCCACATAACCACCAGACCAGGCTGCCCAGCGCCACGTCCAGCCTGGCCTTGAATGCCTCCAGGGATGGGGCATCCACAACCTCCTTGGGAAACCTGTTCCAGTGTGTCACCACCCTCTGAAAAACTTCATCCTAATACCTTTCTTAAACCTTCCCACTATTAGTTTAAATCCATTTCCCCTTGTCCTATCACTGTCAACCCATGTAAACAGTAGTTGTAAACTTAGACTCCAGGCAGTAGGTTGTTATTCTATAGTTTTAAAATTCTCAATCAAATGAGTAGGAAATAACCATGCATTCTTAAAATCAGGTAGTTTGAAGACATGGCAGTAATTTGGTATGAGGTAACTTACAGATTTCAAGTTATATAAATACATAAAAATACCAACAAAAGTAAATACTTTTCTACTTCAGAAATAAGTTCTGGTTTACATAAAGTCAAGGTATATCCTGGGTAGTATTAAGTTAAATTCTCCTCATTTTTCAGAGAATGCAGGGGGAAAAAAAAATTGTCAATGCCTTTAAAATACAGTATTAGGAAGTGAGATTTGTTGCCAGGAGTATCATAAAGGGATTAAATTTCACTTCTGCTGTGTACTCCAAAGACTGCTTTCAGCTTTTTCATGCAATGTACTGAGCCTTTAAATCCAAGTCACTGTAAGCTGATTATTGCAGTACGTGTCTGTTAACTTCACTATCTGATTTCAAAATGTGTGCAGACCCAAAATTAATTTCCTATTTCTTCCTTGTCAGTTGAAGACTAGATAGCTGATGTTGATTAAGGAAAAAAGAGAGTTAAGTCACTTGTTTTCAAAAGGATTTATAATCTTTTTGAAATGGGGTCTAAAGAAACATGTCTGAAGTTTTGTGTCTAGAAGAAGGCAAATCAGTTTGGGCTTGGAAATATTTTTCTAGCAGACTATTAAACTAGCCATAAGCAGGCTCTATAATGGCTCTAAGCAAGGAGATAGAAGACATAACTTGCTTAATGTAGGTTAAATTTAACCTGCTTAATCAATGTGGGTGCCATGAGCTGTTTTCAAACTTCTTTAAATGACCAATATTGACCAGAGGACCAGAATGACCAGAATAAAGGTACCAGTTACAGTGCTGGGAGCCCTCCAGATTAATGCATTTTTAAACTAAAGATTTAATAAAATTCTAGAACAGTATCTGCAGATTTGTGTAGCAATCATTTCATCACGATGTTGATAATAAACTTTGAGTAACTTATATCAGAAGGCAAAAGGTAATTATGACTTGTACCCAAATTTATTATTAACTTGCTATGATAATTATCGCAAAGTAATATGCTGTGGTCTGTTTTTAATGAACTGATTGGCTTTCATATTCTTTACTGTTGCAGTTTTCACATAAAGGATGATATTATTGATAGCAGATAAGGTTTTGTCTGAGTAAAATAAAATGAAATAAATATTCTTGGTACATTTTATGAAGTAGAAGAAAAGATTGTATATCATTTTGCTTTTCTCAAATATTAGTGGAGGAGAGTGAGTGAAAAATTTATGTTAAGAGAATTTTAAAGTAAATTTACCAGATGAAGTACCAGCAAATGAGCCCTGAAGTATCTTAGAGATGTATTATTTTGATTTTATATGTTGCAGTAAACTCTTTGCTGTAATATTTGGTTTATTTTGGGAAGCAAAGCCAGGGAACAAGCTGTCAGCAGTGCAGTGGGAGGATAACAGCCCAGGTGATAGAGAGCAAAACGATCAGTGGAATATTTTAATTTTGGTCTGTGATGACAGTTGGGATGTGGGCATTGAAGCTTTGCCCTTAACCACGATGTGCTGTTGGTGGTGCAGTGCTTGGGCTGTCATGCCTTCCTGGGATGTCAGGGTGACACTATGGCCACTGTCAGGCAATTGTTAGCATTTAAGTTAGAACAGTTTAAGACATTTTGCTTTTCTGAGATAGGAGTTATGACCTTTCAGATGAGGTGAATGTTAATAGAGTCTATTATAATGCAAACGCAACATTTTAAAGGTATCTGCAGTGCCCTGTAGTTGGATGTTTTGTTCCATTCCCACAGACTCCAGGAGTCAGAGTAGCTAATGTGTCCTACCTGGGGATACATGGAATGGCAATAATTCTCTATGCAGAACTGGACTTTAAAAACAAACAAAAGTAACTATTTTTAATCAAATGCATTTTGTTGGCCTTACATTGTGCCACATATCAGTTGTGATGACAAATCTCATATATACTGGCTGCTTTACAAGCTTTTTTACTTTTGTAGTTATATAATTTCTTCAACCAATACCTGCTAAGCAAACAAAGCTGTGTTCTGCTGGCATAAGGATGTCACCAAAGGCTGTTCTGGCACAGTGGTTACTAATATGAAGGTGTACCTGTTCCCATGTCATTTAGCATACGATTCTTCTGTTTTTGTTAGGGTTTTCTTGTTTGGTGGTTTTTTTTTCCACAGTAGTGTCATGTAAATGAGGTATAATTCTGTGAATGTTAGAGAAAGATTGAACTGGGGAAATGCTTAGGCTGGGGAAACCTACGAAGATTAAAACAATTTTATCACAGAATTTTGTTAATCCTACTTGTGTGGTTTTATTTCTGATTTTGGTTTGCTGGGTTTTACTGCTGTATTCTGTCAGCATATATTGGGTGAATTTAATGTTTGGTTTGTTTTTTTTTTTACCTTAAGGAATAGAAACATCTTCTAAGATTACAAGTTTAATCTTTGCTACTAAAATTCATCTGAGGAAATGCCTTAGTAAGCCGTGTTTCAATATCTGATTTCTTATTGGTAACTTTTATTTTTAACCTTATTTTCTTTTTTTTTCCTATTTCTTTTTTTTCCTTTTTTTTTTTTTTTTTAGGAGGAATTTACATCTGTTTTACAGTTGTGGCCTGCAGATCTCTTGGCTGCATAGGCAGAAATTTAACGTTTTCTAAGGTGTTTTTTTTCTTATTGTATCTCTTAACAGACAAAAAACTTATCAGTCTCAGTATCCAGTCAGTCACAACGTACAAGACAATTTCTAATGTTATTGGATATTTGAAAGGATCTGTATTTCCTGGTAAGTAGTCCTTCATCATTTGAACTGATTGTTTGTTTCACAATGACTGGGAGTCATTGCTGAGGTCGCGGTTCTACTTTGCCCTATACTGCACGAGTAACTTTGTTGGTGCTTTTAATTATAAGATATGCTGTATTGCATGATTTGAATTAACACATGAGCTGTCTATATGATTTGAGAATATATTTTGATTTATTTTGTAAATTTAGCAGAATTTTGAGTTAAATAAAGCTATGACTCAATCCACAGCGTCCCTGCATAACTCACACACCTCTCTGGAATCAAAGTGCCTGGGCAGCCTGATCTCTGCCTTAATTAAGCATGTATTATCAGATGTGATTGCAATGTACTAAAATCTGTGACTAAGTTCTTCATCATAATTTCTGCAGCCCTATTTTGTGTTAGACTCATGCCTTAAGCTAGTTTATACAGCTCTATGAATAATAATTACTGTTCTGTACGCCATCAGAATTAAGCATTAAGAACCCAAGGGTATTTGTGGTATAAAACAAAAAAACTCCTTCCTCTTTTGATACTGTATGTAGGTAACATAACGAGAACAACATAGGAATGAAGATCATCTTGAGCATATTCTGTGTGTGACTAAATTTGCCTAAAAGTTGAAGTGTTTCTACATCATTAATGAACACTGTTCCTGACTACTGACTTACTGCCAAGTGTTGTTGATCCAATCCAATTCATACTGGGTGGATCACGTCATCATCAAGACCGTGACCACACTTCCCTTGATTAATACCCTTTCACCATCTTTAAAAGAAAGGGTGACAATTTATCTACAGTCTCCTAGAGCCAGGACCACTCATTTCGTATTTTATATGATGCAGTGGGGAAGGCAGCGAATCTTAATTTTTATACCTGTCACTGAAATAATAAGTGAATTTTTTGTGAGCTCAGTGCTGCACTTTTCACTAGAATGATTTTATTTTTTAAAGCAAGCTAGAAAATAAGTAGTATAAGTAGTATAAGAGTATAAGTAGTGGATTTAGTTTCAGTAAAAGATTTAATGTCTTAGAACAATTTGAAGTTACTAGCCTGCTCTTGCTAATGTTTTCTAAATAGCTGTCCTAGGATTTGAAACATAGTAACTGTCATGTTTAGACATACTGTCTGCTGTACTGCGAAATTGAAGCAGGACAAATAATAAAAAGATTTGGAAGTAGATGATCTTTAAGGTCCTCTCCAACCTAAGCCATTCTATGAATCTATGATAACTGTTCTCCTGGTCTTTCTCAGTGCCCTGAAATATGGAAAGAATATCTATAAGGGTTGACATTTGGGGAGAGGTTCTTCACTATGTATCAGAATACACTCAATTAGTAACCTGTCAAAGGCGTTTCCTTTGTGAACCCATCTCATACAGAAGGTCTTACAGTGGAATAAGTCATTCAGCAGAACTCTGCGTGGACTTATTAAAACACATCAGTCACACTACTAATTCATTTTGTTAAATACCATATCACTCTTTTGGAAGCAAAGTTGTTTCTTTAAACTTGAGAGTTAATATTTGGAATCTGTGATAATCCTCAAGAGATTAATATCTTGTATAATTTCTCTGAATGAAATGTGATTTATTCTTTTTCTCTGTATAATTGTAAGCACTTTTTATTTCAGGGTGAAATTTACTGCCTTTCATTTTATAAAATTTGTATTAAAAACTTTCTTCCAGTATCACCAAAACTGCTATTTCTGACTTACCTTTCTTTATCATTCACTGTCTTTATTCCTCTGTCATGTTTCTTCTCTAAACCTGCAGTCCAGGTCTTTTCAATATCTCCCTACCTGGAAATCTAAGTCCTGATATCTAACTATTCTGGTTACCAACTTCTCAACTGCTGTTTCTGCAATGTCATTTTTGAGATAGGGTGGTGAGCACTGAACGCAGTCTTCCAGGTGAGGGAGTGCAAATACTTTGTGTATTTTTTCCATATTACTCATTGTACTGCTACACCTTTTGTTTTCTTTTTTTTGTTTTTTGTTTTTTTTTTTTTTTTTTTGATACTCATATGTATTGAAGATACTGTTTCCCAGTTACTTGTGTTGTGTTTTTTTCCTAAACAACACTAACACAAGCATGGAACTTGATTAGATTATCTGTATCTCAAAGTCCTGGCTGTAAAAGGGGGCATATACCTGATTTATAAGGAGAGAAAGTACTCAGCAAGCAATGGAGAGAAGGGCACGGGGTAAAATTAGGAAAGTACAGATATTTATTAATTTATTTTTAAGTGGTATTCACAGTCATTTCTATTCTATGACTGTCTTGCACATGACCATATTGGCTTTTGTCAGCAACGTTGTACTGTATTAACAGCATTACAGACTACTAAGAAAATTCATCTTTTATTTCTGTAATTCATTTAATGCCAGTAAGTATAGGAAGATTCTTTTCTCTTTTTTTTTTCTTTTTTTTTTTTGTTTCAGACAGATACGTCATCATTGGTAGTCATCACAGCAGTTTGAATACTTACAGTGGACAAGAATGGGCCAGTAGCACTGCTATCATAACAGCATTTATACAGGCCTTGATGTTGAAAGTTAAGAGAGGATGGAGAACTGACCGGACCATTGTGTTCTGCTCCTGGGGAGGAACATCGTTTGGGAACATCGGTTCATACGAGTGGGCAGAGGTAAAATAAATTTAGAAGAAAACATTGCAATTATTATTGCATTTGTTGAAAACATGGAGGTACTATGGAATTACCTTATAGAAATTACTGTTTATTAACTGGTCTGTGACAGCTGTCTGTGGACATTCACACATTCCACAGCACATCCAATGAAACATCTTTGGAGGCAGTTTCTGTGGAGCAGAGTATGTGTGACAGGAGGAGAACCGTTGCATTGACCACAAACATTTCAATATCTTATGACTGCCACTGGTTCACTTTCTATATATTTGTGCTTAAAAGTTAGCTGCAATCTGACAAGGAAAATTCCTTGGGCTCTTTTCCATTCAAAAGAATATAAATCAGCTCTTTGAAAGAAAATACCTCATCAGTCTTGTTTGATTGTATATGAATGGAATGGATTTCAGTTGATAAATTAAAGGGGTAGCTAACAGATATGTTCATGGCTGCGGAATTAAAACAGTAGAGAAAATGAAGAGTTAATTTATTTTTATCATGCTTGAGAAGCAGCTAGCTGCCACTGAAGTTTCATACTTCCAAAACAATTATTCTTCAAAAACAAGAGGGGGTGAAAAAATCAAATTGAAAAGATCCAGGCTGGAAGCAAAATCTGTTTAGTTCCACTTCAAGTCAGCTTTACATCAGATGTAATTGTGTTACACCCCTTCTGTTCAGTATGAAGAGCCACTTCATGCAAAGAGTAACTCATTACTGAGGAGACAAAGGGTGTTTTTTGGTTTTTTTTAAGAGATAATAATTGAAACAGTTTGTACATACTTTTTTCTTAGTCTGAGACATAATAACGTGACAACACTGAGAAAGTTATGCAATTTAAATCTGAATTTGCTCTCTAAAAATTAGAGTACGTTTAACTGTTGATAATGATTGCTTTTGAAGTTTGTCTTCTGTCAGGCATAAGTGTAAAAGGCCTTCACGTCGTTTCACAGTATGTAATGTTTTCATTTTTGGCCTTACAAGTGTACTTATTTTTAATTCCTCATAGGCCTATTTCCATTTTGTTGAGCTGATGTGTGAAATGGAATTAAAACTTCTGCTATAGAGAGAAATAACACTAAGATATCCTTTGAAGTTTTTAACAGTGTATTGTAAAAACAGTAGGTAAGTATTACTTAGGGAAGCACAGAGGACAGAATCATAGGGTGCAGTTTTTCCCTAGAAGGAAAGGAAATGATGAAACAATTAATTATAACCATGTGTAGTAATAACTGTTGCTCTGCTTGTGTTGTAGGATCTCAAGAGAGTTCTTCAGAGAAATGTTGTGGCTTATGTTAGCCTCCATAATCCAGTCAGAGGCAATTCAACTTTACATCCTATCGCATCCCCTTCTCTTCAGCAACTGGCAGCAGAGGTTAGAAATAACATATTTTCTTTCTTGTGTAGCTTATGAGGTTGCACAAATAATCCCCTTGATACTGGTTCAGTTTAAGTAATTAAAGGCGGACATTGTTTTGCTTAAGCAGTTTAATTTTAACTAATATACATGAACAGTTTTTACTAAGCAGGTTAAACTTGATTTTAAAAATTTTAAGAGATTGGAAGGAGTAACTTACATGCTTCAGCACTTCATTATACCAAGTCTCACCAAACTTGCACTCCCTGCAGCTTTTGTACATTTTTGCGACTTAAAAGAAGCATATTTTATGCTCATTATCAAAAATTAGAATTTTCTTTTCCTAATCTGATCTTTACAGACTTTTTCTCATAATGTATTTAAGTCTGTATGTTTACCAGCTGTAATGTGGTACACATGGGGAGACTATAACTCTTACTCTATTAATATATATTGCATGTATGTCAGTTTCAGAACTCACCTACATCTTTGTGACTTGCGTGTAGTCAGGATATGGCATAGTTCTGCTGCTATCAGTGCGTGTAGGTTTTAAACTAATGACCTCATTGCTGTTTCTAAGATTGATGCCCTTATTGATAGTTAAGATGAAATTATAATATCAGATACATACTAATATATGAAAGCAATTTAAAATAGAATGCATGAAACAGACTTCTAATTAAATTTCATGAAGCATGGGTTTTAGATGCTTTTTCTATAAATTTGCCAATGTAATATTCATTACGTTGTTGTGATTTTTCTTTGACTTGCCTCTGAAGCAGCTGGTACTAAACACTGCTTAAAGTATCAGCTTTAACTAAGTGGACCTTAAGACTGATAATGCTTGGCAGTTTTTGTCAAACTAAATCAGTAAAATGATCTAATATTGGACAAATTGCTTCTTAATAATGTTTTAAGCACTTTTCCTGTTTCCTGTCCAGTGATTAGATGATAATTTCAGAACAAAAAAAAAAAAAAAAAAAGATTTTGATTATTTTTATTTCTGGAAAATGATTTCTAGTGTTATAAATGTGTCTACAGGTTTTCTGGATATGCCTGTTACAATCCTATTACACCTAATAGTTATTGTGTTTGCAAAAATGCTGTTCTTACAGGTGTCTATCTTTTTTGCTAATTTGTTGGTGTCTCCAGACCTATCTCCATGAAAAAAGGTATTTCCCATTTGACAGGAATAAATTTATTACTTCAGGTCCTTGGCCTACATGTTTTAATTTTATTTTCTTTCTTTGAATTCAGAATACAAACCATGACCGTCATTCCAAACTGTGAACGCTCTCTTGACCTGTGCAGCAGCAGCTGCCTTTATTATCTGATTACCATTTTGTTAAGATTTAATTCTTTTATTCTAACAAACACCATACTAGTGGGAGCATGACAGACATGATGTCAGTTTCAGAAAAAAAGAAATCTATTTCCACTTCAATTCTGTGGTGAGTTTGGACGTGATGTTCCTTGTATTTTATAATCCTAGTAATGGCCATTGTGTACTGTCCAAAAGTGCCGACACAGCCTCTCCTAGGAGTCCTGCCTTTTACAAGAGAATTAGTTAGTGGTTAGTTAAACATGACTAGTGTTTCATATTTTTCTTCTGTATATGCTCTCCATCTCATCTCTGTTTCTTTAATGTGTAAGGCTGTATTCTTGCAAATGTACCTCTTCTGCATGTTTACCCTGGAGCCCCATTTAAAAAGGACAAAATGCATGTAAGGTAATCTGTAAAATTCTGTTTGTAGGATAATATTATATGTAATTAATGCAGTGTCATACTTTCTGTGACATTGAAAAGATTTATAGGAATTACTGATTCTGAGCGCTGGCCAGAATTCTAATTCATGTCAAATATTATGACAGTGATGGAGAAGCCTGGCAGAGATCTTCATATGTTCCCATGGGTACTCACAATTTGCCATGTATCTAGGAGTCTTTCTCTGGGAGACAGATCTTATAAAGAATATTGATGTTACTTCAAGCTCTTGCCAGGAATACAATGTAATTATAGATTTATTTCAAAATTATGGTAGTACAACCGTTGTAAGATCTGTCTTTTTGGATCTCAAATCATCTTGAAAAAATGACAAGTCAACTAACCACATAAGATTCTTGTTAACATATGAGGTAGCAAATAAATGCTTAAAAAGTCCAGCAAGAGACAAACGTTATTCTAATTTGTATTTAGTGATTCATCATGGAAGCAGTTCTCTGAATGTCAGTGTGTTAGAAAAGAAATGCAGATGAAAAAGGAATTCAGAATTAAGAATATCAATCTTTCTATAATTTGTGGATTCGTGGAAGATACCTTCCATGTGCCATTGGATTCAAGGCTACCTTCCTGTATTTGGACTCACTGGTAAATATCATACTTCTGCTGTTAGACTTGCAGATCCAGCTTGCATTGTTTTTCCTGTTTGTAAATAGTATTGCCTTGCAGTTTCGATAGGTGTGAGGATGGGGAGGTGTTTGAACTTGACCATTAAGAACAGAGTCAGGTTTCACTCAGTCCCCACTGCTGTGCTGAAATTCCATCTTAGTAAAGCAAAGAAAGAATGTATTTCTAGGGGCACTTAATTCTTGTCACAAAAATTAACAGATAGGGTAAAGTAGAATTGTCCTGTGAAAGAAAACTGGAGTGAAAATTAAACCGAGTGTGGAGCACTCAATGAGTGCAGCAAGGACCAAAGCTTACAGAGTACTCAGGAGAAACGCCCTCATGACAAGCAAGTACATGTCATACAGGAGTGTTTATTTTCTGAAAGACTGGAACATGACTTTTCAAGAGCTGAATTTTGGACACTGTGTGAGCTTTCTGATCACTGTAGATTCCACAAAAATTCTCTTTTTAATTTTACAAGCTATAGGAAAAGTAAGGAAGACATTTTAGCTGAATTGTAGTTTGTATGAATATTACAGATCCACCAATAAAGAGAGAAGTGAGAAACCTGTTGAGTTGGGTGCTATGTGAGATCTGGTGATCAATGAGAGAACAGGATACGTGCTTGGCTAATTAACAGAGGTGGTGGCTTCTTAAAGATGTTTGACATAAAGGCATTACATCTTTATTTTAGTGTCAGGTTTTAAAAGTGAGCTAGATAATCAGTCTACAAATAGCAATTTTACATGCCTATCACTGGAATTCTGGTTGAAACACCGAATTACATGAAGAAGATAATTTAAATATTTGGATTAATTAAGCAAAGAGGAATTCAAACAATTCTGAGTCCTTGACATATTTAATCTCAATCTTTTTATATGACTATGCTAATTAGAGTCCACGATAACAGGAGGGAGGTTCTGCCAAGTTATGTTTTTGCCTACTGTTTTTTGTAAGAAAAGTGATTGTTAATTCGCTTGCTCAGTCAGTGAATCACCATTTCTTGGCAGTACATCACTGGTAAATTCGGTTTGGTTTTTTTGGCTGGCATTCATTCTCTGTAAGTAAGGCCATTAGTGAATTTTTCTTCAGTGAAAATTTCAAGCTAAAAATGAATAATGAAACTTATTAATTTATATTTGATTTTAACCAATTATATGTCTATTGCTAATAAGATTCCAGATCTGCTGTTTCTTCTGGACCTAAAAAAAAAATCTACTATTCCTCTCTCCTTAGGAACCTTTTTAAAGCTATAGAAGAATGGATTCGATGATGTTCTGTGTCAGAAACTAAGAAATGACTTTGCCAAGCAATATTCATGGTAGTTATTATTAGCTTTTAGTAATGAATTAAATGGCATAAAACATTTCTGCCATTTTAAAGTTGGTGTTAGAGCCTGAAAGCATTTATTTCACTTTCAAGTAGAACCAAAATTAAGCTTCTGTATAGATGTTTGCTCCTATTTCCTGATTTTGCATAAAAAATCTTGCATTCATATAATGTGGATTCTCTTCCTGTCATTGGAATTTCTAGATTTGCGTTGTCCAAGCAAATTAAATCTGTGTAATGTAATAAACTGTGCTGTCCAGTGAAACTGTTTTACCTTCCAGAGACTTTGTCATGATGATAGAAAGCTGTTTTCGTAATGATAGAAAACCTTTCAGGTAGTCCAGAAGTAAACTTCTGGTTCCGAAAGAGGATAGATTGATGGCTCTGGATATTTTAAATAATACAAAAAAAAAACAAAAAAAAAAAAAAAAAACAACCTCAGATAATGACGTGGTTTCTCTCACTGTTCTTCTAGTAATTATTAACTGTGTCATTGAGTGATTTAATGGCTGTAAACTATACAACGCAAATAGCTTATGGAAAATAAATATGCAAAAATTAAGTCTATCATCAAATAACTGTGAGAAGAGACAACATCTTTAAATCAACATTTTAAGATAAAACAAGTAGTGGTAGTTGTTTGCAGTTGTCACTCAAAATAATTAACTCCAAACACCTCAGAAATATCATAAATCATACTTAGAGAAAACCTTCAACTAAGGTTATGAAACAGTTGCCTGCATAATAAAACGGCACTGAGGGTTCAGAATTGAGGGTGCTTTGGAACCAATTACGTCGTAGCGGGTTCTTGGGGCCACTGAGTTGAGAGGAAAAAATAACAACAATCTAAAGTTTTTTTCTGCCTGTGGACTTATGGATTGTGGTTGTAAATTAAACACGGGGATGAATTGAGTTGTGGGCTTTTGGTCTGAGGTTTGTTTTTTTTCATGGTTCGTCCTGTTTTTAGATAGAGATCTTTATGTTCTTATCGAATACCTGTTATTGTCAATAAGCAGCAGCTGACTGCAGTGAATACCGGATGAGATCTGTGGTAAGAAGTTATTTCTGCTGTTCCCAAATTTTTACTTGCATCCTTGTATTGTTCTCTAGGAGAAAAGAATAAGAGAGCCATTTGTATCTCAGGTTTGAGATGAGTTACTATACAAACCACTTATTATTATTGCTGCTTCTACGATTAGTTGTGATGAGTAAAAGATGAATCAGGTAGCCTCAGGAAAGCTCCCAAATTATCAAATTGTTTCTGATATTCACAAAAAGGAAATTGGATTTGTCAGTCCCTAAAGTTTTGAATTTAAGTAAGAAAATTATTCACTTTGTACACTGAATATCTGCTTCAGAGAATTGATACATCTTCCTCAAAGTTAGTGTGAATTTTACAGTTTGAAATGAATTGATATGTCTCAGACAAGCAAGTGAAGTCTTCATTAACTTTTTTTGGCAGAGGTTGCCACTTGAGGCACATTGTTCTTCAACCAGTATTTTGCAGTGAGTTAAAATGCCAGAAAAAGTGTATGTATATCGGAAGTGAGAGTTGCAACTCAGAAGGAAAAAAAACACCTAGAAATAGATTTCTCATTTTTATTTCTCATATTTGTGCACTGCTACAAGAAACAGTATTTTCATTCATTATATTATGATTTAATGCCTCTTCTAGCACAGCAGAGTATTTGGAAAAACACCTCTGCAAGCCCAAGTAGCTGACTAGCAAGTGAATCTTTTAATGAGCCTGAAAATAAGTGTTGCTTCTGTTCTGACAGCATCCTGAGCAACTGCTCATTCCACGGTTCCCAAACCTACCCCCTGAGCTTGATGCTCTAGTATTTAATTCCACTTCTAAATAAAAGTGATAAGTCAATAATGATAAAGCCTATGATCGTTTCATCTTTCTAACATCCCATACTTCACCGTCAGAGAGGCACAACTTACTCCATGCAGATTTTGCCTTAGGCCCTGGTGCTTATTCTAAATAACACTGTAGCTTTAGGCAAAATATTCTTAGAACTTGACTGAAAGCCTACCTGCGACCTTTTAAAAAGGGAGCTGTGACAATGTTTGAAAGGAGGAGAGCTCATACATGACCATTAATTGGGACAATGTGTTTGTGTTACCAGATAACACAAACTGCCTTCGGCTTCAGCGCAAATATTTTTGTTCTTACTTTTGAGGGAAATTATACAAGGACTGCTGCAGTTACACTGATGTAAAAGCAGAATAAAAGGTGTGAGAGATTTTAGGATTTCTTTTGGAACAGAATTTGGATTTCCTGTGGAGTTAGATTTTTTTCCAAATATACTTGCTGACATACAGCCAGCTGCCTTTCTTCATATACAGCCAAAATTCTTCTACCTCAGAAGGTAATGCGTAATATTTGGTGAGTAGCTGCTGACGTAAGTGAATTAAATCCCATTGTTTTTAAGTGCCCTCCAGTTATTCTATTTTTTTTCAGAAGGAAAATGAAGGAAAATGGAGAAATATACCAGGAGCCTCTAAATCTTTAATTTATTCCAGCCGCACGAGCATCAAGCTTAAGATTCTTCTGTGAATCCTGGAAACCTGCTCTGCTAGAGTAGTTCCTTGTTTGTGTTGTCCTGGAAGAACTGGATTGCACTTAATGTGCATCATATGGCTGTGTTCAACAATCATTAGCAAGTGCTTTAGTCCAGCAAATGGGCTGTGTGTTCCTTACTGAAATGAGAAGCAATGTGCTCCACACTGGACGGTTTTCTTTGAAATGTCCTGCCTGACGTGTTCCCCTTTTAAATTGAGGAGCCCATACCAGCATTATTATTTGCACTGACATTTGAAAATTAGTCTATATCAACATTTCAAACTGCATGAACTGGAGTCTGTATGAATATTTCTCCTAATATGTTTTATTCCTTCCCCCTGTGTTTACTATAGAACACAAGCCCAACAAGGAACTTTAAGAATTCAATTTAATCCTTGACAGAGATTTCATCAGTATTATCATTATAGGTCTACATCTAGAACTTGTTAATTAGCCAGAGCTCCCTCTGGATCTTTGTGTTTGCATCATGCATTAATATTTTAAGGCTGTCTTGGGTCTCCTCCATCAGAGTATTTAGTTTTAAAACAAATGGATAGTTTGCATACTTGTCGTATCAATGATCTAATGGATTCAGTGAGTACAAATAGATTCAAGCGATGAGCCTTAGGTGGTTATCCAACATTCAGGATTTTTGATGGTTGATTTGGAATTAAACTCCTCTTTGATCTCTGGTTGGGTGAGCTTTCTGGTGCTTTAAAATCATGTTTGTTTAATTTGTGCAAGTTATTTCCTTTTGCGGTCAGGTAGCATTCTCCACACGCTTGCTACAATACCTCTCTGACACAGTGTTAGTTTGAAAGATTCAATTAAATTTTAGGCAAATTAGTTAATTTAGAGACATTGAAATTTACTGTTGGTCGTTGATAGTGACTACTTAGGATTCACCCTGGTGTCAGTGAATGCTGAGCTCTCTTTGCCGTGACGCAGAAATTAAACTTCAGCTCTTTTTAAAAAACATTTGAGTGCAAACAAACATTTGCTCTGAGGCTTCAAGTAGACTGCATGCTTGTGTCTTTGTTTTAATTTCCTTAATGTGTGTGCTCTGTGGTTCTGTACTCTGAAGAGCATACATTACACTCTGAAGCTGTCTGCGCTTGTTACATCAGGATCAATAGATAATGTACTACAGAGGCATGCTAATGGTAAAGATGAGGGCAGAAACAACAGCAGCTCCCGGGCTCACTGAAGGGAAGATGATGAAATAGCAGTAGGGAGACTTTGCTAGGAGGTAGTGGGTCACTGTTGTTTTCAGGTTTGCTATGCAGATGATTGAGAAAGGCCATTTGTTTTGGCTCAGTTGTAACATATATAGCAACTAAGTTGAAAATAATTGAAAGTAGTTCTTGATATAGACGTTCCTCTAATGCTTTTGAATGGAAATCCTTAGTCCCCTTAATGTACAATAATCCTGTTCATCTCCAAACATTATATTGAACTGTAGATCAGAGAGGTTGGGTTGTTTTTGTAACAGCATGATTGGCTCAAATTGTAATCTTTTTTTTAGTGTTTTGATAAGTCAATCAGACTGTACTCAAATGTGTTAACATGAAATTCAAATGAAATTTACAGTTGCAGGTAATAACTAAAGGTCATCTACACTGCTGTTTTTATCATAGTCTTTAAGAAGATAGTATTCTTATAGAAAATAAGCTACTCAAATTTCAAGCCATCCAATGCCGTAGAAGACAGCAGAAGACAGCAACTGTTAGTATAATAGATGATAATTATCAGTGTTTCATTATTCTGTCAACATGCAGATGCTAAGAGAAACAGAATATTTGATTAGAAATGTGAGTGCTGGGGAATGTTCCTTTGCTGCTTATGTCTTAATAGCATGAAGATTAGGAGAAAAACACAGCTTAAGGAAAGGCATTGAACTTGTTACCTTTCCTTTGCTTTAAATAAAGGTTCATCTTTTCTTAAAGCCTTAGGTCAGCTTATTATCTTTATTAGTATTATTGCTATTTATTTTTATCAGGCTTGGTCTATAGTTTTGTAAGGAATATTTTATCTTTTTTAAAAATACACTCCTCATAACAAGTCTTTCTAATTTCTCCTTCCTTGTGATTTTTGTATTTATTAATAGATTTAGCACTGAATAACTTAATATCTCTCTCAGTCAATTTACAGATTTCTTTAAATTTCTTCCTTTTCTTAGCTTCTGAAACTACTGTTTCACAAGTAAACTTGTCTTAAGAACATTGCTGGAATTGCTGGTCGCTCAGCATCTCTGAAGATCTTAGCCTTTACATAAAAGGTCAAATCAAATGGCGTGAACTAAATAGTAATAAGACAGGAGCATTTTCTGTTTTTCTACTAATTATTTCTTCCTCAGTAACCCAACAGTCTGCCAGTGCAAATTTTGTATTGTATGGGGAGCGAGTTCATTGCAGAACACGTGAAGGATGTTTGGTGTGCTAAATTATGAAAGATCTCATTATAAGATCATTCTAGTGATTTTTTTCTAATTATTATTCCACAATCAGAAATACAGGTAATGGAAGTTCTCAGAATGAAAATAAGCAGGCAGATAATTTCTTTTTCATATTCCAATTTTTACATATCAAAGAGTAAGTGAAATATATCATAGAGCAAATATATTGCAGTGTAAATGTGTGTGCATGGCTCTCAGCATGGTTCTTTACCTTCTTAGGCCTAACGCTGCCTGGTGCACAATTTCTACAAAGAAACTATTAAATGGGGTTTCATTTTGCCAGGGATCCATGATTTAGTTTGTTCAGCTGTTTATGCCAGAGCTGCAATCTGACACTCTCTGAGTATGTTCAAGATCGCAAGCCAGAAAATAAGAAAGGCTGGGGCTATGGATCTGGGTAAACCCAGTGGATGTGTTTATTTTTCCTCCTCCTTCAATGCATCATTGTAATATCTTTCAGTCTATGCTTTTAAAAATACATTAAGTACTGAAATGATATTTAGAGCTCTATGCAGCATTATTTGTGACATTAGAAGGGAAGAGGTCTGGCCATCTCCTGGGGGAAATTAAAAAAAATGGCTTAGGAAATTAGAACTCACCTAGTCAGAGCAGCTCTGTATCTGAGAAATCTATGACAACCATGAAACCTGGGACTTGTACACTGATGGCATGTGAAAAGCTCTGAGCTTTGAACTCTGAGTTCTGAGCTTCTGTGACCCTGTGGATAGAACAGTATACCGGGAGTCAATCAAGAGGTTATTTTCAGCTCCCAGCTCTGCTCCTAACCTGCTTTTTGCTGCTGCATTGATTCATTTTACATCTCTGAAGCACACTAAAAGCAGACTGATTCTCGGAGGTTGTGATACTTAAACAGTCAGGGGAAGACTCGGGAACTCAGTGCCTTTGCAGACTGGGTGTTTGGTAACATGACTGGCTTTGGATAGATTCTGGTTATTAATATCCGACCGCTTTTGGCCTACTAGGACAGCCTGGGTTTTGATTGTGTTTTGATTATATTGTCTCTTTAGTTAGACTAGACAATTTAAATACCCATGAAATTGTTTTGAGCTATATTTTTCAACAAGGTGGGTTGATTCTTGAAGCTGGGGCTAATGCTAAAATATATTGGCTAGTCACTCTGAATTAAGTCCAGAGCAGAAACGGTCAGTTTCTGTAGATAAGTTAGATGTACACTGAGCTTAATTGCATAATTATGTGATGATCATTTAAGGGAAATTTAAATGGATTAAATTCTTCAGAATTACGGAGTAGTTTGAGACGAAGTCTGTGGTGATTGATAAAACATTTCAGCTTTTCTTAAAGCTATTGGCGCTATCTTTTCTCTTCAGAGGACTGAGTGATTTCTCTCTTGTCCTTCCTGTAAGGATAGAGAAGTGAAACTACAATCTCTATTGGAAAGACTGGAGTGATGCAACCCAGAATGAGTAGTGTTGCTGAACCTGATCATCATGGAGTTAGAATATAGTGGAATATGTTCTCTGTATTTCTATCTCTACATTTTATAGTATGATAATTCCTTTAGGCATTTAGAAGTGTTTACAAACCACAGCTATTTCGATGGTGTATCAGCTTCTTGAAAATGAGGTGAACTTATCAAATTCTAATCCTCTTGCGTACTTAGCCAGCACAAAACATTAAAGAAATCATGCAGTTCTTTGCAAGTCTTAAAATGTCTCTGTTTTATACTAATACTGATTAATTTATATTTCAGTAAACCTGTGTTTCACAGTATCTCAGTATGTATGTGACAGCTGACACTAGCGTTCATGCTGCTAAATACCTGGAAGAAAAAGCTTGAGTACCATTAAATCTGGGAAAGTACTGTTTTTTATGGAATCAAAAAGCATTTTACATCATTTAATTACAAATGCAATCATTCTCTGCTCAGAAATAGTTTGGATTAAAAATGAGATTGAAAAATACACGCTATACACTCAGTTATTTCAGCATATTCACTGTGTTATTACTGTATGATCATTGCTGGGTGTTCATCATAAAGTGATGGGATCATACGATGTTTTCTGAATGTTACCATAAATAGGAATGACACACTGGATATTGAGTCTGAGGCAGTAGAAAATAAAGTCTTTGAAGTTACTTTATGTGCATGCTTGACAGCTTGATTTTATTACTGCCAGCAGACAAATATGGGAGGACATCTCAGCTTGATGAGAGTAGGTGTCTGGAGTAGATGATAGTTTGGAGAAAAGCAGCTACCATAGTGATGTTCTGCAATTTCCTAATTACTTTTATTAAACTTTGAAATTCCTTCTATTTTTCAGATAGTGAAATTTTTGGAACTGTTGATGGCCGTGCTTTCTAATTTTAGGTTTAAATACTTGATTGGTCTGAAATTCTGTTATCAAATGCAAACATACCTGCTTGATTTTTACCTTCCTTACCAAAACCATTAAAATTCCTTGCAGATTGTACTGGGTGCCAGCAACAAGTTAACGGGGCACATAGCTTCAATTTAGGTATAGAAAGGATAAATTTAATTCAGTATCATATGAAAAGCATCAGGAATCAGAGAGACTGTCAGCAGACAAAGGTAAATGAAGAAAACGTCCAGTAAGAAATTTAAATTATAGAATTTTGCAGTACCTTTCTTTGTATTTTTTACCGGTGGATATTTTGCCACTGAAATATTGTTCGTTCCTGTGAGGTCTCGTTTGTTATAATGACCTTACACTCTGATGATTATATATAAAAAACAAACAATGACTTCAAAACATGCACGTACTGCTTGGTGAAAAAGTCAGCCTTGAACAAGCAATACAGGTTTACAGTTGTTTGATGTTTTGTAGCTCTAAATTAAACAATTTTCATCTGTAAACTTGTACGGCACATAATATTGTATTTAAACATCTCCCAGCAAGCAGACATCCTTCTCCATGCTCTTTAACCATTGGTTTACCAGCTTTGTTAAGAAGTTTTCTTCAAAAGGCCAAACTCATTTTACTTTTTTTGAGTGTTAAAATTGGACTTTTTTTAAGTATAGCACTTCATGTTGTGCAGTTGAATTTTCCTTGGCTCATTAGAAACCTGAATTTAGCATCAGAACTGAGCCTTGGCTAATCTCTGTTTGGTCTGCACTTTTCACACAATCACCAAGGTTGGAAAAGACCTTCAACATCATCTAATCCAACCATCCACCTGCTACCAATATTTCTCCACTAAACCACGTACCATAGTACAACATCTACATGTTTCTTGAACACTTTCGTAAGCATTGTAGTGATCACAATTTTCACTGCTCCCCCATGGATGAAAAAGATCTTCTCTGACATGCAGGACAACTGCATGCATTTTAACTGAAAAATTCTTTGACAAATGTGTGATTTATCTGAGAGGCATTTTGTGTTAGTGAAATTGTAATGATTTCTTTCAATGCAGGCTAAAACTCAGAATTCTCTTAGAATTTCAAGATACAGTAGTTTTGTGAGAAAATGCAGAGTACCCTGTAGGAAATTTCTGTTGGGGCGATGGTGATCCCCTGGTGACTCTAGTGACCTGGTTGAGAACCATATGCGCTGTGATGGGTTTCAGAAGAATTGTAGATGATGCTAAATTCCCTAGAGGAGTTTTTTGTCCTTGATATCTTTAAATAAACACTAGTTTTGTGAGAGGCTTTTGTTATCTGCTGTTTTCCCCCTGGTGACAAGACAGTCCTCTGAATGAAATGTCTGTGTTCTTACAAGGAATATTTTCATTTTACTGCGAAAGTACTGAGGGATCACACTAGGGAATCTTCTGAGAGGTAAATGCATTCTTTGTGACTTACTTTGTTTCAGTAAAAGTTTTCATGTTGCCATTAAAAGTTAATTAACAGCATTTGGATTTTAGATATTTTAAGTAAAATCTCATACATGTTTACATAAATAGATGCATAAGCTGTAAGTTAGTAATTGCTGAGAAATTAAGGACCCAATGTCTTATTTTAAATACAAAATAAAAGCAGCAGATTTTGATCACTGTCTGAGAAGATTTCTTGAAATTTTAACCACATTAACTTATTCTGAACACCTACAGCCTATGTCTAAAGATTGGTTGCTTTTTTCAGCATTCCTACTTTACTTTGTTATATAAATGATGACTAAATATGATGGCAAGTAGTAGAAATATCATCAGATAAAGCTGGTTAGTTGCATTTCAGTGTCTCATACAGTATCAAAGATCATCATGGATTTTAAGTGTATTTTGAACTTTGCCATTCTTGGCAAAAGAGAGGTAAAAGACATGCACTTGCATTGAAGTGACTGTTTTGCACAGTGCTAGTTTTCTGTGTGCTAATTAGTTAACTACCACATCCCCTTTTAAATGTCTTTATTATGTCCATAGAATGGTGTGGGTAATCATGATTACATTACACAGATAGATATCTCTTCTGGGAAATTTAGTGGTGTGTAAAACTTAGGTTACTTATACCACAGCTGTTCACTGTATGTAGGATATTCCTTATCAGTAGGACATTTAGATTTTCTTCTTCTTATGTAGAGAAAAATGAATAGATATAATTTATAGTGACGCTTATGTATGTATTTGAATCATGACAATCTGGCAGAACTCAGAATTTGGGAAATGCCAATGCAGTTACTTTCTATCTGTGATGGTTGGCAGGACTGAGATATCAGGTACCTTGCGTTGTCTTTAGTTGATTTAAAAAGTGTACCTTAAGTACTAAATAGGAAAACATGGCATAAAATGTCCCTTATAATTTCATAAACACCTAATTTGCATTAATGTAATATATGTGATCAATCAGCAAAGAGAGCAAAGCAGGATGATTATAGCCAAACCAGTAATCAGAAGGGAGAGACAGAGGAGTGTGCTTGCTGTGGAATTAATATAATTCCTAGAAACTGTGCTTTTTTCATCCAATTTTCTTAGAGCAGGCAAAGAGCTAATAACATCTTTATGAGCACTCAGACCTTCTAGTGATTCATTTGTTGGAGCATGGCAGGATTTAATGGGTGAGAGATGCCTACTCATGAATTCTTTGCAATGCACCTTCCCTGACCTTTCCTGTCTGTTGATGATGATTCAACTTAATATATTTGCAGTAACTAAGATGCTGATTATTGCCTTGTGACGAGGATCCCTTTCTTCTTCATCCCCACAGACTTTCTCCGCACATTCCATTGGATATGTTTGAAAGAAACTGTGCCATTCCAGCTGAGCACTGCTGTGATGTAATCCAGTATATCTGTGGTTTTCTTTCTTGCATTTTTCCATGGTCTGTGATTAACTTGATAAATTCTGTAGCTGTTTTCTTCTTAGATAATTTGACTTCATCTAGATGGTTTTATCTCCTATAGCTTGTTTGCCTTGCACCAATTACTAACCAAAGCAGCTATTCAGTACAAGAAATAGAGATTTAATTATTCATGAATAATAAGCTTCTGTGCTGTGGTGGTGAAGCTGGCATTGGTGGCACCTTGTAAGAGCAATTAGTCACTCTTTATTTGTCCTGTTGAAAATTACTTGGACATTTAAATCAGTCTTCAAAACAGCTAGGATTTTAATTTCAGCTGTATTCACTGAAGAAAGGTAGGTGACCAGAACTTACTAACAAGTAAGTGTCTCTGGGTGGAAAGTGAACTGTGGAAATAACCATTGGTTTTTTATTTTTTGTTTTTAATTTAGGTTTTTACTTATGGCAGCATCTTAATGTAGCAGTAAAAGGCATTATGAATGCTTAACTCTAATCAACAGAAAAATGATGTCTGCAGTGAAGTACCACTTTATTATACTTTAAATGTTTGAGGTCTATTTTATAACATTAATACAAATTAAATGTATTTTATGGGCCATATGGTTCTCTTTCTCGGATTTGTAATATGAGCCAATAACGTGATGCTGAAAAACAAAATGAACTCCAGAGAAATAAAATTACCCAATTACGATTAGCATACACATCCTTGCACTGACATGTACCATTCGATGCTTACTCTCTAACCACATGGCTTTCTTTCCTTCCAGCATAAAGGGAGGGCTGACTGACACAGTAGAGACAAGCCTGAGAAACTGAGTGATCTGAATAGTGCAGTTGTGCATGTTTTACTGTAAAACTGCATAAAGTATTCTAGTTTGTCTGCTCTGCAAAGGGGAGGGAGTTGTTACAGAGCATGTTGCTGATTGTTTATTCTAGATGTATTTTTAAAATAGTCCCACTACTTAATGACTCCCATCCCATTTCCCCTCATCCCATGGCTCCCATCATCCTTCTGCACACTAAGAGTATCTCATTTTTGCATCTTATTCCACTAAATGATTCCTTAATATCTTTTCTTATGCTGAATTATTAATGAATAATAAGAAAGGGAGAAGTGGAAGCAATTACTTGCGTTGCTGATTCTTTCAGTGTCTCAATACACTTCATGTTATTGTGATCTTCTAGCCTCCATGATCCATTCTTTTTGTTCAGCTCCTTTTTGGTTTTTTTTTTTTTGGTCTTTTCACTTCATCTAATGAGGAATGCTCAGTCTTCCCCATCCCCAGAAAACCAAAGTCCTTCAAATGACAATTCTTGTGTACTTTGATTTATTATTGTATGTAGAATATATGGCATACTGTGTGATGGGCTGTTGTTCTTGCATCAACTCAGTACTTTGCCCCTACTTTCCCCAACTTTAACATTTCACTGATGGATTTTTTTTTATTAATTGTGTGATGTTATTATTCGTTATCTTCAAATTCATTATATTGGGAAATGTTGTATTTGTTTGATGAATGCAAAACATTCTGAGCTCCACAACTGAAAAAAGAATGCAGCCATTAAAGATCTCTGGGCATGCTTTCAAAAGATGTCTCTAATCTCCTGCCCTATTTGGAAAATTTCACATGCCTACTGAAAGATTCTTCTTCCTCTCCCACCATTTCACTTAGATGTGACTTTCACTGTCCTTTGAAAGTCTCAGGCATCTTGTAGTTTACTCTTTATTCCCTGTTCTAAACAGTGCATCATATCATCAGTAGATGGTGAAAGATTTGTAGACACACTACCAGGTAAGGTTGGAAAAGACCACAAGGATCACCTTGCCCAAAGTATGAATCAGCTAATACCTGTCTGCCCTGTTGTAAGTTCCAGCCTGTTTTTGACATGCTTTGAGCAAAATAGTGTGTAAATGGTATGCTGATATGAATTGTTAGGTGTCTGGTTGAAAATAAATAGGTGGAGCTTTGATTTGTGTTTGTTTTTCAGAGTCAGAGCATCAACTGTGTGGAAAAGATGAAATGTCCAGCATCTAATGTGAGTTCTGTGCAGACACAGGGAGATTCCGATTACTTCATCAACCATCTTGGAGTACCTGCAATGCAGTTTTCTTATGAGGATATCAACACATCAGAGGTAGTTACAAATAAAAATAAACAAACTGCAAATAGCAGAAAGCTAGAATAAGGTTTTCTCAGTTGTATGCTCACGTGCCCGATGTGTTCCTGAAAGTTATAATGGTACAGGTTTTTTGATCTGCAACAGATCACCACAGAACTTCAAAGCTTCTGGTTTTATAGGACTACAACATTCGAACAACCAGGGAAGTGTTTAGAACAAAGAAAAAGCAGGAAAAAAGGATTGCAGGACAGTGTGTTAACAACCTTTATATTACTCATGGTATTATAGGTTACTTATGATCTAACCCAACATGGAGGAAATAAGTTGTGATGTGTATTTCTATTTCTGCAAAGTAGGGTGAGACAGCCTTCAAAGTTATTTTTATATGCATCTTCATTCTGTGGGCCAAATATGCCTCTCTAGTGTATGTATTGGTTCTAAAGATCTTGATTGCACTTGATTGGAGTCTTCATGTTCTTTTATTTGCAGACCAGCTTGGAATTAAACAAGCATAATCTGCTTGGAAGCTTTGTCCTTCCTTAGGCATCACTTCTGTAGGTTATATTTGCTCCTGGACAACTCAAACTTACCCCGACCTGGTCAGTTGGCATTAGTTGTTTTGAAAAACTGTAGTTGTGAAAAAGGGTGTGTGCTTTATTGTAAAAGTAGAATGTACAGACTTTGTATTCCTCTCTTTTTTGTTCTTACACTGTACACATGTTCCAAAATTCACAAACAAAACTGGGAGTCAGTAGAACTGCAGCACTTCCTGACACTATATGCTAATATGCTTCTATTTCACAAATGCAAAACAAAGCAGAAATATGCCAAATGTTGAAGCATTATCATGAAGATATGTAAATTAAAGTAGATGAAGTCAAGAATTGATATAAATAAACAGTGTTTTTTGTTTCTGAATACCACTGCACCTATTAGGCAAAAAGTATTCCATTTCAGGTTAAACACAATGCAAAGTCTTTATTGTAAACGTGAAGGCAGAAGCTCTATGAGTGCAGTGTTTGTGACAGGCTTGTCATCTGCAGCACATTTCTGTTGTCACTTAGCAGCTGTTCCGCATAGTTTTCATTCCAGATCTGCTCATACAGGATCTATAGAGCATGAGAAAGAATTTGCAGACATGTGTATATCAAAATAATGATTCTTTCCCAGCAACATTTCCAACACGATTGCTGAAGGTTCCTTTGGCTAAAAGGAAAAAGTAGTTTTTCACATTCAGTTAACTTTGCAGCTGTCCATTTTTTCTCTGAAAATGATTCAGCAATACAATTAAACTTGTAAAAAAAAAAAAAAAAAAGTTTTGATATTTGTTTAGACAAACAGAATTTGATTCTCTTTCAACATGCAGCTTTTGTCCTCTTTGCAAATTCATTTCCTAGAATTAAACCAGTTGTACATTACTTCAGTTTTGAAGTTGATGTACTTCTCAGACCACAGGATGCACTGACATCATGAAATCTATTTTATGTGAGAAGTAAATCTGCTTAGCGAAAGTTGAAACTTTCTGCTGGCAAGAGGATGGATTTTTTTCAGAAAAGTGAAGTTTAAATTTGGATTCCTTGCTTTTTATTTGTTATTCATTGTAGTGATTATTACCAGTGCATCAAAACATGGGCTCAGTGCCTCATGTGGTTTGTTATGTTCTACCAGACAAGGCATTTGGGGATAAGCTGAGGATTCTGTTTCTTGTGTCAAGAGGGGATGCTACTTTTGTAAGGCAGAGAGAAACTATGCTGGGTTTACAGCTGAATTAATAAAGTTAATTAAAACTAAATTAATGAAGTTCTCTTGTGCAGGTAAAATGGTCTGTTGAGGTATGGGGAGTGATTTTTAATGATTTTTAATTGTTGACTTCCAAGCCATTCCACTTTCTAAGCAGTGCCTCAGGTTTGTATGCTTTATTGCAAAGATTTTTGCTCAGGAAGACAGATTTCAGAAAGTGAATGATTTGATGTGTTTTTCTAGACTAGGTTGCTTTTTTCTACTATCCCTCTCACTGCTGTGACCTACTCAGGAAGCTCTTTTATTTTGGAATATAAGGTAGTTGTTTACTTTACCCACCTGTCAGATAGCATGCAATGTCACTTAGAAAAGACACTGTTTGTATAAGCACTATTCTATGTGTAGAAAAAAACTTTGGTTTAAAGAAAAGTGGTTTGAGATCTGTGCTTGGTAGTCTGTCTACAAAGCAGTAGTTATAAGTCAGCGTTTGCAAGGCAGTTCTTACACAGCAAGTGTAATGCCAGTCCTTGGAGGGGAGGTTGTAAAAGCTTTTCATTGGTAGGAACCTGAGGTGTAAATAAGGGGAAATAAAAGCTGCAAGAGGAAATGTTCAGACCAGAAGAGTAAGTAAAAAAACTTGCTTGAAATTACCTAAGAAGTTGAAGTAGAGCCTCAGGGAGATTAAATCTGCATGGCAAATGCCTACGGTCAGATCTGTAGGCTAGTAAAGTACATTTTAAGTACACTCATATGGAAAATGCACCAAGTGAAATTGAATTCACTTATTTATTAGTAGAAAATACACAACATTTTGATCTGCCAGTAAGAGGTAAGCTTGGAAGAATTTCTCAGATGGAAGAAGATATAACACCATTTCCAGGAATTGTCTTCGATTGCTGAAGAAAGCCGTCCTCTCCTAAACTCAGACACACATGGGTTTTACCTCTGTGCAAGGGCCATGTTCTGGGTTCCAGAGGAGGAATGCTGGTCACCTTTTTCTGATCCTCTTACTCTGGAGAGTCATGCTTTTCAGACTAATGATTAATTTCCATCTAAGTGATCATATAGAACATTACTTCTCTCTCTGGAGTCACATTTCATCCACGTGGATTCCACCAAACTTCTGCACTTCCACTTGGAAAGTTCAACTTTTTTTTCTAGTTTAGCTTTTTCCTTACCTTCCTATTTTTCAAGTTTGCATAACAGAATTCATTTTTATTATGTCTTTCTTAGCAGTTTATATCGTTCTTGCTCAAGTACAAGAACGTATGTAAATCATAGAGACTGAGTACTGTGGCTGCCTAACGTTTGGGTACAAGAGAAATATAATCTGGATTTGCTGTGGTTTCAGTTAGAGATTTGATTGTTTCCTGAGCATTGGAAATGAAGCACCAGACTGCTCAGCATTTTGAAACCCTTCTGGTCGTTTGCAAATATAAGCTGACACTGGAGCTTTTCTTCTGTTTTGATGGAGCTATTTTGAGCTCTTTTTCATGATGTAAATTGACTGTTTCTGTCCCATTTCTGTGGCATTGTAGACTACAGTTTCATGAGGCATCCAATTTTTTTAATTAGAGCTAGATGGTTTTCTGTGTTATCTGCATAGTATTCATCTTTCTCAGTACATTCCATTTCATAATGATTTCTGTTTGATAACAAAGAATCTTAAATCCCTTCTGCAATAATGTGGCAGATTGCATGAATGTTAGCATTAGCATTTTGTTTTGAGAAAACACGTTAGTGCACAAAGGAAAACTGAAAAACCCCAAACCTAAAACAACAACAAAAAACATATTTAAAATCCCCTACCTTCTGTTTTGTGGGTTTGGAATTTTTTTTGCTATTTACTGATGGACACATATTTAGCATGAAATATTTTATGATAGCTGTCCAAGTTTGGATTTGCAGGGCTTACAGAACATTTACTTTTACACCTACACCATAAAAGTTGTTTTCCGTATCTTCAGTCGAACTTAAGTACAGGCATGAACTATAAAAATTACCTGTCACATTATTCGCAGACTAGACCAAGATAGTGCAATACCATGGACCACTAAGCTAATTTAGAAGAAAAATGAAAAGAGGTTTCTCTATAGAAGGCATTTGTATGTAATATATGTAGAAGAGTTTAGAATTTTGACAGTTTTAGATTGTATTCCCTTTAGAGAGAATGCATAATGATTTTTATTTCTGTTGAAATATGCATAACTTTTTGAAGGTAACTTTCAGCTTTCATTAGAGACCTTAAAAGTGATTTTTGCCCACACTGGTGTAAAACAAAGGCCACTAAATCTTAACTCTTCAATGAATATGGCTTCTTGATTGTGCTTTTACCATCAATTTCCACTTCCTCCTGCTGCCCCCACTGCTGCCCTCTTTTCTCTTTATCACTCTTCGGCGTAACTTCCTGCAGTTTCTTCATTTCAGTATTTACATGCTCAGGCTGATATATCACGCACTTATTTCAAAACAAATCAAAAGCTCTGCAAGATTTCTTTGTTATCACAAAAGAAACAGAGGAGTTGTCCTTGATGGAGAGAACTTACGGTCTAGTTTACTGAGGAATAACTCCCATGTTTCATGCTGCTTTTATCTCTTTCATGTGTTAGTGTACAGGGAGGGCTGAGGCAGGATGGCGTGCTCAACTGTGGTGTGTGTTCTAAAAGAATGAGCTGGAAACTGGTTTTTACACCTGTCTGTTGTGCATGGGAGCAATACTGAACGTCTATAAAGTGGGGGGTTTTGGTGCCAATAATTAGGAGCTCTATTTAATATGTGCTGTGTTGTCCTCTAGTGTTTTCATTTCTTGTGTGTGTGTGTGTCAAATGAAGTTTTGAACTGAGCATACAAATTAACAGAATTCAGGTGGCACAGAGTGGTGGCAGTCTGTAAAGGTTCAGGACTTTCTCCAGTCATCTGGATAGGCAAGAATGGCAGCATACCACAAATACCACCTGGTAACTAGGTTGTTCTGTTCGTTGTCATTATTGAATCACTGATCTTCTGAATCAATTACAGTTATGACCTTGACACTATACTTACAATAATTAATTTAGCTGTGCTTAAAATTGGCCTCAGTAAGTTCAGTTTAATGTGAATAAAATTTGTAGGAAGCATTCAGAATTATTTTTACTTTAAAATTTGCAACTGCATTATCTATCATTCCGTCATAGTTAATTGTGTAGAGTAGTTGATGGCCACTGACTATTTCCAGGTGAATACCTACATCCATTACCATTATAACCTGTAGCACTTTATTTCTTCAGTTTCACACAACAGTGAAAATAAAGCTCATTTCTGCCCATCAGTGAGCTACCGCCATTTCTCTGACTGCTGGAATTTATCACATGCTACTGTTCCTTTGAAAGAACAGCTCTCTGCCTGTGTATCTGATGCAGATTGAACTTTATATATCAACAGGACTGAAGAAAAAAAAACCTGCAAATCTGTGAGAAGGATGAATAATCCCCAGTGATGGACACAACTTCTGTCTTCCAGCTACGCCAGCTTAGCTGGAACTTACCTGAGCAGAAGTAGCATGCATTTCATGTTAAACAGATAAACCCTGATAAGAGTTACTCTACCAATTCTGTCCTAAAAGGTTCTTGTTATGCAGTATTTATAAGTATAAATACATGTATGTATAACAGAGATTTTTTTAACCTTGCAATCTCTGAGCAAAGCAAGAGATCTAACTGCACTCACATGCACTTGTATCTGCCTGCCTGTATCTAAAGCAAAAATGATTTGTCTGATCCGTGATATCCTTTACTGAGAGCCATTTTTGTATTGTTAGTGTGGTTCAATGGTCAAACAGCTGCAGTGCTTAAAGTCAATTTTTATGATCCAAAGTTTCTGATCTCTATATTCTTAATGCAGTTATCTCAGCATTATGTATCACACCATTAATCTTACTGTTACTCCATAACCAGATAATTCTCTCCTTTGCTTCTGGCATGTCCTCAAGACATTTTCCAGACAGGAAAGAATTTTGATATCTCAAGATTACGGACTTGATGATCTACAGCTGACCAGGCTCTTCTGGAAATTTTTTTTGCCATCTTTTCACTGTTAACATTTATATCCTTCTGTGCTGAGTTACACAGCACCAATTAATCTAACATATCCAAGTATATGTATCAAGAACTTCAGTTACATGCATCACAGCATCGTTTTCTTGGAGAGATCAGAGCAGAGTATATACAAAAGCACCATATTTTATTTATTTTTTTTTAGCCTTAGCTTAGTTCTGTAGCTTATCCTTGAATGTCCTCAGAAGAGAATTAGTGCCAGTTGTTTTGCCCTTCTATTTCAGTGACGTGTCCACTGGCTTTCCTGCCTAAGTAGAAGCAGGCTTCCTCTTTTTTGTCTAGACTACCAGAAATTTTACATATCTGGGAGCCTTTCCAGCTAAAATTACAAGCACGTAACTTCCCTCCTCATTTTCCCATTCCTTCCTCCTTCCTGTAAGTTAAATCTTTTAAGATTTAACAAAGATTTGCAAAGGACAAATGTTTACCAGCCTCAGAATGGCAGGTTGCTTAGGAACTCAGGATTTTGATTTTTAGAACTGTCAGTGCAGTTTGCTGCTGCATTTAGTTGTGGGAGATTTTATGAAGTTTGCAGTAGAACTTCAAGGTCAACAGGGATAAGCAATTGAATGTATCAAGGTGAAGAGAGTTTTTAGTTTTCTTTATGTACAAACTTCAGTGTCTAATAAAACGTAGTCTAACCTGTCCTCAGGACGTCATCCAGGGACTGCTATTGAAGGTACATCTGAGCCATGGCTGCTTGCCCTTCTCACTCATGAGTTATGTTGTCTTTATAATAGCCATGCCCCTAGTTATTTATACCGTATTTATTCTGACTAGTACATTTCTCCTTTTTCCCATCTGTCTTTGTAGGAGTGCTCTTCATTTTCTTGATACACATAGAGTTTATTCAGCTTAGTCCTCAAGTTGTGCATTTTTACAACAGTCCATCTCTTCACTTGCATGCAAACGCTGTCAGATTTGGTAGTGAGGTGCTGAAATTAAGGTTAATGACTCTGCGCTTCACATGACAAAATACATTCGACATTCAATTGGTTGCACAAACTGTTTTATTAAAAAAAAAAAAAAAGAATGTTTAGCTATTTAATGGCATCAAATAGAACCTATGTTATTCCACCAATTCTAATGAAACTGGGGACATCCTCATCATTCGGATGCATTACTTTGCTCCAACTGTATCTTTAGACTCACAAATCTTAGTGCTTTGATAGCCCAGACATTCTAAGTGCATCCAGGAGAGGGGAAAATATCTTTGCATAAACCTTCTGTACAGAAACAAAAGTGTGCAACATCTTTAACGTTTGCACAGCATGAATACAGGTTTGTTGCTGTAAACCTTGCCCTTACATATTCTGTTACAGGCTCTTCATTCTCCTGGAACTGACTGAGGACTGTTGAAAGTCAGTGGAAGAAAAACAGCCTGGATTTTAGCAGGGTCAATGGGATATGGGAAAACATGTGAGAAATTTATTTAGACATCAATAATTGCTTCTGTTTGATAACTTACTGGAGCATCTAGCTACTGAGAACGTGTTATCTATGGATGAAAGGCACCAAGTTATCTATCTTCCCTGGAGAAATGTGTTCCTTTCAGCATAACATTTTGCCATTGTTCTGAGTGATAAATTCAATAGATCAGCTGGACGTCTCTTTGCAGAGTATCGGGAGTACTTTTCTACTGGCAACCCAGTTGTTTTTTTTAATAACTTGAAAACAAAAAAGTAGATCACTGGACTGTCATACAACCTTGAACTGTTATTTGAGTCACTGATAGGTTATTAAAGTTAACTGGTATTTTCATTGATGGATGCAAGCAAGCTCTGATTTGAAGTCTGTGTTGCTTCCTTAGCACAATGGTTTTATTTTTCATTATACCTACAGAGGAACTGATCTTCCTGTTGGGGGAGATCTTTCATGAGGTTCTAGATTTCTGCTGTTTCTTCCTATTTACATTACTGATTTTGCTTCTGAAGCAGCCAGGGAAGATTTGAGAAAGGAATAAAGCTATGCAAGTATCCAACATCTTAAAAGCTACTTTTTCATGCTGCAGTCTTATAGCTTTACAGTGATTATTTCAATTCACTTACAAATGCAGGGAAGAAAACATTATGTTAAAGGAGATGAAAGGAAAGTGCTTATATTCTTTTGCTGTCTGATGACTGTTGGCTTGAGGTTTTTTCTGGCTTCAAGTGATTTGAATAATAAAGTAAATTGTGCAGCAGTGATTGAAAGTCTGCTGCTTCTGTTTTCTGTGCAGTCTGGTTTGGCAGGCCTTGCTTATTTTGTCCAGCATCTGGTGACATCGCAAGGTCAGTGCATATTTTTACCAGAATGAGAAAAAAGAAAATTAAGTTGGTCTTCTTTCTTTACTGAAAGTTCTTTAGTCAACTGAAATAGGGCTATTATTAAAGAAAAGCTCTTTGTCAGCAACTGCATCAGCCATGTCCATTTTTGCAGAATTGGTTCATTCTCACTTGGAGATTTTTGACACAGAGTAATTTGTGGCAACCAGAAAAGTTTACTTTACGAAATTAAACAGCATACATATTTTAAATATTTAGTTTTGTTTAGCCAGTGAAAGACAGCTTTTAAATCTTAATCATTCATGGATTTTATGGGTGAATGTTTAATTCGATGTTAAGAGCATTTGCAAGACAGGGAGAAGCCAGTCTGTTAGTAAGATGGAGAGGCACGCACTCCCTTTTGTGACATACTTGCAGATTTATTAGTTGAAATCCTGTATGCCACACCTTAATGCCTGGTGTTGTTTCATCAGTTTGGTTTAAACCACGTATTTGAGAATCAGACTTTGGCTTTGGTATGTTCTTTGTGACATGATCCACTATTTCACTAAGTCTATTTAAAATGTGATTAATTATGTTTTGCCTTCTCATTAAAAAAAAAAAAAAGTTTTCCAGATGGCTGAAGAAAACCGTATGTTAATCTATGAGATGCACTTCTCCATTACTTGTTCCAATAAAACCCTAGTTCAATCTCTTCTGTCTTGCCAGGGGAAAAAAAAATAAAAAAAGGAAGAAGAAAACAGAGAAGAGATGGTGTTTTAGCCTATCTAAGGTGAAACACCTGTTTCACAAATAACAGAATTGTATATTTGCTGCCAAGGTACCGTATGCCAATTGCTTGACTTAGGGTAAAATGGAAGAAGGAATTAGTGAGAGCCTGCAGTGCAGATTTTAAGGTATTTTTGTTTTGCTTATTGCTTTCTGCTTTCTCTTTATCTTTCTAACGTGGTTTTCTCCTTCATACTATGACAAATTTTTTGCTGTGTCAATGAATTACAGCTATAGACACCTCCTCATACACCTGTAGTCCTCTGTGGGTAATAGCTTTAGACTGGCATAACTTGATAGTGGTGGCTCTGCAGGTGAATTCAGCAACCCAAGTAGACTTGTTTCCCAGTGTGGTTTTGAAGGTAAGCACTGCTTCCTTTCTGTTTTATTGTCTAGACATTGCATGTTTGTGTGTCCCCCTCAGGCTGCTGCACTTCTGCTCTTTGTGCTGTTGCATTACAGAAAGTGAAACAGGTTAATAGCTAGTGGAAAAGATCCAGCATGTAAATGGGAACAGGCAACAGATTATATTCTCAGTCCTGATGCAGCAGAGGCTTTATACTTCTAAATTCTCCTCCAGATTTTTTTTTCCTCACTGCTTTCCTTTTGTTGTTCCTTCCTAAATGTCTCTTACTTCTGTGCTGTACTGAATTGGAAATGTTGTGTAGCGGAGATGGGCGAAGCTGTCCTAAGTGTTTACAATATTGACAAATATTGACAAGACAAACTGATAAAGTTTTTCCAAACTGAGCTGAATCAAGAAAGCTCCGCTGGTTGTTTACACTGCACAAACACTGCAATTTACTTTCAGAAACAAATAAACCAAAACAAAACAACACAAATCTGCAGAGATTTATGGATTATTCATCAGAAAGGGATATTAAGTCTAATGATATAAGTATCAGTTATATTATATGATATATAATGATATAAGTAACAATCAAGAAAACAGGAATATTGTTATTGTATTGTTATTGTAGATGCAGCATTGTTCTAGTCTAGTAAGCAAAACTTCTTGTATTTACAACATAACTATTTCCCTTACTTTTGTCTTATATATTTTATTTTCAATGGCAGCAAAAAAGAACTATACAATAAGTTTAAGTATAGATTCTGGTTTACTTTAAAATACCAGAAGTCCTGGATTTTTATTCATGATTTTAAATGGTTTGGGTGAAAGTTGATAAATGAATTGGATGTATGATAAAGGAAACTACATATGGAGTGGCAAATTTAGAGCCTTTAGAAGGTGAAGTGTGCTATTCGATTTATTGGTAGAGGGCAGATAAGATAAGTTAGGAATAGTGGTCTAATAAATCAGGACTGAATTTTAATGCAAACGTCCATCGTATATTAGCAAGAGCAAGCCAAGTTTGGAGTTTTTAGACTTTTCTTTCTGCATTTTTAGAGCCACGTTTAATCAATTCATTAATCAATTAATTACTGTCAGGAGACCTGAGGGCAGCAAGAAATCGGGTTCAAATTAAAAAGAGAAGGAGGCAATTTGTTTTGAGATTGAAAGTTGAATGTTCAATCGAAGTTTAATCAGAAGTGACCCATTATTTGAAAAGTAGAACATCAATGTCTTTCTAATTTCACAGAATGTTTCATTAAATGAGTACTGAAAAGATGAGGTTAACTGATCATTCTAAAAGGAATATGAGGCAAATGGGATTTTTGGAAGCTAGTTTCTAAATGGCTGTTACACTCATTCATTTCTCTTCTGAAGAGTGAAACCAGAAGTTTTATACTGGGAATCCAAGAATTATTGCTACTCTCCTGTCTACCTACTGCATTAGAAAAGTATAGCTTAAAATCAGAAGAGAAAACGTTGTTGATGTGGATTGTTCTGTGTACCTACAGAACAATTTGCAATGTTGGCAAATAGCCAAGAGAAAAGTTTCAGTTGGGTGAATTGGACTGCCCAAATTTTAGAGTGTCTCACAATGGTCTGGCATGGTGCTAAAATGTGCCTTGATTTCTTGCTCGTCTTTGCTTGTTTGTTTTGTGTTCCTTTAAAAGGCAGCAGTTAAAATGAGGTAGTAGTAAAGGCTTCCTGCTGACCTTGCCCAGCTGCTGTGGGCTCCACAGGGTTATGCAGAGTCTTTGTAAGGAGGGTTAATTGCTAGGTGGCTTCCAGAGGAGAGTTCTCCAGAGCGTAGATACTGCACATGAAGGAGAGGACTAGTGTGAAAGAAATACAGTAATAAAAATCAAAGGAATTTCCAAACCTTTCATTGCAGAAGGGACTGATCAGACAAGCAAAAGGAATAGTCACAATCTGGAGAAGACAATTGGAAAAAAGAAATTGTTATCTTGGAGTTACAAGCAGGGATTGTGCTGCAAAAATAATCTTCCTTAACCCTATCTAAATCTCCCCTCTTTTAATTTCTAACCAATTCTTCTTGACCTATCACAGCAGACTACTTAAAGACAGACTCTGCTGAAGAGTATGTTTTTTCTTCATTCTGATAGGCTCACTTTCTATACCAGAGTGCCACTGTCTGGTTTCCCCATAGACTTCTCTTCTCCAGGGTGAACAGCCTCAGCTCTCTCAGCCTGTTGTCATAGGAAGAAACTAAAAATAACAACATCCTGTGTAGAGAAACAAGAGACAAATGTTATTTACAAAACTTTTTTTTTTTTTTTTTTTTTTTTTTTTTTACAAAGGCTCTTACTCTGAATTCTGTCCTCAGGAAACCTAGCTTTGAACAAAAATGAAGTTTCTCTATTTGCTTCCAGGAATAGAGCAAGACTGATCCACATCAGAGCTCCAGTTTGCTTGGGGTTCAATCACGCCACTTGCCTGTAAAATGCAAATACTTATGACCTAGTATTTCTTTCTATTTAAATTGTGCAAAAGGAGAAAGACCTCCTGCTTCACGAACAAAAAATGGTAAAACTTTCAAAAGTTCCAGTAGATTTCATAACGCGTGGAAGACAGGCCTGTGAACTGAATAAATAATGAGAGTCCCCATTAGTGGCAAGGGAGAAACTTTACATAGTACTTTAAATTCTGTGTATTCACAAAATGAGCTTTGCTACATCTTCAAGGAACAAAATTTTATCTAGATGTTGACAGTGGTTCTCTTGATTGGTCTCCAAGTCACAGTCAAAGTCATGTATGTCTGTCTGTCTGTGCTCAGGAAACATAATAGTCTGGAAAAATGGTAGTTTAGGTAAAATACTGGTAACAGAAAAAGACTTTAGCTCTTTTCCTTTCCAAGAATGTTAAGTAATGAAACCAAATTCAGTTGAACATCAAAATAGGCTTTCCTCTAAATGATGAAGAACATAGCTAGTTCTGATAATTTTTCCTCTTTCCATTAAATATGTTGTATCTAAGCAGTTAATAAAGAAATAAAGAAATAAAGACCTGATCCAGGTCTATAAATACCTAAGGTGTGGGGGGCAGAATGGCGAGGCTGGACTCTTTTCAGTGGTGAGTGGAGACAGGACAAGGGGAAATGGCCAGAAACTGGAGCATAGGAAGTTCCGCACAAACATGCGCAAGAACTTCTTTACAGTGAGGTGACGGAGCACTGGAACAGGCTGCCCAGGGAGGTGGTGGAGTCTCCTTCTCTGGAGATGTTCAAGACCTGCCTGGATGCCTACCTGTGCGACCTGGTGTAAGGAACCTGCTTTGGCAGGGGGGTTGGACTCGATGATCTCTGGAGGTCCCTTCCAACCCCTACAATTCTGTGATTCTGTGAAATATTTTTAAAATGTCTAGAAGTTAATTGTTTCGTTTTCATTGCTGTGTGACTTTGCACAGCAAATGTTTTGAATCTGTTTCTATCAGTCATACAGTAACTGGTGTTCTGCATCATTTTCAGCATGGTTGCTTCTTGTTTCTGTAACTCTGCTTGAGGGTGGAAAAGCTTTGATAGATGATTTATGGTAGATGTTGATAATCAATGATGTCATGTCACCAAAGAGGAATATGGGCAGTTTCTCCTTTGTCTCTGGTAGTTATGGGCGTCATGTGCTTCCAATTTGTGCTGCCATTTTACAGGCTTGTGGTAATACTCTTAAAAGAGTGTGTTTGCATAAACTGTTTGTCCTGCAGAATAAAAGTAGGGTAGTTTTTTACATGAGGTTTGAAAATTTGGTAGTAATTAAATTACGTGGATGACGCCACTCCAATTAAAGCTTGCCCTAAATGCTGCGACAAAAGTTGTAGGAAAGTGAGACTGTGCAGGCAAGCATATGTAGGTATTTATTTTAAAAATTGATAAATGTGAGTAAAGTACTGTTCTTTTCATTACAGAGAACTGCTGGTCACTTGGAAGTCACTTTATTAGTCTTTCTACTTATTGGTGATGACACTGTAGATAATCAGTCATTTTTTATTAAGTATCCCTTCCTATTTGTAAAAAATCAAAGGAATAATTGCGCTTAATATAATGAATAAATTATTAGTGTGATTAGTGTGCGTGATAGCTAAACAAGAATAGCCATCAGAGACACTGATAAACTTTAGGAGCTGCTGTGAATTTCACCCTTGTGCTTTTCTTGAATTGACGGTGCACTGGAATCCTGAGGATTCCTTTCTTGGTAACAGCAGACAAGGAGAAGATATTCACATGTAGGGAAGGAGAGCACTGAACATGTTGGTAAATGGATAAAACTCCCAAGTGAAGGGAAAATTCTTGTCTTGTGCATGGTTTCTGGAAGGAGCGGCATGGTTATGAGCATCAAATCATTCAGTCTTTGAAAGATACAGATGCTTGAGTTCATCCCATCTAAATTAGATGCTTTGTGAAGGCACCTAAATTGAGAAGATGGGTATGAATATATACTTTCAGTGTTTTTGTCTCTCACTACTGGATGTGGTAAAAACATAGCACTACTAGAAAATTCTAACCTGTACTCTTCAGGTGTGTGTCTGGGGTACGGGGGAATAAAAGCAGATAAAATGTTCCCCTGCAGTACGTGCATCTGGTCCTCCTCTTTTAGATTCCAAAGAAAGAACATTTGTCTAGATGCAGATAGATATGCATCTCATATAGCAGTCAGTAAGATACCTAAGAATATAAATAATGTAACTTTTTGTAGGGTATTAATTACCATTATGCAAATGATGATGAACAGGATTAGCACCACTGTAGCAGAAAGAGAATCTTCCTCAACCTCCTTTCAGTCGAATGACACGGCTCTGTAAACTAGTGCACAAGCTTAAAACAGATGAATAGATGTAATGAAATAATCTTGATGTATTTTGTCTTTATAATGAGTGACTTTACACATCGGCTCTCTGAGATCTTCCTTCTGAAGGGGAGATGACTTCCCTTATTATGCTGATATTTCTGTGACAGTTATATAACACCTAGATGCACAACTGAATGCAAAAATTTTTATGAATGAGGGCTAATTATATACTTTTATTAATTTTGTAACATAATGGTGGAAGCTTATGACCAGAAATAATTCTCTACAAATGCATGGAAATACTGATGTAAGATTCACCATATAGATGTTAACCTGTAGAAAAAAATTAACTAGAAAAATTACCAAGAGTGTAACTAGTACTTTTGAGACCTACCTGTCTCTGAGCTTTCCTGAACATGTCTGTGAGACTATTCCAATGTCTAAGTAGGCTGTAAGTAGTAGTGCTAGAGTTGGATTCGAGCATGTGTAGGGAACTAGCCTAAACTGAGTAGCTTTGACTGCAGCATACTGACATACTGCATTGCTGATGTGATCGTAGTGTATTTATGTCTCATGCTAGTTGGACAGATGGCCAACAGTGCTGTGCCAGTGTAGTGCCCCAAACTAGCTCTTGGAGTCTATCACGTGGTATATTGCATGTGTACAATACAATTCTGTTTAAGTGGATGTGTATCAGATACCACCCTTGTATCCCCCACGGGTACATGAGTAACATACTTTGGTCATATGTTCCCTACTTGTTTGTATTGACAGTGAGGTATTTTTGGAGTGTAAGGATAAAAGCTTTTGAAGGACCAGTATATATCAAGGGAGGGAAACTGAAGAAATGGCAGCCTTGTAGATATGAGAAGCCTGTATTTGAAAAAGATTTGCTTTCAGAACCTTGGCAATACTGCCAAACAATCTGGAGAAAAATAAGCCAGAAAAATTGTTCATCTTGAATACAGAACCAAGAATGTCTCTGAATTTTATTTGGAATTCAATCTGAAAAGACTACAGATGTTTTCCAAAATGATTTTTGCAGAGATGTAATAATGATTGATTTAGTTATTTCCAATCCAGGGATGCTGTCAACTTATTACTTCTATTACTATTTTATATATATACTCACAGAACATAAAAATTACTTGCAGACTTGCAGAACCCTTGTTTGATTTGGTCAAGCTTCAGAACCAGTTAGGGTAATATGGTTAGTTTGCAGTTGGATTTGATGATCTTTGAGGTCTTTTCCAACCTGAGCAATATTCTATTCTATTCTACAAATCTTGAAAAATATAGTCCTTTCACAAGTCACATGGTTTTGCTATGTAACCTTTCTTAATGAATGTATTTTCTCGTATTCTTAGCATTGTCCCTGCGCAGAAAAAAAAAGCATCACTAAAAGATGCTTGCAAATCTGAGATCAAGGGCAGAGCTAACTTAATCTGAAACTGAATATGGAAGCTGATACTTCCCTGGGAAATTCTGTCAGGGCTGTCTGACAGAGATTATTTCCATAGAGCCCAGATGTGAAGACATATAAAAGAAGTACGTTAATGAGAGTCTTGCAGTCTTTTTGCATTCCCAATTGTATACATCTGCTAAGCTATTATGATATTCTGTATTGCACAGGTTGCACACTAAATGCAAAATCTAATAAAGGACCTTGGAATATTCTAGTTAAACAGGATAATGCTACATTTGTGTTCTGACAAATCAAAACCACGAAAGGCCTTCTGATAGGAGATGCATAACATTATGATATTGAATTGAGTGGTCTTGAGCTAACCACAACTTGGCACAGAGCTTTCTTGAGGTGACCTTTTAGTCCTCTTCAGAAAACATGTAAATGAAACAGAATATTCTAAGTATTCTTGTGTCTAAGTATTTAAGTATCTGAGTACTTTTATGTCAAAGCTCTGAGTTCATTTTGAAGAGTATATATTTCTTAGAACTGCCTGTAGTTAAAAGTTTTAGAATGACATGATAGCCATGCACTGATATATCCTTCTGCTTGTTGCTCAAGTAACTTTGGCTGTAGTTTCTGTGTTTTTGTACTAGACTCGTTGCTGTTGGTAAGTGCATTGAAAATATGCTTATCAAATAAATGGAGCATATGGTCCAATGCGGAGATTACATAGACACTGGTTTCCTAGCTGCTATAGCCATGACTAAAGGTTCCCCGTATCTCAAGCACTTAGCAAAAGTAAGCGTAATTTTAGAATGTGTTTTGCAAGAGCTATGAGGGTGTACAAAAATATTTTTCTTTCTAGTTTTGTTTCTAAACTGTTATACCAAGTTCACAAACATGGATCAATTAGATTTATAAATCTCAATTTAGGCACCTGTGTACATTTGAGACCTACACTTTTATTTGGTATGTTTTTGCTTTTTCCAGTCCACACCTGGATATCAATTTATCATTTCCTGATGTCAGCAAATATGCAACCTGCTTTCTTTCTTTCTTACTATATGAGAAGAGGCAAGCATCTTGTAGAAATAATATTAAAGAGTGGTTAACCTAGGGGATATAATTGTGGGGAACTGACCATGGTAGGTAGATGATATTACTGTACACAGAGGTAGGATGTTCACAGAAGATAAAAGTGTGTTCTTTGGTTACTGTGTTTATATTTCCTCTGAAGACTAAATCCTGCCTCATTCAAGTTAGATGGTTTGTTTTTTTTCCCTCTAGGCAAAATTCTTTGTTGGTTTAGGAAGCATGATTACAAAGACAACTGCAGTTGCAGAAATAGTCATAAAATTTAGGGGGGATTTGCGTCTTTCAGGGACTTTGAATCAGTTGATTGGATGAGTAAAATAAATGCTATTAGTTACCTAAACTTAAGAACAGTTGGAAGAGTTGTGAAACTCTGAACAAAATCCAGTAAGCATTAGGAGGGAGAAATGGATGTTGAATGCTAAACGTTTTCTGATTTCTTTCTCACAGAATTCTAGCTTTCTCTCTGAAGCTCTTTTTCCAATGCACGCGACGAGAACTGAAGAGCTGGATCCCTCCTTCAAACTGCATGAGAACATTGCAAAGGTAAAGGAAATTGAGTGATCTCATTTCCATCTTTCTCAGAGATAAATTATGGTTTGTGAATATAGACAGTTTTGGAAGATGACCTAGTGATGTTTTCATGTAAATACTCGTTTTGCAGTAAAAAGTGTTGGAGGATTTTTCATTGAGATTCACCTTCTGAATGTTCTGTACTGTAGTACTGGTTAATCTGAATGATCAAAAGAGCATTTGTGTCTGCTTCATTTTATGTGATTTGGTTTTATTTGTCATAGTTCACATTATGCTTGTCATTGGCATGAATGCGAGGCATTGAGTGTTGATGGTGGGAAGTAGCAAGTTTGTTACTGTCAGTTTTGACTGTAAAGAAGGCTCTGGGCATCTTCACCTGCACACACGTGATTTTATGATGTCAGTGTTCTTACACGGGAGGAAGGGATTTGCAGTCCTGAGGATTGGTTCTGGAGATTGGTCTACAGAGGGGTTATTCCCAAATTTAATGTATTTTGACTCATCTCTCATTGCTCCATTATAGCACTGCCTCTTTGTTATTTATTCGTACAAACAAAACTACTCCTTGCTCTACAGTGCTTTTTCTTCACTGTGTCCACTCAACAGGCCCTGATTTCTGCAAAGATACGTGTCTGTAAATGAAGTCTCCTCATGAATTCATTCACTTGCACTCAAACTGCCTATAAACCTATTTAGACCTAACCAACAGATTTCTTTGTTTATTTGAAACTACTTCTTTTGGAAATGTAGCTGCTGTTGAAACATTTCTTTTGGCAACACAAAAATAAACTCTCAAAGGTCAGCAATATGGAAATATAACATGTAGGCAGATGAGCAGCTCTGGCAAAATAGTTACTAACGTTTCATTGTGGTGAAGAACCAAGACTTTAATTGCAGTAGTAGCATGTTGTAGTGACATCTTAAGTGGGATTTACAAATGTTGAAATCTGAAGAGTGTTTTGTAATGCGTATATTGAGTATTAAAGTGGAGGAATGTTTGCCTGAATGGCAGGGAATGAACACACCAGAAGTCGGTTGAGACACAATTGTTGTCAAACACATCCTCATAGAAATATGTGCTAACTTCCAACAAGCTTTTTTAGCGTTATTCAGCACTCTACATCAGTGTTCCACAGTAACTATTTAACTCCACTATATATTTAACTGTAGGTATTAATGATAAGTCGGAAAATACTTGGGTGTTATGAAATATGCTCACTGGAATACTCTAATCATGTTCCAGGATTACGCAGTTCTGAAAGCTTTCATGGCAGTTCCCTAACAGGGAGTGCCTCTGGAGCTGCTTACCTGATAACAGACTTGGAATAGCAATAACCTTTTATTGATTTTTACTTTGGCAGACACCAAAATATTGAAAGATATGCCACAAGTGACATAATTGTTTTTATAATGAGTTATGGGTGCTGACAGGTGACTCTTGAGAAAATTATTAGTGATCCTAATTATTCTGCACTTTGATTATAGAGCTGCGTAAAGTAGAACTAACTACTGTAATGCAATTAACTTATAGACTTTACATAAAATAGCAATAATGAACAATATTTTAATTTGTAGAGGAAATACCTTTTGTGTGTGTAATACACTGTAGCAGTTCCATTTGTTTTTTTTCTTTTCTAAATAAGCACTTCCAAAAATATGGCAGACAGATTCTTTTCTTGAAGCAAATGGAATAGGAAACACTAAATTTTTGTTTGCTTGGTGAATGAAATCCACATTTTAACCAAGAAAATAATAGAATCATAGAATTGCAAGGTTGGAAACGACCTGCAAGATCATGTAGTCCAACCGTCCTCCCATCACCATTGCTACCGCAAGCCACTAAATCATATCTCATAGCTCCTCATTCAGACTCCTCTTTAACACTGCCAGGGACAGCAACTCCACCATCTCCCTGGGCAGCCATTCCAGTGTCTGACCACTCTCTGAGAGAAAAAGTTCTTCCTTATGTCTAACCTAAACCTTCTCTGGAACAACTTGAGGCCATTTTCTCAGGTCCTGTTTGTTGCCTGGGAGAAGAGACCAAACCCCTCCTCATCACAACCTCACTTCAGGAAGTTGTAGAGTGCAGTAAGGTCTGCCCTGAGCCTCCTCTTCTCCAGACTGAACAATCCCAGTTCCTTCAGCCGCTCCTCGTAAGACTTGTGCTCCAGACCTCTCACCAGTTTCATTGCGCTTTTCTGGACACGTTCCAGGGTCTCCGTGTATTTTTTTTTGTAGTGAGTGGCCTCAAACTGAACACAGTACTCAAGGTGCAGCCTCACCAGTGCTGAGCACAGGGGGATGATCACCTCCCTGCTCCAGGATGCCATTGGCCCTCTTGACCATCTGGGTACGCTGTCAGCTCTTGTTCAGCATGGAATCTGTGATATGAGGAATTCTCTAACAGATCACACTGCTTTTTTCTTTTAAAGCATGAGAGGGATATATATTTCCATTTACTCATATAGTGCCATTAATTGTCTAAGACAAGTGAAAAGAATATCCATTTGTATTTGGAATACAGTGATTCCTGTATCCTTAATAGTTCTTATCTACATTATTGCTGTAAGTTAATTTTTGCAGTTTGATGCAGGCTACCTCTGCTAAATATTTGGGTTGTGAATTGCATCTCATTTTCATGCAGTAGTCTGTGAACGAGCTCTTTTTTTGTATGCTTATATATATATATATATTATTGAAATTATATATAAATTATTGAAATAGTAAGTTTATTGAACAGAAGATAATATCCAAATTAATATGAAAGGAGGAAAAGCCTTACAGTTCCAAAGACTGCTAGTGCCTATTTTGAATCAATACAAAAATGATATGGAGAAAAGTAATAATGCTGTTTTTTGCCAGAATTTAAAACCAAAACAAAATATCATTGTAGTCAACCAGCTTGAAACTTCTTTGCATTTCACTGAAGCATCTGTTGTATTTTTGGCAGGGATGTAATCTTTGTAATATCAAGGTGAAAACAATTCACAAACCATGTACAGCACATCTACGTTGCAAAATTTTACCAGAAGTGTTTCTTCCAGCAAATTATTACTGGCATAGCTACTTCAGTAAAGCATGTTCATACTCATGTGTTGTTCCCACTACAAATCACCTTTTTTGCTATCAGATTACTCTTTGAAAAAGCTGTGTGGCATTGTGCTTATGCATCCCAGTGGCCTCTCCTTCTAGGCAACTGTGCATCTGGATTTCAATTGATGTCTTCCTTTTTCATTTAAAAATTTCCTTGATGTAGAACTACAGGATTTGGCAGAGTGGTTCATGATTCCCAAACAGCAGAAACAGAATATTATTTCAGAGCTACAACACATGTATCAAAATGCTGGCATGATGCATACAGAATGAACCTGGAATATTCAGAAAGCAGAAGTCCAGTACACCCGAGTTGCATATCCAAACCAACACCAGTGAATGTGGCAGCCTGCCCCTGCACGACCGTGTAGTGTACAAACTGGAAGTTTTTGTTCCCTCATGAAAATGTGATGCTGTGGAGTACCAATTTCCACAGATAACTTATCCAGTTAACTTTCTACAGTGATTTGTTCTTTTTTATGTCATTTTTTAAATTCCTATTTTAATTGAGTCTGACAGACTTTCACATCAGCTATCAGTCTCTTTAACATTGTTCTTCTGAAGACAGGAGTTATGCACCAACTAGCATTAGTATTGCTTTTTTAAAGATAAATTATGCTATGATTTCATACTTATAAATAAATTTCCAGAGCCTCCAGCCAGCAAAAAGGAGTGCAGACTGGGGTAAGTGAGAGAGATGGTGAATGAAGCCAACATGCAAGAGGAGCAGTTTGGGATGTATGAATTAATACCAAGCTGGAGAGCTAGGTTAATATCCATACTGGAGGAAATCTGCTATTGATAATTTTTAGATGTAGCATTTGACCTTGCTTTGAAGAATTCAAAATAGTCTGCAATATCACTTGGATTCTCTGTCACACATAAAACCATCTGCATGTTGTTGTTTTTTTAGCTGAGAAATTGCAGGATAACTTGGTTCATGTCTTGATTTTTCTGTCTGTCCTCCCACAGCTGGGAGCAGTTTGTGATATTTCAGTAGATTCCATCTGCCTTAAGGTGATATAATAGTAAGAGGCAAATTTTATTAGTAAAATTTTTTAACATAGGTGCAGCATAGTGCTCCAGTTGCCAGATGGTCTCTCCATAACTTAAATTACTTGTTTTGTTGAATAGTCTCTCATACACTGGTCTGAAGCATCTTACTGGCATTTTGTGGTTTAATGGCATCTGAGATGTGCAAAGCAGAACTGTTGTCTGTGGTGACAGTCTTACTGCATTTGTGCAAAACCAAACTTATCTGAATTTTTCTGTAAGAAAAAAAAAAAGCAGTAAAAAAGCACAGTAATATTTCACAGAAATGGTTTTATTTAGCGCATATTCTCTTAAGCACACAAATGAGAATTTTTATTTTACCCTTCGCCTTCTTGCATGAAAGAATATCTAATCCAGTTCAAGCAGAAGGTAAATACAAACCTGCTGAAAACTCCCTTCTGACAATGTGTATTTTATTCTGTTATTCTGTAGTTATTGCGAACAGCAGGAAAAACAAAAGAAAGAAAACAAAAAGTGAGAGAGAGCCTGGTGATATAAACTTTGTCTGTAACTTTGGGGATGCTATATGAACTGTGGTGAACAAGCAACAGCATTCAAAGAAAAAAAAAATGGGAATTTTCTCAGCATTGGATGTGAAAGATGAGACTTTGCAGGGGAAGAGACGTGAGGTGTTCTGACAGACAGTCGCACTGTGTTTGGCCAAACAATATATTCCCTGTGTGTTCTAGTCTAGTTAGGGCAGATATGCTTGGAATTTTCCAGTAGTTCTTTGGTCTTAAAAGCAAATAGCCTCAAGGATTCTTGCACTTTATACTTGAATTCTGGTGGATATAAACTAAGTAATAAAAACGAGTTGTAATTGCAGAACCCTTGATAAAGATTTGATGAACCATCTTCATTGGCCATCACAAATTTGTTGGTTCAGTCATAGATTAAAAACATGAACACATTTTCCACATCTTTCCTGCTAATGACACCTTCAAAATGGTGGAAGCATTACCAGACAGAACTAATTCAGTTTCCCCTTATGCCATTTATTTGTCACATTATAGAAAAATGCCATGATTAGACTATTCCAAGACTGGTTTTCTTTCTAAAATTTCTGGAGGATTTTTACTTCAAATTTTGTCAATCAAACTAAGCAAAAAAATTAAAAAGTAAGAATGAGAGGAAGCACTGTTTAATCCAAGTTCATGTAAGAGAAAAAAGGATGCCGTGGGCCAACAGTGGTACTCAAAATAATGGAGCAACTACTTCATCTCACATAAATTCAGCATAAATTCATAGAATCAGCCTAACACAGTAGACAAACACTGAGGCATAGTTCAACACTGAAGCTACATTTCTGGAGTTGATATGTAGCATCTGTGTTTGATATTTGTTGGAATTTCAACTGCGAGGAATGACCAGATGGACAGTTCTGTACTAAGTATACAGGCCTTGTGAGTGTCAGTGTTAGTGAGACTTAGCTGACTTGGAAAGAAGTTACATTGCCTACGGCATTGCTTTCATTTCCAGTGCCATCTTTTGCTTATGCTGAGATTTGTAATCCAGTTGCATCTCTGGCTGGTTACTGTGTGTTGCATCGGTGACAGACTCAGCATAGATGGTAATGGCAGATGTCATTTTTTTTCTTATTTCTTATTTGTATTTTTTTCTGCTGGTTGTTAATCGTGAAGTTACAAAGAAACCACTGCACATTTATTGCATGTCTAATGATAGTTTTCTGTTTTGTCCAGTAGTAGTTTTGTACTGAGAGAGGGGAAAACGTATTTTACATTCATTGCTCCTACTTCAGAAACCCAAGTTTGGTATGAGAGATAATGAATAATTGGACATATGCATGCATTTTGTAAGGAATATCAATACAATTTTGTATTCAGCCACTGAAATCCAACAATATCTAAAGCAAGCTAGTCTGGTAGGAACGCACCTGCGGTTATCTGAATTTTCTCCTATGTTTCCCACTGTTCTATTTTTCATGCATTTAGTTACTGAATTAATCAGAGTATCATTTTATTAATTCATTTTTAGCAGCAGTACTACCATAGCTGTTTGCTACTAGTTCACATATAATTCAGCTGTTAAAGATTAATTCTTTAGGTTTTGCATACATGTAGTGAATGTTGTCTATGCAGGAAATATGAGTTTTTCTCAAAGCAAAACACTAACCTTCTACTGCTGTAGGTCCTAGTCATTTGGATACTCTAGAATGAGTTTTTCTGTTATAGCGGCAAACTGTTCATCTCTTTTCTCTCTTCACTGATCCAAAATGAAGATCAGTGTTTATGTATCATACAGTATATAAATAGATCTTAATTAATTATAGCTTATATTATGATCTTGTATAAAAGTCTATCCTCTGAAGGAAGTTATGATCATATTTAAAAGGAATGTCAAATCAGAATTCTTTTCCCAGAGTATCCCTCTTAACACATTAGGTTTCATCTAACACTAATGTGGTAATAACTTTCTTTCTTAATAAGACTTAATATCATCCAATTTGCATATGGCCGAGTCTGAGGTAAAGTCAGGGAACTTAAGTATCTGCTTAAGCGCTTTATCACAAGAGATGGAAATTGGCTGCTTGAATTCTGGTCATTAATTATTTGGCTTTACAAACAACCTTCAGAAATACTTGGGGAAACACAGCTGCTATGATTGTTTTTTTTAGTTCATTTTAGCTTTGAATTCACACCAGTAACTTCCTTTGATCTACTTATTACTGACATTTTGTCTCTTGTTTTGATTTTTTTGTGACATAACTTGCAACACATTGGAGCTTTACAAGCTGTAATTTGCTTCATGAGCTCAGTCCTGTATTCAAAACGAACTTTTCATGAGTTTGTTTTCTGTTAAGGAACTTTAAAATGTCAGATTACTCTGGAGGCTTATTCCTACCCTACAGTGTTTTAAGTCTTGTCTTTAAATGTCATTACCTGGCTTAGCATCTAACTGATAGCTGAGCTCTGCTGGAATTGTCCTCTTTGTGCTGAGCATTTCCTGGAATTGTGGCCATCTGAAAAAGGGAATAAAATGTCTGCACAGTGGATAGAAAGAGCTGTCCTGACAGATAGCTCTTAGGAACTCACCCATTGTGATCTGAGTATGGGGATAGCAGCAGGAAATTAATAGTAAGAATGAAGCACAAACTTAAGTCAGAATAAAAATTCTTCTCTTCAGCACTGGAGCCTCTAACAACGGCTGCTTACCAGAGCAGTCCATTTGGAATGTGAAGTCTTCACTGCATATTTGCTGTGAAAATCTGATTCCATTGGCAGATTACCCGAATTGCTTCATAATTCTGCTTGTGTATGAAAATCCTGATGTGCTTAGTAGAAAAAAATCTTGATGATGTTTTTGTAACACAATGCAGTCTGAGAAAATGCACTTTGCTCTTGTTCTTAGTTTTCTTTTATTCTGTCTCCAAAATGTTGATACGCAACTCTTTAAATCAAATAACTGAAAAGCATAGAATTCTGTCTTTACTAATAGTTGTCCTTGAATGAATTATAGCAAAATTAATGCGAATAAAACCTTGTTTCTTAAAAGACAATTGAACAATGCAAACCGATTTTGTAGAAGTCTAAAAGCTGAGAGACAAAACAAATAAACACTTAGGGAAAAAAATACACCAAATCAAGAAAGAATATAAAATAAAGGTATTACAAAACTCCAGGAAGAACATCTTGTTTATCGATCTGCTTTTATTAAGAGTGTGGTCAATAACAATAAAAAATACTGCCAATTTGCTGACAGACTAGCATTAAAGCAGCTGAGATTAGACCAGTTAATGTTAAACTAAGGATAAGTGACTATAGCTGTAAATTAGGATTGTAAAATGGATTCAGATGTAAACCTTTTTGTTCCCATTTGGAGTCCAGAGAAAGGATCCCATGTGCATGAGATCTAGGAGGCCAATAGCACTAACCACCTTATCTGCCAGCATTTCCTTGGGACAGGGATGGGTATAATTTTTAGCAATCTAACCATCAAAACAAAGCAATATGACAGATGCACTTTTCATTCAGAAAGTTTTTTCAATATTCTAGAAGACAGAAGTAACACATATCTGTACTCTTGTTCATGTAAAGTTTCTGCAGTCATCTTTACATTGAACACCAATTTATTTTCTTTTTAGAACGTATAAACTCACCTTAGAACCAAAGTTTATAGGCTTTCATAGGCAGCAGTGACATCTGTTGATAGAAATACAGTTTAAAAACTTTATTTTAAAGTATGTTGAATCTAAGTACAAATGCTATCTTTATTTCAACAGATGGAACAAGCACTGAGTTGGCAAAATATTCCCTCTGCTGGCTTAATTGAGCTATGTATAGACACGGACACTTCAAAATCCAAATAGTTGTATCAAAAAATAGTCCAGTTATTTATATTTTTGTAGGTTTATCATTACATTTTAATGTAATAGGGATATATTTATATATATCCAGAAATATGTAAAAATCCAGAAAAGTGGAATTTTGTAGCCCAACATCTTTACAGTTGTACAGCTTACAAACTGACAGACATTTTATCACGTTTTTTTGTAACATGCAAGGCAACAAACAAAAAAAATTCCTGGGCTTCAGCTCAAATTGTAATACTTTGCTATTCTAAGGGCTTTATTGCTTTTTCTTCTAGAAAAAATGGCTTTAAGCTGAGAACTGCACAAAAATATTTTTTTCTCTGTGAGTTGTTTCCTTGCTAAATCATTTTGAAGAATGTAATTTTAAATAAGATAGCTGCATCTGTCTAGGTGCCAGGCTGTGTTAATTTTTCAGATTTCCCTGATTAGTCCTCTCTGTCAGATAAATGGATATGATGTAAACAGATGAGCCCAGATCTAATTTCCATTATAGTACTAGTCCAGATTACTTCAGTGGAGTTCATTCTGTCTTCAATCAATATATGAGCCAATGGCCTACATGAGTTGTGCATATAAGGGAAAATATTTGTCAGATTTTAAGCTATTCACAAAGTGAATTCGGCCTGTAAGTGCAGATGTACTTTCAGACATTCAGGTGCAAAATGAGAGGCAGCAGCTGCAAGCATGATTCATTATATTTCCAAACAAAATCTGTAGTTTATTCCATTTTGTGACTATAAGATCTATTTGAAAATTGAGTTATGATCTGTATTCTGCATCCCATCAGGAATCAGCCAGTACTTTGCTGTATTGACACTGCTATGCTTGAAAAGGGAATTTAGCCCCCATGCTGAAAAGAAAATGGAGGTATGCTTTGAGAGTAATGCTTCTCTTATTTATGCATCTGAAAATCTTGATTAAGCTCAGTGGAATCAGTGCTCTGCTACAGAAGTTCCAGGTATTATAAAATAGCATAATTAATTGAATCAACATAAAATGAGGGGAACATTTCTATTTTTGTCTTCTTCATTTTTACTTGAAATATGGAGAGCACTCCCTTGTGTCTGCAGCGCTTATGCTCAGCATGCTGTGACCTTTGGTTGTTGGATTTTATTCTGTGGCGAGGAGGAAAGGATTCGGCAAATGAGTTTTTGAATAGAAACTCTGTATGTAATATAAGGAATTATAGAAACTAGATTTAAACCTAATACGTGTAAGGGCTCAGAGAAGGTTGTAACCTAGGTAAAATTATTAGTTACAGGTCTTGTTTTTAAGATAATTTATTTGTCTTAATGTGGAAGAATATTACTGGGATTTAAATTTTCATTTGAATTATTCCCATTTTACAAAGTGTTTCAGAATTTTATTTGTTTATTTAATGTGAAGATATGTTTGCCTCCCTCTGGCTTTGATACATCACATTTACTACCCACTCCCTTTCTGTCCCTACCCCTTCCTGTCACCTATATTCCAACAAATTCTGAGCTGTTCTCAAATCTTAGCACCTGCTATTGGAATTGGCTTTTTCAAAAGACTTGAAGCTAATGTAATACTGAGTCGAAAGTATCCATCAGTTCTGTTCTGCTGACTCGAATGGTTTCATGTCTGACTGGAATGTTATCGTTTGGTTTTCTGGTTGGTTTTGCTTTGGGAGTTTCTTTTGGTTTTGGCTCTCAAATCTGAGCCGTACAAGGTTTAATGCCCACGTAAGGATGGTGGCAAGAAGCACATGTGGTGAATAATGTAGAAGCGGTTATTTCAGCAGCAGCCTAATTTTGGATAGACTTTGAAAGTTAAACCAAAAGTGTATAGAGATTTGTCCAAGGAAAATTCATTCTTTATGTACACCATTGCAGGCTGATTCTTTTATTTGCTTAAAAATACATGCCATAAACTAAAATAAGTAATTTCTGGGGTTTGTTATTAATTTTATTGCAGAAGATTTGTAGAAGCATCGTGGTTAAGTTTGGCAAATAATAACAAATTGCTATTTTCTGCATAACTAAGGGTGCATTGTAGCTGGAGTGTGATTTATTCTAAACTTTGAAGGAAGACAAGAGAAACAAATTACATAAACTTTATGGTACTCATTACTAAATCTGGTCCACAGGAACTCTGTGCAAATTCTGATTGGAATTTAAAAAACCTAATTATGAGTTAACATAAGAGCTGTATTTTATTTTTGATGCAAATGGCTGAGTACTAAAATTCTGATTTATAAATAAATGTAGTGATTGTACTCATGGAGTGCAATGAAAAAATGTCTAAATCAAAAATTTTCTTTACTATTTACTAGTAAGATTTGCATTTATATTGTGGTTTCTATAAATCTGTTCCAGAGTTTGTAAATATGCTTAGGATCAGTATATCCATTTGGACAAGATTTGCTGAAAATCTGTGGGTTATACATTACTTTCTTCTTAAGGAAGTATACATTTTAGTGAGATTCCTAAAAATATTTCCCCATTTTAAAATGTTGGCAGTTTTTGTGATGAGCTAATGAAAAGCAAACTATGAGAAGGCAGATTTGCATCTCCCAATTTTATTAGGCAGCCACGTTGCTTATTTACAACTAATAAACTTCTTTCATAATGCAGCTTTATGTGTTACTGTGTACCTAAAGAAAAATTAGCTCCTATGCTTACTGTTCAAGAGAGCTCTGCTTCAGAGTTAAATCCAACCACAAATCTGGTAAAGCGTGAACTGAGGAAGCATTTGCTGTTTATTCAGTCTCTCGTAGTTTTGTCATGTTACTCATTTTTTGCAAGCTGTTTTCCTCACACCCAGCTATGGTTATATGATCACAGCTTAACTGGTGAAATTTTATATGTAAATGAAGTGAATTAGTAACACATTCTTAACAGGAAGCTCAGAAGTGTATTGTTATGGCAGGAACTGTGGTGCCAGCTAATCATCAACAGCCATTTCTTTACTGACAGATGAAACAAAGAGATTTCTGTATATAACCATATAAACTTTTGCCTTTTTCTATTTCATGTAGTCAAGAAGAGGACTGTCCTCAGGAAGGCACTGCTTATGCCTGTGTTCTGCTGTGCTTTTTCCCTCAAACTGTTCAAAGTCTGGAAAGAGTGGAGATGAGTTTTAAGCCTCCCTTATGAAGTCTTATGATTTACAGGCCAGGGTACCCCAGCGCACTGTGCCTGATTGCTCTGTTCTTTAACTGCCTTTCCCTATCCCCTGGGACAATCTTCTCCATAACTTTTCCACTTACTGACGTTAAAATCAGGTCTGTACTTTCTTGAATCTTCTCTTGCCCTTGTTATAGATGAGTGTACCTTTGGTAAATTGTTGAGAAGGTCCCAGCTATAATGTCTACTAAATCCCTCAGTACTTTGAGGTGAATCCCGTTGAGCCCCATGGACTTCCAAATGTTCAGCTGATGCAGCTGGTCCCAACAGGTATGTCTCAGAATCGGAGACCCAATAGAATTTGCTGTTTAGTCTAGCAAGCATCACAAAACATACATAGTAAAAAACATAGTAAAAACATAGATGAAAGAAAGTGAATAAGAAGGGTATATCTTTAACATATGACTGGAAAGAAAGCAGTGAATTTGTATATAAATGAACTCAGCCTGCAAAAGAATCAGATAAATCACTGGAATTTGGGAATTTTAATAATCTTCACAAAGCCAAGTGAAAAAATGCTTCAAGATTGAATATCAGGCCCTGTTCTCCCTGGCCAATTCAAATTTGAATACAATTCATCTTTTGTGAGACTGATCCAAATGAAAGTGCATCTCAGCTAGCAAAATAGCACAGGAAGAGAAATACATGTTGAAATCACTGACTGAACATCTTTATATAGTGCAGTTTAATTTCAGGCTAATTGCAGGGTGAGGTCAGGCCTTTACATAAATATAGTCTGTTTTAGTGATGGATAAAATGAGCCACGGAAAGATTCTGCGTTATCTGACATAAATTATATTCTTCTGAACTTAATGTTCCAGCCAGTGCGATCCTTTTGATTGACATATCTAAGGAAAAGTTTAAGCTTTTTTCTTCCTTTTTTCTTGAGATAAACTGAACAAACTTGTAGATGACAGGAGCCTCACATGAGATCCTAAATGAGGCAGAGAGAACGCAAGGTTTCTTTCTATGCTGTGAAGAAATAAAACTGTAAGGACATTGTATCATGATTTCCAAAATACGTGAAGATTCAAAGTTTTGCTTGTAACTGAACAGATATTTTGTATAATGTGGAGGGTGACATGCTGAATATTGAGGATATCTGTTACTATCAAAATCTCCTCACTCTCTATTCAAAGCTGTGAATCTTTAATTTTCATTCCCTTTCTCTTACAATGAGAAATCTCACAGGACACAGGACAAAGGGGAACGCTTCTGGAACTTTTTCTACTTATATCCTAAGTGTTTATTCTTAGAGAAAGTGTGTTAGGGATTCTTGTTCAAGTAGTTTTCTAAGACAGCTTGCCTTAGAAATCTGTGTTCTAAATGCTTTACTTAGATCATTGCATTTGAAGTAGGCCATCGTCTTAAATTAGTAATTTGTTATTTGCTGTTCCAAAGAGAACTGAAAAGAACTGTTGTATCAGTCAAAACCATGTAGTGATTACTGGATATGATAAAATAATTTAAGTAAACTAGATATTAAATGGATGTTGTTAGAAATCAATTTACAAAAAAAAAAAAAAAGAAAAAAAAAAAAAAAAAGCAGAATTAAGAATTTACTTGAAATCTTTAAAACATCCTTCACTATAAAGCTTCATAAATTCCTGATTTTTATGTTAGCTTGTTTCTGTACATAATAATTTCATCTCAGTTTCCCATTGTGTCGTCTTATATTTACCTGGCAATACAGCATTGATACGGCTGTTAGTTGTACCATTAAAAACATCCATACATTTCTTTCAAAGGCTCGGATTGTTTTTGTGAAAATTGAATCATTCCTACTTTTATCTACACTTTTGAAAGGACGTAGATCCTTACAGAAATGCTGCTGTGTTCTTCTGTGCTGAGTTACAGTTAAACAAAGTAACTTGTGAAAAACCATCACAGCAGAAAAGAAGACCGTGGTAGCATTTATCTTAATAATTAACTTTCAACCTCCTCGACATTAGCACCAAACCCTCTAAAAATGCATTCATCTCTATAGAGCATATCCCAAACAAGATAAGGCTTGTGACTTGCTCTACATGAGTCACTTGTTTGAGCACCTTTTCAATATAGCTGTGAAAATGATATGGAATGGGAAATAATATGACAATATTAGAGCATCCAGTTTTGTAGTATGAACAATGTTTCCATGGACCAAATCACCAGTGATTGAACAGTTTATACATGGTATGTAAGCTATTTTAATACATTTATAAAGCTGAAAGTCGTGATGCTTTTTGCATATTGACAGGTAGTATATGTGCAATATTTTTTTTATTGCAGTGAGACACAGATCTTGATAACAAACTGTTAGTCATACCATGGTTGCTGTCTGAAGTTATCAGCTCTCCCATGTGTGCTATTTACATAGAAACATTTTGAACGCTGATATCATTTGTAAGAATAGCAAATCCAGAAGCTTTAATTGGCTCTGCTTATTATTGCATTTTTATGAAGATTATCTATTTTAAACAATACAATAATAAATTATCTTAGGGATTTTTGCAGCATTTTGAGGTGCTTGGATTAGAAACAGAATCAAAAAAGTGAGAAACACAAAATTGGAAACATGTGTTTCCTTATTGCATCTAACTTAGTAACTTTGTTCTGGTTACAGTTCAGACTGTGCTTTTACTTTACTGTAGCATTTTGAGAGCACAAAAAGAAGCAGAAACAAACAAAAAAAAAAAAAAAAAAAAAGTCATGATATTCTTGGAAAGTGAGAATTCAACTGTCTTGGTTCTGTGGAAACACATTCACCAGCCCAATTGTTGTTTAAGGGATAAGTTTGCTACATAGTAAGAGAATGTTCAGTAAATCCAGAATGCTGGTTGGTAGTTGTTGGGGTTGGCTTTTTTTGCTTTTATTTTTTTTTCCAGAAGTCATTTATTTAAAAGCCTGGAGTGTCCTTCTCCATTTGCTGCAATTTTCATGGTGTTACTGTGGCAAATGTAATTCTGTTTCTGTTTGGCACCTGATCTCTCCTTGTCTCAGTTACTACTAAATCTTACGTGTGATTTTGAGATAATTATAAGCATATGTAAAATGAAAAACGTGTTTCATTCAGTGCAAGATATATATGTGTTCAATATATCACTCTGACTTACGCTACCAAAATATGTTTCATTTCAATAAAAGCATTCATGTCTTGTAGATTTCAACTTGAATTGGTGCACTGATGTGAATCATAGAAATAGAGCTGGTCTTCTGAGAATATCGTAGGGAGAAAAAAATCTTTGCCTCAAAATGTATTTTTCATTTGTCCTGAATTTCTAGTATCTCATTGACAGCTATTTATATTGTTAGACTTTCTATTGTACTTGTGAAAAAAGGGATTTGAGGAAAAGTCTTAAAGCTCTAGTGCTTTTAAATGACAAGGATGTAATTGACCAAAGTAACTCTATCACAGCCATCACTGCTCTAAAATACTAGTCTCTAATCCTTGCCAGTGATCACTTGCAGGATACACAGCCCATACAAAGTCAGTAAGCAAGTCACAATTATGCATGAATTGAACTGAAATCAGTGCACTTATTATATGAGACCAAGATGAGTGTCCAGGTTTAAGTCATGTTTGACAAATGTGGCAATATGGAACTTCAGGTGTTGCAATCTGGTTGCATTGTCCCTGTATCTCTTGAAATTGCTTACCTCACAGTACCTCATGCTGACTATAAAAACACTGAAAATAAAAATTGCACTGCAAAATCTATTCATTTAAAGTACTTATGTAGGGCTCTTTGGTTGCTCTTAGGAATGCTTTGTAAGCAGAACACTGGTAATCAAGAAGCAACTAGCAAGCAGTTGACATATTCTCATTCCTATTTTTTTTTCCAACTTTTGTGCTGTCTAATGCAATTTGTGTAAGTTTTGTAAATGCCTTTCAGTTAGAGAACTGAAATATATAATATCTTGCATAGACTTAGGCTCATCTTCATTAGTATGTGCATTATTACATTATTTGCAAGTTATGTCCCAGTGACTGACATATAACAGCAATTCAATCTGTATCCTCATCTTAATCTTAAGCAGTTTTAGTGGGGTATGCCTATAAGGGAACCTACCTCCAGAACCTACCTGTCTGTTGCAAGAGATTGTTTTAATTTAATTTGTCTGTCCACAGCATAAAGATTTGTTTCGTCAGAATATAGGCCTTGTGACACATTGAGATATTTCAGTTCACATTTTAACCTAATTTTAAGAGAAAAAAGATGGAGAGGGAATTCAGTGGCACCTAAGTCCACAAGAGACATGTCCAACAGGAGGAGACATGTCCAATAGGGAAGACTTCTGCCACTTGGTAAACTGTTCGATATTCCCACATGGCTGCTCATGAAGCTTTTTCCTTCTGTTATTTGACAAAAACTTTTTCCTTAATTATTTTACTTAACTTTTGATTGTTTTTTTTTTTTTAATTCTTGGAAACTTTCCTACAAGCAGTGCGTTCTTTCTTTCTTTGGAAAAAGAACCCTTTATTTTGAGATCAGAGGATTCTGATGTATGTTAGCACTTTAATTATAAACTACAGAACGATAACCGAATGAATAGAGCTAAGGCACTTTTAGACTAGCAGAACTGACAATTAAATATACTTCCTTTCCATGCCTTGTAGTGTAGTTTGTTACTGTTGTTAAATATGACTATTATTCCAAGTGAAGATTTATAATTGCTAATAGCTGCTTGGCTCTTTTCAATGTAATATATCACATAAATAACGCTCTCTGCTTTTACATTACAAGGTCTCTCTTTGCCCCCTCTTTTGCAAATGGCAATGTTACTGGAATAGAATAAGAAGAAAAGGCAATAAGCTCTAGTAAAGATATCTACTTAAGCCTCTGTCTCAGATACCTGTGCTTTTTGTAGAGAGAAATGCTTGAGGTCTTGAGATAGAAATGAAAACTACCTGTATTTTTTAAAATCCTTCTTTGGGGGACGGCTCTGCATTCTGATCGGTCCCTCACCACAGAAATGCCTTACCTCCTTATTTGTTAGATGAGCCTTGGTAAAAATGTGTTCTGTGCTTCTGACATACAATGTGCATACAGCACAAAATGTTCTTATAAATTTCAGTCTACTATCAAAACACTTCTGAAGGATACTTATATTCAATTTAAAGCTACTCAGAGTACATCGAATGCCTATATGCATTGCCTTTCTACTGCAGGGAAAAAAAGAAGAAGAAGAAAATTATTACAGTCTACAAAATCTGTTTTTATCTGTAACAGTCATTTTGATTTGACTTTTTCCCTTTGATCTGTGTATGCGAGCACACTTGCATACGTACGTGCATGCATATATCACTGTGGATGGTGTCAGCACTCCTACTGATTTGTTCACAATATGCATCAGTTCTGCAGTCCCTTTCCAGTTTTGGGAACAGTTTATCTTGAATTTTGCATAATATGGAGAAAACAGGTTGGCTACACACTGATTACAGTATGCTGAAGAACATTATTAAATATTTTCTCCTACTTCATTTTAATGTTATAGTATTTAGAAAAAAAAAAAAACCATACCTTTCTTCTTGGACTCGTGGTCAAACTGCTTCTCTGCATCATTACATTCTCATCTTGACACATTTTCCTCACAAGTCTTTTTTCTTCTTGCCATTCAGCTATAGCACTGCTGCCAAAATGATCTTTCTCAGCTGTCCTTTTAATCTTGCCACCTCCTCTTTCAGATATTCCCCAGGCTCTTAGCTATGTTTTGAAGCAAATTCCAACACGTTTTTCTTTCTAAATCTTTTACTTCTGTTTTAACCCTAGGCTCTTCACCTCTCCAATCTCTTCAGTGATGTCCCTTTCATCTTCTTTCAGTACAGTCATTGAATTTCTGCCTCAGTTGTCCTTACGTATGGAATTCTCAGTCAAAATTTGCCTTCTTGGATGGGTGTTTGTTTGTTTTCCGTATTGAATCTCTCCTAATGAACACCTTTGTTCCAGGAAGTTAATGTAAAAGTGGAGACAAATCGGCATTCAGATAAGCCAAACCAGAACCATCAGGAAGACAAGAAAGCATCCAAAGCATGGTAATGTCAAGGCGAGTTCAGACCTTTGAGATGTCTTTGCAAGGCATGTTGAATAGTCTCAAGTAAGCTGTGCCTTTCATGTGCCACACCTCATTTCTTTGATTCTCTCAGATAAGCTTAAGATAGTCAACAAGCTTTCTCAAGTAGAGGTTTCTGAGACATGCAATGTACTTTTGTTACACAGACATCTGTGTATATTGTAAATGATAAGATGTTTAAAACAGAAAGTACCTAAGGCAACTGTGGTGCAGCCTGGAGGTAAGCATTTATTTAGCTCTTTATTTTATGAGTAACTTTTGTAATTTGAGCACATAGTAGCATTTTCCCTCGTGTTTTCAGATTTTATGCTTTTAAAATTTATTCTCTATTTAATCTGTGTTGTTTCTACTGTATTACTCTGCCTTTGCCATTTTAATACAGAGTAAACATAGGGTGCAGTGGAATGAAATAGCTGACATAATTTGAATATCGTAGTAGCAGGTGTATTATTATGGCTCCAGATATGGTTATAAATCTCATTTCTAACTTCAGACAGTTACAGACTTTTATTGTTTAAGCTTACTTACGAATTTTGAGGGCCATTCTATAACATGGTACGTTTCTTTGAGTCTTACTTTCTCTGATTATATAAACATTCTGTGAGGAAAATCATTATTTCTTGGGTCTTTATTCAGTGTTGTTCAGAGACAAGTTTGAAAGGTGAGGGAGTTTCTTTTTCAGGTAAATTGGCAGCCTCAGGAGCATGCCAGCTAATTATAAAGTACTTCATTGGGTTCATCAAACTGACCTGAGATTCCCTAAGGCTCAAGGAGTTTGTCAGACTTGGCATTTTCCCCAAGCCTGAGGGAAGCTTGCTCAGTCCCAAACATATTCATCTTTAATTAATGTTTTCTTTTTAAAATAAAACAATCAATCTTCTCCCACCTTTATTTTTTCAGCTATATTATTTAAATAGAGGAGGAGATATGCGATCTCTTCCTGAAATTTAAATTCCAAATTATTAAAGTCAGCTTATTACTTCTTATTCTATGTATCATGCACAGTATACGTTGAAAATTAAATATCCCAATTGAAAAAAATATCATGAAAAATTCAGAGAAATTGCATCTTTGAATTACGATACTGACAAAAAGCTTAAATACTTAGCTGGTTTAGTAACTACCATTTAAGCTTATCCAAGAGTAGAATTTAATCCCAATTCTCCTAACAGAGAAATTGAGCCTTTCTGTGGGTACTGATGTCATCTGTGGGGTTCATAGGCTGGCAGCTGGGAGTAAACTCAGTATATTATCCACCCAATTCTTCCCTGAGGTGGAATGTGTCTGTTAGTGTTTATAGGGCTTTTCTGTGTGAGCTATATACTAAACAACCATGCATTTTCATCTTCTCTTGGATCCTCATCACTGTAGTTCACTAGTGTCTCTCCCTCAGGGCTCCTCTGTCTTCTTTAATGAACTGTCAGTGTTCCAGTCCTCGCTGATTAGGGTGACCTAAATGGAAAAAATTGAGGGACCTGTGCATCGAGAGGTGGCAAAAGAGGAAAGGGCAATATTTTCCCTGCATAACCATTAAATATCTTAGCTTTGCTCTGTTTGAGGAAATGAAGGCTTTTATACGTAATGCTCTCATGACTCTTTTCATAATGCTTATTGCGTTGAGTCTCTGATGCGTTCATTGTCCAAGCTTTCACTTCTGGTTCTCCTGGAACCATTGTCTCAACCCCTCACTGAAGCTTTTCTTCACATTCTTCAATTCCTAAACTCAATTTCTTCCATCTATTGCACCTGGTTCTCCCAGATTCGTCTGTCTTTTTGTACGGGCTGACTGCTGCCTGGTGCACTTAATGTCCACTTAGAAGACATCACAAGTGCAAATTAAACTAGTTACAGTTTAAGGTTCCTGTTATAGCATTTTCTCATCTTCCTTTAATAAATATCCAGTCTGGTTTGACACAATTTGAAGGTCTTGCTATCCAGTGAGTTTAAGACAGTGGAGTATAAATGCATCCCAGTGTTCTGATATCATCATCATTAACATTGAAAAGTGTATAAGTGAAACTGGGATAGATGAGGAAAAATAGAATAAAAACATGTTGTTGCAGTAATGGAAGAAAAAAGGGGAATTAAGAACATCGAGGAGAATGACTTAGGTACTGAAGTAGATTATATGCATTATTTTAATTAAGAATGCCTAATAGTACATGTGATTTCCTTTGAATAATAATTGCATGCTGATGAAGTATGATTAGAGACTTTTTTTCTTAGGAGTTCAATTAAATCAAAACCATTTCTGTAAACGGGGAGTGATTAAAAAGATGATATTGAGGTCTAAACTGAAAGCTGTAGTTGAAGCTTCATATTGCAGATTTCTTCATTATCACTCTCCTCTGATGACTGTTATCTAGTTTTTGACAATGCCACAAGTATCAGGCTCAGTCCTGCATAATCAGCATTAAGAACTGATATTACAGATCATGTGGAAAGTGAGCAAGTATTTGGATGTCCTTCAATGTATGAGTCTGGCATTGGTCCTAGTTCAGGAAGATTCTTGGCTCATGGAACAATCATGATCCATCTGAGTGGATACTTTGATCAGTTATGACTGCCAGCAATATACAGTTTGCTGTGCTAAAATCTGTGTTACTTTGTAGAGTATTTCTGAATCTGGGTGATTACACTGTTGCTTGTTTTATCTGCTAGTCATTACTGCCTGACTTGCAAAACCCTGCCAACTGTTTGGCAACTGTTAACAAAATTATCACTTCTCTTGCTGATTCTCATCATCCTGCGCTTTGATTAACCTGTATCTAATGAGTAAGGAAGGCTGGTTGAGCTAGCATCTTCATTGGAGTCTTAAATGCATCAGGGAAAGGCATGAAGAACATGATGACTTCTAGCTCTACGTACCAGTACATAGGAATCAATGCTGATATAGCTTGTCTGTTATCCTAACAGATGGTATTTACTTTCTTTACTTTAAACTTTCCTTCACTGTTTACAAATACTCAGCATTGCTTGTCCTAATGTCTACTGCAGCATGCAGACTTAGCTCCTTGTATGTTTTATCCTTGGAATGCCTGTATTACATAAAAATGAGAAGATAGGCTCTGTAGTCTTGGTTTAAATTGATGGAGATCAATCCAAGGTGAAAGTTCTGTGTACAGTCATTGTCATTAGAGGTCTTTGCTGCTGATTTGTGCAAACAAATTTTGCTTCACGTTTTATTACGTATTCCTCTCTCTCCCACAACAGCAGCTAAATCCATTTCCTCAGGACTGTCTTTAACCAGTTTCAGGCTGTAAACATTGCTTCTTTAAAAAGGATCTATACTGGTTTCCCACTTCTTTTGCTGTACCTGAAGCGGGTCAGAGAATGCAATCATTTAAGAGGTCAATTTGTGTGCAATGATGTGTTTATTGGAATTCTTTATGCAAATCAGTCAGCTTTAAAACAAATTTTTCTTTATTTGTCACACTCAAATCCCACAGTTGGTAACCAGAGCAACCTGGCTTTAAAGTTGGAGATAAAAAAGAATTAATGCTGGAACGAACTTTTAGAATTCTGTTTAAGAAATATAGCATGTGGGTTTGCAGTAGTGCAAAGATTTATGTCCTCGTGGTGAGCATTTCACCCAGTGCTTATGGTGCAGAAGGGCATCTCTTATATCCTTTGGCAAGCTCATAGCTACCCACACTAGGGAAAAGGGTAACTGACTTCAACTTTTTTTCTTTTTTTAACAAGAGGCTTGAATTTTATTGGCCCTTCTAGAAGTTGATTTGTCTGACGCTTTCTTTGCACCTAGATACCACTGAAATTTGACAGACATAAATATGAAATACATGATTATAAACTCATCATCAAGAGTATTGCTGTTTACCACATACTTCAAAGACATGAAATTTCTGTTTATATGCAGGGGAAAAAAAAGTCACTTCAGAAAATCTCCCTCTCTACTGCTAAACCTCCCACACAAGGGACTGTGCTTTATAGTTAGCTTCACAGTTTCCTATGTAAGTATTACCACTGTGTCTTCTGTACAGACATGAAATTACTCTGCCTCAGTTCCATAAGTGCCTGTTCATTTATACATGTGCCATTACCTTGGACATTGAGTTAATGATCCCTGTTCTTTGTTGCTGCAGTAACAAGAACATGAGAACTGCCATAAGGGGCCAGACATCATCCCAGTTTCCAGTCTCTCTCTACTTCCAATTAATTTATATAAATATTTAAAATGTAGGAACTGCTACACATGCACAGCCACCAAACCAGAGATGAGTATGAGTTCATTTTATGTGCCAGTAATGTAAGGCACTGAAATGAATGACCCCCTACCAAATGTGAATGAAATCTCTAGGAATTTAGTAAGGAGTTTCCTTACTGAAAGTAAGGAATTTACTTTCAGTCTTCTAAGTGCTGTATGTTAATGTTGGCTAACTAATTAGGTTTTAGGCAAGTTATCACATAGGAAAATCCTTTTGACCTTAATCTCTCAGTGTGTCAGTCTTGACAAGAGCCATGCAGAAGAGGTAGCAAAGGTAAATAGAGAACTTATATGCTCCACAGTAAGCTGCCCAAGCTACCACAACTCCACTGTGTTTTAATGTGTAACTTTTGGGTTGCCTGATGCTGTGTGCCGCTTTAATAACATAATTTAAGCATCAGATACCATCAGAGAGGGAGAAGGGATGCTTTGTTCACTAACGTTTTTACTTCGTAGTCAGTATTTACCATGCTGATAATAAATAAAATGTTTTGAAATGATGCAGGCAATGATGAAATAGGGCTTTTAATACTTATTAGATCTCAGGTATGATTTATAGTTCCCTTGGTTACAAACAGCCATCAAACAGCTATAGTTATGGATCACTGTGCTCTAGTTCACCTGTTGCAGCCATGGACTCCTTGTATTCTTTTCTCAGAGAGCCCTCTACTGACTTAAAACACAGGACTTGGAGACAAATGTCAGATAGCCCAAAGTATCACATGAGCTGTGGTGTTAATATGTGTCGTGATACTGAGGTACACTTCAGTACAAAAACAAATACAGTACTGTTGAATTTTTGAGAAGTTCTGAATTTTCAGAAGTTAACAGCTTTAGTTCAAAGCAAATATGGTTGCATGTGTATGACCAGATTTCTGTTTCTTTGTCTAATCAGGGGAGTATCCTTCTGGTGCTTCATAAGAATGAAGGTAGAACACCAGTCATTTATTCATCCACGTGCCACAGGCTTTTCTTTTATGATCTGTTTAGTTTTTGGGGGTGCTGAATAAAATAAGAGCAAGTGTGAAGACTAATTATACAGGAAAAATGCCTAAGGTACATTGAGATCTCCAGGTTAAAAACACTTCTTAATTTATCATGAGTCTCATGATTACTGCCATTCATCCTGTAATACTGGATGCTGAAATCATGCTATTGCCTGGGAATCACAGGTTTCATTTAAATAGACTTTGTTTTTGTGCTTGACTAAAAAATCTGGTGGATTAATTTGGTGGAGGACTGGAAAAGAAAAAAAAAAAAAACAGCAGAAAGTAAATTCGGGAAAAATACCCATATTATATTTATCAATATAATATGATATATTATAATATCAATTATAATATCAAATATTTCATTTTGCAGGATGAGAAGATTGATTATTTTAATGTTTGAGATTGCTATTGTTGGGATTCTGAGAGGGGATCGTGATGCATGCAGAGATTTATTCCTTATTTGCACAGATTTGGAGGCTGAAGCCATTGTTGATGCTTGGGTCAATGCCATTGGATCTCAGCAGATCACTGTGCTGGTCACTACAAGTGGAAAGGGAGTTCTTGGTGCAGAGAGATGTACTCCTGAGATTAGACAATGCAACAACTTATCCCAAACGTTAGTGTTTAATTTACATTTAAAAGAATAAAAAAGAAGGAAAACAGAGTTAAATAGTATTTATGCCATGCTGTTATTTACCACCCTAAACAGCACAATGTCTTTACATGCCCTTTCCTCAGCCATGAGCATACATGATAGGATGGAAAACAGATTGTCATCCCTGCATTGTCCATCTAAAATGCACAGCAGTCAAGATGTAAAGATTTAAGACATGTCAATAATAGCATGCAGATTCACCATAAAAAAAACATTTTCTGTGATGAAAGTGTCCCCCTCCTCCTCCAACTTTAGCTCATTTTCCTATTTACAATGTGAAAAAGCTAACAAGATAAAGGATGTTTCTTATTTACATAGATGAACGCATCCTGTATTTAATCCAGTTGCTATTTTATGGTTGTGTTGTCTTTTAGGGATAGAGCTGACTTGTATTTTCTTCCTATAAAGATTCTTACACTCTTCTTGAAAAATGTTACCTTGTGTGGTTCATAGTTATAAACCTTTTTTGAATATTCAGATTTATTTTGCAATATACCATGTAACTCCCGTTATCATTGTGTTTTTGATATTTATTATATCAAGCTTATATTTATCTTGAAAGTAATTCGAAGTTTGTAAAATGCCTTTTAGTTTACTGAAGATTATCTTCACCAAAATCAAGTATGGTAGCAAAGTTATTCATTATTTTTTCATTTTAAATTGCAAAAGAAAAGAGCTTCCGATTCAATTAGCATTTGAACTAGTCCTTGTTTCTTTAGTCTAGATGACTGTGCATATGTTACATCAATCATGTGCTGTATGTGCATTATGTATAAATGTTACTGAGAAGTGTTCATTAGTGTTATAACCAGTTCAGTGTGGGAATGGAATAAATTATGCTGCTGTACCATTTCAGTTTGTGAGAAAATAGTTGCATTTATTCTTTACTAAGTTATTCTTGCATTTAATAATTCAGTAGTCAGTCTGAACCATTTCTCAGTGGGGAAAAGGGGTCAGAAGCTTATCTTTATTGTCTGTGTATATTCTGTGTTGTACTCAGGGGAATGGTATATCCAAAAATAAGACTATAAATAAGAAATCAGTGGCCTTTCTTGTCTTGGTGCATTATGTGAATTTGATATATGTTTCTGCAGAATTTTTACTTACTCTCTTCAAACCAATGCTCTGAGTTTTCCCTTGTGTGATTGATTATTACTTCTGTATTAGCCCCCAAAGTGCATGATTTAATAAACACCACTGTTTTCTATTTACTGTCACACAAATATCTGTAGCATTACTTGCAGAGTAACAAAGTTCCCGAATGCTTTGGTTACTCATGATATTTCTGTGTAGAATTTGATTTGAACTGCAAAGAGAAAACTTGAGTCTCCTGTAATCAAAAAGCAAAATAAAATTACTTGGAAGAAATAGAAAAGGGTGTCATGGAAGGATTTCAGTGTTTACTCTCATATGGCAAAATTTAGAATTCAGTGGGTTTGGGCTTGCTATAGAATGCCTTTTCTTTAATGGGATGGTATTTCTTTGCCACAATTTCTTTTCTACAGCAACTCACAGGTTGTTGATGTTGTAGGCAGTTGCACCTTGAAGTTCAATGCAGGACATAGAAGGATTTTACATGGCATTTGGACACCTAGAAACAGATGTTTGCAGTTGCTTATGGCTGGATGATATGAACTTGTTCTTTACTTCTGATAATATCCTGACATAATATTACTTCCTACTTTTCTTCTACGTGACTTTGACAGTGTTTTATTTCCTAGAGGTAACTCTCAATACCTCCAGAGTAAGCCTCTGCTCCAACGTAGGCTGCAGTCTGATATGCAGTGTGTTCCTTTGGTCTCTGTATCCAACTCAGTCTGTGGTCAGATCAGAAACTATTTCCCAAATGCTTTCTTAGAATTGTTGCTGGAGTTCTATTAATCTTTCTCCAGGAAACTTGTCTTCCTGATATTACCATTTTCATCCGCTTTCCAGGGAGAGACTTTTCCTCTTCAATTGCTGTACTGTTGTTTTCAGTGTTATTGAGGATTGTTGTCTTTTCCTACTTGGTTTTATCTTAGAATTAAAATGCTACTTTCAGCATAGCTGCTATCATATTGCTTTTGAGAGACAGATATTATTTTAACCCCCCCAACACCTGCGGAAGCATTGAACAATATGATTTTCTTCAGTCCACATTTTTTGCCAACAGGATCACATCACCTGCAGCCATCATTCCATTTTAAAGCACAGCCTTACAGCTGTTTTTATTCTTTTTGCAATATCAAGGTACGAAAGAGATGAATGAAAGTTTCTTGCATGGTTTTGTCAGAGTGTTTTTATAGCTGCCACAAACAGTGATGGACTTTGCAGCCTAGAGATCAGAATGCTCTGTTTAATCACAGGCTAAGTATAGTCCATCAGAAAGACACATTTCTACACATAGCCTCTGTATCATGTCGAAGCCTTGAGCTGGAATGTGTCTTCTGTAAATGAAAAAAACAGTCGGTCCTTGGCCTTGTCTCTGAAACTGCTGAAAAGAAGCATTCAGTGCACTGAGTTTCATGACATGCTAGTATCTAGTCCAAGGTGGACTGAGTTCCCTTTCACTTATTTGGGAATTTCTTTCTGTAAGATCCTGAGAAAATCCAGTTTTGTAACTGTACATCTCTGTGTATCAAGTCATTACTTATCTCTTCAAGATGATTTTCCGGTGAGCTTACAGTTAGCTGTGTGATTTCTAGACAAGAGTTTGATCTGAACTTCCTTAATGTTTGTGTTTTTGTTTTCTTTTTATTTTATTTATTTATTTTTTTTTTTGTAAGTAGACTCTTAAAATCTGATGATTAAAACCAGAGAACTAAAACAACCCTCATTCCTATTTATAGGAAGTTGAGATGCTTTATTTGAAAACAAAGCAAAACTAAAGCAATGCAGAGGCTACTATAACGTTCTAGTTCCAAAGAAAAATACTGGGCATAATTCTTTTATGGGTTCATGACTTATAATCCCTTTCCATCTTTTCACTTGGTAATAGAAAGACAATGGTCTACTTTTATTTTTTTTCCCCTTTTCACAGGGATGTGCCTGTGGGATATTAATCATTTTTTTTTTCTCAAAGATCAAATGTAATCAAACTGTGTTTGATTCAGAAGTGCTGGCTATTAAAATTGTTTAAAACCATTTGACAATTTTGTGTGTATTTTTTTGTATTTTTCAGTTTTCAGGACATGCCACTTTGCAAATTGCCAATGAACCAGTTTTGCCGTTTAATGCCCTCGACATCGCTCTGGAAGTTCAGAACAGTCTGAGAGGTAATTCTTCTTAGAGGAATCTTACAGAAAAAAGGGGGCATCCAGTCCCTGATACAGATTTTCCATTTCCACTTGAATGATAGCCTGTGATTTTACCAGCTAAATAGCATCATTATATAATACTTTTTGTTGGTAAATAAAGCCATAAATTGTTTATATTTCTTCTGAAGTTACCATGTCAGTTAAATAATAATTGGTGTTAAAATCTCATAATTGCAGTCAAAGATAACAACCGCTGTGACTGAACTCCTTGATTTTAATTCCCTTCAAGACTGCATTCAGTACATGCTAGAGAGGGCTTCTGATCCCATTGCTGTTTGTCTCTAAAATCTTAGCTGTCATCTTCCTTGTTTGATTATTGCCATAGCTCCCCTTCTCAGTGGGTCATGCTAACTTTTTTCTCAACCATGACAAAGAACCGATCATTTACCATTGCGTATCATCAAATTGTGGAACTGTTGGAAGGGATCTCTGGAAATCATTCAGTCTTCCCCCCTGCTAAAGCAGGTTCCCTGGAAGCTCTGTATTTGAAGCTGAATGATTTTGATGTGTTTCAGCCAATGGGCTGGGGTTAGAGGTACAAAAAGTTCCTGGGCTTAAAGGAAGCAGAATTAATTGGTAGATGCAGATATAATTGGTTGCTTGGCACTATTTTCTGGGTGTAGGACGAATGTTTTGATATGAAATTTCTCCATCAAGATGGTGGATCAATTACTAATATTTGGATGAGATTTCCTGTTTTGACGTATAAGGAGGCAAAAGCTGTGATGAAAAGCTCTGTAGCTGACATAGTGTCAGTTCCCTGTTTGTTCTGATCAGTTAGGTCCTTTCTTCTTCTCAGAATGGATTTTTTACAGGTGTTACGGCAGCTGAAATACTTGTGATGAAGATAGCAGGTAGTGCTAGCAGGAGTTAAAAAATAATCTGGTTTTTGATAAGCTATTTCCAGGAAAGTCTGCATAACTTTCCCCAGGCCTGGCTCCACTCATACATTTCAAAACATCATTCTGAACTCCCTGTCCTTAGAAAAATCAGTACAGAAACATCTCTCTGTCATTTATTTGATGACTGCACGCTCATTGCCTACAGCTATCTACTAGTCTTCAGCTTGGGAACACTTTACCTGCTTGACCATATTTCCCTGATCATTTAGGATGCTCTTCAGAGCTGCTCACTCCATATCCCTGTAACGTTCAGAAAGTTTTCTCTATTATTCCCACCCATTATTCTTGACTCCTAGTGAAATGAAAAAGGCAACGGTTTTCTGTAAGTATGACAGAAATACCTTTTTTGCTGTGATATACTTCAGTGTCCTTTCAAGGATATTACATATCAATACTGGTAAATCTTACATCAGAAAATGATGCAAAAATGCACTTTCTATGAAGAAAGCATTTGGTACTGAAATAGAAGGATGGGGATCTGTTCTGTATCAGTACTCTATATTTGGTTCAGCAGTTTTGTGCAAAGCCATTGATAATTTCCTGTGTGTTGATGTGCATAATAAAATGTCACAACATGCCTTTTTAATGTCTCTTTGAAAAGAGACTTGTAGTAGCAACGGCAGATTAGTTTGCTTGGGCAACAGCAGTCATGGTAGAAAAATCAAAGCTGATGGCAACATATTTGTTGCAGTGAGAATGTCCTTGGATTTATGTTTCTCCCCCCTTTAGCATAATTTCTACAAAGCTTTCACTTTCAGATTTTCTACTGCCAAACCTGATCATCCAATTTTGCACAGCATGAAAAATCTTTCTCGTTAACGCAGCACCATACTGTAGCCAATCCTGAATGTTCCATCTAATCAAAACCTGAAGCAATTTCCCCTCTTACGTGCAAACACATGTCCACGTGCATGGAGTGTGTCATGCCCTACGTGATGTTTTATCTGTTCCTATTCTTCCTAGGCAAGCACATTGCTCCTAGGGGGCACAAACACAATTTAAAAATGTTGAATCACTCTCACTGCTTTTCATTAGAGCAGGCGCTTACACAAGGAAGGCTACTATGCTCAGAATCTGTAAAATAACAATAGTAATATATATATGTGTATATATATGTATATATTTGATGTAACCTATTACTGAATAAAATCCAGTTCCATTTAGCAGGTGTAATAACATTCAGCAGTATAATTCACTGATTGAGAGCATAGTATATACTCTGGAGTCACTTTCCTTTGCTTGCAATTTTATTTATTTAAGAACTAAACAGCTACTCAGATGATTCATCATGATTCATACTGCAGAGATAAGGACAGAGAATACAAATATAATGTCATTGTTTTCTCTTGGGAGAAGAAATGCTTCCATTTTCTTCTTTTATCTGTAGAATCATCACAGAATGTTTTAAGTTGTTATTAGTTAATTTGTTTGGATATCATTTGCCCATCCAATCTCAGCTTTTCAACTTGAGCAAAGCATAAATCACGGTTTCCTTTGGCATTGAAGTCCAGCGTGTTGCGATATAAACCACTGATGCCCTTAAAGCAGTGTCAGTAGTTCTTTCTGACCACAAACTGAAGTGTTTGTTTTGTAATGCTTGCTGGTTTAAACTGTGATGTGATCTGTTTTTCAGTGAAACTGAAGGAAATGTTGAAGAAAATGGTTTAGGGACAAAATGAATACTATGGAGAAGCAGTATGAGCATTTATTGCATTTTCTTTGTTTGTTTGAAAGTGTGGTCTGAATGGATTAATTTCCAAATACAGAATGATGTATCTTGTCTTTATCCCTCCCTGTTGAAGACAGAGCTAGTGTTTACAATCATTTATATCATATTCAGAATAAAAATTATAAATATTGTATATTAGAGTATGAAGTGCTTGGTCAAAACCAAAGCATTACTTCTAACAGTGAATTTAAACCTTTCCATATTGATGCTAGTCTCAATGTGAGGTATGCACATTGCCTGCAAGGTCTTCAGCTGTGCAGGAGATTTGCCTATGATTTGAAAACTGAAGATACAGATATTTTGCAAAGTATTCCAACACAAAATTCATATGCTTGGAGAACAGTTTTCTGGGGTATTGGCCTAACTTACTTTATATTCCTCCAGACTCAACGAGAAGGATACCAAACCTGTACATGAAAAGTGTTGTTAAGCCACGGATTTTAAAATGTTGGAAGAAATTTAATGAAACTCCATAGATTATTTTCTTTTATATAGCAGTCAATATGGAACCTAAGCACGAGCCCCTCTTTCATACTTGAGAGCAGTAGCATCCAATGGCATGGAAAGAAAAGGGTTTCAGAAGGCAACTTTACTGATACTGATAATTAAACATTGCTTCATCATGGTTGATTTTTAAATGTAGGTTACAAACTCATAGTTTATGAGATCTCAAAATATCACAGTCCATATCAATCCTCTTTGAAAAACAGATGAGAGCATATGGACAATGATCTGTGGCTTTCCTTGGCCTGTTACATAATTCTTAAGAGGGAGGCTCAGGATCTAACTCAACTGTAATTGTTAATTTATGAAGAAGAGTTCTGAATGATGTTACCAGAAACACTGGCAACTGTCTTTCTCTTAGTGTTCCTAGGTGAAGAAGTAGATGCTTCTCAATTGCTTGCAGTGGCATCACGCCTGAGGGACACTGCAGAATTGTTCCAATCAGATGAGATGCGCCCAGCGAATGACCCGAGGGAGAGAGCTCCTATCAGAGTCAGGATGCTCAACGATGTGCTGCAAAGCCTGGAGAAAAGCTTCTTGGTTCAGCAAGCTCCTCCAGGACTTTACAGGTAGGATGTTTTACATGTTCCTCATTTGACCTAAAATGCTAATCTTATACTGCTTGTTTTTCAGAACTGTCATTCCCTTCTAAAAGAAATTGAAATGAGTATCCAAGATTAAGGGTTTTTTTTATCTCAAATTTTCTGCAGAAAACAAATTCATTACTTTACAAGAGGTCATTAGAATGCAGCAGAGTAGCATTTCAGTCATGACATTGCTGCTAACAAGATGTACTTGTGATGGCAACTCAGGCAGTGTGACAGATACTTGTATTAGTTGGTACAGTAAGCTTTTAAAAATGGAAAATATTTTGAAGTCTTATAGTGCTTTACAATCTCCATTTATATTTTATTTAAAACTTGTGTAGTTCATTGAAGATTCAGAATTATACAAGATCTTGTGCATCATTATTTAACATATTTAATTACATAGCCCTTGTCTGATTTTCAACCAATTGGAGACAACACACCAGAGTGAGTGATAGAGCCCTAGTCACCATTCATAGCATCCCATCTCCTGTTAGATTTTTTTCTCCAACTCATATTCAGCTGCACTAGCCAGGTTGATCTCAAAATGTCATCATCATTCTATTTTCTGCTTTTTACTTTGTAAGAAGGTCTGCAGATCTCTATCAGTGACCCACAGATTCCTTGGCCCCATGTATATGTTTTGTATAGCCTGGGCTATAGAACAAAGACACATTGCTGTAGAGTCCTTTAAATCTACCCAATGACTCATACATACTTTCTATTGGGGGCATCACCTGGCAGAACTGTCCCTAAAGCCATACCCAGGTTTGACTTTAGAGTGAAATGATTGGCATATCCAAAAAAGATCTCTGAAATCAGCTAGCATACATAATACAGGAGACAGAAGACAGACCAGAGGGACCATTACACAGAAGGAATTGAGGGATCTGTGTTATGTGAGAATACAAATGTACTTACAGGCAGAGCTAACTGAGGTAATAAAACACTATTTTGTTGCAACTGATGGGAAAAATTGTCAAATGCCTTGTTTAAATTGGCGCAAGTGACTGTTTGAAGTGGGCACAAATTAGACAGATGTTAGAAGCAGACTTTGGGAGAAAAGCAAAAAGATACAGCATCAGGAGGAAGAGATTCTACCAAGCATTAGGAATGGCATAAAACAAATGCAGTCGTCTTTTAACAATACCAAAATGGAAAGACAAGGTAGTTGTGGAGAACTCTACAATGTCAGTGAATAAGATCCTCAGAGCTATAATGAAGAAAATATAATGATGATGTTTGGGGAGGGACTAGTTTACTTAATTCCTGCCATGACTGCATTCATAATATGAAGAAATACAGTGAAATGTTACTAAAGAACGAATAGTATTCCACATTTAACACTGGTGTCTTTCTTGTTTGAACTGGTTTGATGTAGCAAAGAGGCTGTAAAATTCTGAATATAACATCCGTGTTGCATCGCAGCAATTGATCGTTGAATCTGTCCCTGTGTCTGAATTTATCCTGATTTTTTAAAAAAGAAAAAAAGAATACCAAAACTTAGGATTCCAGTGAGAGGAATTTCTGAGGTCTCACAATGTTTAAATTCTTGCAGTGCTTTCAGTATTAATGCTTGTTATTCAGCAAATCATAATTGCTAGATATACAGGTATAATGTAAATTAAGTTTTTCACCTTCCTGCTCGCAGCAGCCCTTAGCACATAGTGCAGTACTTATACTGGCAAAGTAGATGTGGTGGAGGTGAAAGTTTCCTCTCCTGATTTCATTAAATGTGATACAAGATTTAATAGCAGATGATAAGGTTACTTCAGAGTCTGTGGGAAAGCACTGCCTGTGGCTTTACTCTGAACTGTTTTACCTAGCCTCATGTGTAGTACATAAAGTAGTGTACGCCTTATGTACCATCAATTTTAATACTTAAAAAAAAAATTAAAAAAGCATTATTTGTACTGCTAAAAAGGGATGCAATCATAGTGTAGGCTTAAATTTAATGCAAACAGAATCAGGGGCAGTGGTAGACTTCTGAATTCCATTCCTGACCTCCAAAGTCATTAATATACTTTCTTTTGGGGGGGGGAAAAAAAAAAAAAAAGAAATTATCTAACAGTATGTCTGTATTTGAGTTATTTTTCCCTGTTTAGAGTGAAAATCTGTCTACTAATTCATGCAGTTATACAAAAATGTTTTATATTATGAAGCTATTACTGGATAGTATCACACGTACACTAGGAATATTTTGGGAAAAAATGTACTTTTTTGTTTGTATAGCTTCATTCTTTACTTCTTGTAATTTGGCAAAGAAAACAAAACAAAAGTCAGTCTCATAGTCAGGACCTCATATGCCATGTTTCATGCCAGCGGGAAGATGGATGGGCAAGTTATAAAGCCCCGAAATAGGGGTTTATAATGGAGATGCTGGCAGCCCTTTAACTATAGCAGCACAAGCAGTGCAGCAATAAATAATATGCTTCATCCGTAAACAGAAATCTAGGATGCAGTTTGCAGCCTTGACCTTCAGGCTCCAACTGTGTTTAGATCATTAAGATTCCATAAATACTGTAATTTATAGCGTTCTGAAGGAAGAATTTGTGTGCACAGTAAAGTACGTATTCTTCATGAAAAAATGATTGCTTCCTGTATACCCATTTGGACTCATATTCTCAACCTCAATCAAAGTACTTGACAAATTTGCTGAAGTTTAGGCATCATTTTTAGGCTTGTGTTTGTCCTAATTCACAACTCTCTGGATCTATGCTGCTTGGCTGTTCTGGAAGTTGAACAAAAAAAAGTGGATTTTTGCTTTATTACAGGAGGTGGGTTGAAACCTACTTGTGCCTGTCAACTAAAGGGAGCTAATGCATCTTTCTCATATCTTCTTTGTATTTTGTTCTCTCACTGCCATAGCTGTGGTTGCTTCTTGCTGTATATATGTACCATATGTATTCTGTGTTTGTGTAGATTCCTCATTCCCATCAGTGTCATACAGTAATATTTGATGCATTATTCATCTCTAACGAGCAATAATATTGTTACGGTTACTAGCATAATTCAAATCATGGATAATTATGTTAGGATGCTCTGACTAAATTTAAGTAACGAGCACTGACATCAGCAGGTTGTTTGGTACAATGTTAGTGTAAATGATTTTCCTTTTCTAGCTGATTTTCATGAAAATTTGACAGTACCGCACTCTTCCCATGGTATTCCGCTTCCATTCAAGTGGGAAGTATACAACTGCAGCTTTTGTCAAAATATTTTAGTCTTATCAACAAATTTTGGCAGAATTAAAAATAATTTTTAAAAATGTGTTGGGGAAGGGTACTTCAGTTATAAATAAACACAGATTGAAGCAAAGACCTGGGGCAATTTCGTGGCAATGAAAGCAGCTGTTTTTTCTTTCTCTCTTTCATGAACATCTTTGTCTTTTGTGCATCAGCGAATCAACTCTTACATTCTGAAAGTCTTGAGCCATGTTTTTGCATCTCTCTATGAATACCAAAAGCACTGATGCTAGCTAGCAATACCACAGTAAAAAAATAGCATGGACACATTTAGCACTGCACAGGAATGTAATCTGCATTGTAGGTAATTTCATGCCACTCCAGTGTTTATTGTGCACTAAAGCAAAACAAACTACTGCAGTTTTTCTATTTCTTATTCTATGAATTTTAAGTTCCTATGCTTCACTTCCAGTCTTCTAGAAACTCATACCATCGTTACTTTTCCCTTTTATTTATTTGTTTTAGTTTTGCCGTTGCTTATCTGCAGCTTGGTCCTCCTTTCCTTTCGTTTCCTTCTGCTTATTTGAATTTTCTGACCACTCATTTGGCTCCTTTCTCTCCAGCAGACATTTGATAAAATGTACTTTTTGTACTTAAAAATTCTTACCTTTTTTTTTTTTTTTTTCTTACCTTATTCCTTGAAACTCTGCAGTGTTTGTGCACTCAAATCAGTTTTTCTCAGTTTAAGTTAGAGATGATGAGTTCAAATATTAAACGCAGAAAAAGTTAAACTTAGCTTCACAAAGAGTTGCTGCTTTTAACTGAGGGCAGCTAGTGGCTGTGGGGTGCAGCAAGGATAGAGGAGGAAAATAAAGTATTTTATTCATAACTTTGGGAAGGATCCTGACCTGCCACTTCCCAGCCCCTGTGATTTAATTGTGATGAAGCTGTGGTAACTGGTGCACTGGGTCAAAAAGAATCCCCCTAATTTCTTCCACTGGGATACCAACTCCTTAACTTTCATCTGGGTGTGGAGTAATGCATTTATCCTAGTGTAGATCAGTACTGGTACTGATAGTGCTCTTAAAAATTCCTGCTGAGTTTATGATTTTTCTCATGACTGATATGCTGAATTATGCCCTTTCCTAATGCTGAGAAGGCGGAATAAAGTCAGAATAATGCATACTCAAAACACCTGATCTGAGTGGCAATTTAAATGGTTTCTCCATAAGAAATACACAATGGCCACGAATCAATGACTATATTTAGTGTGTTGTATGTTTACTATTTTATGACCATTTGCTGCATAAAGTAATACTGAATTAGACATCTTCAGAGATATAATTATGATTGACTTTAAGGCCCATGTAAACAGAGAACATGAAAATGTTTTCATTGTACCTGCATAAGCAGCAAACCACTATGATTAGAGATTATATCATGGCTGGAAAACAGCTTTCTAATTCCCCTGATACGAATGGCAGACCTGTGTGTATATACCTTCATTTATAGCTTCTTGTGAATTTTCTTCCATTTTTTTCAACTAAATCAATTTTCACACTTCTAGAACTGCACAAGGGTATGTGTGAAATAATAGCTGGAATGTTTCATAAAAGTAGTATAAAAACAAGCAGAATTTATTGGGGAAGTAGTTCATTTGTAATAGTCCTTCCCAAAGGGTGTTAACTAGGCCACAGCACTTAGAAATTTAGTGGTAAGATCTTTAATGGGAAAACTATCTTAATTGTGTTTTTGAAACTGTAAATATTGTGTATATATGCTGTGGAATGTAATAGAAATATAACTGTGGTCATTACTTTAAAGGGTGCTTTATGATATCGTTAACTATTTATCTAATAATAACTCTTACCATAACGACCTTTCTGATTTTGACAGTAGTCTCACAGGCTTTATGGTATGGTTGCTTAAGATGATAAAGCAAGTCAGGATGAGAATGAGAGCTGGAAATCGAGGTCAGTTCAGTTTAATGCCACAAGCATTGGACACTACTTCTTGCAGCTTTGTTTATAAATGCTATTCCTCCATAGGAATCGGATGTTTTACACAGCTTCACAGAAATATCTACGAAGCCTTCAGATCATCAGCTGCAAGCTATTTGGAAATAATTTTATTAATTCACTTCCCTCAAGTTCTTACAAATAGTAGCACATCTGCTTTGAATTTGAGTATTACAGATTAAGACATCCTTAAAAGAAAAAATAGTTTCTTCCAAATTATTCAGCATATGTTTCCTTCATTTAAAAATCAAGGGTAGCTTAAATCAAAGAACAACATGCTTATATTTGTTACCAACAGCTGCATTGTTTGAGATTTAGTGAAGTATATCTCCTACCAGTTCTTGCCAGTAAATAACTCCTTAAAGTACAGTTGATACAGTTTAATGCATACCTCACTGTGAGGTATAAACATGTAGGTCCTTGTTCTAAGAAATTACAGAAAAAATATGGAAGGATTTTTTACGTGTATGTGGAGTTGCATATAAAGGATGAATACTCTATGGCAGAACAAGCTAATAGCTTGTGTGGCTTTTTCAGATATTTCTAGACTAACTCAATTTCTGTAAAACCCTAGAGAAAATCATGCCTCATTAATTAAAGGAATACTCTTTAGCTGTGATAAATAATGGCTTGCAACTTATGAAGTACAGTTGCATCCTAATGCTTCTTTATCTTTCCATTTCCATTCTGTGAAGTTGTTCTGTGCTCTGAATTTGTAGAAGTGATTCTTCTACTGACGGATCTTATTTACTCCAACATTAGTAATGAATAACTTAGGGAAACTGAGCAGATTTTCAACAGTGGAAAAACTGAGTGAAAGGTGAAGTTGATGTTCAGCCCTTGCAGTAGGTTATTAGACCACTGAAGGTCCTGACAAAGATCTGAGGCTTGCAGGGTGCAACAGGATGAAATTTAAGCTAGATTGCATTAAGCTTTAGCAATAATTCAGTAAGAGATTGATATTTTATGACAAGACATTCATTACCTTTAAAAAAGTGTTGCAATCAGAGATAACTGCAGGAAAATAAAAAATAATGTGTCTTGCAACCAGCTATCGTTACAGTTTGCCTTCTTTTTTTTTCCTCTGTTTATTTGGCAAGCAATCAATCCAAAGCCTCGAGATGCTGCAAACAGCTGCCAAAATCAGGATTTTTTTTTCGGTGCTGCATGTAATAATCTGACCTCTCAGAAACGGATTCAGACTTGGAATAATTATCTCTTAACAGTCCCATATCCCACCAGGATTTTATTAAATGCATACTGACCAGATCCCCTTTGCCATAATTGCCTCGATTAGTGGCGTCCATACTCCAGTATCTTAATGCAAGATAAATTTCTATCTGGCAGGGATAGTGTTTCTGGTTTGCTGTTGTTACATGACGATGCCTTTGAAATGCCTTTCCTTTGATTAGTGTTCAGCTTGATGCCCAGATTACCTATGGTTTATTGGCTGCTGATACTATGAAAATACGTCTCCTTCTGGCAGCTGCTCAGCTTTGAGAGTATATGATTTCAATGTATCTTTCTATAAGATATACCTATAAAAAAAATTAAGCCTTATAAATGAGAGCACTAAAAGAAGGTAATCCTTAAGAAAGGATGGGCTGTGTAGCAAACAAAAATTATTGACAAATTACAGATAATGGATCCTTAAATATGACATGCTGAGTTTTTGGAGACTGAGGACAGTGATGGAATACACTGACATTTACTGCTCTGTTGCCTTAAAAGGTTGACTGTCACATCCCCATCTGCTCTGGTCATGTGCATGCTGTAGGATACTAATAATTTAATAACTTCTTTCCAAAATTTCAAACTTTAACTCGTTGATAAGCATCTACGTGTAAGTACCTGAATAACTCAACGTACATGTTGTACATCACCTACATGCAAACTTTATTGTAAGCTGAACAATCCTTTTTCACATTGAGATTGATGTTGTAAGCTGGTTTAGTCTTTACTGGCCAATTGTTCTAATATAATTTCCAAATTATTATGAGTTGTTTTAAAGTCATTATATTATTTAGTGTTATCATTCAAGAATTTTTCAAATTCATTTTGGTTTAGTAAAGGTGGCATTACGTCCCTATTTGTGACAACATAAAGTGGCATTTAACTGTACCAGCATTATTTCAATCAGTAATGTATGTTCCTAGGCCTGCAAAGGTCTCATGTAAGTTAGTAGATAAGGTTCATTGAGAATCCATTCTATAAGTTTCTTTGCTTTAGTTTACTGTGGCTGATTCACTTGTACGGAGACATTTTACCTCTTTAAATGCCCTAAAGTTATTAATAAGGTTTTCTACTTCAGTGTTATGCTTTTCAGGTCACTGTGATGTGTCATTGAAACAAGCCCATTAAGATGAGTGATGTGTGTTGTAATTTTGTTAGTGTCATCAGTAAGATACTGCACTTTTCTGTTTTCTCATTCTGTGTGGATCAGGCTGACTGAGAATTACGTGTATGGGATCAAAAGAGTTGAAGATGAAGGTAGATAATTAAGCAAATAGGCTAAAGGCTGGAATCATTGTTTTAGAGGTGTAGGCTACAAAACCAATTTGTATTAAAGAATGTTTAAGTAATTGCACAGTATAAATTAAAGTGTCTTGGGATCGTTATGCATGTTGTGGTCACACAACACCTTCTGCCAAAGTAGTGGCTGAGTTTTAGTTTTTATGTAATTTTTTTAATGAAAACACTTTTTTGGCTTCTAAAGGCATGGAAGTAATAAACCAGACTACCAGTTGTTTTTTTGTTTTTTATCCCGTTTGATGAAGTCTGCACAGAGATAATCAGAATTATAGAAATTGATTCTCACGTATGTGTGTAAAGGCAGAAATCATTTTATACAACAATAAGGGCAATTTAGCTGTCAAGAAAATACAAGTAATTGGAAAATATGAGACCCAATTGATAGTCTCTAGTAGAAAATCTGACAAAGACAGGTATTGTGTAATGCTACTTATTATTATAAAGTATTTAAATAAAAAATAGATTATGTCATGCTAAGCAATCTGCTATTCTTAGGTCATATTGCTGTTGCAACAGTTAAGACATTCTTTTAAACTATGGTAACAGACTGCTTGTCTCATTCATTCATCAAATTACTTTGTTTTTCTGGTTGGATGCTGATTTGCACTGCAATCAGGTGAGATGGGTTGGGAAAGTTTGCCTTTTACCACCTGCCATTGGAATCCCAGCAGTAGAATTAAACTCTATCAACATCCTTTAATTTCAACGTAAATCATCTTTTTTTTTTACTTATGTGCCTTGTTTACAGCACATTTGAAGATATGAAAATAAAAGACCAGTTTCCATTCACCTCAGATATTTTCTTAGCAGTCCCCAAAGTTCCAGCCTTCAAATCATTCTTTTTAGAGTGTGATTCCTAGAAGACTAAATGTTGTTCTGCTGGTGGTTTGTTGGCCTATGATGTTTTTAATAGTTGACATTACAGCCTACAAAGGAATAGAGAGATATAGATCAAGATGCCAGTGTTGTAAAGCATTTGGAGCAGAGTCCTTTATGAAACTCTCCCATCTGCCAGCCACCAGCTAGGACTGTCTGAAACCTCCTGAGAGTAGAAAGTAATGTAAACAAAGATTGTCTCTACCATTGCCACTGCAGTTCAAGGTCATTGTGGGGTTGTGAACAGGCTTCTGTCTGTCTGTGAACTGTGGATATGACAGAGGAAAGTTCTTCAAAAACCTGATTCTGCATGCACTGATCTCAGCAGGAGTCCCTGAATTGATTTCAGAGGGAGCAAAATCAATCCCCACTTTGAAAACTACAGTATTTTCCACAGCACAGCCTATCCTTAAAAACCAAGAATATTTCTAGTTCTCAGCATACACAGTTTTCGTTTACTATATCACAGAGAAGCTTTAAGGACAATCCATAATATAACTTCAGTCTTTGAAAAACATTGTCTTTTACTCAAAGCACCTTTTCAGTCCGAAAAACATGGCAGAAGATTGTGGCTGTTCTGTGGTGTCATCACCATTCTTCCTTGCAGGCTGGCAATTGAATGACTTATAAGATGCAGTTTTGTGATCATCTGTCTTGTAGGTGGTTAGCAGTTTTATTACTAATTTGTTGTTACCATTGGACCTGTCCTGTCATGCAATTAGGTTACTAATGGATTATCTAAATTGTCCTGATTTATTTCTGGTTTCATTCAGAGAAACAACTTCTCTGCTGCCCTGAACCCCTGCCTTGCGGTTAAGGATAAGGTGATGAGGCACCAGAGCACTTGTAGCTTTTCCGTTTCAAATTTCACTCACTTCTGTTTACAATCAAAGGAGCCCCTGGGTGGAGATTTATGATATTGACATGTTCCTTTAATTAGGATAATGATCACACCTGCTTTCAGATGATATTTATAGCCTGTTTCAAAGGATCTCATTGAAATCAATGAATAGCTTTGTATAATGAGCCTTTAGCACATCATACAGGTAATCTTCCAGGGATTTGGGCATCACCTTTGCATGTATCTTCAAATGAACCATTAAAGAAGTCTTGCAGATATTATATAGGGAAGAAAAAAAAACCAGATTTTGTCTTGTAGGATTTACCTGTGTATCCCACTTATTTCTTTCTTCAAGTATGTGACATTAAAAATGGATTGTTCCTGTGTTGTCCACAAAGGATGAACTAAGGGTGCTGCTAGAGACAACGAGAGTTTAACCATTTTTTTTCAGTACAGCTGCAATTTCACCTCTGAAATATGAAATAAATAATAGGAGCAGATAGGAAGTTCCATGCCTACAGTCAAAAGTAATGACTAAACTTATTTTTAGAGAAGACTAAGTGGAGTCCAGCTGAGACATGAAATTCTTTGTGAAGGTTGTGATGGGCATAAGCTCAAGATATTGATGGAATTTTCAAAGGCCAAAGAGGAATTTGAGATTTCTTTCACAGATTTTGTGTATGTTTCATCATATTTACACGTAAATCAATGGACAGATACAGTTTACAAAGCCTAATAAATATGCAATTGTCTTTCAGTCTGCCATGGGTCAGCTTTAGTGTGCGCAGCATGTACCGTCTGTAACTTGTGACTGATACTTGCAGGGATTCTTGATGATTTCTGACGATTGTTTTGAGCAAAAAGTTTATCATTCTCCATTGTTCTCTTTTAGAAATATTCTTTACAGGCTAGATGAAAGAACAAGCCAGTTCTCAGTACTGCTAGAGGCACTGGAGCACTGCAAACTACATCAGTCAAATGAGACCATTCAAGCAGCCTTGTCAGAGGTGCTGAACAGCATCAGTTCAGCTCAGGTTTACTTCAAAGCAGGACTTGATGTTTTTGAGACTACCTTAGCTGGAAAGAAATGAGAGAATTGTCTGCATTCCAAGACATTTGTTTACAACTCACTAAACAAAAGTTCGACTTGGACCAGAATTTCTCTGAGGATAAAACCTTTCTCAACTTTTCTTTCAGTTGGCGCTTAAATGTAATGCAATGTGTGTTTTTATAAACAGAAGAGAGTCTTTTGCACTGTTTACAGTGTATCTCAACTGTCTGTTTCTGAATGTATAAAACAAGGGGAGGGAATAACAGTGATTTTTGGAAGGATGTCTGCTGTATTTTTATATGTGAAGTATATTTTTATGAGCTCAATCTCGCAAAGTACCACGCATGTCCTGTGATACACTGAAGACCTGGTTCTGAGACACCCCAGAAGAATGCCCAGGTGAGCTTTCCATGCCTATTCTGTCAGAGGAATGACTTAAGTGTACTGTTGCGTTTCTTAACTTCCCCAGCAAACTCAACAACTTCTTTACTCCTTTTAGAGTAAGTAATTGAAGGATGTGGCATTTCCTGATGTATGCAGCGTGGAAGTTAATCTGGAAATGCTCCAAACTTGCTTATCAGTGCAATCCAGCATCTTTGCTCCTGTGGAACAATAAATACCTCAATTCTGAGATTATAGATAAACTTTGATTATCCCATCTCTGAATGAAACAGAATTGTTTTCTCTACTAATTCTCAGAGAGAGAATTTATGTAATGATTTCAAGCAATTTGAAAAGCTTGCATCAGTAGTTAAATGTACGCAGAAATATTTTGAATCTTTATATTCAATAAAAGAGCTGCTTAGTCCAAGGTCTACAGGCCTTGTAAGCTTTATTTTGCTCATCAAGGTCTCCCTAAATTTTTAGGGAACAGTAAATGAAAATAAGAGCTCGAACTTCTGGGAACATTTTAGATCTTCGACCACTTGGCCATTTTTGCTATTCCAGTACTGACCAGCATATATAGGACCTGGATTGTTGTCAGAAAGAAAAAAAAAAAAAATCATTCTCTGCCACAGAACCGGGAATGCACCTCTGAAGTCAAGCAGATGCTGTAATCTGTTCAAACTGTTAGCTTGAAGTAATCTCTGAATGAAAGGATGAGGGGGTTCAGTGTCCTAAACCTCTAAGGGGATAACATTCCCTTAAGTATTGCAAGTCTTAATATATAAACACTTCAGGTTGTTAAACCCTATTGGGTTTAGAATTTTACAATTTCAAATGATTCTGGGAAGAGCTTAAAAATTTTAACTTTCTATAGATTCTTAGAATTAAAGTATAATTTATTTGTTGGAAACATTAAATGTGTTGTTACCCAATTTCCCATGGAAACATTAGAAAAACATTTCAAGTATCTATGTGAATGTAAAGAAACGCCTTCAGGAAAATTTCTAAGTGCACTATTTGATGAAAGTATGAAAGCTTATGAAAATGACACATTTATAGTGTATGTTCACATAGTGAAAAGTGAGAGTTGTTTACAGAAGCACTGTTTCTGTTTTCCCAAAGATGTTGGCAAATGGGCCTCTGTTAGCAGCATCCTAGTGTAGGGTACGTACACTTGTGTTGTTTCTACATTTCTTTGCAAGTTGTTGAAGTGTGAGCAAAAGCATACCTGGCTGAGCAGGTGGGGCTATGCAGCTGTACAGCCACAACTGGAGTGAGAGCATTTTCAGCAACAGTCAGTATGCATGAACTTAGGTATTATATCCTCATTTTACTTGGCATAAGCAAGATAAGCAAGAGTTTATGATTATTCTTTTGCTAATATGTTTACTGCAAAGATAGTTTGACTTCTGAAGAGTAACGTTTATTATGGTGTTCCAAGTCTTGTCTGTCCTTTTGTTCAGAAATTTTAATTACAGCAATATTTGAATGGTTGGAGTAGCTACATCTGACACGTTTATTACATGCTCCAAAATTAAACTGTGTTTTCTAATAGAGGCAACTCTTCTAACAGTGTGTTTAGTAACATGTTCTTTACAGTGGTGACTCATTATGGAGTCATCTGTGGTCTTAAATGATACAGAGTCAGGTGCCATTAAGAGACCAAAAATGGAAATTATCACTTCCTTTAACTCTGCCAGGTGAATTTAATAACTGCTTCCTGTATAGCCCAACAAGACTTCCTCTAGCGTAGCCTGAAGTGTACTCATGCAAACTCAGTGAAATCTTTTGGGAAGAGTATCTCTCATGTATGATTTCTCAACCATGTAATTCTTCACTAAAACATTTATTTTGTTTTCTCACTAATATCCTTCTAGAACAACTTTAAAAATAGCAGACTTCAATGTGCTCCACCACAAGAGCCATTGCTACTATAAATACCTGTCTATTCTAGAGACAATCACATATTCTTGTTATAGAGATGAATCAGGTGAACTACTCAAGGACTAAAATGCATTGATGTCAATGCAATCTCACACTTCTAGATCTCGAGGCTTTTATTTCAAATGTTCAGACTGTATGCAAGTGAGTGCTGAGTGATAATATTTGCATCAATATAATTTTGAAATAGGCATTTTTGAGCCATATTCTCCCACTGATTTTTAAATCCTACTTTTTTACTTCAAAGCATTTTATTGCAAACTAAGGTCCTAAATATCTGGATTATTTCTAACAGTTTTCCTGCTGTGGAATATCAGTTAAGAGAAGATTTTAGTGAATCATAGTTGCTTACCCAGACTGAATTCACTCCTGCATTGTTTTGAAATGAATTGAATGCTTTTGAAGTTTGCAGAACGCTTGCAAATTGCATAAATGATAGTAAAATCTGTAACCTTTCCAGAAGTATCAACTGCTGGAGACAGTATAACAAATGCAGTGATTGCTGAGTAATCTATACTCATACTCTCAGAGACCAGAAAATCATTGCAACTTGCAACATTTGTGTGTTGAGATAGTTGATAATAAAAGTCTAATAAGATTTTATTAGTGCATATTTTAGAGAGTACATAAAGAAACTAAAGTATAATCAACTCAGATGAATAGTAAGTACATGGGAGCTGAATTTTGAGTACTAACTTTAAAAAAGGCAGTGAATTGCTTTGATCATCCAGAAAAAAACTAGTCTGTTTTGATATACACGTCTGTGCAAATATACAAAGAGACAAATATACAAATGCGTTGTATCTTGAAAACATTGTAGAAATACTAATTTACTTGCAATGATTTGATGCATCTGCATAAACACCAATGTAAATAATAACTGCATGCAAAAAGTAGCTTGCACTGCTTCACTTACCTTTTAGAAAGTATTTCAGTCGGGAGGTGTAAAAGGGCTCTTAGCTGACCTCAGTTCCTGAAGCAGTAGATAGGGAACAGCTCAACCTCCCAGATATCACAGAAGGAACCTCTGAAGGTCATCTAGTCTATATCTAGTCCCTTTTTCATGCAGGGTCACCTAGAGCTGCTTTCTCAGGAAGGGGCTATGTCCAGTACTCTTGGGAATATCTCCAAGTATGGAGATTCTACCACTTCTCTGGACAATGGGTTCCAGTGCACGGTCACCCTCATAATAAGAAAATATTCTTAAAAAATTCTTCCATAGTTATAGTTTCTCCAAATCTCTCTCTGTATTTCTTAGTTGTTAAATTGTTAATAAGTTAATTAAACTTACATTCAAAGAATAACCATCATTTCAGTCAACTCTTGGCAAAGGAAAGCATATGAAGAAAGTATACAAGGAAGGTATATAAGGAAATTTGTACTTCAAGACATAAGGATTATTTTGAAGTTGTAGAGACTAGTTTTTGTATGCTCTGACATCTTCACAGAGCCTGGTTCCCAGTCGCAGGGTTTCTGCACACATTAAGAGACTTGCTGAGAACAAAAGATGCAGGGAGAAAATGCAGGGAGAAAATGCAGAGAGCACATGGGCAGCTATATTCTATGAATGTATCTACGTTACCCAGACTTCAGGAGCTCAGTGCAATTCTGTATTTTGTGTTATGTAGAATGACAGGCAAGGTAATTGCATGGGTCATTCTAGCTTTAAAAGCTATTAAATGCAACAAATGCAGTTAAGTCTGGGCCTGCATTTTCAAGGGCACAGTTAAAATGTTTCTCAAAAGCCTTATGTGGTAAGCTGTTATCTGTGTTACCCAGAAAGGGATATCTCTGACAAACGTTGTGAACTCCATCTCAGGAACAAGTATAGAGTGGAAGGTGTTCATTCCCTTTGGCTCTCCGGCATTTTATTGGCATTCCTTCATTTTGAGAAAGGTGAGTGATAGGAAACAAATCTCATTTTAAGATGTGGGAGACCCAAATTTTGAGTGCAGTTAGCCTTATAAAGCATTGCAAATGTTCAGAACATAGGAAAGTGTCTCCTGATGGAGCTCTGAGTCCATAAAACTTGGGATAGAGATTCTAGTATGGCAAGTAAAGGTCTCAGAAATAGAGAATAAATAACTAGTTAGTGTCTATTAAAGGTTGTATTTATGGTAAAAATGGCTTGCCTGTCAGTACAGATATGGGATTGCATGTCAGTCATTTCAGTTTTCCTGTTATGTCAGATCCCCAATTTTTTTTGCTGACTTTCCTTGTATCAGTGAGTATTTGACCCTGTGTACTTTGTCTCACCACATCTAGACCTGGTTCTGTGTTTGAATCAGTTTAGCTTCTTTGCCCATTGTGCTTGAGTTCAGTGGAAAGTTACAAAGGGTTGTAGAAGATTTGCTCACCTGGTTTAGTAAGTTTTGATTCTAATTCCTAGTACAGCTTACTGTATTGGAAGTGCTGGAAAGCCAAAAGTCCTGGTCAAACCCAAATGGATAAATATAAAGAGATATCATCTGTTAAATTCAAAGTAGTGTCTGTTGAGTATGCACAAACTGCAAGTTTTCAGTTGTAACTTTTTGAATGGCAATAGAACAAAAAAAATTAGCTTCTGGATCATTTCTGCAGGAAATTTCCTCATAAGTACCAATGTAGACAGAAAGTAATCTTGAAGGTTTTGATGTAAATCTTTTAAAGCTGAATGAATATTAAAAAATGATAGAGAAACTTAACCAGAGGTGGTACTAGCTGCTGGCAAAATCAAACAAGTAGTATGACAGCATGTGATTTTTTTTTCTGGCCACGTACACACCACCTTTCATTAAATAATGGCTGCATACAAAAGGGGTATGTATAAATATATGAGAAAGAAAAGATGGTTAGAGAAGAAGCAAAACTTGGCTCCTGTATTTCAGTATTTTAAATGATTATGGATGGCAAAGACTCAAGTCATATGCATAAAAACGTACTTGAATTTGGACACTTGAACCAAGGAAGTGCCTAAAAATACTGAAGACTCGTGGAGGAAGCAGATCAGTAACAAATTATTTACGAGTGTCTGCATTGGACTGTATATTTCCTAAAACAATGGTGCTATGAGACCCAACGTTGTTTTTCCTTAGTTTTAATCCCATTGTCCCTCGTTGTGTCCACACACTCATCGTAAATGGAGAATATGTACACTTGTAGATTGAGATTCATTGGAAGTTTATTTCCATTTAGTCATACTGGTCTGTTTCTTTCAGTGGGACTGACTTTACCATGAGCACTTATTAGGATACGGTCCTTCCTTAGGATTTGGCTACTGTCTGTGGAATTTCCCCAAAGTTTTAATCACAGAATGTTGTTTTTAGTCTTTTCTGTTTAAATCTCTCAATGTAGATTACTACATTAAGGAGAATCTGGGGAGTCTCTTGGTGAATTAAAATAAACCCACAGGGCAATATATAAATGTGTACATGCAAGTGATGTATTATAATTTAGCATTAACTGAATGGTTATAAATGTCAGTGTGGATTAATGTACACGTTCTCATATGAGCTTCACAGATTGGAATTAATACAAGGGCTTACAGTGAGAAATTTAATCAGACTATGGGTGTGGAACAACTTTTGCTACGAAAATGCAGATATATAGTTACTCGTCAGCCTAATCCATTTTGTTAAAAAAGATTATTTGGTTTTGTTTAAGCTACTTATCTCTGATTTATTTTCCAAGAACCCTTTGAAAATGAAGTCTTGCTCTTTGTTTTTCTTCTAAATGCCTGCTGTCTCTGGTGTTTATGGAAAGCTTACCATGTCTTAAGACAATGCAAGGTCTTCCTGTCTGATCACTCATGGATTATTTGATGCAATTAGAAGTGGTATTTTAAAGCACAGATCTTGAAAGAAAGTCATTTACTGAGCTGTGAATTTATATGATACAACATGCTTGGGTGGCTGCTATTGCCACATGGCGGTGGAAGTAGGCAATGTTAGGCTTTCAGGCACTAAAGAGAACAGATATGGTTGTGTGATAATATTGAATTGACCTGCTAATTTTCCCTCATTTGAAATTGTTCTAGTTGGAACACACTGGTGATACGGCACTGTAACACTCAGTTCTCTTAGCTCCAGCTACTTAATACTTATTACAGGTGTAACTTACTACAGGTGTTGTCTGAGCTATCAGGGTGCTCCCACAGTTTATAATAGAACCCTTGTATCCCCAGTCAGCTTTTATATGTAATACAGTCCTGGCACTGATCTGAATGATTCTGAAGTAGGATGGACAAGTCTGGCCAAGGTCAGGATGCCGTACCCCACTGTCCTTAAAAAGTTCAATAAGATATTTTGCAAGTACTTCCAGGATTTTTGGAGTTTTCAGTCTGTGTACAGAGGATTCTGAAGAAATGTAGTGGAACACTGTTGTTTTTTTCATGTAATCTTATTTCCTGTTCTCAACAGCTGAAACGTCTTGTAATCAATGAATGCACTAGAGGAGAAGTAAGGAGGTACTTAATATTTTATACTTAAAGCAGATAAGATGAATACAAATTCTCTTTGCTTTCCATTTGCAGTTTATGCAAGCCAATGTGCAGCATACCCTTATCACATATATTATGATTTGGTATTCTGAAACAAATGGAAAATAAATATAATTCCATATCCAGCGGATATATAATGAATATATAATGAATTCAAGCAACACTTCATGTGGAAGTGTGTTAACTATTTGTATGCAGTAAGATATATGTTAGTAAAGATATTTTAAACAGATAGTCTGGAGGGTTTTAGTACAGGTCTACCAAGTAATATTCTTCTGCCTAAGGCCAGATATTAGCATTGCATTCATCCCTAGTTGTGTTTGCTCATTGCTGTACCTTTGAGGATTAATGCTCAAATGCTCTTATCAGTGATCGTGTTAGTCTCAGTATGAACTATTATTTTTATGTCGCATAACACCTTACAGATTTTAACTAATCAGATGGAATATGGAAGCATTTCTGCCTTTTGTATTCAAGGGAGCTGCTGTCAACTTGTGTTATCTTTGACACAGCATGTGGGATGCCTGAATGATGACTTCATTCCATCTACATCCAAATTTTCATGTAGTAAAATCACAGTACCACAACTGATAGCTAGTCAATTCAGAATATTAAGTAACTAGGTTTTTTGAACAACAGTAATATAATCTTGATGCAGCGATTCCTGGAAACCAATAAATATCATATTATGCGGAAATGTGCAATGAAAGGTGATTTGTATAATGCATTATAAAATGTCAAGTCTGAATAAAACAGTGTATTTGCAACATTAATTTACTTAGTATGAACTGTACATTTATAACATAGCATAAGGAAAAGGTAACGTTAACTATTAATGTAAGTAGATTGTATGTACTTTGATTAAGAAGTACATTTTACTTATTTGTGCTATGAATATGATTTTTGCAGTCTGTGACAGTGTTTGTACAGAAGGCACTGTGGGCTGGAATTCAATAATAGACATTTTTTGAAAGTGGTTGTGAATTAGACTTTTTTTTCATAGTTTTTGTTAGAAATTGAACTGGAATATGAAGATTTGTATAGTGTACATTGCACTGAATGATTTGGAATTATATTCATTTGCTTTTCTGTTGTTTTTGCTTTCTTTTTTTTTAATTCGTTCTGCCAGTGAGCTGTAACATATACCTCTCAAGCTGCTGATTTGGTAACATGGATCCCAGGGCATTAAAGTGTAATAGAAACTTGGAAGAAGGAGAAGCATAAGGAAGAAAAATATAGCTAGACAGAACCTCAGAAACTGGGATCTGACAGGTAAACTTGGTATTATACGCTTTTTAGATGTTGGTAGATAGCTAGCCCTGATATTCTGATAATTGGTCTTTCAAGTGTAAAGAAATCAGCCCTGTATGTCTCTGAGAATCACAATTCTCAAAAATAGATACTTTGGATCAAACTCCCAAGCATTCAGCATGAGACATACGAAAACCAAACACATGGGAAGAAAGCAAAAACCAACTTTGAATGCTATTTGATGAAAGAGACTAACTAGTTCTGAAAATCTTGATGAAATGTCAAGATTATATGAAATTCAGATGATCAGTTTTTTCCTGTAGATCAGAGGTCCTGAAGTCATTAAGTAGATACCTTGTGAAAATAAGAATTCCATGTTTTGCTAAGAGTACACAGGTTGCTTTGAAAGTAATGCCTCCTGTTTGTTTCCGAGGAAACAGCAACCAGTAAGAGAGAGCACAGTAACTATTTCTTGGAGCAAATTCTCAGCTACAAAATGTTATTTTTCAGCATAGTCACCACCATTTTTACCAGCAGTAAACAAGAGCCTGCATGCTGCACTTGTAAAAATCTGCTCCAGCAGAGGTGACCTGCTGTCATCACTGCTGAAATGCACCACTCACCTCCCACTGTTTCATCTCCATAAATGTTCAGCAAGTGTCAGTGAATGGCAACGGGTGCCATTTTTCTCACATGGAGTAATTCAGTGTCACACCTTTGCTTTATACACACTTTCATGTCAGACGCTGTTTTGTCAGTCTGCCCCTCTGCTGCCATCTGTCTCACAGCAACAAAATGGAATGGAATATTGTTGGGAATATTCAACATTTGCTGCCATACCACCAACTCTTGACATCATGAGTCAAAAAAATAAAATAGGAGGCATGACTTTCAGAGCAGCCCTTCCATAAAGGAGAACTTTAAGTCTTTACTAATGAAGCACTTGAGAGGTATAATGTAATAGTGTCATTGTAAAATGAATGTGCATTTTCATATTTTATTTCAATTTTGTATAGTTTTGGTTGTTGGTTGGTTTTTTTTTTCTTTTCTTTTTTTTTTTTCTTATTTTTTAATTGCAATTTTGTTCACCAGATTAAAAATAAAATTGATACCTTTTGGGTGTTCTTAATAATGGCTAGAATGTAAATCTGGTTTGGTACGTTAGCTCTGTACATACTGTGGCTCTGACTACAATATCTCATGGAATGTCAAGGACTAATTTGTGAAACATTCACAATATGTTTTCTTTAAGCCATGTAAATGTGCCATGAAAATAAAAGTAAGCTGTACATCAACTTGTGTAAGAATCTGATTTTCCATTCCTACTGATAGATCTGAGCAAGTCAGTATCACTGAAAAACATAAAGTCAAATATCCTTTGCTTTAGTATCAGAATCCTCTATGGCCTTGCCCAGGAGACTTAAACCTTATTTTCTCTTATCACGTATCTATTGGAACAATAAAATTATTTGTATATAGGCATATATATACATGTTATTTACATATATTGTATATATATTTTAATGTGTTATAATAGTTCTGAGTAGCCAAGCTTTGTACAGAATGCGTTTGTCTGAAAGAATGGAAATATAAAAACACCTTCTCCACTTTTTCCTTTAACCTTCAGCTAGCTATATAGCATCTTTAGCATTTGTTATTCCTTCTCAACTAGTAGGATAGAGATCCACATTAGAATGGAGTCCATGTGTAATTATGAAGGCATTTGCATTTTATATGTAGCACTAGATATGGTAACCATGCAAATGAAGTGATGAGTAATTTGACACTGTCACAGTTTAATGTTTGTGTGCTATCTTATGAGTAGGGTGGAAGCAGAAACAATGAATCCAGCACAGTCCTGATGAAAGTCCTCAGAGTGACAAAAATAGGCACTGGGAAAGGCAGCTGCTGCAATGAGGATTTTGCTGTAACAGAAAGCAAAAGGTGGAGGTCTGATTCTTGCTCGAAGAACTGATCCTGTTTAACCAGCCCTGAAGCTGTTCTGAATGTGACCAGTGAGAATGGATCGCCCCACGCTGATCAGTTTATAGTGGGAAGGTCAAGGTATGAGACAAGGGAGGATAGACTAAAACAAGTTACAGTAGCAAATCTCTTTGAAAGAGAAAGCAGGCCTGTGAAAGCTAACCTTCTATCTTTCATCAGCAGGAAGTGGCACCGAGAGAAGAATCAGTTTTGAGATACTTAGTAACAGCAGCTTTCTCCCAGAAACCCCCCTTTCTCCCTAACAGGCAAGAAGGAAGAGTGAGTGGTCCAAGGGCTAGATAAGGTAAGATAGATCTAAATAAGTGAGTTTAAAAAGCATTAAGGCTTTTGTTGTGTCACCAAAGCAGATAGTTCTCTCAGCAAAGTGACCTTGAAGAGTCCACTGACCTTGCTTCAGCCTCTTCCTGCTTATAATCTTCTGAGCTGAAGAAGCTCTGGGCTGCGTCTCAAATACTGTGAACCAGGACCAGTCCTGTGAGACTGCCAGCATACATCAAATGAAGATCTCATCCACTTGTTTGAGGCTGAGCTACAAATGGGAGAAGCACTCTCTGACACTGCTTGACAGTCTCATTTCACAAAAAATCTAGTAAGGTTTTCTAGTCAATGTCTTGAATTTGTCTTCAGTGTATTTCAGCTGAGGTCAGTGATATGCCAGAGATGAATTATCCCATTGGGCAAGGGTTGCTTTTACTGCACAAAAGAGAGCACATATCAGAACTAACACCATGCCAACATTTACCTCCCCTTAATGTCAGTGTCATTGGTTTATAGTGGCTAATGTACTTACAGATTTGACTTCTCCCTTGAACAAAAAGTTACCTGCCACCCCGAAAGCATAAGCTGCTTTCATACTGTATAATTCAAACCAGAATGCCAGGTAGTGGCATTCTGTATCCCCTAGCCTTGACTTGAGAAGGTGAGATAAGAACTCTGTCATTGTCTCTTCTACGGGAAGAAGGGAAAGTGTGATTTCTATGAAAATTGTAGTTAGAGATGTACTTTAACAGCTGAAAATATAGAAAGATAAAATATAAAGCTTAAAACAGCATGCGTTCACATAGCTTTTAATCACACAGTTTAGAATGAAAGTTGTAGAATGATTATGTAAAGTGAAGCAAAAAGGGATAATTTTACGTCAGTATTGAAGACAAAATGTCTGAAACCATGCCTTTGAATTGATGGAATGAACTTACGGAGGCTGTTACAGAAGAGAGAATAAAAACCTTAAGGTTAAACATGGTGGTTTAAGATCAAGTAGCACTGATATGTGTAAGTTGTAGAGCAGGAGAAGACCTTCTGCCATATGACTACTCAGACTCTGAAATATCTAATACCTATCCAAAGGAACTGTTGAATTCCAAACTAGAATGCAGCATCCAGAAAAGCCAGGAGAAAAGGGTCTGTTGTCTGCACCTACCACCAAAAGGTTGACATTTCTAGGTTTATTTTTGTGTTTTTCCTCTGAATAATAACAGAGATCCATAAAGATGGATTTGTCTAGCCTGGGTGACAGGCAGGTGTTTGTCAGCATGGGACTGCACATGAAAGATGGTCAAATTAGCTGAGTAAGTTTCCACATATGTCATGTGTCACTGCATTTCTTAAAGTGAAAGATCACCATGTTATCCTAAATGATGATGCAGAACTATAGTGGGGGACCTTGATATGCAGATGTTACTTCTGAAGTGAGCAAGAAAAATGAGCTGATACCCCCACTTGTGAAGTTCACATTACAAATGCTAGCAGAATGACCCTCTAATGAACACCAACTGAGTTCACTTTTAGGACTCTGCCATTCATAAAGTGCTTGTCATGCTCTCCTAGCCTAACATAATCAGGGCCCTATGAGTAAGTAATAGCCTTGTATTCATAATAAGGCAATTTATTATCCTGTATGTAAAGTGACAACTTCATTATCATTCACTATTATGAAATAGCAGGGAAAGCAGCAGTTCAAATAAAAAGGCACCTTTTTAAATCTTTTTAAAGTATGAAAACTCAATACATAAACTTGTGACATGTAACATTTTTATTAATATATGAAGAATTTATCTTGATTTTCCATAGCATACTTTACTGATATTTTATCATTACATTTTGAGAGAAATATTTACAGTGGCAGCTTGCAGCATCCTGGTTTCTTTTTTTTTCCCCCAGCTACCTTTGTATCTCGCACTGAGTACTTTTAGACTGGTGGAATTCTGCCTCAGTTACTTCTATAGCTATCCAAGGAATTTACTCTGGTCGGTGCAAATATGTAAACTGAATGCAAATGCTTAGTTCCAGTGACAGAACAGTGGAAAAATACTTGCCAGAGGGTTGGCCCCATTACTTCTATGAGGCTTACAAATTCTATATGTAATAAACACCTGTCCATTCAGCTCCTGCTGGTTCTACTGCCTTGTTTGTTTGTTTGTTTTTTTGAATACAGGGAACTATCTCAGAATGATTATACAACTTTTCTGTTCTCTATAAATATTTCTGAGAACAAATCCTTTTCAGAATACATTAATTTGCTTCAAATGACATATTGGTGCCTACCATTCTGTAATTCCTGAATCAGTAAAAATGAATGTGTCCATGATTGGCTGCTCATTGAGTAGACACTAGAACGTTCTATAACAAAGTGTGATTTGGTTGGTGATCGAATATGTTAGGGTACCAAGTGTAGCTGGGAAGGTGTGTTATGTCAGTGAGGACGAACAGCATGAAGTTGAGAGTTGATACACCTCTTTATCTCTTCGGAATGTTGTAGGCTTTGTATATTCTAATAACTTTTCAGCACCAGTTTGCTTTCTGAAGATCATTCAGTGCTATGACCGGGCCTCACCCTGCACACCTTGGAGATTTCTAATGCAGTCTGCCTGAGGAACTATTTTACAGGTATGCTATGAATGTAATAAAATCTTCTTTAAGATGGAGCAATGGTTATTGCTGTTATGTGATACTTTCTGAAAAACTTCAGCCAGAAAATGTTTGCCTTCTAATGTTGTTAGCAGTCAATAATGGATAATCTATACGATGAGCGCTAAGATAAACAGCTATACTAAACCAGCAAATAAGTTTATTCAGAAGAAATAATGACTTATATAAGCACATCCAAGTCTCTGCTCTGATCTGTATCGTGACAGCCTATAGACGTGAAAGGATTTTGCAAAGAACCAGGAAGACAGGCATACCTGGGACCCCCTGCGTTCCAGCAGAGAGCCATACCTGCTGGACCGTCCTTCCTAAGCCTTTGTCAGAGGCAGATTTTTGCCAAGATAAATGTCTCTTGTCAGAGAACAGTTACATACCCCCTTTTTCTTTTTTTTTTCTTTTTTTTTTCTCCAAGAGGATGTTCCAAGACTTAAGAATTCTCTCTCTGACCAATTGTATGACACTTCAGATAAATCTTTATATGCGATAATACTCAAGGACCTAAGTAATACATCATATTTGATCTGACCAGGCATAAATCATTTATTCATGATATATCATTCATAACTTGATTCATTGACTCATCTTTAGACAAGACAAGGTCAGTAGAAAAAAATGATTAAGCTTTTTGCCTGCAGGAAAAAGAAGCTTAAACAATAAATTCATCTTCACATCTGACTTTATGAAACTTGACAGAGAAGATTTTAAAAATAGAAGTAGAAGACTTAAAAAGCCAGCTTTTACTCCCAATTACACTGATGTAAATCTACAGTCACTCCACTGACTGTAGAGTAAATGGGAAAACCCTGCATGAGTCAGTGGAATCAACTCTGGACTTCTTATCATCAAGGAAGAATTTGATTCTGAAAGAGGGGACATGGGCATTTAAAGTTGAAAATGATGTGCCTGAATATTTTATCAGATCAAAGATGGCAGATCAGACTCCATATCCACTCGTATAATTATAAATCTGGCGACTTGACATGAAATTTCAGACTAGTCCGAGCCTTCTAGCAAGCTCAACTAAACAGCCTCCTTGATTTACAGTTGACATTTCTGCCTGTGTTACCATTAGAATTTAATTTCAGTGGAGCTGTTGTCCCCTTGACAGCAGCATCTTGAGAAGAGGTCATTCTTTCTTCTGTTAAATCACGTAAGGTGGAAGAGCATGTCATTTCCTGGCCATGTGTCCATGGTCCTAGCACTCTGCTCTGATATGTTTCCAAGTCCTCTCTCATAGAAGAGGGCCAAAACTTCCTCATAAACTTCCAGTGCAGCAATGACAATACTTGTTGTGGAATAATATTCTTAAGAAGAAGTAATAACCATGATTCAGATAAAGTAAGGCAGATTCCTCCAAGTAATTTAGAATTGTCCAAGTGTTTAAGTGTCCAGAAGGCACAATGAAATTCAAATAAATGTCTATGCATTTTTTTTTAAATAAACCGAGTTCTCAAGGTTGAACTTTATTCAATTTAGTAGAAATCTCAACTCAGTTTGCAGATCCGAGAGTGACTAAATGCCATTATCATCCGGTGAAGCTGACAGAAAATGAGGGTGCTTAATTCATTAAACCCTTTGGTATTGTTCTGCTTGGTTTTAAGAAATAGAGACGGAAAAGCATAACTGAAAACTGCTACCATCAGCATTTTGCATCAGTGAACCTGAAAGCAGATACAAGTGAAAGGTAATGATACACTGGAAAAGAAACAAGCGGTAAGAGAGATTGTGATGAGTCACTTCAGAAGACCGGGGGAGGCTTTATTTTCTTTTTGTCTTTTTCTATTTTAGGCTGTTCTGTTACACAGAAACCCAGCAAATGCTGCAATTATAAATATGTGCTGGAGAGTCCTTGAGCACTGCAGCTTCCCTATATATCATTCTAAGAACCCGTGCTAAATAATCTGGTGCTGATTTCACTTCTCCAGCATTCAGTAGCCTTTAAAATTTCTCATTTCTTTGCTCTGTGATGCTGCTTTAGGCTGTAACATAAGACAGAAATATATGCTCAAGACATACAATAGTGTTTTCTTATCTCACAGTACTCACAAGGAGCACTAGCTGTATTTTTTTTTAATTATTATCCTTATATGAATATACATTTGCTTATTCTTTAAATAATTATTTGAACAATCCTAGAGGTAAATTCCAACTTGGCACCTAATTTAAGTACAGCACCATCCACAAAATGAAATACAATAAAAATTCATCCACAGAAGGATAGGATAGAACTAAAGCAAGAATTCAGAGCCCAATCTTGTCAACTATAAGCAAAATGGTTTAAAGGAAAAGGCAGCCAGTGGCTCCTGGTGCTGGTACGATTCAGTCTGGAGGAGAAAGTAGTTTCTCTGAAGCCTCTAGCTTTAGATTTCAATATTTTATCTCATCCTGTGTAACTTTGTATAGCTCCTAAACTTATAATGAAGTTGCTGTATTCTAAGCAAGAGACACACAAAAATAATCAAATAATCATTTATTGCAAAGTAGCCTGCTTGTTTCTCTGTTTCTTTTTCTTTCATAGTTCTTTATGCATAGATTTCTATTCTGGTGTAATTTAAATTCCTGCAGAAGTTTTCTACTCTGTTTCAAGGACTCTGGCTTGACACTATTCTAATAACACTTTCCATTATTGCTTTTCACACATATAAATGAAGAATTATGTTGATATTGTTAAATAGCTTGAATCAAATCCACTAATTTGGGCCAAATAAAGCATCTCTTTAATAATGGCCAGTTTCATTTTATTGTTATCTCACAATGAATTTTTCCAGCATAAAGCATTCCCTTTCCTTTCCTCATGGTATTCTTCTTGGCAGCACATGGCGATGTCTGGGTGATCTGGTGCTGTATTACCTCAGCAAGTATATTTCTGTGTTCCAGATCAGTCCTTTCTTATTCATCTTATTGCCTTTCTTCCTGGTATGAAACATTGTATAAAATTGCCCTGTTGCCAAGTTAATTTGTGCTATCCTGCAGTGGAGTTTTAGACCAAAACCTTGTTTGTCCATGATTGAAGACATTACACTTCATAAGAACTACCTTTTACACTTTACACAACCCTTTACACTACCTTTTAATGTGATTTGTTTTCTTATTTGGACTTAGCTATGCATTTCCTTCTTAGAGCAGATGTGGAAATAAATGGCTGCACCCATACTCTTAGTCCAGAGATATATGATTATTCAAATTCAAGCCTTCTCTGCCATGTTAGAAGCACAAATGAATTCAGTTTTGCTGTTTAAATATCAAATTTTTACAATCCCAGCATTAACTCAGTGTTTAAAAATAAAGATACAAATTCTTTTTGCTATGCTTTTCAAACTGTGGGTTTTTTTTTTGGTTGGTTGGTTGGTTTGTTTTTTGTTGTTGGTTTTTTGTGTTGTTTTTTTGTTTGTTTGTTTGTTTTTGTTTTTGTTTTGAATGAATGAATGAGTAGAGGCATGCTCTAAAGATAGGAACATGTCATTCAGCACGTCTGGCTGTATTTCCCAATTGCTGTGAAGAACAAAACCACTAATACTAAAACATGATGCTCGGTGGTTAAGGTCAAATTCATTCTGCAGGTTTAATGATATTTTAATTTAAGAGATGTGTATATGGCAAGAAAGGAGAATATTGATCCATTAATATACATTTGAAAATCAAAGATTATTTATCTCCTGGCATTTTTAACACATGCTCAATGCTACATGATAGTAAACCTTTTTATAATTTGCTTTCTAAATAAAAGGCAGAGAAGCTATTGAAAAACTGAAAGTGATTGAATCTATAGATTACACTTGAAAGTCTGAAACTTGCAGAGCATTACATCAGAGCAGATGGAATTGCACAGAGAGACAATACGTGGAGCAATGGGAAGGCTACAAAGAATTATTCTGGTTTTGGGTGAGGTAAGTGCTCAATCACATGTGGTAAGTGTTATTGTTCCATTATACATATGGAGAAATTAAGAGTAAGCTCAACACCCAGAGTCAGCCATGAGAACTCAGAAAAAAAGTGCCTCCAAGATTTCTAGTCCACTGTTCTACTCAACAGAAAAACATTTCTGTGCACAACAGAACAACCTGTGCAACCTACAGGTACTTTTAAAATCAGCAGGAAGGCACCTTTCGCATTCTGCCATCAAAGATACAGCCCCAGCAAGGGCAGAAAGGCATGAGTGTATCACTACTTTTCTGTGTTTAATTTCGTATTGAAACTGGTTTTTAATATTAAATGCACTGAAACATAGAACAGCAACTGATTAACAAACTGCAAAAGCTGTTACATTGGTAGCTCTCAGGCAAGACATCTCTGGGCAGAAGCAGGTGCCTGAGAGATCTAGGGAACTACCCAGTGTGCTGCTTCTGTATGTCTTGTCACTCAGACCAGTGTGCAACCAGTGCTCTTTCTGTAAATGTATCAGGAAAATCTCAAATTAAATTGAATTTTCCTAAAATCTACAGTTAGATTAGGGTGTGGTTTGGAATTCTTCCAGATGTATTGCACATTGTGAAGTCAGTGTTGATTTTCTAATAGTAGTTGCTTCCCTCAGCAAATATGTGCGGAGTTCAGGCAGAGTTTTTCAGGCTTCATAGAATGTAAATGCTTTTTTATTTTTGTATTTTTTTTCTGTTTGTTGGTTGTTGTTTTTGCTTGTTTGTTTCTATCTAGCATTGATTTTCTCTACCCTCCCACCTGTTTTCATTTTTTTTGCTTCTCATCGTTTTCATGTAAGCGTATAATTCAGACAGAACGGGATGCTCTGCAGGTTGGTCAGCACTGAAAGATACAGAAGTTACATATTAAGTATGAGTTTTTTCATGAAAAACAGTAATCTATTTCAGCTCTGCTGGAACTGAACAAAAATGCATAACATTCTGTATGCAGTCTGCCTTGCATCTTCCTAAAGCAGGTATAAATTTGCACTTAAATTGCCACAGTTTGGGCCATTCTTCATGTTGCATTTCAATCTTGACCAGGCTACAGCTTAGAGCAAAATGTAAAGAAAATATAAACTCCCGTTAAGGAAATTCAATGTCATTTTCAGGTTCAGTGCTGTCAAGGTAGGGATAATGAAACATGTTTTCCAGAATCTTTAAAAGAAAAACTGTCATGGATTGGTTACAATCTTTCTGCTCAGGCCATGGTTCCAAGGCACTGAAACCGATTAACTTTGTTTCCATATACTAAATTTGTTTTTAACACGTTTACATTATAACACCGGCATGTCTGTGGTAGTTAAAATACTCGTGTGATATTTTAAAGCCACACTTTTTCCTACTTGCAGAAACCAGCTATGATATCTTAAAAATATTCCTATCTTTAAAATATGTGTTAGGTTCCTGGGAGAAGCTTCCAAGCATAGTACTGATCTGGATTTCTCCTCTGAAAGGCTAACTAAGTGGAATACTAACTAGTCTTTGCTCAGTTCATTGAATAAATATGATGATTTCTATTTATAAAGTTAAGTGAGAGAGATCTGCCTGATGCTGTGGTGTGACTAGTTGTCTGATGCTAAGATAGCATGTGCAATGGCCTTTCTTTTGGCATAATTTGTGCTTGTGCGCAGAGAGTTTTATAATTTCTCAGAGAAATAAATGGAGATCAGATATCTGATTTTTTTCCTCTGGCTTTTTGATGTCCCAGGCTAAATAAATAGAATTGTTCAGTTTTCTAAAGGGATTGGGTATCTCAGATTTAAAACACAGGTTAGTTGCATACATGCATGATTTTGTGTCATGTGAGGGGAGATGGTTGAAGCAGCATCAGCTGTGTGGGAGACCAAGTCCAGTAATTAGCTTTCTTTACATTTGGCAACAAATAGCTGTGCAGTAATACTAGAAGAGCATCGCTGAAGCTAATTTTCAGTAATGTGACTCCTTGATATTACAAATGCATGAATCTAATTAAATAAAGTTAATTGAATTTTAAAAGGCCGCTTACAACTCACACATCAGGTGGTTTTCTGTATCACATCATCAGAAATGTCTCTTTGCAAGAGAAAAGCAGTTAGGAACAAAACCAGAGTAGGTAACAAAAACAAAACAACATTCCTCCTACCTTAAACTGATCGCATTTTCTTTCCAACTATCCTGTGTACTCAATGTGCTTGGCACTTCTCATTGTATGGTTTCATCCCTGACCCCATTTATGTAAGGAAGTAGGAGGAAAAGATGAGAGCCATGAGCTTAAAGATCACAGTGCCTATATCAAACAGTTCTGAGAAAGAGAAATCTCACCTTCTCTATAGTGTCAAGAAGAAATAAGATGGAGACTAATTGAAACCTGCTGTAAGAAAGCTGGACAAAGTATGACCTCATCATACTAGAGCTGTTGACTGGTGATGATCAAGAAAAGTCACAGAGTTGCTTCTGTAATAAGGGATAAATTTTGAAACATATGTCTATAGAATTCAGACTTCACAGAAGAGATGTCCACCTTGACAGCCTTGTCTGAGGTGGTGCAACTCTTTTAGCTAATTGGAGTTCAGGCGAGGCTTTGGCTATGTCAGTATGGATGACAAAATTGGCTGAGAAAGAAGGAAAATGTTATTTCATCTTTAGCACTTGTGAAAGGCCAACTTGTCACTGATATTATTTGAAAATCTTCCCAAAGTTTATTCCCCAAGAACTTGCTCACCAGAAAACTCTATGGTTCAACTATCAGTCTTACCAACTCTCATGGATTTAATCAATAGTTGTCTCGAGTCCATATAATCACAACTTAACCCCTAGTAGCTGTTTTTGAAAGGAACTCTCTTGGGTGCCACAAACCAGTTGCAAACACAATTATTCTTGGCTTTCTGTGCTGCGAAGGAGAAAAGAAAACTTAATAATCAAAGCTGCATAATGAACAGAATGGCAGCTTACTTATGGAAGGTACATTTTCATCTTCAGCAATTGAGGAAGAAATGACTTCTGAGAATACAAATGAGGAAAATCAAATGCCTCAAAATCTTTGGGAGGAAATTTTGACTTATCAGATAATGAGCTAGCTTTTAGTGATAAGAATGATAATGATTCCATTACTAATACTGATAATAATGGCAACGTATAAGCTTAGCAAATATTTTGCATAGGAGAATATTTTTTAATGAAAAGAAAATGGATGGCCAAAATCATTGTCCGTGTTTGGTTTTTTTTCCTAACACTGAGAATTTTCCCTTTCTGTAAGATAATCCAATATCAGCTACTAAAAGATAGAGGCTGAAATTGAAATATGATCTACTTCCCCTTGACAATAACAAAGCTTTTCTCATAGACATCAACAGAGATTGGAACGGAACCAAAATGATCAAGAAGACTGATAGTGTCTGAACTAATTAGGATAGTTGGTTATCAAATATACACCTAAACTGTTTCATAAAACACAGCCTGCCAGGTCTAGCCTCAAGGGACAGTTCTACAGAGTCAATATGAGAAGTTATGTTGATACAGAGACTATTATCATCAGCTGACATTTATCTTCCATCCCTTTATCTAAAATCGTGCTTCTATTCATTCATAATCTATGGTAAGTAAAATATACATCAGAGGAATATATTATGTAATAAGCCCCATGTAGTAATTTCCAGCCAAGTTAGTTAAAGCTGCAGTTTTAATGAACTTTAGGTTCTCACTTGGTACTCTGCAGGGAGAAGAACAGTGAGCAGATTCCAGTGGCCCTGATGCTATTTCTACAGTGAAACCATATACCCAGATCATGCCTCATCCACAGCCTCTGACCAACAGCATTTGGGGAAGGAACAATAGTTAAACACAGACTAAATAAATGGCTTGTTTCCTGGAAGCATCACCTGACGCCCTATGCTGCATGGCTGTGAGAAGGGCCTGGGCCAACTGCTGAGTGCTGTCAGTGAGTAAATGCAGCTCACTGGGAGAACAGCCGGTCATAAATGAGCATCTTTGAGGCAGGATTTTGGAACTGGGTTGTGCAACAATGGAAGTAAATGATAAATAAAGAAAAAACAACACTCATTTTCTTCCACTCTTTTTCCCTGTTCCTTCATAGTGACAGAGACTAAGCAGATTTATAAGAGGGACCGAGGCACAGCAGAAAACTGGATTTTCTCTGCAATGAGTGTTGTCAAGTGCTCTAAACACATGCTTTGTGTCAATTTTGCTTAATATTATGCAACTCTTCTAAGTGTCAGGCTATAAAATATTGATCTTTATGATTTATCTTTAATGCAGAGCTGAAATTTCCTACTCTGAAGAAAATCGGAATGGGTGCAAACATGGAAGAAGCAGTCTGAGCGTTCCGAGGCTTTATTCCAGAACAGTGAGTCGCACTTTGACAATATAACTAACTGCATAAAAAGAAAAAGAAACAAAGGCATCAGTGGCCGCTGAAGTTTGGGCGGAAACCACAAAATGGCCGCCGTGCCCCGGGCCGCCGAGCGGCGCAGCCCCCGCGCAGCCGGCAGCCAACGGCTGCTCCACGCCTCGCCTCGCGGGGGCAGCAGCGCGCGGAGCCTTTGTTGTGCAGCCTGCGCTGAGGGGAGGAGAAGGGTGGGAAGAGTCCACCGTCGAGATGGGACGTGCAGGTCAGTTTTCCAGAAAGATCAAGTCTGATTTGCTGGTTTTCCGTTTTGTTTGGTTTTGTTTGTTTGTTTGTTTTTGAAGTTAGTTGTGGTTTTGGTCTTTTGCATTGGTGCAATTTGTATCTTGCATTCTTCCTCCATCTTTGTGCCTTCTGTGTGAGCTCTAATCTCGATCACAACCTGTTTAGCTGTTCATCCTTTATTCACGTTGCATCTGAAGGAGGCACTTTCTGGATGCAGAGCCAAATGGTTTTGCTTAATTTGACATTTTAGGAAAGGAGGAGGGGATAGGGCAATGTATTATGAAGTGAACAAAGAGTCTACACGGAGTGTATGAGACACCTCTTTAAAACTCTTATTAATAGCTTATAGAAATTCAACAGTTGTGCAAAATGCAACTGTGGTTTAGCAATATCTAACTGTGGGATGGATAGCCTTAAATAATCAATAACAGCAGACAATTAGAATGGTGAGGTAATTATGAGACTGGCAGTGGATGCTCGATAGCCATTAATGCTGGGCAGCGATGGCAGCAATGGCTGCAGCCAGCCACACGATGCAGGCATTGCAGTGCTGGCAGCAGAGCCCACAGCCATGGCGGTGCTCCCCGACACTGGGCCTCACTGCTGCATCCCTGGGGAAGGTGATTTCTTCCACAGTGGTTGGTTCCTACCTGCTGGGGCTTTTAATGCTCAGCTGTTTTTCACCTTGGTGGCTTTCTTAGTTGTCTTTTATCCCTTCCAAGCCCGCAGCCTCTGTTCCTTGCTTCCTCAGTTTCCTACTGGTCAGTCAATGTTGCTGCTAAGTGCATCACCTGTGGTCGTTGTCCTGCAGATGTTTCCATGGGAGACTGGTTTTCCAGAAGTGACTCTCATGTTTCTCCTTTTCAATATCCCATATATAATTTTCATTTCTGTATTCCAAAAGCAGTACTGCTTTTGAGTAGTTCCTTTCCTCCTCATTCTGCAGCTGTCTTAACGATGCTGTAACTGCATTATTTTTCCTATGTGCTATTTATTGTGTTAAATCAGCCATTTGTTAATTCAGCAGTTCTGCTGCAGTTTATAGATACTCTCAGGCCCTATAGTTATGCTAATTCAGCAATGTGGTGAGCTCTCCTCTCAACACCAGTAATGCCAAATGTATTTTCGCTGGGTTAGCAGAAATGATACCAAGGCCCATCTTGGCTTTAATGGCCCCTTTCTGCTATTGCACAGGATTATGTCAAGGCCTATCCCAGCTCATTGGCTTCCTTCACCTGAAACAGCAAATTATGCTAAAGTCTATCAGCCTGTCTTGGCTCACTGGTTCCTTCCCCTTGCTATGGAAGCAAAGCACCTTTGTTGTTCTTAAAGTTCCCCTTACATCATCTCCATGAAGGAGAACACTTAAAGGAGATTTACTGGCAGTCTCAACTTACAAATCGTTTTAGCCTTATTGATCAACTGAAAATTTGTTCAGTAGCTTGCAAATTGTTATTCATCCTCTGTGATAGAAGTTTTAGGGACTTTTTCTCCCCTTCTAGGATATTTTTGCAGGCAAATAGCAAAAGATCAGGCCTGTAACTATAACTTACGTAGTTCTGTTGCACACACAAACGCTACTGGAGGTTTGTATAATAAAATTGCACATTAGGTGGAAAAATCATCATAATAAAGGAATGTACTTGATGTTTTAGCTGATGAAATAGCTATGAACAAAGATTGTCAGGAAAATAATAATAATTTTAAAATATATATACCATTTCCTCTCTAATGGCTAACTTTAAAGTCTTTACACTTCCTTTTAAAGTGTGTAGCCATTCTTGGACACAATATATATGTGTAAGAAAACTGCAGAGACATACTTCTCATTAATGCCAATAAAATGGTGATCTTAGTATTAAAAAGATTATGATATCGTTACTATGTAGGCTGAGATATATTTTATTATATAAAGACAGGGTTGAGTCAGCAAAAGTAACTGCAGTTTTAAAGCAAAACCTAATTTTATTTGCCTTTAAATACCCTATGTTATGCTTTGTGATCATTCAGTAGAATGTTTTGACAAAAAAAAAAAAAAGCCTTTGGGATAAATGGTATGTTTCTGCTGTTTGTATACTTTCCTATTCTTGTGATGAACCCGTTCTGCTGAACTGATAAGAATCAAACTGATTTCTGTGCTTGCAATAGGAATATCAAAAAGATAATTTATACTTTTTTTTCAACTTGAAGACAACTAACTTGTTTAAACTGCATTTTATTATGGGGAAAGCCTAGCCTAGGCAACTTATGGATTGATAAGACTGAAAAATGTTGGATGTGGCTTACATGAAAAAATCTTTAAAAAAAAAAATCTGAAAATTGGTATGTTTACAGCAACATAGGAAGGAAAACATTTTTGAGTGTACTGTGTGCATGTGTACCAAATATTAACAATTTGAAGATACTCAAAAGCATTTATTTGTAAGCAATTTTTCAAAGCAAAGCATAAAATAGGACAGGTTGTTTAAAGAAATGCCTTCTCTGCAGTACTTGCACTGGGGCAGTCTAAATCTCCCTTATATGGGCTAGCTGTGGCCTGTTTCCTTTTAGCTACTACTTTAAATATCCACTAAGTCATTTGCAGTACATGCTATGAGGGTAAAACCATTTTTGACTGGTACCTGGAGAGTATGCCATGGCTTTTGCTGAAGTAAGAGTGATCCTACAGAATCTTGTAGGTGAATCCCTGATGAAGTTTCTGCTACCAACAACTGTATCAGTAAATCAGAAACACCTAGTACCTCAGTGCTTACAAGATCTGTTTTAATTAAAATTTCAGGGGACTAAAATGATCAGTTAATAATTTTTCCAGATGTCTCATAGCATTATGAGGGATCTCCTCATTTTGGCAGTGTGTATTATCACCAGTGGGCTGGTAGGAGCACAGACCTGCAGCAGCTAGTGCATCCGTGGCCAAGGTTCTGCAGAGAGAACATTTCCGTTCCTTGAAATTACATCTCAGAAGCAGCTGAAAGAGAGAGGCAAGAAAAGATATTTATGTATGGTACTGAGTAGAGGGTAGATGTGCATGGCCTTCCCGAGTGTTAGGATGGATTGATGGGCTTTCATTCTGGCACAAACACACACACAGCAGCCCAAAAAGGACAGCGGATGGTCTCAGGGTGAGCTGCTGCTTGCTTGTGAGGGATTTTGGCTTATAAAGTACTGCAGCAGAAGGCCGCGTGTTGGCAGCTAAAAGCTGAACGCTTCCTGCTGATCAGAAGTAAAACAGTTCACATACACATGTGCACATCATACGTATCTGTATACGTGTATGTGTGAAAATACATACATCCACTGCTTTCAGTGCTTTTATTCTGTGATTTATGTTTTCATGAATATGGCAGGACTTCAAAATGTGTGTGGATCTTTTTGAAGTGCTTTTAGGAAGTTTCCAACCAATTTGTTTTAGATTCTTCAATAAATTTCAATTTAACATCCCATTAAAATGTAATTATTTTGAACAACCAAGGAAGGGAACTCTGTATTAAAAACAGAGCTCACATTTAAAGCCGATATAAAATGTTTGTTATTTCCATACAGTTATTTAATACTGTGTACTAGTTGAATTAATAAGTTAATTTGTTACCTGTATATGAGTATTTATTTGTGGTGTCATTGTTATGTGGCTGTAATCTTAATTAATTCCTTGGCAGCGTGTCGTTGATTTCTGCGTGGAACATTAAATGTCAAATTGACTTTCTTTGTTGCCTCATTTGTAAGTATCTATATACAGAAAAAGGAAATTAGTAACAAGGAGGAAGGGAAGTTCAACGGAGTGCAGAACCTTGTTAATATTTGTACTGTTTTGAAATCTCTCTTTATAAATTAGACTGCAAGGACGTGATAAATAAATAAATAAAAATCTGTGCGGGAATGTATCATTCCTGTATATGTATTTAATGAGGTAATTTTTAAAGAGTGCATTGCATGTTCAATAGTACTTCCTGTGTTGATAATGAGGAACAAAGATTGTGAGGCTGGCAGCAGCCACACTGCTGATGATCAGGTGGTTCTCTGTGCTTGCTTTATGTGTATGTAGATCAGTTCTTCAGGCTTCACTTACCAAAAGTGCCCATTTTCCAATGCCTTTGCAGTGTGAGAATGTCATGGGATTTTCAGAATCTGAGCATATGCATCCGACGTTTTTCTGCTTTTCAAATGTGCATTATGTCTGAGAGCTGCTGAGCTGGATAGTTACTGAAATAGCACTAAAAGTGTAGATATCAGATCTTCCTTCTTAGCAGCAGCAGCAGCAATGGCAGGAGAGGTGGTGCGGTCCCAGGGGGCTGATTTCCGTCTTAAACTCTTCCTAATTCTGATTATGTAACTGATAAACCATTTCTGTGTACTCATGCTCTGAAAATTCTATTCTAAATATAGCAGAAATAAGAACTGAGAAGAAGATATGGTATGCCAGGGTTTCTGTAACAAACCCTGCATTGAGGATAATATATACTTCTTGTCTGGTGCAAAGCTCATTAAAATCATAGAATCACCAAGGTTGGAAAAGATCTTCAAGGTCATCCAGTCCAACCATCCACCTACCACCAGTATTTCTCCACTCAGCCATTGCTTTCAGACTTTCCACTGCTTTAGTGCATTTTAGACCTCTTGCTTCATCCCTCTTTGAGGTTTACCTTCTCACTCAGCGAGTCTTGGCAAGGCTGCTGCTAACATCCTGCAAAAATATTGAAGCGTTAAGTAATCGCTGCAGTGTGTTGTCACTCCGTAATCATTGTGAAATTTATGTCCTTAAATTTCTGATATTGATCCAGACTAAAGATTTGCAACCACATTAAACGAGCTCCTAAATACACTAAAAATAGCTGAGCAGAATTACCAGCGTTGCTCTCTGAGGTTGTTGAAACATGGACTTCTAGGATAAAAGTGTACAATTTTTACATGAAAGTATTTGGTAGTGGCTTTTAGAAGGAAATTTCCAATTTCTACTCAGGGAGGCCATCTTGCTTTGATTGATTATTCTAACATGTTTGAATTTTTACTATCCAATTAAAATATTATATTCTTACCATCAGTTGAAATATAATAATAGATATAAAATACACATTGCTGAAGGCCATTTAATTAATGCTAAAAATTGAAAACATACATACTTAGGAGTCTAATCAGCATTTCATGTTGATGATGGAGCTTGAAAATATGTTTTTCAAAGTGCATGTTTTAAATTTCAGCATGATGAAAATAGGCTGATTTTTTAAATTCTTATATCTAATTGTCATCTCACATTCATATTGACAAACAATCCTAGAGCTGCCAATTGCTTTGTATAATGCTGGTTGCAAACCAAAATATTATTTCTCACAATAGAAGAGTGCATCCATATGGAATCTTTTGAGTGGTCTAGATTAGTATCTTCTGTATTAATGAAGCTCATTTGCATGGTAAACATTCTTATTTCGTGTTTTCCTTCTGCAGCTCTTAGCTCAGCCTTTCATTTGCACAATAAGGATGCAGCTGAGTATGGGATTCTTTTTCCTATAGAAACTACTGTGGTATTTTGTGGTTTGGTTTTGATTGTCTTTTTGTTTAAGAAAATTACAGATGAAGTGCTAACACTTAATGAGTTTCCCCATATGAATGTTCTTACTGTATTACAGCACATGGTTTAAAAGAGGCCAACACAGGTGTATTACAATGTTAAAAGGGATAAAAAGGTATTTCTTTAAGCTCTCACTGATCTTTTTCAAGGTTCGTGCAGTGGTTAAGAAATATCTGAAGAGGATTCAAGCCACAAACTTTCCTTGCAGTTCCTGTAAGAGCTGATGCCTTCACATTGATTTCAGTGTAAATGCTTGCTGCTTCTTTTTTTTTTTTTTTTTAAGTTTCTGCAAATTCTGAGTCCCAGCTCTTTCAAGACTTGATAATTAAGTGGCAGGTTCAGTCCAAATGGATAATTAAATGGATAAGTCCACACACATATATGTGATCAGAGAAATTCCAGTAATGGTAAAAAACAGAGCTGGCCCTGTATGTCACTGTCAGTAATCCCTGTTACTCATGTTAAATTCCAAGCGTTAAGAGGAACCATTTTGGTCTTTTAGCATGGCCTCTGAATGGCACAGCTCCCTGAGCTTCCATAAATTAGGGCCCATTTGACCTGGACACAATGCCATGGGAGGACTTATTTCCCCTCTGCAGGTAGGGAATGACTGTCCTGCTCGCGGGACCTGCATGTAAAAGATCTGGAGGCTGGGAGAAAAAGAAACGTATTTTATATGTGGAAAATTGGATCACACAAAATGTGATGAAAAGCCCATAAAAGTCAATGAAAGGCTACCAGTGACTTCAGTGGACCTACGATATATCAGCAAAGCACTTAGAGACTTGCTTAAAGGATTGTCCGTCTATAAGGGCTGTTCCTCACTGAGGTTGCAGAACAGGCTGAGAGCAGTGCTTCTGGTGCCAGTAATGAACGGATTACCCACAATTCCTGTAATTTTGCCAAACAATAAAGCAATTTATGGAGGCCTACTTGGTCTTTCATCAGTTAGATGAACCCCTGTGTGTGGAAACAGGCGTCTCAAATTTCAGTTGAAGACTAAGGGTCTGATTTATAGCCTATGAAAATCAATTCAGATCTTAGTAGACTTTCAACAGTGACCCTAGGCAATTTTCATCATTGATAGAGGAATTGTAAAATTGATCTAATGTTTAAGAAAACATTTCTTCCTCACTACAACACAAAATGCTGTTTTTGTAATTTTGTATCAGCCTCTGAAATGCCTTACTCACTCACTCTGAGAAATATACAGCAAAGTAGGTCATAATCTGGGGCATCTGAAATATCAGTTGCAGTGAGTCATGCGTGCTGCAGCCAAGGGCAGGTTTCCCCCACCAGTGCACTCTGCAGATCTCCATTGCAGAGGCTTAGGACTCTTCACTGATGTCAGCAGGAACTTAGGCTGTGATGTAGGTATGGACTGTGCAAGGAAGGAAATGAAGTGACAGGGGAGTGGGAAAGAACAACAATAAAACCAAGATGGTAGCAAGTTCTTCAGGAGGGGTTAGGCTTTTCTAGCATAGTACAGCAGCAGATCTGTGTTCTGTTATGGTGCCATTTATTAGCTCTTTGTGCTTAACATTATTAATTAGAGGAGGACGAAGAAGTCCCATAGTGAATAATCACTTCCCCATCACCTGATATTTTCGTATGGCCAGATGAGATTGTTTGGGAGTTGAAAAATCAATTTCTAAAGCACAGTTTTGGCTAAAGCTGCCTGTGTAGATGCTGTGAGTGGAAAGGAGGAAGGGAAAGCAAGTTCAGAATCCATTGGCATTCTCACAAGGAGAGGGCATAGCAGATATTCTGACAGCCTTAATGACGAGAAAGGTGGCAGGGAAACAGAAGAGATAAAAACCAAGTCAGAGACATTGACTTAGATTCTGAGCACATTGCGCCTGTTGAAAATCATTTCTGGAGAGGAAATGTCCAAGAAAAAACTTAGAGGAGTAAGGGAGAGGAGAGAGTGCCATGGAAACTGGGCATCTGCTGTCCTGAGTCTGTTAAAAAAAAATTCTGCTCCCTGAAGTCCCCATTGCCAGTTGAAAGGACAACATGAATGCCTTTTTTTTCAGCCACCTGGTCAGCACAGTGAGAAGCCTTAGCTTTCAAACAACTTGCCCACCCTTCAAAAATCCATCTGTCTTGTCTCCAAAATGTGTATCATGTAGGTGAAAAATTAACAGAGACTCATCACTGAAGTTAGCAGTAAATATTTAACTACCCATGCAAGGCTGGGAATTGCAAGTTTAGGATTATAACTCCGTTTTTTTATGTCATGTTATATTACACCAAACATCACTGACCCAAAGCTCTAGGTGCAGTCAGAACTGATTGCATTGCAAGTGCAGTCGCTTTGACAATGACTTTGTATTTTCTTGCTGTTGGTTCTCAAGTGGAAGCCTTACTATCCCTGTGACGTTAACTGTTTTTGTTAGTCTCCAGAGCAAATGTTATTTCGTTGGATACACAGCAGCTCTTAAAGAAAAGTTTCATCTTGCAAGTGGTGCTCAAGAGTAAACACTGCAAATTTAATTTACTTAAAAATCACTTTCATTATTGGAGACAGATCAGTGGGAATGCACAAGTAAGCATTTTTCTGTTTTGCAGCAGGTAAATAAAAGAATCTTTAATACTCGTCTTGAAGGGAACTTTGTTCTTGCAGCCCATTTTTTACATTATGGGGATCTGTCAGTTTTCCTCAGTTTGTATTGGGTGTTTCTGAATGCTCTGCTGGCTGTAGCTGGTCAGAGCAACACCTGCAGCCAGCAGCTCCGTTATCTTGGCTTGGCAGCTCAAGTTTGTATCTCTGCCTGCTTCTGGCATGCCATTTCATTCTGTTACTGCTTTGCACTTCACTTAGGCACCACTCACTACTAAAAACTGTGTAATTCCCCTTTTTCCAATACTTTATTTTCTCTTAGTTGTCAATCTATATAAAAAAATCCTCATTTCTTATTCTGGACTTGAATATTCAACTCTAGACATTTCTTCATTTTAAGAAATTCTCCAAAACATGGCATTCAGTGGCAATGATGAACTTTTGGCCTCTGAAGAAGAGCTGGTTAGATGTTTTCTTAGACTGAATATCATGACTCTATTGGTAGGTAAAAAGCATTGCTGAGGTTGGACAGAAAATGCTTCAGTTCTCATCTGTTGTGAGTCTGTAAAAGGAGACTGTAAGATCTTGGGTTCAGAATAAAAGTCATTTTGGATCTGAATATTGCTTGTGTAGGACTTTGAAAACTACTTGAGCACGTCTGCATTGCATGTGGCCACTGATAATCTCTTGTATTAATCATATAGAACTTCTGGCTATTAAGGGAAATTCTACAGAGTTCAACCAGTTTTGAGATCATCCCTGCTCACTACAGGGCAACAGCCATCTGCAAGTGTAGTGGAAATGCTGAGTCACAGCCTGAAGCAGTGATGGAGCACCTGGTGGGAAGGCAGGGCCAACCCAGGGAGCTCAGGTGCATGCAGTGTACCGGAGTGACTGGAAGGGGTGGAGCCAGGATGCAGCCCTTCCCAGCCCTCATTTAAGGCAGTGGAGGTGGGGGTACCTCACTGAGAATCCCTGCATATCTGAGGTCTTCCAAAGGTAAGCAGCTCTTTCGTTTCATTTCTGTCTCTATGGCTGCTACGTTTGGGGTTGTTCTCATTTGCTGCAGTAAAAGACTTTGCCACTCTTTGTTGTACATTCCATCACGTTATAGCATTACAATAAGGATGAAGAAAAATGTTTTCTGTTGACGTGGAATTTAATGTAAGATGGAAAATAGGAATTCACCTTGTTTGGAAATTTGGGTATTCACAGATTTCGGCAAGTGTTGTATACCACATTGTAAAGGTTTATGGCAGCTTACAAGTAATGTGATGGGTCAGATCTACTTTGTGGATAGTAAAAGCAGGTAAGCAGGAGCAGAGATGCAATCCTTCAGGGAATTCTACCCTGGGTAGCAATATAGAGAACTTTTGCTGGAGGAAGGCGCAGTGAAGTGGTGTGCAATAACCAACACTGCCATCTTGTGAGCAAAACCTACCTCTACATATTAATATAAGAAGCAGCAATAATGCACGTAGGTACGCGGGTTTATTTTAGGACTATATAGGTTTTTTTTAAGCTGACAACTGGAATCCCAGGAATTTATATTGATTCTCTATATGATTAGACTTTAATACTGTCCATACCTCTTGAACTTATAGAAGAGATTGTTGGGCACTGTAAATCAATCCCAGCTGTCCAGTGCAGTAGTACGTAGCAATATTTTACCTTATTGTGTCCCCAGTGACCTTCCTTGCTTTCTTATTGTCATTCAACAAGTAAGAGCATGCAAATTCACCATGAAAAGCATTTTAGTGAATAGCAGGCAGTTCAAACTTATAAAGAATGATTTATGATATTATTTCTGTTACTCATTATTGGCTCCATTCCTTGAGATGACGAGGGAGCTATCTTTATTAATCTCAGCCAGCTGAAAACATTTCATCTATGAGCTTTTTTGAAGAAATGCATCTCAGTAACTCATGATGGAAGGCATCTGGTCTGACCCATCAGCACTGCTACAGCTTTCAATATATTACACTTAATAACAAATAAACATCCTTAGCCAGGATCAGGATCCTGCACTGCAGCTTGATTACATCTGCAAAAACAATGATTGCCCAGACTGTTGGAAATAAAAACAATGAATGATGGCCTGCCAGCATAATCTGCCATAATACCCACTCCCCAACCCAAGGCATTAACATTATTCCAAGTATGCTTCCTATTGATTGTAGTAATTATCCCTAATCTTTCCTACTAGTTGGGGGGAAAGTGAATGTGATGGCAATATCCTCTGGAAAATGAACATTAGAAAATTAAAATTAAGGTAAAATGTCTTCAAAAACATAATCGACCGTTGAAGGACAGAGTCAAGACAAATAGCCTTTGTTGGTTTCTTCATGACAAGGCTGAATACTATCTGGGAGATATTGTTTGGTCAAATGTAACTAATGTGCTCAAGCAGAATGGATGTTAATAAAAATTTACTATGATTAATTACTGTTACTTGCTTCAAAATCCATTTTAAAGGACTAATTGCTACTTCTAAATTTAGTTTTAAGGAAAATCATTAAGAACGTACAAAGGAATTCTAAAGCTCAGTGCCACAGACCGAATCCTTTGATGTCACGTTTATTTGTAACTTTCTCATATTAGTGGCCTCTGTGTTTGGAAGGTCTGTGTGATTCTCACTACTGCTGATTTGGTGGTGTGGTTTTGCACCGGGTCAGGCTTGATGAACGCCTGCAGGACCTTGCACTGTAACACCATTCAGCTTCAAAGGCATCCTGAAGTCTTCTATGAAGATCTAACGATAATAGATAATTTCTCTGTGCTGTTGTATTGACCGCCTTGCTGAATAATCTATTCCAGTGTTTTAGATGTTTTTCACTTCACTGTTTTTCTTGTGACTGTTGTGGTAGTGTTGTGTCTTAGCATAGACAGCAAATAATTTTCTTCATTAAAACTTGATTGATTTATACACAAACACACACATATACAATATATGTAGCTGATGCAATACCCAAAGGGAAACAGAGTAGCAAAGCAGACATTTTGGTGTGTTTGTTGTCAGAAAATGTCATGATTCATCCTTCATGAGCATCTGCAAATATGCATCTGCCAAATCTATTTTACTAAAAGCTTGTTTTCAGTCAAACATATTCTTACCCCTTGAGTACAACACTTTTGATTGACAAGTAGAAAAGGATTAATGATTACTTTAATGTCTCTACAGACTCACACATTCCCATTTTCTGCTCCACAATAGAAACAACTACCATGATTTTCTCCTCGCTGTCACGTGGTAGGAATGACTTTAATGCCTTTCCAGTTCTGTGCATATCCTTTGTGACAGACCAACTACACGGTACAGGACTTAGACAAGGACTCATCCTCAGTGGTAAACTTTGCCTAATACTTTACTTTGTTTTTAACTGCTGTTTCTGGAGCACTGCATCTTCATCTGCATGAGGTGTTACCAATATAATGAAATTTGTTAAAATTAGTGTAATTCTTTCTGCTGCTGCAAGTAAGGTGTGCAACAGCCCAGTGCTTAAAACTGTAGTAACAGCATATTCGATATCTTTCTCTGCATCTGATTTTGTCCAGCTTTTGTTCTAACACCTAAAAACAATATTTCTCTTATTGCTCTGCAATGAAATCATAAGCCATGTTCTAACAGAATGAATGATGCAAAGATTGTATTGGAGTATTAAACTGTAGGATGATATTGGATGGTAAAGATGGGCTTTGCTGTTCTGTGATCACATTTAATCTCCCTACATTTTATAGAGCTCCTCCCAAGGTTCCTCCCAAGCTTCTTGATCAGTTTGATCCATAATCTGTTGGCCATCATGAGAAGCAGAGTACAGAATAGAGAAGGACTGAGACTTACTAAATCCTCCTTCTTACTTACTGTGACCTTTGGAGTCTTTATGTCTGAAATTGGCAAACAGCAGTCTGAAACCAGAGACGTTAAACTTCATTTAAGACTATGAAAATAATCCACATCCCATGGTTAAGATAAAACTCAAACACCGTAACGTGTGTCCTGCTCTCTAATTTAAGACCTGGCTCACTTCAGAGCAGAAATAGAATAATACCCTCAAGAGCACACCTAAACATGGATAATATGACATCATCAGGGTTTTTTGTGAGAATTAATCATCTTGCTGTAAATGATACAGAAAGATCAATGACTTCCAAGTAACGCTTTGTAGCGTGAACAGTTAAGAGATAAAATATCTACTTTGTCACAGTATTTGTTGACTTTTCCATAAGGACACATCAAAGAGTAGAATATTTCAGCTGATGTGTGAGACCTTTATCTGTAGATTTGCGTGAGAAGCTGTAATAATATGTTGAGTTCTCACTTCCATTCAAGTTCATGACGAAACCACAGAACATAACATGACAGCACTGCGGGGAAAAGAAATCAGCTATGCTATGCAGTGGTCATGAGGCAAAGAAAATGCAGTCTATGCCAGATAGACAACTCCTCCTTGTTTGACCGCATCCGCAGGTATTTTCTTGTGAATTTTTTTTACTGGTGATTGTAACCCATCAAAGCAATGAGGTCATAATTAGTTGCCTGTAAAATTTTGACAGAAGTTGTCCTCAAGAGCAAAAGTGGAGCAAAAATCATGGAGTAGTTGCACTAAAATAAGGGAAAATACTGGGCAAGTTCATAACAAATGGGTTGGGGTGTGTAGATCATGTCGCAGTCCACAAAAGCCATCACAAAAGATTGTGTCCCTGCCCCCGCTTCCTTTTCAGTTTTGTTCAATTATCTAGACTAAAAAAGACCATTCAAAACAGCAACAGAACCCTGTGTGGTTCATTTCTTTTCTAATGTGGGGTGAATTTCTGAATGCACTTTCTGCACTGGAAATGTAGTGTCCGCTTATGGCTACGCCCTCCCCATTCTGCTGCCCACCCTTCTGGGTCACATATGCAGGAGACCATCTCTCTAATATAAAGGATAAGTGAGTTAATAAAAAATAAAGTACATAGGAGGCCAGAGTAAATGGAGCATATAATTTTTTCATGAACTGGTCTCTTAAGCTTCATTTTGCAAGGCATCATGATTTTCTGCATATTTATGAAAATATGAAATAGTGAACTTGATGCTTAATGCAAGACCTGCTTAGCAATTTCCAGTAAGGCTCTATCTGCACGTTTTCTTTGGCAGAAAAGCTAGTATCTCTTAGAGGTGCTACTAGAAAAGACAGAAGTAATGATATTTTGCTGTTAGGAGATTCTGTAATAATGTGAAACTTATTTCAAAACCATTTTTACAGATTGGTGAAATAACATTTACAAAACAAGTCTAGCTATCGTCTGGTTCTGTTTGGTAGCATGCATGCAAAGCATAATCAAAGTGACTGCTGGGGTAGAATATTAGGCTTCAAGAATGCCAGTTACTTAAGACTAATGTAACTGTATATACAAGTAAAGTGCAGTATTAAGAACAATGGGCAAATAGTAGCTTTGGAAAAATGTTTGGGATGAAGGTATTTCTTCTAGCATCTAACTGGCGTTCTCAATTTTAGACCTCTAAAGCAGTTTATAAAGATAATTAGGCATAAATGTCCCCATTTCACAGCTGTGCAAACAGAGGGAAACAGTTCTGTAACGTATTTACCAAAATCTTACAGAGGTAAGCAAATCTTGAGGCACCAGATTGCAAGCACTGGTTCATTAAGATCTCTTTTGTATGTCTTTTTTTTTTTTTTTTTTTTTTAATAAATGAATTAATACTGATCTATCAAAGGAACAACAAAAAATCATTGGTCTCTAGCTTTTAATATTACCTATTTCAGTTCTTTGTAGTTTCTACATTTCTTTGATAAGCCATAAGCATCAGAGCTATTTGTTATATTTCAGTTTGTTCTTTTCTATCTCAGAATACCACAAAAAATCCAGTTCTGTCTGTGCAGGGGTAAAGTGAGAGCTACCTGGGTATATCATTGCTGTACTCAAGCATGGTCCAGTGAACTACCCAGGTACTATCCTAACCACCAGTTGCCAGGCTTTCAGAAAAGGTACTTGCAAACAGATATGCTTCATGGTTTTCAGAGCACATAGCATATAGTCTCCTGCATTAACAGTATCTCCATGACAACTGCTTTATGATTCATGCCACATAATACATAACTTTGTTGTTAAAAAGAAAGCCCTTGCAAAAAACTAACAAGGTCCCATGCTTAAAAATTAAATAAATCTGTAAGATTTCTTAGCAATCAGTTAACCATTAAATAAAGCTTAAGGGACATTAGAACAGCAAGAATGACAATATTTATGGCTTTGATGTGATCATGAAATCTCATTCCCCGCTTCTCCACCATTCTTACCATTGCAAATCCCTGTAATTGATACAGATGCAACATTTCAGTCAATAGCTATAAAGGGGAATGAGGAGCATAAAATGGCTTTTTGGCATTGAATGAGTAAATAAGATCACAAAGTGCTTTGTATTCCAGTATTTCTTGCTAATCAATCTTGTTTTAACTTACCCAGTTGAATGTTTGAGGGATATCAACAGGTTTTGGGGAATGGCAGAGGATAGAATTGTAACAAAGATAACAACAGCAACAACAAAGTTTTCTGGTGTTGTTCAGACAACTAAAAATATTAAAATGCCTTTCTCAGCTGTTGATTCAAAAGCAAATTCGCCAGCCAAATGAAACTGAGGATATTACGCTAACAGGCATTCTTGCAGTGTAGTTTCAGCTCTGGAAATTCATTAAGACAATAGATAGGTAAGTAGAGGGAAGGAGAAGCAGATTGCTGAATGCCTAATATTTACTGACTAGGTCCTGATTTCAAAATAAGGAAATGGTGAGGCCTGCCAATCTTGATGGATTGTGGGTGGCCTACTTGTTCTAGCTTCATTGGTGTCTGCTTATTTTAATCTAGTAATTTCATCTTAAATATCAAGTCTAGGAGATACTGTGATGCAGGTCTTGGCTCTTTCTGTGTTCAGTGGGGAATAAGAACCCATCTTATGATGATCAGTCATTTTTATGGAGATTTTTCTTAGTTGAACTTGTTTTCATTATGATGTAAAAACATAGGTGTTATAATCATTCTTTTCAGGACGAGGGTACAGAACTTACAGAAGATATCAAATAAGTGGGTATTACCAACTGACAAATAAAATGCTTCTGTTGGGTGACAAAGTTTAAGATCTGTTAAAGAAAGAGTAATACAAACAAACACCTTTCTGAAATAAGAATCTCTATTTCAAATTACTGCAACTTCATTATGAGTCTTTTTGTTGACTTAGGCTTTCAGTTTTAACCTAGTAGTTACCAAAAAGACGAGCTTAATTTCCCAATGAGGCCTGCTTAAGAATCAATGACTTCAGTGCCCAAACAGCAGCTGTGCAGAGCTAATCGGAAAGCAAGGTGCAGTTATATTAGAAGCACATGAGGGGTTTGGCTCTTTTCCAGGCATCCAGGATGTTTACTGCATCTTCTCCAAAGGATGAGAGGAGAATTGAAGTAAAATATGCAGCAGTAGTTCAAAATGGGACTGATTTTTGTACATTCTTTCAGGCTTCAAGGTATGCGGCGTTATTTTGAGACTTAAATGACTCAGGAGCAGAATTCAGATTAAGTTTGGTTTACAGAGTGAGAGAGAGTGTTGGATTGTTAATAGACTAAAAGTGGTGCTTAAGTCAAAGGAATTGAAGGAATTCTGTATTTTGCCTATTAAGGAATTTCAGGGGGTATTTACTAGTTATACTGTGGAGCTGTGTTTGCACTGACAGTTAGGCTGCTCAGTAACTGGGACCTGGGCTTCTGCAGGGCACTCAAAATGTAACAGCAGAAGAAAGAGAACATATTGTACAGCAGAAGGACAGCTTCTTTTTCTGCAGCTAAACATGGTAAAAGCTCCCATCCTTTTTTCTCCCTAAGTAACAGCAGACAGGCTTCTCTCAGAATATCCTGCAGCAATTGTGGCCAGACTTGTACTTTCAGCTCTTAGCAGGAAGTTGCACTGGAAATATGTGAAGGTAATACTTAAGGAAATAAGGAAACAGCTGCACACAGGCGCTGGTGGTAATGGAATGAAAGGAGGTGGAGTGTATGTTTCTGGGTGACAGTTCCAATCAAAGTGACTGGGACTTGGGTTAGGTAACAACTGCAGATTTGAGTCTTGCAGAGGCTGATTTTCTCAGTCAGTTTTCTTTTTTAGTTTGATAATGTTCATTTCTGAAAAGTATTTCCCTTGGTCATATAATTCTATCTTCCAACAACTCATCCAGCCCTGTATGCCAATTCTTTCTCTCCTGTGGGTAATCTGTATAGCTCTGACCTCCTGTTTGAAGTATTTCTTCCCTTGTACATTGAATAATTGCCCACTCAATTAGTTTTTCCTCTTTATGCTTAGAGCTGCTGGTACATGCAACAACCTTTCTATCTTCAACTCTTTTGTTTTGATTTCTAGACTGTATGCTGTCTGAAAATAGCAATGTTTAATAAATAATAGTAAAGGGAATGCACATCCATCCATAAGAGAATTAAACAGTTGAGGTAAAAGCTGAGATACTGCTGCTTCTGCAACAGCCGCTAGCCACACTAACTCTGAAGTCAGTGAAATAGTTCTTGTTTTTAGCATGTCTGGAAGAAACTGAGCAACAACACACAAAGTTGTTTACTTTCCATTATGCTGGCAACCCCCAGTGCATACATACATATATATGTATATATATACACATATATACTTGTGGCACAATGTAACTTCCTTTCAAGATGCCATTGAAGAGGAATTTAATCTGTACAGAGCCCTAACAAACTGAAGCACAGTGGATTTATTCATTTAAGGGAATTATTCATTTAATTTTCACCATTTTAGTATTTATATTCATTTACCATTCATTTATTCCCTTCATTTTTATTCATTTATTCATTTATCAAATATTCATTTTAATGGCTTTCATTATCACTACAGTAACCGGGGGGACAGATTTGCAATAATTTTATTCCTTAAATAGGTTTATTCTTGGAAAATCTACAAAGCAGGGAAAGACCAATTGTTTTCAGGTTTGTTCCCTTTTCCTTTTCTCAATTACTATTTATTCTTTCTCGTGTTTCTTTGAAGCCATGCTAGTGTTCTCCTAAATTCTTTTATTTGTTTTATTGCAGCAGCTCAGTTTCCTGGCACTGGACCAAATGCTCATCTGACGTCAATAACTGGAATCAGAGCATGTTGTTCAGTGTTTTGGGCACTGATCAAGTCTGCTTGTTCCGTCATATATATTTTTTCTTTCCCCTATATGACAGCTTTGTGTTTTGTGGCTGAGAATTTGCTCTACCAAATCGTGTTATTGTGCTCTTTGTATCTATTGTAGTTTCCATGGGCACTACAATAGGAAGCATTACTTTTGAAGCAACTTATGTGTACCCTTTGAGCTTCTGATTGAAATTACAGCCCTTCAGTTTTAGCCATATATACTGGTAAGTGCTCATGCAGTTCAGCCTCTGAAGTGCATTGCTGGTTATTGTAAAGAATTTCTACGAGCAGTGAAATGTTGTCCTTGGTATTGGGGTATTCATGGATGAATACATGCCTGATTTTGGTGAAGGAGTATGTTATCTGAGTTGTTGGGTTTTTTTTGCCTTTCAATTTTCACTGAACCCTTCCTTTCCTATGAGTATATTCCATGATTATTTCAGTGCTCTCTGCATTACAACTTTTTAAAAAATAGTGGCAGTTTCTAATTTTTAAATTTTTTTCTAATCAACCAGGATATTTGAAACTGACTCTAACCTTTAAGCAGCTCAAAGTTCAAGCTGTCCCCTCCCTATAACTATTCATGGTTTATCTGCATTCTGAGTTGTAGCAGGAACTTTGGTGCTGTTTCAACAATAGAAATCCAGCTGCAATGGTTTACCCCTACATCCTCATTGACTGTACAGCACCTATATTCAGCAATCAAAAATTTATTTTTTTGTATTTATTGAATCAGAAAAGAGTAAATTCACCCTTTTTGTAAGAAAGGATCACAAACTGGGTATTCCCTGCTATTGTATATTCAATAAACCAAACTGCTTCAGATATTTACATTCTGAAGGTTATCTTTGTTGCCAGAAGAGCTAGAACTAATTTCCTTTACAATGAGATCTTAAGTTTGTAGGATATGTTGTGACCCTGCAGAAAACCTCTTCCCACCCCACCCTGAGGCTGCAACTCTAATTTTAAGAACCGCTGCTCTGGAGGCTTTTTATCAGCTCCAAAAATGTCTTATCTCAAACTGCTTTCGGCTGCATAATAAGAGGTCATTTGAAATAGATAATGCCTTCTTAAGGGGCCATAATCTAAAGCTCGCAGTTGTCAATGGAAAACATCCACTGATTTCAGGGACAGTGGATCTCTGATTTATTCCGCAATATGCAGTGTATGCTTAGTAATTTTAGTAAGAGTAAGATAGAAGGAAATAGGACTGCCTATTGAATCCAGGCAGAAATATTCAGGTAGCATTCCCTTTACAGATAAAAACCTTAAAATCGTGCGACTCTATTTTGCGGTATGGTGCCTCTCATTAACCTTCGCATGAGAAAAGAATCCTCCTTCCAGCTGACCTGTCTGGCTCCTCTGGGCCCTGCAGCATCCCTGCAGTCACAGAGGGGAAAGCCCCATGAAAAACATCTTCATGTAGCAGAACTTTCTAAAACCAAAGGATTTTTCTTGCCAAAGAGAATGACAAAAATGTAAATTAAATTAGGAAACAGTTTATACTTCCTTGCATCTCATTTTGCCATGGAGCGTTTGAATGAGTTTTAAGTCAGAGAGAGGGCCCCCCTCCCCCCCACTCCAAACAGACTTCAGTCAGTGTGAAGAGGTCTGATGTGTGCTCCAACCCTCTGGTGTATGCACATTTTTTCATAAAATCTGAACATTAACCTGATGGCCTTTAGGCCATACTTTCTGAAAAATTCAAGTGTGCTGTTTATTGCTTGCTTTCCAATTCTAGTTCCTCTTGCAAACACTACAGGGACCTCATTTAATTTTGGGGCTATATTATCTTCCTTCTTTATTAAGTTTCTTCTAATATACTGCCATGGTCTAATGTCTTCTCTTGTCAGCTTTGTTCCACTTTATACACCTGGAGGAGGCTTTATTGGTTTCATTTCCTTGCTCTGAAAACTTTATTCATAGCTGGTTTTGATTTCTAAGGTTTGTCAGTTCATCCTTCTGTTGCATAGTTTTTATATTTCCTTTATGATTTTCTATGCATGACATACATTTTTTTTTTTAAAGTCTTTATTTAATTTTTTTTTTGTTTAAATCCTAGGTAGGAATACAGCAGAATTATAGCTGATCTTGCTAATAGCTTGGGTTGTCCTACAAAAGACAGTACTTGCAGCAACGCAGGAGAGGTTCCATGACTAGGAGAATAATTAGCTTTCTTCTTAGGAAGCGAGTTAAACTGGCTATAAATGGCAGCCCCATCCACTGGGGTGTAGCCATATTCACAGAGTATTCTCAAGTTTGGTGCTGAGGTACAAATTATACCTCTCAAATCATTCTCTGTATCATTTCCCCCAACCCTTCTACTGTAACATCTTTTTTACCTTGATGGCAAATATTAGTATTGCAAGAGAGGTGCTTTTGAGAGGAACCTTTGCTGTTGTATCCAATTTTGCCTCTAGTATTGTCCTGTCTGAAGAGAGAAATTTCATCCTTAAAGTTTGTTTTTGCACTTCATGGCTTCATGAGGGCTTGTTTGGCATGTTTTGCTTGAGCCAACCATTTCTTCCTCACATTAACGTATATTATTAGAGAAAGGCTGGCTGGGTTCTGTATCTTCATCATGCTATAAATGAACGTTTCTAAGTAACATTCAGTGGGAAAGGAATGTTAACTCTGTGAAAAACTAGTACGTATGCATGCCTCAGATGTTCCAAGAAAACATTATAGTAAAGAGAGAGAATTATCTCATTCAAAGCCAGCTCAAGACAGCATTTTAAAGAACAAGTAGCTTTCTACCTGTGCATTCTACGTGTGGATGCTCATAGCTCGCTCAGAACAACCTGTAACACAAAGTCAAATGTGCAGTGCTAAGACCAAATCAATTACATCCACTAATGTGTGATACAAGTAGAGAGCAGAGATATGGAGTTTGCGTAGAATTTTCATCGCAGTTTCTGAAATTAAGTGATTTGGCAAAGTTCAGGAGCAAACACATCTTAATATTTTCTGTCAGGTTCTTACCATGCTGAAGTGGAAGTTGAATTATTAATGTTTTAGAGTAACTTTTGAATAGTTAGTGTCATACCAATCTAGCAGATCTTCATCCTTGTCTGTCAAGAACTATCAATCTTTATTTCAAAACGTTCATTGCATAAATAGGAATTTGCTAATGAGATGTAGAACTCTGCTTCTCAAATGATTCACAAGGGTTTGCTAGGAAAAGATATATTTACAAGCACAGGAATTATCATAGCAGCTGACAGGACATTATAAACAGTATTTCAAACATGTGGTGATTTCTCTAAGGCTCTTTTCTCAGTCTGTGAGCTGCTAACAACTGTTACAAGTAGTTTCAAACTGTATCTTTGTCATTACAATGCACCGCTCCAGCATCCTTGCAAAATGGGCTGGGTATAAGAAAGTCTGAGGGTGAAACGAGGAGAGGAAGAAAGGCAAGGAACAGTCATCCTCTCAGAGCAGCACTGGAGCGGGTGGAATTGTGGGTGGAAGGCACGCAGAGGAACACGCCTAGGCTGCAATATGACTGGGGTTACTCCTGTATCTTGTTCCCCAAACATGCTTTCCCACAGGCAAAGCTTCATTGCCTTCTAGCACTGTGTGTTGTAGGGAGTAGCCATCGTTAGCAAATATTGTAAAGTCAAATGGCAGAGGTCTAATTTTTGTTCCCATAAGGAGCTGTGTGGACAAGGCGCCTTCTGCAAAATGCAGTAATGCTTTTCGTCTGTGCTATGCATTTAAAGCAACACGTTTTCATGTCACAGTAGGTAGCACTGATCATATACTGATATGTATGTGCAGAAGTCAAGCATTGCTGTATGTATGACTTGACATGCATTTACAAGAATCATACTGGAAATTTGCTTTCTTCAGAGTCACTGCTTGTTTGTTTACAGAGAATAAGCACAAAGGATGAGCAGTAAGAGATGGCTTCGGGCAAGGGCAGATCTAAAGCACAGAATAAATCTGGGGCCATCTGGTGTGTCAGCTCATATGGAAAATCAAGGAGCTTGAGTGCTGGGCCAAATCAGTGACACCTACTAGAAAATGATGAGAAGGAGGATTTCGATGAATTTGTTGCTGTTGTTGGATTCCTGCAGTATTTGGTCAAAGAGAATGAAAAGAACTACTATCCCGCCTTTTTGTGCACGAAATAATGTATTTAAATCTTTGTCATGGCTACGGAGAACAGAAAGCAAAATTAGCATTTGATTTTAACAATTTATCTTATAAAGCTGTAGGGTCCCATGTTTCTGTGCTGATGCAGTAAGAGCACAGTGATGTAGCTGTGCGTAAGATGAGACCTGATGTACAGCGCCAACAATGTAATCTGGAAGCTGCACCCTGACAGCTGTCTGTATAATTTAAATGCTGGAAGTTTTCATTTGAGTAGTTATTCTCTAAAAATGGGTTCAGTAAAGATTATTTTTTTGGGTTTCCTCTTGTGTGAGAACACTTTACAATTTGGAACAGGTACAATCGTGTTTCCAGCCTGTAGTAGAAATGGCATTTTAAAAAGCTTTATTTTAGAATTTAGCTCTAAGAAAACAGGAAAAAAGAAATGTAGTTAGTCTCTAGACAGGATATGTTTTTCCCCCCATCAGCGACTAAGGTTTGCTCTTACAGAAGATAATACCTTCAGTTATTTGTAGTCCCAAAGGTTTCCCAATAGAGAAGCAAATGGAGTTAGAAGAACAGAATATACCAAGAAGTACAAACAATACAGAGGAAGACGCTACTTGTAAACCCCCAAATTTTGCAAGAAGCTGAGTAGTTGACAAAAGTGCCCAATGCTCCAACTGTATCAAATTAAGATGAAGGCAGTATCGTGATGCTAAGTACCGTTAACGAAAAGGCCATGATTACAGAAAGACAACTGCACTCACTCTTGAAACAGGATATTTTATACTGGATGTTATCTGCAAACCTTAGAGTAAAATGTGTGTGGCTGAACTCTGGGAATGCTTCACAGGTGTTAATGCACCCAGTGAACACTGGGCAGGTACTGCGTTGTCACTGCCACCTCCTGCTAGGAGAAGGCATGTGTGGCTGCTGGTGGCGCAGCTGAGCTTACAGCTCTGTGCTAGGGATGACTTATTCAAAAGCTTTCCAATAAAATCAGTGAGCATTTTTAGAAGGTCACTGAAGTTCTCAGCGTGGACAGCTTGATGGGGTTCAATTTTCTTTCTCTGTAATTGCTTCCTGTTGTTTAAAAAGGATAATTGTTTATGTAGTACAGGTGAATATGCTCACAAAAAAGGACAGAATGGCTTGAGATAAAAGAGACCTCAGAGATCATCTGGTTCCAAGCACCCTGCTGTGATCAGGGTTGGTAACCATTAAATGAGGCACTGTAGTGAGTTCTCCAGGGGAAAACAGAGCTGCAGCAATCAGGCTGCACTTCCAAATTATACACAAGAGTTTTTAAATATCCAGTAATATGGCTCAGGTCATACTTGATTTACCTATTGTAATGTGATGCATCTATAAGACTCTTCCGATACATCATTGGCACTCAGGTTTCGCAATCTCTGGGCTTTGCTACACTTGTAGCAGGGCACTTTTTAGGGTGGGACATCCAGGCTTGTGCCTTTAAGTCTAAACTTCAAAGCTTTGGCCACGGCTATGTTTTTCTAGGTTCTCTAGGTGCTGCTGAGGCTCAGGCCCTGAATCATCTGAACTGAATGTGTGTGGAAAGAAAGAATTCCTCACCTTATTCCTGGTCTTAAAATAGGTTTTTGTTATTTGCAGATTTTACAATTTGTGAGAAGTCTCAGTTTCTCTCAGTTTGCTGTGTCTTACTTCAGGATTTTCTTATATAAATAACTTAGCACATGTGCACTGTAACATAAAAATGTGTTATGCAGGTTTATTTCTAAGCTCTCAGCAGATATAAAATAAATGTTTTTTAATAATTTACCTACCTGTGAATATCCAACGTTGACCTCGCTCTGTTGTAAGGCTAAAAGGCTAGAAGTCCTCAGCCTTCTTGACAAATCCCTGATGTGAAGTTTGGCACTGTGGCACAGATAACCCGAATCTGTCAGCTCTATTGCAGTGAACGTGTGAGTGCATGTTTAGCTCTTTCCCAGGCATGACACCATGTGAAAGAACTGGGCTCTCCAACAGTCTGTCAGGAATTCAATCAGAAATGTGTGAATCCCAGGGAGAGAAACCTGGGGCAAAATATTGTGGGTTTAGTGAATGGCATTTCCTGAGAAAACTGCTCTATTGAGAACCTTTTTCCAGTCTAGTTCTGCTTTCCATGAAACTATACCTTCTGGATAATAGACTGTTGGATACTAAATTGGTATGCATTGTGATTTACATCAAAGCATACTGTGTCTGTATCTGTACAGCTGTGTCCAGAGCAGGGAAGGGCAAGGGGCCAGCTCTGTCCCTGTTACACCATCGGTGTTATTGCAGTTTTGTTGGACTTCGAGAATTCTAGCTATGAAAAAAGAAACAAAACTTAGCACTGTCCCAAGTTCTGCATTTCTTCTCAGTTTTTGAAGATACGGTTGTCCCGGGCTGTTGAGTTCTTTTATAAATATTTGTCAATACAGATTCTTCTGATGATTTGTAGAATTGTAGTACGCTTCCATAGTTTCACAGTTTATAGAACTTCATTCTATGCCAATGTAAATAAGGAATAATTTGTCTGAGTCAAAGAAATTACACTTCTTGTTTTATCAGTGCAAGTAAAAAGGAGAATCAAAGCTCGTGTTTGTTTTTTTCTTTGCCTGGCTTAGCTTTCAGGGAATTTCGAGATGCTGTAAATACCATAAAAAGAAAATCCACACTCCAATATTTCTAACATACAAAACAGCAGAAAAAAATACGGATTTCTTCCTTGGTTTCTTTGTGGCTTAGCATGTATATGAAATTAGTAAAGGGCTCCAGAAGGATATGAGAGAACTCTACCCAGGGAGTGCGTAAACAGTGCCAAGCAATTGGTGTTGTGCTGTGTTATTTGCTGTGCCCTATTTTCACAGACAAACAATTTCTGCCGCCAAAAATACATGAAAGTTCAGAAATTTCAGAAGCCCCTGTGGTGCTCTGAGTTGTTTTTTCCTCTTCTGTTGTTCAGTGGTGCTCTTAGTTTCTCCTAACTAGTACAGGCATAAATCCTTTTTTTCCTAAAGGGGATTTCTGTTCTCCGAGATGAATTTCTTTGAATTTCAACAGGCTCGTATTAAAGAAGCTGCTACCTGCTCCCATTTTCAGTTTTCCAAAGATTTATCTTCTTTAACTTCCAGGTTTGAGGGCAGGGGAGATTTTTGCATTTTATTTTAGTACTTATTTTCCAGCATGCATTGCTTTAGATCAGAATCAAGGATAATAAGTTGGTAAGAAATATTTCCTTTTGTATACTGCACCTGTAGCTAATGATTAAAGAATGCCTCTGTTTGAAATTGTTTCTTGTCTATATAAAAGGCTGTTCATGTCCTCTTCCCATCAAGTATTTGCTTTTTTCTCCCTTTAGGTAGATAAATACAATTTTCCATTCCTGTAGGAGAGCAGAAGATCCCAGAAGGGATAGGCTGATCGCACTACAGGACAAACATCTCTGTGTTCCCTCTGAAAAAAAAGAAAAAAAAAAATATATATATATATATATATACACTGTCCCTTTTGTGCAACTATGAATGGGAGCTGTTGAGTCACAGCCTGAACCACTGATTGAGCACCTGGGAAAAGGAGCCGGTCAGCCCGGGAGCACAGGTGAAGGCAATTGTGCTCTGACCAGAAGGGGTGGAGCCTGGCTGCACCTCTTAGACCTCATTTAAGGCCTGACTGCAACTGGGGAAGGGTCTCTTTCTGGAGATCCCTCCTTGGTGAAGCTTTCCCCTGAGAACCTAGAACCTTCCAACATGGGTGAGCAAAAACTTCTTTCCTTCCTTTGTAGTGCCTATCTGTTGTGCTGGTCCTTCTGTCGTGGTATCTCCGTTGTGTAGTGCCTTTTGCTTTGTACTGATCTGTCCAGTTGCTACAAGCTGTAATATTAATGGCACTGAAAGTTTGCATAGATTCAAGGCTCTTTCTGCAGAAATTTAATCGCAGGATTAAGATTTTAGTTTCTCTTTTTCACTCAGAGGTAACAGAGTTCTGCTGTGGGCTTCGTGCTACTGCTGCTCTTAGCAGACCTTGGCTGGAGCAACTTAATAGCTGAGTTTTTCTTAGTTGTTGGTTTTACCTAAAAGCAAAAATTTCATAATGGCATACACCCGTGTTAGCCCAGCTTCTCATATACAGTGTATTACATAAATAATGCAAGATTTACAGTCTCCCAAATCCTTTATCAGCTGGTAGCACAATTCTTCAAAAATCCCTTCCTAGCTTATGGTAATATGTTACTTTTTGTTGTGAATCCACTCAGGGCTTTGCTAACGGCTTGGAGGCAGAAGACAAACTATGAATATAGAAAAAGTAGAGATTTGGGGGGGACATGGATTAGATGGGCCTTCAATAAAATTCAGTGTAGAAGAGACTCAGTGAAGGGCCGGGAGGTAAAGTCATTGTGCGTGGGGTAGACTGCATGACTGCACTTCTTTCAGTGATAATATTTATCCCAGCTCTGCAGCAGTGCAGCTTGGGACAGTTCAGATATAGTATTATAAATCAGCTATACTCGGTAGGGCTGTCAGTGTACTTCATCTGCGGATTTTTGTCCACATGAAAAAGTCTGCTTTTAAGGTATACAGCGTGAGTGGTGGAAAATCACCTATTTACTATCAGCAAGTTACTGGTGGGGAAACTTTGTATTCATTTAGAAGGAGAAACTCTATTTGTTACAGAAGTTGAGAATGTTTGTAAGGAGACCAAGCTATCAGAAGTGTATTGTGGTCAAACCAAGACTCAGCTCAGCTTCACCTGGCTGGGTGTATTTAGTTGTCTCGTGGCTGGCAACATGCACACAAAAAAGCAGGATGTCAAAAGATACAGTAGGGAGTCAATAATGAGCAAGGTTTTGTGCTTCTTCTGGTAGTAAAACACTTGCTACTAAAATACAGAGTCTGGTCTTCTATTGCATTTTTGTCTTGTTTTTCTTTGGCAGACATTTATTTTTATCCACAGCACAGTAGTAGGATCGAAAACCAGAAATAAAAGAAATCCTGTATGTTGGTGTATGCTTCAGGTGGTCTCCAAAATCCCTGTCCTTAACCTCCTAAAACAGCGGCACAGCTGCATAGATGGTCCTCATTACTGAGCAAATCCCATGCAGCTGATGAATTTGGTTTGAGAACGAGTCACACCTGCAGTATGTAAATCCTTTGCTCTTCACACGGGGAGATGCATTTGTATTTAAGTCGTCTCTTCTCTCCAGTGTCTCACCGTTAAAGAGCTTTGCTGAGTTAGGAACTGAAGGGAGATTGGCATTTCTCCATGAGTTTTTGTTGATGGTGCTTCTGAAATTCTGGACAGTCCCGTCCTTCAGGCATGACTAAGTGGGACCATTCTGTGCTCGGAGGTGGGCAGCACCTGCTGGCCAGCTTGTAAGATTAGCTGAATCAGAAGTGCTGCATGAACATGTGAGGTAAGCATTCTCTTATATTAGGCTGGGGAGAATGCGTTATTTCTTTAGTGTACACTGAAAGCTACATCAGAAGTTCATGTAAATGTTATCCCTCCCACGGTTTATCCAAGCACAGAAATGAAAACTGTATTATGCAGTTCATTAATAGCTCTTGTTCTTTCTGATGTGGTGATAACCCACCATTCCAGCTGCATAGAGGCAGTGACTTTGGGGAAATACTTCCAAGAATTATGTGAGTAAGGAGGAAGGGAGAGGGGAATAATTTTTTGATGATGTTTCACAAACATTTTCAGGAGAAAAGCAGTGCTTATTCATAAATATGCATTGCACTGCAAATGATCTAAAATAGCCTTGTGTGGCTGATTTGGGCTTGAAGCTTAGGGAGGGTTTGGGGGCATTGGGTAGGAGGGACTATTAATTTTTATTTGAGATATGTCCTAAAAGTATTTTTAAAACTTCTTTCATCTGAAGACATTTTTCTTTCTTTAATTGATTGCCACTGACATAGCTGGTTAGTAAAAGCTGGTTAGCAAAAGAGTTGTGGAAGTAGTAACAGCACCATTAGCTTTGTGCATCTAAGTACATACGGTTTATCTTGCTGCTCACCAAGGAAATTATTTCCTTTCTCAGATAAGCGCACCTAATCCAATAACTTGTTACATCACATAGTGAATCTGAGGAATCACTGCGGAAACAAGTTTAAGGGCATGAAACTACAGATACTTACTGGGGGTAAACTTACTCTTGGGAGTATTTCAGTTGAATCTGAGAGGAATTATGTAGGGTAATAAGCTCTGAACTTCAAGGAAAGGTTTTGCAGGACTGATCCCCAAGTGTGTTTAGTTTCAGTCTTCAAATAAAATCATATAAATCTGCAGTCGGAGGCTTTTAATAAACATATTCTATGCCATAAATTACTTTCTGAGAAGGATTTTTAGAGACAAAGTTTTATAGCATTGACCTCCAATAAACTCATAACGTTCTATCATGTTAAATGTGTATTTAATAGTCTCAAACCTTTTATTTTAGAGATCCAGTGGGCCTGAAGGACTTAAGACTGCTTCAGCCTATTGTGTTGGTGGATATTTATAGAGGCTTAAAAAATGCAGATTATTGACTTTATTATTGATGCAGAGGAGCCAATATAGTCTATCAGGCAATTAAATGTCCTTTTATGAAGAACTCATTGCATGGAGACTGAATTTATGGGAGTGATGAAACTTAATGGCTCCACAGAAATGATCGCATCAGGTCTGAAACACGTTAGGGGATATTAGTATTAATTTTCACACTCATACCTATAGTAATGAGAAATTTAGGAATTTTATAGTAACTTACAAATATAAGGATACGGCTATAGAAGTTACTACATTAATTTAAACAAATGCTGAAGGGTAATGATTTTGCGTCATTTCCAAGGGAGCTTTTGTAAATCTAGGATGTGTCATGTGAAAACCTGCAATTTTTATTTTCATTTCTGTTTCATTTATGAACATTCAGCCATGCTTCATCCCTTTCTAGTATAGCCATAATTTTACATGGGTTATTCTGAGCCTTATTTTTATAGCTAATGTAGGATTTGGGGTTTATCCACACACTTGGTGGCACTGAACGTGGAAATTATTCTTTGCTGTTCACTAAAGTCCCTGTAAACTCCCAGTCTCTGTTATGAGTGGTGTATGTGCGGAGTCTGTCTACATACTGGTGGAAGCACTCATGAGAGAAACCCACTAAACAAACAGTGCTTCATAAACCGCGGAGTTAAGAGAGTGCTTGAGTTCACAGCTTTAGGAATTTTTAGTTTCCATTCAAATCAGTGAGACCTGTTCTTGGCCCTAAGAACCTGTTGTACTTAAATGCTGTTTTAATAAGGTCATTTGTTGAGAAATAATTAAAACAAATAGTATAAAGGCTTTTCAGTTTTCTATTCTATTAATATAGGACTACATGTAAGATGATGATGATATAATTTAATATAGGCAACTCCTCTGTGGTAACTGTGAAAAAGCTTTATGCACTAGTGCCAAAAAAACTTAAGGTCCCTGACATGTTTGTTTTCAACTCTTTCATTTAATGTGTTTTTTAATCAAAATGTACCTTAACTATGAACATGTATCCTTTGTAGAAGGAGGCTGTGGAGAAGTCCCTGAAGTGCTTCACTTTGAGGAGCTTTGTTAGTCAAAGCAGAGGGCTACAGAAGCCACAAGCTTTATAACTATCTGATTTTTCTCCTGTTGAAATCGATGGAAAAAATCTTATAGGTTGCAGTGGCAACAAGACTGAAAGGAACTGCTGTGCTTTCGTTTATTGTTCTATTTTCTGATTAACATCTTAATCTGCATTTTGATCATGTAACTTCTGCTAACGGAGAATGCCTCATGTTCTCTCATTGATCTTCGGAGAGAAAAGCAAGCTCATCAGCCAAGGCATTTATCATTAGAGATCCCTTTCAGTTACTGTGTTGACAGTGCAGCAATGTCCTAGCTCTGAGAGCCTCTGCTCCATCTGGTGACCTATCACAAGAGTTCTTACACTGCTTTCCTTTCAAGATCCAGCAATGATATTTTTCTGCACAAAATGTTTAACTTTTTTTTTTTTGCTGAATAAATTTAATGAGTCAGACTACAGATAAGGTTACTGTCATTCAAAAAGTACAACAGCTTGGCCACAGCCACTGTCCCACAGAGATGTTCCTGGCCTGCGGAATCATGCCATTTAACTGTCCCAAAGGTCAGTGTTAGAATACAAAAATATCATGTTACCTTATGTTTGCTTCCATGAGCAATAATGGGCAGGTGCTGAAACATAGCTAATGTATGGCAGTTTGGCTGTGAGGCAGAGACATGTTAGCATTTCTTTCAGTTCCTTTTTTCCTAAATGGGTGGTTGTCTTCCCATTACACAGGTTTGTTGTTTTTTTTTCCTCTGATGCCTCATCTAGCTCTCATTTCCTCAGGTAGTACTGAGGTAAGCATGCAGCATTTAATCTAGGATTACAGTTAAACACAAATGGGAGAATGAAGAAATTGGTGAATCTGGGCTAAAACTTCTTCCAAGTGTAATGGCCGACAGGTCAGACATCCATTCCTCTTGTTAAATTGTACGACTGTTTATTATGTGTAGGTATGAAAGAGTACCTCCCTTTCTCCCTTCATTTATTCCTTTTTTCTCTTACGTGTGCCATGTGACATCCATCTGCAGTGCAAAGGCAGTGTCATGTGCTCAGTTACTGCTGTTAGTCGTGATGCAAAACCAGGCCTGAAGTGTCAGAGCCTTCTTTATTGCAGGCCAGTAAGTCACTGCTAAACAAAGACTGTGGAATTTTAATAGAATTAAGGCACTAACAAATAGGGATTAATTGGAAATTAGGGCATGTAAGGCAGAGAAGAGCTAAGACAAATCAATTGCTATATCTATAAGTCTGAGCTGACCATAAATCAGCAGCAAGATGCATTGGACCAAATAAATCATGGATGCAAACAGTGTAAGTTAGGTGTGAACAAATGGGTTTAAAAAAGGTTTTACAGCTGCTAAATGAATCCACAGTTGACTATAAGTAGAGTAATGATGCAAAAAGAGTAGAGCAACAATAAAAGAATTTAACCGGCTGTCCTGCCTTTGTTGGGAGATCCAGTGATAATAGGAGCAGGAAGAAGCAGAAATCACATGGCTCGTACCATGGCAGTAGTAAGGTCTATCCCCACATCAGTTTTATACACCTCTAACCACTTTGAGTCTTCCTTCACTCTTGTGCTAAGCACAGATGGTGCACATGCCAGCATGGAGTTTGGCAGATGGGCGTGCAATTGTGTAAAGTAACATGGAGAAAAGAGTGAAGTCTCGGTACCATGGCTGCCAGGTGATGTCATTTGTGATGTGAGAGGGAGAAGTTTCTGGGCAATTCTGTGCTTCAGACTGCCTTTTCACTAGGGTCAATGCTGGGGTTTTCTGTGCTATGTGCTGAAAAACAAATTCAGCAAATACATCACTGCCTTCCTGGGCAACAACTCTAAATATTTTTGTTGGTTGTTCTTGTGTCAGGGTCCTTCATAAGGTCACTTTTGTTCAGTTTTCTAACATATTAGAACTAAATATTCCTGACTTGTTATCCATTATCATAATAACAACAACTTGTACTGTTATTATTCTATCCCTAGTGTGTATATTATTTAATATGTATGTATTATTTAGCATAGTGTAACATGTACGGTATAGGACATCATGGAATGAAGGATATTATACTCTTGTGATGCTGCAAAGCAACCAGCATTAATTTCAGTTCTGAATTCTTTAAAATGAAATTACAATAATATTCCTGCTCTGCATCGATATGCATAACGTCAACAAAAAGCATTAATTACAGGACCAATTCGATCCCTTATTAGGCATTTACTCAGGGCTAAATAGTTTGATAAAGCAGAACACGCTGTAACTCAACAGCAAAAGTGTTCTGGACAGTGCTTCTACCATTCATCTTCCTTCCCTGGTGCTGATGATTGTGCATCATGAAGAGATTGGATTGTTTGCTTCACTCAAGCAATGAAATGTTCTCTGCAATTTCTTTTTAGTCAGCTTGTTGATTCTGAGTAAGTGGGCCTTGACTAGCCTTGGGATTCAGCTAATGTGATACTGGAGATAGCTGAAACTTGGAATTAACTGTGAGCTACATTCAGGCTTGTACATTCAGTTATTGTGGTTAAAATACTGCATGATCTTGAAACCATTCAAGGCCAATTTTTGTATCTGGGAAGCATTAGCTAGTGGATATATCACAGGTATCTCTAAGTGCATATTTTTGTAGAGCAGCCAATAGGCCAAAACCATGTTGTTGTCTGATCTGCACTATTACGCATTGCACAGAAATACGCAGCAATGTCAATCATTATGTCTGGAGCTTCTTAGATGATTCAGCAAGCCTTTTGAATGCTATTCAAGAAAAAATTAATGAAATCCAAGAAATAATATGGAGAGCTGCACTTTTAGTCAGTCTGTATGTTTCTGCCTGCTATACTCAGCATTTTGCTGGTCCACTTCCTTGCTGTGCTATTGACACATGAAAGCTGCATTTCTGAGTTGTGTGTAGGAGATCTTTACTTGATCAGAAGAAACCAAAGATATAGCCCAGCTCTGCAACTGATGGTGTGCTGTTAAGTCAACGGGTTGCTTGTCTCAATGCATTGTAGTTAACAGTGGGAAATGCAGCAAGATAATGTTATACAATTTTATGTCTTATGATGAAGAATTATTTTCCTTTATTCTGAAATCCATTCCATTAGGTAGCTGACATGAACACTGTTGATTTAAAATGACTTAAAAGCCCGCAAGCTCTGTTCATCTTAAATCAGATGCTAGTGCTTCTCCTGCACAGTTCTGTGGCTTGTGTGCACCTGACCAAATGTGCCACAGCTTTTGCTGGTGGCTTCCAGGAGTAAACTGTGTGCCAGAATGAGCAACATGGGTATTTGCCCCTGCAAGCAGCCTGATGTTTGTATTCCTTGGTCAGTTGCCTCCAGTGCTAGTCTAGGTTTTTGGAGGGTGGGGTGTAAGGAATCCAACACAACAGAAAAACAGCAGGAATCTGCTGCCTCTCTAAGCAAGGAGAAAAGACAATGAGATTTACATTTGTGGATGAGAAACTTCTTTCAAAACTTCTCTTTACAATGCAGTAGCTTGGGAAATATGTAATAATGAAGGCATGTTTACTTTTTGTAGAGTATATGGCATGATGAAGATAATAAGACCCTCCAGGGCAATAATTGCTTCGCTGTAGGGTGCTCCTGCATCTCAAATTGCTCAGCATCTGGGTTTTAAATCATTTGTGCTCCTGGTGGGTAAAACTGCACGCTAAACAGGCAGGCAGACAAGTAGCATTTTTAAACTCACACAGCATGATCATGGCACATACATACTTAGGGCTGAGCTTATTATTATCAGGATCTGTTGTCTAAACCAGAGAGACAGACACCAAAATAGATTTTACATGATGTTCTCCTAATAAATCGTTTTCATAGACAAAGGAAACATTCACCCAGTAGTCACAGAGCCAGTGTTGGTTTGGATATTTATGTATGGCACTGTCTAACAGAAGTGTTTGTCTGCAAAGCTAAGAAAGCATGTAATAAATTGCACAGTTTGTGTGTGCTGTGGTGGACAGCTGCTTTGAAATTTATTGCTAACATGGAAAGGAGGCTTTAATTTGGTAAGAAGTGAAGCGATTCTGAATATAGGAAAACATTTATTGAAACTGAATCGGTGTTTCATTTGTACTTGGACTCTGATGCATATTCTGCCTGTAGCACATCTGTCTCTAGTGGAGTTTCTGAGTGATGGTTTTGTGATGCTGACAGTTCCTTCTGTCTGTCATGGTGCGTATGGGGATCAGCGTTGGGGTTTCTGTTTCTAAAGATTCTGCTGTTGGGAAGAGCTCCCTGAGGAGGTGGTAGTTCAGAAACAGCTGGAAGTCCAGGGTGAAATGAGGATGTGCTCCTCAACACCAAACAGTTGAAGTGTTGCAGCAATGAGAAGGCTCACACCCATACTCGATCCATCTCAGTTTATGTTTTAGCACCTTGTGTTCGTGTTTCATAGTTGTAAGCCCTGCTACTTGTATTTTAGACTTAAAGATTGAATTCTGCTGCAGCCCTCTGGTAGGACAGGCCAATGTGTCATTGCTGTCTGTCCTGGCTGCAGGTCTCAAGGCACCTGTCTGCTCTGCAACCACAGGCTCGGAGAGGCCTGGAAAGGCTGTGACTTGCCTGACATCTCTTTTGACAGCAGTGGCAGCTGCTTTGCGGTTTTCTTTCTTTCTGTCTTCTCCTGTTTGTTTTTTGTGTTTGTTTTTTTTTCCTTGGATCAATGCTTTGATCTGATTCAGCTCACAGTCGCACAAAACTTGTGCTGGTACAACTGAGGGAGCAGCAGGAATTAGCAGAGGGAGTGGTGGCTGCACACAGCAGCCCTTGTTCTGAAAGAAAAACACCTTTAAGTCCTCTACAACTGTGTCAAGTGAAGTGCCCTCATTCTCTCTCTCTTACAGGCTTTTTGTTGTGGATTTTTCTCGCTTTGTTGCTACATGCTTTTTTTCCCCCCATACAACATGTTGTTTCAACTCCGCCAGTACTCATCTGCCATCTCATTAGTTGTCTGCTTGCTACTGCAGCACTTAAGGAAAAAAGAAAGGAGAAAAAGTCTGTGTAGACTTCTATCAGAGAACTGAAAACTAGCACTAGGGTGAGCATCACCTGGTTTTAAAAAGGCAAAGGGAACAATCTCTTTCCTGGCCAAGGAATTCTGGCTGGGAGGCCTGCTTGCTGGCTCAGCCACTCATGCAGAGTTGGCAGTGCCCACTCCTCTGGGGCCTTTTCCCTCTCTGCAGTCTGAGAAGATAGAGATGGCCAAGCAAGTCTTTCTGGTGTTTGCTGCTTTCACGTTTTCCATCGTGGGACTTTATCTGGAAGATTGTGTGCATCAGCATATTGTGCTATGATCCTGAAGGTATTAATTATGATGCCTCTTGGTAGTTTGTTTGGTTTTTTTTGGCTGTTTGCCACACAATTTTTTTTTAACTTTTTTTCACTAGGAGAGGTTCAATCATTTGGAAGGCTGTTCTGCCACCCAGTGTCACCCTTTTTCACATCTGTAATCATTCTTGATGTAATCTTAATTTACCTGACATCCCACTGGCCAAGTTATCATCTACAGTTTTGGGGAGAGGGAAAAATAATTTCTAAGAAGTGAAACAGACATGAGGCTGTGATGTTTGGTAAATCTCAGAGTTCAGAATTTCAGAAGAGATGCACGAGTAGGGCTGTATTTGTCTCAAACCAGCAGCATCTTGAATTGTCTGTTATATGAAAGATGTGTAGGAACCAAACCTGATTTGTACAAAACACAGTAAAACACTGATATGCTGCGAACTCCACCAACTCTGTTGTTATATGTTTATGCTTACTGCTTTGATAATAAGTGAATTCTAGGCCTAATGGGGACCGATTGATAGCTATGAGAAACAAGTGATTCATGTGATTATATGTGATAGAGCATAAATTGTAGCCAGTTGTAAACCACAGCTTCATCTGAACTGTACTTGTGACTGTGGGTATGAACAGGGGAAATGCTTGGTTCCTGGTTGTATCCCAGACAAAGCAGAGAAGCTCTTGTTTGTTTCTGGGGCACATGGAAACCTTGGCTGGTCTTAACGTCCAATAATGTGTTCACCAGGAAACCAGAAATCGTTGTCAAAAAATGATAAATTTCAGCCAAGGGGATTTTCATTTTGCCAGATCCAGTAGATTATAGACTTCTACCTGAAGGCAGAGAAGATTCAGTACCTTAAGATATATGGCCCACACAAGAGTGATACAGCTTTTGCCTTGTTAATGAAGTATATGGAGGCTTACTTTTAAAGGGACTTCTCTGCTTTTACCCATATAGGACTAAGGCAATTAATCAATAACTAAGGACAAGGGGTGAAAACATATGGTCTTTGATATTTAATAAATGGATTAACAGAGTCCACTGCTTAATATTCAGCCTCTGCCGTAGGAGTATAAATTAATAAGCATTAGTTCCTTTTTAATGAGGAATTTTCCCTTTTAAACCTGAATGAATTATCAAAAAGAGTTCTGGCAGAATTTCAAAGACATTTTCTGACCTTCTCGTATTCTGGCCTGCATGAATTTTTAACAAGATGCTATATATCTGGAAGGTCTATTAGAATTTGGCTGCATGAAATCTGTCTGCCCTCTCGCCCCCCACTTTTTTCTTTCTTTCCTTCTCTTTTTTTTTTATTTTTTTTTTTTTTAAATTTGGACAATTGAAGAGGAAAAAGGAAAAGTATCTTCACTAGCAAGGAAATGCTTAATTTACGTAAATGGTGTTTTAAGGAAGAGTCCTTATTTGAGTTAATAAAACCACACACATTGTTTTTAAACGTTGATGGTGGCTGCCAAAAATCCTTTAGTAATAGTTACATTTTCATTTGTATTCATTTTTGAGTAGTATCAAAAAGGTAAAGCATTCCAAGATCTGTTTGAAAATGCATACTTTACAGTATATACCATGCCAGACTATTTTTCCTACTTTTTATTCCAGAAAATCTTTAAGAAACTTAGTCATTTCTAAAACTATTCACAAAATAAGTGCAATAGATGAAAGTAGATGTTTTAAGTATTTGTAAGCTAATTTTCAGCATAATAAAGAAAGCTTACTGTAATTCTACTTAATTTTTTTTAAAGTGTTGTTCTGTGACATTTTGAAAAGGCAGTACACCCTTTTTCATTAAAGGTTGTAGTTATGCAAATTTTACTGATGCTGCTTTGTAATCTAAATGCCACTTCAAAATAATACTGTATATGTTAATGAAAACTGAGTTATTTATCTTCTCAAAATTACAGTATCACTTGGTCCTACATATGGGATAGTCTGTTAGCAGGTTATTGCTCGGAATCATTGCTGCAGATCCCATATTTCCATTGCTCACTTCTAGTTCCTATTCAGTACCATGAATTACATGCCACCTCTTGGAGCTATCTGGGAGTTCTGATCTAGAATCTACTGACTGAAAAGCAATTAGGAGCAGCTCTTGCTCCTGGAGATGATTAATGTGCTGCTCCCTCATCACAAGTATCAGCACCTATGTACACTAGAGAAGAGGCGATTGCTACGTTTTAGTAAACAGATTATTAGACATTGGTTGCATTAAGCCTGTTACTCAGTAGTGCCAGGAACCATTAATGGGATTTCCAGGTCGCTGTTTCTTTTATTCTGCTTCTATCAGGAGGAAGTTAATCCTTTTGAGCAAAATATATCCCCAGGATAAATCCACAGGAACCCTATGGTCAATAGAACTGTACCTCAAACAGAGCTTATCCACTCTGAAGGACACTGACCATGAAACTGGAGAATTTGGAGAGTTTCGAATTCCATTTGAATAACAATTGGTCTCTTGAGTCTGGGGTTCACTGACACTCTCCACTCTATCTCTTGGTTGAGACCACCCAAGAGTAGAATCACAGAATCACAGAATTGTAGGGGTTGGAAGGGACTTCCAGAGATCATCGAGTCCAACCCCCCTGCCAAAGCAGGTTCCCTACACCAGGTTGCACAGGTAGGCATCCAGGCAGGTCTTGAACATCTCCAGAGAAGGAGACTCCACCACCTCCCTGGGCAGCCTGTTCCAGTGCTCCGTCACCTCACTGTAAAGAAGTTCTTGCGCACGTTTGTGTGGAACTTCCTATGCTGCAGTTTCCAGCCGTTTCCCCTCGTCCTGTCTCCACTCACCACTGAAAAGAGTCCGGCCTCGCCCTTCTGCCCCCCACACCTTAGATATTTATAGACCTGGATCAGGTCCCCTCTCAGTCTTCTTTTCTCAAGGCTGAACAGACCCAATTCACTCAGCCTTTCTTCATAGGGGAGATGCTCCAGGCCCTTCACCATCTTCGTGGCCCTCTGCTGGACTCTTTCCAAGAGATCCCTGTCTTTTTTGTACTGGGGAGCCCAGAACTGGACGCAGTACTCCAGATGAGGTCTACCAGGGCAGAGTAGAGGGGGAGGATCACCTCCTTCGACCTGCTGGCCACGCTCTTTTTAATACACCCCAGTAAGCCATTGGCCTTTTTGGCCACAAGGGCACACTGCTGGCTCATGGCCAACCTGTCATCCACCAGGACACCCAGGTCCCTTTCCACAGAGCTCCCCTCCAGCAGGTCATCCCCCAACCTGTACTGGTGCATGGAATTATTCCTCCCCAGATGCAAGACTCTACACTTGCTTTTGTTAAACCTCATCTGGTTTTTTTCTGCCCAGCTCTCCAGCCTATCCAGGTCTTGCTGAATGGCAACACAGCCTTCAGGCATGTCAGCCAATCCTCCCATCTTCGTATCATCAGCAAACTTGCTGAGGGTGGCCATTATCCCCTCATCAAGGTCATTGATGAAGATGTTGAACAAGACCGGACCCAGCACAGACCCCTGAGGAACACCGCTAGTTACAGGCCTCCAACCGGACTCTGCACCACAAGAAGATGATGCTTAAAAAGATGGCTGCTTAAAAGCTGGCTAATTATTTTTTTTTTTACGTTACTTTGTGAGAACAGCTTAATCACAGAATGTCCAGGGTTAAAAGGGACCTCAAGGATCATGAATCTCCAACCCCTCTGCCAAAGGCAGGGCCACCAACCTCCCCATTTAATACCAGACCAGGCTGCCCAGGGTCCCATCCAACCTGGCCTTGAACACCTCCAGGGACAGGGCATCCACAGCCTCTCTGGGCAGCTGTTCCAGCACCTCATCACTCTCATAGTAAAGAACTTCCCCTTGACATCCAACCTAAATCTTCTTTCCCTCAGCTTAAAGCCATTTCCCCTTGTTCTGCTGTTATCTGCCCTTTCAAAGAGTTGATTCCCCTCCTATTTGTAGCCTTCCTTTAGTTACTGAAAGGCTGCAATGAGGTCACCCTGCAGCCTTCTTTTCTCCAGGCTGAACGAGCCCAGCTTCCTCAGCCTGGCTTTGTAGGGGAGGTGCTCCAGTCCCCTGATCATCTTTGTGGCTCTCCTCTGGACCCTCTCCAGCAGCTCTCTGTCTTTGTACTGGGGGCTCCAGACCTGGACACAGTGCTCCATATGGGGCCTCACACGAGCAGAGTAGAGAGGGACAATCACATCCCTGTCCCTGCTGGCCACCCCTCTTCTGATGGAAGAGCTTAACTTGAGAACAACCTCCACTGTGGCTTCGTTTTGGATCATTGTTGTTGAGCATTTATAATGTCAAGTTACTAATTTTTCTTTGTGAGGGTGGGGGAAATGCACAGTCTAAGGATGACTTGATTTAACCAGTGAGACTAGGGCCTGAAATAGCTTGTGGTAGTACTCGTTTGCTGATGTCATATACTTTCAAGGATGTAAAGTTGAATGCATCACTTATCACAGGTCAGCTGGGGACTGTATCCTCATTGTCCCTCTCAACCTGAAATCATTGGCTCTCCAGACAGCTTTTCAGAGCTCTCTCTCCCCCAGCAGACTACCTGATGATTCCCATCAGAATGTGTGGTGGAGGGGTGGCAGGAAGGTGTGGTGGCCTCCTCCATCTCCAGCAAGAGGAGATGCCTTGAGTGAGGAAGAGAATCCCATGGGCCATAGGGGCCCATTTATTTATTTATCCTCATTTTAACATGGAATATGTGAGTACAAGAAGAATAAGGTAATTGGACTGACAAGGTGAGAGTGTGCATAATGCCAGTGTACTTGAAAACTGAGGTAGGAAAAAAAGAATGAAATCTCAGTGGTCAGGTAGGTTGCAGGAGCCCTAAGGCACATGAGAGACCTCTTTCTTAGACTTCTTTTTAACTATATTTTAAAATACATCACTCGATCTTCCTCTGTTAAGACTGAAAGTAAAATTAGCTTGAGCCAGCTACTTACCATTAGTGCTTTGGCACAGACTCTTCACTCAACACTGAAAAATGCATCGTGATGATTAATGCCTGAAGCCTAGGACATTGTATGGGACAGGATGCATGACAGCAGAACATTTTATAGAGAGACTGGCAAGCAAGGCATGAGGTCTATGGAGAAGAACTTGGGTGTTGTGGTGAGCAGCAGGTTGGCCATGAGTCAGTTTTGTGCCTTTGTGGCCAAGAAGGCCAATGGTATCTTGGGGTGCATTAAAAACAGAGTGGCCAGCTGGCTGAGGGAGGTGATTCTTCTGCTCTACTCTGCCTTGGACAAGAGGCCACGTTTAGAACACTGTGTCCACTTGAGGGCTGCCCAGTTTAAAAAGAAACAAAAAAACAAAGCAAAACAAACAAAAAAAACCGGGGATCCACCTAGAAGGGTCACAAAGATGATAAAGAGCCTGAGGAATCTTCTGTATGAGGAAAGGCTAAGTAACCTGGATCTGCTCAGCCTGGGGAAAAGAAGACTGAGGGAGGATCTTAGTAATGTTCATAAATATCTAAAAAGAGGTAGGAGGTCAGGCTCTTCTCAGTGTTGCACTGCAATAGGAGAAGGAACAACAGCCTGAAATTTGAATGTAGGAAGTTCAATCCAAATATGCAGAAGAACTTTACTGTAAAGGTAACGGAGCCCTGGAACAGGCTGCCTGGAGAGGCTGTGGAGTCTCCTTCTATGGAGATATTTGAAACCTGTCTGGATGCCTACCTGTTGCAGGGTACCTGCTTTAGCAATGGGGTTTGGGCTTGATGACCTCTTGAGGTCCCTTCCAATGCCTGCAGTTCTGTGATATGCTGTGTTTGGAGAGAACACGCTTGATGGTACAAACAAGTTTGTTTGGTAAGGTAGAGATTAGGTTACGTGCCTGAGACTGCAAATCTGTACTGAGCAAGTGGAGTGATGCCACAAAACTGTCAGGGCAATTGGGGAGTCTTTGCACTGAAGAAATAAAAGATCAATGTGCCTGAGGAGATGATGGAACAAAGGGAGAGTGGAACTGAAGGCAGGGCTCAAGTATCCTGATTTCAGTCCAGTGATGTTTGTCAGACTACGGTAGAGGAAATAATGATGGGATTTTGAAGACCGCACAGTTGTTAATCTCCCAAATGCCATCAACTGTACTTTGGAAATGCTTCTATGTGTCTCAGGTCAAACAAAAATACCATCAATACCTATTCAATTAAGCCAGGTCTCTGTGACAGTACTATTGTCTAAAGTGGAGAGCGAAGTGCTACCTAGATAAATGGAAGAACAATTAAGAAACTCTTAGAGACTTGTGCTTCAGACAAACTATTACGTGCCCCCTAGAAAGTAACAAATGGAGGATCTATTAGGATGGAAGTATTTTCTAAGCATGATTTGAGTAGTTCAAACTCAAAAATTAATAAATAAAAAAATGTGGGGGTAACACTGTGAAGAATTGTGTTTATCTGTAAGGATGTAACAGTAAGTCTGTACTCTGCTTTACATCTGTAGGCTGCATACATTTGGGAATGATATTTTTTCTGAACAGATCCTTGCACGTGAACGTTATCTACTTCTATAAAGTAGTCAAATTCTGTTTGCTTTTTTTTTTTTTAATCTCTCCAAATATAATATTTTGAATTTCAAAAGATTTTGCTTTGAAACAGCCATCACTTTTGTTTTTGTTTTCTTCGTACGTTCCACGATTTTGCTGGCAGGAAAATTCAAATGCAGCTAGTTTTAAATAATTAGGGAATATTAATAAAGAGTGAATTTCCAACCAGCATATATGGCATTTCACACAACCTATTCTAAGACGTGCTCTTCCAGTCATAAACTAGAAATTTAGTGTCTAACTTAAGATGTTACCAAATGGGCAACTTCACAGATTTTAAATACTGACTCATAAATGTAAATATGAATATTCAAATATTATTTGTAGAAATTAATTATGATTAATTGGTGTGCTAATTATCGACCTGTGCTGGCAAAGGTTCTTTGCATATGGAAGAAGCAGCACATTTTTCTTGGTGATCTGCAGCACAGTTGCAATAATAGATACTCTGACTTCCAACTGGAATATTCAGGTTTAAATCAGGCATTGAATATGAAGCACTGTGAAGCTGCTGAGTGCTGTTGTTTGTCTTCCATTATGGTGTTGTGCTTGCCACTCCCATAACTTCAGTTCCAGCCATCAGTTGCATTGAAAAAACACTACGGTCTCCATGAAAACATAGCTGTTTTCTGGAATGCAGTAAGAAAATATTCCTTCTTAATTCAACAACTGCATAGGTTTACATCTGAATGACTGTAGATGCTTTTTCATGCATGTGCATTGATATATGATTATATAAACCCTTGCTTTTTTTCAATTCGGAGCTTGACAAAATAATAAATAAATAAAAGTAAAGCTATTTTAGCTGCAAGAATTATGTATATTGCTCCCCCTACAGCTGAGAGAGGTTTTCAGGCTCACAGCCTCAGGTTTGCTTCTCTGCTAATCTTTGATAGTTCACTGTCTGATTGTTTACTCAACCCAAGATTTATCTAGACAGGCGTTCTTTGCACTTTGTGTGGTCTGTAAGTTTGATCTGTGCATAAAAGGCCTTTCCTCCTGAATACTATTTGATGCAAATCAAGCCCTAATTTCCCATGTGTCTACATTGTTTCAGGAGGCTGTAAGAGTTGACATCCCCTGCAAAAAGAGGGGCAGAAGGCAGGTGGAATTGAGGACTTACTGATCTTTGGTGCTCACAGCAATGCTACGGCTGTGGCTGCTCTGCAAAATGGTTTCATACCAAGATGAAGAGCAGCTTGAGCACTTCTGTGCTCAGAAGCAAGTTCTGAACTCTGCCTGCATTTTCTGAAATGAACAGCAAGACCTTTGCACAGGGGAGATGCAGCTGTAAGGAGAAAAATTGAATCTAAAGACAAACCGTGGACACTTTAACATGCATGCAGAGTACTAAGAGGAGGGGAAAAAAAATGAACTTGTGCTGTTGTTTTAGTCTGCTTCAGGAGAGAGGCTTCACTGCTCCTCTGAGCTTGAAAGGAGTTCTAAGCACACCTAATTGAGTTGAACTTGGTCTCTAATCACATACAGATCAAAGCATTATGTGATAGAGGCCGTAGCACTTAATAAGAAAAAGAAAAAAAAACATTTTTTGTAGTTTTGGAATGTATTAGAGGATGTATCACAGCTAGTCTGTTGTTACTGATAAGTGCATTTATTTGCTAGTCATCGACTTGCTTGCGTTTGTTATTTTCTGAATATTTTAAGTCCTCAGTAAGTGCACTTATTAATTTTAGCAACTGAGCATGTAGTTCCATATTGCTTGTCTTTGTTTGGTTGCAAAACAAGCAATTTTTTAATTTTGTTTTTAGAGAAAATCCCTGGTGAACCAAGTAACACATACATCATCTAATATGCTGTTTGGAACTACATCGTTTTATTCTATTTGTAATTTGTTAGTCATTTTGCTTCTTACTAGCAGTAGCTCTTTCTTCACTAAGTCTATTGGGGATAGAGCAATAATATATTTAAGAAAGCAGGCATCTTCAGTTGCTTTACAGAATTAAAGAAGAAACATAGCAGATTCAAAAGGAAAATGAAAATAAATGCATATTTGTTCTTGAGATAATATGTTAACATAATTCCATTATAAGTATTTATCTCCACTCTGTCTGACTCAAAAGATTTGAATATAATAAATCTCTAGTACAGCAAAAACAAGAGTTGATAAAGCATTGTTCTAATTTAATGTTTCTGACAAATTACCTCAAAGGCAAAAAAAAATAAAAATACTGCATTTCCTTTTTCCTCTTCAAACGAAGAAAAAGCTCACATCCTTATCACATTACAACTTCATGTTGCAAATGTTATTCATAATTAAAACTGTCTATCTTTTTTTTAATCAGAGTACGGTTCAACCTGATTTCTGGAATAAGCTCCAGTTCAAGGCTTTAAAGCTGAATTCAGCAGTGTTTTTACCTAAATGGTGGCAGATGAGCATGCTGCCATTTTATGAGCCTGCTTACTTTGTTTTGTGCTTTGGTGTAGGCTCTGCAGTATTTTAAGTGGACAGCAAAAGCAATAATGCCCTCATAGTTAGGGTTCATTCACTTCCACGCAAGCTATTTTTCAAGATTAATTTGGATGTAGACAAAGAGGGAAGATGGAGGAATGGAAACAAAACCACCACTAAGTCAAATTGTCTCTGATGAGTTAATGTGAAACCTCCATTATTGGCAGAGGATCTATATCAAGTCCCTCCTTGGCTTCCATTTTTTGTTGAGAGGTGGGAATAAGTTTTTAATTGCCACAAGCTTGAATGTGCTTTTTAAAATTGTTTATTAAATTTAAAAAGCTGTTAGGACATAAAGTGGCACACGTTAGGGATAATTGCTCTGCACCTGCTTTGCAGATGATCCTAGTGTAGCAAGAGCAGTAACCATTGCAATGGTGCAGGTTGCACGTATGATTGAAACCTGAGCTTATAAAAATGTCAGTTCCCCAAATAGCCTTGTGTGTTCTGACATAGGTGCAACAAACCTGGGTCTGTGTTAGATCTGATGTATTAATTACCTCATTGAGATAAGGAAACTATTTTCTAGTACAAATGAAAAAGGGTGTTTAAAAGTCAGATTGGGTCAATCAGCACACTTGTGGATTTTCTTGATAATTTTTTGTTTTGTTGTTGGCTTTTTCAAATGTTTATTCTAGGCATCCCATGTACTTCGTGATGATTTGTTCAGATGTGAAAAACCTTTCCTCCTGGGGTTACATGCAGGGTGATGGCCAATGTGTGTCTTTTGATCTTCACACCTTACAAGTGATGTTGAGATTGGCCATTCATATCACAGTAACTGGGAAAACCACATTTCTTCATGTCTAGATTTGGGCATGGATGAAGTGAGAAAAGTAGCTGTAGTGGAAATGCTAAGTCACAGCTTGAAGCAGAACCTGGTGGGAAGGCAGGGCCAAGCCAGAGAGCTCAGATGTGTGCAATGTACCGAAGTGATTGGAAGGTGTGAAGCAGGGATGCACCCCTTCCCAGCCCTCGTTTGAGGGTTGGTGGTGGAGGTGAGGGCATCTCACTGGAGATCCCTGCATACCTGAGGCCTTCCAAAGGTAAGCAGCTTTTTTATTTCTGTGCCCGTGGCTGTTGCATTTGAGCAAATCCTTACTTGCTGCAGCCTGGGACCTTGCTGCTTTACTGTCATTGCTGTGCTTTCTATCCTGTTGCAGTAGCATATTATAAAGTGGGGAAAAATACATTCAAAATAAGTTTTAAGTTGAATATCAGGCACCTTATCTGAGCCATTTAGGCATGAGTAGCACTTGTGTTAAAATACACACTTGTAACAATAGTCACAGAGATGCTGTGTGCCTATAGTAACTTCATATCTTAATACAATGAATCTTGATCCTGTGTCCAAAAGTTGTTGCAGAATTCCTTGTGATGCGCTTACTGAAGAGGAGAAAAGAAAAGGATAAACTATGCAAACTTGTGCAGGCTTCCTGTCTTTTGAGATATGCTCAGCTTGTGATTCCAGAGTGAAGATGAGAAGGGCAGTGTAGATGAGGAGTGCTGGAATGTACAATCAGTTGACTTTTTATTTTTCTTCCCTGAGGTTATCAAATCTCTCTTCAAGTCTCTTTAGATCTGAAGCAGATTTAAAGAGCTATCGTTTATTTGTCCTACCGTGTGTTCTGTAGGAGAACTTCTCAGTTTGGCTAAGTTCCTGATAGCTAAAAGTCACTTGCACAATTTTTGCCAAGGACGTGCTTAATCAGCTGCACTCAGGTAGGAGGTAACAGCAGCTCTCTCCTGGGCTTTGTAGTGAGTCTTCGTGTAGATAAGCAACGCGGTCCACTGGCAGCTTAAAAGTGTCTATGCTGTTTGAAGCAGAGTCCATAGACTCTAAGCTATGTTCAGAGTTACTTTGATAAATGCATAGCTTAAATATTCTCAGCCGGAGAAAAGTTTTTAAAACTGGTGACCACCTTTCCCAAGCTAGTGAAAGCTTCATGTCATTTGCCTCTTTTTTGTGTGTTTTTTCTTCTCTCCATATACAAGGATAAAAGACTAAGGCCATTATACTTGAAAAAACGTATTTTGATTCCTTTTATATTGTCTTCTTTAAATATGGATGTTTTATGACAGTATTGTTGTAAATCCGAGATCGTTCTTTTTTCCTTTGAAGCTGAGATCTATTTTTCATTTTAATGTGTCTACTAGCTTCATGTTGCCTGCGCTGTGAGATTCCTGTGAAGATGCAGTGCTTCTGCTTTTGCTAACTCTGTCATCTTTTTCTCAAATGCAGAGTTGAATTCAACTTTGATATAAGAGGGGCTTAGAAAAAAAAAAAATTGTGCCATGGGCAGTCGTTATAGGTTTTGTTGGTATTCTCCTATTTATAGACTATGTTTTAATATTTCTGCATTCTGTTTGACTCTAGAATTTTCTGCTAAGACACAGGTATCTGTTCAACTAACTTTGAACGGTGCTTGCACTTAAAATGTCGCTGGGTCTTCTTACTACTTACCTGAGTAGCAGGGGAATCTTATTTTTTTTCCCTTTCTTGTATTTATCTAGGAATTTCTCACTAGATCATTACTTATCAGGTTCTTGATAGTAACTTCTGTGGCCTTTCAAGTTGGCAAAGGTGTATCCATTAGATTTATTTCATGATTTGATTATTTGTTGCTTCCCTTCATGTTTCTCTGAAAACAGCGCTTATTGAGTGCCCAAATTGCTATGATATCAGTACAGTAGATGTAGAAGTGCATAACTCTGTTATCATCTCAGGATGGTCCCTCCATTGCATCCTGAAAAATCATCTCTTCCAGAAAATATTTCAGTGAGTGTATGAGTACATTGATCACGTTTCTAAACATACAGTTGTTAGTCATCTGGGGGTGACAATGAAGTATTTCTTCAAGAAAAGATCACTTTCATCTGTTTTCTTCTTTTGCTTTGTAGTCACTATGTCTCAGCTTGGTCGAATCCCGCATGTGATCTCTGCCTCTTTTCTCAGCAATGAAGAAGGCAGGAATTTGTGCTTGGCAGGCTTGCAGTAGCTTGGGGATGGGAAGTTCTTTAGAAGGAAGAGATATTTCAGATCCTCTCTGTAACTAGCAGTTGTTCCAAACCAAAAAGACTGCCTTTGTTCTGAGGTGAACTCTGCAGGGGCTTTAGTGGCTGTTGTTTTTCTCTGGTCTTTTAAGCCTTTTCCTGATTATCTGATCAGTTTCTACTTTCACTGGGTTAACTTGTTCTTTCCACTCTACGAATATTTTTTTAATCTTTCAGTGCTGCTAGAACAAAACTGTTCTGGATGATGGAGGTACTCAGCCGCATGACGTCTCTGCTTTTAGCACATGAACCCATGATATCTCACTGCACCTCTGGTTGATGTGGTTGTCAAAAGGAAAATGACAAGGGAAGAGATCGGTTGTGTAGTAGAATGCCTAACATCAAGAGTTTCAGAGGATATTTATCTGCAAGGAGTTGTTCCAGAATAACTCATTATTTTTCTGCCCATTAACTGTATTTTTGAATAGGCTTATTCCTTTAACTCCAACTTGCCCTAATCCGAAGTGCATTCTGCTGAGGCGAGCCATGAGTAATACCATATTTGAATCATTCTCTCAATATTCCTTGGAGTAGATGAATTGGCTACAAATACCATACAATAAAAATATTTTGAAGAGTTAGCATAATATCTATCTATTTCAGTATGAGCAAAACTGTTTCTCTCGGAGTTTTATACTAGCCTTGAGCTTGCCTTGTTGAATTGATACCAACATTTGGCTTTCTTATTCATTTGGTACGTCTGGTCTTTGATATTGACTGTTTTCTTCTTTCTAGCACGATATAGATTTTAACCTTTATGACTTTTTTCAAGAATTTATCTTTCAAATTCACATTTACAAAGTTCAGAGAAATTACCTCAGGAAGGAAATAAAGGTTTCATATAGTGGTTAACTTTTCTTTTCTAGTGTTAAAATAGGTTATATAGGGCTTGCTGACCAGCAAGTGCTACGTTTTGCATATAGGCAGATGGTCAAAGTCTGCAATTCAGTTTTTAAACTGTTGTTGTCGGTCAGTCCTTTGGCTAACCGCAGTGTGCAATGAAATTCATCCTGCGTTTTTCTCACGTGTGCTTATTTTGCAACAGTGACTTTACCTTGTGGTGCCTGTAGCCAGGCTCAGAGATATCCAGTATTTTAAAGCTCTCTACCAGCTCTTCATATTTGAGGATTGCTAATTTTTACCCCTAACTCAAACAAAATAGCATTTACTTTGTGTAGCCTATGGGGCTTTTTTCTCCCTTTGGTACAGCAGGCTGACTTTTTCCCTACCAGGCTTTTAAATACTTGTTAAGCCTGAATATTCTTTTGATGCTACAGCTTTAAGAAGACTTGTCTGCTAGTATTAGCAATTGGCAATAGCCAGTCATTAAAAATACTCTTGATTGGTCCTCTAAAGAAAGTTCTAACTGTATCAGCCTGCTTCTGTAAAGCAACCGAGATCTACCTGAAAACATTTTCTCACAGATGCAAATAATGACATTTTAGTGATAAATGGTTCATTTACCAGTATAAAAATGGGCACTTTGTGATATCATAGAATGATAAAGTGGTACTATATTAGCATCTGTGAAGTGTTGTTTAAAGCTCCTCATAGCTACTTATGTGACTAAGTGGCACAATGAGCCAGAGCGTGCTGACAGACCTTCAGCTGTGCTTTAAGCTGAGAAGTTAATGCTTGATGCAGTATCCCTGGAAGAAGCAACAAGCACATTTATGTAACACAACACATCTACTTCCTATCCCCAAATTATAATATTAAATAGTGTTAAAACAATATTAGGAGCACAATGTTTGGAGGAGTCCGGCTTGCATCCATTTTGAATCAGCATGTGAGCGAGCTGAAGTCTCAAATGAAGCACAGCGTAGATGAGTTTTCTAGTGGTATGCTGCTCTGTAAGTCAGGTCTGTCACAACACAGCTTTGTGAATAAGGCCTTACATGTTTCTGAGGTGTTGCATAGAAACTGAGAAAAAAGTAGATGCACACCCAGCAGAAGGCATTCACTTGTCCCTATATTTCTGTTTCCTATTCCTTAAAGCAGATCTGATGTGCGTATATGCCGCTTGGCATCATGGAAAGTACCTTCCTGCTGCAACAGGTCTGTGATCTTTATACAGTATTTAACTGTTTCTGAAAGCATTTGAATACAATGTAAATGTTGAAAACTTTGCTGGAACTGCAAATGTTCATGGTTACCCGACTTCTGCATGCTCAGAACATTGCTTGTGTAACAGTAACCAAGGGCCTGGATATGACCTGGAAATTTTTAGAGAAAAAAATCTCTTGAAATTAAACCTACATGAAGCAAAAACACTTACTTCTGAGAAAAGCTGAGTATTATATTTGTCAAGTAACCAAATAGCAGTTTGGAATTAGTTAGGCTTGAATTGTTGAGAGAACCAAGAATGGAGTTGCATGTCTGGCAGAGCACTGAAATTATGGTTGTCTGCTCTGCTGCTGTTTGTTGCCAGTCTTAACAGTGCAATTTGAGAAATATGGGAGAAATGTGGCTATCTCTACAAATACTTGTCAGAGTCATAAAACTGGTAGGTCAGCAAGTGGTCTTGAGTGGCATCAGTACGAAGAACCCATACTTAAATGGAGCAATTTGCTTTTTTCAATTCATTTTGTAGCTGCAAAGAAGAGAATATTTTTGTGCTCCACTCTGAGCATTATTCCTGAATACAAAAACAGGGTTCTTGGAAAGACATTCTCCCAGCTCCTCACTGTTCTTTTCCAGACTAGATACAAGGGGAAAGTTGTGGGATTTTCCCCACTTAAAATATTATAGCAAATATCTGGATACTATCCAGAAAGGAGATCTGAGAGGGAAAATTATTTTTCTGAGTACTGTTGGTAAGGATAAAGGTTTTTATTACTAGCTGCACATCATAACAATAAGAGTTTGAAAAGAATTATTGGGCCACTGACAGCAGTGTAATGAATTATTAATACAGAGTAGTTTATGAAAATTAATGTTTACTTTTATTTGAAGTTCTACTCTTTGAGAATGTGAGCAAACCAGAAGATGGCTTTGCTGATTCAAGACTAATCAATACCTGAGGGATCTATTAAGGTCTTAGTGCAGACCATTAGGGCTGTTTGCAGGAGTCTTACTGAAGTCAGAACACAGTATTGGGCCTCTCTCAGCAGAGGAGAGCTTATGTGCCTTATTTTATGTTTACACCAGGGAAGTAAATATGACTTGGAAATGATCATTGCTTCTGTCCCTTTATCCTTTCAATGTGTTTTTAGATTGAGTAAAAATGGTGCTTGCTCCCTATTGTACTGAAGTGTTACAAGCAAAAAACAAGGAATGGAAAATGAGCATTTTCTGCATTTCTTTGTATTGTATGTATGTATTTATCACTGCTTTTATGAAGGGTTTCAAACAGACTGTGAATGCTTTTGCATTCAGAAACCTACGTTCTGTCATCATATGTTTCTTCACAAGCAGTCCAGCTTGTGAAAGATGACTTTGCCTCATAAAAGTTGTAAAAGCTCCAAACCTAATTAAAGGCCTACAGCTCTTGCTATACTATATTGCCAGGCTTGTAAATAGTAAAGTACTGGAGCTTCAGTGCCCTACTCCTGCTTTTCCCTGTGTTTGTGGGTGACCACTGGAGAGAACTCTAAGACTTTCAGCCAGCTTATAGAGAATCCCATTTGTATTATCAGACCAGCTTTTGCTGACTTCCAGCAAACATACTTGAATATCTGTTGAGAGAGATGGGGTTGCTGATCAGGAATTTACCATAGAAGGGGAGTTTGAGCAGCATGTTAGGCTTTGTAAATCATAATTGAGTACTTTTGGACTGATAATCCAAATAATAATCCAAACTGAAAATCAGGATCCTCCTGACATTCTTAAACTGTGTCGTGGTGTAGTGGTTGGTGTTTGGTTGTTGTTTTTTGAAGTACAGTATGTTTGCTCTGTTCTTGATGTTTTAAGGTATTTAAGTGGCTAGCGGGTAGGTCAGAGCAATGTTTCATTTACTTGAAGAACAAGCTTGCTTTGAGGTGCTGTGGTGCAAGTTTAAGTAGAATGCAAAGAAACAAGTGTTACCCAGAGAAATGTTAATAAAGTTGCTTTCTATGCATCTTTAAAAATGAATACACTTAAAAGACTTTGTTAAAGTTATAGTGGTTTTCAGCTGCTTTCTTTCAGAAATATATGGCTGAATTTGATTTTATATGTAGAAAATCTATCTTTGATTAAATAAATATTCTGAAATGTTTGGAAACGTGAGAAAAATAGAAAAAGTGAGTGGAAATTTCTGTCAATTGCGTTGTGGGTGGAGGTGTAAGACATTGGTTTGACTAATGCCGTGGACACCTACAGTACTGACATGTTTTCTGAATTTTAGCAGGGAGCTTTTAATATCTTTTCCATATATAGCTTGCCTGGTAGATATGAGAAGGTGTTTGTTCCAGAAGAAACAATAGCAACTAGGAGTGGAAATTACTGCCAGCTCATCAGATGCAATTGTATAATAATGAAAGCTAATGCAAGACAACATTCAAGGTTATTTTTAAATCCTTGTAAAGGTCAATGTATTCAATGGTATTCAGTTCCAACTGTTGAAAGAGTTCTTGTGTTTAAATATGATGTCCTTGTTATTTAGGAAATAAGAGATCTATATTGGGAAGGGTACACAGGTCATACCTGTGTCTTCTTTTTGCAGTATTTAGTAAAACAATGAGAGAAGTGTCAACCACTGATGACTGTTTTTTGTCCCAGGAATTTGTGACCTTCTCTCCCTGTCTCAAGCTGCTAAGTTCATTACCAGAGAAAGAGCAAGGTGCCTCTCTTGTGAACCTTTTCTACCCTGGGTGGCCATGGAGAGGAGAATGTTCCAGATTGGTCTAACCTGTGGAAGCTCCCAAAATGTCATTAGATGTTGTAAAAATGTCACCATGTAAATGCTGTAATTTTAATGGTCTTCTGTAATCGTGACTTTTGTCCTTCCAGTGAAGTTCAAAAAATTAGTACGAAATCTAAAAAAAAAATGCTCAGAGAAGGGAGGAAAAAATGGAGGCACTGATGTTCTCTAGTTAAAGGTGTGTGCATAACCTACTTTATATTGTGAATTGTTGAGGAATATCACAAATGTGCTTCACAGTATCATGCACAAAATGCTGTCATTACATCTTGGAGGAATGTCAGCATGTAACTTTCGCGCTAATGGAGAGTTCTTTTCCTAAAAGCAGTGTAGGTAGTGGACCCCATAGATTTTAGGTTCAGATATACTTCAGTTTACGATTTTCATCTTTTTGTAATAAGAATGGAGTCACAGTGCATATGATCCATGAGCTAGAACAATCCTTTTAGAGGGAATCTCAAACTTTATTATCCAATCCTTCATATGCATTAGGCTATTCATATTTCACATATTTACTTGTAGCTCTATTTATTTAAAAAAAAAAAAGTTAGAAAGGTAACAGCAATGTTAAACTCAAACAGGTGATTCTCATGTAGTATAAGCTCAGCTATGCTCCATTTGAATAGGAGAAATACTTCTACATGAAAGTTTAATACATCTTCACAATGTAATGTGGGCAAAGTAGTTTAATACATAATGCCTAGAGACGGTTTTCATAAATATTTAGTTATCAGGCTTCCTTTATCTGCTGGGAGATAGACATATAGGTGCTTTTGAAGATGCAGACTGTCAGACCAGCTAGGGTGTTCTAGCCAGTGTACAAACTTGCTGCTTCTTATTTTACAAATCAGCTATCTTACTAAAGGACAGCTAGCAGTTGGGTGACAGTGGTCATATTAAGTCTAATTATTTTTTCCAGCATTTTCGGTGGGATTACAGGAAGATATCATAGAGAAGGAAAAGAACCAAAGAGAAGGAGGTTCTGAAAGAAAAATGGTTGAAACAACGAGCAGCATGGAGGAGGTAATTCAGAGAACAGTTTTTGTATTTGTGATGTGTACACTGACCTTCACTATTCCTAGCTCTAATTGTCTGGCTTTAGCTTTCTTGGATATACCAGAATATATATTATGTTTCTTTAAGTTCTTTAAGGCAGTCAGACATGGAGTGAGTAGCAGATGCTTGGTTGATAATTTGGAAGAGCAGTTCTGAAATTTCTTGTACTATTCTATGATATTAGGTTGGAAAATGTACAGTAATTATAAAGATTGATTCTGATCATGCATCAGAATGTTTGTTTAGTTCCTTAAGGAAAACTCTCATGAAACAGCTATGTCATGCAATAGGTACAGTATATAATGCTGCTATTTAGAGTTCCCTTCTCCTAGGACAGGTGCAGCTCAGGAAAATTTTTTGGACAGGACCCTTATTTGGGGTTATGAGAAATAAGGGTGGTCATTTTCATGCTAGAGATGCTTAAAATCTCTATCTCCTTTGAAAGAGTAATTGAGACTAACAGGCAGGATTTTCAATCAGCTCATGAGGACTGCTCGAAAAGTCTCTGGGAGGCCTTAAATCACAGGGTAATCATATTGTCTTGAAAGTATGCAAATAATTGAATAATATTCTCTGGAAGTCCTTTTAAGGACTATTGAACATAGCTAATTTGCACATGGGATCAGAACATGCTTATTTGCTTTTAGGAATCTTGAAATTGATACTTCTGTGTATTCATTTTTGCAGTTTTGCTTTCTTTTGGCTTGCAAAAGCATACGTACCTTGAGACCACTAAAGTAATCATGGAAATTGCTGAATAGCTTTTCTTTTCCCATCTGTGGTCGAATCTCCACTGTTTTGTTTTCCCTTTTGTGTTTGTATAAGCTTTCTACATTTTAAATGAGATTAAGTGGATTTATGAAAGCAGTCTCTCGCTATTTGGTTGGCGTTGGAAAATATTCTCTTATTGTAAGAGGAGCTTCAAGAAACAAAGTTAAAGAAACTGATCAAAATGGGCCAGCAGCATTAGAAATGAAGTCATCCAAAAGATCAGATTCTCATCCTGGTTTTCTAGATCAGCCTTCAAAACAAGAAGTTGAGACATGTTTATGAAAAAAAATATTTCCTTGTAAGACCCAATGTCTTTTATTCATCCGCACTTGACTAATTTGTTCTAGGTTATACTGAAAAATTCAGTTAAAAAAAAAAAGAGTAATGCTGAACTGGTAACATAAATCAATCCAGAAACTTCAGGGGGAGAAACAAGTAGGAAGGTTATAAAAGACAGAGACATCTGACTCGAAATTCTAGTTGATTTAAATGCATGCCTCCTACACCTTACTCCCCTTACTCTTTGCTGTTTTTTTTAATTATGTTGGGACTTCAGAAGAGATGAGGTACTGCTCATGACTTCACCTGCCTTCAGTTTTCCTGTGTCAGATTCTTTGAACTCCTGCAGATATGAGTTTTGCAGGGGATATGGATTTTTGTCAGTATTGCTAAGAATGCTGGTATCGATGGTGGGGAAAAAAGTTACAGAAACTCAAAGATTCTTATTAATTGAATTGCTATCTCAACTTACAGTGTCAGCAATACTCTGAGTTGGTAATGTCCTCATCTATGGTAACAGCAATATCTGTATCAAGCTTGATTTCAAACTCTGTTGCGATAGTACACCATTAAAAACTCATCCCAGTGTGAACATAGCAGCACCAAAAGGTTAGTTGTGTAACAGCATCTTAAAATCTTGCCAATAAATCAAGAAAACAGTGAATTATTTAAGATTAAATTAATATCCATTGATACACTTGCATTAGCTGCATCAAACCACGGTCCTCTCTGGAGCAGCTTTTATGGTATAAGTCAAGGGTCTTCACTGCTTTTTTTTTCTTTCCATTACTGTCAGTTATTAAAACTTCAATTAACAGGTCTGTGGAACTATGCATTTTTAGTAATAGTGCACAGGTACAGTAAATGCAGAGATTTAGAGACATGCTAATGGCTGGCTGTAGCAACTAATTTGAGTACAAATGGTGAATGTACCAACCTCAGCCACTTAGAGCTCCAAGAAAAAATAGAGAAAAGAGTGCTAGAAGGTGTGTGCTTTTTGTTTTGTTTTTAAAGCTGTTTTGACTCCACTGGTTGCAACAAAAAGATTATCGCCAGTTAACTTGGATCCGAGGAGAATTTAGTGCAGCATACTGTGTGTGCTTCTCTGTAGGTTTCTTCCTGTATCAAATACAGCATCGTTGTCCTTAGCACTTGCTCGTAAAGTATATACAACATGTCTCTGAACAGCACTGCGTGGGTGATGGAGCGCTTCTAAAAGAATATCTGTGAAGGAAATAAACCCATTAATCGAACAGAATTATTGTGCACCATAGCTACATGTTTGAGAGGTCTCTGTAGTATTCAAATAACTATTGAAGCTTTATCCATTACCCCCATTGGTGCATGCTTAGGCAAATTAACTCTTTTATATGTAGATCTAGAGTAAGTGGTGTGTTATAATTAAATGATTCTTTTGGGGGCAGTAAACCTCTCTTCAAACAGCTTGAATATTAGTGTAGTCGTTTTTCTTTCAGCCCTACTAATCACAGCAAATTTAGCTTGCACAGCCAGAGTCAGGGTGCATGTTACAGGACACTGACATTGGTGATGAACAAATCCCATAAGTACTGGTGTTTGGTCTACAAGAGGATTTTATCTGAAGTTCATGTAAATTTATCTGGATTCTTGCTGTTCAGGAAATCAGGTTGTTCTTTTAAAATATCTGTTACTTAAGATATGTGCAGGTCATAGCCAACCTAGTTGAAGCCTTTTGTATGAGTGGCGTTGGATTTGATTGAGTGATCTACATTAAAGATAAAATTTTAAAATAGGATGACAACAGAAATTTCAGCTGCAGAAACTTTTCTCCCCAGATTCTGAATCGTTTGTAGCTTAGTAGGCTTGAGTCAGATTTGGAGTGTTCATTGTGCTGGATGGAGAAAGGCACGAGATACTGAATCATAATGAAACAGACTCATGGGTGCCTAGAAGAGAATATAGGCCAAAATCTCCTGCAGTGACTACTGACTGCTGGGAGCTGATGCTTTCAACTATGCCTTGTTTACTGAAAGTGCCAAATACTTATTTTTTGAGAACTGGACTCTATGGGCACGACCTGTTCTGACTTTTGCTTGTAAAGCTAAATGTACCACGTTAAATTCTGTAATCTCCTAAGACTGCACAAAGCTGCTTTAAAAAAAAAAAAAAAAAAAAAAAAAAGTGTTAGGACCTCAGATTTTGTCTAGTATAGAGAAGGTAGTCTTGATATTAATACCAATTCTAGCTGTGGATTTTTCATGGGTATTTGCCATAATTAGTAGGACAAAAAAATGTACTCTTGCCTTCTTTTCCTTTAATTGTTATAATCCAGTCACGTGGGTGTGCTCCTCCAGAGTTACCTGAATGACTGCAACTAGCACACTCTTCTATTCACAGCTATATATCATGGCATTGGCATTGATTTTTCTCCCTCGTTTTTGTGGGGGAGGAGATGGGAGTGGGGAGAAACTCATTTGCTTTAAGGCCCTGCTTTGCCTGGAATTTTATGTTCTTTTAGAGAAAGGTGTCATACCTGAAGCTCCCTTTCCCTCAGGCTTTCTGAACTATCTGACAAGTGTCTTGTTGCTTTCAGCTGCAGCATCTGGTATCTGCGATCAGGAAGGTCTCCTGTTATTAAAATAGAATCATTTTAAATAGGACTTATATACTACTTATGTGATTATAGCATCCAGCTAATTATGAACAACAGTGATGAATTCTGATAATCCTTAAAAAAAAAAAAAAAAAAAAAAAAAAAAAAAAAAAAGGTTATATGCTGTAGGATATAAAAGAGCAATCTCATAGGACCACGAGTTGCTTGCGGTTTGCACATTCAACTTGCATATGTAGAACTCCCAGCATTTTCTGAAGGCAAAATTTTGTCCTGACAATCTCTTCAGAGGAACAATGTTCAAAAATGATCCATCCGTTTTGTTTGGCATGGCTTTAAATTGGAAATTAGTACACTTGGAACAAACAAACTCAGTGTGCACATAAATGACTCAGGCTACTGTTATGGATTCTGGTATATGATATGCACCTATTTTGTTGCTGATGTTCCCATAATGCTTACATTGAAAGATCAGCTACAATAGAAGACTGATCACTTGTAAAAACATCATCTAAGAAAAAGCAGCGTGGCATCATTTTACTCACTTCTGAAACTACTATGGCTTTGCTGATAAGCTGGAAAGATATCCCTGAAGAAATTGTCATGATTGGCACTAAACAAAGGGTAAAAAATTACTGACAACTGGAAGGGTGGGTTGGAAGGACTACTGGCCCCACTGAAGCTACTGATGGCTTTTCTTACATATGGTTATGTACTTACTGTAATACAGCTTCCACTTTGTTCTAACCCTTCAGCACACAAGTCACACCGAAGTTCCTGTTGAGCATTTAAATTTCTGCTACATTAGACTTTAAGGATTTTATTTCTACTGAAGAAGGGCGGTGATCTCTTTGATCCTGCTTTGGCACTGATTAACATTGTGCAGTGATGTTAATTAGTCTGCATAAATTTTCAAAGGTGGTGAGAGACGTAACTTCTAACAAAACCTAGGAGGTGTTTTCTTGTTCGTTGTTTTCATGAGTTGAAAATTCACCCACTAAGGATTTGATGAATGTTAGAAATTGCCAAAACATTAATCAGTAATTGATTTATTTCTGTGCTTCGTGTGTTGGTGAGTGTCATCAGTTCACTTCCGCAGAAGCGCAGCTTATCTCTAGCTGTAATTCGTAACCATTGCTTCAGCTCTTAGCATCAGCAGGTTGTTTAACCTTGAGGCTACTTGCTGTATCAGTGGTGATGCCTAATGTGCAAATGTGCTATTTTGTAATGCAGAGATTGTACTTTAAGTGTCCTACCTTACAGATTGCATTAAGTTTTCTAGAAGGTGAAGCATTATTTTCCACATCTCTCCTGGGATGTATAGAAAGCCTACTGAATTCTTTAAAGCATTGGTATTTCGTTTGCTTTCCAGTCTTCTGCTATTATCAGATACCAATGAAAATAAATAATGTAACGTGCAACGGAAAAATGATGTTTCAGCATTATGTAAAAGTCACTGTTGCTCCGTTTACTTTGAGATGTTTTCTGAATGCCAAAAATGGTCCTTTGACATCTTATGGAAATGCTGTGCATTTCCACATCAGTAAATATTTTCTGGTAACTGTCAAGTCAGGAAGAGTCAAGAGTCATAAATGCTAAGATGTGGGAACAAGGATCCGACTTCTGAATGACTTCAGACCTGAAGGAAGCTAAAAACTTCCGGGTTATTCAGGAGCAGAAAATAATGTATTCTTTTTTTCCATTTCCCTCCTTCTTGAAATGAAATATTTACCAAGTTCTCATGTAGGTTCACAGCTCACCTTGGGCAGGGACCACCAGGTGACGATGAACCACAGAAAGCGGTTTTAGCTTTCTTAGGGGGCTTTATATTAGACATAAAAGGCAGAAAGCAGCTGTTGTTACAATGGCTGGAAACATTCTGAAGACCTGTGTCTTTGTCTGAAATGAAGTTTGTTGAAACTGAAGCATGTGTAAATTGGTTGAACCTTTGAGAAAATTTTTGTTGTGATACAAAGGTAGGTTTATGGTCCTTGATGCTGCTAGATGAGAACCAGGTAGGAGGGAATCACTGGTTTCCTTGTTTGACCTATGCCTGCTGGGGGAATAATTATTGCAGTCATGGGGAAAGAGAATCTCAACTCTTAAAATACAGCCTTTCTGCCATTCTGCTTTTTAAAATGTAGTTCATATTCTACCTTACCTTAGCACCTTACAAATTTTAGATGCAGTTGATTCTAAATATGAAATTTTCCTCCTGGGGGGTAACTCTTGCACAACTTCCCATCTTTTTCACTTTGTTAATTAGCGGAAGAAGTTACTTCATTATCTTCCCGTAAACTTTTTATTTATAAGCATTTCTCAGGGTAATTAAGCCATTTAAGTAGTTCAGTTGATAGTGTACATAGTTTTATTTACAATGTAATTAGGGCCACTACAAGAAGAGAACAAGCAATTAACAATTTAATCCTTGTGAAAAATCTTCTGAGTTTTAGGTTTGACTTTTCTGTGCTTTTAATCCCTCCTCTTCAGGAATGAAAATTAGACAAATACACACTGTAGTTATTTCAAGGAGAGAATCACAGTTTGGGGAGTGTAATTGACTTATTTACAAACAATATATGTTTTTTCACCTGAGCAGTGTCACCTTGTCTTTCAATAGATACTTGGGATTCCAGGTTTCTTCTTCTAGCTTAGACACTGATTCACTGTCTGGCCTTAGGAAATCTATTATCACACTTTAAAATTTATGTGACTTTAGCTACATTCAGATACTTGAATAAGTGACTTGAAGACTGTTGAAAAGCAAGTCATTTATGTAATTCTGTGACTGTGAAGAACAGCAGTTCTGCAAGAGCTGAGGATGCTTAATTTTACAGTGATTAGTGCTGTTCACTTAAACATTTGCATAACTTTAAGAGGTGGAACTGAGTACCTAGTTTGAAGTAATAAATTTTGATTCTTCTGTCATTCTCTAAGAACATTCATTTATTTATATATGAAATATTTCTACTTCTATATCCGTGATTCTACAAATACTGGTTTGTCTGTGTTAGCCAGGTCATAAGCAATTACTATGTCTGCTGAATGTATGCAAGCAGGGAAAAGTTGTCTAGATAATGAAATGGTGCCATGACAGTGATTGGTAAGAAACAGTTATTAATGAATGTGAATGATTATTTAATTTATAAATATTTCAGTAAAAGCTACTTCTTATTCAATGAAAGTCACTTATGCTAAGTATCCAACTGTGCAGGTCCCTTGTTCTCACTCTTTTAAAAAAAAAAAAATCATTTTAAGGAATGTCCAAAAGTTATTCTGCAAATTAGGAAAAACAAAAAACAACCCACGATGTGCACTTAAGCTTCCATGAGGAGATGAGAGAGCAGGATGCATAAGGAGTATGTATGCCTTTGTATCTATCTCTCCATATAGGTAAATATATAATCTTGCAAGTGATTTTGATGTTACCGTCCTTGTAAGTACTATTGACCAACAGTGCTGGGGTAGACAGGGAGGGTATGTTTTTGAAGCAAGTATTTCTGGGAATAAAAATACTGAACATCGCTGTGTGCATCTTCCTCAATTCCATCCACTATCTTTCTTCTCCTGCAGTATATGCGGATTTGACTGCAAATTACATATGTGCACTCCTGTAGTTTACATCCTCTTTTCTCCTTTGGTTCACTTTCAAGAATAGCTTAAAAATTTCTAGGCTTAAGTAAAGATTTATTCTTTGAAATGATTAGAATTCTTCTCTTAAAAAATACATGACTTGATTTAATGCTCTGTTTTCTGAAGTAAGTTAAATATGGTTCCCTGCATATTTAAAGCGATGACCCTTCCTTTTAAATTGCTTATGATGGTTAATCAACAAATCAAGACATACTTCAACTTGAATTAAGGCTCAGCAGAAATGCAGAAGGGTAATGAATGTGGGACAGGCAATCATCTGAAAATTGGAAAAGTACGTTACAGAAAATGTTTATGGAACGTTGCATTTTTTCAGAAGGCAGATATGGTTGCTTTTGCTGCCTCAGTTATCAGGAGTTTTGATAATTAGCTGAAGTATAATTAACCATTAAGTCAAGGGAGTTATATTCTTGTTTCCATGTAAAGAGGTTTCAATATTTCTGCGTTCATGGTATGAAATAGCTTTATCTTTGTTTCAAATTACTCTGGTAAAGCTTATTTATATCTCTGAGCATGAGTAAATTATACAACACTCAATATTACATTCATGCTGTTTTGTGTGATCTTCGTTCCGTTTTCCACCAATGGAATTCTCTCAGGTGGGGCTCAGCATCTTGTTAGTGCTTTGTCCATCAACCAGGATGACCCAGCTGTTTGGAGGCCATTTGGCTTCATGTATGTTTTGCCATCCACAGCAGCTGTCATGCCTGCCCTCTGTCTTATAAGTCTTAAACGTGCAGTTGTGGCAGCTCTGAATCAGAGGATTCCAAACCCAGGACTTGCTCTGGTTCTTTCCACTGTCGTGCTGGGCCAAGTGCATGAGGATATCTAATATATGATGTGTTTTAGAGAAGTGTGATGTTTTTAATTCATGAGCTGACAAGGTGTTTTTGATATGATTCTACATCTAAATTAGCATTATTCTCCCTAATAAAATTTTCGTTCTTGGTAAGTCCTCAAAGAACTGTTCCATTTGGTCAGCTTTCAATTCTGGCCATATCTAGGAGGTTGACAGAATATATTTAACTAATGCAGTCTAGCGCACAAAGTGCTTCACCAGCATACAGATTACTTTACATTCAGCTGTTGATCAGATTCACCCTGTTGAGTGATCTGAAGAATGCTGTTTCTGGTTCCCCGTTTAGTTAAATGAAGAGCATGGTGTGAATCGTCTTGGGTTATAGTTACCTCTAGAAAAACAGTATTACTTCCTAGCCACTTGTTATAGCTTTCTGGGTTACAAGCCATGACAGTAGAAGTGCATTCTCGCCATTATTTCAATCTTATTTTAACAAATTTAAAGCCTACTTTTCAAAAATCCAAATGCAAGGAGGAATTGAAAGTTGTTACTAATTTGAAACTTCTGTTTCAAATTCGGTAATGAGGAGTAAATAATACTTGATGTGTGTAAATATAACTGTCAATGATTTCCTCTTGTTGAAGTTAGTTCATCAGGAATTTTGCTGGAATTCTTGATTGATGCTTTTAATTTATCTTACATGGCAGATAATTTGTATTTAATAGACAGAAGGGCTCTAAAGACTGCAGTGCTGGAATGACACTGAATCTAGGAGCTCTTGTAATCTATGAGAAGTAAAGAGAAATTGTATTACAGTAATTGACTTCAGCAGGATTGAGGCTTTCTTCAACAATTCCATGGAGCTTTAAATTTTTGCAGTCTATTTTAAGATGTGCACACTGAAAGTAGTGCTTCTAATCAAAATGGGCTATATTTTATTCAGACCTTGGAGACCAAGTAGGTAGAGCTAATTGGCTTATAACTGACCTGCTTAAAGGATGTCAAAATTGGCTGTTGGCTGTTCCTTTATAACATTAGCTTGATTGACTAAGAGTCTGGCAGGAAGATATGAAATATTATGAACCCAATTCATTAAAGTTGTCCCCGTTTTAGATCATTACATATTTTCAGAACAAATGGAACTTACTTGCAGTATGAAAGAAATATAGATATGTAAATTGTTAACTCATCACCACCTCCTTCTCCTGCTGTTCAGCTCCATGGAATTAAAAAAAAAAAAAAAAAAAAAAAAAAAAAACTTGATCATGTGAAAGCAGAGAAGGAGCAATGGAACATGCATATATTTTATATATTCGTGATACCATGGGCTTGACATCAAATATTTACTTCAGAGTTGTCTGGTTGCCTGCCATACAAAAACTAAACACAAGTGCAGTGTGCATATGGATCTGTAGTGACATCCAAGTTTTGCCTCTCTCCAGTTTGTTGGGTTGAGGGAGTTTGTTTATTTGTATAATAGTTTTATTTCACCATTTAAAAATCATTAACTTTGTGCTACTAGGCATATAGCTGTCCTTTCTCAGATGACTGATCTAATTACATCGTTTGTATGATTCAGTTTTGAATGTGGCGTAATTAGGTGATGGTTAAATGTACAGTACAAGCGCTGTTCATAGCTTGAAGAAATGGCAGTTAGTGGCTATCTCACTGTGTAAGAGAATGGAAAATCGTTCAGTTTCATGCAATTATAGAATTATAAAATGGCTTGGGTTGGAAAGGATCCCAAGGATCATCAAGTTCCAACTCTTCTGCCACATGCAGGGCCACAGACTTCCACTTCCAGATCTGGTACTACACCAGGATGCCCAGAGCCCCATCCAGTCTGGAATTTCAGTGTCTGGCATGTGCATATGAAGCACATGCCTACAAAACACTCCTAAGCACTATTTGGTAAGGAAGAAGAGAGTGCTCTGCACCTTGAAACTTAGCTATTAGCGTAGCGCTCTGTGCTCTGCTTAGAGCTCTGGTTGATTGGGAAGCTGCTGCGGAGAAAAACAGTAGGGTGCTATAGTAATTTTAAGGGGCGCAGATGCAACTTCCTGTCATTCAGCCAAATGCTTCTGTTTCTTTTGTTGGAGATTTTTTTTTTTTTTTTACTGCAGGACTGTGTCAAAGCCATGGCTAAGATGGCATTAAAACATATCCAGTGGCTACCTACAATCGTGTTTTATGCAACACTTACAACACAGTGGTGCCATTCTTTATGCATTTGAACTGTACGTCTTGTCCACATCTTCGGAGTTACTGATTACTATATATTTTTCATTTTTTGGATAATCCAAACCTCACTGGAATCCTCTACCAGAAAATACTGAATTCAGAAACTTTAAGCTGAAATTTTTTTCCTGTTTTTTTCTCTTTATGGTGTAAACAACTGTTTCGGGTTCTATATTTGAGCACGATTTAATGAATACCGGTCTACTGAAAGAGACAATGTGCTGGAGGAGAGCTTGTCTTTTGTGTCTTTGTGGCTTTGTTTTTCAAATCATGTTACACTGTAGTTCTTACTGTAGAGGGTTTCAGAGGCATTGCTGGATGCTAATGTTCATGTGTGTTCCTTAGCAAACACATTGATAGCTGGCAAAGTGAGCATATTGTTCTTTCGTGTGAAAGTCACACCCATGCTGCATTCACAGCATGAATGGAGTCTTGTAAGCATCATTTCACTTATTTGCATCTTATGCTCCCTTGAACATTTCTAGTTCTCTTGATGCCTTGATGCTAATCACTGTCTCCCAATATTTCTCCATAACGACCATTTTCTCTTTTAAATCCATCTGCAAAGTTACTTAGTTTTTCTTACCACCTTCCCTTCAGCACTCTGCACATTCTGCCCTAACTGGACTTTCTTTCTCATTTGTCTTATATATTTATGATTGGACTATGTCCTTTGCTGTACATTAAATCCTTTGGTGCTCTCTACCAGCCTTGACTGTGTGAATTTAATGAGAGTTTTCTAGTGGCTTGTGTCATAAGTTATCTTAAGCTGATTTTTCAGTTGTCTGCTGTTGGGCTAGTTTATCACTTTCCCACTGTGGCACATGTAGGGGTGTCCTGAATGCTGCTGCTTGGAATGTCATTCCCCAGAGTCAGTGACTCATCTTGATACAAGTCTATAGCTGCATTGCTCTTAAATACACATTCATGTTACAGGGCGCGGAGTCAGAGGAAAAGCCTATGAGGGAAGGCTATCTTCTGAGCAGCTGCAGAGCGCTCAGAGAATTGTTCAGTAACAGAATATTAGAAACATATTTTAGAGCTCCAAGTAGTCCAGCCCATTTGCAAACTAAGAAGAGATCATGAGCAGAGACGATTCTGGTTTTGACAGCTTTTTGGTGGTGCTTTCAGTCTGGACTTTGAATGGAGTTTTTCTACTCCTGTTGAGTGATTGCTACTTTGCAGGAAGAGCCAAGGTTCTTCTGCAGCCTTGCAAAATATGGAAGAAGATCAGAACTGAAACATGACGTTTTGTTAATCATCAGGTAATCAAACCTAAATTGGAGGGTTCCAAAAGCATAGCAAGAATCTAATTACATGTCTTCTCATAGCATAGAGTAAAATCCTGATAGGATAATTGTACTTTCATGATCTGCATGTGTTCTTACTGTCATTTAAACAGACAACATATCAAATCAAGCTCTTCCTGGCGCTTAACTTCAGCTGTCCCTTGTAAAACATGCCATGTGACAGTGGCACAAATCATTGCCAATGTGCTTTATGACACTCATGCATATCTTGAAGATAAGCAGATATCATGAAGATAAGAGACTCCACAGGAAAATGAACTACTGTATCTCAACTTCAGCCAGCTTGTTGTCAGAATGACATCTGTTTTTAATCACTGATAGCAAAAGATGATATAAGGCCCTGTACAGCTTTCTTTTGACTGTGTTCAGGTGTATTTATCTGAAACACTGTTCACTGTTCCAAGATTTATAGTGAAACCATAATCAGATAACTTGCAACAGGAAAGTGCTGTCATGAAAGTTTTCTTTCTGTATTCTATGGGGGCTATCTTGTGAGACTATAGTTAGAGAAACTACAACGTTTATAAAGCTTTGTTCCTGTGGTATGTAACACTGTATAGTGGGTTATAGGTTACAATACTAGTATAGTCCATATCAGAATATGGAGTTAATACTGCATCTTAAATAAACATTGGTGCACTTTGAGTGATTGTAGTGTAGTTACTGAGGCACTGGAACAGGCTGCCCAGAGAGACTGTGGAGTCTCCATCTGTGGAGGTATACAAGACCTATCTGGCATCCTACCCGTGCGACCTGCTGTAGGAAACCTGCTTTAGCAGGGCGTAGGACTCAGTGGTCTCTTGAGGCCCCTCCCAGCCCCTGCAATTCTGTGAAACTAGCTGGTTTCCATGGGTTTTTGAGGGAACAAGTGCTAGACTGAAGTAGTTGTGTCTGGCACCCAATACCTTGTCTAATGACTGGAGCAATCAGTGGAAGAAATAATTAGGCACTTAAAGTGAGTCTTGGGATTTTCTAAAGAAAAAACGTTGTCCAGAGCCTTGTTTTGTGATTTCTTTATTTGTATAGTAAATGCTCAAGATGTTCTGTGTCCATTGTGTCTCTCTGGTCGGTATTCTGCAAGCATCTTGAGGAAACAAAGTATTTGAAAAGCTGTGCTTTACTTTTAATCAATGAGTGCAAGTTATTGAGTCTTTCAGTGTGACAAAATTTTTCTTTGCGCTAGCGTGCACTCGTCCATGTGGTATTTGGGACTTAGTAGCTCCTGTGGGCTATTTTTGTGTGGTTGCTTTTCTGTCATGCTACAGCTAGCATTTATACTAAAAAAAGATGGCTAGGCTTTAGTGAGCTTTCCCAGCACCTGGACTTCTCAGCTGCTTTTGTTAGCTGTTGAAAGCGGGCAAGGCTGGAGTGGCCCTGATTCTCCACACAGTTGCTGATCCTAGACTCACCAGGAAATGACAGCACTGAATACCTTCATCTTTGGTTCACTTGAGACCAAAACTCTTCCAAAGCAGCTTGACCTGAACTTATTTAGAGCTGTAAAGTGAACTTTTGCAAGTAAATGTGTAGAAGTTCTAAAGTATCAAAGCACTCATAAGCCAAAAGGCCCCTGGGATTTATAAATCTTTTCTGAATGTCTTTTGAGACATCTTTGTACTCTACATACTTAAAAAGTCTGATGGTAGCTACATTCAGCTGAGGTGTGAGAAAGGCAGAGAGCCTACCGTAAAATCTCTACTGATTTTATGTTCAGAATGCTTACTTATTCCATGGCATTGACAAAATGAAAGCCTGAGGTCAACCCAATGTGGATTTACAATGTCAAACACTGCATTGCATTGGGTGTTGTGTCGAGTCCATGTGGCATTATGAGTACATTTCACTGAAGCTTTCTTCAGTGTGTGTGTTGTGAACGCAGAGGTTTTGGGAGACACCAGTGATAGATAAATAGTCTGACATGACAACTTCTTTAGTGTAAACCAGTAGAATTTAATAAATACAGCTTGTACCAAGCCCATAATTCTTAACTGAACTAGGAAAGATTTTTCAAGACATCGAATGATGGTGCATCCCTGTGTGCTTCGTTAATTACCCACACCAATTTTTAAGCGTATTCTTTACACCTAAATATAGAAGGCTCAGGTTATTGAAATCTGATGTTTGTTCTGACTTTGTTTGAAGAGCTGTTTATGATAAGAAATTCTCTCAGTTTTCACTTTAATGTTATATATGACACTACAGAAGAATTTTCCATAATGCTTTCAATTTGGCAGCTCCATTAGAATGTAGAATAATACAATGTGGGGACTTCGAAGTCCCCTCTACAGTATTGACTATGGCTTGGCTATATCTCAAAGTCTTAACAGTCTGGGCAATAACTATTTTCTCAGGAGAAACTGGTATAACAGAGCAGCTCCAAACCTCTTCTCCAGGCACGTCAAAGGCAAATGCTGACTGAGGTATGAGATACAATAGGTGTATTTGCACCGCTCATCAAAGCTGCAGCAAGTAGCATTTCAGGGGTCTGTTACACTACTTTCAGGGTCAGTTCAAAGCTAACATGTTAAACTACTATGACCAAGCATGTATAATCAAAATGTTCAGCTTTCCTAACCAAACTCAAAGGTGCCTTTTGTTTCCATTAACCACAAAGCTCTTTGCTAGAAGAGAATTGCACTAAGCTGTAAGTTTATCACTGCAGGATACTCATGTTTTTAAAGCTTTTTTTTTTATAGTTAGAAAGAGAGACCCATGTTAATTTACTCATGGTGTGGTCCTAGTGCTGATTTATTAGATCTTGTCGTTTGTTTCAAGCAGAACTTCTCACCTAGGTTTTGCACGAGCAGGTCGAAAAGCATCTGTCACTTCAGAGTAATCAAAGCTTCCTCACATCAGACCTTAAAAAAGCAAGGGGGATAATCTGTAAAAAGTGCAGTTACTGATTGCCGTCCTCTTTCCCTATAAATAATAAATAATTTACAGTTATCACATGTCCCTTCTACATTTCATCTTACAGGCAGGAAAAGAAACTATCTGCATTTCATCATTAGCTTAATCAAGGCAGTGTATCAGTAGCCTGCTGTGAGAGTGATCGCTGAGGAAAGGGATTCATTGATGTCTGTGTAACAAATAATTTTGAACCTTGAAGTTCTTAAATTTTATTTAATTTTAACTAAAGTATTTCAGAACCTAGCATTCTCTTTTATGAGAAGGGCCGATATTTCAAAAAGACTGCTCAGGAACAAAACTTGTAAATAATCAAATATACTAAATTTCCCCTGTTCCTTCATAGGGGGGAAGGGTTGTTTGTTTCATTTTGCTGTTTTTTTCTTCATTAAATAGCTCAACATGAATGAGGAATCCTTGACTCTTGGAGGAAAGGGACTCCTTAATATCCAACAGCCTTGGATGATGCAAAAGGCTGCATACCTTCAAGACCTGCTTTTGGCTACTCAGCCCCAAGGCTGCAATTCAGGACTTCTGTTTTGGTTGTAGCAAAGATCTCTGGGCTCACAAGGTACCTACCTGCAGCTGAGAGCCAAAATCTAACACCTGAGTAGCATCCCAGAGAGGCAGATCCTAAAAACAGGGATGTGGGACCCAGTTCTACTCAGGTGGTTGGATTTGGCTGTTCTTGAGTAATTATCCATCTGTATGAGAAATGTTTCTGACTTGTTTTGAACTCAATTTTATTTTAACCAATTGCTTTACTGGGTATATAAATGGAAGTGAAAGGGATGTAAGCAGGAAAGATTAAAACTGCCACAATTCAGTTTGAAAGTGAGTGATAAAGAATTCATTATTTGTTTACAGCTGAAATAGATACTTGTTTAGAGGAAAAGAAGTTGGAATACAAGAAAGGAGGGACTTACAAAATATTTCATTATCCAAAGAATTTCAGATTCTTGGTTCATATGAATTTTACCCCAAAGTGTTTTATTTGTCTGGATGAAGATGGTAACTGAGAACACTTACTTTGGAGTTTTTGCCTCTCTTCTACAGTCCTCTTTTTTCCTCACCTCCCTTGAGGTGCCCTGCGGCCTCTTTTCTTCTTCTATTTCCAGATCTGTTTTTGTTTTGTTTCCTTTCTGGAGTTTTAAAGCCTGCAGGTTAAAAAGAGTGAAGAAGGCAGATCTGAAAAGCTCAAGAGAGTTCACATCGTGTATAGCAGAGTTAAGGTCAAATGGGGAAAAAAAAAAATATGGAAAAGCACAATGCATGGGACCAAAAAGTTAAAAGAAGATTTAAAAAGAGACCTTCAAAAACAAATTTTTCCTTGAGAAATATTCTATGAAATGTTCTTTCAGGTTCTTTCATCTCCTGGGCGTTCACTGAGCTATGCTTTAAGGTGGAAACACTCCCCTGAGCACATGTAAGCTCAGAAATGAACTGGCAGCTAACTGGAGCTGCAGAATTTTACTTTGCACCCCAGGTTTTTCTTTCTCCCTCGCTTAATGTGCTGGATTTTTGTAGTTCAGGGATATATGTAATTCTGGAACAATGGATGATGGCTTTTATTTTCCGTGATAGAGTTGATTCTTTGCATCTTTTGATGTTTTTCTCAGCATCAAGTCACAGCAGTTTACCTCATGCTTTATAAAGCCCATAGCATAACATGCAAGAGTGCATGAAGATGAGCCTAACAGACAAAACAGGTCAGCTATTTTGGAGGAGATGTGGCAAGAATGAGCTCTAAGGTTATGAATTACAATTGCAGGAATATTAAATATATTGTCTAGCCATACATCTGTTCACTGTAAGAGAGAGACTAGATTGGTCCAAATTCTGTGCTGCTTTACTTTTCCTTAGGATCCCACCAGGTCTGATACTGACCTAGATCAAATGAATATCAAATCAGAGTAAATAGAAATAGAACCAGTTTATAACCATGAGAGATGAGAATCAGAGATGTTGATGTCAATGTAGCTGCATAAAGATATCTGATAAAACTTCATTTGGACCAACTAAAGCAGTAAATACTTCTGCTTTATGGAATGCTGTAGTTGTGAGCTTGAGCATCCCCATAGATGTTCCAGTGCTGAATTTTGTTTGGAAAAGGGCCCATTCAGGGTTCTAAACTAAGTTATCTTACAAAAGAGCTTAATATGAGTCAGTGCCTCATATGCATTACAGAGTTGCTGTAGTAATGTTGAGTTTTGAACAAAAGCTGCATTTGCATAGCTGATCTTAAGGCATTGAAAAAGAACTGCAGTTAGATGGGTTGGATGATACTAAGGATTTCAGAAGACAAGTGAGCCTTGTATATCTTTTGATTAAAGTAGTTGGGATGATCTACCTGTGTAGGAAGGGTTTAGTTTCAATGTGGATCGATGATACTTGGAGACAGTAAAATAAAAAGGCAGTGGTAAAGCTCTGTGATTCAAGAAATGACAAGGAGGTGAATGAATGATCCTCATCGTTTTTAGTTGTTGGATAAATGATGGTTGCTAGACAGTTAATGTGTAGAAAGCACTGGATTCCTCAGCATGTAGGAAATGAGAGATGACAAATATTTCTTGGGTCAAACACTTGATTTGCATTCAAATAGGGGTGAAAGAAACCCCATTGGTTTGACAGCCTGACTTATTGAAGCCTAGGGTTTTATTTATGAAAGTTTCCCAAGCTCTCAACGTTGCTCTCATCAATCTGAACAGCCTGTGCAAGCTGATGCTGACACGGTGTGGTGCGTTCCCTTTTGCTTTGTGCAGCAAGATCCGCAGCCTCGGCTGTGCTGCTGCAGGGTGCCAGGGCGGGCTGCATCTTGCAGATCCCAGATGCGTCTCACAGCGTCAGCAGTCCCAGTGGTGCCACCAAGGTCAGCTCTGCGTGCGAGCGGAATGTCGGGGTAAAAATCAAAGGGATGGAATTCATTTTTTTCTGAAGTCGTTCACATTCTCGTTCTGCGTTTGAATTCTCTCACAAACAAGTTTTTCAGAATTTCTGCACTAAAACAATTTAATCATAGCTTATGTTTTCAAAAGACGTTACAGCTTTGGGCACCCAGAGCAGATGAGCAGGCAAATTTCTCGCTATGTGAGTGAAACCTTCAAGCCAACAGATAACCTTTTGCTCTAGCGAGGGACTCGTCTTCTCACTGCTTTAAGCATAGCAGCCCTGGAGCTGACATGCACTTAGTTCAGGCAGTGAGGATCAGCTCTGTAGATTAAACGAAGAATCCCTGAAAGTCATGTACCTGGATAGCTCTCCCAGAGCCAGCTTAGGGTGTGAAGTTGAAAGCTGCCTTGTCCTAGAAGGTAGAATCAAAATGTTTTCCTGCAATATTACACCGATTCTCCACGCTACATCCTAATGAACTTCAGTCTTTATTTTTCCCCTCAAGTGATCACTGATTAATCTAAAAGTCTGTGAAATTAAGTTGTTTGAACCAGGAATTAAAAATTTCCAGCAATTAAAAACAAAGAAACAAACCAAAACAGCCACCAGCATTGTGAAGTGATTAAACACGACAACAACTGAGATGCTGAAATTAGTTGTCCTCGTTCCAAAGGATTCGTAACTACTATGATGTTTTTGAAGCTATTAAATGATAGTTAAACTGTGTTATTATTTGTAAAGCAGCTACTTCTGTATCCCAGGCCCACTGAGTGAATGTCTTGCACAGCAGGAGATTGGAAGATAGTGAGCCTAATCATTGTCATTTTACTGTACAAGAGGCAATTTTAGAAAATGATTCCTTAAATTATAAGAACCAAATAAAGGCAAAGCTCTGCAGCTGGGAACTTTGTTCTTTTTTGTCATTAAAAGTATCTTTATTCTAAATGTTGTCAACCTGGAGCAGTTTCACTACTGAGAGTTTAAATATAGTAAAAGAAATAAAAATTGTTGCATGCTATATTTCTACTACTTAATACATCTATGAGGACATAGTGCACAAGATAAGCTGTAAGAAACTTCTGTAGAAAGGTTATTGTGTGATCAACAATTGTTTTTCTCCTGAGTTATCCTCACTTGGCTCCAGTATTATTGTGCTGCACTCAATAACGTTACACCACTGTAGATTTAAAATAATGTAGAAGCGAATCAGATGTGATGAATCCAACGTTTTGGATGAGAGTTTTCTGATAGCTTACATGTGTAGCAGTCTAGACATTTACTCATTACCCTGGATACGCAAATGAGATTTTCCTTCTGCTGCATTCTGTTTTGGAAGGCTTTATGGTGCTACCTCCCATCACCTTCTGATCTTAGTTTTTTGCAGCATATGCTCTTAGAATACATTCAGTGTGTTTTATTACAGTCTCATTACCTTAGATTTTTTTCTTGTATGAATTTAATAAATTCCTCGCTGAGCTCGTCATTCGGATCACTTCCAAACTTTTGTCACCCTCACTTGTTCTGAATTAACACTCACTCTTAGAAAAATATGACCTCCAGCTGAATGCATTGTTTTTTCTATCTTATAATAAACATGCTTGAATCACTTAGTTCCAAAAACCCAATGTGAGTCCCATTCTGTTGGAATTTTCTCTTTTTATGTGAAAGCACTTTAGACTGATGTTGCACAGATGCAGGTGACTGAGGTGAGATGCAAGGCAGTAAGAATTGATTCTGCGGTGCTCTGGGAGTCGCATGACAGGAGTTACTGAAACTGGGACTCCAGCACATCTTGTTTAACTCCCTTTGCTGAGGTTGTTCCACTCATATGATTAGGATGGGAGGGAGCTGTCGTGTTCACAAGGGTGGTACCTCTCTCTATCCTTAGCAAAAGTGAAATGAAATCCAGTGTCACATGATGAATACAGGCAAATAATTTAGCCTGCTATTAAGCTTCACGATTTCCTTGCTTTTCTATCCTGACTTCCACTTAGTTGTCATCATTCTCTTAAAGTGATCGCCAGTAGGTGCTTTGAAGCTGCTTGGTATCTTCAGATCACCTGTTCCATATGTTGCATTACTGATGACTTATACACCCAGCAGGTGACAGATGTGAGGAAAAGACTGCATGCAGAGCCAAAATACAGAGCTCTGGCGCTGTGTACAGGAACAGTTCGGTTGAGAAGCAGGAAGGACCAGATGACTGCTAGAGTTGCTAGGGGGAGAAGTATAATGGCAAGTTACTGGGACATTTATGACCAGGCTGATTAAGAAGACTGAATAAATTTATGATTTATTTCTAGAATGTTACTTATTGTACAGCCATCAGATAAAAAGGTTGCTAAGGCAAGTACAGATTTCCTATTAACCAGGAAGGTGAATAGTCTCATAAAACCCATGGAACTTGTTAGCAAATAAATTGCAGATGAGAAGCACCTCTTGACCTCTGTGGAAATTTTGTGTTTCCAAACAAGGTTATGAACACTTTTCCTTGGTTATTTTTTAAAATCAGTCTGTAGTACTGTCACATCAAAATGTATAGTGTCTGGTATTCCCCATGTCTTGTATGACAGCTTACACACATTGGAAAATCACCACTGAGCTAAAAATGCCAGTGTGGAGGCAGCAGGGTAAGAAAGTAGGTTGCTGAGTGCCTCTAAACAGGACCTGGTTTTCAGCTTTGGTACTTGGTAAGGTTAGGTTCTTCAGCATTCCCACCTGGGAACAAAATATATACATACACAAACATATGCACTGTTTGTTTAAAATTTCATAACTTGTGAGAAATAGTTTAGGAGACCAATATAAATAGGATTTTCTTGCTTCTCACAATGTAACTTGCTCAGTAATCATGGGAAAGCCCACAGACAATGTATTGGTGTTTTGCTGGTGGCAAAAACTTGTGGTTTGAGACTGTATGGAAGTAAGTGAAGACAAAGCCATCAGTTGGGTTCTCTTGCTTCTCTTTCCCATTTATGACAGAGGTTTCCTGCTTTCATTTCTCTTTTCCCATCTTTTGACGCTCATGGCCTTTGTCTCACAGGCTGCTTAGGGCATTGCAGTTGCTTCTGTAGAATAACTGCTCCAAGACAACAAACACTGTGCAGTAGTCATAGGCAGCATTTGGTGAGGTAAGACTGTCCAGCAACAGGAAACCAAGCAGGAATTACTGCTTGCTCTTATTTGCAGAGGGTGATTTCTTATTCCCTACACGAGGTATATTTCTCTTAGCAGTCATCTTCAGTTCTGCATGTTCTCACTGGTTATTTATTTTAGCCATTTGCTAAACACCTGCTCTAATAATTAATATTTTCATGTGTTCATTTCATATCATATCTCTTCTAATGCTGTAAATTCCTATTTCTCAGTCCACATATCTTTCTCCAAGCAACAGCACAGGTGTTTCATTTAGACCCCAGCCAGTTCATTGAACTACAGCAATTCAGCTTGTTAGCCTGCTGTCTCTCTTCTTATCAGTCACACTCTCTTCTCATTACTCCAGTTTCATGGCTAGCGTAATTGGATTTTATATTTTTAGGCATTCATAACATGGCTGTAGTGTACGCTGTGCTATCAGAAGCATTTTAGACAAGCCATGAGACCAAACTAATTAAAATGTTCCACTGAGAGTTTTTAAAGGTGAGTTATTGCTACTGATAAATCGGTAAATTCAGGCATATGCACTTGCTAAAGCCAGAAAACTGATAGGACAGGTCAGTCAGACCTGTTGCATGCTAGAGGTCGCAGGGCCTCACTCTGCTTTCAGTCTGTGATGTCTAGTATCTATTGGAAAGGAAGCTAGGGATGGCTTTAAAATGCTTTATATATATATATATATATGTATGTATGTATGTGTGTATATATATATATATTTTTATATATATATATATATATATATATATATATTTGTCCCCATCTGCCCTCAGATAACCTTTCCTTTTTTGCTCCTTGAAGTTCTCCCCTCATTCCCAAGGCTGAAAAGAGATCCTTGAGCTTCTATCATCATTCATTGGTAGGGACAGGTAATTCAGACACTTCTCACAAACTCTGGATAGGGTCATGCATATTCACAGACTGTTTGTTTGTTTGTTTGTTTGTTGTTTAGTAATTATGGTCTCAGTAAAACATTTGTAAAAACTTAATCTGAATTTGTACAGTTGAGGCTCTTAGTAGTTATCTCCAATCATGTTGTTTTCTGTTCTTAGTAGTCATGGGCTGAGGGTTTTCTTACCGAAGATGATATCTCTGCCTTTATTTACTCTTGTCTTGTTCCTCTTCTCCAAAGACTGGAATGTCTCAGTAAACGATGGGCCGAGGCTGTCTTTTCACTCTGTGTACAAGATAGCTGTAGGTGGATTGCATCTGATATGGTCCTTAGTGACAGTTAGGGAATGGGTCTGGAAGGGACCACGTGAGGCTATGTGTGCCTGAAAGATACAGAATTATTACTGCTCCTGTTTTAAAATGTGTCTCTGCAAGAGCATTTGACACATGCTTAACACAAATGAGATGTGACTTATTGTGTTGCACAGTCTCTTGTATGGGGTGAATGGTTTTGAGAAGAGACTGATTTTGTATCGTGGAAGCTGTATGTATTTCCTGAAATACTTTCTGTCTCTGTGCTGGATATAGTCTGAGCTGCTGAATTTCATTGGATCCCACAGTAACATGCACAGAATACATTTCTACTTATGTTTAACTTACAATTGTATACATAACTAATATTTTGTAAACATTCTTCTTGAAAAAGAAAAGTGACCTGATGCTGTGGTAGAATATTCATTTCCCTGGAAACCTAGCTTCTAAAATGAAGCTTACTTGGAAATGAGTTAGAACAGGTGTAAGCACTCTCCATTCTTCCATCTCAATTATTTAGTCTCTGTTAGCACTATAAATAGTTGCTTTGGGGAAATGAGTGATGCTGTATTCTACCAACATAAGCATATTCCTCTGTCATTCAGTTGCTTACTTTGAGGCCAAAGAAAAGAATTAGAGGTATAGTTTTACAGGAAAAATTACTGAAATCTCTAAAGGGAAGACGGAGCTGTAAATGTGGGACAAATGTATGATAACATATTATAAAAAAAAGTAACTGCTGTGCAATTTTATGTAAATTACTATTTTTTTGTTTCTGGGTCAAAGCACTACCTTTCTCTTCCCCTTTCTTTCTAATTGAGTACTTGCTGTTGAATTTCCAGAACTGTCAGTGGTGATCCAGATAGCACAAAAGTTGTCTTCTGATTTTGAGTTGGCCAAAACCTCCATCACTTGTCTTATATCATACTTTTGGCAACTGCATTTACCAGAGCATCTTTATGAGGCAGGTAGAAGTCACCCTTACATTAAATGCCATTGTTGTGTTTTTGGTGTTTTTTTTTTCCTTTGGAGTGGAAAAGGAGCTCCAAACTCAAGGGCTTTGGGATATCACTCCTTGATACGTATTAACATTTATAAGAACTGCGGCATTGTTTCTACTTGCTGAATTACTGTATCGTTGAGCATACACAAGGAAGGTTTCCACAAAACATGTTTTTTGTAGTAGGTTTTTATAAACAGGATTTTGTCCACAGGAATCTTTCTAGAAACAGAGCTTTCATACTCAGGTGATACTCTGTGTGCTGGATCTATCATTTGTGCCTCATGCATCTCAGGCGAGTCAGTAGATGCACTGGAGGAGTTTCTTTCATACATCATAAAGAGATGGATGTTGTGCTCACTGTAGAAATGCATGGATTGCTGGGCCAGATAGCAGTGTGTGAAGAGCTCTCCCAAGATTTCCCACTGATTATATTCTTCCATTGTTTTTATAGGGCAACATTTAGAGAAACCACCTCAGTGTTTTTATGCACTTACAGGAATAAATAAGTTGGTGCAGCTCTTTTCCAGCTACTTATTAGGCTGAAGGCTCCATCCACATAGCATCCACCCAGGAGCTGTTGACAGAGCAGATGGATGAGATGGCACCGTCTGTCAGCTTGGAGACTGTCCCACACAAGATCAAGATAGGTAAATGCCGTCCTTCTGCTGCAGGCTGCACACTTTCAAGAGTACTTATAAATGGCAAAATAACACTACTTAGACTTCATGCCTGAAATGCAAAGCATGGGCAGTGAGAGGCGCATAGGTAGTGTGCTTTGACAGGGCAGACCCCCAGCTCCATCAGCAGTAGAGAAGAATAAGCAGATGTCACTTGAAAACTGCCACAACTGGCCTCCACCTTTCAGTAAGACGGAGTAACATGAGGGACCAAGTACACCGTTCTTTCTCCTTGAGATCTATGACATGCAAGTCTTCAGTATTTTCCTCTCATACATACAAGAGCAGCAACACATCTGTTGGCGAAGAATTTGCAGAACTCAGGGTGGTAAAGCTGGTCTGCAGATTGGAGGGAAACTTGTTTTAGGCTAACCATGAAATATTCACAGAAGTAGACATGCTTAGAAACCAAGAGAAATGAAAGCAACCAACAACTTGGTTTCTAAATTTCAGTACAAATCTTTTTTTTCTTCCCCCTTCCTGAAGGTGGGGAGTTTGGAAGAAAAGCTGTTCTAGGCAACAAGTGAGGCAATTTGGTTAAAAATCATTCTGAGAGAAAGGGAAAATGTATCTTTCCAGTCTGCATTTTGCTTTTCTTGGGGATTGGAATATTTGTTTTACCTTATTTGTTCTGTTTTGCAGGTCATGTCTGTAGTCACTGAACTCTTTCTGTTCAGCCTATTTGTCCTGTAGTTGTTGCTTGGAAAAGGTGCTCAGTACTGCAGAGTTTTGGGTTCAGGTGGGGAAGCCCTGTGTGCATATTCTGGACTCTGTTGTATTGCATTTGCTCTTTTCTCTCATCCTTTCCTTTCAATGAAGTTGATTCGTTTTTTTTCTTGCTGTAAGGAATATTTCTAAGAGGCTCTGTGGCCTTATTTAATCCAGCTACACCTTCCACACTCTTTGTCCACAGCCAGCGCACGTCAGGAGTTGTTCTTGTCAGTGCCACAAGAGTTTGGGTCAGGGTCTGCGTGCTGGTTCTGCGTCTTCGTTTGAATTCCTCTCAAGTTCCACCTATTTTTACAAGCTTTTCTTCCTATATCGGCTGTCAATTCGTTTATACTAAAACTGTTCCCTTTTCTAAAGCACTTGTCTCTAGAAATATGTCGCTTCTTGAGGCTTCATAGCCTGGAGTCTTCACTGCGGATCAGTTTCTATTCTGCTGAGACAGAGTGAGCAGGCAGTGTTCATCCTAGATCCAGTACTAGCAGAAAAACATGATAAAGACAAATTAATTTAGCATAAGGTAATTATGGTCACCTTGATAGTCGTTATCAGCATAGGAACAGCCTAATAAGATAAAGTGTCATCTGGTTCTGTCTGAAGCATTGGTGCAGCAGTCTGCTGGCATATGGTGAATCTTGCTCTTCCCACAGGAAGGGAGGTGGTGGCTTCTGAAAGGCTGTAATTGAAGTGTCCAACTGGAAAATGGAGTTGTAGTTGGCGTGTTCAGGACAGCTGAGACAGGCATGGCTCTTCTTCATGTCCTCACTGCAGTCAAGTGTCCCTCTGTTCCTCAGGAAAAGCATTTCTGTATTTGTCTCTGAATTTTGAAGGTGATAGGGATGAAATCCATTATCCTTCTGAGAAACATTTTTCTCCCTCTATAGAAGTTCACTCATCCTTTCTGGTGTGAGGAAAAATTATCGGTGAGCTAGAAATAAACCTTAACAAGAAATGTCCTTTGAAGATGAAGAGAAAATAGGAAGCTTAAAGAGTCTGGAATGAGCAAGTGCTTTTCTCTTCAAGCAGATTAAAATCACTGAAAGACCAATTCTATCTAATACTGGCATAAAGTGTTTTAACTGATGAGGTAACGTATTTTTTTCTTTCCTTTCTTATATATGGAAAAAACAGTGGAAAAATCTTATGGCTAACTCTGCCCACTGACTAAATATATCCTGGTGGAGATTCAGTGGATTTGACAGGCTATTCTCTACACTCAGAATAAATTTGTATCTAGCTTATGTAGGTGTTGGCTGCAGCACATGTTACAGTCCTGGTGCTGGGCTTGTTCAGATTTGGGATCTGTCTATTTAAATACGTTTGTTCTTCACGTGCAGAACGTGTCCCTCTCAAAATAAATTGAAGTGTGCAGCAGAACCTGATGCGATATTGGATTTTAAACTGTAGCTGTTGTCCATTTTGAGATTCTGCAGCCTGGTCTTACTTTTGCTAGCAGAACCACCAGTCCATCCATACCCTTAGATGCTGCTATTTTTAACACAGCGCAAGATTCCTACTGAAGTGCAGTGGGAAATAAGGAAGAAATGAAAATAGTTTAATGTTACCCATCTCCATTCCCAGCACATTAAGTGCAGACTGAAGCCCTTTCGTCTGGTCATCGTATCAGTCAGAGATTTCCAAGGCTGCATTAACCAAAGCTTAATAAAAAGTGTTATCAAAGCAACAATTTTCTTTCTTTTTCTGAAGATGGTTAATTGTACTCACTGCCAGAACAGTCAAGGGTATATCTGTTTATCTTACTAATAGGCTTGTCACAGCTATCATTCACCAGTTGCTGAAAATCTTTGGAAAATAGGACCTGTATAACAGTCATAAATTTAACATTTCACTGAAGCTCCATTTCAAAAGTTTTGGCCTGTTGTTTGTGGATTGTATTTATTTGAGCCTGGCCTCACACAGGAAACCTTTTCATGAATTTATTGCACTCTGTGTCGGCAGTGTTGCAGAAACCTTCAAGGTCCAATCTCTCCATAATATACCAAATATGTTTACACTCTGCAGACAGATAATACCTTATTTCCATAGCATTTTCTGAAAGCATCCTGAAAATTCACTGAGAGCATTAATTAAGTTTAGAACAATTGCACACAAAGTTGTGTAAGCAAGTGTTAACTAACACTGGAAGCGAAGTCTTCTGCTAGTGGAAAGATCTAAGCTTACCTTATGTCTGCTTCAGCAGTTGTGTTATGGAAAATCAGGGGAAAACAGCCATATTGCTATGGACTATCATTTACAATGGAAACAGGTAATGCAACACAGTTCTGTTCAAAGCAATAATTTTAGTTTAATTCAGAGACTACCTTAATATTGCAAATATTTTTGGAAAATGAGATGGCCACTACTCAGTGTTCCAATGATGTATTGAAGGAATGACTTTTTAAATTCAACCTTAAAAATGTCTGATATTAAAATCCTTGATCTAAAGAATATAAATAATTGATGTATTTTCACCAGCCTTTGTCATTTTAATCTTACTTTTGACAGTATCTTCTACCTTGACATCATTATCGCATAGTTTTCATCTTCTACAGGCAAAGCCTGGTGAACTTTGAATAGAGCTCTCAGGGAGAAAAAACATTTATTGTATTGAAGCATTTGGCTGAATAATTGTGGTTCTTTTTCCTTCTTTTTACTGTAGTGAGATAATAGAACATAATGGAATTCTGAATTAATTTAATATTCTTAATATTTTTAAATATACTTCACATTTTCTGTATTTTCATAACAGGCACCACAGCTTAGGTTGATACCTGTTTCTAGCCATAAAACCTCTGATGTGTTCTTCATACAAACATCCCTACATAGGCCTTCTTACTCTTCTTTCATAAACTACTATTAATTAAGCCACTGTCCTGGAGCTTGATGAGATCTGGATTGAATTCTTGAGTTTTGCCAGTTTTCTTTCTTGTCCACTTGAAGTTGCTGGTTTTCTGTGCTTGAGAGGAGTCCTTTGATGAATGGTACTGTTTTCCAGTCAATGTTTGCTCTTTTAGTCCTGAGTGTAAGCTGCGAGCACCAGGGACAGTCTCCTGTCTGCAGTATGTGGTTCTTATTAGAGAACCTTCTTGCTTCTGAAACACAAATGTAATATTAATATAGTTACTTCTGTCAGAACAGTCAAAACACCAAACTGAAGGTTACTAATTTTATTTTCCTGAAGACTTCTCGTAGAGCATTTGTCTCCTGTTGAATACAAAGATCGTGGCATATGCTCCTTAAGGACAGCTGAGTCTCCTCCATGGGAAGTTCACTGGGGAGAACCAACTATTAATCTAAAACATAGGTCACTGCAAAAATAGCTCATTCTATTTTTTCCGTGGAAACTACAACAGATACAAGGTGCAAAATAATGCTATATGATAGCAAATTCTCAGCTACAAAATGTTGTTTTTCAAAATAGTTACCACCATTAGCTATGCGTCCTCACCAGTGATAATAAACTGCATGGCGTGCTCATAAAAATCTGCATTGTGTCAGGAATGTGGCTTATCTTCACGTTGCTGATGCCACTGCTGAAATGCACCACCCACCTCACTGTGCTCACAGCCGCTGCTTGGTCTCAGACATTCAGCAAGCGTCAATGAATGTCAGCATATGTAATTTTTTCTGCAAGGAGGAATTCAATTCCACACCTTTGCTTCATGCATATTTCCGTGTCAGATGCCCTTCTGTCAGACTGCCCCTCTGCTGCCATCTGTCCCACTGCAACAAAATGCAACAGAATATTGGTGGGAAGGTTGAGCTGCTGCTGCTGTACCACCAACACCTTGTGGACCAACATAAGAAAGCAGGAGCAATTACTTTCAGAGCAGCCCTAAGCTAATGTTTTGATGAAGATGCAATGTCTGCTTCCCAGATTATTGAAATGTCAACTGAATTTTTTCTGTCTGTTTTCTCTTTATAACTAAGTTCTCTATCTTCCTGCCCCATCTTTTTGTTCAGCTTCTCAAAAATACAAAAGGAGCTGGCTAGCTTTCTTCCCACTGTGAATGACAAAACCTCAAGATAGTGTTAAGCTGACATCACTGTGCTGTTTTGCCAGTCTCTGAAATGTCACTGCATGGGCAGCCTGCTGGGCTCAGCTCAGAGTCATCATGCCAAGGCTCCCGGTAAATGAAGAATAAAGGTTAATGAAGGAAGAGGGTTATTTATTATCTGAAATGGAGTTGTCTGCTTTTTATCTGAGAGGTTTTTTCAAAGTATGAGCTTCTGATTTTTACTTATTGCCTTCGCAGTGTTTGGTATTCAGTTTGTAGGCTAAATCACAGTGGATGTACAGGGCCCGCTCCAGTGTCCTGCTTTCACTTGGTCTGACTGTCGCTGGCAGTCCTTGAAGGAGAGGGTGCTAATGGTACTGACCTTGCATGATTACAAGGCAGAAAGTGATCTGTTTTATGGCTGCAGAGGTCTCTACTTCGAGAAACAAACAAACAAATCTCTAAATATGCCCAGAGCCCAGCTCTGTCTGCAAAGCTGCCTTTTGCCTCCCAGAGCAAAGTGTTGTGATAGATGCAGATCTTCCTGTGCCCTGGCTCTGTGTTGTTCTGTACTTGTTTGTGGCACAGAAATCAAGCTGTCGCAGTGCAACTCCCCTGTATGCCTGTTTATTAGACTTTGTAGGAATTTATTTTTCAGATGAGTTGAGTTACAGCTGAAGCATATGTTGCTGTTAAGAGCGTGTGAGAGGTGAGAGGCTGATTGGAAGGAAGAGAGAAAACCGAAACCATCAAACAGGGATCTTCCTGTCTATCTGTGTGTAGTGGCTGTATCAAAAATCTGACGTGCTGAGACACTGCTCCTATCACCAGCTCAGCAGTGCAAAGGCCTTCTGCTAGTACTGATCCCTTTCTTCCTGCCATGCTCTGTAAGTTGTCAGATCCTGGTGCTTTTTTCCTCACATCATCACTAGGTCAGATATAATTCTTACATACAAACGCATACTATTTTTACAGTACAGTGTGGAAATTTCTACTAAGACTACAGGTTTGTTTATTTATTTTGTTTTTTTTTTTATCGACTCTGATATTGGCTTGGTTCTTCTGATCATACGAAGTGAATCTATCTTTACTCACCACTTTGTCAGAGCTGGTTTGTCACAGCCAAAATCAAAGTTTAAATACTAGCATTTTTGTAAGTCTTTGCACATCGCATCCATGAATCTTGTTCTCATAAGGACCTCACAATTTTAGGGTATTTCTAACACAAACCTACTTAATTTTTAGCTACGTTTGAGGTGAAAGCAATTAAGAACCTGCTAGGTTGAGTTTTTCTTCTGTTCAGAATTATAAAAAATAACTTATTTTGCAGGGATAAGAGTCTGTTCTACCTCCCAGTGCAATTACCTTTAGCAGCACACTGAAAAGCACACTGGGAGGCTGACAGTAAGATTCCATGCAGTAGAAAATAACAGGTTGAAGTCTGATATCTAGGAAATGCTCTGAGCTGCAAGTCGTACTTTTAGCAGTAGAGAAGTCTGAAAAAAATCTACTTTTTATTTGTTAAAAAGCTGGTTCCAACACAGCTGATTACTGTACTTATTGCAACTCCTCCTTTTAAAGTAAACTAGCGTCATTTTTTTTTTTCTGATTTGGTGAATAAGTGGAAAGAAGTAATAGCATAATGTAAACAGTTAAATTCTGTGTGAGATTAGACTCAAACATATGAATGGATGTGCATACCAATCAGTGCATGTGTATAGATACAAGTTTATCTATAGGCATGCATTATAGAGTGATCATAATAACTTTGTCAAAGGTTATTGAATTGGGGGAGGTGTTCCTAACACTTAAAGACAAGCTTTATTCCAATATGAAGTAATTAAATTGTTCCCACAGTTTGCTGACCGGGGATGTTAATCTTAAAACATGTCAGATTTACAATTCTTTTTTATATGATTATTTAAAAAATAGAATTGGGAGAGTGGTGGGATGCTATTTGTTTTTAATCTTCCCATGCCTTTTAGTGCAACATTAACAAACACAGTAAATCTCTCTCTAAAAAGAAAAATTGCACCTTATTTAGTGAACAGAAGGTTGGTTAGTTTGTTATTTTTAATGAAATTCTGTAGAGTTGGATAAAATTCCGAAGTAAACCACAGGTTCAGCAGTACAGGGCATTATCCAATTCCTGTTAAGCCATGGGAAAACCTCCCACTGGTGATCACTGTGCACTGCAAAGTTTTGAGGGCAGAATAGAAGGTAAGAGAAAATGTAATTGAAGTATTATGTGTAGATATGCCCAAGTGTTGTATAAAATGATTTCATGGGATTTTATATGATGTGGTAAAATGGATGACAGTAAAATATGACTAGGATTACTATATAGAAACAACATGGAAATATAGTAATTTAAAGGAAGGTAAAAGAAAAGAAAACAGATGCTACTAAGAAGAAAATAGAATGCGACAGCAAGGAGGAAAATATCATGCAAAGGTGAAGTTCCAGATGAAAATAATGTAATGTAGGACCTTGTCTTTTCACTTTGGAAAGGACAGTGTTTTAGAGAAAAGAACTGTGAGCATCTGAGACTAACTTTGAAACAGAAGAGCAAATTTCCCTTAAAGGCAGTAAGAGCTTTGATTTTCTTTGGAGCAGCTGTAGAGACAGAGTTCTCACAGAGGTCTTCTCCCTCCCTTAATTTTTACAGAGACTTTTCACAGTCTACTCAAAGTGATGCTCCCCTGGGCTCCTTCTCCAACACCATTGTCAGCATGACTGACTCAGCTGCTCTTTCTGTGTAGAAATGAGTAATTTTTTGAAGATGGGATCATGGTGGCTCAGGTGTGTGGCAATCAGTGCGTACTGACTGTGTGACAGGTATCTAATTGTTCTGATTGTGCTGTTGTAAACTCTTCACAGCCAATCTGATTACATTTAGTCATGTTTACAAAGACATGAGAAACTAACTTGTGCCGGAACTTTATGCTGATTGTAGTTTCTCAGGTTGATAAACTGAACGCTGGAGAAAACATTCCTTTCTCCCCCTGAGGACATCAGCTTCTACAGGGTCTGTATGTTTTATTAGACCTGAAAATGGGGCATATACAAAGCTCTGCATTGCCTAAGGCGGGATATGAAGGAGTGAGGCTTATGGGTCAGAGCAGTGCTTCCTCTTTTTGCATTTCTAATGTAGTTCTTCTGAGGTATGGGGTGAAATGGTGGTGAGAGGGGGGGTAAAATCTCCCCGTTGTTGGGTCAGGCCCAGGAGGCAAACTGGTTTAGACATACTTGTAAAACACTGGTTCTGTTCTCTTTATTAGGTCAGTTTTAGAAAAGTAGAGACAAAGCAATGATGTTTCACTGATGTTTGGTGCCTCACATTGCAATGAATTTTCTAGCAGTATAACAATTCTCACTTGAAAGACAACGTTTGCTTGTTCAGCTGCCTGTTGTTCATGAACTGGACTGAATCTGCACATAGAAGGAGGGTCATCTCTGAGGAAAAGCTTCTCTTCTAGGCAGGAAGTCTTCATTTCTTTCAACTGTGATTTAAAGTAGGCAGACCCCTCTGGTCCTACTTATCGCTGTTCTCACTCTAAGCAGTGGCTTCAAATGATAAACAAATGAATACATCCTCACCTCTATGACCTGTAGTTTAAGAACAAAACCACCAGTTTCCTTTTAGAGAGAGTGACTTTAAAGGCTGTTCCTGAAGTGTAGCTTTTTTTCTGTGAGTTATGGAAACCACTGAATTAATCCAGAAAATTAGAGTTTGCATCTGTTGTTGGTTTCATTGGAGTTTAATGTTTTTCACTGTCACAGAAAGCACCTGGAACACCACAGAGGTATTTGGTTGGGACTGGGATTTTATGTGGAGATATGAGGCTGGTAAATCCTTGTATAACACTTCTTAATTCTGCTGTGGTTGTAGATAGGAACCCCTTTCTGATGAGCAGCTGATTTTTGTTGAGGTGCTGTACAGTCCTAGTACTGCAGCATAGAATGGTGTCCTCCAAACGTGAGGGTTAATATATGCCTCTGGCTCAAAGCAGCTTTTGTAAAGGTGATTTTTTTTCTTTTAAAGAGAAGTGAATCTTAAAATGTCCAGGATGAATTTGTTAACATTTATCCCAGCTGCAGTCCAACATCTAATACTTTATTGGTGAGAAAAATTGAAACTAGTATTCCTAAAAGAGCTGGTGTGTTCTTTATGTGAAGCTAGAGGTCAAGAGCAAAATGGATTTTATTGCACACGCCATACACGTAGGGTAATTGTGGATAGACCTGAGCTGTCCCAGAGTGTGCAGATGTCAAAACTTGAAACAAAGCATGGGAAAATCCTATATGCATACACCAGAATTGACTGGATGGAGGCTAGGCTGCATGTGGGCTCTGATAATTCACTATCTATCCCACACTGCTTCTGATTTTGGCACAAGTGAGCACAAACCTCTACTGTTATGACTTTTGGTAATTAAGTTATCCAAGAACAGAGCGGGTCTTAGTACCATGTGGAAAAATCCTGTTTCTAAGAATGTCAGCCTGAAGTTGGAGCTGGGAATTGCACTTTTTTTAGGCTGCATTAGCAACAGTTATGGAAAATTTAGGGGAATTTTTCTGCTGTTCTCAGGAGTGTGACCTGCATGTTGAGTGAATACAGTTATGTTTAAACTTCTATACTGTTTTGCCTCAGTGTCCTTGATCTGCTTCTTTATGTGGTTCAATCTCTTTTAGATTTAATACAGAGGTAGAGAAAGAAAGGAAAAAAAGGTAGTTTTTATCATAGGTTAGAATTTTATTTGTTCTGGGCTTAAATTCATTGAATGTTTACAGACCCTGATGACAAGTTGTATTTTGGTCATGGTAGGCAAAATCAGCACAGATTCTGAGATCAACATTCTACTATGGAAACTGGATAATTAATTTGGTGAACTTTTTACTATGTAGGTATTACTGAGACCTATGTGAATAAAAGTAAGGAAAGCATAAGGAATTTTGGCACACTTAGTGGAAGCATTCCAAATGCTCCAGCAATTTATGAAAGAAGTAATAAAATAAATTTTAGCAAAGGGAAAATTGTGAAGGACAAGCCCCACAGTAGACTTCTGAACATTTAGGGATTATTTCATAATGTTTTAAATGAATTTGCATAGGAAATCCAATACATAAGTATTGGAGAGAAAAATTAAGACCTGGTCTGATACAGCGTTGTTGAAATATCCGATTACCAAGAATAATAAAAAAGAAAAGAAAAGTAGAAAAAGAAAAAAGAAAAATAAAAAGAAAAATAAAAGAAAAATAAAAATTTGCAATTGATAGAGTAGTAAAAGACAAAAGCCAACTCCAGAAGAATGGCAACGTGGTGGTGCTAGACTGCAGGAGATGCATGATATTCATCAGGGTTCAAAAGCAGAGGGTGAAAGCCTTCATGTACTATTGGGAAGGCTCCTTCTGAAGATCTGTGAAAGGACAGGACTCTCAGATCACAGTCTGTGTCATCAGCTCCTTCATAATGAGAATCATTGTGGATACTTTAGATCGAATATCTGTCGCGTTAGATTATACACATTCCTGAGCAAGGATGGGGACCTGTAAAGGTGGAATCAGCCCAAAGATCCTAATTTTGCATTTTAAATGTGCTGGTTGATATTCAAGGATTCTGTGGAATTTGATGTATCGCTTTATTAGGTTAGCACAATTATCCTGAAACCACTTACAGACATCGCTGACAAATACAGCTCTTGGAAGTGTGATTTCAAGAAGACACTCTGTGTTTCTCAAGTGTCTTCTTCAGTAGTACTTGAGTAATTGACGCTGTAGAGTAATAAGACTTCATCTCCAGACTGTTAAGAATTAGCCAAGCAATCATTTCTTGAGCACTAGTTCTATATAAATATTTAGGGGCTTTTGCACTGCAGTCACACTTCAGCTCGTAAGGAATATGCCATGGCTGCCACTGCTCAGCAATGGATGTATTTCTCTGGGATTTTTCAGGCAGATGTTGGAGCACTTTGCCAGGCAGATGTGATGTTTGTTCTATTCAAGTGCCAAGCTGGCCTGCAGCCTACGGCTGCAGCAGTACAGGGCTGAGCCTGAGATAATATACTCTGCTTTCAGCAGGCCTTATTAGTTTGGGCTCAGTGCCACGCTAACTGCGGCTCTGCTCTGGAGCAGACTTATGCCCAGCTGGCAGGGAGTGTGGTGAGAGTTTACTTCATGTTAAGTGTGGACATACCCAGTATCCCTTTCTCTCCCCAAGAGCCTAACACAAGTCCCAGTGGAGTCAAAAGAATGATTCCTATGTCTTTCAATGTCTTTGGATCAGACCATGATATAAGAATGCTCCTGCCCCAGCATTAGAGTACGCTGCCACCTGGCCGAGTTCAGGGTGGGTTTATCTATATCGTGCTGTTCTGATATTTTCTTCTGTGTTATAAAGCATTATCGTTTCTTCTGCAATTGCAGTCACTGCGTTATCACTTCATTTTAGTATTTCAACTATGACTATTTGCAGTCTATTTTAACCTCCTGCAGCTGATAAATTCTGAATGCCTAGTGAACCAAATCTGACACCAAATAAGGTCCTGAACCAAATCTGACACAAGAGAGGCGATTTGGAGGTTGAGTTGCTAAAACATTCATGAAAATAGACAGCTCTGATATAGATGAGGAGAAACAGTGTTGGTGCTTATCAGTCAAGCAATAATGGCAATATGTCTAAGTTTGCTGGGATTAGAACATAAACAAGGAAAAAGAACAGCTGATGAGGATTTATTCAACCTGCAAACCAAGGATAAAACACAAATTAAAAAAAAAAAAAAAAAGGCAAACTTCATGAATTTTGTTTTGCCCAAACCACTTGCCTCAGTCAATTCTCATGAGCTAGAGGCTGACTTCTACAAGGTGTAACATTAAATAGGTTGCAATTTGGGCTTTTTGTCTTATTCAGTAGATTTTCTGAAGCATATATTTAATATACGGAGATTTTTGTTAATTTTTGTTAATTTCTGTTAATTTTAGAAGATATGGGATTAGTTAAGAGTGTGTTAGAACAGGGGACAGTTGAAAACAACAATATTGTCCAAGCTGCTAGGAGAATCACCCATTATTGCTCTGTTCATCTTATTGTATGGCTGAAGCCGATGAGGGTTAACAGTATGATTATTTTTCCTCGTGTTTAATTTTGCACTTTTCTTTTTTGAAATTAGTGTATTTAGTCTTGTCGCCCACAAGACATAACTGCAGAGTCCAGCCTTCTGAGCTTAACATTTAGGCAAAAGTGCCATTTGTAAAACCTCCAGCAAAATTTACCGCAGCTCTGCGCACAGTTGGTCAGGCTGCAGTTTGGATGTGTCTGCTATGATTTCTGGTTAACTCAGCCAACGAGTGTGAACAGGAAACCTGGACTAGTACCACAGCACTAATCGTCAGAGTCAACTAGTGCTCAAAATGAATTTTAATTAAAAATAAATCAATCATTCTGAGCGAAAGCCACAGATACAGCATGACAAACTCTTGCCTGGAGTTAATGTTTATGGGTAGTTTTATAAGCTGTTGAAAAGCAGGACATATTGCTACACCCTGAAATATAATGGTGTCAGTGGCTGCTGGTATAATAAACTGCAGAGCCTCCTACCAACCTTTTGGATTAAGTAATAAAAGAAAATGATTAAGAGGGCAATTCCATCATTTTTCTTTTGTTGAATAAAACACTGTTTTTCTTCCTGACTTGCTAACAGAGACAGCCATGAAAATGAATGATTTGGCTTCACCCAAAATGATGGATAATCCTGGTAGAAGAGCATGACAATGATAGACAGACCTCTTCTGAAGGAAGAGGTAATAGAAAAGACTGACACTTTGATAGGCACCATGATGAACAAGGCCCCTGGGGCTGTGAGTTAATAGGTTAAGAGAAGTGTTCTGGCACTCTCAGCCCCTTCCATGTCTGCGCTCCTCTTAGAGCTCCTTCAGCACCAACCTTAGTAATGTATTAAACTGAGGATCCATACATCTTGTAACTCATCCATGTGCTTTTTTGCATTTTTCTTAGCATTGTCCCAGAACACAATGAAACTACCTTCCTTACAGAAATGAGATACAGCAAATGCCCACTCTGCCCAACTCTATTTACGTTTCCCTCTTCAATCTCTTAGACATTGCTTGCAGGTAATATAATGCCCTAAGGATATTGAACATGTTGGGTTTAATCACCTGTGAAATACGTTGTCATGACGTCCTGCTGAAGTTGATGGTGGGCCATGTTCTGAGGTTAACTAAACCAGAAGAGAGCCCAAGCAGTTTCATTGACATCAACAAAATACGTGGCCAATTTCTTGATGTTCCTTGTCATATCATTTCCTTCTCTCTTTTTTACCTCCATCACCTTTCATCTCTCATTGTTAGGATTCTGATCATCTACTAACCCAAATATTTAAATAATAATGACAGTAACAAACTGAGATTTAAATGATTTTTAATTAGTTATAGCAGTTTTTAATGGTGATTTTTTATTTTTTAAATTTGGAAACCTGTAACTTTCTCCTGATAAAAACAGTTACTTACCTGCTAATGTATATTTCATTATTTGTTGCATATCTTTGTTGTTTTGTTACTGATGTCTGTTCAGAGGTTGTTTTTTGCCAGCCTCGTTATCTTGGCCTGAAAATTAAAGTAACATACTTTTACCAGATTTTTTTTAATGCCTTTTGCATTATGGATTGTTTTGAAATGAATGAATATTTACTTATCTGGTTTTCAAAACCAACTGCAAGAGTAAGTCGTAACAAGAAGGGTTTGGTACGATGAGTTAGAAAACTGTACAGTAAAGTTGTTAATAAGCAGTCAAATTAACATGAGAAATAGTAACAGATGAATAATAACATAAACAAAAAAAGCAGAAAACCTCTAATGTCAGTAAAGCAAGCTTTACAGCTAGAAGAAAGTAACTTAATATATTTCAGATCAAAGGATGTGAGGTCTTAGTTGATGGAAAGGTTCTCTGTAGCTATAATGAGAAGTCATAATGATATACTTGTTCTTATTGTTAGTAGTAAGGGATAATGTATGGTTTTGTACAAAGGAGAGCAGAGGATAGATCAGCTCCCTGAAATGCTGCACGAATTTGGACAAGCTAAAATCTTTCTCTGTAGTTTTATTTTTTTTTTTCTTATTTATTTTTAGTGCTCCCAGGCATAGATTGTCAATATGTCTCTGCCTTCATATGATAGATTTCTGTATAACCTTAACAGTGTATTAGTGTAATCCAAACAAGCTTGAGGTGTGTATTTTGTAAGCACATGACAAATGCATTTATTGATAGATTTCTAGTCTGGCTCTAGGATACAGTCAAGTTGATATAAAATGCCAGGTTTATATAGAAAAGAAACATACTGTAATTTAAGTAGTGTGACTGAACTGTGTAATCGAATGGGAAAATGTTTACGGGAACTATTACTTTTTATTTGGCTTGCTTAATGAAGAAACTTCTTTATTAAGTGTATCTCCTGCTTTCCCTTCATGTACAAGAACATTTCTGAACTTCGGTAGAGCAGTGTAAAAGAAATCTGTTGCGGAGTGTTATGCTGTTATTTATAAGAATATCTATGTGTTCCATCAATTAAATGTAACCCCAAATTTAGTGTATACCAAGTTGGTTTAAATCATCTCTCGTTAGATATCTGTGTATGGTTTCAGGCTTCAATGACCCAGCTCCAGGGAGGTTATATGGAGGTTATATGCTGCATCAAAGAGAACACCATAAGCAGAGACTATAGCTGTGTATTGTATGGATAACTGGACTGCTCAAAATATAATCCAGAACTAAATCTCATCCCTTATTTTCTGTCTAGCAATAAACTGGTTTATTCTTTCTCTTTTAGAGCTTACTGAGATACATGTCAAGGGACTATGAAAACTGATGTTAAATTAGCAAATGGTCTGTTAAGAAGTGTAGACACTTATCCTTCTGGAGCACATCACTGCATGTATTTGTACCTTGATTTTCCCATCTGTAATATAAAAGAATGATACTGAGTTCCTTTGTAAAGTGTCTATAAGATGCAGAGAGAAGAGGAGATGCTGTCCTTCAAAGTGTTAGCATGGGTGCGCTGGTACAAGGGAAATGCAGAAAAAATACATTGCAGATCACTGGCTTTTTGGTGCGTGCCGACTGCATGGCAGTGACAATCCTACCAAGTGGCAATCTTGTAGCCATAAGCACATTTAAAGTAATAATAGTTACTAGTTGAAGATATTTTGTTAAGCACTGGAATAGGCTCCCCAGGGAAGTGGTTGAGTCACCATCCCTGGATGTGTTTAAAAATGGTTTGGATGTGGTGTTCAGGGACATGATTTAGCAGAGGATTGTTAGGTGAGGGTAGTATGGTCAAGTTGCGGTTGGACTTGATGATCTTTAAGGTCTTTTCCAACCTGAGCAATTCTATGATTCTGTATCTCTATTTTTGCAGCACGTTGGCATGTATGAGACCTCTTGAACACCTGAAAACAGCAAATGCTTTTGGAATAAAATCCACTCGACACCTTTAGTCCAACACACTTCTGTCCTTTTTTTTTCTTTCATTTGTTATACACCCTGATTACCCTCATAGTTCACTGCTCACTCCTACAGCAACAAAAAGCCAGCTGAGATAAAGCTATGTTCTGAAAGAACAGGCAGATCTGAATTTTAAATTGATACGTGTGCCTGTGTGCACATATATCTCTATTTTAACTGCAGGCAGATATATCAAAAGTGCCAGAGGATTTTGTCATTTACGTATGAAAATTAATTCATAAATCTTTTTTGTATTTACAGCAGTCCTGACAGAGCTTATCAAAAATGAGTTGCCTTATGGAACTATCAATGGATTAATAAAAAGAATCTGATCTAATATTCATGTCACAGGAGACAAATGTAAACGGCCAGGCAACTTCGTCTTTCTATTGTTAGCGAAATGTTGTTTTTTTTCATAACTTTTCCTTGTAGATTTTGTTTTCTCATTTCGTAACTGCTTTAACAAAAGAACTGTGCCATCAATTTTGCTATATTGCATTATTCATGTGAAAGTATACACACCGAATTCAATCCACAACGGGAAGAAATACAAAAGAATGTACTACATTATTATTCATATAAAAACAAGAAAGCATTCAAGCTCGTGCTGCCCCGTTATATTTATGACCCAATAATATTTTTCAGCTGCGTGGTTCTGTGAGTCCAACACATCCTGCTGCCCTATCACTTTAAGAAAACTTAGTGCCTAGTTGCTTATCCTAATTACCTTATTGCTTGGTTTTGATTTGAGACCCAAGCAGCTGATAATTGATCTGAAGAAAGGATCTGGCCTGTGACCTGGACTGCTAGTTGTAATGAAAATTGTTAATTTATTGTGGAGGAAAATGAAAGTAAAGTAGTACTTCTACAGAAGAATGAGCATAGCCCTGATAGGTTCCAAAGATGCTTATTGACAACTGGTTTGCTGCTGATGGTGTTGAGCTTAAGGGAGCTTGGGGTGAAATGTCCTGTGCTCAGCCCCAGAAGCACTCCCACCCAAACGAAGGCCCTGCTCGTTTCCTGCCCTCATTTACCTGTTACCTGCTCCATTCCTACTGGTGAAGCAGTCAGCAGTAGCGAATGCAAAGTTTATCCCAGAAACCTCTCAGTCTCATCTTGCTGTGTGCCTGGAAGTTAATTGAAGTCTGTGTTTCGCTGCTGTATAATTTGCATGCTGGTGCTTAGTAACGTTTACAGATCAGATTCTCGTTTTGAGAAAAACAGCACGGAGGCAAGGTAGGCAGCCCTGCTGCACCTGGATTTCCTGCCCTAGAGAGGCCACCTCAGTGCCAGAGCTGCTGTTAGGGTGCAGTGGATGTGACATTAAGCTTTTCCAGTCATGACCAGCATGAAATGATCTGCTCAGGTAGTGTTGCCTTCCATTCAGAAGTAATTAGCGTCCTCGATATTGCAGATGTACCATTTACTTACTTTCTAATTCAGTACTATGCTAAGGACAAATTACTTTCCAACAGTAAATGTCAATGGTTTCATAGCAACCAGAAGTACCTGAGAGCTTTTCTTTAGTATTAAATCCCATCATAACAGTGTCAAGCCTGGTGCCTTCTGTTCAGTTGGTGCTGGAGACTGACTGCATCCAGGCAGCAGAGCAGGGCTCAGATTTCGCCCTGGTGGTGCACGCCGGAGCAGAATTTGAGAGCTGCCTACATGTTCTGTCAAAAGTTGGGCGATTTTAGTTAATTAATTTCAACAATGCTTGTATAAGATAGAAGGCTGTTTTAAGTGTTTGTTTTTTTGGTAGATTGTTTGTTTGTTTGTTTGTTTTGTTCTTTTTTTTAATCATCAGATCTTTTCTTTTGTGTAATGGCTTGATTTCATGCTCAGAAACTGTGAAATGAGTTCTTACTGAAAGAAAAACTGTCAATATTAACTACTTTCCAACTACTTTCTTTGTGAAGCCCAATAGTAACTAGTACCACAGCATGATCCAATGCATACAATTTGAAATGCAAAGGAAAGCATCTAATTAACACTTTTTATAATTATTGGAGGTATTGCAACCAAATATGTTTGTTGGTTTTTTTAGTTCCTGCCATACAAATCTTCATTTCTAAATTAGGTTTTGCTATGCACAAAGTGAGCTCTTCCATGGCCAGCCAGCACGTGAAGATGTTCAGTGATGCTGAGTGCAGGGGAAAGAGCAATTTCTCTGTCCTTACAGTTCAGTCATGGCCTTCCAGTTGTTTAATCCAGGTTACTGGACTATGAGGATGTGCATTTAATTCCCTAGAAACATGAGTGTATCCAGGAGTGGTCTTCCCTGGGCATGAACAGAAGCACATCTTAGCACTTGAGTAAACTCTGCAGTTGTGCAAGCAATCATCAAGGGCACAGGAGAGGCTTTGTCTTGCTGCTTTTGAAATAGATATGTTATTCTCAGTACATCATACAAATTAACCATTTAATTTAAGACCATTTCTATTGGCCGAATCTCTACAATTAAGCTTTTGTAGTGCTTGGACAATTTGGAGTCAATTTCATGAAGAAAGCAGAGAGGAAAAAAAAAAAAAAAAAAAAAAAAAGATTTGGTGATATATCCTACATCTGCTTTTACTTCTTTTGTTAAAGGACAGACCTGGCTTCAATACACAAATCAGAACACAAAATAAGAAATTTCTCTTTGTTAGCCTTTGTGTGTGGACAGGAGTAAGCTACAGCTGATGAGGGATTTGGTGGAATTAAATATGCCCACTGGGAAAAGCTGTTACTGGATTCATAAGAAAAGATTGATTTTGAAAAGCTCAGACTGTCATATGAACAATCACTGGAGTCAGTATTTTTGTACAGCAAAGGCATAAAAGGCATAAAAAACAGTGAGTTGTTGTTTCTTAATGGGAACAAGTTTCCAAAGCGCTTTGAGATGAGGCAGTTGCCCTAAGGTTGGCATGGTGATGATCCTTTCTTTTACTGTAGGACTGAACAAATGAACAAATTAAATTTGCACATTACTTGACATTGCCAGAGCTTTTGTTGCTTTTTATCTTTCTCTTTTTAGTATGCTTTTCTTTCTGAACATGATTTTATTATCTTAAATGAAAGTGTGTAATTCATACCACATCTCTGCTATTGCTAGAAGTTTCATTTCCTCACCTTTAGTTAACAACATTTACTTGTTTCTACTTGTAAAAGGTACTTTCTATCTACAACCATGTAGGCCTAACGTACTGGGCTGTGTAGAAAATGATTTTTGCCCAGTAAAATATCTCATGCTGCAGACTGGCTGTGAGGAGATGTTGTTTGAACATTGGCTATATTCTGAATGCAGACTTTTTTTTTCTTTTTTCTTTTTAAGCTGAGCCAGATTTGGGTCTTGGTAGATAGATGGTGAATGTGATTCAGTTTTCTTTCACCTTAACAGTTGTATTCTTTTTCCATACTAAGAATAAAAACAAGCATTTAAGACTTAGGCAGCTGCGCTTAGCTATGATTGCAGTTATAGATTATAAAATAGACAAAGGATCTTTAAAAGTTATGTTACAAATTGAACATTTTCATTTCATACATACTGCTAGTTTTGATAAGCCCAAAATTAGAATCGTGTTCTGTGACTGATAATCCATAAGAAATAAATGTAGTTAGTTAAAATTTCTACCAGAACTGAAACACAAAAGTTGCAGAACTAACACTGATTTTTCTAAGAATAATAAATCCGCAGAAACGCAGATTATTGCTCAGATAGAGAGAAGTACAGCAACCCAATAAGCATATGGATGATCAAAGACGAAGGTAGCCATGAGAAGTAAAAGAAAAATTACATGAGTATAAATTCATAAGAAGCAGAACAAGAGAGAGTAAGTGTAGAAATGAACTTGATTGGAACTTTGGCAGAAAAAAACAATTCCCTCAGGCTGCTGTCCATCTGGTGCCCAGCCCGTGGCATACAGACCAAGGTCATCTTAGCAAATATGTAAGCATATTCATAGTAACCTGCATTGTTTTTTGTTTATGTGTTGTTTATTCAGTTGGCTGTATTCCATTACAATTAAGCACTGATTTCATAAGCTTCTGAATCTGTTCCACTTCTATAATTTCCCAATCTTTCCTCGCAATAGTTTTACATTTAACCACTTATGGTGACTATGAGGAGGAAAACCTGAACTGTTCTTATTTTTATCAGTAATTGTAGAAGATACATTGATAGTGTTGTCGGTTGCCTTCAAAGTCTGTGTTGAAGGCTGATGGGAACCAGTACAGTTATGCGACTGCATATTCAACACCTGGGATATTAGAAAGATACCATTGCTGTAATAGCAAGCAACAAAAGCAGAGTTCTACCATTACTGTATTAAGTAAAATTGAGTTGTCCTTTTCCTCCTTCCTTTCTAGATCTCTCTGAAATATGATTTGGTGGAAATCATGTTTTCTGTGTAAGAAGCTTTATTCCAGGCTCTGGAAATAGAGTAGTATGTGGGTTGCATGTAAAGCTCACCCTGCTATTTTCATATTTGTATATTTTTCATATGCTATTTTCTGGCCTATAGTGCTCTAATTCTGACCTATTCTTTTCACTTTCCATGCACTCAAAGCCTCAACTCTTGTTCTTCATGATTTCAATGACAAAAGTGGCTGAGATTTCATTATGGCTAACATTTCACTAAGATTCTGGATAGAAATAGAGTTTAAAGCAGTATTATGATTTTGAAGTCTCTAGGTGTTACAGGTGGGTAGTGGAATAGTGGGAATGTTTGTTATCTATGCATCCATGCTATTTATACTCCAGACAAAAATGTATGCACAGAACAGAGGTACAAGAAGGTTTTGGAGGGCAGATTACAGTGCAAATGAATTACGGTTGGATGCTTCTGTTGAGATTGTTAAAAAGTAAGTTAAGTCTGTATAAACACTTCTCTGTGAAGAAAATATGAAACACTACAGGGTTCTTTAATCCACCAAAGAAACATGTAGCAAGAAATATAGATTCCATTACTGCAATCTTTTTATTTCCTATATCTAATTGCTTGGGTTTTTTTTCAAAGCTCAACACATTTTAGTCACTGCAACTTCCATCACTAACTTTTAAGGATTCACAACGGTGTTCTTCAGCACTTGCTGAATTGTCGCATGCTATAAGTCTCTAAATCCATCTTAACATTTAATTTCCAATTCCTGATCAGCACTAGCAGCTTTTTCAAGGATGACAGAAAAACATGCAATTTTGTTGATCTCTGCTACATTTACAACAGCCAAAAACAGCAGAAGCGCCAATTATGCAACCTAAATCTCTTGAGGGATGATCGTATAAAAATGTGTTACCTCACAGAGATTATTGATGAAAATAGAGTGATTGGTAAAAAAAACTTTAATAAGAAAACTTTTCCAGGATGCTTTTGCAGCACAAAGGTACAACCCACAGAGAAAGAATGTTACAGTGTTTTTAGTGTAAATCTGCATCGGGTAGAAGATGTCACCAGGCACTTCCTCTCCGTGTAGGAGGAGCTTCCTTGGTTCTAAGGAGAGGCTTTGATCTAGACTTTCCTCGTTCTGTTTGAGAGACTCAGAAATTGCACTGGGGTTTTATCAGAGCATTGGTAGAATGCACTAACCAAGTTAAGCCATGCACTAACCAAGTCTAAAATGCCACAATGGGAAACTTAAGGGAATACTTTCTGAGAGTAGTGTCAGTTATCGTAACAATAAATCCCTGATTTAATACAAAAATGTGTGCCCCTACTCTTCCCTAATCCCTACGCTTTCTTGTAACACCAAATTGTGTTCATCTTCCTCAGCTCACCTCTAGGTACCAAATGCAGGTGATTTCACTCTATGCACTTTGTGCTTTGTGCATTTTGTCTCATCTGGCACTTGTCTTATTGCTATTTGTGATCGCCATTGAAGTTCTTTCTCCTAGAAGATATATCCATTCAGTTTTTTTATTTTAAAGTAAAATTTAATTATATTAAGATTAGACAAAAAACATGAGTGTCTTTAGACCATTTACTACAATAATGTGTAACGATGTTAAGAAAATGCTTGCTAGGTTATTTGTTTCTGTAAACAAATCAAGTGTACTTGCATAAAACTTTCCCAACTAAGCCATTCTGATGGGCGTTGAGAATTTGGTAACTGAATCTGAACATGAGCAGATTGCTGAAAGCAGAATTTTCCGTGGAACAAACCAACCCATCCGTCCTGGGTGAGGTGACCCTTCAGGTCCAACCCAGCCCGTTCATTAGGTTCGACCTGCCCACTGGTGGGATTCCAGAGATTCCATACAAGAATCTCCATGTCCTCAGATCCCACTTGGCTTTTTAGATTTTTAGATTCCTGAGGGGAATCTGCATAGGGAAGTTGATAGTTCACCTGAGAGTGCAGTTCATTTTTTCAAACTCTTCATAAATCTGAATGTTAGCTTGCGCACCTTGTCTTAAATTGAATGCATTCTCTCTTCTTTCTCCCTCATCCTTTATGTTGGTACTTCAAGTGTTGGCAATTGTCTCTGTTAGCATTTCTGTCGTTCAGAACAAGCGTTCAGTCATTGTTGGTGGCTCTTTGTAACATAGGTCTCAAATCTGAATTGGATTTTGTATAAATTTCATGCTGTAACTTAAATCGTCTCCCCTGAAGAATGACCACCTGTAATATTGTTTTAGTGAGTAAGTTGTCAAAGAATCCCAACTAAAGGGCTCAGTAGTGAAGTTAAAAATCAAGAAGCAGATTTTTGGTGAAAGAGCATTTTATACGATGCATTTTGTCGTAGTGGTTTCAGCCATTTCCTCCCGAAGGAGAAAGGCTAGCAAAAATTTTTCAGAGTGCTGACCAGTGTTCTACATTTCTAAATATCAGTTAACAGATCTGAAAACTAGCACTATGTGTTTAGATAGTTCTGCTTTTCAAATACTCTTTAAAATACACTTCATGTGTAAGGAAAATTTGGAAATCCAATCAGTATCACATATGGGATACCAGCTGTAATTCTGATATGTGATATCCCTATAGGAGGCATAGGAGAAATTCAGGGGAGTTTTTCATTGAATCTGGTGTTGTCCAGGATTTACCTCATAGACAATTATTGTTGTCTCATTAAAAAGAAGATATATACATTATTAGTTGTGTTTTCAGCAACTCTTGTTTCAGAAAAGGAAAAAAAAAGATGTAGTTCAAAAACCAGCAACTCCTCTGCAGAAAGGAATCTGACAAAGTTGTTAAAAGATTTATGCATTAGGAAATGTGATACGAGAATTTTGTACAGCAGTTCTAGGAACAGATTTTATCATCTTTACCAGGAGAACAGCTAGCATAGAGTTGCAATTATGTTCCTTGTTAAAGAGCGTTAAGTTAATTCATTTCCATGTTGTGACCTGTAATAGTTTAATTTACCTTACACTATTCTGCCTGTTAATACAGGCTGGACAAAACCACAATACCTTCCAGTTATGTTAAGTATCTGATTTGTGATGCAGTCTACCACTGCAATGACTGTGCTGTTTAAATTAATACCGGATCATTATCTTTAGATGGCAGGCAGATGTTGAGGTTATGGTGTTTGTGAACCCTAAGCACATTTTTTTTCTGTGCAGATCAAGAGCAGTTGCTATATAAATTGAGGATCTAAGGTCTAGGCCTTCTGGCAGTCAATTGGTTTTGTAATTATCTTGGTAATAGTTCTCAATTATTATTCAGTAAAGGTCGTCTTTCCTCGGCTAATGGGTCATGGCACCCTCTAGGGATCCATAGATGGGCCAGTTCTCATTTTTCTCATGTAAATGACTTGCCATCTGTGCCAAACAGGTTCATCTAAGGCAGTTCTGAAAACACTGATAATTAATATCAAAGCTGGAGGTTCTGACAAGATTGTAGAATTGTTTTAAATATTTTAAAAGATAGGCTTTGTTTTCTAAAATTATTTAGTCTGTTAAATGCTGTAGACAGATTAGCTGTAATTCTCTTTGCAACAATATGATTAAAAATCCAGCCTTTTTTTTTTTTTTTAAGTGCATGTGGTCTACCTGCTCATCTCTATCTTTTATCTTCAATTTAATTCAGAAATCTTCTTTGGAACACACATTAAATTGTTTTTCCTTTGAAATTAATTGCTGTCTTTACCATAGGCATTCAGACAGATTGCTGGATTGTAAACTTCCAATCTTTCAGAATGTTTAAATATTTCCAAGTTCTTTATTTTAAATGTTGTTTGTTTTTTTTTTTCTCCATACATATGGTTGAGATGGAAGGACACTGTTACAAGCAAAACTTTTTTGTCAAAAGATGCATTGACTGTGCATCACAGACTATTTCTCTAGCGAAAAACAGACTTACCCTTTGACAGAAGGTGGTCGTGCTAAATTTTCCTCCCGCGAAGCTCATGTATGTCTTTCTGTTTAGCTTTTCCCATAATCCGATAAGTTCTGTTGAGGGTAATAAACTCACACAGGCTCTTAATCAACAGGCTTAGAAAAATATGCCCTACCGCTGCCCTACACACGCTGTCAGTGCTGTGTGGTCATGTACTAGAGGAGGTGCGTGGCTGTTATCCACTGATCTCAGTTAAATCTTCTACACCACAGTGTTCCCATGGAGCGATCCTGCCTTCCTCTGTCCCCATGTGGTCCATTCTGTGCCCTGGCTGATAGTGTTCTCCCCGGTGATGGTGCTGTGCCTCTCCTTCCTTTCACTGCACTTTCAGCAGGTGTTGCTAGCTACTAAACACTGATGCTCTTCTTTCTGCTCCATCTTAATGCTGACCTCCCTGCCTTTTTTTTCCACCCCATTGTATTCATTTCTGCTGTGTGAATGCCTGGTGAAGTTATTTTCCTAGCCAAAATTATTAGACTTGCACAAAACTTCTTTCTTCTTTTCACTACATTGTGTTTACATTGCAAGCTATGCTAACATTGAATAAAATGGAAAAGTTAACAAAACTGATAAAGTCATCATCTGCTTCTACTCTACTGTAATAGCCATGATGTAATTGGCGCCGTTTCATATAAAATTACCATATAAATTGTGCCATCCAAATCTGCAACAGAAACAGCAACAGTACTTACAATAAATGGCAAATCCCTGTTAATTATTGATAGCCTAACGAGCAAACCATTATCATTCATCCTTAATTATTAATAACTCTTATTTAGTATTCATTGCATAAGGATCAATTATGATTAACTGTTCTAAAAACGAATGGACCACGTGAACATCTTACTTTCATTGAAGAAATGGCTTTCTGTATACAAACACTTTGTGGAATCACCAGGACCAAGCATGACTGTGCCTAAGCATCCAGTCCAGTGTTCTTCCCCTGGTGTCTGTAAGATGGTGATACCAACTCTGTCAGAGGCACTTGGGAATGTTTTTTTTTACTGTAAGCCATTACTTACCCCTAATGCACTTATGAAGTAAAGTGTGCTGTTAAGTAAAAACAGTGGGGGGTTTTCATCTGTTACCTGTGGATGTTCATGAAATGTTTTTAGTCTGTATTTGAAATGTATTGATCCTTTAGGGATGGAATGTACTATAAGCATGTACAAGTGGTCTAGTTGGTCTGTGCTCTCTTTATACCAAATAACGAATCTAGTTCAGGATGTTTAAGGTATACTCCATGTCATCTTAAAGTAGGTGCCTGCATTTTGGGCAGATTAATAGTACCCAAGAATTCCCCTGAAAACGTTAGCCACATTTCTATTGACTGTAGTGGGAATCCAGAAATCTTGTTCTGATGGAGACAGATGTATTTTGTAAACATCTTAAGTGAAATAAGATCAGTTTACTCTTCCAGTAATTATGTTTTGCTTTACTGCTCTATCTTAAAAAACTCAGCCTAAAATTCGCCAAAGCATCATCATAAATCCTAGTGACTCAAATTCTCAAGTGAGTTTGTGAAGGAGGCTGAATTCCGGGAGCTGCGATGGCAGTGATCCTTGTGTGGATTTCCAGTGATCATCAGGGTGGCGCAAATGAAGCAGTCTTCTCCAGAAATGAGAAATGAATTGAGGATTTGGTCTGTGATAGCTTTCATGTATCCAATCCAGTCTTTTTATATTGTGTTACTGGAGTCTGACTTTTGCCATCAGAAGTTCAGCTGGAAATGGTATTGTCAGCTGTAGGAAGGAAGGGGGTCTCAAAGTATCAATAGCAGCACCACAGGTGGTCTTTCTTTCACCATGCTTTCTCTTTTTAGACCTCTGCTCAAGGCTAGCTAATTGCCACTGAGCGTAGCCTTAGAGATTATTGGTTCTGCTGGACGAGTGGCACTGCAGCTGATCAGTAGTATGATCGTGTAGTATCATACTACTTGTTTCAGTTTTTAAGATTCTGATTGGAATTTTGCTTGCTTTTTTCAGGTTCTCAGTGCACTGATAGCTCCACTGTTATTCTCTTTTAGGTGCTGCTGCTACAACATCCATTGTGTACAACACTGAGAGATATTGCCTGCACATGCACCTGGAACATGCTCAAAAGATGCCATGCAACTTGGAAGTACCCAGAGGCTTTTATGGTGAGTTTTGTTGAATGAAGCACAGAAGTACGATCCCTGCATGTCAAGGTGAGCCTTTTCACGTAAGTCACCATGTTTCTGATTCATTTCTGAGAGGCAGTTTAAACATAGGCACCCCCCAGTTCCCTGGCACACAGTAATTTCTGTATATGCACACTTTGTTTGACACTGGCTCTCTGCTGTCTTTCCTGGATGCCCACTTTTGTACATAAAATACCTGATGTGCTCTGTATTTTTCCATGAAGTGCCAGTTCTCACCAGCTGTGGTTTTCCAAATACAGAGACGCACTATAAAGCAGCCAACTGTCTTGTAAAAAGATGAGTTTTCTGCCAAGGAGAATTTAGCATATGATTCAACTGCAAATATAGCACGGTTTCAAAGAAGGAAGACAGAAGAAATTCAAAATGTATATGAATATGATATATATAAATATTTTGATGTTTCAGAACTTCCTTTTTCTCAAAGGATACCCTATGCTGCTATATATATCATCATACTGAACGTCTGACATTTTTTAACAGACAGTAATTATCCATTTCGTTTGTGGGCATAAAGTAGCACACGAACCACGTAATTTGGTAAATGCTTTGTTTCCAGTGATGGTGTGAGTTATGCTGTGATACACCTGGAATAATTCCAGGAGGTCTTTTAAAAGTGAATGCTAGCAGCAAAACAAAGACAGGACCTGAGAGGGGACCTAATCCAGGTCTATAAATATCTAAGGTGTGGGGGGCAGAATGGCGAGGCCGGACTCTTTTCAGTGGCGAGTGGAGACAGGACAAGGGGAAACGGCCAGAAACTGGAGCATAGGAAGTTCCGCACAAACATGCGCAAGAACTTCTTTACAGTGAGGTGACGGAGCACTGGAACAGGCTGCCCAGGGAGGTGGTGGAGTCTCCTTCTCTGGAGATGTTCAAGACCTGCCTGGATGCCTACCTGTGCGACCTGGTGTAGGGAACCTGCTTTGGCAGGGGGGTTGGACTCGATGATCTCTGGAGGTCCCTTCCAACCCCTACAATTCTGTGATTCTGTGACTCTGTGACAGCAGGCTGGGTAGCACAGGAAGACCACGTAATGGTGACAATGATGCTATAGTGCTGACTTGAGCATTTGTTAAGACTGTGTGTATGTTTGGTGCAAGGCCAAACTGAAGTGCCACTTTTTAGCCACTACTTGCATTGCACAAGGGAGGTTTCTGGTGTGCTCGGCTGCACAAGTCACATTTTCATATCGACGTGCCAACACATCTTAAATGGGAGTAGAGTTTCATCTCTCTGTACCTCAGCAGTAGGCATACACAGCACCACTAGACAATTTTCCCCTTGCCTCAGAAGGCAATTAACTGTTGATATTGCCTCGTTTACAGATAATGAATATACTCAGGCTGCATTTCAAGAAATGATCACTTTTAACCAGATGATTATTTTGAGTGAGCATGTGAACAAAACACACAACCTCAAGTAAATTCAGTTTTGTCATGCAAAACTCTAAGTGAACAGCTCAAGACCCTGCACTTCGTTAGGATTCATATCAGGAACAATTACTGGAACAATAGTTACCCCTGTCATCCTCAGCACCTTGGCCAACTGGTGATAAAAGAACGACATGCTGTATGAGCTATCTGAGCATATCAAGTTGTCCATCGTTATTTGTTTGGTGTGTACACATGTACACCTATCAATTAGTGTACACCCAGACCCTGCAGCTTCCATTTCTTCTTCATCAACAGAATCATCAGACATTAATAGCAATAATCGTTTTTCCAAATGGTAAACTCATTTTTAAAATATCAGTGTTATAAAGAACACAGTCAAGAAGTAGCTGACATTAAACACAATTTTATGGTGAAGCCTAGATAAAAAAGAAATTTCTTCTTTAAAACAGGCAAGCAGGTCAGTGATGAAGGAGCATGGTCACAGAGAAATCACTTTTAGCTGTAATTAGTACTGAGGCAGCAGCATGCCTACTTCTTAGAAGCTAGATAATGGACAAAACCAAGTGAGGAATACCACGGATCTCACTTTGCTATAAAAGCAAAATATTTGATATACTTAGTCTCTTTTTTCTTTTTGGTTTTTTGTTTGTTTGTTTTGTTTTTAAATAAAGACGTGCATATTTTGATCACTTTGCTGAAGCCTCAAAACATAGAAGTACAGCAATAATGAGACATGAAAACTATAGAAATGCCTGCAGGAAAAGCTCTTTGTTGCTGGGGCAACTGCAAGAGCTTTCACTAACATTTGCAGTACTTCCAACCTAGTGTAGGAAATGGTGGCTGTTTTACATAAACATATATTTAAGGCTTAAAAAAATCCAAGTTTGAAGTTAATCCAACTGATATTGTTTATAGAGGAACTAGTGTGTCAGGAAAGTAGCTGCCTGTTCATCATCAAATTGCTGTGCCAAATCTGTTAAATTCAGCATGGCAAGACTTAAACTGATTCTGGTTGAGGCTAATGAAACGGAGGTGCAATGCATTCCTTTTCCACCTTCCACATTTTTCTGGGTATGGTATAATTATGAGTTTCGTTGTAATAAATATTTGCAATTAAATATTCTATTTAGCTGAAAGCATCTTGGGGATTTTATATTTGCAAAACACATTTTGTCTTGTATTTAAAAAAAAAAAAAAAAAAAAAAAAAAAACCACAACAGAATGAAAGAAATTTCAACATAAGGTGGCCATAGGCAAATGCCAGAATGTTGATTTTTGGGTGATAAGTAAAGACTATGATGTATTCTTTTTATTAAGTGACAGGTAGATAAATCAGTGTCAAAAAAAAAAAAAATCCTAGTTATGCCAATATATAATTGATTGACAATTTAATGGCTTACTATTCAATAAACATTTGCTTGTCAAGTCAAACAGTGAATTGCTCTTCACAGTGTAGAAAAGACAGCTAGATTTTTCCTGAAATTCACTTTTCTATTTAACTAACACTGGGGCACCTTCCTCCCTCCTCTCCAAAAGGGAGGAGGTGAAAAAAGAAGTAAAGAAAGAGAGGAGGAAGGGATGGAGAAAGAGGAGGAAGAATGAAGAGGGAGAAAAAGGAGGAAGAAGAAGAAGAAGGAAAAAGTAAAAAGTTTGATGAGCTTCATCCTAGCCATGAATTTTCCTCAAACATCTGTGAGTAGACTTAATTTTCCTTTTCTTTTATTGATGCACTGGAGTTTGGAGAGGACATTTAGAAACATTTTCTTGGAGTTCACCACATAGGCTTCATGCATAAGAGATTTTCTCTGCCAGGCACAAATCACTGTCCTTTAGAGTCCAACTAGTAAGTTGGACCAATCTGAATGTAACCTAACCTCCAGAAATAAATCAGTCTGGGTTTATCACAAACAGCTCAACTTGAACCCTGCTGAAGATTTCAGAACCCTATCACCAAGTATTGCAATGTAAATCAGTCCTTTCAGTAAGGATAGGATCCAAAAACAAAAGCAGTATCTCAGTCAGCTTGATGAGATACTTTGGAGACATCCATAGTCCATTTTCAATACCACAAAGTACCAAAACAGAAAAGCAGAACTAATATATACATCATTGATTTTTATCCCTTTTGGAGCAGCCTTTCTCAACATTTTTAATGAAACATTATATGATTGCCATGTGAAGTGTAACCAAAATGGCATAGTTTCATACTTTAATTGGATGTAATATCCATGTCAGTATTTGCATGAAAAATGGCACACTAAGCCAAAACACCTAGGTTTTTAAAGCTCATAATCATTCTTCTGCTGATACCATCTGTCAGCTTAATCTTTACCTCCCAGAATTCAAGGAAGAGGGTGCCTTCAGGGAAGGGAAAATTTGCCCTCTTTCTAAAGTATTTCTCTTAGGAAATGAAACAGAGAGGAGCAGAGAGTGGCAACTCCATCTATTTCATACATTCTCAATGTCCTCTCACATTTATAAGCCCTGAAGCTACAGCTTCTTGGCTTTTTCTGTTGTTTAAATGGCGATTTGAAACTTGTGCTGACAACAGGCTGCTCTTAGTTTTATGTGTCACTGACATATTTCTCTAGAAGACCTTCTAGCCTGGACTTTAACTCACGACCTGGCAAGTGATTTAGCACTTATTTATTGAAACGTGCATGAGCCTTAAAACCATCCGACAGCTCCAGCGCAAACATCTGTCTTCTCAAAAGCTAACACCCTGTCAGAATGCCCTGGAGCAGTATCTCTTCCCTTGGTTTGAAGTTGAAGCAGTTACAGCTACAGTAGTTAGACAGCAGGTATTCTTTGGAAGGTAACAGCGGGGTTGTCAGACATTAATGCTGTGCTACACAATGTTTGTATGTTACAGCAGAAGCATAAGAAGCAATTATTCTTACGTTACCATACATAGGGCTGCCAAATCACTGTCTGAGAGGTGAGATGAAGGAATTGTGATCTGTACCACTTCTGATGATGCTAGGGGGTTTCCATCAAGTGTAACTGAACTCTGTTTTCACTCTTTGTATGAGGAATTGTCAGCTTAAACATGTCATAGATGAAAAAAAAAAAAATGATATCAACAAGTAAAGTGCCCAAGGCAGAATTATCTCCATTGTGAGCGTATAACCAACAAATAAACACAGTGGTGTGGTTAGGCTGATACCTACGGATTGTAAAGCTAGGAAGATAATCTCATTGTAAAGGGATAATTGAAAATAAATGAAAATGCTCACCTGTGTCCCAGACTTGCAGAAAAAACTTCAAGAAGAGCCATCTCCAGAAAGAGATCCTTCCTCAGTAGCAGTCATCCCTTAAATGGGGTCTAGGAGAGGTGGGGACAGGCTCCACCCCTTCCAGTCACACAGCGGAATTGCCTTCACCTGTGCTCCTGCTGCTGACTCAGTGCTTGCCTCACGTGATCAATCAGAGGTTCAGGCCATGATTCAATAGTTCCCACACATTGAGAAAAGCAGACAAGTTAGTTACTGTAACTGCTGGTGATGGGAACTTAACTCCCTCATCAGTAGATTGCATAAGTAGAGTAAAATCATATTTACTTAATCTTCAGCATTGGAAGTCTCCTGCAAATTTCATTGCATTTCACATACGTCATTTTTACACGGCACTACTAAGAAAATCACTGCATTTCAAAGTAGCTAAGGGATCCCTGGTTAGTACTTATTTAGATCTGTATTTGTCTTGAGACTCAAAAAGAACACAAGTCAGGGAGAAGGCTACAATAAATAACAATGGATAAATAACTTCCTCAGTGAGGAAAAAAAATAGAGCCATGTCTTGGAAAAGAGATGCCTGAAGTTGCTATGGCAGGGGTGTGTGCAATCATAATGAAGGCTTTAATAGACAAAAATTGTTCATTATTTCTTATGCTACAAGAAATAAGGGGCAAAAAAATCACTGACAGATTCAAAACTATCAGGAGATCATTCTCCAACATCCAACTTAACTCCAGGCTTAGGTGAACTCATTAGCTAGACAGCTAGTCAAATTCATGGCTATGAGCCAGAAATGCTTTTGACGTAAGAAGGCCAGCAGCTGAACTGGTGGGAGAGGAAAAAAAAAGGAAAAAGAATCAATCATGGACTTTGAAGATATAATCTCCTCCTCACTCTTTAAGTCTCCTTCTTACATTTTTTCCCCGGGGATACACTATTTGTCACTACTGGAGAGTGGCTAATGGTGCTGACCAGCCCTGATATGGCTCTTTTCATGCTCTAAATCACAAGTCCAGAAGCTCAAGTGATTCCATTGCCAGGAACCCATGGAAGTCTGTCAAGCTCTGAGAAACTACTATATCATTTTAACAAACTGCTGAAGGAAAGGAAAAAGCTTAGAGGAAAGAAAAGCAAAGAAAAACAGGGCTTATTAAAAGCTTTTCATTAACTCAAAGTACTGATTATTAGAAATTCCATTTGAAATACTTGTGCTTTCAAAGAGGCAGCATTCAGCAATGACTGTCTTGCCTTCCGATACAGCTTAGCTAAGAGCAACAGGACAAGTGGCTCTGATAGACCAACGTAGGGCATTTGTTTCAGCCAAATAACTTCTCCAAAAATATGTTTGTTTGTTTTTCTGTAAATTCTTATGTCACACCTCTGGTTCCTCAGCTTTCAGCAAATCAAGTAGTAATTCAGCTGGACAGGAAATAAAAATAGTTACTCCGGTCAAAACCAACACAGCCACACTGTCAAGTCATGTTAAAAAAAAACAAAAACAAAAACAACCCACACTTATTTCTCCATCTATGTGGGAATGGTGCAACACAAAACTCCCCAGTTGTTTCTTGCAAGAATGAAGGTCTTAAGCAAAATAGCAACTACACAGAAACATTACTTAAATTATCAAATGAAAAAAAGGTTGCCAAGAATTCACCTGGAATCAGTCCTATGAAGCATCAGTGTGTAAATATCAGTTGCATTTGTAGAAGTCATTAAATATTGTTTCTGATGTTAAGCAGGATCTGCTTCCCATTTCATTATGAGATGACAAAACAGCAGGAGATTATTCCACATCCAGATTTCTGAGCTCAGAGGGAAAGAGGATCATGGGAAGCCATCCAGGTTGAGGTTCAGAGCAGATGTTCCTGAGACCTCCATGCCAGGACACCGCTTCTCAAGTAGGGCTTTGGTCTTATGCTTCCCTTGGGTTGACCACTCTTAAACTAAATGTTGCATCACATGTACAAGTGTACCTGTAATGAATTTACTGCAATTCCACCTGCAGTACTCTTAGCTAAATAACATGATCATCTTATTACCTACAGGAGTTAAATGCTACCTGTCACACAGATGAATGTTTCCTGAGGTGTGTGTTTCCTGGTAAGAAAGACTGACTAGCAGGAATCTCAAATTCAAGCATCTATTCATAAACGTGTTTTACAACTGTAGCAAGTATTAAGAAGTCAGCAAAAGGCTACAGCATGATATGACCATCTGTAGCTATTTCACCTCACATTTCACACCTTTTCTCTTTGTTATCCAAGCAAGTACCGTATGTTCCTCTGCACTCTAAGTAGTTCTTTAGTTCCTTTCTTAGATGAACTGAGAATAAATAATTTACCTGTTTTTAAGCAAACACCCTTCCTTTGTTGCCCGAGATTCTCAATTTCAGACGTGGTGGGGAAAAGCCAATCCCCTCCTCCCTACCTCCTGAAGAGCCATCCAGGGAATCTCCGTCGCAGTTTGTCTTATGCTAACTTCCTGGTTCTCAGAGTGACTTCTGAGTAGCAGCAGTTCTGCCTATTTTATTTGTTTCCTCTCTTACACGTGTGCAATATAAGAAAAGTAATTGAAAATATAAACTTTTCACCTTGCAGTGTCTTCATGGTTTGAACAGGCAAACATCTAGAGATGAAATTCCTGCTTATCAGCTGCAGAAACCTGGACAAATCAGTGAACTTCATAGTTCACTTGCTAAGCAGGTGTTCACGGCTCATCACAGGAACAGAGGTTTGGGCTAGGATTAGCTTTTTACCTCTCCAAAGTGAGCAGTTTTTGCTGCAGTTCTCACCTCTAGCCCTACCAGTCAGGTAGGGTACTGTGAATTACACTGGCCAAATACACAACAGTAAGGCATTAAAGGTGCGTGCCTCCTGCCCAGGTTTTTCTACCTGCACACACCAGTGATGGCAGAGGAGCTCTGCCCTGCCAGGCTGGATCCAGTGGCTGTAAAGAGAGCCTCCTTCCATAGCGTAACAATCAAGAACATCAGTGTGGTGGAATGGTGATTCAGGAGATGTAATGACAAAGAGAACAGCATAATGTGAAGATGTTATAACAAATAAGTACTCACCCATCTCTGATAATCCAGGCTCATAGAGAAAACTCCACAAGAGAGGAATCTCCAACCACAGCTCCTTCCCCAGTGGCAATCAGCCCTTAAATGAGGTCAAAGAAAGGTGCAGCCGGGCTCCACCCCTTCCTGTCATACAGATGAATTGCCTTCACCTGTGCTCCCAGGGCTGACCAGGTCCTTTCCTCAGGTGCTCAGTCAGTGGTTCAGGTCATGATTCAGCAGTTTCCATACACACTGTATTTGTAGGGCACTGAGATTTTCTCTTACTTTTACATAACTGAGTATGCCGTAGTCAGCTTTGTGGGATTTTTTAAGTAGAAGCTAGTTTTGAGGGAAAGAAAAAGTTATTAATATTCTTTTTTTTCACAGAATCATAGAATGGCCTGGGTTAAAAGGGACCTCAAGGATCATGAATCTCCAACCCCTCTGCCACAGGCAGGGCCACCAACCTCCACATTTAATACTAGACCAAGCTGCCCAGGGCCTCATCCAATCTGGCCTTGAACACCTCCAGGGACAGGGCATCCACAGCCTCTCTGGGCAGCTGTTCCAGCACCTTGTCACTCTCATAGTAAAGAACTTTCCCCTGATATCCAACCTAAATCTTCCCTCCTTAAGGGGTAATAATCAGAAGGGTGAATCAGTCCAAGAAGTTTCCTAGAAACGCCCCTGACCCATGCCCAGGGAGGCAGCACACCTCCCTGCAGGTAGGGTCAGGCTGACATATAGGCCCTTCTGTTCCTCTCAGAAGGGAGCTGCCTATGACAGCCACCCTTCTGTCCTTCGTGGTGGAGGCAGCCTTTGAGGCGTGGGGTTGACCGCTTCACCTGAGGCAACCTCATGGATGGGCCTCCCTCCATGCCCTCCCTTACCTCTCCCTTGAGCTCCAGGGCCACAAACCTATTTTGTAGAGTCACCTGGGGAAGTGAGGATGGTCAAGATGGGGATGGTCAGCCTACTTCGCTGAGCCAGTACCTATTTTAACTCCTCTCGCAGTCTGGTGAATAACATCGAGATGCCTTTCTGGGAGAGAGTTACGCTGGTTTTGCCACTGCCCTACACCCCTAATTCTCACCGTTGTTGCTAGGGGGAGGAGAGGACGGGGGCTCTCTGCAGCAGGAACACCGTCTGCCTGCTGGTTTGCAAGGCTGCAGGGGGTGATGGTCTCCAAGTGGAGCCTCAGCCTTTTTTTCATATATCAAACCAGTGTTTAAGCCCTGTTCCAGGCTTAGACACTAGGCAGCAGAGTGTCAGACTTAGTCAGACAAAGTAAGCTTCTGTTGATAAAAGAAAAATCCATTTAATGAAAAACACCTCTGCATCTGGAAACACAGCTCCAAGCCCAGGTTCATTAAGCAGTAGCTTCTTTTCTACAAAATGGAGAGGCTGGGAGCCTTAGGAAAGGCTTTGAAGCGCTTCTGGCTCTGAGGAGCAGTACATTTTTGGCTTTTTCCTTTGTGACAGCAGAATGTGACCACAGGTGCTGGTTCTTTGCAGAGGCAGGACTCAGCACATAAAGGTCAGTGTTCAATGATACCGACTCGTAGGTAGGTTAGAATCAGTCCTCTAAGCAGGTCTCCATGCATGGCAAATGTTCACCATTGATTGGGATTGTTGTGTGGGAGGTTAGAGGTTCCAGAAGGAAAAACAAAGATCACAATGAAATGGCAGCCGGGAAACAGGTAATTCAGGAGTGGAAATGCTCTCCGGTCCCATCTTTGACTACTGCACTCCCTCTGCGCTTCTGTCCTGCCTGCGTTGTTTTTTAACATTTCCATTGCAACACGTTTGACTGTTTCCCATGGGAAAATACAGCATAGCAACCATACGGCACGCACTTGCTGTCAAATCATTTTCTTTTGTTTTCCTTTGATTTCACCAGTCCTACTTAACCACCCCTTAATAGTTCTTCTCTGTGTACTTCAGCCCTAAGAATTTCCCATGCACACACATCCTTCAAATGTCTGCTGGCTGCTTTCCCTGCTTCAGGTTTTGGCCAAGTGATATCTAAGTGATCTTGAGTTTCCTTTTTGTATGTTAGTGCTTCAAATTCTATGGTTAGGATTTTTGTGGCTTATTTTATGCTGGTCTTTGCTACTCCTCTGGGGCTCCTTCTTTTTAAGGGATAATTTCTTATTATAGTCAGCCTGTGATCTGCAAGTGGAGGTCCAGGCACAAGAACAATTTGCAATAATTTCTTGACAGTTAGAATTGCAATAATAGCGGTGTTAGTGGTTTTTAAAGAAGCTTTTTCTCTCTAGTGGCTATCTGCAGTTTCACCTAAAGTTCCTCAGGTGTAAATTGTGTTGCTTTTTTTCCCAGTGAATTCTACCATCAGGAAATTGGAATGCTCTCTGAGTAAATAATCTCCCTTTTAATCTCTATGTCCTTGCACTTGGATCATTTGTTTGCTACAGATATAATCACAGAGATGAAAAAAAATACAATATCTCAGTCTTTTAATTGCCAACTAGATTAATGTAAAAGGTGGGATTTTTCTTCCTTCTGTATCAGTTTTGGGTAGGGTTAGAGGGTGGTGATGGTGACCAAATGATACTGCTATGTATCATTAGGCTTATTTTATTAATATTAATGAGGTTATTAGCTCACTTTCTCTGCCTAGCTTTGCATTTCTAGAAGCCTTAGGAAGTTTTACCTTTTCAAGAGGGCTATGGATATCTGCTGTAGTTAATGTTTACTTGAACAAATTAAAGAAAAGTCATTTTTAAGTAAAATATTTTTTTTGTTTGGTTTCTTTTTAGTTTGAGAGAACTCTTTGTTCTCTGATTAAAAAAACAAAATCAGGTTTTCCAGCAAACAGGAAATCCAAGGGCAAGCTTTTCGTAATATACAACCATTAAAAGAAGGCGTTTAGAGTCTGAACTCAGAATCAGTAATAAATTGTATTTTTCTTATTCTGTAATCAACTGTACTAAATAATAGAGTATTGTGGTAACATACCCTATAAAGTCTTTAGGTAAACACAACTGACTAGTTGTATTTTCTGTCTGAGAATCTGGACTGGTTTATAGAGTGAAAAATTGTTATATTCTTTCAGAAAGCCTAAATATGATTGCTTTGTACCAGAAGTGATAGAATGTAGCTCAACGAGCAGAATGTCTGCAGTCCATGGAGGTGACACAGATACCTGATAGACAGCACAGTGAGGATGTTCAGGTTGGAAAGATTCCAAATAGAACACTAAAAAATACATAATGCTTTTGCTGATAAGTAAAACTTGGTCATACCCAGTGATTCCATAATGGTGATTAAATCATGGAGATTAAAAGTGAGTTGGAGATGCATGACAAGATATATAATCAGTAGGAAATACATGTAGTAAAATTAAAAAGGAATGGATAACACAGATAATAGAGTGAATTATGGACCAGGCTCTGACCTTGTGTCATGCTGCTTGGATGTCACTGTGCAGTGATACATTTGTCATGTACGGTTCTGCTTGAGTAGAGGGGCCTGCATGTCAAACTTTGTCCTGAAACACGTCTGTGCTTACGTCTGTGTAGGTGAATCTCAAGTTTGATCTTCTGTATGGGAGTTTTACTCCAGGGAGTGGAGCCAAGCCCATATTCCTAGGTCAGTTCAGGCTTCATCAGGTGACTTTTCTGCCTTTGCAATCACCCGTATCTTGTGGGAGAGTAGGCGTTAATTTAAATGTTCTAAAACCAAAAAAGCGTGACATCTGAACAACTGTCAAGGTAGGTAAACACACAAGGTTTGTAAAGTTACCTTGACGGAAGATCCCGGAGCTGCTTAAGGTGTGTTTGAAACTCATGAAAAAACTGCTTGTCTTCTTTTCCATCTAGTGCTACTTTGAGTATTGGGTCATGTCAAAGTCAAGGTGTATTTGTTCATGATCAGAGCTAGATGAGGTGCTGGGCCCTGAGGGATGAGACAGGAATGAGGGATTAGGACTAATCTGGCTCATCTTCTAGTTGGGTTGGGATAATTTCTCACTCAAATCCATTCACAGAGGACAATCCTCCATGTTGTGTAGCAATTAATATTAGCCTCCATGCCTAGTTGGGATTCAGACCATTACAAAACTGTGTCCAAATTTCAGGTTATTTTCCTTAATCATTCACTCATTCACTGATTCTTTTAATAGAACAGCTTGTCAATTAGCACTGTTAGAATTTGGGGGTGATTAAATATATATGGCTAGATTCCCAACATTTCTCAATTCCACTGTTCCAAGAGGTAAAGCACCTTTAATAAACACATTTTCAAGGAAATTATAAATTTTTGTGTTATGAGTAATGCAATATTAAACACATACCCCAGCTCTGCAATTTTGTCTGCATCTTTGATATCAGTGATCAAGTATTCATTCCCTTGATTATCCAAATAATTAGACATTTTATCCGTCTTTCAAAAGCTCAGAAGTAAAAAGGCAAATTTCTTGAAGGGGTGTTCAATATTTAGTTTACTGTCAGCAGAAGATCCTCACCTCAGGATGCTTATCACACTTCCAGCAGCTTTAATGGAAGGAGAGTCAGGCCAAGCTGGGGAGCGCTGGTCGTGGATGAAAGATCTAGTCAAGCAGCCCTTCTGCTTCGGCTTAACTGGTGTTTCAAGACTGTACTGTGAGGAAATCCTGCATTTTGCTCTTATGTAGAAGAGGCAACAAATATGCATAAAAATAGACTTACAGGTCGTGTATAATTAAAACTGGATACATACATTCCCCAATTCCTTTATGAACAATAGATGCTGACCCTGGTGAAATCCCATCATTTTTAAGGTTATAATTTAGCAGTGGCTGAAAAAGAATTGTAACATATTTAGATCTTTATTACACTTAATTGCTTCAAGCTTTCTGATTATTGTGTGGACATCACAGAGGATGAGAATGAAATCAATTCAAATCTCATGCATGATGTGCAAGAAATTTTTTGTTTGTTATAATTCTTACCATTTTGTATTAATTATAATCAAGAAAGAATGTAGGCTGCAGTTGTCTTGTTAATGATAAATATAAATATAGCAACAGTATTTTCATTTTATGTATTTATTTTGCTCTGGGTCTACCTTGTGTAAATCATATCTGTAAAGAAAGAACAATGGAGCTTGTCGTGTCTGTGCACTGTAGAAATGAGTGCGTTTGGAAAGTAAGTGTGCGCGTTGTTTTTACTGAGGGATAAAATAGAAAGATGCCTTGCATCACTTTCTGCTACGGATTTTTGTTATGGCTTCGTGCTCTGTGCTTCAGATGCTTATGTAAGCATGAAGAAATATTTTCTTTAAAAAGAGACATAAGTTGTTTGAAACAATATTTTATTGGTTACATTGTGCCAAGTATTATATAGAAAAAAGACTTCAGCACAAACCCTGTAACAAAATACTGTAATACATACACATGAGGTATTAATACCTACACCTTATTTTGGGACAGTGCATATCCACTGTAGCTAAAACACTGACAGTACAGTAGTGACAAATGGGACAAACATCTAACAGTAAGTATGTGTACACGGTATTTCCTATCAAAGGCCATAAAGGCTTAGAATCTCACCTTACCTTCTTCTGTAATTTTGCTACTCACAGACCCACGGGTTGCAGTAACACTGGTGAGACACGTTCAGAGAACAGTGGCAAGTCCCAAACTACTGAGCTGCAGTGCTGACAGATTCAAAGAATTAAAGACATGATCGCTTTTATTCTTTCTTGTTAAGTCTGTAAGATACCTTTACAAATATAAAACCAGTCAAGTAATTGCTGAAGAAATACAACCATATGCAAGAGGCTCCTTTTTCTTCAATGCTGGATCAGAAAACAAAGATTGCAGTTGTTGCAAAGGAATCAAGGAGAAACAGGACAACGGGCAGCATTAAAAGCAGGTGTTTTCTTTTTTGGTTTGTTTGTCTTCAAACTAAGAAGGATGTGACCTCGCTGTATTCTTTCCTTTAACAATATTCCATTCATACCAAAAAAGTCCAGTGTTTCTATCAGGCTCAAACAAAACACTAAAATAATTTGTTAAGCAATATATAAAATATTGTCTTATGGTGTCCGAACAAGTTTCTGTGCCAGTAAAATAATGTGCTGTCCTTCTCTGATGGATCCGTACTGAATAGCAGGACTTTGGCACAGACTGTCAGCAAAATACAAGAAGTGACTGGCGGCACTGCACTGAGCCATGAGTCCAAAGTACTCCATGAGACACCATGAGAGACAGACGAGGTAGGTACCGTGTCAAAGACTGTATTTTGGAAAGTCTCCCTTGCCACAAGGCACACCACTGACTATTAGAACAAAATCAGAGCCAATTCATATCACTTTATGTCAGGTGTCAATTGACATGACACACGGCACAAAGTCATGACACCGAGTGTCTCATTTATTGTCAAATATTTATGTCTCCTCTGTAGCAGTGCATCAATATCAAAGGTGACAGTGCTGAATGGAGATTTAGAATACATTCCATGTATAGGTTCTGCTTAGGCTGTGGAAGCAAAGTGTTTGCTATGGAATCAATCAGCAAACAGAAAGGACTTCTTAAATTGAGGCTGTGGCTATCTTAGAACCAGAGATGACCAAAGAAGAGGGAAAGGAGGCCCAGTCTCTCTTACAGCTTGAAACAGTGAAGCAAAGAATATTTATCCTCTATGTCAGCCTATGAAGGAGCTTGAACTCCAAAAGGAATTCGTGCAAGGAATCTTAAATCTGTCAGGCAATCAAGTCAATAGATCTAATCCTAAAAGAACCTTTCTGAGTCTTTAGCTGGTTAGTTTGGAAAGGTGGGTGTGGATTATCTCTGGATGGAGTGACTGTCAAGTTTGGTTAATGGCTATGCAGTTCTGTTCCTTATGTGGTCCTTAGTCACTGAAAGATTTTACGTAGGAGCCCACAACAGTGAATATGAGACAAAAATAGAGCCACAGAGCTATTCTTGAAAGCAGCCAACTGAACATTTAACTCTTTTCAACGGGGAGAAGTAGATAAACTCCTAAATAAATTCTACAGAAATCTTCTTCTAATATTTCATATTAAAAAAATGTAACTTAGCTCTCAGAGTGACTGTTAAGAAAGCTGTACACATTGTTCTAGAGCAGACCTTGTCCTACCAAAACTGCTGAGCACAGCTTTTATACTATGTTGTATTAATGCAATTTATTTACTGTGAAATGTTTGCATTATTGAATCCTATTTTTCTACCAGCTGGTCATACTGTGAAAAGCAAATCATCCAGCCTAAATAAATAAAACAGTACCATTGTGGTGGTGTGTCAGAAGGTAGGCTATTCTGTATAATGGAAATGCAAATAGGGAAGCAATTATTATTTCATGGATAAATGAAACTTACACAGAGACAGTGCAATGTTTTTTTCCTCTCTTCTGATAATCATTAGGTCATCACATAGTAATCCATCCGTTGTTTGCCACATACCATACATTGTAATGTCCTGCTGTTATGGGAGAATGGAATTTCAAAAGGGCTTATGAACATCTCCTTTCTGATCTCGTACCTCCTTGACCAGAGGCTGAGGTACTGAATTACCAAAGGTCTCCAAAAGTTATTTCACAAACGAACATCATATTTCTAACTAACATATTTCACAACAAACATCCCTGGGCTGAAGATTACTTGAGATAATAGCTATTTGTCTATGGGCCTCTTTTTCATCTTTGAAAGTATTCTCAGCACACCATACTTTGTGGGCAGCTCTGTGCACTCCAAACAAGTAGCTGATGACTATGCTTTTTACTCACCGTGTCCTCTCTCTATTTTTTTTGCAGTCATTTTAAGGATCAGGAATTACACTAAACAAGATTGGGAATGCCAAGATTTCAAACAAACCAGTAAATATATATTTTAACATTTTCATGTTTTTGGTTTTGTTTTCAAGACAAGCAATGAAGTGTGCAGCTGAAGTGCGGGAGGAATTGAAGGTTTTACGTTAAAGGGATTGGGGTATCGGAAAGGAAGGGCTGCAAAGGTGAATCTCAGTGGAGGAGGTGTGGAACTGTTGGGGAACAGGTAGTGAGGGCTCTGAGCTGGGCACTGTGAAGTGGGGTTCTGGTAGTGTGGGCTCGATCGTTATTGTGGTAATCCTACTTTAATCCTAGTATACACCTCACCTTGAAGAAAGGAATCTGAGAACAGAATATTGTCTGCTTACCTCCCTGCCATCCTTGACTTTGCAGCTCTCAGCTGAGACCTGCTTGACTAAGCAGCTTCATTTCTTGGTGCTTATCCAAGGTAACTAAAACTGAAACTTTTGCAGATCACCTTTTACATTAAATCTCTTTTCCTTAGGAAATAAATTTGCACTTCAGCTTGGCCTATGCTACGTAAGTAAGTATACAAATCAGGACATTTTTCTGATTGAAAGGGCACACAGAGATTGCTCCAGGCTATTAATACCATGCTTGTGTGGAATAAAGAGAGATAACCAAGAATTTACTTTGCAGAGCTAAAAACTGATAATGTATACAGCTGAAAGAGTACTATTTTTCCAGTGCAGCACACCTTCATAATCACTTATGGAAATAGTAGTGTTTTTAAATATTTTTAGTGACATTTACAAGGGTTCTGACTAAAAGTTGTAAAGGCAGAACTCAGTTCCTGTATTGAGGCAGCACTATTTGAAAATTATCTGACAAACCACATTAAAGCTATCTCAAATATCTAGATGAGAAAGGCAAAGAATTGTAATTTCAATCCAGAGCTAAAACCGAACTGAACGAAGTTCCAAAATAGCTTCCAACCTAGAACTTTCAACCTTCTGAATAGCTTTGAATCTGAACTTCATTTTATCTCACATCTGCATCTGCTCTTTTGTAAATGACAGAAAACTTCCATTATTTTTAACAGGCCAAGTGTCATGGGGAAGGTCAAACAAGTGGTTGAGCATTTACAGAATCAAGATATGAACATATTCACAATTCACAAGTCACTGTGCCCTGTGCAGTGACACTTTGCAGGCATAGCTAAGAGGGAGATGGGGGTGAACGAGACCGTGCTGGGTTCTGTGCTGCAGAATGAGGTCTGAATTATTTCAGGGTCCTCTTGGCCCCAAGAGCAGGCCTATTCACCTGAATGGACCATACTTGTGAAATGATTATTTTAAAATTCTGTTTCTTCAGTGTATTCAATAAAGGCTTTTCTTTAATTCAGTATGGTGGGACCAGCGGTGTTCCAAGACATTTCTCCTTTCATGCTTGTTAGAGAATTCTTTCCTAACTTAGAGGTAAGAAAGGCTGTCTTTATCTCCAGGAGATGAAAGCAGGAGATAGTCCTGTCATACGGATCGCTTTTGCTTGCCTGTCTGGAATTTTTATTACAGTGCCAGATCCTCCACAGAACAAAGGAACAGAGAGGGAAAGCCTGGACAGCATTCTCTGATGCCTGCTTGAGGTCCTCAACCTCTAAATATATGGCAGCATCTCTGGCTCTGAATGAAAATGGAATGAAAACGTGGAATGAGTTTTCAAGGACAGGATTGGTTGGAAGATTTATCATGGTATGGGATAGCTTTCTGGTGAAAAGTTATGGCAAATTAGCCTGAATATAGTGCTTAAATATATGGCACGAAGCAATTCCAGACAGTTACGGCAATAAGCAAAGTAGCCTACGGGTCTTTTTCATCTGGACAGTTTGGGAATGAGTCTCTGATTGGTTTCTCTCGCAGAATTCTCTGCAGCTGGTGAGCAAGGAGGGAAAAAAGTCAATATTTGCTTTTAAAAATATTCTGAATGTTTTGTACTCTGGTCACTATGTTTTCCTGTTCTCCATGTACATGATATTATATAAAAGTTGCCCGCTTTCCTTATAGTGCTAAGGAAACAAATTCAATTGTAGAAAAAACAGCAGCAGCTTGGAGGTGGTGGCAGGAAAGTACAGGACAGAAGCTGGAAAGAAGAGGGAAGGAAGGTGAAACAAAGCACGTCATCTCATCACTCCCCTAGCTGCCATAAGAGCAATCAGCTCAAGAGAACATTTCTTTCAGGCTGTGTTCAATCTGCTGCAGTTTAAAATGTCTCAAGTGATGGGGAATATTTTCTCACTACTTATGGAAAAGTTAGAGTGTGTCAGTTCAAACCAATAAATATCTGGTTTGGCGGTGACATTTACAAGTTGCCTGCTCCGCTGAGCTCAGTATTCAAGATAACAGCTCACATTCTGCAGTCAGTTCCTTAATTATCTTGTCTTCCCCCCCAAAATTTGTCAGGAAGCCATCTGATAATATCCCAGATAGATTTGCTACGCCAGTAAAGCATTGGTTTGACTTTGACATGCTTTCAGGTTTACTGAAGATGCCTTCCTGGTAGGAGGAGATGACTCAGCAGCTGCTTCAGTGCTTGTTCTCCCCACCTTAAAAACAGTTCTCTTTAAATGTGTTTCCTTAAGGGGTTATTCAAGTTTCTCATCATACATTCAGCAGAAAAGAAGAACAAAAATCTTCCCCCAAACAATGTTCGGTATTTTTGAAAGCAGTTTTAGGGTAAGAACTATATAGTATCTAGGACAGAGTGGAATATAAATTAACATGGAAAGGACGAAAGAAACTTCAACACAGTGAATGGAATCCAGAATTTGTTTCGTAATGAAATTCTTACTTCTTAAATAGATCCATACTCTTCTCCTTTCTTCATAGATTCTCCACTGAAAATTTTTCATTAGCAATCATGAGGCGGAGAGTGAAGAGACCCAAAGACCCCATTGCTGTGTGAATTCACATTATTTTTAGCTCTCCTGCATGAGAAATTTTAGGCTTGCAGAATGATACCTCACCTACATGCAAAAATATGAATAGCAAAGTAAATCCTTATGATCTCATCAAATTACTGCATTAAAAATCATAACAAAAATACCTGTTCAAGACACTCAAATGTACAAAATATAAATTAGTTCTCAGAAAACCAACTTGAATGAAGTCTGCTTTAAACCTATTCTGTGGCTGATTATACTTGTTTTGAAAAACTGTCTTGTTCATATCTACAATCACACTGGCACAATAATAAAATCCTCAAGCCTTGGCTGCAGCCATGGCGCAGAAATTAAATAGAAAACTTTGGAAATAAAATACAGCCTGATTTTGTTAAAGTGCTTTTCTCCAGAGCACCTGGAGGAAAAGTTAAAAAAAACCACTCAGTATGTTCTTTGGCAGAATAATTGCCTAGTGGATATGTGAAACAGAAGGGGGCATCTATATTTGCCCTGGTAAAGCTGCATAAAAATCATACGAGCAAGCTGAGGAAATATGTACTAGGACTAATCAACACTATTACGAATGTGTCTGCAAATATACTTTCCTAAGAAATTTAATACTCAGATCTAAATGTAGGAAGGTATTTCAGACAGAGTTCTGTCAGTTCTTTCATTAACTTAAATCATGTAAGACTGTATTCACGTATAAATTGCAGTGCATGTTGAGCTATGAAGTGTAACAGCATTCACAAAGCCAGAATTAAGAGTCTAAGTGGTCCTTATAAATTGGAAAGCTGGCCAGAATTCAGTGAGATGCCATGCAAAAAAGTGGACAGAAGCAGAAATCTTACCTGCCTGTATGTTAACAGCAATTTCATATATGATACATCCAAAGAATTGGATGGGCACCAACAGCCACTGCCCATTGGTACATGAAGGCTGCTACTGTCCTCCACGTTCCACTGTCTGCAGTAGAGAAGGGGAAAGGAGATACCACTGATTTTCAGAAAGTATGAAGTTGAAAATTCACAAACATTTTCAACTCTAACAGTATCCAAGAAATTTAATCTCACTTTTTTTGGTTATTGAATAGAGGGACAGACAAAATACTGTGTGACAGAAAGGCTGGAGGGCTCCCCAGTGCAGAAAGGGCATGTGGCAATGATCAGAGAATCACAGAATCACAAGGTTGGAAAGAATCAACAAGATCATCTAGTCCAACCGTCCTCCCATCACCATTATTACCACAAGCTACGAAACCATGTCTCGTAGCTCCTCATCCAGATGCCTGTTGAACACCGCCAGGAACAGCGAGTCTGCCTCCTCCCTGGGCAGCCATTCCAGTGCCTGACCACTCTGAAAGAAAAAGTTTTCCTCATGTCTAACCTAAACCTCCTCTGGTACAGCTTGCGGCCATTCCCTCAGGTCCTGTTTGTTGCCTGGGAGAAGAGGCTACTGCTACTGTCAGCTGCTTCAGGGTTAGCAATGGCAGTTCCTGAAAGAAATTTCTGACCAGTTTGGATGTGGATGAAAATTTTCCATAGACTGTGTGCTGTAAATCCCTTAAAGAACTGGAAATCCCTCTCCCGAGCATTAATTCTCTACATCTGTCCTTTTTTCTCCCCTCTGTTCTTTTTGCTTTTCTGTTTTCTCCCCACTGTGACAGAGCTGGGTGGCCTCCCATAGCAGGCACAGCCCCTGAGGAAAGGATGCTGCCCAATGCATTATCTCTACATACAATTGGGTCCCCACTAACAAACAAACAAAAATCTGAAGAACTATCTTGAAGCATCTGTCTTTCCTAGCAGGATCACTGTGAGCAGACCTACCAGTAGCAATATTTGTGTTCAAAATACATTTCAGAAAGCAAAGCAGATATTTTTAACCAAAACAATTACATTCTTTGGCAAAAATAAACCCTGTTCTCTCCAAAAGCAGCTTTAGGAGCAATGCAGCCACTTCTTGGAAGCCTCCTTGTTTTGGTCAAGTTTCTTTCTCCTGGCAGAAGGATTTGAATGAATTGTATAACAGTCTTCTCTCGTCTGAAATCTTTTCCCACAGACAATATGTTGCTTGGTCTTGTTAATGAGTCTAATTAAGTCAGAATCTGTAGGAAAAAATGTAGCCAAGAATAATTGAAAACAATTCACATTGCCTACTGAAAAAGATCTGCTGTTAAAATAGAGAAAACAACAGTGCAACTGGGTTGTCAGAGATGCTTATAGTTCTAAAATCCCCATAGCCATAAACTTCACAGTCCATGTACAGCAACAGCCTCTGCACAAGACACAAGGCAAAGAAAACCAGGCTATTTTCTGAATACAGTTTGTCCTCAGCACCAGCAGTGAAACTGTCCATACTTTACCTAAAGCAAACAGATTTTTTTGCTTTAATGTGTCTTTTTTTTGCTTGTCTACTCACTGTGAATTGTTGTCAAATTCTCCCCTTTGAATCTGCTATGTTCTGTCTGCCAGAACCTCTGCCCTTTCAGAGAACAGAGGAAAGGCACAGTGGCTGAAGCTCATTTTCTTCTTAGCTGTATCCAACGGCACGTGTAGACTTGACTTAGCCCGTGATATGGCTGTATTTGCAAGGGTTTTAACTTCTTTCTCTTGGTCTACTGGAGGTTCAAATCCTGGGTCCAGTTTCTTTTATACTTGCCTGCTTCTACATCAGTCATTTAGGAAATCAGCTTTTCAGGTAAAGTGCTGTTCTACTTCCTTTGCTAAAAAAAACCAAACAGATTACATGTAATGAGATACTGAATGATAAACTAAGAGCTCAAGAGACTGCTTCGTTTTCTATTCTTAAAGGTGTAAGAAGTGTCATTACCACTCAGAGTCTGAATGCCATCCCACTAAGCAGGGATTATTAGAGAATAATGTGATTTTAGGTATTTAAATATAACATATAAAATAACATGTTAATACATGAAGGAGTATTCTCCAATTTTTGGGATTAACTACAACTAATTAAAATATTATTTTCAACAGACAGAAATACTAATTAGTCCTTTAATCGAGATTCCATTTATAGCAAAACAAGTTTAAAATTCTATGAAGAAAACTAGTGAGAAGTGTGCATTCATATCCACCATGTTTGTGGGCTAGCAGCAAATTCAGTTTATCTGTAATGTATTCAAATTAATACAAAGTAAAACAGTACATTTACCAGGAAAACTCTTCTTTTTTGAAGCTCAATGATACCAGGAATTGAAGAGAAAAAAAAAGTAGAAGGTAAAAACAGTATTAGAGCTCAAAACAGCACAAATATATAAATTAAATAAGAATGAAAAAAACTTTGACACAGGTTGCCATTTCTTACTGCATTTACTCAACCAAATCACCCTCATGCTTTTATCAGTTTGAGGAGCAAGGAAGTTTTCTTTCTGAAGATCTAAAAGGAACACCAGTAGAGCAGGGGATTCAGGGAACACTGACATTTCACTACAGAAGTTGGTACCCAAATCTTTTTGCTTTGAGCAAGAGAGCACTGGGATCATGGAAATAATTACAGAACGTTGCAGCTACTGGCTCTTTCAGTGTTAGTTTAACCTGTACCCTGCAGGATTCCTGTTTATTTAAGACCTCTAAGTCTCCATATTACTCTTGTCAGCAGGAGTTAAGGACACTTAAGAACAAGGAAGAAAAAAAATTCACAGCCTTTGCCAGCCACCCTCATCTGCCCATCAAACCAGCCTTGCCCAGATCTTATGGCCTAAAGAATGAGAGCAGGACTTCCTAGCAAGGAAACTGACGCCAAGGAAATAGAAATCCTTCCTTACGGCATAAGAAGGCTTTGCTCCCTAGCAACCTCCATCCTTATGGAACCAAATTTTATCAGAAGTGCTGTGCTTCCCAGCTCACCTACTTCATCTCAAGGAGAACTCACAGGAGATGTGATAAGTGCAGCAGACTCTCCTTCGGAAGCTCGTACCACTCAAGCTGTTGATCTTTCTCTTTACTGGGACTGCAGATGGTCTGTCACTGTTAAGACAGTTTGTGCAGCTGCTCATCCTAAATTAATCCACAAACTTCTACTGTTTTCTTTCCTTTTGCTTCTGTTCTTTCACCAGTTCTTGTTGTCTCCCTTGTCCGTGGTTCTACGGGGGACATACACCAATCATTTTTTGCTGACTTTCCTTGAGGTTGAGGTATGTCTTACTGGCTTTTAATTTTATTTTTCAAATTACAGACCATCTCTGTGGAAAATCAGAGCAGCATTTGGGGAGATATCTCAGACCAGCTTACCAAGCAGCAGCAGTGCTCACTGGACTGGACGCTAGCATGGAGCTCTGAAGACCTGGTTGTCGACTGTCATCAGCCCAGGCACATAAAGCAGCTTTGGAGAAGTCCTTTCACCTCTCTGTTTACGGAATCTCTGCATATTTGGCATGGATTTTCAAAGCTTCTGTAAATTAAGAGCACTCACTTCCATATGTTTTTATAGAGCCTGATATAATGTGGCCTTTATTTCATTTGAGCTTACCAGAGTATGAAGAAATAACTAGAAGAGTCCTACATTTCAGAGTTGAAATCAGAAGTACAACTGCCAATCCTTATTTGTGCCTATGCACTTTCTTCTTAACTGTTCTTTCTTTAAGACGTAATCAAAATTATCTCTTGTTGTACAGAAAATTAACCAAATGAAATAACCCTTGCTTCTTTCAACTGAGGAAGGTACAAAACAAAGTGATGTATCTTGAAACAATTAATCAAATGCTGTTCATTATTCTTACAAGAGCACAATGACATACTTCCAGGTTTGGAGATTATTTACTTTCTGAAATATGTTTTAGGAACTTACTATGGTCGTATTCACAATTGGCCTCAGAGAAGGACATGGACTTGGAGCTCATTCAGAGTAATTTAATTAATCTTATTCAAAAAAGCAACAGCCAACCATTACGACCCAAGTCAATACTAAAATGATTTCCCAAAACTCATTACAAAGTCACTTTCAGGAAACAACTGGTAGTTCCAGAACTCAGAGGTTACACTATAAATTTAATTTTCTTTAAAGTCTGTAAACGAGCATTTAAAAAAATAAATGGTGTATTTCCATTTCCCTTAAATAAAGTATAGTGCCTTGGGAGGCATGTCTTCTTTTTTTGTCTAAATCCTCATTTTTTTAACAAGTTAATATATTTGGTATGTTTGTTACCACATCATAGTGCCTAGAAATACAAACAGAAAACTAATTTTACTCCACGAAAATAAACATGCAGCATAAATCTAATCTGCCTGCCTGCCTACCAGATGGAGAAAAGAACAGGGCCAAGTCACTGACAGAGTAACTGTTTAATCACATCAGCTTGATGTTGACTTACTTATAAATACAAACAAGTCCACTTGCACCCTTGGGAACTCACCATGTTTTCTCCCAATTTTTGAAAATACATGCAAATTAATTCTTTATTCACTGTTCAGATCACTACAGAGGAAATACCGTATTTCTTACCGGTGGTTCATTTGGATACCTGTATCATGATCCATCGGGAGATAAACCGCTCCATTTCATAAACTGAGTCAGCTTCCAGTAGGTAAGTGGAGAAGTTTCTGTACTAGTTCTGATGAAATTTTACTGTAAGCATTAAAATTTGTATAATTCAGTTTCACAGACTGTGCCACTTCAACAAGATGTTTACTCAGGAACAATCAGTAGGTGCCTTGACATTTCCCTCACAGGATAAGGATTTAGTCAGTCAACTTTGGGTCATTTTTGTACATATTTCTTCCTATTTAAATTAATAACATCATTTCTCTGTGGGGTGAAAGAATACTCAGAGCAGCAAGGAATGGTGAATATTTGTCTCGGAATATCTCAGAACTGGCTCTGGAATGGAGAAGGGAATACAGTTCTCGTAGCACTGACTTGAGGAAGTACAACCAGTAAGAAAGGAAAATTCTGCCCTTCCAAAAAAGCACTGTAACACCCCATCTAGTTGGATTTTGCACTAAGATCTCTGTGGTGAACTCAAGCAAAGATAGGAGCAAGAAAGACATGAGGATTCCAGCCCCTTTCATTTTCAGTAAATGAATTTAAAATGGCTAATTACAAAGATAACTATTAAAATATCTTGGTAACACTTAGCTCTGTCAAAAATGTCATAAAGAGATTTTCTGGCACTGCGTTCCAGCACTACAGATGAAATGAGCTGAACATACTCTGCCCTGGACTGGTGTGGGGACAGAAAAGCCAGCAACTCTGCTGTTATGGTGGCTTATTTTAATTCTTTATGTGACCCTTTATGCATCACAGAGCCCTATTCAGGACTGGCAAGGGCTGAATAACTGGATTTGCTTGGCAGGTAACCTTCCTTACGCTGCCAATCAGTCCAGCAGAAGATAAGTCACTGATCTCCTGTGAGAAGAAACACCTAAGAGCTGAGTCAGAGCAGCACTGGGCAGATCCAAAAAAGGCAAGATCCAAAAAATACAGTGAGATACCTTAATCTAAATAGGCAATCCTGTGTCCTTCCCTACCTCTGCTAAACTACTGTTCTACTTGGGAAGTACTTAAAATGCATATGGGCCTCCCTGTTTGTCTTGAAAATTCCACTATCTTCTAAAGAACAAACAGTAGTTTTTATACCAACAACATTCATAGAAACAGTTCTCAGATCAAAAACTGGATTCAGCCTCCCAGCCCTGCTGCCAGCATACACATGATGTATACTTGGGCACAGTGCTCATGCACTGCACAGCTGAAGTGGGCACATCATCTGGATTTCCATTAATCTGGAAGCTAAGCGTGAGCTGCTGGATACTCATGAGCGTGGAACAGATGCTCAGCATCATCAAATTTAGTCTGACAAAGTTCCTAGCTGGAGAAAGGGAGCCTGTGTTGGAAAGTCATACAATAACCCTAAAAAGAGATGCTCTGAAGGACTGGTGCAATGCTTTTTCCAGCCAATTAGCCTTAAACTGCCTTCTGCGCAGTGTCCTGTTTTCAACAAGACTGTCTTCCCACTCATCCCTTTCTGAAATACAGATTAACACCCCGCTAGGCAGATAAGAATATTGACTGCAAATGTCTGGAGGTACAGATTAGCCTTCAGAACAGAGAAGGGAGCAGTTGCACACACAGAGATATGGGCATGGCTGGGGCTGTCTAAGTACATAACCTCGTCCCTCACCTTACCCCAAATGGTTCCTGCTGAGTGGCTCACAGCTCTTCTGGCTTCCCAGGTAAAACACACTTCTGTTGGGGACTCCAGCTTCATCAGGACTTGTGAGGGAGCCAAGCACTTTGGAAGGAAAGACACAGAGGCTTCCTTCTCCCCCTGAGTTTTCAAGCCAGGGGTCAAACATCAGTGCCACCTCTCTGCACAGCACAGCTGATAAATGGGATTTCTGCTCACGGGTATCACTGGGCAGTTCATCTAGCATGCTGGCTGCCTCAGATAGCAGCTCTGAGCCATACAATTTGCCTTGCTGTGCAGGGAAGGCTGTGCCCTAACACAGTTTTGTATTCATCCCTGGCACCTGGGTTCAAAGAGGTGGGAGCTGCAGGGAATAAGCCAGTTACTGGTTCTGGCTGGCTGAGCCCAATAGGCAAGTGGAGGAACTGTGCTACAGAGCCTGCTGTTCATCTCCAGCTAGCGTAACTCAACTTATTTCTGCTGGCATCAGTAGAAATGAGCTGATTCACCCCATTTATAGTTTCTTCTTGTCTACTTACGGCATTTTAACAACTGTCAGGCACAAAACTACCTGACTGGGGACATTAGACACAAAGACTTTGCACTCTTAATGTTTTGTTTGGCTAAAGACTAACAAAGAGAAAAACTTAGACTTTTGATGGGAAAGCTAAAGCCCTGAACACTTAGCACTAATACTGTGGTTTTCAGTTTCTAAACGCTATGCAAACATTAATTAATTATTCCTTTCAACAGCACTTGGTTATTTTCAGTTACTAGAGAGCATATTTACCAAGTTAGCTCCATTCGTGCACAGCACGTTGTTGGCAACAGGCAGGAGCGTAAATTGATCCATAACCACATACTGTAATTTGCAGCAGATTTGCTTCACTGGACACCATCAGCACAGCTCCAGAGGCAGCCCAGAGGAGTGCCCGCCCCTCCTTGTGTCCTATGGTGGTGATAACCTTTGCCTTCTGTGCTACACTGAGTGGAAGTACCAAATCTGTTTGCTGCCCCACTTGGCTAATTCCACAGAAATGGATGTCAAACAGGAGCTTCCAGCTTGACACGCTCAAAAAAAACAGTAACAAATTTTGTTATGCATCTCGCCAAATTATCCATTACAGCACAGAAGTGATGGAGAATAGGCAAATGTCTAATAAACATGAGAATGACACTGTCCCCGTGCAATGGCGGCATTTCCTGCACAAGACAATCATTAAAAACTGAGAATATTCCTGTAGTCTACCAGGAATTTACCAATAAATCTCACAAACCAAACCCAAACCAAACTCAGACAAACCAAACCAACTGGAGAGCGAAGTATGAACCATCCTAAAACTTCAAAGAGCCCAGCAGGAAGGAATAAGGTCAGAATGTGTGGCTGCAGGCACACCTCCCTGCTCTGCGCAAGTCCCACTGAAGACCTGAACCAGTGCTCAGCTTTCTAAAAGAGCAGCAATTACCACTGAGTTCTTGTTTATTTTCACCTTACTGTCTCTCCCCCTACGTTGCATTTCTGTCAAAGTTTAGTCTAAGCCAATGTGTTTCCACTGGAAATCACTGCCTCAGTGAACTGTGACAGACGATAGAGCTGTTGCTACAGGCCAGATAATACCTCCGCAATTCAAAACAGAGTCTTGGGAAGCATTAAGCTATCACTTTTTAATTAGCACTGCCTAAACTTTTTCCAGTGAACAGATTTCTGGCATTTAATGCTGGAAAATGTCAAGCTGCCCATAACCTTTGGTAGACACAAAGAATGGCTGCCGGCACCATTTTATCTCACGTCCTGTGCCAGAAATCCCTCTGCAGGGGTCCAGGCCCTGGAACACAAGGAACACAGAGTCGGATATTGCAATACACCAAATCTGGCTTTGCTGAGCATTCACAGCAGCTTGCTCTGCATATGACTCCTGCTGGTACTGAGGTGGCTTTGGCTGCATCCTTTCTTTACGCTCGCTGTTGCTTCGCTCAGCTTTACACTGTGTAACGTGACAGAAATCAGCGCTGTGCCTTAACATCCCAGGCCCAACACAAATTAAAACTGCAGAATTGGGAACTAACACTTGCAGTACAGCTTCCTTCTCATAACAGGAACGGTAAGGAATCTGAAATTTTCATACTGCAAGACTTGAAATACAATGAATTAGCCATCTTTAGCCTTGTTTGTATTCAGAATGTTTAGCTGCAGGTAGAGCTGCACCAGCACACGCTGGGAACTTGGCATGGAAAGTGGGTTTATTGGCAAAAGCATCATACAGATCTCCCAGCAGAAAACAAAGAAAGTAGTGGCAAATAGATTTTTTTGCTTGTATAACTTTATCTGTACCTGAGCTTTTGTCAACACTGCTTTTTTTTTTCTCTCAGTTCTACTCAGTAAAGCTTCCCTGTTCATGAAAGGCCTAAGATTGGTTGCTATTATCTCCTACATAGGCATTTACAGTTTCCAGCAACTTTTTGGAAATAATTTCCCTATAAGCAATACACAATCCTTTACTAGGATCAGGCAGAGAAAATTTACCCAATTTTCAGTCTCAATAGTTAAGACATGCTCTGGGATTCTTTGATGGTTTGTTTGGGAAGAAAACAAACACCCCTCCTGCTGATGGGCCCTAATTCGCCTCCATCTCTGCTCAGTACAAAGAAGCAGTGAGGTAATCACACACACTTCTGCCATCTGCTCTGCAAATACTCTGAGCTTTCATTTGAGAAAATGGTATGTTGCACAGTGATGCAAACAAAGATTTGAGATTATATTCATTCATTCCAAACCAAACACAATAGTTATTTCTTCTCTAAAGTGCAAAGAAACACGAAAGACTTTTTTAAAATGAAATATAAACATTTCTAATGATAAAGTGTAATTTTAATCTAAGAGTGGAATTTTCAGTTTCTGATATATGGTTACAATCCAATTTCAGGCTGAAGGAGGCTGCTCGCAGCTACTGTTTTCTGGATACTAGCATTTAGCACATAAGATAATTAATTAAACAATGTGCCTTATTCTAAAATGTCACTTTTAATGCAAAGGGTACCAGTGGACAATATGCAGAAGACATAATAACGTCCCTCCTACACAGAAGGGACAGGCTAGGGTAGTGTTCATCTCACCCAGTAACCAATGTCTGGCCCTAGCCAGAGCCAGATGTTGTAGAGGAAATGTGAAATCCATATGGGAAGTGTGGGATTAAGTAGCTGTAGTTTAAATGCCTTTCCAGTATTCATAAAAAAAAATAATAATAACAAAAAAAAATTGGCTCATGCTGTGAAACATGAGGAAGTTTTATCACTTTCTGAAACTGGAATTAATATCCCCTCCTCCAAAACTCATTCTAAAACATTCACCTGCAGATTTTCTCTTTATTCATGTTTCAGGCTTTTGCTCTGTTTTCGGACCCTGTCATACTGCTGGCAACAAAAATCACAGTCTAACTGAACTTACATAAAAATGCATTTTTTTCCACTTTCTGAGTGCACTGAACACACGATCACTTGAGAAATGCCGCTAATTAATACTTTCTTCATTGCAATAATTTTTTTTCAAATGCATGCAGATTTAATAGCAATCTTTAGCTTTGTGAAAGGATGAATTCCTCATGACATGGAAAAACTTTTTTGGCTTTTTGTTTTAATAGAACCCAAGGGAGAACTGGTGCTTGCCTCTTATGAATTTGCAGAGCAGAACACAAAGGAGGAAAATATGAAACATGTTCCCTCTTGCAGTCCTCAGGATGAGGGTGTTGGATGTGTTTGCAGCACAACCAGTTGAAGCCGACTGGCGCCAAGCCCTGACAAGCTCCCTCTCTAATAAAATGTGTTTCTCTCAATATAAAAATCTAATTGGCGGAACTTGCTTGATACATTCCAAATGTAAAGCATGCTAAACATCCCAGACACTGACTGGTTGGAAAGGATCGTTATTCACAGACTCCTAATCAAAGCTTCATTTTGTGTCATCATTTATTTGGTTCTACATGTTTCCTGTTTGCTTGAATGAAAGTGTCTGGTGTTGGAAATTGTCACAGTGAGCTCAGAGAAACCAAGCAATGAGTTGTGCTGCATTCAGAAATGCCCAGGCACAGTGTGTTGAGTTTGGATTTCTGCATGCTGCTTTTTGTGCTTTATTGTTGTTAATTTTTGCTTGTAAAAATCTACAATGTTTGCTAGGTTATAAAATACTGATTTATTTTGGTGATTTACTTTGCAGCAAATTGAGGCTATATGAAAGCTGAAAACAGCTTCACTTAAGCTAATTATGATGGTGGCTATAATGACTCAGATAATTGTATTTGTTTGACATGTACACTGTAAGTCAGAAATAAACCCCTCTTCTGCTACACATCCTCTCTATGGAGAGTAAATGTAATTTAAACCTTGTTAAGAGCTGCCACTTCTCTGCTTACGAAAGTTGTAAGGTGATATGTGCGTGAGTCAATGCCTTGGAAATCGAAGAATCACAAGATTGCAGGGGTTGGAAGGGACCTCAAGAGGCCATCAAGTCCAACCCCCTGCTAAAGCAGATCCCCTAGAACAGCATGTACAGGTAGGCATCCAGACAGATCTTGAATAGCTCCATGGAAGGAGACTCTACTACCTCTCTGTGCAGCCTATTCCAGTGCTCTGTCACCCTTATTGTAAAGTTCTTCCACATGTTTATATGGAACTTTCTGTGTTCATATTTTAGGCCATTGCAAGTGTTTTGGGCAATCCTAGCTTGCTTATAAGGGATTTAAACCAGTAAATGGGAACACCATCACATCCTGTGTTTTTCCACAGAAAGTCAAAACAAAATTAGTAGTGTTTGTCATAATAAAACACTGACTGAATTATTTTCCTTTTTCTGTACCTGTTGAAGCCATGGATGCTCCTAGCAAAACCTGCTTCTGAAGAGACAAGCATCCAAGCAGAATGTCCAGAAGTCTGACTCCAGTCTTGCAGTGTGGCATGGAATATAGACAGCAGTCACAGACCTGACCTATGCCTCAATTCAGGCTAAGTTCACGTCTTGCAGCTTCAAGGCTGTTCTCGTGGCTTTCCCAGAGAGAGAATTTGACTCCTGGTATGCACTGTCTGGAGATGAAAGTACACTGCTGCTTATTTTTATCTCAGGATCAAATGATGAGCGGTCACATCTGGAGCAGGATGCAGAAGATCTGAATAGAAGCCCAAGTTCTGTCACAGATGCACAACAGATTTTGGCATTATAGCTCCTGATGTAAATATATTCTGGCTAACTTTCAAGCTAACCAGGTGGGATACCTATAGATGGAAGTCCTTGGGTAGGATTCCCAGTCCCCAGCCTTCTGTACTTTTAAATCTGTGCTGCTCATGGTATCCAGCCTCGTCAGCTCCAAAACTAGGCAAAATGAGCCAGAATCATGGCATCTGCAATTTCATATTCCTGCATTCTGGACAGACCACGTGGGTGAGCTCTGGGAGCCAGAGACCTCAAAGTGCCAGAGAGCAACCATGGCTCTTGGTGTTTCCTATGAAACTGAGGACTTGAAATCCCCAACTTTAACCTCAATACAGATCCTTCCACCTTAAGCCCTTTCCTAGTGCAATCAATATTCTGGTCAGCTCTACCACTAAGAAAAACAGCTGCAGCATGCAGGGGAACATATTTTGTTTTCCCAGGTCCCTGCGCTGATGTTTCTCAAATGAAATTTTCGCTGACGTTCAGGCATAAAATCTTGAAATTAAAATGAAATGTAATTGCTAATGAATGGAAAGCATTACTTTCTGGCCAGCTCTATTTGTACATACAAAATGTACTAGACACCTCAAAGTTTCTTTCATGCCATCTCCGATTATTTTCTTTTATTGTTTTACCAAGATCTCCAAAGCCAGCTGCTTAGGGGTTTTCACTGCCCAAATTCCCACGCGTTATTCCATTTGACGCTCAGATCCCTTGAGCAGCACTGAAAAATTACTAAGCCTTAATAACTGCAAGAATTCCAAACAATAGCTACAACGAAGGAACTGGTCCTGGCACTAAAAACCCATGAATATGTAAGACAAATTGTATCTGGAGAGATAACGGGCGACCAGAATCGTCTTTCAAAAGATATACAATGTAAGCTGCATACTCCTCAACAGCTCAAGGGGCTCATAGTCAATAAATTTAACAGGCTGCAACCTAAAAAGTCAAAGCTAAAGTACAGTATGCAAATACAAGCTAGACTGGACTCTTCTTTTCTACCTTAGGACACTGTTAATAGAGGGAAAATGACAAAATACATAAAAAGGAATACACGGGATTTGACAGAGTATGGTTTTTTTTTTCCTTTTAACTTCAAGGCAAACTATCAGACTATTTTGGTTTACAAATAAATCAAACAAAGAACTTTTATCAGTTTGCATAAAAGTCCCATTTTCAGCACTAGAAAGATTAAGCTTCAGAGCCTTTATCTGTGTGTGTATGTGAGGGATTACAAAGGAAGTAGTGTAAATAATGACCTTGCTGAAAACAGATTAGCTTCAATGATTATATAGTAAAATAGTAACATTTTCTTCACTTACGGATTAAAATATCAATTGACAGTTTCCATAAACAAGCAAAGCTCATGGTTATTCAGAGTAATAGGATAATGACAGTAGCAGTATCTGACAGCCCCATTTCTGCCTCTTGACATTATTTATGGTATTCTGATGCTCAGTCTAGGGAGCTGGATCCTCAGCTTTGCCAGATGTGTTTGCTGTGGTTTAGTGTTTATGTGACAAAACATTTCCTTTAGGAATTTCCTTCATTTTACAGTTATGTGGTCACATTAAATACAAATGTATTGGACCCATCATGTTCTTATGGTTATATTCTTTTAAAGTCAACTTTTCAAGACCTACCCCTACTACTCTGACTAAGAGCACATGCAGGCTGATTTCTCACTAGCTTACCCCTCATACTGACATTTACACTTAGTTTAAAATGTCGGTCAAAACTGAAACAGCTGGACTGTTCCCACTGAAACTCTGCTTTTCTTTTTTTTCTTTCCTCTTTCTTTGCTGTTTCTAAAAGCACTTGTGAGGATGGAAACAGCATACATGGGATGGATACGGTGTTGGATACGGCAGGCCAGGTCTCTGCTCTGACTCAAAAGGGACTCTTAGGACAGAAAAATCCAGCTTTGAGAGAGGCAGAGCAGAAGGAGGCTCTTGTAGTCCAAGTTAGTATCTTAATGCAGAAAGCAACAAGCAAATATGTCTTCTCTTTGTGAGCAGGTCAGTGTTTATGGGCACACTCTAGTTTGCTTGCCATTCCCAAACAAGATGGAAACAAATCAACCAAGAACAGCACAGCACAAACTCATCGCAGGAGTCTTGGCTTGCAGCACACCTGGGTTCTTCACACAAAGCAAAGTGCAGTTCATCTAGCATACATCCTGGCGGAGAAACCAGGGCTTTAAAGCCGCCTATAAAAATTATGCTACACCAGCAAAATTGGTTTAATTATGTTCAATGGAGAAAGACTTAAAAGCCTGAAATTCTGACTTCCTAAGCTGTCAATCATCTCAAAGCTGCAGTGAGTTACCATTTTTCTTGAACAATACCTTCTATTAAATTTATTAAGGTGTATGACATAGAGCCTGGGTTTCTGCTTTAATTTCATGCCAATGGAAAGGAAGATAAGCAGACAAAAAGGGGGGGATTGTGCCATAGATTTGAGGTGCTGGACTTTTTTTTTTTAAATTCTATCACAAAACTTGTTTTAGGCAGATCTATGAAAAATGTTCCCCAGATCTGGTCAATGCATCTTCAAAAAGGCTGTTAATCCTAACCGTGTGTATTTGTACTCATGCCATTTCTTAGCCTGTGTCTGTACAACAGTTTGCGAGTGCTGCGGAACAGGGCTGTAGGCAAACACTATGTAAAGCAGTCACATCCAGAAATGGTAGCAGTCTGTCTTCAGAAGCACAGAGCACAGTTCAAGCTACAAAATCCATTCAGAATGTCGAAAAAAATCAAGGAGATTAACTTATGTTGCACTCAGTGCTGCTCTAGTTGGTTTAAAACCTCAGCCATATTTACACTGAAGGGTGAAAATGGTAGAAACAAACAAAACAAATGAGCCTCAGCACCTGTGGTACATGCAGGTAATTGGGAAGAAAAAAAAAAAGGCCTTAAAAAACAGGCTGCCTACCCTTGATCAATGGAGAAAGTGTCTGGACATCGCACAAGATATGACAGAGGAGCTCTCAATGTAGAAAGGCAATAGTAAGAATCCACCCAGCGAAAGCAACAAACTAATCTCGAGTCCAGTGAAAGCAGAAATCTTTCAACAGACAAAATCAATCCCTTCCACGTTTTCTCTGCAGTTAAGCTGAGGATACTATCCCACGTAGAGAGTGAAAAACACACACCCAGGGTGATAAATTTGCATCTTAGTATGTCTAGTAATTCACTTTTTTCTTATAATTACCTTTTCTCCCTGTTAGTTCCTCTCGTTTCTTTGCAATCAACCCATGGATATTTTCATGAAGATGATCTTGAGAATAGAGACTGCACCATCTTGTAAAGAGAAGAGAAAATAAAAGGTTTCAGAGGGTTATATTCACCGTACCATGCCCAAGGGACTTCACATACCATCTAACTGTGCTGATCGTAGCAGGAAAAAGCAACAGACAGATGTAAATCCACAAACCAGAACGCTGTTGCGCTTTTAGACTGCATAAGAAAGTGAAAGTCTAAATGTTTTTGCTTTTGTTTACTGCTGCTTAGAAGTCTTTGAGGAAAGACTGATGTTCCTTTTCCTTTACTTTCCCCAAAGTTTTATTTTCCAGGTTTTGGGCCTGCAAAGAGCTGTTTTTAAAAACTCTGGTGAGAATTTCACATTCTGAAAGGATGTTGAACATTTTCACTTGCTCCAAAATATATCTACTTGCATGGCTTATGTAACAAATATAGCTTATCATTAAAAAATATGGTGCCACTACATTTATAAAACCAAAACCCTAAATTCTTCAGTATAAATTCCTTTACCTGTCAAATCTATTTCAATATAGAAAAATAATTTTAAGTATGATTATCATAATTTCCTTATGACACACTTTTTAATGAAGGTCCAGGAAAGAAGTCAGTAGCATTCTGAGTATTAGCTAAACATAAGTTGATGGCTACATTACCTAGACAGTATATTTGAAGTAGATGGGACTTGTCTCTGCTTTGTCCATCTCTGACCAATAAAAAGGCAATTACCAGAGAAAATGATAAAGTTAATATTCAGTAAGTTTGTAAACTGCTCAGTGAAATGATATCATACAGGTAAGAAAGGTCAAATAGAATTGAAACAGCATATTTAAGAAGAGTCACGAAGACCAGTTCTATCTACAAACGAACAGTGAAGGGCAGGATTTTCAACAGCCCCACTGAAGTTGAAGGGCATCCCCCACTGACTCAAGGCAGTCACAGCCTAAGCAGTATGGAATACTTAACCAACCCAATTTCAAAATTCATGTGTTTGTTGTTCAAAATTATGTGACAGTAAATAATTTTTGTTACAGCAAATACTTATCCATTTTCATATTGCATAACAAAAGGATACAATCTCACTCTGTAAGATGCTCTAAACAGTGAATTATTTGTGAAGCAGTTCTATCATTACTTTAGTGACCATTTGTAGTTCTTGAGTCCACGTCCTTTTTGTGTCACTGGTTCTGTTAAATTGCAGTGTTTCTTTTTCCTAATTGTTTTCCTATTTTTCTGAACAAACACGTAAATATAAATGCTAAGTTAATGGTTAAAGTTTGTCTTGCCTTTTCTTCTGAACAGGCAGGGTCTTTACAGTCTCTGTAAGCATAACTTTGGAGTATTCACTCAGTTGTGGTGGCCAGACCAGCAGTAACCAATCACTAACTAAAAATACAACAGTGCTGACATACAGCTGTTGCCCCCAGACTCACCATGGACACAACACCCTGCCCAGACATTCGGTCCTGAGCAAGCAGCAGTGGTTGAACCAAAATATCATGCAGCTACTCTTGCATGGAGTGCATGGACAAGCATCTCAATTTCCTCGAGCCCAGAGGTCTTCAGCACCATGACATGGTAACAGCTTTATGAGAAAGCACTATCTCACAAGTGATGGGGTATAAACCTGTTTTCAGAGAGCTGCTTGCAGTGCCATAAGTCTGTGCCATCGGCCCTTCCATCAAACTCATGTACATTCAAAGGGCCATGAGATTCATTCAAATCTTGGAGGCTTCTCTTATCAAATAACAATAAATGAAGCTCTGCAGGTCAAATCTTGATTATAAATTGCATCCAAGTACCTTCTAAACTATAAAACACTTGGGAAAGCTGAGAATCACCATTATCATTACATGCCACCCTTAAAAACACGTAACACTTGTTCTAGGGAGGAAGTTACTGTTATGGAGACGCTACCGTTACCAAGTACTTTTTACATCCTTTAAGGAGTGCATTTATCTTAATTGTTGTAAAACTAGATAGTATTCTGTTGATTTCATAATTACCAGGAAAACTACAAAATAAAATACACGTTTTGGGGGAGACTGAGAATTTGATGTAGTTTATAATCAACAACATTGTTCACAATGACAGATCTGAGTATACAGAAATTATTTCACGTCACAGCACTGGTGCTAACACTTGCTTTTCCACTTGCTTTTCATTACCATTGCAAAGTAGTTTTCATAGACAGTGCTTATTTTAGTCATGGCAGAAACTAATGAATTTTTCAGACTTGTGTCTGGGTTTTATTATACTCCTATACAATCTTTTATTATACTCCTACAAAATCTGGTTTTTATGTATTGTACTATCAAAGAGTGGGCTGAGGACGCCCTTACTTCCCTTTGAATCTTTTTTACAACTTTATAATTCAGAAATTTAAACTTCTCTTTACCTATTATGAACTGCTAACCTCTGCGTCTGGCCTTGGTTCTCCTGCTGGGAGACCGTCTGCATGACGGTCACATCCAGAGCCTCTCTTGTTTGGGCCCTGCTCTACTGAACAGTGTGAAAACAAGGCTGTAAATAATTCCCCCTGTCCCAGAGCCTGTAGCCTGCTATGTTTACAGTACAGATTTCAGGGAAGTAAAAGGACAGTTGAGTTAATTCATCTCAAGCTAACATTCATATGCCTGCTCCATACCGGAGTGTAATCACGACCTAAGTAGATAAGACAAGAGAGAACAGATCGGGTACTAAATAAGTGATAGGAAAAGGGAGACTCATAATTCCTCCCTCCACACAGCTGACATGAACGTGGTATTCACAGCAAGAGATCCAGCAGAGAAGACAAGGCATCGAGTGCGAGAAGATGTCAGTCTGAACATCATTCTACCCTTCCTGAGAAATCCTTCTTCAAAGAGACAGGACCACCACAGAGCGATTCCCAGCCCTGCTGGATGTGGAAGCTGCTGGAGGATGTTGCCATAAGGCAGAACATGTGGCTGCCCTGGTGCCCAGGGAAGACAGCAGCACTGACTGGCTTTGTGCTGTTTGCTAGTAAAATAGAAAGGTAAGACATATGAAAGGGAAGTTTGTCTAGTAGATGCGACAGTGTATTAGCACCCAGCAAAAACTGAACACTGGTCTGTTTCTTCTGCTGCTTTCACTTAGTCAGTTCATGTTGCTCCATAAATCACATTTCTTATTCAAAAAGAAAAAAAAAAAGGCAAAAGAAGACAAAAATACTTCTTACCTTTCCTTATGCGGATAACGAGAACTGAGCTGGCAGACACTGGCATGGAAGTGGTCTGACATAAAAGTGTGGAGAGAGCAGCATTAAGGAGAATACGCTGTGCACGCCCTGTTTGCTGTTTCTTCCTTGACCAGATGGGGTTTGAGTGAATGCCACCTAATCAGAAGAGAGGGAGAAAAGTAAAGATGTTGTAATGAAAGGTAGATGCTGTGGGGACGAAGAGCTTAAAAAAAACCACCTTTGAAATAGTATAAAATCGATACTTTCACACAAACAATTATTTCCCTTCGTACCATCTATTGCTACAGATAAACACTCCTTGCCAACTCGCACTCACACCCCCACTCTCCTGGCCATGTCCCCTGGAAATGCTGCAGTGATAACAGCAGAAAGAAGATAATGCTGGCATTTAAATCTGCAGTTACTCAAATTAGCTGAGCTGCTACTTGCAGTAGAGCAGTAAATACTTAAATGGTCTTATTTTGGGAAGGAATTTCTTGGGACTGTGACAGCTCAGTGCTGCTCTCGGGGCAGGGAGAAGCAGAAATAATCACGTGGTCACTGCTGATCTTCTGCAGGATGTACACTCCTGGGTCCCCAGGGCAAGCACATGCATGAAGGAACCTGCCTGTTGTCATTACATTTCTATGACAGTCACCACTGCAGCACCAGAACACACATAAGCTGGGTTTAAGGCACCAGCTTGGGTACAGCCAAGACAAAACTCGTTGGGGCCGCAACGTTCACATGAAAAGCTGGGTAAACCATGAGGAAATTCTTCACTGAGCTCCATGCTGGGGCAGAGTCACTGTCAGCAGCATGTGAACAAGCTAACATGAAGGCAGCGTAAGTATATTGTGGCAGTCAAAAGGGATCCTGAGATATCAAGCACTGTGGGACTGGCAATGACAAGGCTGCATGGTCTCTTGTAAAACCGTACATCTAAACTGGTCGTACTGTGTATGACATGATAACAAGAAGCAGATGTAGTTTAAGCATTTATATTTTAACTTGAGGGTGGATAAACCTCACAACTGAGAGCCACATACTGACAGTCATAAGAAATGGACTGCATATCTCAGAATACCGAAGGAAAAACTGTGGTTCCCTAGCGGAAGACAGTATGAAAGGCAGCAATGCACTGCATGATTCCAGGTTTCCTTCAGAGTAGTGTCAGTGAGCAGCATTGTCCCCAGACCACTAACAGGTAGGAGAGCAGAGGGACCACATACATGTCCCCATTGCAAACACAAAAAGGAACCACCTGCTGCTGCTTCTGTTGGTAAGCTGGCAAATACCCAATAAACACACAGACCTTGCCAGCTTTCCCCCAGGTTTTCTGGGGGAAAAAGTAACAAATGGACAATAGTGGATACAAAACATAATGGCAGTTCTACACGTGAACATTTTTGTTCCATCAATTAGGTAAAATTGATGCATGCTTTATGACACGTTGAAGTATTGTGACAACTCAGACAACACTGCAGAGCACAGATAACTTCAGGGTCTGTAAAATGGTTTGCATATGCATAGCTTAAGACCATACTTCAAGCAGCGTAATAGAAAATTATAAAGTGATTTTTAATAGCATAACCTGTAATTTATATTTCATTAACTACTCAAGTTGAATTTTGATACTGTAAAAGTACATTTTTTTCAGCTTTTACTTTCAGCAATCATCAACTTTTTTTCTGACAAGTGGCACGTCTAATTCAATGGCTTTGGTCCCCTGTTTTTAAATAATATTCTGTTTTCCAGAATACCAGTATGACTGTACGTAGACATTTTATAAAACAACCTCGTGACAGCAATTTCAATCAAAAATGAGAAAAAAAATAGAAGACTTTTTTTTTTTAAAAGCACTATGAATAACTGTAACTGCAGCAAGTCAGAAACGAGAAAGGCAAAGCCAGTACTGGGGTACTTGGGCTTCATTCATCCTGAAGTTTGTTACTTGCAGAAGAATTACATGGGCCCTATGTATAGAAGTTAATACTGCAGTAGATCACCATTGCCATCTCCTGGTAAATAAACCATATAACTGTATTCTGAGGCTTTTTCTAAACAGCCATATATTGTACAACTGTAGAGAGATTACACCATAAATAGGCAATAAAGGATTTAGGGTATTTATTGTGAGCCTTTCATTGCATTTTTATTCTTTGCTCACATAAGACCTTTACAAAGAACTGCATTACAGCTGATAAATAGTGGCATTTGTTCCAATGCACTCTTTATGCTGGAAAGAAATACCACTAGTTATGACTCTGTAAATTAAGGAGACGATGGGTATTGTTGAGATTGAAACAAATATCAGGGCTGTTTAAGAAAAATGCACCATAACCAGAACAGATACACTCTCAGAGAGAAGGCATTAGTTTCCAGTATATTTTGATGAGAAACAAATATGGGACTGTGATGTGGTAGTCACAGCCAAGGCAATGTCAAACAACGCCAAGTCACATCATGAAGTGACAGTAGGGACAATGATAATCTGTCATTTGTTATGGTATTTTTAATCCTTTTATTTTCTCACTGTTTTCATTGTCCTACCCATTGTTATTCTCTATTCTGCTCCTTCCCACTCGTCTATGCTCCCTTTTGTCTTTCTGCTGCTAAGTGAAACTGTGTGTGTGTGTGTGTGTGTATATATATATACACACATACATACATTAATGTACACATATAAATAATATCTCCTTTCCTGCTGGGAGAGGTCAGGAGTAGGCTGACCCCAAAGACAGTCTGACAACCCCCCAGAAGTGCTGCTCTGCCCCCCAGCAGCAATAGGTCCTCCCCTTGCTGTGCAATCACTCACAAGCACAGGAGGAAGGACGAGGAGATGTGTCTACAACCCATTACCCCTCAGAGCAGAGGGCAGTTTTCAATGTGATGTTGAGCCTTGGTAAATCATCCTTTCAATCAAATCAGTAAACAGAGAGAAATGATATCTAACCAGCAATAAATTTCAGACAAATTCAGCAAGAAGTGACAGACTAGTCAAATGTCTATGCTTTATACTGCGGTGCTTCTCTCTGCAACAAAGTGATATCCTTTATTTGCAGATGCATACATACTGTCAGCATTGCCACTTAATAGGACATTGGACAACCCCTTTAACAAGTGTTTGCTTTTTCCCATAGAACAGCACTGAACTTTTTGAAGGCAAGGATGCATCGTGAATCATAAAGGTGGGAAAAGACCTCTAAGATCACCAAGTTCAACCAGCAACCCATCCCCACCATGGCCACTGACCTTGGCCCTCAGTGCCGCATGTCCATGGTTCTTAACTACCCCTAAGGATGGTGACTCCACCACCTCCCTGGGGAGGCTGTGACAGTGCCTTGATAGCCTTTTTGAGAAGAAATGTTTCCTAATATGCAGCCTGCAGGAAGAGTGTCTACCTCAGAGCAGCCTCTGCAGTGGTAACAATCCTGTTGTTTTTTCTCCCACCCATCAGCTACACACCCAACACACCAGTAGATGAGGTCAACTGCCAACCTGAACACAAGGATGATAGATGATAGATAGGGCAGAGGTAATTTAGAGCTGCCACAGTGTCAGAAAGAGTGAAGATTAACTGAAGCTCATAAACAGCTGTGACAAGTGGCAGGGTGTAGACACCTGGAGGAAAAAGAATAGCTTGGAATGAGAGTGAGAAAAGGGTCTTGACAGAATTAAAGAGTAGTCTATTTTCTCATCAGCTTCATACCCTCATAAGAGGACTCAAGCTTGGAATCACAAAGGCATTACAATCTGGAGTCCCTAGCAGATTACATTTAATGATCTTAATAGCTATTAAGACCAAAAGAAACTAGAAAATACAAGCTGAATATTAGACTGTCCCAGGGGATGTGGAATCAACACGCAGTGCTAATGGCATCCACAGTCGTTCCTATTAGATTGTGCCTAGAAACTTCTCCCTGAAGCACCACTTTAATTATGTATTTATTAATTTATTTTTATTTGCTTTAGCTGTTCTCCACTCTTTATAAACACACGTGCTTCCTACTGAAAATAATAAAATCATCTCAGTGAGTAAACGGGTACAAAATCTGAGCTCTAATAATGAATGGGTAGAATTGGTAGCATCCTTTAAAAATGGCAGGGAAAAATACAAATGCCCATACTGTGGAGAAGGAGAAGATGAATACAAACTAGAAACTGAGATATATTATACTTCATACAACTGCAGCTGAAAAAGAACAGCCAAGTATTTGCTGAGAAGAGTACACATATCTTAAGGAAATCTGGGACTAAAACACACTAGCAATAAGTGGAAAATGTGATTCCCACCCCCTCACCTGTGATGGTGATACCCCCAACCCCACTTCACTTGTTACATCCACAGAGCCATTTACTCATCCATCACCATCAAAGAAAAATCATTTTACAGTATCCAACCAGGCAAGAGTAGGCAATGTGGACACTGCCATCATGGGCTGGCAAACTTTGGACTCGAAAAATGAAAGTTCAGTGATCCTGCACATCAAGTGCGTGTAGTATAAGAGTAGTGAGTGTTGCAGTTAATTGCTGCTGGTGCTGGTTCATGAACTTTTTGATCTCTGCTTACTTGACAGCACACACATTGACGAATAATGCTTGCTTGTTATCAGCACGTGTTGTAATCAGTAAAAGGGGATCAACTGAAGGCAGACTCAAGTATCATTTGCACTGCTTCCAGTACTAAATTTCCTGTCAAGAAGGAAATAAACTTTGACTACTGTCTTATATTTACATTGGCTATTTCCTTTCAGGAAACCGTCTGACTTGACATGCTAGAGTCATTAACAGCAGCTTGACTGGCATCAGCTCCTACAAATCACCCAGCTATAAAACGTAAAGCGCGGGGATTCCAAGAGTCACGACGTTTGCAGCGGTGTGAGAAGAAATGTGGATATCCTCAGCTCTTCAGGGATTATACATGCTGATACATTACAGATATACACATATACGAGAGAGAGTGCACACTGCAGTCTACACTAATAATCACTTTCCATTTCCAAGGCTATCCATGCATCAAGAAAGGAGAGAAACTCTCTGATCTTTTTTTAATGGTTTTAAGCTCTAAAAATCAGAAGGTGGAAAATATCCCTAAGCAAGTTCTTTGCACACTTCAAGTGAGGGCTGCAAGACTGACCTCCCCCTTTCCCTTGAGACTGCATTTTCAGTAATTGTGCTTAAAATATTTCTGAAAGAAAAAGAGGGGGCAGTGAGAGAGGCAATGAAGATAAAATAATATTTCAAAGACTTACTGAAACACACAGATCAGTGCTGACTGTTCCTCTTATCTTTCTATTTCACATTTTTGAGGATTGGGAGTTTACTATTATGCACTGCATATTTTCTTTAATGTGCATGGATGGGAAGACAAAGATTCAAGCCTTTACTTTCCAAAAGGAGGACATTTTAATACAGTCTTTGGGACAGATAAGTCAAAGGTACATTTGAGAAATGCAGAAAAACAGAATTGACTCTACTATCTAACAAGACCTATATAGCAGGATTATACTCCATGGCTTACAAGAGTATCGATCTGTGTGTACTCCTCAGTGGTGTTACATTCATTTTAACATTGATCTCCATTTCATTATACCACTGCATCATGCACTCTCAGTGTCATCTGAGTGCCACTCTAAAACTGAGTGTCTTCTGTTGCTGTCAAGTTCTACAAATACATAGTGCAGCTTGCAATTCAAAATATCAATTCCAAAGCCTATTTGTTCACACACATACTCCACATTTAAAGTAATACCAAGGACCTACCACGTCTTAACCTCCAAAGAAAGTTAAATATATAGTGAAGAAGACATCTGTAAATGATTTTGCTTGGTGGAATTTTTTTTTTTTTTTAATTTATTTTTTTTGTACTCAGAGCATTGTTTGTGTTGCCTTTCAGAGAAGCTTGAAAATACCATTTCTTTCCCTAACGGCTTCTTTCTATTCCATTTGGAAAACATTGATTTTGCTTTCCCTTGTGATTCTTATGCAGCAGAAGTAAACATGGCTCTGTTTAATATATGTTCAAGTCTGTGCAACGCCATCAAATTCACTATAGCTCTGGGAGGTAAACCAGTCCCTTTGTTGGCTCCTAGTATTGCTACCACACAATGCAAAATACCACCATTCCTACATGCCCAGAGAAGCTACTGGTTTTGTGGATTTGCTCGTGCATGCTTTATTCCTCAAAGCACGTGGCTGGGCACCAGGGCCTCATAAATCCTGATGTCAGCTTTAATAACGTGCTGTTGCTCAGTTGGAGTACAGTTACAGATACAAGGATACATGGTCCAAAAGCTAATTGCACAAACTGTAGTGCATATACACAAGAAAAAATAGCCATTATACATAATGTATTAACAAATCAATACACACACAATCCTGGGCTTATCACCAAAACCTCTGCTCCATGTTATGCTTACCATTCTGCCACTCTAAGCTCTGCTGTCCTCAGGCTTACAATTATGAGGACACAAGCCCATAAAAACCTGCAGCAGCTGCCTGCAGGGATTGTCTCCTTCCCTGCTGAATGTGTTTTCAAGATCATGTGCAGACTTGTTAGTGCCATAATTCTGGACAAAAGACAACTGATCTTGCAGCCAGATAATAATGCCTTCCTGGGGAGCAGGACATCTCCACACTCATACCTCAGCCATTCCACAATAATCAGCCTTGACTTCATTGTGAGATGTAATTCTGAGTCCTACCCTTTGTACTGTTGAAAAAAGGACAATATTTACCCATCAGTGTGGAGGAAAATGGCTAGTTTTACCCTCCTGTATGTGTCACAGGAGATGTGAACTTGGGGAAGAAAAAAAAAAAACACCTATTATACTCTTCGTGGTTCTCAATTTTTTTTCCTCTACAAATTACCTTATTCTGCCTTCATACGAGTCTCCCTTTTTCTTGTCAGTATTTCTACAGTCAACCTATGTTCTCCCAGTCATTCTTCTGCTTTAAAAACAGCAGTGCCACATTTTACTGCTGCCAATCCAAGCCTCAGCACTTCAGCTACTGCATTGTGGACCTTGATCCAATGTATAAAGATGGGAATCTTTCCAAGGACATCCTTAGGCACTGGCACTAGATCAGACACTATATGCAGGGACGAATTTCTCATATCCTTAGGTTAACTTCTAAAAGAAAAAGGCTCTATCCAGCGGGAGAGTTACTTACCAACCTGATATTTTATGCATTGAGCTCCAGAGTGTCGCAAGATGATTTTAAGTATCGCAGCAGACAGCATCATTTCGTACAATGAGTTAGTTCTTTTAAATTGTTACCTCACTTACTACTGAAGCACCTAATCAGGAAAAGAACAAAAAAACACTGTTTATGCACTGCTGTACCACAATGCACTGCTGCTCGCATCTCAAATTCCTTTTCTTTTCTTACAAAGATTAGACCTCAAGAAAAACGGAGCACTTTTGTTTGCATTCACTGCCCTTTTTAATTGAATAGAATAGGAGCTGACAGACTAACACTGCAGGAGACATTATTTCACTGAAACTGCATATAAAAGATTCAGTAGCTGTGTAAATGTAAACATGGAATTTATGGAAAGGTGTCCATCTTTTTAAAAAGGAATGGACGTGCAATTCTGCCCTGCAGTTTTACAGCATTAACCAAAAAGCTTCATTCCACCTGCAGCAGTTACTGTTGTGGGCATTGGCTCACCATGGATACATCGTCCCAAGCAAAAGCAAATGCTGGCCAATTCCAAAGACACTACTTCAGACACATTCAGTATTTCCTCATTGAGTCTGAAAATGTGTGCAAGGCTACCCACATAAGGATGGGGGCTTGTGGTGGCTGCATGTTCTGCATTAAGATACTGAATCTGCTAATGCCAATCCTACGTCAAACAACTTGGTCACCTCTGCTGGTTAGCAGAGCATCCTTTTCTCTAGGTTGTGCCTAAATGATGGTGGAACTGAAGAGGAGGAAGAGAAAAAAAGATGTCATTTCACAAATGATTCAGTTACAGCATTCTTCTCTCTCTTCCCACTTATTTCTCTGAGTATCTGACAATTGAGAAAGGTGCAATTATCTAAAATGAAGAAACTGCAATATTAAAAGAAATAGACTTTTAGTGGAGAGATTGAACATGAAATTTCAAAGGATCATTCATCAATGTGTTGCTTACATGCTAGAGGTAATCTCTGAAAATCACTAGAGTTATACTACTGGGAAAAGACAGCGATTAATGAGATCCTGCCTCTGAAGGACACATTTTAGGTGAAAAGAAAAAAGTAAAACAGACAAGTGGCACGAGCAAATGAGACTTTCTCTTAATTGAGGTCATTGTGGACTAGATCACAGATGGGTTATAGGACCACACAGTGCTGAAAAAACATTCTGGGATTTCATGCTCTTTCAGTTTGTGAATACAGCAAAGAAATGACCAGGCTACACGGTCGTCATAGCAATGTAAACAGTTATTTAAAACACAGGTCTAATGCTGGGGAAAATTGCATAGCCAAGGCTCTAAGCAATAGTATATTGCACAACTAGGTCCTCCCATTCCTACTTTTCAGAAGTCTTAAGTTCTGCTGAAGAAATATAACCACTTTCTTTCCATCAGCATACAGCCTTTGTGTATGCCTCAACATTTCAACACTTCTTTGAATTTGCAATCTGCCTTCATTTTACTTTTATTACCACTTGTCATCCAACTTAATCCATGGATATCTTATTTCCCCTGACTCCACTATTTCAGTTTCAGAACTCTGCAATTGAGAGAGCTGTCTGAGGGGCTCCAACTGAGCCCTGGAGAAACATACACTCCTGTCCCACAATTATGGACTTCATTAAGAACATATTTAAGTGCAGAAATGAAGTTAGGGTGCACATATCCACAAAGATGATCACTGCAAATGAATTAAATCAGTGAAAGCAGCAACAAATCTTTACCAAAATAGTTGCCAGGCTCCATTATGGTACACTCTTCCATTACATTCACAGCTCCCCAGAACCAAAATGACTTTCAAAAGTTAACTCATTAACAGTTATCTTAATAACAACTTTTGGACAATAATGACTGTACAGGACTGCCTGGGTGGACATGGACATCTGCTGCACGTTCAGAATCAACGGCTGATGAACTCTCAGCTCTATGTTTGGATGTGTGACACTCTATTATAATAGACAGTCAAGTAGCATTAATTTAACTAATTACCTACTCTTCCACTCTAACATTCAGCCAAATTAGCTCATGACAGAAGGAAGATGCACAAAGACGAGAGGAGAGAAAGGAGATGTGTAGGAGAACAAACTGAGGGGAAGCTTTCAGCATTTACAAAGCCCTTCCTCAGTGCACCACTAACACTTGTCACCAGAAGAGAGGGAAAGCTCTTTTCTTTTTCTGTGAAACCAGGGGTCTCTGGTAGTCCTTTGTTTGGGTGCAAACAAGAAGCAATTCAAGTCAACTGATTGGAATTTCCTAGCTATAAGGCCAAATAAAGAAAGGGAGCATTTCCTCCCATGATAACTGCATCCCATCCCTTGGATTGTTGCTTTCCCTTTCCCTCGCAGCAGGTACTGAGAACAATTCTCACCTCCAGCACTGAAGGAAGCAGAGCTTATTTGGAGAAAGAATTAAAACCAAAGCAAAGAATATCATTACAGCAGTGCTCACTGCTCCTGCTCTTTTTAATGTGGTGCTGGCATTTTCATTATAAACTCATATTTTCAGTTTTTATAACACAATAATAAAAAGTTGCTGAGGGCTAAATATTGGCAAGCAGCTCTGCTTGCCAAAAATGAAGCATTTCCACAGCATGGAGGGAGGGCAAGAGTCTCCATCTCTGCTTATTTCACTGGGAAAGCAACTCTACCATCATCAGTTCTGTACCAACAAGCAGCCCCTACCAGAGCCTTTGCACAATGTGCCAGAGGGCTCATAGCCACATGCAGTTGCAAGCACAGCTCGCAGCTCCTAAGTCCAGAAGAAATCAAAAGATCAAATTTCCCCCAAGCGTCAGGTATATTTTCTTTTTGTCTTAGATTTTGAACCAAAAAAAGAAAAAATATATACCCCATTGATGCTACTCACCATAGCCCTCCAGGTGTTAAATGGCACTTGTACGAAGCAGAGCCACTTCTCTGCAGGATGGATGGAACACAGTGCAGGACTGGGAGCTGAGTGCTGCCTGTAACAGAAGGAAGAAAAGTGAGGAATATTGCTGAAGTGACATACACTCTTGTGTAGGGAATAGGAAAAGTTTCATTAAAAAAGAGACAAGTAGAACAGCCTCCACTTTTTTCACATTTTCAGATGGAAAGTGTAACTATACATATCCATATATTTTTTAAGAACCCAACTCTGCGACCTTGCTATGACCTTATCACTCTACTGTGATAAAAAATGAAATACAGCGAAATAACATCTAGCAGAAATAACACAAAGACAGAACCAGAAACTGCTGTCACCTCACACCCATTCCCTCTCTTTTCTTACAGCTCAGTGCTCACATCTGCATGAATGGCTCCCCAAGTTAACAGCTTTATATCAGAACTGTGCTATTTTAGACACGCTATTTATAAGCTGCTTTTTAATGTAAAATTAGAATTTCACCAAAAACAACCAAACAAACAAACCACCAAAAACAACAAATCAAGATTTTACTAAGAAGAATATCATGCCAGGACAAAAATAAGACAACAAATGCAGGCTATACTTCATCCAAGGCTCTGTCTTGTTAAAGATCTAAGTGGTGTATACATGCCTTTGTGGTGTGATGCAGTGGTTACCATGGAAATCCTTATTTTTTTTAAAGTTTAGTGAAGACAATGCAGACACACACATAAATAACCTGAGTCCCTGGCAGGCTAAATTGTACAGTGGCAGACCTGAACACATTTACATGTTGGTTTGTTTGCTTGTTTCTTGTAAGCATATATTCTTCTCTAACAAGTCTTCATGAAGAAAATTTAGTTTATAATTGCACGTGCTGCCGGCTGATATTAAATTACATAACCTTTAAAGTGTCATAATCTATGGTTCCTGAAAGAGTGACCCAAGTTGGGGTAGATGAGAGTTTCCTGAAGCATTTCTTGTGCTAAAAGTTGAGTTATTTTTTTATTTTTTTTTATTTTATTTTTTTTAAGTTTTGCAGGAACATCACTGGAGATGTTTATACCACAAAGATTCTTAACAGCTTCAATAACACAATCAGAAATTTAGCTTGGAAAAAGCATCAGCCATAGGCCTGCCTGATGGATCTCATACATATGTGCAAGCCTGGAAACCAGAAAGTTCAATTCTGTCTTGATTAAGGGGGAAAAAAAAAGAAAAAATAATATTCTTAAATTTGATATATTGATATATTATTGATAAAAATATATATATATTTTGTGAGAAGTGCTCGATAGCATACAAGTGCCTGCACTGGGCCTGACCAAAGCTCCAGATAATGCAGTATCTTGTCTCCAGCAATGGACGAAACAAGACAGCCATGAAAGAGTCTCAGCACCGGGCAGACAGGGATGAAATACTCCAGCCAGGCGCTACCCAGCCTCCAGCCATTTACACTTCACAGACATCCTGGGCAGGCAGTTTCTACTCTGCTCAGCAGCCTCACTGGATTTATTTCCATAAGCTTGTCCTTGAAGCCCAATAACCTTTCAGCTTTCTCAGCATCCCAGGGCAAGAAGTCATAGGACTGAGCCTCTGCAGTAGTCGTTACAATATTGTAATAAATGTAATGCTGCTTTGATGAAAGGCTAAATGACTAACTCAGCTAATGACTGAACAGAAATAATATGCTATGTACTGTCAAAGGTGGGTTTAAAATGCTTGAACAAAATGAATGGAGGAAGTCAGTGAAAGGGCATATTTAGCTGAGTGGCTTTTAGAGGCTCCTCTCTAGGGTAATAGATCATACCTTATGAGCAAGTTCTTGGAGAAACCAACGACACAGCTCTCAATAAAGCTAATAAACTGAAGCTACTTTCCCTAGCCCTCTTGCTTTGTCATGGACAGAGATTACTACTTGGAATTTTGCAGTGAAAGAATATCATCTCATGTCTTGATTTGCCTTATACTGGACAAACAGGATCTCTCCACAACGATGTTTAGCTCATAAGGATGAATATGGCACCCCCAGGCTCCCACTTATCGTTTAATCCAGTGCATATAGGTGCTGCTCTATTGATGAACAAAAAGACTGCCCCCACTTGAAGATCTGACCACTTTCAATTCGTAAAGGTTTGAAAATGAATTTGAAAGTAACACATCTTTCAACATTATGTAACTGAATTTCTATGCAAGCTGTGTGAAATACGGGAAGACAGCCTTTTTTCTGTCCTCACAACGCCTGTCGCCCTGACTGCTGTGTGAGAGATTTTTAAAGAAACAGACCAGCAGAGAACATCTCACTGTTCTGTATTTTACAGGGAGAATAACACATTCCTTCCAGCTGTCCTTATTAATTTATAAACAGCCATGATCCGAGGTTGTTCTGGTCATTCCAATTTATGATCAGAATAAAATTACTCTCAATTGAGAGAAAAAAATACCTCTGCTCCAAAGCTTCATAATAAGTGATAAGTGTTCACTGGACCGTAATTATGTCTTTCAATTTTTCCTATGCCGTTCCAGTGTTTTATTTATTATTTTTTTTTAATATAAGCTTTTTAATTAAGCTTTAATCTTCACAGCACTAAACTAAATTAAAGTATCTTTATAGTGTTGCTTTGGTAACTAGTGGAAGGAGGAAAATTACCTTATCTGTTTTTTCACCATGTTGCAACTGTAAACATCTCAGTTGTGGTCTTTAATCTGCTCACTTTCACTCAAAAATAAAAATTAAAAAAGCAGTCACACCGAAACCAGTTATCACTGCTGGAGCCATAAAGGGCCCACAGTCCTCCAGCGGGATCTCACTGTGCAGCCAGGAACACTTTGCTCAAGGAGATTTAAATACAAACTAATTAAGCAGGACACAAATAAGGCAGACCTGAGTGAAACAGCAGTATCCATCAAAGGAAGTTCCCACCTTCTTACCCTCCGGTTCCTTCAGCAAAGAAGCTGTAATATGGCAAGTTATATATATAACCTCCATATGAGGTTCTGGAAGCTTCCTGCATATACACACACCTTTAAAATCTATCTGCTACTCTTCTGCAAAGTCATTGCCCCGTTTTCTATCTGGACAAAATATCACACAACAAATAGAACTGACCCAATTCATTGCCTAAATATGACCTCATGTTATGACAGAAATTGGCTTGAGACATGAAAACACCTGCAATAACTGAAAAGCCCATGCAGCTCAAGTATTGAGTTGTGGAATGGGTAAGAGGAAGCAAGTTATTAGACCTTTCTTTTAGTATCATCAGAACTGTGGTAAGCACTCCTCACTTTCAGAAAGAAAAAAAAAGTTTCAGAAGATCACCTTACAAAATGTTACAAGCCCACAGGGCACTGTCGACAGCAGCCCAAGCTTCTGCTGCCTCTTTGGGAGCAGCCCCCTGGACTGAGCAGCAAACAGCCATGTCATCACACTGATGTGTGCATCAGCATCATCTGAAGGCACAGCAGGACATCGCGCATCTGTACAGATAAGCTTATCCAGCCACAGGACATAAAACAGCACACATCCCATTGCCCTGGCTCGGCTGCTGATGCAAATCCTTCCCAGCCAAAATCCTTTCCTCCAGTTCTCATTTGCAAGGGACAAACATCCAGAGCCTGACAGCTTTGGAGAGAGGACAGACTGCAGGCAAAGCACTACGGAAAAACCCATGCACGTGCACAGCTGGCTTTATTAATGCTTAAAAAAATAGAAAAAGAAAAAGGTTCAGGTAATGAAAGGGCTAAAATGTGCAGAAGTCCCCCAAAAAAGCCATTCTACAGCTCTGATTGCAACTTGTTTTGAATTTTCTACTTATTTCTCACTAAATCAACATGAAACATCAAAGCCCATAAACCTAAGGCATATAATAAAACGTTGTCTAACAGTGACAAAGTCAGCATTCACCGAAGGTACATCTCCCACTTAGAGATCCTAAAACTGAGTCTGAGCTGAGAATGACAGAACAGGCAGCACTGAAATCAAGTTGGCAACTGGTGAAATTTCTGTTTTCCCATTCTGATAGACAACAAAATGGTTGAGTTTCAATTCATTTAGAGACGTGAGAAGGATGTCAGAAAAGAGAATATACAGATTAAAGACCTAAGAACTGTCAGCCATTGAACGTAAAAGAAGAAAGAAAAGATATTTTCCACCTTTCTTATGATGTGCTGGAAAAACCTTTTTGCTCAAGTCCCGTGCATTGCATACCTATCTTAATCTTTCCCAAGCAAACCATGGAAAAACAGATTCTTAAACTAAGATTAAATGTTGGCCTCGTAGCATAGTAATTAAGTATGAACTAATTAAGAAAAAAGAAGTCCAGTCATACAGTGATCACAAAGAGGACTTTTCCCCAGTGTACATTACCCCACACATCCTACTTAGAGCCATGTAAGCAGATGAGCTTATCGATCTCGCTGAGAACAAATGGAATCTCTTTCTCACGTAATGACTTTTTCCCCTAAGGAACGTTTGAATGTAAGGTATATTTAAGCAGCACTTGAGCAAAATAAAATTACTCTGTTCAGCACACAAATTATTTCAACAACATACCTGCGTCTGTAATCAAGCCAGAGGCTGTTTGCTGATTGCTAATTGTTGCCATCATTTTTTTTTCACGTAGGAAGAAGCAACAGTCCTATAAGCAAGTGCCAACAATGGTCTCAATGGGTTGGGGTAGAGTGGCCATTAGAAATCAGTCAGGGCAATGGCTGGGTGCCACTGAGTGTGTACTTAGCAAACATAATTATTTAGAACCTCAGTGTGCTTCCATGTGTCCTGGTTATTGCTGCCACTGCGTAAACAGCAAACATAACTCTCGCTGAGCAGGGACCCGGGCTGCAGACTGAGGGCAATACATTAACCTACAACTAAAGTGCTTTCCATCAAGAGCATCCCACAGGATTTGATATGATCCATGAATTATAAGAGCAACAGTGGTAGCAGCTGGATTCCAGCTGTTCACCCACTGACAGATGTTCAGGGCCTAAGTTTGCAGCACACTGTATTTAAGTGAGATCCTTTTCCCATCCAATAGAACAGTGATTTCAGAGAGGACAGCCTCGTCTGAGAGCAGCTAAAAAGGCAGAAGTACAGCAACTCAGTGGTTAAGGCAGCTCCCCAGATATTTCTTCTATAGCATACACTCAGCAATTAGACATCCCCATGAAAGGCAGAAAACTAACACTGGCTTTGGCCTTCATGGAGAAGCATCTCTCTTCTGCTGTATGTTAGCATCCCGCAAAACATGCTTACAATTTTAAAATACTAACCATTGAAAAAAAAAAAACAGATTTCATATTAATATTTGACAGCCAGACTGTATAGGGAAAGGTTTTCTCTTTAATATATGTCACCTTTGTAATATTGTCCTGAAAAACTATCCAAGGAAGCGTGTATTTAATACAGTGAGCTCTACTGCATTCTCCCTATTTTCAATCTTTCCCATATATCTAATTATCACCTTTTCAGTAATTGAAGAAAATTACTACGCCAATAATATTGCTTTTCCTTTGCTGAAATAATAGAAATCAAGAAGCAAATTCAGGAGAATCCCATTCCTAAGGGGTACTGGATTACCTCTGTCTACCAAGAACTCCCGGACCATGGCCATTAAAAGCTATTCTGTAGATGTTCCATGGTGATGCAAACAAGTTTGGCTATTTGAAACCCCTTGCTCTTTTGCTGCAAATTCTCATTCAGAACATTGTGCCTCCCCTATCCTTAGTTCCCATTTTCTTCTTCTATCCTTCTATTCATAATGCACTTAAGTTTATTTTTAGCCCCAATAAAGAAGTCTCTCAACATCATACTTTCATAATTTTTCTCTTCCCAGCTGCTGTATTGTAGGGGAGGTCCTATTAGAAACTCATGCGTAGCAGTTTAGTCTCCCTGCAACCTCAAACAACTGTTCCACAAATGTGATACTTTGCCTAGTAAATTATAATGTGATTTTCCTGTTAAATACATTTATTCTGTGAGATAATTGTCAGAAATGTAAGATGGTCATCAAACTCCCCCTTGTAGTTAAGGAGTTTCCAGGCAGAATCACAGATTATTTTGTTGCTGCTGCAGTTATTGTTTTTGCAGTAAAGATGGGACCATCTGTTCTTTTGAAGATGTGCCAAATCAGTTGAAAATAATTCATTCAGGTAGTCAGTGAACCGCAAAAGCTGATGGTTTAAGGATTCAGGGAGGTTTCAACAGGGAACACCAAAGCACTTTGCCCAGCTTAGCTTAGATTTTATTTAAACAGGGGCCTCTATGGAGTTCAGAAATGTAAAAGCTACACAAGAACAATCCTCTCATTCTATCTACCTCATTCTCATACAAACCTATCGCAACAAGAATTAACAGCTATATATCATAACTAGCTTACACTACTCAAAGGATAACTATAATAACAGTGACCTTAATATTGTCCTGCATGTCAGAAATATGCTGAATGTCCAAGTCATGGCTGTTTCATAGTTGTTTTATTTCACCATTTGTTCCTCTTTTGGCAAAGACCTGCACTGATAGCCATATGTAGCATGAGTATTGATAGCAAACATCTCACTGCTGGGGACAGCAGTTGTAGTGCATGAGAAACAGAACAAGCAGAGAGCAGGAAGGAAAGACGTGTAGAGATGGGATTAGAGCTCTTACGTGTATCTAGAACTCCTTGGTCAGTTTAGACAAGATGGCAACATGCCTGGGAAGTCCTAACACAAAAAAAAAATCTCACCTGAGCCCTCCTCACCCATCATCACTTGTTATGGCCTTCTGAATAAAGAACTGTAAGTTAATATTAGAAGGTATCTGACAAAGAAGAATTTCTGGGGATTTCTCTGCTATGGGTCTTATAATGACAAAGAAAAGTCCACATGAATTTGTGATGTAGTCAGTTAACTTAATATTACTCCCAGCGTTGTGAAAGAAACAATAATAGCTAAATATAGTTTATTTCCTCACCTTTTAAACAGATCAGGATCGTACTTCTTAAGTAACAAAAAGTACGTGGCAGTGCTTTTTATGTAATAGATTGAAAATAACTGAGCACAAACATGACTGATATTAAACAGTGCTTAAAGGTAACAATGAGAAAAGCAAAGAAATAACATGGCATACAACCAAACTGCATTACACCTTCCCAAGCTGTGACAACAGAACATTCATTACAATGTTGTTAAATAGCTATTCTATCAGTAGTGGTAGCATTACAATGCAGTAGCTTAATTAAATGAAGTTTCTTTCATCCTTTATTTATTAGATTTTCAGGCCACACAAATGAAAAAAAAAAAACAAAAAAAGATTTGCAGCTCTAATAAAGTACCGTCATTTCCATATTTCTTTCATATATTAGTAATCTGTTAGCTAATGTGCATTTGCATTTTCTATATTTTAGTCCTGATAGATTGGTATGTTACTGCAAAACACAAAAACAGAGAGCAAATCAAAATATTTACAACATACTATAATTTCCTGTACAGCTTAATGTCATAATTAAGTAACAGCTACGCTTATGAATTAATTTGGTATGTTTGCAGGTCGTGTGGACTTGTGGTTTATTTAAACTACAATTTTCACAAGAGTTATTAGCCACTGTTACAATCCTACATGCTAAAAATGATTTCAAATAACTTCTCTGTATAACATACTGGATTTGAAAGTCGCTTTGTCTCAGATCTTAGATACAAATGCCTCTTCCTGCTGAATAAAGAACACCAGATTCTCACTTCAGGAACTGTGATTCAGCAGATATCCTAAATAAAACCTGTCAATGGTCAAGAACACACTGTTATCTCTACATCATCCTCTCTGCACTTTAAACTATTCTTTTTTAATTAAAAAAAAAAAAAAAGAATCTAGATTTCTCTGTATATTTATACTTTGGTTGGTTATTTTTAGGCAGATTGGGATTTGTGTTGTGTGAAATAATCCCACTGAATACAGATAAAGAGGACAAAGGAAGCAGAAGGGCAGAATTCAGCTCATCCCCACTTCCTGCAGCACGATGTAGGGCCACATGCCATATGTTCTCTGTAGAGTGCTGCTTCAGCAAGGCTTTCCTGGGGCTTTCCCCTTTCAGATTTGGGATATGAGTCTCCCACACTGAGCCAGCCCCTGTGCTGTGTGCCACCTCTTCCTTTTACACTGCTGCTCAGCCTTTACCTGTTCACCCAAGATACTGATCACCCACTATGGATGCAAAGGGAAAAGCATGCACATTGCTTTTCATATTGATCTTGAGACAAGATGCTTGCCCATTAATAGCAAGGATAATGCACACACACAAAGTGCAGTATTTTGTGATTTAGAAGTCAAGAAAACTATTTGAGCTTGGCTAGGGCACAAGCTCAGCACAGTCTGAACAGAAGCCTGTTCCAATGTAGAATTTGGCATTACTTTAGGACTGGCAACTTAAAAATACTTAAATACTCACTGGCAGCAAACTTCTGTTTGAAAGAAGTGGCTCCTCAAGGTACTTGTGGCAGGAAACTAACTACAGAAAACATACAATTTTCTGCTTGAGTGAAGAAAAGATGAGCAATGTATAGGCTGGTGTATTAAGTTAGACTGCCTATAAGTTAGTTGAGTTGGTCTCTGGCCTCAGGTTAGGAGAGAAGAATAACAATCCCTGGTTAACACTGGAGAGAAGGTGTACTTGAAGGTTTTATGGATCCAACCCCCACTGATTTTTATTCAGATAACTGTTTCAATAGCAGACAGCTTGTGATCAAGTCCAGGTCTTACGCACTGCAACCATGACTGAGGGCTACAGTCCTTTAAATAAAACTGGAGTCATCAGCAGCATCTTAAAAGAAATGGATTCATTTCCAGCCCACATCAATTCCAGTTAAATAAGATTGTCAGCATAACAACTTCCTGGCTGCATGTAGCCCACAGTTGGCAACGTCAGAGGGTTAATAGGCATTTAATTTCAGTTCAAAAGCATAGTCCAGTAAATGACTTCATCGGGCAACTCTCATTAGTAAAAAAATCTACAGCCACACATTCTAAGCAGTAGAACTGATGCCGCATTCCAGCATTCTGGAAGTGAGTATGGAATGCCTACACCTCTTTGTATACGAATTGGACATCACTATTCACAGTAACTCAATGCGAATGCACACATGTGCAAATCAAGGGAACTTTTAACTGAATAGATAATTATGCCATAGGGAAAAAAATTAAATTCATCCTGTAATTTGTAACAGTTGCACTTACACAAAATTGACAGCTCTGGCGTAGCAATGACACAAATCAGCATCGATAAAATCATTAAGTTTCAAGAGTGCAAGCAAATACTTAAGGCAGAAATCTAATCAGCCTTTCTCAGAGGACAAATTCCCTTCAAATGCCTTGGGATGTCTTCAAAAGGCATTGAAAATCCATGCCTTTGGAGAAGAGGATAGCAGGAAAAGCTTTTCAGTAAACGAGAGCGTCTGCTGAAAAAGTATGGGCAGCCTCAGTCAGATGTTCTGCAACAATACAAGAAGCGCAACCATGGGACAGACCCCACATGGATTTAAGAGGTTGTTGCTCAGCCATCTGCTAAGCAAATGTTCCAAAAACACATTCATCCATCCCAGCGCAGAAGGGAGCAAGATTGCAGAGAGCTTTTCCACATACGCGAGGAGCAAGCAGGCACGTACCACGGGAGTGCCTTGTGCTTTCCAGAGCACCGAGGTTGATCAAGCCTTGTTGGAAACAGAGCTAAAACAGGATAATGGAATCTTATGTGCTTTAGTTCCTTACTATTTTCTGTTTGCCAGAGGCTCAATCAGTGTAAATAGCAAGCTTTGTTTGTTACTTTTTTATTTTACTTTTGGAAAAGAAAAAACACCGGTTGCAAAAACATACATTGCATTTTAACCTTAATGATGTTGAGCCCAACACTTTAAAGTGTTCATTTCGCTACCAGTTACCTGTTTTGACCCAACACCTACCTATCACAAGTGCAATTTAGAAAAATACATTATTTAATTAATGTCGTCCATTTGTATGCACAATAACTCCCATTTGTATGCATACAATTCACTCGGTCTGTGGTCTCTAGCTGGCAAATAACACCACTTAACAGCTGTTAAATAGGGTAATCACCTGTTGTTATCCGCAGGTAGCTTTAATTCAAATGTTAATTGCTCTCAGCGCTCTACTTACAAACCTGCCCCAATGTCAAATACCGAGCGTGCTGCACCAGATGGATGGAGGGCTCAAATGGATTGCATTTGTCCCTCTGTAGGAAAAAAGCAGAATTATATAGAACTCTGCTACCCCAGAGTGCCACGAGGAAAGGATGGCACAAGAACTGAACAGCGATTGTCTTTCGGATAGCAAGAATTGTTGGGAAAAGGAATGAATGAAAGGACTGCAAACAGGACGTTAAGAGATTGCCTGAGCTGGTGCTTCAGCTTGCTTACTACTGGAATGGGTTAACGTTCACTGTCTGTGAAATCAAACTGAGAAAATTCAGAAGCAGCTGTTGCAGATGTACACCAAGGTCAGCCTAAGCAGATAGGAAATGAAAAATAAACTGCCTGAACAGTTCAGATATTTGCAAAAAATCCAACTGGAAATAACAAAGTCTGATACAGGTAAGCTCATTTTTGAGAGAATTCTTCACAAGAACACACTCAAATGTTGCTCTCTTTAGCACAGATACCTCAAAAGTGCACTGTGCTACTTACTCCTCACAGCAAGGAACTTCCAATTATTTTTTTCTAATTTGTCTCCAGTTTACCCAAGCTCTCTGAAGGCACAGTTTCATGTTGTGCTTAATTTCATCAAGCTGCATGTAGCTGCTAAAAGTGATGGCTTAATTCTGTTTCCTTTCCCCTCTTAACTCCATTGACATGTCCCTCACCCTTTCCCCGTATTAGATTTAATCATTCATCGTGGCTATAGAATGTGACTCACCGATCCGATGGGAAACTAATTTATTTGGAGGCAAGATATATGGGTGACAGTCCACTGTCAGACTGGATTAAGCCTGGCGTGGAACACTGCCCTGAATTGTCCTGTGTTTTTTGCTGCTATACAGAGAAGTTCCTGGTTGCACAGCTGTAGGCTTTATTTTAGATCCCACGACTGTAAAAGGGCCATTCATTCAGTAATTCTGTCGGATTTTCACACTGTACTAGAATGACTTTCCTGTGGTGCTCACTGAAGGCATGCTTTTTGTAGGGAATAAGGCAATCCATCAGTTGTTTAATAGCAGAATCTCTTTGCTCAGTTTCTACCCTTTGATCTGCTCAGTTTAAATAATTCCTTTAGGTGCCAAAACTCCAGCCCCAACAGCCCGCATCTCTGGAGGGTATATGTCTTGCCACTGAAGTCAAGTGTCAACTTCTGGGAGAGATTACTAGCACAGGGCTACTTTTCCTGCCCCCAGTGTATTTCCTAATTAAATAAGTGATAAACATCAATATAGATGAAATCTGGCTCTGAGAAAGGAATTAAAGCATATAAAAACCAGGTATTAGATTTGTAAGAGGCATGGATTTCGTTCTGAGCTCACTCCAAAGGGCAGAGCCCTGACCTTGGAGAAAAGGAGCTGTTCAGAATCCCCAAGCATAAATCTCAAAAGAAATGTATGAGGTAGTGCCCAGTTCTCTGATATTGTGCTCATGCTAAAGTGAGGGAGAGATGAAAACTGTGACCTATTAAACCCAGTTGACTTCATGCCTTGGTGCAATTCTTCAGTGCCGTAATTGAGCTGAACTTTCAGTAACAACACCTCTGTGAATATTCATTTTATCAAAATCAATTATTTCAAACATCAGGAGGAAAGAACTCTTTGAGTAGTTACAACTCAATTTAACGTATATTTCATTTTGAGGACTGTTTTTTGTTTTGCTTTCTATCTCTTGCTTGCAAGAAGGGGAAAAAAGGGACAGTTTCATCCTCACAGCAAGTGCTAATGTATGGATTATTCTTCCTTCCAGATTTTTCTAGAAATGAGTCATGACAATGCACAAGTGTAAACACAAACTTTTTCAAGAGAGGAAACGAAAGTACATATCCCACTGTCTGGGTAGTTTTCTCCTTTCTGTTACTGCACGTTCAAAATATCGGCGGGCACCACATAATCCCAACCTGCGTGACAAGTGCATTATGTCTGATTCTCTTTCAGACGGAGAATAGAAAAATAAAGGAGGAAAACATAGCTGTAACGTTTTGCAAAAAAATAGTTATGTGTAAAAGCATATTTTAAATATAAAAAATATATATGCTTACTCAATCTTGCATGACAAAACATCCAAAAAGCTGAGTGGATAAATAAATGCAACTCTTAGTCTGCAAGTTCAAAACCAACCCACATTACCATGTTATTTGATCAAAACTTGAAAACATAGTAGTCTACTTATTTCTTTAATTTAATATTGACTGTATTACCAAAAAGAAGCCAAAAATCCTAGAGATGTCTTTTTTGTTCTTTTTCATGAAAAGGTACATAACTTCGTTTTTCTTCCCAAAGGTCACATCAAAGGTATCATTAAGTACATTCCACTCTGAAACCATGAAATAGAACAATTTAGTCTTCCATCACTAATACTAAAAGATTAAAGATGGCTTAAAGTAAAGATATGAAGAGATGGGAAAAGTGAAACCTCTGGGACAAACCACAGCTTTTAGTCAATTCCTGAAGTCACAACTCATTTTGTTATGATTTACATGAAGCTTCTTCTATCATTTGTATTACTGTACAGATTAAGAGCCTTACTCATACCCTTCCTTTTCTCCTACAGGTTAAGTTCAATGATTACTTTGGCTTATACTGAAGTCATGTAGTTAGTATAATTCATTCAGGACATAAGCTCATTGGAGAACCCAATGCTTTGAAAGTCTGTTGATGGTAATTTTAATTCCAGAAAGCATCAAGCTGTATCATGCAGAATGTGACACAACTATTAAACAACGAAGATCGTTTCTCTATACTATCAATCAGACCCATATTTTGTTTCCCTAGAGTCACACAAGGAAGAATGCATCAACTTTCAGAAAATCTGACAGAAAGATGAAAAATGGAAGTTTCAAAAGCAGGCTTCTCTCAGGATCCTCTATTTTTCACGCTACTAGAGATTAATTAACACTCACCAGGTTTAGGGTCGTTCTTGACAAGAAAACAATGGTGAAATGCAGAATACAAAACTACCCTGAAACAGCAGACTGGACCTCCACCTTAACCAAGATCTGATACTCTGTGTAGAAATGAGGCTATGGGCACAGGTGTTAGGTCAAATGATTATTTTCCATTTACCCACACATTTGCAGAATGCTAATATGAAGTTGAAAGATGATTAAATACATAAATAGGAAGGCACAACCTGAGAGCTCTGTACTGATGTTCCCTAAGAATATTGAGGGCGATGAAAGACATTTCAGGGTGAAAGATCATTCTGCCTGCTTTTCAACATCTACAGCACACATAGTCCTTTAAGAACACCTCTCCTATTAGTTCAGAATTGGTAGCAAGCCTATTCTATTACTTTTAATTTCAAACTTTAAATTTATACTGCAAAATGAAGTAGGGTTTTCTCTTTCTCTGTCATTTAGTTTGGGAAAAAACAGACTGAGATGTAGGAAGATCCTGACACAGAACTTTGTTATTTTCATAGCTATCACTGACCTCAAAAACTCTTCTGAAGTAAATGGCAAAGCACAGAACAAAAGAAAATTCCCTAGTTGCCATCAAACATAGCAGAGGCAACGCAGTACGAACAAGGCAAATCTCAAACACAATCATGAAGTACCCATGCAATGGGATTACCAAGGCAACAGCCAATGTTAAAACACTGGGAACAGGTTGGTTTTTTTTTTGTACAGTAGATTCCTGATATGAGGAACCCAAGGTAAATGAACAACCGACAATGAGGGGCATACAACCATAAGAAAAATTGATTTGGGGAATAAAATTAAGGATTAATTATGTAATTTAATACACAAGTATACTATTAGACCTCAGAAGATTTCAGGTTTCAGATTAAAAGGCATCCTGACTTGCAATTTTATCTACTTGCATTTAATAATCTACTCATGTCAATGAATGTGGAGTAAGCACAACTTTAAAGCCAATTCAGTTAACAGAGGTGAGTTAAGCCATTTCCACTAGTTTTGTTCAAAAATTCTGACAGAAGATGGGAGCAGTAGTTGATAAAGAAGAGAGACATGACAGCAGTTCTGAAGACTAAGACAGCACAAAGAGATGAAAAGAGAGCAGAGAAGAAATAAAAAAAACAGAACAGGACATAAAAGGGCAGGAATCATGAGATGGATGTTTAGAAAGGATGTGCATCTGTTGAGCCATCTCATACAGGAGAGTGGGGAAGCAAGTAGATGACAGCAGAAATTAACTGAAAAGTCTTTTTTAAGAGGATTAGGTGGCTGGTGGGAAGAATCTACCTACTTTACATTCAAATCAAACACTTCATTAAACTCGTGATCCTCCATTTGATTGTGGTCTGCAAGTAGTCAAAAGCTTTCATCACATTTCCAAAGCTGCTCCATCTCCTCTAGTCAGGAATAGCTCAAGGTAAACTGCTCACATTCTCCCCTCCTGGAAGTGCATGGAGCTGTTCCTGAGCTGTACCTTGGGAGATGGACACTAAATATTAAGAGGTCTGGTCCTAGGGAGCAATAGGCCTGCCAATTAATTTGCCTTGTATTGGGCACAACTTCTTTAACATTTATTGTATCTGCAGACTTCTATTAAAACAATTTTATTGTTCATTGTTGGCTAAGCTGAAATACGAAAAACAGCACAGAACAGATGCATAATTCAGTAAAAAGACCAGAATGAGACTCAAATATCCCATGTCTGATCACTTTTAACACTGGGCTCCTAAAAAATGGATAAAACTCTTAAAATGGGCTCCTAAGCCATGACCTTACCAGCGATCACTTTCACAAAAAGTGATCAATTAACCTCAGTATCACCATTCTCATTTGACATTATTAATGTTTAAACTCACGCCCCCCCAAATTCAGTCCGTTTCTTGAGGTTTCAGTGTAATCTGCAAAAAAACGTGTAGACAAACAATTGGCTTGGTACAAACAACTGCAGAGAGGAGGTAGATCTGAACTTTATGTTATTGCTTCTAATAGGCTAAAAACTAACAAACTTTTCCTCATACCTAGAGAAGTAGTAAACTCCTCTTTCTCAAGGCGGTACCTAATTTTACAAGTAGCCCTTAATGTTCTTGAGTTGACACTCTTCTTTAACAAGTGTTACTGAATTATAAAATTATCCACACTACTGTAGCTCTGTGTTAGGGGGGAAGCAAGCACATGCATGTACACTACCTCAGAAAATACATGAAGGAGGAGAAGGTACTCATGACCAACAGAATCATAGCATCATAAGGCTGGAAAAGACCACTTAGATCACTAAGTCCAACCTCAAGCCATCCCCACCATGGCCACTGAACACGTCCCTCAGTGCCACATCTCTAAATTCCTGAATGGAACCCTCCTCCAGGAATAGTGACTACACCACCTCCTTTGGCAGCCTGCACCAATGCCTCAACACTTTTTCTGAGAAATTTTTCCTAAAATTCAATCTGATTCTTCCCTGGTGCAACTTAAGGCCATCAGTGTCACAAGTATGCCATGTTGTAGCCAAAGCTGGCCACACCAGCATGTTCATTACTCAGGCCAGAGGGATGCAGATAGGCTGGCTCTAAATACTGTACAGCAGGAACATGTGCAACCACCACCCTGCATCACTATCAGCTGCTAAGTTCAAATGATTCAGTTATTAACATTTTCAGCAATAGCTGCAAGTTTCCAAGATCAGGAGTCCCTGGTCTAAATATTCTTTAAAATTATAGTTTAACATAGAAGTCTAGAACTATAAAACACCAAAGAGAGAATCATGTTTGGAGGCAGGAACAAGTTGAGGGGAAGACTCCTTTTTTCTTTAAATGACAAAATTAAAGCTATTATTAATCTTCCAACATGAACAAATACTTCTAGCTCCTGAACCAGCTAAGAACTTATTACCTGTCAGAGCATTAACAGACACACCAAATACATTTTACAGACAGCATTGCTGATAAGTGCTCATAGAATAAAGCGCTCAAGGAGACATGATGTGAATCTGGCCATGTCCGTCAAACATTCTGGCAAATGAAATATTAAGAAATGAATCACATTTTAATCTACAAGCACAGAGTCTTTGGAGTACAAGAGTAAAAATTGGTTCCCTTTCCTCATTCCCGCAGAAAGAGTTATATTTTCCAGAACAAAACACCAGAGATTTTTGATATATATATTTTTTTAATAGAACAAGAGGTTTTCTTTTTTCTTCCAAGATTATATAGCTTTTCAAATTGAGATCTCCCCACAGTTTTATTTCTTTCAAAATTTTGCAGTGTCACAGACTGTGACGGCATGACACCAGTTTTGCTTACTGTTGTTTGCAATTTACCTGTTCCAGATTAGGCAGCACTCTCATAGAGCAGAAAAAAAATTCCAACCCAGCTAGTTTAAACTTAAGGAGATTTGATCAGCAGGGGATATTCTTTCTGGAGTAAGTCTACCGGGATAGAAAGAATCTTTTTTGTGCTACAACAACAACAACAAAAAAAAGGTATATATAATAAAAGATTTCAGAAGCATTGTAGCATGATCTTTGCCAGTAAAATTTACTTTCTAAGGAACAAGAACAATAAAGAGGCAGTCTTCAGCATCACTCCCCCTAACCTGCCATTTCTGATGACAGCACACGCATCCTGCTCTACAGAAGGGAACTGCTCTTCAAACGCTCACAGATGTAAACAATTATTAGGCTGCACTGCCCACATTTAAAATCTGGTACGACAGACACATGTGCCCAATAGGGCTCCATCAGCAAAGTACACGAATAATGCTGTCTACTGTCCTGCCCATGTTGTGCTCGCCTGTTTATCACATCCTCCTTGGGTATTTGCATCTTCCCATATACTACTGTTATACAGTTTAAGATCTCAGTGGTAGACTTTTAAGAAATTAAACTGCTAGCGGTTCTTTATAACAACAAATAACTGTGGAGTTTAACACACTATTTCTCCTGAAACTCTCTCTTACATCTTAAAATATATGAGCTGAAGTGTTTCGGCACTCATCCACAAAGGGCCCAATGTTTAAAACACCTAGCTGTAATATATCAATTATGGGAATTTCTTATAAATAGAAGCGTGAATTTAAATTGTGAATCATATTCATTATGAGACTACAGTTAATTCTGCCATCAAAGTGAAATGCATAGTATTTCCCCATTCATCAACAGCAAGACTTCCTCTCCTTTAAGCCATATCTTTCTGTTCCTCAAGAAAAATTCTGAATCTTTTCAAGTTAAAATAGTGATGGAAATTGAATTATGCTGGGAATAAAATCCATATTGCTCTTTTCTAAGGAGGGATAAGCCATATATTTAACATTAATCACCTGTTAAAGAATAAGAGATAAATAAAGAGGAACGTGCAATTCAAAAATGAGACCTTCTCCCTAATGGTAAGGACTCGATTAAATAGGTCAGGAAATCCTGAAAATAATTATTACTTCTCTACTTACAATAATATCTAGTACTAAATGGGAACTTGTTGCCTGGATTCCCTTCAGTTGCAAAAAATTAATTACAAATCTTTTAATTCTTAAAGGCTTAAATTGACCAAAAGAGAAGTGTAGAATGAGGATGTCATTAGACATTGTGAAATTGAACCGATGATCTATGGGAACTCCTATACTTTTGCTGTGGAAGGTAATTCTTGTCAACTTTCACTGGAATTAAGCACAAAGTGTTTGTGCTAGATGTAAAATAAAAAAATAAAAAAAGTAACAGCCCCCCACAGACACACAAATATTATAGTGTGATAGTCTGGTTTCATTATTCCTTCCCATGAGAATAAGTTATCAGAGAATTACATTTTATATGTTTCCCTTCACAAAACAATTATTCATATATCAAGACATTAACTTACTATAATAATCTCTAGCATCCAAAACTGTACGTCCTCCTCAGCTGGGAGATAAAGGAATGCTTGACCCTGGTATCTACCTGCACATGTCTGTTTTTACGCTTGAAAGAATACACATTCAGACACTTGGTCATATATTGAAATGGAACTTATTGTTGCAACCTGTTGATTTTCAGTCTCCAGCAAAGCATCTTGAAATGTTTGTATGAACATCTGCACAAAACAAAGTCTACAAAATGCAAAACTTATTAAAAAAAAAATAAGTCAACACAAAAGTAATTGTTTCAAAATGCTAAATCAAGGTAGATGAGGGCAGAGCGGAGAGGCACTGGCACAGGCTGCCCATAGGAACTGTGGATGCCCCATCCCTGGAGGGGCTCAGAACCAGGTTGAATGGGGCCCCGGGGCAGCCTGTTCCAGCGTGGAGCAATCAGCCCAGAGCAAGGGAGGTAGAACTGTATTATCTTTAAGGTCCCTTCCACCCTAAGCCATTTTATGGCTCTATGTCAGGCTCAAATAAATTCACTGCCATTGAAATTTGGTTCCAACTTTGCCATGTATGGGTTTCTTAAGGTCTTTTTCACATGTAGAAACTTCCCATTTCCTTTCAAAGAAAACAAGTTTCAGGATGTCAGCTCTTCGTACAGAGAAAGCATTTGTTTCTAAAGAAAGCTGAAGTTTTTCAGTGTTTTTTTTTTTGGTTGTTTTTTTCCCACCGAAATCTGAATTCTGGCTTATATTTTAAGGTCAACCAAAAAGCCCAGTCAGTAAAGAAGAACAGAACAAAACATATGAGCAGTGAGATGTATGAGAGTTCAAAGGGAACAGCACAGCATAAAACTGACTGTATTTCCATGAAATTTCTCCCAAAATGCTTTTTACTTTACAGCACAGGATTCAAGTCCACACTGCAGAAATGTTCCTTTTTTAATAGAAATGAGCCTTAAATCTTCTGAATGTATATAATCTAATTTAATCAACTGTCACAGGTAATTACTGAACTTAACCGTGATTTGAGTTTCTTTCATGGAATTATGGAATGTCTTCGGTTGGAAGGAATCTCAAAAATATTATCCAGTTCCAATCCCTCTTTAACAGCACAAGGCCCACATTCATATAAGAATAGTGCTCTGATCTTACTACACTAGAAATGACAACACAGATATTCAGCTGGTACAGTTTAAGAAGAATTATGTCAGTTTGCCAATGTGGGGTCCAGTCACTGCCAGGCACATAGAGCAGTTGCTCCTTTAGGGATTGCTCTCAGCAGTGCTTAATAAGAAAGCAGTCAAAAAGGAGCGGTAACACAAATAAGTGTTAAGGCAATTTATGTAATGATGGCAAGAAACGCCGTTTAATACACATAACGGTTATCAGCCACAAGTTACTAAATGCAATGAAAGAGGCACTGAACGTAGTTATTTGCACACAGACAAATCACATAGAAACAGAGGCAGTCCGTTATATATATTTGAAATTTAAACTAAAGGTCTCTAGCTTTCTCTCTTCTGTTAAATCTAGAGGATAATTTGTAATTATAAATCTGGATAAAGTCAGCATTTATCATTAGAATAGAGTGAAACACCGCTGCATTTTGGACTGGGCTGTAATACAGGTGTCGACAAAGCAGATTCTTTGAAACTATGAGTTATCACCTGGACTTACCTAGACTTAGCATCTCATCACAGTTAAGATTTAAAGGCCAAACTACCAAAGCTGCATCAAAGGTGTTAAAGACAGCCCGAAAGACTTCTGATAGCTAATCTGTTGCATTGTTGTCACCCAGATATCTGGTATCTTTTTCTGCCTTTCCGCATCTGAATGCAGTTAGGAAATACAAGACAATGACATCTGCAGTGAAGATCTGCACTCTGAGCATGACTCCTTTTGTCCCAGCCCTTTGTCTGGAGAGCCAGCTCCCTCAGCATGCATCAAGAGCTCCAGAGAGCAAATCAGATTTCATGCAGCTCTCAGGTGAAGAGGCCAGTAGATAGGGGTTAACATCTGCTATAAATACCCGCAGGACTTCCTGGCCTGAAACTCAGGAAGTGGTTGCTTTATGCCGCTATACTGTGCTGAGATGTGTCTCATTACGCCTTACTGCATGAAATAATGCAGACCAGAGGGGCAAATACATGCAAGGAGTAAAGCACTTGGATTTTCTTACTACAGAAATGGGCTGTGGAAGCACGCATACATGAGAAGTATGTCAAACCACCAGAACCTTAAAGCAAACCAAGTTCCTGTTCTTATTCAGCTCTTCAGTCAAAGCTGGATTATACACTAGGACACTGAATTTATTAAGGGTTATATATAGATATGATCTAATGCAACAGACCGCAAAAAAAATCTCTGAAAGATCAATTTTGATTTGGATATTGAGGTCATAGCCTGTCCCTATTCCATTAAAGAATGTGTTTTTTTTACTGAGTTCAGCGGAGCAAGAATAAGACTTGCATTTACTGTTAAATGAACACTCAACTGGCATTCTTTGCAGCACTTTGAACAGCTATTGGAGACTGGCAGATCACTGGGAGGCTCTGACCTCCACTGCAAGCAACTGTCAGCACAGCAAATTCGAAAGCTTTTTCTTATCTTTCTCACATAGCTGGTAAATACAACATAGGAAACTAACTTTACTGTGTCCCCATGTGGATTTTTATGTGGGGATTTTATCCGAACAGATGTACAAGAGATGTTTACAGACAACTAATTTAAACTATATTCACAAAAATTAAGTCAGAGAGGCCTTGATTACTGCAACAATTGATGGAAGTATAAGTAATAACAGGTAGGACAGACGATACTGAAAAGAACTTCAGAACAGGAAGGGAATACCCAGAGCAGTGGGAAGAATGTGTCACATCAGGTTTTAATCTCACATTAATGTGAATGTATGCTTTTAATAACCTTGGTCACACATGTTTAACCTCAGAATATGCACCTATATAAGGAAGGGGCTGGAAAACATGAGGTGGTTTTTGCTAGAGATTGTAGACAGTCTGCAAAATTCTGAAGATGGATTCTTTTTTAAGTCTAGTTTTTTTCTGATTGATAGCACGTCAACCTGTATATAAAACATTATTTTAAAAGGAGATCTTGTTTGTTTTGCAGATGTGTTATTTCTTCTCTTTCTTACAGCACATTGGCAAAACCCATAGTAAGTATTAACAATTATTTTAGCCATAGCACGGAAATGGATTGTGGCTTCCCCCATTCCACTGCATCTTACCACTGCTATTCAGGAAAGGAATGAAGACTCTGATATTCACATAATGTGAAAATGGGATTCTAAGAGATGTCGTAAAAGGGTAATACTCTCATAAGTGAAAAACAATATTATTTTTTGCTGCTGGTAGAAGAATTTGCCAGCATCCTTCACGAAATTTCTGCATGCTTTCATCAAACTAGAGGGTGAACATTTGAGGGGAAGTAACTTACTGTAAAGTACTAAAAATACAGTAAATATGCTAAAAGTCTGATGAATTCAGTAACTCATTACTACCTTGCACAAGGTAGCAAGCTTGTTTATTGCAGCATCCAATGAACAAAGCAAGCTACTGAAATACAGAACTAAACTCCGAGTCTTATCACCTCCAAAGATTGTACCATCAGGCAGTGAAATGAAAAACCTAACTGCAACATCCTTTCATATTCCTATACCTAAATAAGCATGCACAAACTAATACACTAATTTATACACCACAGCATAGGGGTTTTCATAGTACAAGAGATGCAAATTATTTGTGAACACACCAATTAGAAGTGGGTATTTCTTGAGGCTAGCTAGTTTTAGTGCATCCTATGTCACCAAATCATTTTATACATGACACAAAACTATTTCACAAATATTCCAGACAACTTTTCAAATATATGAGCTTCATACAAATTTTAAATTTAGTCTAAATCCTCTCAGTGGAGCCAATAACATTAGCTAAAATTGTTTCATTCCTTATCATGAAGGAGTAGAAAGGCAGAACTGCAGGAAAATACTCACTCCACTAGGAAATCATTGCATTATTAGTATTATTAAAAGATAAAGAGCATTAGATAGACTTCTTAAAAATTATGCAAAGAGAAATACACTATATATGATCATGTTAGAATCAGCAGTTGAAACAGAGGGGTGAATAGCAAAAGGAAGATTTTCCAAGCCAGCTATTCCCTCTTTAATACAACCACCTAACTTATTTTCATGAAAACCCTATTTTTGTCTACTTTTACAGAAACAGGCCCTAATTTCTATTAGAATTGCACAGAAAAAAAATAAATAGGCCCATTTCTGTAACTCAAAGAGAGGAAGAGATTCTACTCTTACTTTTAAGACACTTGGGAGATGGCAAGCCTTGTTGCCCTTCTTGCACCCGCTCCAGCCTGGAGCTGCATCATGAACCTTCCACATTTTCAGAAAGGATTCATTAAGGATCTCCAAACAATTAAGCTTTTGCTTTATGAAAGGTCTCAAAAGTTTGATGAAGTATTTTAATAAAAGCCTAGAACTGTAGCAACTGAGGGAGAAAGTCATTAAGCCCTGACCACGTCTACATGCAGAACTCGTTTTGTGTAATAAAACAGACTAAGTGCTTCACTGTTTGATTATGAAGAGGTGTAGCTTAAATTTGAAGTGAAAACCTAAGTCTGAACCACACGCTATTCTCCACTTGGTTCTCAACACCTAGGTGACTACTCTTGGGACTCCCACCTACAATACTATTTGCCACAAATAACATCTATCTAATTTACTGTTATGTAACCAAGAGAAATATGAAGGTAAGGCTGCTATAGGACTTGAACGTGAGGATACTGTAAGTTAATTTCACTCTCAACACTTTAATCTATTACAGAATTTAAATGCAGGAAAGAGAATACAATGTCAGCAAGTCATCAGAAAAATAGAAGAAAATATAACAGCACTTGAAAATAATGAAAAGTTGCAGAAAAAAGTGAAGAGAAAATACAGATTTCTTCACAGTTGCACGTGAACAAGATAAGAAAAGCCCAGCAAAATTATTTGAGTGACAGCTCAACCGCCATGAGATGCAGCCCTGCAGCTGAAAACAGAGTTTGAATTTTTTATGACTTTTACTTTCCAGTCACAATGAATTAATGAAACAAGTAATGATCTTAAGCTACACAGGAAACTGAATATACTCAGTAAAATTAGAAGTAAGCTTGAAGCATCCTCATTGCCTGAGGCTATAGAAATGATGGATGATAGTCTGAGGAATAGTCTTTGCATTCTGGGCTACTAAATAAGTAATCTCATTAATCTTCTTGCAGATTTTACCTCTTCTGTTTTATCCACCAAAAACCTGAGAACTTTGGATGTTCTGACGTGAGCCTTTGATATTGCCTAATACTAGTTGGATGCAATGGGAGTAAGACAATTACAAAGGCACTGTGCAATGGTAGCTCTGGTATTTCAACAAGTGGGTATAGTAAAAGGGTAAAAATAAAGCAATTCAGAAATGCGTGTATATATATATATATATATACACACACACACACACACACACACACATATATATATTGCTGTGCTCTATGATTCTAAAGACAGAGAATCAAGAAAAAGCATTAGGCATGGGAGAATAAAGCAGGAAGAAGGTTAGTGCAATTGACAGAATTCAGCTCTTTACCACATTCTTTGGGAATGACACTGAGCAGGCTAAGATAACTAATTTTTAATTTGAAATTTAATACTTCCAGAAATTAAAGGAGTTAAATCCCAAAGACCATCAACAGGAAAAGACTTGGCTGAACCAGCAGCCAAGATTGTCATAGCCCAAATCTACTCCTAATCCTGAAAGCCTGCTACCAGTTTTCCTGCATAAATGAGCTCACCAGCTACAGTTCTTCATGATAATTGATATTCCAAAGCACACAGCAAATTTGACAGACACAAGAAACGTTATCAAACAGGGTCAGGCTGAGATGTCAATTGGTTTCACATAATTAGGAAGAAGAGCCAACACCTTGAAGTACAGTAGAAGCCTCACCATGCAGATATATTACTGAGAAAGTTTTTGGAGGCTGCAGCAACGGGTTGCACAAAAGCCCAGAGATTTTCATATTCAAAGTCCCAACTGCCTACCTATATAGTAATCATAGCAGATGGATAATGTTTATTAAAAAAACCGAACACAGCACATGTCAAACATTAAACACCCCGTTCACAGACGTACAATAATAAAATGTCTTTGCTATGATTTGAGGTTATGCTGTCTTTAAAACCATAGTTTTTACAACACAGAAAGAATGGAAGTGCTGCACACACCTCAGCCACAATTCATTTTCTACCTTACCTAACTCTGTTGGAATAATTTCAACCCCAATGATGCTGGCCAAGACTTTAGCTGTGAAGCATGAGCCATAACATGAGTGATAAGAGCTATGAGACTCAATGTGGTTGAAGTTACTTTGCCTTATGACATTCGTTTTGCACATCTTCTACTTGTGGTCTTCAGAGACCTTGCAGAATATTCAAAAGATCCTTTATGTTCCTAGTCTACACTTAACTCTGCCTAAAAAAACGTGTTCGAAGTCACTGAGCTTCATTTGTGTTCTTCCCACTTGTGCATTCACACATTGCAAGTAGCACTCTCAGCATGGGAAGAAACAGCTGAGGGCAATATTCTCAACAAATTAAGACTCAAGACAAATATTTAATCTTGAGCAAAGCAGATCAGATTTAATCCTTAAAGCATTTTTATGTCAAAACTAGCATTTCACCTCATTCCGAGTTAACTCAAAAGAGATTTTTCACAGCTGAAACAAGCCTATGAGCTAAAGGTCCAGCCACCAAAAGAGCAAAACCTCCTGCAAGCACACACATCTTCTCCTCAGGCACCTGATGTCCCTGACACACACAGTCCTCTCAAAACTGAGATACTTCCCCTCATTCACTTTTCAGTTTTTCTTAAAGAAACTTTCAGTTTTATTCTTTTGCTTATAGAAAGCAATATATGGTTCTGGAAAAAATTAAACCAGCTACTTAGGGCTTCTACTCCCTTTTGGTACCGCTGGCAGCCAAGAGACAAACTGCCCAAATCCAGCTGCTCCCAGCATATCTCCTTTTAAGCACAAATTGCCTTAGCACCACACACCAAAACATCCTTCCCTCCACATGTCCTTAAAATTATAGAATCATTAAGGTTGGAAAAGATCACTAAGGTCATCTAGTCCAACAATCAACCCAGCTCCACCATGACCACTAAACCAAGTCACTCAGTGCAAAATCTGCCCTTCACTTGAAAACATCCAGGGATGGTTAACTTGTCCTTGGCACATTAGCTTGCTAGTATGGAAGCACATGAGCGATCAGATAGCCAGGACCTTTCTACTTAGCAATACTTTATACATGGGATTTGGGGGATTATTTTATAAACACAGAATAATTGGTTCATTAGCTGAATGTGCAGTACTTGAGAAACTCGGCCAATTCTTTCAGGTTTCTTTATCTTTCTGGTGACAGGCAATTGCAGCACACAAGTTACGGTCCCAGAAATCTCACTGCTTAAACAGTGCTCAGAAAGCAAAATTAATTGAGAGCACATCTGTAATGAGGAAATGAAGCCACAGTAAAAGAAAATAAAAATACCTGAGGTCAAAGAAATGCAGGGCCACAGCAGGCTCTTTAAAGTCAAAAGCAAGTGACTCACTGAAATTAAAAGGCACTTCTGCCTCAGTTCTGTCTGTAGTAAACCGATATTCCTGCCTTCTCTGATGGCTGATACATGCTTGGGTTTGGAGTGAAATGTGCAATATGTATGTATGCACATAATTAAAGAGAATGTAATATTTTCTGCTGCTCATACTCCCAGGCAAAGCAACAATACTATGCAATTTCAAAACTAAGCCTGGCAGGTTGACAAATGAATATTAATTTGCCCAAAAGGTAGAAATACCTGTTCAGAAATTATTTAGTCATGACTGAATATTAGAACACACACAAAAAATGTAATGCGGATATAATCCAATTGAACACTTTTTTCCCCTCAGACTGATTTGTTGGGTTCCAGTGGTGACCAGTCCCATTTACCCTAATGACTTACGGCTTCTCTGAGAGTAAAGATCATTTTTCTGCACTCACATACATGATTGCACCACTGAATCATTTAAGTCTTGTTTTAAATAACTACAGCATGTAGGAGCAGAACATATTAGACTTGAGAAACACAGAAATATTCATAAAAGACAAGGATTTTCCCACTCCTTCCTATTCTGTGATTTGTTTTGTCCTGAAGGTACACATTTGAAGGAAGCTGTTGCTCACCTGCTGCAGGTGAGCACCTATGTGTGGCCTTCGTCCTCCAGCACTGAAAACACAGTTGAGGATCTGTAGTGTGTGTCCTCCTAACCCAAGAGCACTAGTAAAAACAGAACGAGGTCTACTCAAAAGTCCCTCCCTACATCAGTAATGTATTTTGGTACCACGGTTACTCTTGATGAAGATTGCTTGGTGAAGATAAGGGGAAGATAAGAGAAGTCTTTATAGAAAATAACTCACTGCTTTGAGAAGAGCATTTTAAAACAACCTTCTAATCACAAGACTATTTCAAAAAGAAAATAAGAAAGATTCGAGAATCCAAAAATCTTCCCTCTATTAAATAAAAATATTCACTCCGTTAAAAAGAAGAGCAACAGTAAAATGTCCAGTGATCCCAACGAAAATCTTCAACCCCCTCTTCAATCTTCTAACCTCTCTATCACCACCACATGATAATCAACCAGTGGTTTTGTTTCAAGCCAAGGATCAAACTGTGATGTTCTGTAGGTAGTACTGTCATGTGCTGAAGCACTTTTCAATCACAAGGCAAGTTCCTTTGTTCCAAGAACCTTGTATTGACCATAGTCCCTCCCAGCTAGATTTTTTCTTATATTCTCTAGAAAATGCATTAGTGTCACATCAAATGACCGAATTTCACACCCATTAGGTGGAATGAGCTTCATTCATTCTACTCTCATTACCAGTAAATCAAAGCTGTTCTTTTCCACAGTGGGAGCTTGAGCTCCATCTTATAATGCTTTCTACTTCTTAAGAAAGAAAAATAAAATATTCCAGCCATCACTGGATTTGCTTTTGGTTACATCAAGAAATATGTGCAAACCATCAAGAAGCTTTAGCTCTGCCTTTGCTTCTGGTGAATAGCCACCAGCACTGAATTCCCATGGCAGCCTGCAGATCCAGGATGATCCTGTTTAAAAGGACTGAATTTTCAAGAGAATGTAAGACAAGAAGTCCTTTTGTAAGCTACTCACTTCCAGCTTTCCAGTCTCTTTCTGCTAGATCTCATTTGTTTTTTGTTTTTTTTTTTTAATTTTTTTTTTTTTTGCAAGTGTGTGCATGTGTGCAGTTTTGTCACAGATAAAACCTGAGAGCTAGAATTTGAATAAATTTCAAGTCAATCTGCACTGCCTAGTGGTGGGAAAGGCTGCTTCTCAATGGGTGCAAACCCGTTTTTCAGGTTTGCACACAGCTGAGAATTCAGCAAATTAGTTACCCAGGGCTTCATCACTCACCTGGGTGAGAAGCTTCCACCTCATTCAAGAGGCATTTGCGCACATGCCAGCCTTAACACATAGGGCTGAAAGTATTGCCAAGGAGGTGGATTAAAGAGGAAGGTTCTGAGAAAAACCGCAGCAGTCAATGCTTCCATAGCAAATTAAAGCCAATGTATTGGCAAATAAGATTTAGCAGGCTTGATTCCCCTTTATCAAACATGAAGTGAACTAACTAAGTGTGGAATTACAGCAGGACAAGAGGAAAGTTGTCAAAATGAACAGGATGAAAAAGAAAAATGGAAAGACCAAAGCAATGAGCGAGAAACAAAGACAGCACTGAAAAACAACTGTAAAAAATGAGGTAGAGTAAGCAGACAAGAGGAAATATGTCAGGCATAGCATGCAAAGGACAAGATGGTAGAAAGGAAAGGGGATCTAGTCACTGACCCAAAGGCAATTTCTTCAAAGCTGAAAGAGAACACTGCATTTATATATATTTACCCTTCAGGAAACTAAACAAGTAAGGAATCAAACAAGGCAAAGAAATCCTAGGGATTGGAAACAATGCAATACTAACATTAAAATTAATAATGGAAAAGGAAATGAGAATAATATTTCAACTTTAAGTTTTCTACAAGTATTTAACAATTAGAAGGTCAAAATGATAAATAGATTAGGAAAAAAGAAGGTTTATACAATTAAATGGAGGACAGACACAGTGGGCATTAGTTGCTGCTGCTGCCATTAGCTCAGGTAATGCCTGAAGCAGAACTATCAGAAGTCAGAAGGCTAGGTACCAGGAAATGATTGATCTACATCTATTTTAATGTTATATCCTCTAATATACAGGAATATAGAAGCTACAGCGCAACATTCTCTACAACATTCTCTATTAGCAACTGTAAGGGTAGACGATGGCAGGTAGAGCACCTTTAAACCAGTTTCAGATCACCCAAGAAAGGCAGAAGTCACGATCTGGTAATAAAGGAAGAATCACTCACCCCATTCTGATGATCAGGGCTTCTTGAACATTCCAAAAGAAACAGTCTCCAAGTTGAGGTGCTTCCCTTACAGTTGCCAGCCCCTAAATGAGGTTAGGGAGAGTTGAAACCTGATTCCACCCCTTTCCGTCCCACAAGTGAATTGCTTCCACCTGTGCTCACAGGACTGGCTGTGCCCCTTTACCAGGTGCTCAATCACTGGTTCAGGTCCTGATCTAACAGTTCCCATACAGCAACCAACATGAGATATGCTGATAGCTTATGTTTTTCTAGCAGACAAAAGGAGCAGAAATGAATCTAAATTTTATTGATGCACATTTTCCTCCAACAATGTTTTCATAGCTTGAATCCTTTATATATATATATATATATATATCCTCTATGTATATATATATATATATATATATATATATATAGGATATATATATATATATATCCTATATATATATATTACTTATCCCAGAGCTAAAAGAAACATAAAACTCCTATAACGGTTTTTATCTGCATGTTCCTATTATAATCAGTTATTTCCATTCTAAATTTAAATGAAAAAGCAAAATAGTGTGTCAAAAAATTGTGATGGATTAATTCTGGAATCCAATACACATAATAGACTTTACAGAGAAGACTAATTAGTATTTTTCTGTTGGTCCCTAAAGCCTCCCATCACACTTGAAAATGCTGCACCCTCACAACACAGCAAGACACATTCTCCTCCCCTTTATGTTTTCCCCATAGTAAAGGTCAACATTAACATTATGGAATTCCACGCACTGTAGAAACAAGCTTGAAATATGTAGGTGTGAGTTCAGTTACTTGCTCTGCATAGTGGATCTGTATTACAAATTCTGCTCTTATCTCCTCACTTCTAATTCCCATTGAAACTTCAGCCACTACCAGCACAGCTACTGACTGCGGCTCTTTATCCTTCACTTTCCTGTGATTATTAAGCCATCAGCACCCAAATGTACTCAGGCAAAACACAGAAGAGGCCACAGTGTACCACTTTTTAGGTCATCAAAATGGGGCTGGAATAAGACTAAAATAATGAATAATTCTTATAAGGGCACATTGTGCTGGATTGGCCCTTTTTGTGCACTCAGAAAAAAAAAAAAACCAACCCTACAGACTACTCCATAAATTTTCAAAGGTACTGAATTTGAAATAAAATTCATTTCAGGCAGGAACAATTTATACTCATTGGATAGATCAGCCAGTTGGTGCCAGGAGCATTACTTTCAGAAGACTATGGGGAGCACTGGGTGACGTGCATCTCGTGGAAAAAAACTGAATTTCTAACATTTTTCTTTTTGAATGAAAATGGATAGTTTTATGTAGCAGAGATGTTCATTCTCAATCCCAGAACAGAAAATAATCATAATTCACTGTAAAATATAAGGCATAGGCAACAATTATAATCAGCAAATGGTGATCCAGACAGACCTATTTTTATTCACAGTTACGGTACAGCACAAATTGTTATGGAAGCCCTAAGTTTTGTCAACCAACACTGGGCTGTCTCTTTGCAAATTAGTTATTGTGCGAGTTCTGGATGTGGCAGGCACAAATTATGCAAAAGAGGTTCCCATGATAAGAAAAGGATTTGATTACTAATGTTTAAATAAGGATCCCTAAGCTGTCTCTCCTCCGCAGGAATGGTGTTAAATATTTGGCAGCAGGATGACATGTCCTGCATAATTTAAACCTTTCAGTTTTACTGGGCGCATAACATACATTTGCCTGCAATTCATTAGATCCCATGCACACTTTCAACCAGCATTAAATATAAATGTAGGACAAGCTATTGCTGTATCCACCAACTTCTCTGCTTATTACTTTATGTCTTTATTGTGGACTTGGCTTTTACTCCACGTAGCACATCAGCACTTGTGTTTTGTGTATTTCTGGAGCAAGGGGCCTCAAAGCTTGCTGTTTGATCTCTCCTTCTGAATATCTCCAGTGCTGTCACACCCACTGAAGGCAGAGTTTACAGCTCCCTAGCAAGCTTCCATCCTTCCCTGTCTGGCTCCAAACTACCAGCTTCGGCTGGTCTGAGCTCACCTCATGTTTTGAGAATCAGGAGGGAGCAAGAAGATGACAGGATGTAAAAGAGAGAGTGAACAGGAAAGTTCAGTATCTATTTAACAAAGACACGCCATGTCACCGTGCAGTGACAAACAGTTTCTCCATGCCTCAGCTGGGAGCAAGCAGTTAAGAGTGAATTTCAGTTGATTGACTCATTCCAGGTCTTTTATGGAAGAGTGATGGATATTAGTTCTGATGTGTGCTGACATTGCTACATCAAATGTAGTCTGTCTGCTTCCAAGATATAAACAAATTTTTCTACAATTGGCTTTCCACAATTATGATAATTTGCTTGGCCTCCAAAAAAGGATTAAGTAGCCCCTACCTAATGGTTTCAAAATATCATCAAGAAAGTTTATAATTTCTTTTTGGTCATGTCAAACTTCCCAGATTCTTTAAAAAAAAGTTTTATATTAGATATGTCTGATCATCCTAGTAATCTATTTTTTATTGCAAAACTGAAAAGTTCAGTAGTCAAGGTCTCCTTGGAAAAAAAGAACAAACTTTCCAGTGAAAGATGAGAATAAATGAGGAATGAATCTGTAGAACATGTAGTTAATGTGAAATCCTGTCAAGCATAAAAGAAAAGACAGGTAAAAGTATAAGGTATGAAAAAGCAAACAATAAAGTCTAGTATCATCAGGGACATGTCAACAGAAGTTGATGTTTATATGAGGCACTGTCTCCAGGACAGGGATTGTACAAGACTAAGTCCCATTGTAGATTTAGCATCCCCATATCTTACAAATACTAGCTGCTTACAAAATATTGATTAATATCTGCTTTAAGACTAAATAGCCTATTTGCAGATACTTCGACCCAAGCCATCAGTAACGTGGACAGAGCACGGTCCTATAATTTGGCAGCAAATGTCATGAGAACAGTCTTACACATTTCATTCCATCTGCCCTTTTGGACCATTTGTAGAAGCTCGGATGGGATACAGTGCAGCACACAAGAAAGTCATTAGATGCCTGCCTTAAAGCAACTGCATCGCATACGAGCGTCTCTATGTTTAGCATCAATAAAGGTACTAAAAGAGTAAAAGTTAAAAGCATTACCATGCAGAAGATTTTAATCCACACCTATACAACACAACCATATGTTGCCCTGCTTTAACTGAAGCATGCTCTTACACTTCTGAAGTGATATGAAAATGAAATACTACTGGATTCCGGATAAGCGCATTCTGAGTTTATGCCAACACAAAGTATACAGCAGTTTGCATGAAATGCAACACAACAGATTGGGTTTTCTTAGCATATACAGATACTGACTGTACTTGTAAACCTCCGCTCAGGAGCACATTTTCATCTCAGATCTATTTGCTATTCTAAACTCATGCAGCTGAGCATATTAGGCAGTGGACAAACTGATAGATGCTCTTGACTAACTTAATTAACACAAAAAAAGCAATACTATTTAGTTCTCATCGTATTCCTGTAGAGTATTGCTATTTCTCACCAAGTAACTGAAAAAATAACAGATTGTAATCCAGGGTTATTGCACAGAGCTTTAAAAACTTCACAAAAGCACTTAAAAACATGCTACGTTTTGACTCTGAAAATTTAGGAAAAGTTAAAATGCCTATTATGTTTGTTTTCTTGTTTTTCTTCAGAAACAGAGGTAGAACTTCAGCAAATGTGGATAAGTTTAACAGTGCTGAGAACTATGGGATCTGCAGATCTGACCTAGGATGTCAAAAACTATTGTGTATCGAAACATAAAAATTCCTAATGTTGTTTTCCTTCACATATGAAAAAATCGAACAGTTCTCTGCAGAGTTAAGCAGCCAAAATTGAAAATTAATTTCCAGTTCTACCTATGGTTGCAGTGGACACCCCCATCACCAATTTTTCTTTAACCTGAAAATCATCATTTTTTTTTAGTAATACAATAATTGCTAGAGATGGGTGAAAATCATTAAGACCTTTTTCAAAACAAGGTGTAACTTAAAATTCTACATTCTGTGCTTACAGCCCCAACATCTAGCACCTCTACAGTTGCATACAGGCTGCTGATAACAGTAATAAGTTTTAAGGAGCTTCACAGAATAAGTTGCTATGTCCAGACTTGTCTATTGCATGTAATAAGGACGGTTCTACAAAAAAACAGTCATTATTGGAGCTCCAGGAATCTGGAGAACTATGGCAGACTGCTAATTAATTTTGCCTCTGAAGCCTTCAGCAATAATTGAATCAGGGAGTGACATATGCCTTGAAAAGCAAAATGCATCTCCCTGCTGGACCTAACAATTTTCTTAGTATATTAATAGGAATGCGCTTTATTTTGGGGAGGTGGGATAACTCATGCATTCATGTCCTTTTAAAGACAAAAAATGCAATCTATTTTTAACAATTTGTGGTTTCCACTGCTGCTTATGAGAAAGGTTTTAAGTCTGATAGCCTTTCTGAAGTGCATCAGAGGTGATAACCATGATTATAAGAGCCATTCTTCTTGGAAAAACACATTACTGGTCCAAAAACCAAAAGGAAAGTTACAGAAAAGAAAAAAATAAGAAAGCTGTGGAGAGAGAAAAAGATGGAAACTTTAAAAAATATATATGAGGAAAAGAAATACTGGTAACTGCCTCATATACAACAAAGCATATGCAATTATTGAGCCTTCTTCAAAAGCAAACTGAAAAACCTATGCATTGGCTGTTAAAAATGAGACTATACATTTCCATAATGACAGCACCCACAGGTTTCAATGAATTCAAGAACTCATTGCCTAGATGTAATATGTACAATAAAAAGCATTTTCAAGATGCCTTTTCTCTCTTCTCCCCTAGACAAAATGGGGGAAAAAATAGCTGTGAAAGAACATTGGCTGAAGATTGCACAATCATAAAGAGGAAGCTTGGATCTGAAGTAGAAGCACTGTTTTTTCTCCCAGATGTACCCTCTATTTTCATTCAGTTTCATAAAAACATTTCAAGCTAAAAGATTATTAGATTCTCTGGTCAGTCTGTAGTGGAATAAAGCCTTTATTTTTCACTCTCATTGTAGATGTCCATTGTAGATGTAGATATCCTGGTGTAGCCCCACACACCTGCCCTATTTTTGTAGTGTTAAACATCAGCCTGCCAGGCTCCCCTGTGTACATTCACAGCTCCACAGTACAGCATCCTGCAGGCTTGCAGCCGAGGCTTCGAGCAGGTAGGCCACCGCTGCACAGGTCACACTGGAACACATCCTTCTGGACTTCCATCCCACATCAGACTCACAGCTCCAGGCAAGGACATGAAGCCACATCCACTACGAGCCTGAAACAGCCTCCACTACACTTTTTAATATTTCAGTAATGTAGAACCAAGACCTTTCAGAGAAGTTCTCTCTGATCAGCACAGCAGTTCTAAGCACCAACATTTTGTTCATTTGCCATATGCTAAAATGGTCTTGGTCTCCAAGGGCAAGAGAAAAGAAAGATCAAAGTCAAGCCCCACTACATAGATCCCAAAAGAGAATTTGTCACAGTCCCATGTTCCATCTATTACCTTCAAGCATAAAGCAAATGAGAAAGTTAAGAAAATTATGGTTTAATAGTGTATGCAATTAGCAATCAGAGGGAATTCATCCAACAAATTTTCCAGACATTGTATAACTTTTTGGAAGACACAATTAACACTTTGCACTACAGTCTGCTCGTCTGAGACACAATATGTAATTACTTCTTGAAGCTATGATGACAATCCATCATGACAGCTTTGTACCCAGAAGCAGAATCTCCCTCATGCTCATTCATGGAATTACCACACAGTTTTGAGAACTCTTGCTGGCATATAAGAGCAGAAATATTTGCCTGATATTCTCAATTCTTTCCCTCAATTCCACACTATGTTTTGTCCAGTAAATAAAGTAAAAAAGCACTGTATTTAATCTTTGTACATCTGAACTCCAGTCCAGGAAGAAAGCTTGCTGCAGTAGATGATCAATCACAATTATGATGTCCACACAGTCCAAGCTATAGTCTAGGATTCAATGTCAATAATGTATTGTTGACTTGCATTGTATTTTAGAAGAAAGCAAGCACATTTTAAAGAAGAGTTCAATACTTAAATTTGAAGAGCCTAAATATTTTTGTGTCTTTTATTCTGTTAAGCATGTCTGTCAATACCAGAAATCTTCAAAATCATTCATCACATATGTATTTTTTTTAAGTTAAAAAAATAAAACACAAAATATCGAATAGTCATTTATGGGAACAAAGGGAACACTAATTGAGAGCTGTCAAAATGTCCCCTCTTCTGTTTGCAGACATTCTGATAAATCAACATACACAAGCTGTTGAGTGAGGTATTACTTTTTGCTTCCATCCATTGCTAATGTTCTACTAGGTCTATATTTACACTGATTCTGAAAGAGATGTCCAAATCACTTCTGCATTTTAACTATGACTCTTCCCACTCACATAAAAAAAAAAAAATTAAAAAAAATTAAAAAAAAAATTAAAAATTAGACTGAAATTATTAAAACGATGGGCAAAAAGCACAGAACTTTTCTCAGTGTAGGTCAGCCACAAAAGGGAAGAGATGTGAAAGCAAGTTGTTACAATGCCTACTACCACGGTCTTCTCAGAGCTGATAGGAAGGAAAGGCTGAACTCAGGTTTCTAATTTAAATAACAAAAGATAAAAAGGTTGCAAGTGTTTCACCAAACATGCCTGTAATGGACTGGGGTTAATTAGGCCGAGAGAAACAGCTTGGGCTCTCCATTGTGCTTGAGCTGATGAAGACCACAGGCAGCGAAGAGCACGGCAAAAGGAGAATGCTGGCATGCTGGCAGGACAAAAAGGTCTTACATAATGTTTAGGCTGCTAGCAATTGTAAGACAGCACAGTTCAGGGAGAAGAGAACTGGCTCAGGAAACGTTGAGGCCAGAAGATACTTGTTATTTTAAGGCACAGCACTTCCATTTTTGTTTTCCCCAATTGCAAAAAAAGAAAATTCTGAATTGATAATTCTAAATAAATCATAATAACTTCATATTAATGAGTTGCTAATCATAGTAAGAACAGTAGCTAAGTGTGTATCTGTCAACTAAATTTACATATTTAGATAGAAGTATCATTTCTAACACTAAGATTTCACATTGTATTTCCATGCATCATGCTCCAGTCAGAAAAACAAGTAACCCTTCAGTTATAATGAACTGGCTGAAAGATAACCCTTTGCCCACGCTATGGCTAAATAGCTTGCATCTCCTCAGTCTAGTATTACAGCCTGAGCAAACTGTTTACGATCAATCCAATTAAAATGGTAATTTCAGGGGGACTGGCAGCTCTCCTAAAGAGCAAAGAGTTCTACTTTTCTTGATGTCTCACAGTTAATAACTCTGGATGCTTGCTGATTTCCAACTGCAGTCATTTTCCATGATATTACATTGGAAATATTATGCAAATATAGCTCCATATTACACACACGAAAAAAGTTAAAATATACCCTTATATCATTTTAATGTAATTATCACATCTCACTGAAAAAAGGTGAATAAGATCAAAGGAACATGACAGTATAGACCAGTGATGGCACTGTCTCAAGGAGTTCTGATTTGATGCTGTCCTGCTTGCTAAAGCAAGCGTCTTGTTGGGTCAAAGAAGATCATCCAGCCCCCAGAACAAAACTTCAGAGTTGTGTCATAATTTTTTTTGCTCTTTTTGGATTTAGATAGTGTAGCAAGTCCTGAAGAAAGGCTTTGCTTCAAGTTGCAATTATATAAATTTCATAGCTTTTACTGCAAATCCTCTGGAACAGTTTGTGCTAAGCTATAAGCATAAACCAGTAAGCAGTCGTCACAGAGATCTATTAGTAGATATTTTTCTTAAAAAAAAAAAAAAAGGACAAAATGCCATTCACATCTGCAGTGATGCACAGGGCATTTTGAGGGATGTTAAGGGGAAAATGTCAACCTGAAATTTAAAACTTCATTTTGATTATGTAGAATAAACCCAGGGCCAACAAAAATAATCGAGTTTGTTTTGTCTTCATCACTCCTTTCTCTTCTCCAAATGTCTGTGTTTTGTTAGTGAATCTACTTTGCACGGGTATCTGTCTCTGCTCAGCTTGTTGTTATGTTGATGGCAAGCACCAGCAAAACAATCACATCATTCACTGCTCTGTGGCTGCACACTCACTGCACTGGCTATGCAGAGAGCAGCAGAGCAATGTATTGATTTCAAAGAGATTGCAGTCACAAACCAAACAGGCACATACTCAAAGAAAAGCTGGTATGATAAATGCCATCTTAGTTCAAAGGTCTTCTGAAAAGACCTTTCAAAATAAGTATTACTAAAGGAGTGAAAAAGCTACCCAAACACCTTCAAGAAGTTTAAAAAAAAAAAAAATATTGTTTTTTTAATACTTGGATTTTAGTCAATTTAAGTGACTGGTGTGCTCCTAATCCTAAAGATGGTCAAGCTACATGACCGCAGATTCACAAACATCATTTTGAAAGCCTTGCTTACACTGCTGCTTGCAAAAGCTGAAGCCTGGCTTAGCTTGCAGCTAAGTAGCTGAGAGCAGTATAGCTGCAAGAAAAAAAGAGTTCACCTGGGCTGCAAAATCCTTCTGAAAAGCAGAACAGATATTTAGATCGCTGCCCTGCACCAACACCAGTGCTGCAATGGCTAGGAGTGACCAAGCCAACTCAATGTCATTATGCACTAAAAGCTCTCAGCAATGAAATGTTCACGTACCACTGGTCTTTAAATACCTATACATGTAGAGACTGCACAGCTCACTCAATCAGAAGAAAGTAAAGAATTCTGTGCCAATTTGCTGGGTGAAGATATATGCAGCCAGCATAGCAAGGAAACTGCAGAACCTTACCTTTATAATGGCACCACATATAGACATAGTAAAGAGGCTTTTATTTTCTGTTAAAGCTCTTAGAAATCTAACCAAGCAGTTAGTTGTGTAAAAATAGAAGGCCCATAGCTAACAGAAGTTACATATTTTCATAAGTTCAGGGTCTTAAAGTAGGCTCTCATGAGTGACACATTATATTTCATGAATCTTCAGCTGCTTTCTTTTACAATGACCTATTTGAATGTTCAAGAATTACCTGAGACACTGCATACATTCTGAGTGAGGGCCCCAAGTGATACATGGAAGAGATTCCTTGTTTAGGACATATCAGGAACACATTTCCTAACATCATCAGTTCAAGTCTTCATCTGCCCATATGCTCTGGTTCAAAAGGCCTCCAAGAGGAGATCAGTATAAGAAGCCAGCCTGGCTCTGATTCATAGCAGTTGTTATTTAAACAACATAATAATTAATATAAAATATTAATTTGTTAACATGCAGGAGCTGGGAAAACTAAAAGAGGCACAATCTCTGATAAGGTATGAATCCTTCCATACAGGCATAAGGAATGGGTGCCTACTTACTGCCTACTGAGAGAATAGCTATACCACTCTCACCAAGAAATTGCAAACAGCAAATCACAGTCACCAAGAACAGGCAGCTGTGAAGGAACAGAAGAAAAATATGAGAAGCAATAATGAACTCAATGCCTCTTCAATGTATCTGAAATATTCTGGAAGTGGTAGTGTAGGCTTATTCTGATTTAAACATGCCCAAAGCAGCAGATGCACATTCAGCATCAGTTTGAGCAATGACAAGAACAGAGCACTGAAAAATTTTTTGGAAGAGAATTGAGAAGACAGCTTTCACTTTACCACCAAAGTTTGGGATGTTACGACACTAAAGAAACTCAATGTGTTAAGGCAAGATTTTATAGCCTATGGTTTTGTGGTGTTGGGACTTGGCTGCAACTGCATTTAAAATGTATGTGTATATATAAAAAATCAAACTCTCCAAGCAATTAAATGTCCCAGTAAGAATTCTGCATCTCTATGTTATTCCTTAGCTCCAGCAGGATCTGCTGTTATTTTTATTAAGACAAATCCTGTATGCTGGTAGGAACACATGGGCTCACTTCTAATCAGCTGAAAAATTACAGGGGGAAGCAAGATATTCTAAGGCAGATCATAAAATCAAAAAGCTTGTGTGGGAGATTTGAAGTATTTTTCCTGATAAAAAAAATCTACCCTCTCTTCTCTGTAGCAGGAAGACTTAGCTGAAGTTGGGGGCATGAAGTTTAGAATATCTCAGGGTTTTGATAGGATTTTTTTTTTTTTTTTTTTTTGCATTTAAAGAACTTTTTCTTCCCTTTCTTTCTTACTGTAATTTTTTTTTTCTTCTAGAATTTCTTATTCCCTCGATTACAATACTTCTAAGTTCTACGCTGTATATACGGATGATTATTCCTGTAGCTATTTAAACTCAAGTATTGATGAAGCTTTGACTATTCTAAAGTGCTCTCTATTTCATAGACCGATACATCTTTGCAGACTTTTGTTAAAGAGCAGTATTTTCCACAAAATAAAAAAGCAGAAAGCCTGAAAACATAATGTATAAGATAATTTTGTGTTCTAAAAATCACATAAACACCATAATCTTGTCTGCCTTCAGTACTCACTTGGGATTTAGAATGTTTGCCAACTAGAAAACAGGAAGACAGGAAGGAAATGGATGGTAAAAACCTCACTTATTAAGAAGGTTTTGCCAGCATTACCCAGACTTGAGTCCTGAGTACCCTCAGGAACAATTAAAAATCCAAGCAAAATGCGATAAAAATGGGGTTATGGAACTGCACTGGGGAATAAAGCCACCTAGACAACTGGAATTCAGATCAGAATTCTCAAAAGAAATGCTAGTAGTAGTAGCATTTGGAAGGGACCTTTAAATGGTCTATTTCCAATCCCCTGCTATAGGCAGGGACACCTTCCACCAGACCAGGTTGCTCACAGCCCCATCCAGCCTGGCCTCGAATGCCTCCAGGGTGGGGGCATCCACAGCCTCTCTTGACAACTTGTCCCAGCATCTCACCACCCTTACAGTGAAGAATTTCCTCCTAATATCTAGTCTAAATCTATAGCCTTCTTTAAAGCCATTTCCCCTCATCCTGTCTCTAACACTCTTACAATCATCCCTCTCCAGCTTTCCTGTAGGCCCCTTTCAGGTACTGGTAGGCTGTTATAAGGTCCACCTCAGAGCCTTCTCTCCCCCAGGCTTAAGAGCCCCACATCTCTCATAGTCTGTCCCTGTAGGGGAGTTGCTCCAGCCCTCTGATAATCTCTGCGGCCCTCCTTTGGATCTGCTCCAACAGCTCCATGTCCTTCTTGTGTCCACCTGGACACAGTACTCCAGGTGGGGTTTCATGAGAGCAGAGCAGAGGAGCAAAATCACCTCTCGTCCTGCTGGTCACCCTCCTCTTAATGCAAGCCAGGTTACAGTTGGCCTTCTGGGCTGCAAGCATACATTATCTGCTCACGTTGAGTCATTCATCAATCAGCACCCCCAAATCCTTCTCCTCAGGGCTGCTCTCCAGCCATTCTTTGTCCAACCTATATCCGTGTTGGGGATTGCCCTGATTGAGGTGCAGGACTTTGCACTTGGCCTTGTTGAACTTCATGAGTTCAACAAGAATACTTAAAGGAGTGAGGAACTAAGGAAGAGAGGCAGAAGTATACACTGCTGGCACCAAAACCTATAGGAAGCAGCTGTTCTTTGTCACCCTTGTGTGGAACCAGTCTTACAACACAAGGACCAAGAGACTGAAGAGACATTAACTAATTGTTTATGGGATATGTAGATTTCCATCCATTATATTCAAAGTCACTGACAAAAATTTAAGAATTACTCCTTACCTCTTCTGACAGCAGGATCAAGCTGTCTGCAGACAAAACATTCGAGCGAAAAGATGAATGAAAAATTTCAGGAGACACCCTTCTGAGCCACATACCATTATAACCAATCTAGCAACATTATTGTTTCAAGGCAGACAAAAGGATATCTTCACAAAACATATGACTGAATACCTAAAAGCTCCTCCAGTTTTACTTCACGCATATGGTCTTTCAGCACTGTAATTTATATTTCTAGTGCTCAGTTGCCCAGATGGGCTTTTCAAATATCCTTCTCACAGCTTTCCAGGTGTTGGAAATAAATAAAATACTTTATTTCAGGAAGAAGAAAACAGAGTAGGTGCAAGTGAAAGTTGACAATACATAAAGCAATAGCCATTACAAAATGCACTGTACCATTATTATTAAGCATGCCAAAATGTTCTGTATATTATTCAAGTGTCACAAATGACAAGTAATTGATCAAAACTACTTTCAGTAAACCACTAAAATCAGCTGTTGATTGCAGTCAATGATTCTGTCATTGTGTCAAAAATCAGTAAAGAAACTATGTTATGTATTAGCATTACATCCATAATTTGCCTAGTAGGCCCTCTAGACATATTATGCCCTAATATCCACAACGCACCAAAAAAAGAGGCAAGAGAATCAAAGAATAACAGGTGAGTAAATGGCTACCCTTTTGCAGAGATTCAGGAAACAAAACTCTAAGTTTCCTGTATGAATTATGTGTTGCGAACCGTTTTCTGACCTCTAGTCTACAACATATTAATTATTCACAGAACTTTTGAATGAAGGATGGAACACATGAGAAGCGATCCTGAATCCTCAGCAGCCTCACACAGAGTAGGCTCTGCCAACAACCAAATCACTGGGAGAAAAGCATGTTAATTACACTGATTTTGTCCAGAATATAAAGGTCCAGATCCACAGAAATTATTTCAGAGATATCTAAATGTCCGAATACATATATGAGAAGTGGAAAATACACTGGTGCCCTTCTTTATTTGTTTTTGACAAAAATGTGGATATGGACAGAAAGCTAACTTTTGAAAGAAATTGTACAGAACTGTAAATTTGACCAAGAAGACAAATGTTCAAAAGAAATTTGGCATTCAGAAGAAAATGAAATTTATCCTTAAATTATATGACAACATAATTTCCAAAAAGGAATCTAACACATACACACATTTCTATTAGGACATGAAGCATAATTGATGGTAACTGCTTTCAAATTAAACTCCCCTAGTCGCTTTTAGAAAGAGAAGTCAAAAACCTGCATCTAAAATGAAATCAAGCACATTCTTTTCGAAATGCGCAGCCAAGCTTTGGAAAAGTCAGATAGTTTCAACAGTGGATTAAGGAATTCAGTTGCTGAAATTTTAATAAAGCCAGGGTCATCGGAGAGGCATGAAGAGCCTGCACTGTTCAGGTGTTATTCTTGATATTGCACAATGTTGCCATTTATAAAGCAATATATATATCCACTAATGCACATTTATAGACACATATGTATATGGGCATGTAATACAGAGATAACCATGGCCTTGGGTCTTAAGTCTAGATTAGATCTAACCTGAAATTTACAAAGGGCAGACTTCATTTCCCAAATTTGTGAGAGCAAGCAGGAAGAACTTTGGCAGAGTTTTATTTCTGAAGCACCTTCTAAATAGGAGTACTACTACTGCTTATATTTCTGTACTGTCAGAAGTGGGGAAGGGGAAGCGAAGGAGGTGTCTGTTACTTGTTTTTACTCTGAGGGATAAAAATGAGCCCTTAGAGACATTTTAAAAGGGAAGAAGTTGCTGTACAAACCACAGAGCGGTGAGAAGTTCAAACAAGAAGCATTTAAAAGTATGTGAAATAGATTTTTTATGGTACTATTCAAGAAAGCATGTCCTGTACTTAAGAAAAATAGGGCTTCTTTTAAACAATGCCAGTGCTTAACGTCAGGTTGCGTTTCAACATGAGTGTCTCATACTGTGTGTCAATATGAGTGTTGAGCCAATTGCATCATACAAGAAACTGGGGTCTTTTACACTGTTACCATCTCACTTGCCATAGTCCTACATAACCTGCAAACCCAAAGAGCTGGCTTAAAAGAAACAACACATTTTTGCTCTGCTTAACTCAGTGTATTTACTAAGGGTTGTGGGTTGGCTTTGGTTTTGACAGAAATAAAATTATCACAATCATTCATTTCTTTCAGTACCAAAAAGACCTCCAACACATCACCTGATGTGTCACATGGCAATGCATCTTCAAATACTGCAATTTTTTTTCTTTTGTTCCGCTGAGTGAGAAGTCTGCCCTGTACGGTGCTGACGTGTTTGAAAAGAAAAGGTAATTCAAAAATACCCTCCTTATCCCTTTACTCCATATTACACACTTGACATTCCTAAATGGGAAAAAAAATCCAGTACTTACAGATGTAACCCTTCTCTACCACAGTGTCCCCACTTCTAACAAAGGCACTGCAATTAGGCTAGCGTTTTTCATGTGATCAGAACTGTAGCTAAAGATGTTAAAAATATATGTTAAACATCTTTGCAGCTGAACTAGAAAAAATAAAATAAAATTTGCAAAACTATATGTTTTCCATACAGAGGTGGCTCTTCCATGGGGCACCTGCTAAGGACAGTCAGCAATTGAGACCTTATCTCTGTTTATCATGGACATGCTTTACTGGAGCTTTGGTACCACCTGATTAATCTTTAGGCACTGTAAAAGCATACAATTCTAAGCACTGTAAAATATTTTTGTTTCTTCATGCGAAATCTTCCAGGAACTTTCATTCCTATTGGAAAATGAAACACATCTTTGTCACAAATGACAAAGATTTAGATTTTGCTTGCCTCAGGTGTGCACTTCAGAGGCTGAGATTTGCATCCATTTGCAAAGAAGAAAAACAATGGATTATTGCATGTACACCTGGATGCAGACAGCAAGCAGTAACTGTCACAAGAAAACTTAGGTATACATACATAGACTCGGACACAGACAGCAGGCACGACCTGCACTAAGGAACAGCTTCAGCACAGTGTGTGGGTGCATCGTTCAGCAACTCCCATGCCAGAATCACACCAGAAATTAAGTGATCCAGATTAAGACCCGACTGCTGTACATTCATTATCTCATATACCTTATTACATCATGTACCTCACACCTAAAGCAATTACTGTGTAGAATGTGACAACTGGGTATTATATATGAACTCCGCATCCTCCTAATAAACCTCACAGTAGCAAGTTTTCAAGGAATTATGCTCTGGGCAAGGTTTGTCTGGTGAAGCCAAGGAAATAGTTCTAACATTTCCTAAATGTCCCTTTCTCTTTTCTAAGTTCCTGTTTCTCCTTGAGACTTTCATAGTCCCGGGGACAGCTACAGACTCCTCTGCGTTATGTTTATTCACTACAGAAACAGTCAGGGCATTGTGTGACTTATCACAATGAGCCCACAAGACTTGCATGTTAAATATTGACTGCCAAATAATCACAACAAGCCATTCCTAGTAAAAGAGTGAAACAAATAAAGAAAAAAATCAACTCAAAAAACAACTGATAAGCTGTTTGAAAGCATTATCTCATCTCAAAGGAACATCCATGAATAGAAGACTAAATTCATCACTTGTTCCCTGAACTAGTGGCTCTGCTCCAGGAGATAAATTAATCAAATTATTCCAGAAAGAAAATAAGAAAATTCATTTCAAAATGCAGACAGGCCTTCAAAAGACTGTTAGTTACAGGCTTTTCATCTTTACCTGGTTTCACAATGTTTCCCAGAGTTAAAAACAACTCAAGACAATAGAAAGACCTTTTCATATTTAAGTCAGCATTGAAACATGTTATAAGCACATAAAAAACAAATGTTAAAACCAGACCCATAATATATTTGTATATCACTGAAGTTAATGTGTTAGAATGGTATGAAAAGCGTTCAATGAAATGATACTGAGCCCTGGGAGACCATGGTTGTGCTGTGTTAAAGGCTTACAGCTAAGCCAGGCACCTGATGCTGAAGGGCAAAACAGATATTTTCCTACCCATGCAAAGGCTTGCTATTGCTATGACACTTATAGGAAACTGAAAAGTTTTATGAAAAACACAAAATGTAAATACAATTTTTTTTTTTTAAGTCTAATTTTTTTTTTTCTTCAGAATGCAGCTACTCTCCACTTCAGGTTTACTGAACTTGAAAGAAAATATCTTAAATCATCCCCTGACTGGAGAACAACCCTCTGCCTTTCTTGTGGTGCTCTATCTTCTCATGTCAGCATGGTAGGCTCTGCCTTTAGCAGAGCATTGCTCCTGCAGACAGACAGTCAGATTATAGCAGAGAAATTGCTTTAGAGAAAAATTCACTTTGGCAGGGAGCTTATTTTTTTAACCAGTTGCTTCAAGGAAGGTTGGGATACAATGGAATACAACCAGGAACAAGAAGGAAACTAGAAGGTTCCTGAGCAGAAGAATTCCAATAGAGTTGTCTCGTGTCCAACAATAGCTCACTTCTCATTTCCATGATTGCAATTAAACATTCAGAAAAAAAGCAAAAGGAAGGAACTGATCATTTTTACATTGCTGTTCAAGTAAAGCCATGGAGACATAAAATTGTAAAAGCTTGACACTGTGATAGGAGAATTGGACTCCAAAGTACCACTAGCACAGTGATGGCCATTTCGCAGCTTTCTCCTCAACCTTTGCTCATCCATATGCAAGTAAACACACAATTCCCCTCTCATGTTACTGCAGCACCCAGGTGTTCACCTGTACTCTTGTGCTCTCCATGCTGTGCGCATGCAAGCTCTCTCCAGCTACCTCCAAAAAGCTGCCAGTTTTACTTCAGATTTCATAGAATCATGGAATTGTTAACGTTGGAAAAGAGCTGTAATATCAAGTCCAACCATCAGCCCATCTCCACCATGCCCACCAGCATGTGCCTAATGTTCCCTAAGTGCCACATCTACACATTTCTTGAAAAGCTCCAGGGACAGTGACTCCGCCATCGTTTCACTACTTCTGAGCCTCATCTGCTGAAACCACTGAATGGGTTTGCCTTTCTTTTTCATGTTCTTGGTCTATCGGATACACAAGCCTAAACCAGCCCTGAAAATAAGAATCTGCAGAAGGGGTCCTTTTCTCCAGCACAGCATACCAAGCAGAGCCCAGAAGGAAGACAGGGTGCACATCCCTTTTTTCTGTATACTTGATAAGTTCCTTGGGACACACTGAGTAGGGCAACTGAGACTGTGCCTTTCTCTATTCCATCCACCTTATCTGGTGGCTTGGTTTCTTTTCCTGATCACCAAGCTGACTTATTTTTATCGGTCAAGAGAAAAGCTTAGTGATATACAGCATGTGTGTTGAGTTACAACAGAGTGCAGCTCTGTGCTACAGAGGGCTATCCAGCTGCCTTCTCCTGTTGGTGCCTTTGAAAATATTTTCCAATGAATCCCTCTTAAGTAATCACTCCGCCAAATATCAGTTGTCTAGAAGAGCTTGGTTTTTAACAAAAGGTCAAACAAAATTGCAATGAAAACCCTATGGATACTTACAAAAGGTCACTTAAGACAAAAGGGACTCCCAGCTGAAGCCCAGGTTACACCACAGTGTGTATATTCTGTAGACTACCTTGTCAGAGAAAAGCTTTAATTCAGAGTCAAAATTGATGCTTATAATTTTCTCTGCACAATCATCCGTACACCCAGTAAATGAAACAGCCACATCCAATGATGTGATTTGCAGACTGTTACTCAGGCCTCCAAATAAAACACTCTGTTCCACAACTGTATTGCTTATGATGGCAAATAAAGCAGCAACATGATGAGGCTTACCGAACGGCAGTGGCCTGTTTATATTAAGTTTTTTGAGAGCTGGCCTCAAGAAATGTTTATTCAGTTCTACGCTCGTTGAGCTGGATGAGCATTTCACAGTGAATAATTTATTCGATTAATTTAGGGCCGCTATTGGTTTACAAAATTCCTTTGTGTTGCATTCTTTGGCCGCTTTGTTCGTTATTTGAAGTTGCAGAACAGATGGTTTGTTCACGTATATTTCTGCCTAATGATTGCTCGTAAACTCTGTCCTGGATGGCGCTTCAAATATTTGCTATGCAGGATCTGTGACTGGATTTTTAACTCACTGAGCATGGTCTGGATTCCTAACTCCCTCTTTTTTTGTGTAAATGTACATGTGAGCTTACTAAATATTTTCCCAAACCACAGAATGTCTTCAAAGAAGCATCACTACATACACAGGAACCGATGAAACTGTCTACCAAGCAAATGAGACTTGACAAAACATTGAGAAGAAGCAAGTAAATGAAATATAAGATGCCCATGAAGAAAACACCTTTTTCTGTGTTGTTCAAAAAAAAAAAAAAAAAAGTTGCTATTATTGCCAAGAGAAGGTTAGAGATGGTCAAGCAGGATGGAATTAAACCAGGTAACAATTTGGGCAAATCAGCTGCTGGAAACAAGCATAGCAAGCATGATTCGTCACTAGGTCTGTATAAGAACAAGAAACAATGTGATCTAATCAGAGGTACATTTTACTACTAATTATGTGCTTATAGATATTTACCTCTGCAGCAGTATCAGAGGCTGCATCTTGAATTGCTTTCAATGCCTTTCTTCACCGATTAACAGAGCAAAGCTGTTGATGTGTGGCTTCCACTCATTTTTACGCTGGTGTAACATTGCCATCTACAGGACTCACAGCACAGAAGCTCTGCATTGCTTTAAGACTAATTTCGCAATCAAGGGTTATAAACCACTGAAGTTGAAAATGTAAGTGTCCAAAATTAGCCTTGTTTGATCAGCGTGACAAACTGCTATTTTACAAATTACCCAGTAATAGTATGGCTCACCAACAAAAGTAATATATTAAATCAGCTACTACTGTCTAGCAAGTTATAAAGCCATGGAATTTCCTTTAATCTAGATGAATTATTCATTAGGACAAAAAGAAACAATTAAATACAAGGGGCTCCTGATTTAGTTACTCATCAGAAATTGGCATAAGTTACATTTTCATGCAATAAAATATAAATTTATATTGTTCAGATGGTTCAGGGAAGTCATTCTCAACATCAGAGGAAGATGCTGAGAACCCCCTGCAGCAGGGTCTTCAAACTAGATTATCTTTAAGATCCCTTCCAACCTAAGCCACTCTGATTCTATGATCTGTCTTCTCAGCTTTGAAAATTCATTATGCAGAATGGATTGCTCTTCATCAAGACACGCTATGGATATCCCTTTGCAGGAACTAAATACGTCACCCAAAGAGATGAAGAAGCACATAGCAAGAGTTTTATTTCAGGAAGCAGCTTAAAAAATACCAGTTATTTAACTTTTTCTTTTTTAAAAATCTCAGTATTTTTCAAGATGGCAGCAATTTATTTAGAGATGCTGGTCTTCTAGTGCTAACTCTGAAGCTGGTTTCACAAAATTTAGCCTTCTGTTAATGAAAAGAAAATGTTTTCAGCACTCAAATGCTATGTTAGGAGAAAAAGCGCCCCGAGAAACACCACAAATTGAGGTGATATGTTATCAAAAAGCCCTGAATTACAGCAGCTTCACTGAAATCTCTCTTAGTGTGACAAGAAAGAGAAACAGAATTAAGCAGTGATCAATAAGAACTGGGGAAATGCTAGAGAGGTCATAGGAGGCAACTTGAATGGAATAATCTGATTGAAAGTGTGATCTTTGATGTCAGTAAAAGTGTTTATTGACTTTAATTCATGGAAGAGAGTATGCTGCAAGACATTTTCATTTTTGAGAATCAAATAAAAAAGTAAATCAGAAGGGAAAAGAATCAGGAGCAATAAAACATACAAGATATCTCAAATTTGAGATGAAAGCTTACTATGCATGCAGGAAAGTTAGAGACTTGAATTTTAGTGGCTCTCTAGTCATTGGTAACCACTAGATGGATTTTGCCTCCTTAATTTATACCTAGGGGATAAAGAAGCCACAGGCAGTTGCTTAAAATAAAAATAAATAAAAAAATAATCCCATTGACCCCAGCTGAACATATTTCCATTTTTCACTTCAGTGGTCAAGCCAGAAAATCAATTGTGTTCACAACTCTATTTCAACACTCTTAGTCCACTGTTCTGAAGCAGAATGGGGGAGGCGCCGTTCTGCTGTGTGCAGAGGAACATTCTAGTTTCAGGTTTCTCTTCTGACAGCATTATACAGATCTAGTTGAGACAAACAGACGAGGCAAATAAGCTGATTTATTGCAATTTGAAAGCTAGCAGTCTCCCATACTTAGGCATAGCAGTAAAGCTGCTAGCAGGGGGCTGTCAGCATTAAGATATCAAGATTGTAAAGAGACTCCAGATTGAGCTGATGGCAGTTGATACTTGATGTCAGGAGCTCAGCTGTGAACAGACAGCATCTGTAACAATGCTGAAGATGTTGAGGGCACAAATTCATACATTATCCTGCCACTTAGTTTGCCCCAGCTCACTCTTCTGTTGCAAGCAGCTGGAAAAGCACTATAGGCTCCAGAGAGCAAGGCAGTAAAAAATCCTCTCTGCTATGACCAAGAATTGACGGACAGGTTGTAGAATATCCCTCTGCAGTGTGGAGTACTGGGAGCTGCAACAGCGATGAGATTTGTCACCACAGCAGCTTTGTCCATGTTATTTTTTTGTTACGACTGACACAAAAAGAAGGAAGCTGCTAGCAAGGAAGTGAATCCACTAGCCTGAGTGGATTCAGTAGGGGCAGAATTCTTCACCTTGTCAAGGTGAGGCTCTTCCAAAATAATAATAAAATAATTTATTAGCTAGGATGGGGCTGTTAACATTAGTCTGAAAAAAGAGACAAGGGAGAGCAGCTGGAAGCAGCATTAGATGGGTTTGGCAGGAGCATGCATCTACTGCATGTTTTGTAGAGACACAGACCATGAGGGAGGGCACATCCAGCAGTAACTCAGTAGATGTCCTGAGAAACGAAGGCCAAACCTTGTGTTCACAGCTTCTGCTGCCAGCCTGCCCTCTGTGCCACGTGGCCACTGCTCCCTGGCAGCTACCAACAGCTCAGGCAAGAAGGCCCCAGTCTCCTTGTTGGTTTGGTGTTCTGGATTTATCTGACGCAGCCTTCCCGAAGGGCAGGCTCCTAAGCACTAAGAACCCATCAACAGTTCTACCTGCTCAGCAAGCAAAGCTGCTTGCCTATCACCAGAATCTGACTTCACCAGCAATGTCACTAGTATCTTCTGATGGATATACTAAGCTCCTCACTAATGGTACCTGTCCTATTGAGGCTGATTGCCATGATTTAATACAGGCTTGGGCAGGAAGGCTGGAGTATGTTAAATTACAGTAATTAAGGCTTGTTCTTGAACAAGCAATGAATAACACTGCATTGCAATTGTAAAATACATTGTATTTTACAATTTATATTTTACATAAAATTTGAACTTATACTGGAGCTTAGGGGGTAGGTCTTTTAGGAAAACCTTGCAGAAGTTTAGTCAGTTTTCACACTGTTAATCCTAGAGACGGACTGGTTTTCATTAAATGGAAAGAAAATGTTGTTGAATAGTTAAAGCAAATGGCTTTCCATGCTGAAGAGAAAATAAATTATCTAACATGAGGTATTGTGTTAGCCATACAGAACTGTCAAATAAAAGAAGGGACTGAAAATAAAAGGGTCCAGGAAAAAGAAGTAGCATCTACCTGCACTTTTAAAAGAGAGAGTGGCTAATTAGAAAGAGAAAAACATATACTTAAAACATGATTGTTCTTCTTGCATTCAAAGACACCCTCAGATGAAGAGCAAAAGGGCAGTCCTAACCAGAAGCCCCAGGGAGCCTAAAAGCAGCGAGCCAAAGGAAACCTTTCTCTCAGTGCCTGTGGGGAACAGAACCCGCTCTGTAACAGATGGTCCCTGTCTGCCTTCTGACATCTTTAGCAGCTTTAAGATGAGGCACGTCTGTGCTCGACTTCCCTTTATTCTCTGCCTTCTTTAACAACATGACCACGTGTAAACAGCTCTCTTTGGAATAAAAGTTCATCCAGACAGACCTCCAGGAATGCTGTTGTAACAAGGCACACAAGGCTTTACACTACAATGGTTAAGACTTCAGATTTACAGCCATGCAGAGACATTACAGTTTGATACAAATAATGAAAATTCATTCTCATATGGGCTGAGTTTGGATATTCACAGCTCCACCTGGTTCTGCCTAATCATGAATGAATAAGCAGTTGCCCTGTTGCAAAAGAACCAGCCAGCAGCATGGGTCAGTGAGGAGAGAGGGCAAACTTTTGACTACAAATGGTAGGAACAGGCTTCAGCAAGACCCCATGTACTGCAGTCTGAAAGAACGTACTTCTTCATTTTGGGTAGACAATTTTTCTATGACAGAGATACACTGAGCAACTATCTATACTGTTCTCTGACTAATCAGTGACAGCTCCCAGCAAATGCTCCATCCCTCAGCAGCCTTCAAGATAGGTAGCTTCACAGCTTTACATGTAGGAAGTGCAATTCCAGAGACAAAAAAAGAGCCATTGGGTCTATGTGCCAGACAAGGGGAGCAACATTCAGCCCTCCTCAGGTCCTGTTAAGGAACGTTGTCAGAGTTCTCAGTCCAATTCACCTACTTCACAACACAGCATTAAATACATTTGTGGAACCAACAGCATAAGTGCCTTGTCTTGGTACCTGAGCTATGGTCTGAACCCATCACACAGAGCAAATGCCCACCAGCACAGGCTGCTGTGCCAGGTGTATATAATAAAGACCCCATCTTTATTCCCTCGCTCTTCAGCAAGTTGCAAACAATTAGAAATTATTTCATATTTACACTTTCCTGTCTTTCCTCTAAGTTTAACAATCCAGCTCCCACCTCGTGATAATGAGTTTCAAACGCGTGGTTATAGCTAACTCATATTCAACAACTGCTGCAAATATATGCTGCAAATATATCAAAGATTTTCATAATATCGTCTCTGACAGCAAACAATTAATTCCTTTCATAATAGAAGAGACCATGGAAAACTGAACTCCTAGAGTCCCTCATTAATCCCTGTTGTAACTTGATGCACTTTCACATTACATCAGGAAATACACCTGATCTATGACATTACTCAATTTTGAAGTGACTATGAAGAGTGCCATTTTTGTCATCCTGTGAAAAGCCCCTCAGTTTCCAGGCATCCTCATCTTAACAGAGTGACAATGTCAAGGGCTAAATTTCAAATATGCTACAGCTCCAAGTTGACCAGCTCTTTTATATAATTTACATGAAGGTCAGATGCAGTTGTCACCCCTGATGTGTATTTTGCACAGTGATTTTCTGAGCCAAGAAGAAATTCACTAGAATACGTTGCTAAACTGAGAAAAATGTGAGAGAATGGGAAGAGGCCACATAAAAAATGAGACGATCAGGTCAGAAGCCCCAGTACATTTTGATTGCACTGGCATACTTGATCCAACTTCTATAACAGCCTTACCAGAGAAGCATTTTTCCTGTTTGGATTGCATTAAGAAGTGGAATTAGCTTCATAAATATAAATCAGTTAAGTATAATGCAATATTTATGCCTGACTTTTTCTCCTTTAGGATTTTTTCTCCTCTAGGATTCCATTTAAAAGGGAATAGCAAGAAAACCTAACACTCTCAGAAAGAGAGTGGGTTTACAATTTACGCTAATTAATTTTCCTATTGACACAAAACTAAACTCCTCAGTTTATTTGATTGCAATGTGAAGAATAAAAAAAAGAAAGCAGATTAAACTAAATAGATTTTTTTCTGCAACTGGTAATGTTGAAAGAGAAATTACTATGCTTCACCAACCACATTAACTCTCATTTATTCATTCCTCCACTGCCCAGCATGCAGGCCACTGCCAAAATCAGTCCTAACTCCCAAATCCCCACAGAGGTATAAGCAAGAAAAATAGTTCAATTTATTTGAAGCTGTGAAAGGTTCCAATCAAGAATCATTATTCTAGGCACTACATAAAAAAAAAAACCAACAGCCCATCCCTGACCAGTCATTCTGTTACTAAAAAAATTGTTTGGAATTTGCCAAATTAAAAACAAACAAACAAACAAAAAAACCAACAACAAACCCTTTCACCCAAACCTTACCATTTGTCTAATTCCACATATCTTCACTGAGGAGTCCGTACCAAATTCATCATTGTTCTAACTTACTGGGTTCCAATGTTGCTACATCAAAACCAAAACCTGATTCCACTGAGGTCCATTTCAGAACTATTCATCAAGGATTTGCAAATATGACCTGAAATTTTCTTCCAACTTCTGCTGACTCAAATTCTTTTTGGCATTCAAGCAGATTAATTTTCTCTCTTCCCATTTCTAACACGTATGCCTTGTCTCATTTGGGCAATAGTAAAGGTTCTGTACAGCTAGAGCCAATACACTGTGTTATGTCTGATTATTTTAGAGAGGCAGAAAACATTTGAAGACAACTAACTCCATGGACCTACTCAGGCTCTGTCAGTTTTGTCCTTTTCTTCAAAGTATTTACTCTTCCATACTACAATTTAATTATTCAGTTGGCATTTTTATACTGTTAATAGAATTTGCCCATCATATTGATTAGCTTACTTAGTTCAGCTGGATTTACACAGTAAATAAGATTTCTTTGCAATTTAAAAATCCCCTTGCTCTAGTGACTAAATTCCTCTTCCCCCCCCCTCCTAATTTTAGTAGAAACAGAAGCACTAATTACCTGCCCTTATGTCAATGTTCCCCCAGCAGCATCTTCCAGTACTGAACTGCTGGTTCCTTCACTGTTGTCATCGTTAGCACTGGAGTATTCTTATAAGGAAAACTTCATTCAGGCAGCCTCAGATTCTTACTTCTGTAAAAGAAAAATAATAGTTTCTGAATTAGAATCCGGATGTTGTCTGTCCTTAATGAGACAGTAGCATGATTAGAAATTGAGATATTTTTCTATTTCCCTTCCACACGTTTTAGTACACATTTCCATGAAGCAAATGTAGAGGCTTGTCCTGAGATACATGCTCTGGCTGTTCATAAAAAAATGTTAATTTGTTATCTCTGGTTTGCAGCTTTCTCAGAATCATAAAATCCTAATTCAGTTTTCCTTATTTTAATGGTTTTTCCCAGTACAGTTTTCAGGCAGACATGGAAGCTAGATTTATTCATGTCTGGCAACAGTGGTGATGCTCTAGCCCTCAACTAAGGACAGACATCAACAACATCTCCAAAAAAAGAAGAATGTTATGGTTTAAGCTACAAGACCGAATTCCTCAGCTTAAAATCTATTTCTCTCATCTTATCTTGGCACAAGAATACACTATGTTGTTTTTTTAATTTGCTGGGATGGCTGTTTAACAATTGTATTTGATTGAGATAGCAGTAAGAAAGCAACTCTACTCCACTGCTTTTCTATATTAAGTAATTGCTTTAGTTGCTGCGTTGCTTTGTATCTTCCCCATTAGTTAACATGCTGAGAATATTTTTCAAGAGTTGCTTTTCCTACTCCTCATGCAATATCATTTTTGGGATAGCATTTAAATGACTTGGGACAGGAAGGCTATGAAATATATTTGGCGCTGACACGTTATTGAGAAGGGCAATCTGAGAAAGTTCAGCAGACAAAGGAGAAGTGCAAGACTTCCTCCCATGAAAGGTGACACAATGAAGGGGACAAGGACAGAGATGTGTGAGGAGATGAGAAGCAAGGTAATTTTACCTGCTGACAGCTGAGGATGACAAAATCAGATGGCCTAAGACAGCACAGAAATTCTGCTTTCTCATATACAAAACATTGCTGGTGACAGTAAACTCAAAAAGATGTACTGCTGAGACATTTGGCTGGAAAGAGAACCCAGCTGACCACACTTAAGCACCCTTGAGCTTTGCAAGAGGACTAAATCCTAATTTAAACCCAAACAGCTGTGTGATGCAAGTTGTCAAGAACTGGTCGTGCAGCAATTTGCTCAGTGCTGGCACAGCTGGTGAGTCTCACTGAAAAATAGGACATACTACCACATGCTGCCCATCCTGGGAGGATAACTATGCTCTTCTCTGGCCTGACAGGAGGTTAGAGAGACTGTCTAAGGTCAAAGAGCTGCCTGTTATCCCTACAGTGCTCAGTGCACCACAGCTGACTGCATTTCAATCTAGCCAGTGCTAAACCCTGAGCGTTCCTTACATATCAGCGTGCAGGTAAACGTGCTCCTGTGTGTATCATAGAATCACAACATCATAGAATCATCAACATTGGAAAAGATGTCTAAAATCATATACACGGGAGTCAATGTTAATCCCAAACTGCTGCCAAATTCCAAATTACCATCTTGTTAAAATGCCACACAGTCTACACAGCATGCCCTGTGTTTTTCAGCATGGGAGCAAAAGGGTTAATCTGAATGGTTTAGTTAAATTGCATTAAGTCATTATTCAGATATTTGTATTCAGAATTAAAAAAGCCTTGATTCAATTTCTTTACCCGACTTCCAAAGCAATCTAAGTTAAAATCGAATTAAAGACATTTTATTTCTGAATATGAGCATGTACACTGAATTTAACACAATTTAACCAGATTTCCTTACCAGTGACTGAGGCAGAGAAGGAATTGCCACAGCCTTCAAGCGAAGTCAAGACAGCTTTCTCTAACAACACTCAATTTCTTCAATAGTTAAACTCTCTTATGCATTTAGGCAGGGCAGAAGGAAGTGGCAATGTATATGCTTCATGCCATAACGTTATATAATGCCATCCAATTCCAGAGGCAGACGTTGGACTATTTAGACTCCATCCCATATGGCAAGACAAATGCTCTCCCAGTTTATTATTAATAGCGCTATGACAACACTGTGACTCAGCACCAGAAATCATTATTTTAAATATCTTCCACCAGAACTGCATTGGCAGGAGCTTTTTTTCACAGAAGGTCCCAACTAAAACCTTCCACCCAGTGCTGAGATTATCACAGTGATGGAACAACCTGGTGATCCACTTCCACATTACAATAAATGTGTGTCCTAACCTTCAAGGAGTTGGTATAGCATTTTGAATTATAGATCAAGGAAAAAAAATTTAATGGGTAAATGTTAAAATCATTAAAGCGGTTTTTCATTGCAAATAAAGAGTGAATGACTCATCCCAAGTCAGCTATCAGATGTATCAGGTTAGGTTTTTCCTCCCAAAGTATGCATAAATCTCTTCAGTCGCGTCTCTTGTCATCTTTTTGTCAAAAGAAATTTCGCATCACTTCCCTCCATGCATTACTCCCCCGGCTTCTGAAAACATTCCACTTTAAAATTTTATCACAGAGATTTTTTTTCCCTTCTGGGCCTCGTGGAGCGTTATGCTGTGAAATGCACCAAATAAGAAGATTCCATCAAAGAGGGAAAAAAAAAAAAGAGCCTTAATACAGTTAGTAAAAAAAAAATATATTCGTAGAATGACTGAACAACCTTGATATTTTTCTGCTGTGAACCTACGTTCATTTTCACCCCCAAGTCCAATTGAAGCTGCGGAGTTTGATGGGCATTTTCCCTCATTAGAGCTCATGTGACACTCTCAGAGAAGCAAATAGATGGAGCTGTCACCCAGGCAGACTCCTGTGACTGTGTTGTCGTGACATCTCTTCCCCAGCCACAAATACCTCCTTCATTAGTTCACAGTAAATATGGCTATAGCAAAAGACTGTCAGAGAAAAACAAACAAAAAAAGCCACCCAAGAGGCAGGCACCCATTTTAAAAGGCTTAGGAGTTTCAGCTACTCTGTGCATTTCTCCACCTAATGTTTTGCATATGCTGCAGTAAGCAGGTTGGTGGGGAGATCAAGAGCAACTTAGCTTATTAAATGCACCCAACTAGGAGCTGACAGCACAAGGAAGATCCTCTGCATTTGTTAGAGCAAGCATGTGACGTGAGCGTAAGACACATAAATGCAACACCTTCTCTACCTCTAGTTGTAAAATGTTATTGGAAAAGCATTTCCAACTGCAGATATAGTTGTATGAATTCCAGGATGTACTCTCTTCATCTAACTGCATCCATATATAAGGAGCCAGCACTTTCACTGGAGCTAGATGACAGAGAGGTGTAATGAGCATTTTCTGCTGCATTTCAGTAGAAATTGAGTTTGAGGCCTTGGGAAAGATATCTCCTGTCGACTGTGAGTCTTATAGAATGTTAGCCAGCAAAATGCACAAAATGATGAAAGCATAATCACTTTCTTAATTGTGCCAAAATATTTATATGAAGATGGACATGAATTTGCGACTGTCTAACATTTCTAATAGTTCAGTGATTGCCTTCTGATACTGTTTTCTGGGATTATTTTTTTAAAGCAAATTGAAATTAGACTATGAAACAACAGCCAGCAGAGGCTTACCTATGGACCACTGCCCCATGCCACCATACAGAGCCTTCCCACAGAGAAGGCAATGGAGTTACAACAGTGGCAGCCTGCTGTCTTCTCTAGGAGCCATTGTTAAAACTGCATGAGAAATATTTGCTTTCAGTTTTCACAGATACTTGCAGACAAAAGAAGCAATGAACTCAGTTCTCTTGAGCTGCCTTCTGTGCCTCCCCTTGATGTCTGTGCTCCTCTCTACTGCATTTTCCTGCTCCTCATTTCTTCTCCTTAGGAGTTTCAACCTTAACTCACGCACTATTATCAAGAAAGATTAATTCCTACTTCCACTTGTTCATTATCTCTGTTCATTCTTTAACTCTCCTCATATCCCAATTGCTATCCCAGGGTGATAATCCGTGCCGCATCCCTTTGGGTCTCTATGAGATGACCCTTTTCCATGCTGCCTGCACTGTGGTTTGGAAGGAAGCTTGCTCCCATTTAGACAACATTCTGTCACTGCATAAATGCAGGCATGGAGTCTTCATAGCTTTTCTATCTTCCATGAATTTTTTGACACTGAGTTTGAGACAATTTTAGGAGTGGGAGTATTGTACATCATGTTTGGCATACAAGAGCTGCTGGCTGTAACTCAGCTGAAACCTCCTACATTTCACAGGTGGTTTGTGAGCTGCAGATGGAAAACTTCTTCGTAACAAACTTTAAGAAATCATGCAACCTTATTCATAGTTAAATAACACTTGATTTTAACTGCTTCCTCACCTTTCTGAATACTGTAGAATTGCCTTCAACTTGAAGGATTTTTAAAAAATGATGTCGTCTTACTTTCTGACTATCTTCTTTCTCACTGCTACCAAGCTATTTCTTTCATTATTTTCTTTCCTACTCTCCTTAGCACTGCTGCAGAGAAACTAGGTCCATGGTTGGCAATAGGCACACAGACCAAGTATGGACGGGAAGGGGATTTGGCAAAGAGAAATGCAGCTTGCCGGGACAGACCAGAAGAGCAGAGGAAGAGGTATGAATGAAGACACATATTTTCCACAGTTTAATCAGACATCAGTTCAGCCTTTTTCACAAAATTACCTGATAATGTATTTCACAAACTGCTAAGTTGCCAGTTTTCCCTGTTCACACTGAATGCTAGCTGGGCACGGCTGTTAAGGAGCTCTTCCAGTAACTTTTCTCTAACAAGTCCCCTTGCAACATCACTGTTAAGCTTTCCATCCTGATGCCCAGTGGACTGTTCTGCTAGACTCCTGTTTCCAATTACTGAATTAAAGTAAGAGCTGCTGAAAATTTAAAACCTGTCATCTAACAAGCACTGATACCACTGCCTGTAACATCAATTAAAAAAATAAAACTTATTCCAGACTGCCCTGGAAAGGGGCATGACTGAATAAAGAACTGTTGGTCACCAAACTCTGCAACACCAGAATGACAAGTACTGAAGCCATGTCTTTTGTCTACAAAATACGTAGACCAAAGAGGTACTCAGTTACAAGCTAGAACTTTTTAAAAAAATGGATTAGGCAAGTTCATGGGCAATAAGTCCAAAGCCAGACACTAAAAAGAGTATCAACATTCATGACTGTGGATGCTGGGGATGTACAAGGAGAGTGGACTGCACAAAGCAGCGAGGTTCATATACTTTCTTCAAGTAATTGCTTTTGTTGCCACCACTGAAGCTGGATCCTGAACCACACTGAGTCCCAGGATACACGGCCCTGCAGGCACCGAGGTTCTTACTAGGCAGTTCAATATCAAAGACAGACAGAAAGTCTGAAGGGAGACATGAAGGAGAATTTATCTGTCCAAGTAAAGCTGGAATGATGGTCTAAGTACTCTAATAGGTATTTCCCCTCCTTTGCAACCAGCCTACAACTCAGTAATGAGAGAATTACAGCAGAGAAGTGTGTTCTGGCATAGTTTACTGCAGTTCTGTGATCCAACTGTGTACCAAGAGCAGAGGAAAGCACGGAGGATCTGAGCTGTGATCCTATGGAGCCTTCTGCATGTCACACTGCTGCTGTGCTCAGAGGCTGTGAGTCTGTCATCTTAACACTCTGGTGGAAATCAGAAGCAACTTCCTTCATAGACCATGGACATAAACCACTCTAAAGAGTGATAAGAATCAGGCCCATCACGATTTTGTGGTGTTTCTTTTTTTTTGTTGGCTGTTTTTTGTTTTTCAAGTTGGAGGAAGTTAATCTCAAATAGCTGTTCTTTCCTGAGTAAGCTCTGCTGAATCTGGAGGTGATTTACTCTTTCCCATTAAGAATATTTCTCTAATGCATTTATTACCTTGACACATGCAGGCTATTAAGCTACAGTATGCCTAGAGGACAGCTTCTCAAGACTTACCTATCCATTTCTTAAGCTCTACTTTTTCACTAAAATTGCAATAGCCTTTTCTCTTCCCAGCATAAACTTAGCTTTTTTTCTTTTTATTGCCTTGCCCCTCCTCCCCTCCCATCCAGCTCATTTGCAACATGGATTGCAGTCAGCTAAAATGGAAGGCAACAAGAAAAGGCCAAACTGTGAGAAAAGTTCTTCAAACTGACTTTTCAGATGTACTCGTTATCAACTGGTAACTGTTGCCTTAAATAAAGAGCTGACTGAGCAAAAAGAGAATAAAAAATTTATTTCAAGCCCTATTGCTTTCGTTCACTTTTGCCAGACTCATGTATTCAAACACTAACAAGGACATAAAATAATGAAAATTATATGCACAACAGATCAAACAGTGCATCCATTGCAATTGTTTTATAATTAACCCCTGCTGGGACAGCAGTTAGAGTCAGTTAGCAGCCTGATATCTATTGTTAGTGAAGGAGAAACTAAGTGAGAATAGGATGCAGAAGGTGTTTATTTCTGTACCTTGGACATTTCTCCTCAGTGGCAGCACATGTCCCATGAAATCAGAGAAACAGGCTTGCAACCAGCAGAGAGATGACAGTATGTAGGTGCTCATCTCTTTGGTTTCAAAGTCCAGCAGCATTCCAAGACTATTCACAGGCTTATCACTTACCAAAACCTACTACTACCAGTATTCCCATAATTTCTAAATATTCTTTCTTCAAAATTAATTCCATACAGGCTAGGTAATAAGGAAAGCATAGGCCACGGTCTGGTTTCCACAAGGAAATGAAAATAATACCTCTGCTATTTAACCTGTTTCTGGGCAGTTGCAACCTTTCATTACATAGCTATTGCAAACAGGCTACTTAAGTCTGTTATCATTGTGTCCATGTTACTTAAGAGGCTGTAATTTTTTTTTTTTTTAAACCGATTCCAGCATTTCTCACTATTAAAAACAGAAAATGTTAACAAACAGTAATTCAGCTCCCATTAAGGCTATAGCAAAAACACAGAAGAAAAGATGTAGAAGTTACTGCCAGTTGTTGTTGAGACTTAATAAAAAGAGCCAAATAAAGTTCAAAACAAAAAGCACAGCGGTAATGGCACAGGCTACATCTTCAAGAAAGCCTTACAGCTACAGCTCACAAACAGAAGTTTAGAGGACTTATTTTTGCACATGCTGTATACATCTACTTAAATAAAACATTCATCCACGTGTAATTGTGTGGCATAGTGATTTTTCTTTTTCACTTACAATGTTGAAAAGTAAGTTTAAATTGTATGAATGGAGATGTGAATTTTAGACTCACCGAGTTCTCTACTCGTAGGCCATAGATTTAAACTTTCTATATAGAGAACGAGTTCATTTTGCATCCTTGTCACACACATGAAACAACTGCTAATGTGACAACCTAGGCAAACTGACTTAGTTTTGAAGATTTTAGTTATAATTTCTGTTACATGCAGAGATCATCTGGGCCCTCCGTATAGTGCAGATTTCCTTATAATGCGAAAGTATGGTTGAAATTTTCAATTGAATCCTAATTTGTCTTGCCACACAAAAATAGCATACATTGCAATTAATATGCGTTTATGCATAGAGCACAAATCCATTAATGGACTGTGTTTAGGTGAGCTAAAGGAAGTGAACTAAGATCACTTTAAATCTTCTTACATGCTTTTTGCTGATGCCGTGACAGCAAGGAATTAAACATGCAAGGAACTTTTATTGAACTGTCCAGACCCTGTTTATAGTCAAAGTGCCCACTTTATCATGCCACTCCTGACATTGCAGAAAAATAGATAACAGCTAAATCAGAGACTGTCAAACTGAAGTGTCAAGAATTAAATGGTATTGCTGAATAAAAGCTATAATTGAAGTGCACAGAAGTCCCTCTAAAACAGTGCAGGAAACTTTAGATGACATTGCAGAGACATCAAAAGACCCTGATACAGCAATAGAATTGAGCAGATTGTTTGGGCAAAATGTCATCATTTGAGCTTCCTTGCGCCTTATTGCACACAGACATCATTGGGGACTCTGCAGAGCACTGAATTACTATTTACAGCGTTTCGACCTTGAGCATTGGAGTTTCATTAATTCAGCCCATTCAGTGGAACAGATAGACAGTTATGAGGTCAATGAAGATTTACAACAGATTTTTGTATCCAAAGAGGAAAAAAAAAAACCAGCGCCTAGCACAGATCCTAAAAAGAGGCAACTGTCCATAAAACACCTGGGCTAACAAAGAGCAGTCCTTTCTCCACAACTGTTAGGACGCAGTGTTATCGATCAAGCATTCTAAGAGGCTTATCACCCTTTCAGAGTCCTTGTGATACTCTAATTACGTGATGTAGATTAGAATCTCTAAAAAAGGTAAGTTTCTTGGAGATGGAATTTAGTCACCCTCAAGCATGTCTTATTAACTAAGTGACAAAGAATTGCAAGCAGGAGTTTAAAATTCAGTATTCATTCAGAAGAAACCAATTTGAGAATTTCAAATACTCCACTAACAGCAAGAGACTGGCAGTATACAGCCTGATTATTTCACATCCTAAAGCTTTTCTTCACCCCTACATTTATAGCGACATCTGCAAGCGCTAATAGAGTTCTCTCTAGGATGGGGTTCATTAAGTCAAAGTACTCGAGCACAATGGGCAATGAAAGACTGAATTTGTTTGTGCTCATAACAATTGACAATGACGCTAATATACACGAGTACTTCATTGCTTTGTGCAGCATATTCAACATCTGGAGACTCTGCTCTAGAGTTCTATGCAATCAGTATAAAACTTTAAATAAATACTTGGAAACATGCAGATCTCAAATACATACCTGAAACCTGCTTATCATTAACTGGAATTGCCCATAAGCAACTCAGAGAATCAATGGAAGAGAACAATAACGATTATTTTTATTACTGTGGGCAGTTAACAACTCAGCACAGCACAGTTCCATTTTCCTACGCGTGGTATCACTGATACAACCATTTGGGACCTGATTCAATACTGGGAATGTCAGTGTGTGTTTTCCATTGATTCCTAGAATTCAAGAGCTCTCTCCTCAAAGTATTTTGATTAGGAAGATGAGAACCAACGTAAGCTACTCGGCATTTACTTACATTGAGAAAATGCATCAAAGGATTTCAAGTAGAGAATAAGAACAAAGGTCCATCTTGCACCCTGGCTCTGATAGCAGCTGACGGAGGAACCAGATAGGTCCAGCGCACCATTACATCCACACACACTGTGAAAATCCAACCATTTCAGATACTGCTGTATCATTCATCTAGGAAGAAATTTTTACAATTATTTTTAGGTACTCGGTGAGTTCATTATAAAATATCTCTTTAAAATCTAATATATCCTCCGTTGAACATTTGTAGAAATAGGAATTGATCCATCAGTTGTTACCCAGGTGAGCAAGCTTACTTGGGCTTGTTGCAGGCTGGTTTTGTTCAGCAGAACTACTCATAGTGAAATTCTGGCAAGACTCAAAGTCTTGATCTATCAGCTCAGCTCTTCACTGAAATACAGCCATCTCTAGAGTAAAGCACGATGAATATTTAACAGCACAGGGAAATACTACATTGCAGATTTAAGGCTCAGTCTGGCAAATACTTACACAAGAGTATATTTTCTTCACGCAGCCAAAGAAAAATACTTATGTAAACATACTCATCGGCACAAGATTGGAGAATATGGGCCCCAGAGGGGATGGAACCTCACCAAAACAGAGAAATCCTGAGGTGATCAGCACTGCTACAGCTGGAACCAAAACTACTCAGGAATATCCTGAATCAGGAACAGCAACACCAACCCAACACTGCTACTTTCCAATGAATCTGATCAAGCACTTCTGTTGGCCATAGAATCATAGAATATCCTCAGATGAAAGGGACCCACGAGGATCACCATGTCCAACTCCTAACCAGGCTGCAGGAACACCTGCGCATGAACAAAGAGGACAAGCAGCAGCAGCTAAAGCCCAATTTGCCATACAGTCTGAGGGCCTATCAGGATTCACACACCCCTTTTGGCTTCCTCTCTCTCCCAAAAGTTGTTAAAATCTTCCAAATAATCTGAACTGCCTGACACTTGAAAAAGCTGTGCTCATGTACATTTTTCACAGATTAGGTAAGATCTTGTGTGTGTACATGTGCAGTGTTTGGATATCTAACCTGGTATATTTCCCATTCTTCTGTGTAAATTGTAATATCTTCTTCGTTTCAGCACTATAAAAAACACCTATCTGGCACATCTTCTCAGAAAAACATTTCCCTATTTCACTCTTTATGAAGATCTTCGATAAGAAGATATCTGTAAACCATTTCTTCTAAAACTGGATTTTGCATTTAATAATGCATATGGAACAGGAATAGAAGGAAATGTGTTAATGGATTCCTTTATTTAATCACATAAACTTAATTCAGCCTCCTCAGTGCACAGAAATGGATTTTTTTTTTATTTCTCTCACGTGTCTATGCAGCTCATTCAACTATAAGGTCTCTTTAATCTGGAAAACTCACTGACATGAAAGGATAGACGTATTAAATTTGGTTGCCTTACATCGTATACTCACTGCAGTTCTTGCACAGGCAGACACAGCAGACCAAAGTTATTTGAACCAGTCTGGAAAGGCAGATTATGTTATATCACTTTGGAGCAGCAATACCTTTTAATGCACCACAATTAGGTAATCTAAAATCATAATGGCTCAGCTGCAGCAATTCTAATTCATTTTCTATAGGGCTATTTGTTTTGGTTTGATTTTGTGGTTTATTTTGTGTGCGTTTTTTGTTTTTTGTTATGTGTGAATTCTCATTTCTGACTTGTTTGAGACAGGACTCTTTCTGTGAAAGGACAGTTATTTTAAGGAGCTGAAACTTTAAAGTAAGTAGATGTCAATTCAAATTGTCTTTCCAACCCACACTCAGAAACTGTCATTTTTCTACTGATGGAAGACATTTGGCCCTCCGGCAAAGGAAGAATAAAAAACCTGATAGTTCTAAAGCTGCGTGAAGCATCTAGGTACACAATTTCCATTTTAATTTATCTGAAGCTACAGACAGGTGAATAAGTAAAAACCTACACCAAACCAACAGCATATCCTTAAGCTGTGAGCAGGCCCTGTACTAAAACATAGCTATCTGTAATAATGATCAGCCGAGCCCTGCTGTAAATAATTGCTCTGGGCAGAGGTTTAAATTATTTTGATGTTGTGTCATATATTTACATTTTGAGAAACACGAGGTAACTCTTAGATAACTTTATTACTATTCCTTGAAAGGAAAATTGATGGATGCTTTCTATACAGGTGTTTTTTTTTTAATATATACAGTTAAGCTATTATCATATTTTGGTCAGAATCCACAAGGGAACTCCATGAATCAACACATCCAAAAGGGCAAATGATTCTTCTGGTACTAGTCCTCAGTAATGTCTATGAGAACTTGTAACAAGTTTCTGTCAACTCACTGGTAACAGGAAGGGCATTTGGGAACAGGATTCCTTCCTCAAAGAGAAACAGCTTCCAGCCTGGGTATACAGGTCACAACTCAGAAAGCAGTTACGTGTTCATTCTGTACAGTCACGCTAGGCATTTTTTCAAGGCTTTGCACAGTTACTTCTGTTAAATTCTTAACAAATAACATTTTTCTCTACTTGTCAAACTGTCTTCTGTAGTGGCTTTTAAACCACCACAGAGATTTATTGGAGAAGCTAGAAACCATTTCCATAGGGATGCCTCATTCCTTGTCTTTTTTTCCTATAATATTTTCTCTAAAGTTTTTCATCTCCTACACCTACTTTTTTTTTTTTTACTCCCATTTTCCACGTCAAAAATTCTTCCTTTGAACACCACACACCAGCTCCTCAATAATTCCACCACTCATTTATATTTCTAGAGAAGGTTGCTAGGAGCATCCCTTGCCCCATTCTTGGTTTTATAAAGAATGTGAAACAATGAAGTCCCAAGAGAGCCAAGACTGAAAGGGCAAATGAATGAGGAGAGCTCAAAAGATCATGTAAACCTTCCTTCCACAACCTAATATATCTGGACACGTCACATTAAACAAAACCTTTGAACTTTTAGACATTCATGCATTGAATACACAGAAAGTGTTCTTTCTATATTTTCAAGCACTTGGAAAAATATTCTCAACATTTACCATCAAAAAAAATCAACATGCACTTTAGTTTCTTTCTTTTATAATACAAAGGAATTGTGTTGATGAACATTTCCCTTGAAATTTTTAATGTGTTTCTTCAGCCAATATTCTGCCAATATTTTATAATACCTACCATTGAGTGACAGATGTGCACTATGCAGTAAAGGAATGGGGATAAAGGAAAATGCAGCTCCTGAAAATATTTGAAACAGACTCAGTGGGGAGCTCCTGGGGCTCAACTTGCCTCTATTTTTGCGCATAATTACCTAAAATATTTGGGGCACTCATATAGGAATTTCTTTTGAGTACCAAAAAACTTCCCCTCACACTGTGAAGGTATAACCTGCTGGGGGCAAACTTCTGTAGAACATTTTGACTTCTTACTTAATTTCTTTGGTATCTCATTTAAACGTTGAAGATCACACCCACAGGATGAATGCTTCCAACCCACTCTAGGAAACTATCCCTCCTTCTCCTGTTCCATGTAAGAATCTCCCCACTGCTTACAGCTAGTAGATTTCCATAAAGAAGGAATATTTTCAGCCAACAAGTTCAATTTATGCAGGTTAAACTCCTACCTCTCAAGTAAGGCCATGTAAATGTTTGCCATATGGCATATACTGAAGGGTATCATGGCTTCCAGTTTCATGATTTTTTTTTTTTTCTAGCTGGAGCCTCTTCATAACATTGAGACTATTTTACATGTGTAGCTCAGTTCTGCAAGTGTGCTGAAACCTGCTACTCCGTTCATGTGTGATACTTCTGTCCAAGAAAATAACAATGACAAATATGGTAATTTTAATTACATCTTAAAGGAGCAAGCAGGGAAGTTGTCCCATCAATTCTCAGCATTAAAACTTTGCCTCTTCCCTGAACTTAAGGCGTTGCTTGATGCATGCAAAACTAAAAAGTTTATAATTGCAGAATAACTGTATTTCCTAGGAAGAGGAGTTTGCATCTTATCAATTCATACCCAAAAATGAATCCACCAAGATCCACATATTGTCCATATGCACAAGGTAATAAAGGGAAGGAATAGAGAGAACCCTCTCTGCAGGCTTCTCCTTTTGAGGAAGATAGTGAAGGAAACTTGTCACCAATATCTGCTTTCCAATGATGCAAAACAATACTGGTAAACAACGGCACGGTACTCCCATAAATAGTGCTATGGCAGCAGTTTGTCCTCACAAGATTGCGATCCAGCCCCTGCAACTGCGTCCCTTCTGCCTTATGCTAGAATGAGAAGTATCAAAGCCACATATCTTAGAGAAAATGTCCTTAAAAGTCTTAAAAATATATATATGAAATTTAAAAAGAGACACATTTCTAAGTCCAGGTTTACCATTTTGTAACTCAAGTTCACCATTAGAGCTTTCCATTCACCTGCCTTGACTTCCAGAATTATTTAACGATAAATCTCAATTCTGGAACTTGATATGGTAATTCAGTTTTAGCTGAACCTATGTAAAATCTATGGGATTGATGGTTATACTTGCACCATTTCTCCCCCACGTATTTGTTCTCAAAAAGTCATTTACACATTAAAAAGCCTCTTTCTTCGTATCTTTACCACTTCTGTGTCATGGTATAACAGCCTATTTCTTGTGCTAAAATTGATTGCACTATAGAAAGAGAGAAAGTTGAAAGCTTCTGATAATGGGAATACATGTCTAAAAACATGTTCACAGCAAGTCCATCATCTAAACAATAGACATTCTCATTTTCTAGCAGAAGCCAGATTCATCCATAGTAAGATGAAAAGTACCACCTGAATAGGACCTGCAGTCTAATTAAATGAATATATTAAAAGTTTCTGGTTTTGACAGGTAAGAAGTAGCTGTCATTATGCTCAGCACCCTGTGAATTAAACTGCTGTCCTTCATTATTCCAAAAGATTATTATTGCTCTGTTTCTTGTGGGTGCAGTGAGCTAGAACAGCAGAGATAATAGGTTATTATAGGAGAATTTGGCTTTGACATTTATATGATAAATTTGAAGTCAATTAGATGAAAAATACCCCATTAGATAAAGTGAGTGTACCAATTACTGCACTGAAGAGCTATTGCTAATAACATAATTGAAATTTACAGAGTGATGGGACCAGCACTGAAGAATTAGATTGTATAAGCGATGGCAATAACAGGCATGTAAACATTTTAGTTACTAGCCATTTGGGGGCTGAGGATGGAGGGATGTTTTCTTAGCAGGAATCTATTATTACCAACCTGATGTTAAAAATTCACTCTACAGTTAGTAGAAAAGTGTTTACGTGAGATACCTCCCTTTCTTCAGAAGTTCCAGGAAAATAATAGCAACGGACCTGTTTCAGCAAAACTTACATACACTTTCTTGGAAATGAAGTCTATGTACAAAGAACGATTAGGAGAAAGTAATGGCAAGAGAAATTTTTCAGCACTGAGAATTAATCAGACATACAGCTTAATATAAACACAGAATAATGGCAGGGATTAAGAAAAACATTTTGGTCAAACTTCAGCAGAGAGGCATCAAAAAGCACAGTTTCTGTCTCAGACATTGGAATATGCAGCAGCCTTGTGAAAGTGCCTTGTAAACCTCAGCTTACAGCAGTTCAAACTAGATGGAGTGATGTGCCAGAAGAGAAATACCATAAAAACATTAGACTAGATAAAAAGGATGGTTAGCAGGAATTTAATTAAAAAGTTACCAATCATGTTTCAAACAGTTCGATGTTTTCTAAAACCTTTAGGACAAACACGAAAGTCAGAGAGCAGTATGAATAGGTAACTTACTGCAATCACTCTTCCCATGCACTATTTTTCTGTTTCCCTGTGCTTGCCTCCAACTTCTCTCTCTTTACCTCCTTTCAGTCCCCCCCCCTCCTTGCTAGCAGAGAACCAAGCACACAGCAGGTGCTTTGCAGGGCTGCTACTCTAGCAGGATCCACATCAAACAGTAATGAAAGCAGCAAGTGCTCATCTAGGGAGATGGGGGCAAACTGGACGCTGTGTTTTGATGAAACAGAATGCCATGCTTCCTGTGACCTGCTAGAAACACAAAGGCAGGACCAGCAAAGGCTACAGTGTGAAAGCCATGAAGAGCTCCATCTTTGCCACTCCACACCTCTGCAGGATCAGCCCTAGTTCAGTTGCATCATAAAAGATGAAATAGGAACCCATGTACTTTTGAGTAGCGCTGCAGGGCACAGCTGTGGGAAATGAGAAATACCAGCCAGAGGCCCAAAGGGAAGTCACACAGTGCATATCTTTAAATTGTGTTGCCATCGAGCTAGACTATCAAAGCTGTGTTTTGATATAAATGTGACACAAATTTCAAATGTGCCAATCATTTCCACTGACTCAGATGGAATTCGAATGTTCAGAGACTCAAAAGAGTCAGTTCATTATGTGCCAAACTAGAAGGTACGGCTCAAATCGAGGCTAACTCAAGGCCCTTAGCATTTTGGCCATAGAATATTAACCTGAAAAAACCCCTTTGGTGAGCATAAAGAGTTGGTTCAGTAACATTATGCTGGGCTCTGGAGAAATTCGAAGGAGTCAATTCTATTTTCACCTGCTCCATAGAGAAAATAAATATTTACTCTGAGGTGTTATCCCACAGGTAAATAATACGTTCCTCAAGCAGCAGAACCCATAATCCTGGTTCCCTACAGATTAGTGTATCTTCTCCTATGACGCTCCCTGTTAGCAACAGCACCATTTTTCTCCCCCATTCCTCCTGCCCCAAGAATTAACTCTGCAGGTAAGGACCAATCTCTGCTGCAAGCAGCCTGCAGACAAACATGCTCTGCAGCCATGCTAAGCTAAAGCATACAGTACCAGAGCTGAGCCTTTTCCTCCAGGACTAATCTGGGTCTCTCCTTCCCCATCTGATGCCAATTTCTACAATTAGCTTGTGGGAGCATAATTATCTTTCTATCTTTATTTCAAAAGTTGCCAGCTGCTAACTGGAGAGGAAAAAGACTCAGCAATCACACATGTATTGTTTCTTTCAGGAACTAATTCAGAAATAAATACTAGACACTATTTTTTAGTCATGTAGATAAAATGAAATAGGAGATCTATATAACGGGAGCACAAATACATGCTGAAGATGAGGTTGCTTTGTTGCTTCCATTATGAACTCCATTCCCAGAGCTGTCATCACTTCCTCATTGAAATTTTGCTGCCTCCTGAGATTTCTGCAGTGGGAAATAAGGGCAGCAGTACTCCCTGCACGAATTGCTGCAGGTGAAGGGATGAAGCAGCTGCCTAAATGATTTCTGGCTGGTCTGCTAATTCCTTCTTCACTTATCCCCCTTATTGGACCCCATATCACCCTGCAGCTACTGCAGTCTGTGCAGTAGCTTTGACTTCATTGACATTTTTTCTCCATTCCTGAAAGCTGACTGTGCATGATTTCAGATACATATTACCAGTTATTTAGCTCTACACACAAACCCCATTACTTCCAAATCATTCTCAGAAAATCTGTTACTCCTCTTCAATCAAATCTCTACTCAATTCAGTCTATCAAAAGAAATTTTGCAATTTCTCTTTCATGAACTCCACTTCCCCACTCCCATCCTGCCAAGCACAATCAGACATTCAGGGTGCTTCCCTTCGTAGCCTGCCAATCTTGACAACGCATTCACACATCCCTCAGAAAAAGTCATCTCTTCCCACTAACAATCATTGCCTCTTCACCTCTGTCATGGGCACAATTGCTAGAGAAGAAAATCACAACATGCTGGTGATCTGGGGTTTCCTTACACATCATCAGTGGCCACAGATAAGTGATGGAAACTTCTCAGCATCTGCTTCAAAATGATTCTGCCACGTTACCTGTTATGTCAGCTAATGCGCTACTGCAAAATCGCGTATCGCCTGCTTCCTTCAATACTGCTCTGCAGTCATTAAGGCTCATACCCACAGCATACGCACTGCCACATAGAGCTTTACCTTTATCACTTTTTTATGCTTTAATGAATGAAGCACACTGAAGTAGCACTGGGATTTTACCAGTCCAAATAGCTTGTTCCAAAGATGCCAGCCTGAGCTTCAACCCCTTACACACATCATTATTCGAGGGAGTACTTGTCGAAATGCAAAGAAGATTGTCTCCTAATTGTGAATTATTTTCCTTCCATGTACAACGTTGTCATCTGCAAATGCTTATTATGATTCTTCTTTCATTTCCCTCCACTTAACCTGTCATATGCAACCAAAAACTCACTGAATAAACAGGCATTTATGGACTATTTATTATTTGCCTTTTTGTTCTTTGTTTTAAAAGCTTGGTCTTTCTCAGGGAAATTTGTCTTGTGAGCAGGAAGATGCTTACAGGACAAGCAGGGTTTTAAAAGCCCCAAGGCTGCAACAAGAACTACAGTAGGGATTATTATTTACAGGGAATACTGCTGACTCCATGTGGTCTTTTAGCCAAGGCTGATCTAGAGCAGTTCACTACCTCTAGGACGCCTGCCAGAGCAGAGCTTGCTTTTGTTTAACATGCTTACGTGTTTTTATTACCACCTTGATATTGTGTCCTTAGCCAAGCTGGGGAGCTTTATTTCAGTACCAGCTCGTTATTTCCTATGATCTGCTGAGGTGGAAACCAGTTCCTGGGTTTTTGTTTTGGTTTTTTTTTTTTAAACCCTAACCGATAGCAAAACGAAGGGACAATTTGCTCTTTCATTGCTCCACAGCTTTCAGCATCGAAATTGAATTACTACTTTCAAGGTCCAAAGAACTAAGCATTTGATAATTTACTGGTAAATGCTGTGGCTGACCAGAAAAATGTTTTCTGCCTACGAGCCCACATTACCAGCTGACACAAGTGGTGTTGCAACAATTCTCATTCCTCTGCTGCAAACCAAGGACAATGGTAAAGTAAGCAGATTAGCATGAAAAGAAACACCTGAATCAAGGTCTATTTTCACCACAGTTAAATGAGAAAAAACCCATCTGTCCCATTCTATGTCAGTCCAAATAATAATAGTTAAAATTTAACCAATTTTTATAACCACAGACATCTTCCAGACAACATCCTCTCCATCTCAATCTGACTTCCCCAAACCAATCAATTCTAAACAGCATATGCCAGATAGATACACAAGCAAGATGCACAATTATCTTTCACCCAGAACTCTTATCTGTATTCAAGTGCCCTAGGCATCCTTAAACTAAAATCATAAACTTGTATTGATGAAACAATTTACTTCAGCTTTTGTGTTCTCACTCAAGGATGGATCAAAATAATCTCCAACGGTCAGACTTCAAAAGAACTCAGAGTGAGAGCCCCTGCTGGGAGCAACAACAGCAACTAAATGTGCAGCTCTTCCAAAAATGCAGACTGATGATATCCAACATTGCGCTTCATTCAGAACAGGGTATTTTTTTTGCTTTTGCCTCCCTTAAAACTACCTAAGCCTGTGTTTACTAGCCTCTCTACAGCTTCCTCTACAATGTACTGTCTTGCCTTCCAGCCAACATCTATGTAATCATTAGATGAATTACCCAAGAGCTGAAATAACTGAAATAACACAGAACAGATGCTTCTTAAAGAGAAAAGGGAGTGAGGAAGGAGGGAAACAACAGAACACATTGCACTATAATATAATATGCTTTCTTTGTATGCCTTATCTTTGTAAAAACTGCTAAGATAGCAATCTTTCATTAGAAAGGCCTCTTTTTCTTCAGTGAAAGCAATGGAACTCTTTTAAAAAAGGTATTGAAACATACTTTTCTCATAGCTAAAATATCAGTAATACCAACTATAGAAGTCAACACGGAACATCCAAACTTGAAATAAAGGAAATACAAAGTATAACAGAGTTTTTCAAGTGCTTGGGGGACTTATGAGTTCATGATTCCATTTTCAAATCGCCTTCATAAAAATGATTCCAAAGTGAGTCATGATAGGAACCCACATAGGAACCTACATTCTGGTCTTCCATAAAATTTGGACCTTTATAGTTATTATTTTCCTACATTTTAAATTTTAATGCCAAGTCTAGTTTGCAATAATCATTGCCGATTAGAAAGCTGTGTTGAATTTGCTTTGAAGAAGATAAATACAACAGCACAGAGATCTATGACCGGGTTGTTTTGGAACACTTACCAAGTAAAACAAGCCCCCCCATTCATTTCCATTCCCTGCACCTCCCTTTGGTTGTCTTTGGGAAATCATCCCACTTGCAGTTTTTGAAATGCTTTCTTCAAAATCTGTAATAATCCCAAAACCTCACATTTCTTCCTGTTCCATGGAGAGCAGCAATCAACACAGGCAAAGAATCTCTGCCTCCCTCTTCATTTCCTTTTCTGCCTTTTCTTGCTGGGTACACTATTATAAACAATAAATGATGATATTAGCTGTTAAATCTTGTAGAAATGTTTGGATGACATGTAATTCACAGCTGACACTTTTGGAAGCTGTATCTTCACTTAAGCAAAACACTGAAACTCTTTGGTTTTTTACCTTGAAAGATCCCTGGGATCCGACTGCAATCAGCTTCCAACAATATCGAGTAATTTTGTTTCATTTTCAGTTTTTGCAAAGTGCCTTTAAAAGTCAGTTTAACACGAAATTTCGTTGTCTAATGGGCCATGACTGCTCGTGATAGGATTTCACTTTAAATTCAGTTCATTATGCTGTCGTTAGGGAAGATATGACTGTCTTATTGCATCTTATTATTTACCAGGATTTTTATGTCCATTATTAGTTTAGATTTTCAAAGTAAGATATTCGCTCAGCACCTGATTAAAAGCAGAGCATAAGTCAAACAGGAAGACAGATTACCTCGTGGCATAAAAAGCAATGAACTGAATCTCAACAAATCCGGTCATTTTCCATCTCTGTCTCATTCGTGCTCTGGGCACATTGGTCTGCCCTTTGTGATAGAGCTCCACGTCAAATGGGAAGACAAATCCCACATTAGCTCCGCCTGCTGTCACCAAGACAGTAAATTCTTCAAGACCCTTTCATCCCATATCATGTGCAATGCACAGTGTGGTAGAAACACAGCCTTGCTGGGCATTTCGCAAGGCAGGCTGCAATGACCCAACATGCATTTTCTTGCAACTTGCTTACGCTCACTGTTTACCTCCATTTTGCAGATCATTCACTTTAGCATTGTTTCTCCATATTCATCCAAATGCTAAATACAATGAAATTTTAGCTTTTCAGACTTCACATCCTGTGTCAGCCACCATTTTACCCTCTGCCACTGTGGTTGGAAAAGACCACCAAGATCATAAAGCCCAACCAAACTGTTCTACCAAGACCAGTATTAAGGTCAACTGCACTTCTATGAAAGAAAATGATCCCCTAAAAAAAAAAAAAAAAACACTGGCCACTGTCATGGAGTCAGGGCAAGGTGTGAAGTTCCAAAAATATTACCTTAGGTCTCAAAAGATCTTAAGGAGAACTTAAACTTCACTTTTCAGTGCACTTTTTTTAGAGCAAGACAAAACCAGACACATTCACTTGGATTTACAGTTGCGCTCAAAGCATAAAAAGAAGTAATGGGAAAGGACAACTTTGAAAAGATATTTCACAGATCTTTAAGTCTCAATTTGTTGCCAACATCCTCTTAAAGCTGATGAATGTATATTTTGTTTTGGCCAAAAATGCAACTCATCCATTCATCTGTTGGACAACATTAAAAAAAAAACAGAAGATGTTAAAGGCTCTATGATCCCTTTCTTATTAGGACAATAAGAACAACGTTTGTCCATCTCTCATCAGCTCTGTTGAACAGAAAACACCTTGAGAAAACCGAAGTCATCCCAAAATGGCAATTCTACCCAAATCTACTTAGCTACCTAAATCTACCTGCCGCATCTGGTCACAATGGAAAACAGTGTCAGTCAGAAAAATTGATTTGTTTTCAAAATACTTCAAAAGTAGATTTATCAGCTTTGTATTTTTATGTGGCATTTTCCAATTTAAAACAGCTCTTTCAATGGTTAGACAGAACTAAACCAAACAACCAAATTCAAGTACTTAACTTGCACTGAACAAACTGCTTCAAGATAATCAAAACAATTCTTTTCCAAATACCGCTTCTCCATCCATTGCAAAACTAAGAAAATACCAACAACAGCCACTTTGCTTTGGTTCAAAGTGAGGTTTTTTTTTTCCCCTTCAGTTTTCATTTGGTCCTCCCCCCATTAAAAAAAGACAAAACTCTATTCAAACACGAAGGATATGGCTGAGTGCTCTGGGAACCTCTGAGGACTGAAAGCTGCAAAGCGCTCCAACAGACTCATACATGCTGTAACAGTATGAGGACACAACATTTCAGTACAACGTAGGATTGGGATATGCCAGGATGTTCTCCAGGCAGTTGTTTAAGTCTGCTGAGGCCCTGAAAGTAGGGAAGGTTTTTTTTACAGGTTTTCTTGTAGTAGGAACTGAAGTATTAGAGCCAGACAAGAGAGAGATTTGTTCTACGCTGAGCTCTTTCAAAAAAATAAAATCAGATCCACGTTTCTTAGATGACAGCTGATGCAGCAGAAATATTCAGCAAACTGGCAGCTTGAAATACCATCTTGCAGGAAACGGGAGATCACATCAGTATGAACTTTAAGATCTATTACAGCACCATCACTAGTCCCTGATTTCTTAAAGCAGTGTTATTTATGCAGGTAGAGGAAGCTGTCGCTGTCTGACAGGCCTGGGTTATTTCACTGGGGACGACCCACTGCAAGGCACAGGCAGTAATGGATTCATTTCTCCCTGCACGTGAGCCTTGCTGAGCCATCACACAACCTCAGAGCCTCGCTTAGTGCAGAATGAGGCTGGGTAAATGCAAAATTAAAAGTTACCACTTTGTGCAATCTTTATTCACAAGCCATAAATATAAAACAAAGCTCTGTTTATGGTAATAGTTTGCATTTTAAGTGCCTTATTGCTTTACTGCCAATTAGGGAAAAAAAAATCTGGAGAGCTTCAGCATCTTAAACAAAACAAAACAAAAAAAAAAAAAAAAAAAAAAAAAAAAAAAAAAACAACCACCAAAAAGCTTGAGTTCCTCAATTCCAAAAAAATCCTGTGCATTGTAACACCACACACTGAGACCATTCTTTCCTCAGAGAATCATTGGACCAAGGCCAAGCACAAGCAAGCACTTGGCGCCATTTTGTCCCTCGATTAATTACCTCTGTACCTCACCACTGCCGCTGGGGATAACCACGTTCCAGAATTTTGTCTGCTAATGAAGATTTACAATTTTCAGTAAAATTTAACTCTTGTAAATAGCAGTTTTCATCTATTTCTTTCTCACACGTAGATGCTGCTACATCATCAGGAAAAAAATAAAATCAATAATAGCAAATAGATGTGCATACTCACACAGGCACACCTGTGTGCAATCGTACCAGTGCAAGCATATTTGACAAGATTTTTCCAGAGCTTCTGGTTGCCACATAAGTTGGGAGACTTAGTAAGCAATGAAGACCACTGCCCAGAGATGCTGCTGGCCCTGCTCCCTTGTACCTTCACCTATCAACAGGAAAGGTTTTATGGAGGACCTTCAATTAAACCATGAAGTAGGTTTGGATGATTGCATTCAGAAAGACTTGAAACACAGCCTTTTAAAGTTACCTTCTAGAAATGTAATTTAAAGATTTGCCTCTGGTGATATTTCAGGTGTGCATGAAGTGTTGCTTTTCTTCATGGCTGTGTTTGTCTCCTTCGTCATTTGCAATGAGCCTGATATTAATTGTTGTTCTACCTCTGTGATTACAGCTCTGCTATTGCTTTGTGGTTTGTTTTTGATTTTTCGTGTGATCGGTGTCAGATAGCATGGAGGAAAGAACAAGAAAGCTCCTGGGAAACTGAAAGAAATAAGTGTATCTGGAACGACTTCTGTTGATTAATTGAATGAAGAAAATGAATAGACTGCTACTCCCAAAGATGCTTTTGCTCCAGTACATAATGCAGTAATCCAACGTCATCTCATCTGTCTGGTGCAAACAGAGAAAGTGGGAAATGCTTTGCCCCTACATTTACGTTTTGAACTCAGAAAATAGAGTATTTGGAGATCAATAAAGAAAAACCATCTTTAAGAACAACCTCCTATAATTAATAGCTGCTAAATACAAATACATTTGGAAAAAATCTTCTGCCCACATAGAAAATCTGCACTATGACTAACTGTAGGACATACTGAATGAGGAGGATGACAGAGGAAACATGGCTAGTTATCTCACAATTCAGTTACTAAGTGCCACCCCTAGGAATGAAATTCTCCTCATCTTTGGCCCAGGACTTCTTTGCAAGCAATCATCTCAAGAGGGATCACTTCTACTTCCCAGCTGCCTACATTTGGGCACTTCCAGGCAGATTGGCAGGACTTGCTGAGTGCCATCAGCTGCAGCTGAGATCAATTAGAGCTGCATTTTAAATGCTAAGATGTCTTTAAAATAAAATCTCCATGTCAGCCCAGACTAGATGACATTTTCTACAAATTTAGACTTTACCTTTCTGGGCTTCAGTTCCACTGACATAAGGCAGCAATGTCACCCAGTACTCTGAAAAATGTTATATGAAGATCAGCTCATTTATATCCATAAAAGATTTAGAAAAAAAATATTGAAAGCACTTGAGAAATGCCACAGGTAAGCCAAGTTTCATTCAGTGCAGCATTTGGATAACTAGCAAAGAGTCAGTTTTTATGGACACACACCGAATGTGGGGAGCAGGAAGAAACACTGTGCAAGTCCCCAGAGAATGCCATCACAGGTAAGTGGAAAGGGCAGTAAGTAATAATTCAACTGAAGACCAGAGACAGGGCAAGCAAGTTGAAGCTTGACGTTCATCCTCGATTCTGAGATTTCTTATCTGAATGTTTAACCTTTCAAATTTAAAAACGCTCTTTACTTTAAAATTAAAGTTATTTCAATCAAGCTGACTGAACCAAAACAACTTGAGAGTACACATACCGCATTTTGCATGTCAGGGAAATCCTGCTGCTGGGGTACCATCAACTACTATGCAGATGATTTGTCTCAAATGGAGGTCTCTCTGTCAGGGAAAAATATTGATTTTATTAACGACAACAACAGAGGGCTGAATTCATCAGAGGCCATTTGGAAGAACTTCCTACTCTGCATAGGAATTTAAACCTTCAATGCCAACATCTTCAGAAAAAAATGCTTAGGCTATAGTCAACAATTCTTCAATTGTACATAAAGGAAATTCTGCAGCTGATTTTTGGTTACATTAGCAGGGCAGGAAGGTGATGTGACAGTGACATACTGGATGCACCCTGCTTCTTCCTGCATTTCTCTCAAGGGAACCTTTAGCAAGTCATGACACATGGTTTCCTCCACAGGTCAGACTGCTTGCACTCCAAGTACTTTTCCAACTTCTGTGCTGAATACCAATTGGAGCAGAGACTTTCATCAAGCCTTACAGCGATTGCATACCTTAAAGTAGTCACATAACAGTACTAGAGGCCCTTGCTTCTTACATGCTCTTAACACTTTTCTCTGCAAAAGTTTACCAAAGATGTCTCCAACTTGCTAATAGCCCTAAACTGTTTATAAAACGATCAGCCCTCTCCTGATCGCCCACCTAGCACACTACACATTGGATGCAGACTTTTCTTTTCATAGGATCATCCAGAAGGGAATGGCAAGTACCATGGCATCTGACATTCGGTCAGATGTAAGAGATGCCAGGAAAAACATTGCATTTCTGCACGGTGATACTGCTTTGTCCCCCTACCACCAAGGCTCTGCTCAGTTACATCTCCACTTCATACCTTTGCTACTCAGAAGCCAGTGGAGTCCAAAGCGAATAGGAGAAAGGTTTCTGGAGAGCAGCAGTTGTCACAATCACTTCACACATGAAAGATACATAGTTTGATCCCAGGCCAAAACATTGTTTCAGGAGGAAATTTTTCAGCCTGGTAAAGCCTGAGAACAAACCACCCAGAGAAGCTGGGGGTGCCTGATCCCTTAAAGGCCTCCAAGGCCAGGTTATACGGGCCCTGACCTGATCTAGCGGACGGCAGCCCCATCTGTAGCAAAGGAGTTGGGACTAAATGATCTTTAAGGTCTCTTCCAATTTGCAATTATATGATCTGTCATTACATGCCAGACCAGCACAGAATAACATAGGGGAAAAACATAAATTTAAGTAGGCACTTAGTAGATGAAGTTTAAAACCAGCTTTTCCCTTCCACTGTCCATTTTACTGAACCCAGTGGAAGAAGTGTGAGCAGGACAGTTATGTCAGGGCTGTGCAGGTCAGCCCCCTCAAAGCTCCTTCTTGGAAGCTGTACCTGTACAAAGCTCTTCCTGCCAAAGCTCTCATTTGATTTTGTTTTTGTTTTTCAGTGCCCAGACAAATCCAAACTATCCAGAGCTATGTATATTTGTGGCTTCAGATTATATTTTCTCTTTCATCAAATCACAAACACATGAACATCTCCACATAAAAAGGTGCCTGGGTTTGTACACTGGATCTGCATTGACTTGTTCCAGCACAGCACTGGAGAAAGCCTGCTGCCTTTTCCCAACTACTCTATGCTGAGAGCTTGAGCTGCCTCACCACAAACAGCAGAAAGTTGTGGCTTCCAACCTATCGCTCTAACAAACAAAACTCCTTGGAAAAAACAAGACACTTAAGTTTGGGTATGCTGTCCTTTCTCCCAGTCAATTTGTGTCCCTACCCCGGGGTCCAAAAATCCATTTGTTAGCGTTATTGCAGAAGGGAAACAGATGCAGACATCTCCCATGCAACTGACTGCACAAGTTCAGGACCATTCTTTCAGCAATCTAGGATGTCTCACTTCCAAACCACATTTTGCCCCCCTCACTGAGTACATTCTGAATGAGAACTTTCTGCTACTCCTGAACTATTACTTCTATCAGTTTGTTGTTTTTCACTGAAGTGACTCATTTCTCTTGAATTCTAAGCACTATAATCCTGAAGCACCAGACAAGCTCCAGCAAGCAGACCTTCTCTGATCCAGGCCCAGGACCTTCAGTTGGAAACTGTACTACCCAGTCCCCAGTTTTTCATTCTCAGTTTCTGTTTTACTCTTGTAGTTCTGGCAATACAAGGACACTTTTAATCCTTATTTTAGCCTTGTGTTCCCACCTCTCTCACCCATGCCATCATAGCTCAAGCACTGTGCTCTTACATTTCCCTGAGAATCTAGCATTTGTGGAAATAACACTCAAAGTCTCTCCTGTTAAATTTCACTCAGAGAGAGACCCATGACTCCTTCTGTGCTGCGTCTCCTTGTATGTATTTGCAAAACTGTGCCATCAATCTCCTCCCTGAAATTCCCATCTTAAAATATGCCCTCTTTCCCTCCTTCCCTCATTTGCCTTCCACCACAGGTGCTTCAGGCACAGGGGATGTTTTCTGTAGTGTACTTACAGCACATCCAGTGTAATGACTACAGCTTCTTTGCAACACCCAGGGTAATCTATGTGAACATTCTTATTTTCTTTTGCTTTTCATCTTCAGCTGGTTGCTTAATAGATTGTACAAAATGCTTCAAATACTCCCCAGAAGAACACTTCCTTCTATGCATTATTCTCTCTTTCCTTACTTAAATGACTCAGTGCTGTTTTCTATTGCAAAAGCATTTTCTGTAAAAGAAAGGTGAGTGAAGTCCATCTTCAGGCCATGGGCCAGACTTTGTCCGCACTCACAGAACTTGTTCAAGTTCTTCGGCAAAGAACTAAGCTAAGAAAGATATGCTCATTGGAAAGACTCCCCATAAAAGAAATAGATGGGAAAAAAAGTGTGAGCAATGCAAGGAAATAAAACAGACAAGTGCAATAACACTAAAGCCATCAACTCTGGGGTTAGCAACCACTCTTCCAATAAGCAAAATAAAGCAAACAGGATGCTTGATCAGATTAACAAAAAGAATGAAGCTTAAAGCCACAGGTAACTGGATTAAAAAATAAAAAAATATTGTATTGATTTCTTAGAAATTGTGACCATCAATTCATTTAAGTTCTTGTGACTAATAAAAGCAATACAAAACAGAACAAGACATAGAAAACTCTCTCATAATTCTATAGAGGGAAGCGAAAAGAAGCACTACGACAATTTAATAATGCAGCTGCAAAATATCTGGATCTGGGTCTGCAAAGAGATTACTAGGCTCATAGTGACAGGAAAGAGAAGAGGGAGAGACACTGCCCTTCCACAGCAGTGCATTTTGGGGTGCCACAGGCCAAACAAAAATCACTGTGATGCACAGTGGGAAACATTTCTCATATAAACAATTCTGTGGAGATAAGCCTTCCCAAATATGGCACACAGATTTGTATTTTTAGCTATGGATAAAACGATAACCTTGAAACTCAGTCTCAGTGTAATATGTGATAAGAAAAAAAGCAGTTATTTTGAGTTGTTGAACTACTTCTATGTGATGGACGTGTTTTAAGCCTCTGTTTCTTGCACACAGCCTTTTGCTTCCCAGAGATCACCAGCAACACGTTCAGCTGCAAGGAACCATGACCTCCAAGGGACTGGTGCCTGTGGGTTTCAGTAAGTTACACCAAACAAGACATGTGGGAACAAAGTAGTAATGCAAGCACAAAATGGAGCAAGTCTATTTTCACTCTGCCAAGTGTCATCACTCACAGCTTGGAGGGAAAGAAAACATTTGGGTGGTGCTTGGATTGCCAAAACAAGCCTGCCAGAGAGGGAGGGGGAAAAAGAGCAGATCTCTAGGTGAGCAAGTTACCTTTGCTAATGGGGCACCACTTCTGCCAGCAGCTCCTTTTTATTTTCCCTAAAACAAGCATTATTAAAATAGTGAGGGCTTCAACACTTAGAAGCAGCATTTTTATATAAACAAACAGGAGATCTGTAGAAAAAGTAAAAAGGAGGAGAAAAGAAAATAGGAAAAGAGGAAAGAAAAACAAGAAAAGCGCTGCAAGAAAGAATCTGTGAGGTCGTGAAAAGCAATGTCAGCTTCAAATATACACCTGTATCTTTTTCCTTCATTGATTAGTTTCTGGACCAGTCCTTTCTTCTTACGTTTACATTATGAAGCTACATTTTTCCTGAGTGTTTTACACAGTTTTTTCCTTTTTTTTTTTTCTTACTCAGTTGTTCAAACATTTGTTGAAATGTCCTCACAGCAGCAATGTTTTCCTTTCCTCACATCTGCCTGTGGTCCGTGATTAACACATAAAAGGGAGGATGTGGGTGCATGCCAGTGTTAAAAGAGGTCTTCTGGGGACTAAGATTTCTGATGCCCTCAGTCCAGGTAAGTAAAGACATCACTTTCAATGACAAGCAATCACACAGAAGATTAAAGTCCCCATAATGATGCAGATTCTTTCCTTCCTTCCATTTTGCAGTTCATAAGGATCATTTTCTATTGCCTACTCAGAAAACAGTTGAGAAATTATGTGTAATAAATATTTCCTTAAATTGAGCTGGCAGAATCTATTTCTTCTTCTAAAATATATTGTTCCCAGTTTACTTATTACCCTGTGCTGGAACTTGCCTGTTAAAAAGAAATATTGCTTGAGGGTCCAGTCCTCATTTAAACAAATGCTATTAAAGCAGAATGTGAAGATACTAAGGGAAGTACCGAAAGGCTTCCATGGCTGCACTAAATCAAAGCTAATGGCTTGAGATAAAGTAAGTGGAGTTGTTCTCCTGTTCTTTGTCAGTATTAATATTTTAAGTTACAGTTCCTGACTAGACTCTCTGCTTCCATACCCATTTCATTTGGGCCAGAAATTCTACAAAGCTTTTCTCACACGCAGCTCATACTTCTATTCCTTATTTTTGGCTGTTGCTCCCAACCTGTCTTTGCTTCCTGACCTTCACTGACCTGCAGCAGTGTTCCCATGATGTTCAGTTGTTCATCTGAATGCCACGTTGGTCACACCAGGCCAACTGCAAGGTGAGCTTACCTGGAATACATGGCCTAGGAAACTAATTAGGGCAACATGGAGTGTTAACGCCTGCGTCACAGAGGGTAACACCACTAGGAATGAAGACTGTTCTAGAGATTTTCCTGTTGAACTACAAATCATTTCCTGACCTTCAATTATTTTTTGCCTCACAACAAGCACGGTTCCCACTTCCAAATCCCACATCTCTCTCTTGAATGCACCTATAGTTAAGTATTCATGACTCCCACTCTTCTGAAGCAGAAAAATCTCTTTGAAGTTTCTTTCCTGAAAGCATTAAGTGGACATTTTAGCTCTTTATGAATAAAGCATTTCTCAAGGACCACAAAAACTCTCCCCCACATATTACAGTGCTCCAACCATTCCAAATAATGCAGTTAGATCTGAGTGAAATTTTTCAGAAAGCAGTATAGCCATCAGAGAGCATGGCTTTAGGGGCACAGAACTACTCATAAATTCACTTCCAGCTCAGGGAATTGATCCCGCCAAATTAAAAGCAGAGAGACACTTCAAGAAAAACTGAAGCACTAACATATAGAATTTGACAGGTCCAGTCAAATGTCACCCAGTTTGGCAGCTGCCCATGACTTGAACCTCTTGAGTCCTGGTGGAGGGGAAGGAGAGAGTGGAGAAGGATTATGGAGGGAAAAACATCAAGAAGATGTGGCTGAAAGCTAGTAGCTTCACACAGGGAAGTGTGAGAAGAGGACAAACTGGGACAGCTTAAGGAAGGCTGGGAAAAAAGAAAAAGAGACCAATGAGAAAGAATTTGTTAGCAATGAACAGCAGAAAGCTATGTGAAGAGGAGAGCCCCACCATTTTGGAGGCTTTTCTGAATGAATCTTAACATGCCATCTTGTGAGTAAATGGTAGGGGGATCAGTGCTATCGAGAAAGGAGCAAACTTTCAGACAGATAGAAGCTGGCGAACATGAGGTGAGGGTGCTGAAAAAGCTGCCTCAATCAGCTGAAGAACTATTAGCATTCATCTTTGTGATTCTACAGAGGAGTCCGTTTTGGGAAAACTGAAAAGATCACTGTAGTGCAGCTCTTTAAATAGAGAGTAGCTGGGAGATTTATAAATCAATCAGATTAACTCCAGATCCTGCAGAAACATATCAAACCATTTGTCAGAATCAAGAAGATAACCAGGAGGTGAGAAGCAGCTGGGGGTACGTTTGTTAGGAGGATAGCAGGCCAAAGAAAGATATTTTACTTCTACCACATGTAACAAACTTTCTGGAGGTGAGAAACAGCAGGCACCATTGATCTCAGACAAAGTAAGGCTTTCACCACTGCTTTACTCACCAGTCTCAGAAACAAAACAAGGAGGAAAAAAAACACGTTCAAACTTCTTTCCATGGGATAGGGAAGCAGACGGTTATGGAGGGGCTGTATCCAAACAGTGTTCATGCATGGTATGATCTCAATACATAAGGACATACTGATGGATTCTGCTCGGTCTGCTGCATGTCTTGTTGTTCAGTATTTCCATTAATTATCAAGGTGATGGAATGGGGACTATGCTATTAAAGCTTCAAAGGAGATGAAGCTCGGAAGGACTGCAGTGATACCAAATGACACGTGCAGAATTCAAAACAATTTTAAGAAATGGAAAAAACAGCCTGGACATTCTGCATTCAGCCAAGAGAAGTACACTGTTCCTAAGCTCAGGTGGGAATAATCAGTTGCTGAATTCATTTTTTAAATTATTTAAGGAAATAAAGTGCAGCCGAGAGCTGCAGACTATCAGCTGAAGATGGCCTTGGAAAAGGCAATCACCTTACTGGAAAGGTTTAACAGGAGATTTTAGTACAAACTGTGTTCCATGTAATCTTTCCTCTCAATTCTTTGCTCAGCATTAATAAGGTCTCAGCTAGAGCACTGTGTCCAGAATTTCAAAACATGGATAACAACAGATAAAAGGTCAGAAGAAGGCCAGAACAACCAAGGATCTAAGAAAAATACTTCATAAAGAATGAGTTATGTGAGTTTTTCCATTGAAGAAGAGTCTCTGTTGCATTGGATAGATCTGGAGGTAATAGATTTAAACCGCAGCAAAGCAGATTCGTGTTGAATGTTAAGCAGCTCTCTGATGGGAAAAAGAAAACACTGAAATAGACTGCTAGGAGAACTGTAATATTTTCACTGGATAAGGCTGTTAGACAAACCCTAAGTAGCACCAATGGAAATTATCAGCCTTAGTACACAGGTCTAACTAACCTTCTGAGCCATTCGGCAGATACACTTGTCACAAACTCTTCATCCAGCAGATTCCCTGTTAAAACATGTGCACAACGAGAAGAGGAAAGCAGAGCCAACGCTTCCATCCTCTGACTGATCTGGTCTTATCTAGAGAGACCACGTACAGTAGTTAAGGATGTCTCAATATCAGGCCTATTAACCAAGAAGCAATACCCCGAATGCTGAGAACACCACGTTCATTTGACGTCCCATGCAGACTGCAGATAACAGTCCCTCATCACACGGAGGAGAGAACATATCACTTCCCCCTCCTCTGAGCTAATACTATCTGAAAGGCTGTAAAAATCCTACAGAAAAAAAAAACAAAAACATAGCAAATCTTCAAGATTTGTTTTTAGCACAGGTAAAGCATAAAGCAGCACTGACCTGGGAGCACATCATTGCTCTGTCTCACTCTGCACCAGTACCAATAGCTGCTCCACATATATTGGTGCTATGGTCCCCAGGCCACTCATTTGCAGCAATCCTCAGTTACCCATCAGGAGGTTGCTACAACCCAAGGACAACTTGTCCTCTGGAAGATGTGTTTGTTGTTTACTCCAAATTGACAGAAAATGAATGAGCTGGCTGAAAATGAATGCACACAAAGCATTATTGGAAAACAGCAAAAGATTATCAAGAATTGTCTTTCAGAGAATTTGATAATGCCAGGAGTCCAGATACAAACCAACTCTCACATTTAGAAGCACAAACCCAGCATGTGACCTGAGCTACTGATGTGTAAAGCACCCATGGGGCAAACAAATTACTCAGTTCTGTCAGGTTTGAAAGCAACTAAGAACTGCCTAACACCTTACTCTGAGTCCCATTATCCCAAGCGCAGTGTAAATCACTAGAGCAGTACAGCAGCATACTAATCCTCCCTTTTGGATGAACACAGAACAACCTGAAAGCAAAGTCAATGGCATAGATTTATCACAGGAATACATGCTATCCTGCAGTGTAATCATAAGCTAAGGGGTCAAGCATCACAAACAGACCTGTCCTTGCTGGATTCATCAGGCTCCCTTCCAAATGAACAGGCTTTCTCACATGAAGCAAGTGGTGATACCACTTCTCTGTGGAAATTTTTCTTTTTTCCTCTAAGAATTTAGGCTTTGCTGACTGCAAGAAGTAACACAGCAGTACCGTCCTTGCTGTGGTTTGTGCCAAGGGGACAACATTTTTAGAATGCATCCAAAGCAACATAAGCTTTGAGTTAGAGAGAAGCACAGCAGCTTCTCTGTGGATCCAAATTTTGCATGAGAATGATTAAGCTGAACCGGTGAATCCTTTCCAAGTTGAGATATCTCTATGGTTACTAAGAGATTTGAGCATCTCGAGTACAACCTTGCAATATCCAAGTCTCAAATTAAGCTTTTTTTGGCTCTACCTAGGAATGAAAAATATCTAGACACGTTTTTAACTGCTGCAGTATTACCACATCTAAAGTCAATATAGCACATACTGTCTAGTACCTAACCAAGTGTCTTGTACACACATGAATTTTGCTGCACCAGCTGAGAGTTCTCCCCACATTGGCATTCCCACCTATTGCTCACAGTCATAGAAAACTTATAAATTCAACTGTGTATACCAACTGAAACCAACACTACACCTAAACAGAATTGAATCACAGAACACCCCAAGTTGGAAGTGACCCATAAGGATCATTGAGTCCAACTCCCAGAACCTAACGGCTGTGTGTAACAGAACCTGATGCTGCCCAGCATTGAGGGATTTATTTTTCACAGACACTCTCCTCGCAAAATCAAGCCACAAGGCACAGCTGTGGCTGTGCATCACAAACCTTTGCTGTCTCAACTACCAGAGGTGCTCCTTGATTTAGTGTTAGAGGCTTGAGGATCCAGAGTGCAAAATTTCACTTGCTGCCACAGCAAAACTCAGAATGTCAGGGAGCCAACAGTATGACCAATGGCAGCAGAATTATGTGATATTTATGATTTGCTGTGCAAAGCTATAATTCTACCCATGCATAAGCACTCTGAGTTGCCTTTATGGTCTAATATATACATCTCATGCACAAACAATACATTAGTAACTAAAATGCGTTTGCAAACAGTGACACTGTACTTGGCTTCAAATGTAGAAATCACTTATTTTATCCAAATCTCCAACTTAGGAATTTAGCTGTTAGAATAAGCTTTTAAGAGATTCTATTGCTCACGGCAGTGAAGTTAAAACACTACTGCGCTGCCTTCTGTCGCCAACTGGAAGACCTGCTCAAAAGGCAGAAAACACAAAGCTTCAGAAGATGGTGCCTCAGACGCTATTCCATATTCAGCCCATTCACTTCGATGGGAAGACCTTCATACAAATTTGAAAGAGCCCAAGACATAAATCCTCTGAGAGAAAAGAAACACTACAAGTTGTCCTACAGATTTATACGAAAGTCATTTCACCAAAGCAGCATTACTGTTTCCAACAAATCTGTGGGAAACACCATCATTTTATTAAAGTGGTCCATCTGCTCCTTCAGGACTGGATCTGTGGCAGGGATCAGGATTTATGCTGATGGTATCTAGTAATAATGCTAACTTAAAATAGCCTCTGAAAAGATTTCTTTAGTAGTCTAATGGATTTGGAAGGACGTTATAAAAAAAATTGAAAACATGCTTCAGAGAAATTAGAAAAAAAACAAAACATTAAGCAACCAAACAGGCTTTGGTAAGTTTTCATCTCTTAAAGTACAAAAATTTCAGTAATCTCAGTTGATAAAACCAGCTTTGGAAGTACAACAAGCCCACCAATGACCTCCTAGGGCCAGACTTCACAGCTGCTTTCTGTACCAGGGCATCACATGTATCCAAGTCACTCGTGAGATCGGGCCCCGAGTGCAGTGCCCACAAAGAGATGGGATCTTCTCCAAACCCTGTCTAAGGCACAGGAGCCTGCACTGATGCGACTGCGATAAAGATCTGTTGCACATCCCACAGTAATGCTTACTGAACTCCGCAGCATTCTGCCTGAGTAAAAATCCATTTAAAATTCAGACTTCAACTTTTGTAATCTGGTAACACTGAAGGTTTGCACTGACACAGAATTCACGTATTGGAACAGAACTTAAAACTTACAGATCAAATTCCTACATCCGTAAGTTAAGATGGTGTATAGAAATTAATACTCACTGAAAATCTGGCCATGAGATGTAGAGATAATCAGACGCTGCAGAGAGCACCATGTGTTCAGTCTAATGCTTCTTTTCATGAATCTCTGACCTAACCTTGAAATGAGAATTAAATAAGGAGCAGTGTGCACACGGACAGTACTTGCCTGTAGCCCAGCAGCCAACCTGCAGTTCACACAAGCACTGCTGTAGGCCCCAGGAACACATCGGGCAGGTGTGTCTTCCCTGCAGCTGGGTTTCTTACAAACAGCCTAAGCCAGTGTGAAATAAAGCACACTTGCATCTATGACAGCTTGATCCTCCTCCAGCACAAGAAAGCAGAGTAAGTGCGAAAGGCTTACTGAATTTGATGATACCTCCCTATACAAAAAGCTGAGATAGTAAGTGTGGACCCTCCCTGGGTTAGACATTTCTTTCTCCTCCAAAGCATGATTTCAAGAGGCCTCTCAGTAACTGTTCCAAGCCTTAAAATCAGCATGTTATCTCGTTATACCAAAAGACAGTGCTGTAATAGCGACTTTGGCTTAAAGAAAATTGAATGCAAGTCTTGTATAAAAGGGACAGGATTTTGTTTGATAAGATGCACACTGCTCTTAGCGTTGTTAGTGAATAATTATTTCAGATGTTTCAGCAGCCCAATTTACCCTTTTATGACACAGCTCAGTCTGGTGTTTAGTACTGGGCTTAAATTTAATAGCAGAATTTTTGTTTCTTCCTTCCAAGCTTTTGGTGGTATTGAAAACAAGAAGCCTCCTGAACTCCCCTAGGAGAAGAGATACCACGACGTGCTCCTCCCCACCAGGACATTCACAAGCAAATCTAAAATCCCAGCACTGCCCTCACAGTACCACAACAAGATGGAGCTACCCTCATTAACAAATTTCTCATTTAGACCAGAATGATCCCACACCACAGTACACTGCCCTCTATACTGAAAGGTGTGTTTTCTCTTCTCTCTCTGTCACAATGTCTTGTGCAGTTCAGGGCCACTCATTTAGGATGACGAGCACACATAGCTCATCTATAAAATAACAAGAATTATACCCTTTCCATCTTAAGGTATTCAGAATTACGAGCTGACGTAGTGAACCAAGCAAGATCCAGTCAAGTAGAATAATTTCATCTTCAACATTGATTGGGGACCAATTATAGTGAAGCATTAAGAAGCAAGAATTACCTTTTAGTTATGCTTTTCTCTCCATAAATATCTTTACTACCTATGAAATTTGTTATATAGAAAATCATTATGCTCCCTTTCTTATTCTGAGCTGCAATTATCCTCTGATGTTAAGATCACATCAGTGCACACTCCGGCCCTGCGCTCTGCTACTGCTCATTGCCTCCTGGCGCACGGCTGCCCATAAACAGTCATTTCCTTGTCATTGTGGCCTTCAAGATAAGAGCTATTTTAAATGCTGAAGACTTCAGCTTACTCACAAACAAAGGGTTCTGTGCCAACTTGAGCAAGTTAGCCAGACTGCTCGAATCCCCAATTCCCATCTCATGAGACTCGTGTGTCTTTTATCATCTCAGAAGTGCCAATCTAATGCACCTAGACCTGGCAGGCGCCTGCACTGCTGCCTGCTGGCATTCTGCTCCCTTGGGAAGCGCCTGGAACAACAGCCAGAGGCAGACGGGGTTCAGCAGAACACCCTTACAAAGGGCAGTGTGCTCAGCTTGACTTTTGGCCCTTGAAGTTTCCAGCTCGATTAATTTTGCCATTCTGCTTCGCTCCTTGTTGTGAGCACCTGTTTGGTTTCACCAGTAAAACGAGCATTTGCCCTTTAGTTTTGCCAGGGACGAGAAGTTCACAGCTCGTGCTGGTTGCTCCATCACAGAGGCATTCAGAGAATATTAACCTCTTCCAGCTCTCTCGAAGCAGAATTTTACCCAGGGTATCAACAGTAGAAAAGCTATGAGGCGGTTAAGGAATGAGAGTTTCTTGTAAAGATAATCAGCTTTCCTGTCAGTAAATGAATGCTAATGTGCTTTTCCTATTAAGCCAGACTCCTTTTTTAAAACTTTTATGTCTTCCATATATCATGTTTTTGGAAGAAAGTTCTGCTATTTCAATAGCTGCCAGAGTGCTACAGACTTCTATGATTACAATTTACAGTACTTCATAAATCAGCACATCTAAGATACGTGGGGCAGATGAGACTTGAAATTGACACCCTCTTTTCTATGAACATTAAAAGGCTTGAAATCCTGACATATTTACACATAAGTATCCCTGCTCCCTCAGCCAAATTGTTCCTAAAGTATAAAGCACTTTATATGAGCGAACATAACACAGACGACAGTCTGCAGATTTGCCCATCAAATGATGGAAGTGTCAGAGCTACACCACAGGTCAGCTTGAGATCAGAGACATCTCTGCAGTGCCTGCTGCTCCCAGAAAAGAAAATCATGGCAGTGGGCACTCCATGCTTACAGAACAACACACAGTAATCCCATGGCTAAAGGTGACCATGGGAAGACACTGAATTGAGAGGTTGGTGGTTGCTGTTGTTTTTCCCCTAAAAGATGGAAAGAAAAGGGAAATGCAGAAGTGTTCACCTCAAAGAAGCGGAAGGATCTGGTGCTTCTTACTGAAGAGCGAATAAGAAGCAGTGGCTTATGCCCCAAGAGAAAACCCCAACAGACACCAAAACACAACTTGTTTTTACTCAAAATCACATGAGAATGATTTTTTTTTATACCTCAGAAACATCTGTATAGAGGGATATCTACGATGAGAGTTAACCGTGGATACTGGGGAAACCCTATTTAGGTTATCACAGTTTTTGCATCCTGGGTTATTTTAAATGAAAATGTAGTGAGAACAATCAGGGACCTGGGGCAAAATGAACAGAGACTCACAGAGCACAACCCAACAAATGGCAGCCATCTTCAAGGGCCAGCTACATTCATTCTCCTTCTAATTTAACTGGATCCTTCTGCCTTCCTCCGCAATTGCAGCATGCATTTCTGCCTCTAGCTGACAAGGCAACCTGTGCAAGCATCCTAAGAAACTGAAATGCACAAACCTCTGAAGGTGCAAAACCACATCTGAGTGCAGAGACATAGCCCAGACCTGGATACAATCAGCTCCATTCCTAGAATGGAAAACAGACTTTCTTGTAGAACCATTTTGAGAATATAGCTCCTACCAACATTCTGGTCCAAATCCTCCGCATACATACAGTAGTAATTTCATGAGTTCTGCTGAAGAAAACACGATTACTGACATGCATACAGCAGCAGACTTACAATATATCTTAAAAAGGCCAGTATATATATATATTTTGGAAAGGAGGGGAGTGAAACAAGCACATGACAAATTCTTTTGAATGAGAGTACATGCTGAAGTCCATGGACACAGTACCTTCCCTCCAGGAGCGTGGTTCACTGCATGCAGCTGTGGGGAGTCAGGTCTTAAGCTTTTGCTTCAAAGCCTCTTTTTGGGGGGGCAGATCCTCTTTGCATAGGGAGACACTAAGCATCTGCAGACAGGGATCTACCAGGTACCTCAGAAGCAACATGATTTTCAGCATCTCACATTCAATTCAGGCACAAAGCAGTCTACTATATTTCATGTAGAAAGCAGAGCAAAACACGTCCATACTGTTGCCTAACTGGGTTGGCCAGCTTTTAATTACTACATATCTCCTAGAGAAGCTGGAGCCAGATATTTCAGAGATGCTTTCCAGTCAGAGGGCAACAGTCCACTTCTCATCATGAAGAAAAACGAGCAATTAAGCCAGGAAAAAATCATCACATCATTGGACATGACCCCAGGAGGTGGATGATAGCCTTAAATGATGCGACTCATATTGGCGGCCTGTGAAACCATACCAAAGAAATTATTTGGTTATTAAAAACACTGAGCAAAAGCAACCACCCTCTGGACTTAGTTGCTGGCTCTAATCAAATATATGCTCATGCACATCCCTTATCACTCAGCCACACACTCTAAAACCTGAAAGAACAAAACTAATAAACACTAATAATCAACTCAAACTTGCTCTTTGTAAGCCTCTCTCACTTTTTACTTATACTTCTCCACTTAAAAAGGTATCACTTAAAGAAATCAACCTCCCTCTCCCCTCCTGCCAACAAGCACTGTTAACAGAAGACACATAAAATATTACAGCTATCATTATTGTCCTTGTACGAGCCAGCCATCCTGAATTGCTTCCCTTCCCTACAGCAATATAGCTGAACGGTTACAGCCAAGAGAAGAGCGAGGAGCAGGCTCTACTATTAGTTACGCTAGTGCAGATGCCAGCAGAAGCTGAGCCTGTCGTTCCATTGGGGGAATTATTGTTACAACCAATTTGTCTCGTGGTCAGGGTGCAGGTTCATTTTTCTGAGCACCGTGGAACAAACAACACTTGCTCACAGCCTCTTCACAACGGCAGGACATAGAAGTTGTACAGGACAGCGGAACACTTGAACCTCAGAACACCTCTGAATGATGAGTGAGGCAATTCAGGTGCACAGACGCTGAAAGACATCAGATGTCCAAGCGCACGGTGAGAATGAGAGTCTTAAATATAAATGGATTTAACTTCTCCACTCTACAGCCAGGCAGGTTCATCTGCATTGCTTTCATTACACAGAGAAACAACAGCGTAGACAAAGAAAGCGCCTGTTTTTAAGGGTATCTTTGGCACTTCAGCCTGAACCCATCCTATCCGATCTCAGGCACTTGATTGCAACTCTTAAATAGTGCCTATTTGTCAAAACAAATCTCCTCTAAAGATATCCATCACCCTCCAATGACTACAGCACTCCAGACAACATTCACCTCAGCTACGTGTCAGTGGTTTGATGGCAGAATTTCATCCCCAGCTTCCCCAGAGTTGCTGCTTCCTACCGACAAGAGCTCAGCCAGGCGGCCGTGCCAGCACTGCCCGGAGCCAGGGCTGCTCCGGCTGCAGCCACCTGCTGCAGGCTCCTGCACAGGGCAGTCACACAGCAGCATCCATTTGTTATTCAACAAATGCAGTGATTACACTCACATAGCTAAGTCATCTCCAGATAAGGCACTGAATGTATAAATTCTAACAGTGAAAGGTAGTCCCAGACACACCTACACAGTCTTGTTCTCACCTGCATCACCCAAAGAGCCTTTCTAGGAACTTAAACTTGGTGGAGAACCTCCCATCCCTATGAGCACAGACTCAGGCAGCAAGCACAGAATAATCATTTGCATTAAAAGTGTACACCACAAGAAACTGTATAATCAGCACCAACACAGATACCTTTGATTATCTTTGGTAGCACAGGCAGCAAGCAGAACAGAAAGAAGCAGGAATACCTGCACACTTTCCCCTGATCTAGACATGAAAATTTAGCAAAGCGTTCTGTGCATATGCTTTTTTATTTAGTACTAATTAAGCAAGGTTAATTCAAGATCTCTCTTGATATTCTCAGCCACTGTGAAGCATCTTCATCGACTGCACAACAGTTTACAAAGCACTGCCAAGCTTCAGTGATCAAAATCTTGACTGTGTTTTTCCCAGCATCACGGCACTGCCCCAAAAATCACAAAGTGAATAAAAATCCCATAAATAACTACATTAATCACTTGAGGATGGTGTTCGCCCTTCTGGGGAGGAACTGAGTTCTGATCTTTGCAATGCAGGGTCATATTTGGTTAACATTTTCAACTTTTCTCTGGATCAAGAAAGTGATAGTCTTAACCTTTTCTTTCATATTTTTATTTTTTTTAATGAAAGCTGAGATTTGCCTGAAGTAATGAGGTTACAGCAACCAGAGCTGTTCTGCTGGCAGGGTTTTTCTTAGTTGCTAGATGGTGGGGCTGCAGCAGAGCAACCCAACTACTTCACTGGCACCTGTTTAATTCGCTGCTGTTTTGCAATACAATCAACAACTGTGTTATAGCCTGTGTGTGCTAAAGCAACCAGTGTCCCACGGCTGATTGTTGGGGTTTTGGCATGGACAGTTATTTTTCTTTGTATTGTTTCATTGTACAATGCCACATTTTGGATTTCTTATAAAACAGCAGTGACAATGTGCCAATGTTTTAGTGCTTGCAGAGAGCCAAGGACTTTCCCACTTCTTATGCAACCCTGCCAGCAGCTCCTTGTGCACAAGGAGATGGGAGCAGAACCCTCCCTAGGATAGGGAGTCCTGCAGAAGGCTGCAGACCTGCACATGCATCGCCATGAAATGAACTCACAGCAAGCACACTCACAAGCAACCTTCAAAGAACCCTTTACTGAGCAGTTTTGCTCTTCCTCCCCACACTCCAAGTTTACGCCCTTCTGACAAGCAGAAAATACAAACCTTCTGTCATCCCAGTGCAAACTTCATGAAATTAAGTTGTTTATACAGCCAAAGGTTAAATTCACACGCTTTCCTGCTGACTTCACTACTTTTGAAGTTCAGTTGCAAAAATCCCCCTCCCTCCCACATTGAACAAAAACTCTGCAGCACCACCTTGGATTACTCAGGAGGCTCAAGAAGGCATTGTGTGTGTTCCTCTCAAAAAGTTCGTATCTACTAAAAAAAACAAACAACCAAGACATTCATTCCCTATACACACATCTACAGGGGCAGGATAGAGGGACAAAGTTACTGCAGATATTCCCTATTTCAAAGAAAACGTTGTGCACCTCCCTACCAGCCTGGGCAACTTACTATTTCTCAAAGCACAGCTGCTCTCATTAAGGTTCCCCTCTTTCATCAGCTCAAGAACATGCTTGCACTAATGAACTTCTAATAGAAATGTGCATCCACCTCCTTAACTTTTCACATTCTCTCATCAAGATTATTAAATGTCTTTTCAATCAAATCCACCTGAATTGTGCAGAGATCTAGAGCATGTGGAGCTCAAGAAAACTTGCCCTGAAGTCTGGAGTTGCAATCCCAGTCTGATTCTCTCTCCAGTTATTGAGTTGAGAACAGGCAAAGGCACAAGCATCACTGCACATCCTGCTCAGGAAACATCCTAACTACAGAAAACACCGATATCAGGAAAAAACAATCAATGAGATGAACAAAAGAAGAATTCAGAGCCAAGACCAGAAAAAGCAGCTGCATCTGTTCCTCTTTTGTCACATCACCTTGTGCATCCCGATGGTCTGATCCCATTATCGATGCAATACAAAGGAGAAAGCGAGACCCCAAAGCATAATCACTCTCTATTGCTGGGCACTTCTCAGCCTGATGACAACACTTCTAACAAGAGAAGAGACGCAGAAGCACACCTACTGATGCAGGAGATAACACATCTCAACATCAGCACTTCCCATGTTCATGAAGAATTTGATTGAATAAAGGGGCTGGCAATAAACTACGTGAGCAATAGCAGATCACAGCACACACATCCACCACGCAGTGTTTCTCCCCCAGAGCATCATATTTCACCAAATCGGTGACACGCATTAAGTGCTGCAGACTGCTGACCACACACAGCACAATGGTTCCCCTGCTGCTCATCGCTGTGCCTTCCTGAGAACAGCAGCTCCCCTGGATTCCCCAAAGCCACCACATTTCATACAAGTACCTTCCTCTGCCTTCTGCAGGAACGCAGCAGGGATACATGAACCTGTGATAGTAAAATGTAATTTGTTCAGATCTTTGCCTTCAGGGTGAACCCTGAGATGCTGCCATCAGCCAGAAAATTTGTGATCTAATTTAGAAGCAGCGAGGCATGTCTTTTCTCCGAGGCTTTCGGAATACAGAGCTGGGTTCCCCCTTTTACATGACCCAGCAATCTTATTTTATTTTCTGAAGAGCTAAACACCTTTGCTCCATAGGGGAGAGGGCTGAGACAAATTCCTGTACATTACAGAGAGCTAACAGCCAGCCACACGGCTCCATGCACCAGCAGGAGAGGCAGGTGCTGTGGGACACTGAGTTTGGTGCTGGGGCGCTCTCAGCTTATGAGAGCCATTCTGCCTCTGGAAAGGACTGGAAAGAATTTGTTTTTGTCACAGCTGCCCTGCTATATGTTTAGCTGGCCATTCTAGAATTTTCTGCATGCTTCTTCCTTAGCTCTCTTTTCAGGAGCAGTGCAGAATAACACAGCTGTAACAAGTGATGGAAGGCTTCAGCTGCAGTGTTAATGCACAGCATCCCACCCCACCTGTTTAACCCCACCTCCTGCAGAGTGCTGGACACGGGCTTACAAATCTCACAGCAGGTTGCCAGGTACCTAAAGGTCACAGGGTAGGACCGAGTGCTGGAGCTCATGAGAGCTACAACTGCTCTTGCCCTGTGCCACGCGGCCAGGCTCTGTGTACCCCAGCACACCGGGACGAACAGCCCAGGGTGAGGGACCTGGAAGAGGGCAATCAAGTTGGGCACATCCCGCGCCCTCAGCAGATCCCACGAGAAACTTTTCCCCTCTCCAGAACGTTCACAGCTGAGCTGACGCACAGCGCCTCGGCTCCCTTCCTCCCTTTGCACCAAAGGCACCAAAAAACCGGAGTTTCACCTAAAAGCGTTGCAATTCTTCCTCTCTTCCCCAGGATTTTCCCGCAGAGAGCCAGGACCAAACCTAAGACGCAGAGAAGAATCCTTTGCTCTGCTCACAGCAACAGGAACGCGCTACCTCCGGAGCGCCGCGCGGAGCAGCAGCAGCAGGCGGGGGCCGGGCGCCACCTGGCGGCAGCCGCAGCACGAGGCCCGCCTGCTGGGATGGTTTATTTCGCGCCCTTTTTTTTGCCCTGTGCTCAGCCCGCTCCTGGCCGCCATCACCGTCCCACAGGGCCGCACGCTGCCTGGCCGACAGATCTCCAGCTCTTGTACCCTTGAGCCTCGAAGCACTCAAAAGCACCGCTACCCTCTCAGCACCTCCAAATCCATCTCCTCACCTTTGCCATAGAACGGTGGACGGGAGAAGGGAAAGCCTCCTTTAGTCTGCAGCCCCCTGCATCCTGCTCGAACCCTCCTCCGCTACCGGCTCCACCTGGGGATAAGCGGCCAGAAAAAAAGCCCCATAAAACCGCTTTTACAGCCTCGGCATCCGCCACACAGCCTGCAGCCCTCTCACCGCGCCCGCAGACCGCATCGCTGGGCGAGAGGAACAAACAAATAACAACGAAATACCAACTCCTCTCACCGAGCTTCTGCCTCCCCAGCAGCGCTCTCGCTCTGAAGAGCTCCTCAACTGCCAGAGCCCGAATGTTCTGATGAGAAATCTCCCCCAGCTGCGGGCGCTGACGGCCCCTCACCCCGCACCTGTGCCACGCGGCAACAGCACGGGCTGGTGCTGCGCGAGGCGCTTGATGATTGCAAGCAGAAAGCCCATCACTGGCTTTGGCAAGCAGGATTTCGCTGCTAGAATTTAGCATCTGGGGCAGTCGAGGCTCCTTGGGTTGTGTTTGGAAGGAACTTCATCTGCTGGCTGAAGCGCTTTCCCTGATAAGATCCAAGGCAGCGGGCTGGGACCGGCTCCTTGAGCCCCATCGGCTGCAGGCTGGTCGGCTCAGGCATAGGGTTGGTTTCGGACGTTGAGGCATTAATGCTGTCTGCAAGCCCAGCCAACAGATGGAGGAGAGCTGGGCGATACCCATTCCTTCTTCCCAATGGACCTCCAGAAAGCTCTGGAGTAAGAGCTGGCAGAAAAACTGCTGCAGGCATCTATGTTCAGTTCCTGCTCTGGAGCAACTAGCAATTCACAGCAGTTGGTAGTATCCTGAGAGCATCAACGTTTGCAGCCAATAATTACTGATACTGCTTTGCCATCTAAGCTGCTGAATGACTGCCGCCATCTGATACCTCCCCACTTATCCGTTAAAAAAAAAAATTATGCATGGCTTGAGCAATCACAACTCACCATCTGAGACACATTGCACTGTATCAGTGTTTAAATCGTAACAGTAAAGACAGTGTGAAATATACTGCTTAAACCACTCGCATACCATTCAATTCTGCAGGCTAAGGACGTATGTAAGGTCCTAAACGGGTGTTCCCAGAGTCTTGTGACTACACAGAACTGTTGGTAGTTGAGCAGGAATGTAAAAATTTGGATTTAGTTCTCCACCATTCCCCAAAGCTCCCATAATCTGACCTCAAAGGTCCTCCTGGTAACGCAACCCAGACAATCAGACCAACTGGTCCACAAGGGAGGCATCTGTGATTCTGGATGCGTTCAGTTTCCAAACCATGCCATGGGAATACATACAATTGCCACAGGTGCTTGTGTGGAGCTCTCTGATAAACTAATTGAAAACAGGTGCAAAGTGCATTCCCTAAGGTGGCTAAAAATGGAGGGGAAAATCAGTAACCACAGCACTTCACTGCCAGCCAGGGGAGAAGAGATAAGGTGCCGAATTTGCCCAGAAGCATGAGCTGGTTGGCAGCTGGGAAGCTATCAACTGGGTTTCACAAATGCATTGTACAAACATTTACATTTCTCTGCAGACCTCATTCATATTTGTCTGTGTATTTAAGCCTTTTCACTGTAGCCAGATGAGAGCTAAGGAGATCCCAGACCACACACAGTAATGATACCACTAATTCTCCAAGCTCACAGCCCTAAAAAGATCACAGCTGGTGCATGGCTGGGGTACTCAGCATGGTTAGGGTCTAAATAACAGGTAACAGGGCTTTGCACTATGCTGTGATCAATGCTGTACACTTGAACAGCATCTTACATCAGAAGTGCTTTTTGGGCAGTGTTAGCACAATCTCAGTGCCTCCTTGAAATGTGCTAAACGATGAGTGTTTTTCCCATTTATCAGGTGTATGAGATGCAGACAAATGGGCTCACTTGCCCAAATGTCACTGCACTTATCCCATCAGCAAACTCAGCACCAGCAGTGGCACCCAGCAACTCTTGAGCTCTATTACTTTTATTCTATCTGCTTTCTGCAAAGTAAGGTGACTTCTGTGTTGAAATCTCCCCCAAGATGCATGACAGGGGTTCTCACCGTACAGGAGAGTCTCCATCTAAAATGTAAAATTCAAGCTTTTCAGGAAGATGAACTTCAAAACCTCAGGGAAAATACTCCAATTGTATTTTTCTTACTGTTAAGAGAAAAGCAAACTCTTCCACGAGACAGAAATGTGTAGCTGTTGTTTCCATAATGTTGAACCACTTCATTTTATCATGTCAAAACATCCTAAAACATTTGTATGCAAGAAAGTAAACAATGTCCATTTTAAAACCAAAATGCAATTAATCTACAGAAGGAAATCAGAATGATTTGTTTTGACTTTTTCCTTTCTCAATTGTCAAATCAGCAGAAACCTGAGATTTCAGCACTAACAAAACTGCATTCCCTTCAGGTACTTCTTTCAGCCTGTGTCTTAGACCAGCTCTTCACATACCAGCAGACTGACTTCAGCTCCATTAGTACCCATGGCTTGCTGGGCATCGTATGGTGCCAGTCCTACTAAGCAGCTAAAATTAAAGAAACTTTCACACAGGTACAGCTCAGAAGAAATTAAAGCCCATCAAATGATCATTGTCATCTCCGTAGAATCAGCACATATGACTGAGACTGGTCACTTCAATCTAAACCATTAGAGCTGTACCAAACCACTTAATTACAAGTAATTACAGGCAGATGATTTACTGCACACCGAGAGCCTTTTAAATCAAGGAGGAAAACCGGATCCATCAGAAGCTGTCTGCTAACATTTCCCTTCCTGTGCTCACTACTACCAAAGAAACTTCAGACTGTGTTATTCCAGGCCCCAACCTCCTTTTACCTGTCATTTTCAGGTACTCCAGCTTTTCTAAAAGGGCTGAATATCTGAGGTTTTTTGATGCTGCAGGTCGTCCACAAATCATTTCCTCCAGAGAAAACAAGAAACCACTTATCTCCTGTTCATATGCCACATTTAAGAAATAAGCCATACTTCAAATACACTTATTGTCATGCTGGTTAGGGCTCACAAAAGCAGGGAGGGCAACCACCTACATTGCCATGCAGACAGAAAAGTGAGAGAAAAGAATTAAGTTCCACAAAACCACCTGCCAGTCAGCCAGGGGCAGCTGGGTTTCCTGTACATATCATACGAGTTCCCTCCTTGCTGTTGTGCTCTGTTTTGACAAGGAGAAGATCCACTCTGACACTCTGCTTTCCATCTCCCCTGCCTGCGTGTTTCCTAGCATGCCAGCCATTGCACGCACCACCTCCACTGGCTGAACCCATTCCCTGTGGTACTGCGAGATTCTCCCATCTGTCTTTCAGAAAGGCAGCAAAAGAGCTTTATTAAATGTTTTAAATGTATTTACACCAAGCACTGCCACTGGCCACTGGTCTCCCTTCAGGGTTCACAGATAACCCACAAAAGCCTAGGCACATTTTCCCATTGATCAGCCCATCCTGTGAGGAACAGCATGGCCTTTTCCCACTTCAGCTTTCATATTTCAGAAGATTTCTTCCTAACTCGATCAAGTTGTGCCCTGATAGACGAGAATAGATAAATTTAGAGGAGACCATTTGATTTCAAACCACATTTTTTGTTTTCATAAATGCCTCCTGTTTAAGGCTCTAGGATGCTTGCATACTAAATAGCCTGCGCTGTTTTCACTTTGCCCGTCTTTGTATTATTTCACTTTTACAGCTGACAACTGCTTTTATACTCTGGGAACACAGTAGTGTCAAAAGCAGATTGAATTTGCTGATTGCTGGAGTTCTTTGTGCTGCTCACACGGAATTTCTTTCCCCTATAATACATCTGTTGTTTGTATATTCGATAAAGTTAATATCTGTGAAATCAGTCATTTCCCCTAGGTCTAAATTATACTGCGACAGACAGAAGATTGACTTCACTGTATTGACAGGAGAGAACTCTCAATGCTTATTATTTGTAGTGACTTGGAGAGATTACAAAAAGCACACAGAGCGGCTTTATCAGGGGAGTGTATTTCTGTAAGGGCTGATAAGGTGTGCACATTAAGAAAGGAATAGCTCATTTTTAGCTAACTTCAACTTTGAGCAAGTTTTGCTGAGGAAGAACTGAAGAAATAGCAGAAATCAAAGTATTGTTCCTCCTTCTGTGCCAGTATCCTGTTTAACACTGATCTTATGTGCAATATTTATGTCTGCATAAATAATTCAGGAACTAATTAATCCAATTCTTTTATAATTACCTCTTATAATGGCATACAGCCCAAATCCCAGCAGCTTAATTGCTACTTAATGGAGATATTTATGACACCAACAGTGGTAAAGAGTATAGGCACTCTCACTTATTTCAATTAGGGATGAGGCTTAAGCTACTAAACTCTGATTTGGATTTCAGGCACCTCTGAAGTTCTGCCATTGGGAAACACACAGGTTCTTTATTTCAGAGGTGTTTTAACTCTGCTTTTTCATATGTGGTCATATATTGGGGCACAGGAGTCAGCATTCACGTATTGCAAGATACTGCAGTACCACTTCTTTTTCTATGTGGACTCAGGCAGCAGGGCCTGATATCGCAAGATGCATCCGAGTTCAGCAAGTCACATCCCCTTGTTCTGTGGTTTATTTCTCCAGAGGGAAAACTGCTTTGGTTTGAGAAAGAAAGGACGGTTGGCTCATCCATTTCAGCTTAGCAGGCCTATGAATTTCCCATTATCCCTTCAGAACAAAAAGTGAGAGAGAAACATCACAAAAGGACCAAACGTTTCATGGGCCTGTCTAATTTCATAATCATCTCCTTAAATACAATTTCCAATAAAAAGGATATTTCCAGAGCACACTTGGATACACACTGCCAGCTACACGAGCACCTCGTGATGTTTTCTCACACATCACTTAAAATAAACCTCCTTGAAAATACGTGAGCATTCCACAGAGTGCCATATAATTAAGCTTGTGGCGTCTTCCCTTTGCATACACTGCACAGCTCTCAGGGGAGCTGCAGAAATGCAGCAAAATTTCTAGGGCAAGGAAGAGCCTGGAGCAACTCATGGTCAGGGATGGCCCATGCTCACAGCCTCTTCTGGGCAACACGTTTTTAGGTCACTTATGTTTGGGTAGTCAGGGGACAACGTGGCATTCCTGCCCTGGGTGGCTGAGTCAGTTTAGTTTCTTTCAGCCTCAGAAACAACCAAGCTTGGGCAGAACAAACAGCTATAGGGACGTATGCGCTTCAGGTTCCAAGGACTGCGTTTGGTTCAAGCTGAATGGATTCTCAATTGATTTAAATTAAGAGAAAGTAAACAGTTCTTAGATGAAAAATGAACACCAGCAGATTGCCTGGCGCAGGTTTAACTATACTCACAGAAAATCACTCCTTACACCAGTGCAATTTTCCTATTGTAAAGAAGTTCTAAAATGTTGATGGCTTTCAACTTGTAGAAACACCACCCTGAAACTGTGCTCTATTGCTTGTGAAGTGTGCTGTAACAAGAACTACTGCTGACGACAGGGAATGTGCTGGTGTGAATACAGAAATCCAATTTTAAATCATTTAAAAGCTTAAGAATATAGCTTCAAACTGAGAATCATTTCATTTTTATGATTACTTTTATCTCTACAGGCAGCTAAAAATACCCTCTTATGTCTTAAACTAGCCCTAATCAAGTGTTTTAGTGGGCGCATTTTCATGAGACCTGGCAAATTCATTCTATTATGCTGCTGTAAGTGGTGGATATTTATGCATCAGGATGCAAAGCAGCAACTCCTACTACTACTGCTTTACTAAGGAAGGTTTTGTAATCACACCAAGAGATTGGGAATGAGGATTCCTTGGTTTCTCTTGAGCAGCAGGTCAGACACGACGTGCTATGCCCGAAGTGAGGCACCAACCCCCTCAACCACTGAACACCTGATGCTGTTGGTAAGAAAGCATTGTGAAGTGCATCAACAAGTGTTCATAAGACTTCTTGGCATTCTACCCCCCCACCTGCCCATTTTCTCCATGGCATTTTGCTGCTGCTAAGGTTCTTTGAGGTTCATGGTTGAAATGCCCTGTTAAGAGTGAGGTTTTTTGTGTGTTCATAGGAGCCTTGTGAATTCATCGCTCTCGCACTGACCTGACTCACAAGAGTGAGATGCTGAATTTGAGCTAACAACACTGGGCAAGGGCTGTAACACATTTATGTGGCAATTAAAGATAAATTGAATTGATAATAAAGGCGTTTTTAAATAAACCCTTTTAATTTGGGGAAAAGATTCCATTTTTCTAGAACCAACCAATTTCTTAGAAAGAAAATGAAACCTCCACCTCCACTCCCAAACCTCTCAATTTCTAATGGTATTCCAATTTGTTTCTTTCAATTAAAAAAAAAAATCTGTCTTTCTATAAACCAGATCTTTCACTCCCTGCACTTGATGAAGACTCATGGCAGATGAGAACTGGAGATCATTTGAACAAGCATTACACAAAAGTCAGGAGGGATCTCGGGACAGCACTCAGCCCCGCTGGCACAATGGAGCAATAGGGAGTACCAAGCTTCCTCTTGCAGCCCTGCAGAGAACTGGTCAGACAACACTGATTTCGTTCTACTCCCTGTCTCTTTTTCTTCTGTTTCTTAATAAACTTCTCAAGGAAAAGGATGTGAATAAACCCCTCAGGGTTGCACCATTTTAGGATGACAGTCCCTGTTTGTTACTTTTATCCTAACTTGATTGCCTGGCTACCGCAACAGGACTGCGCTATACCATGGTGGTTCAATGCTGATCTCCACTGTCCTGGCTTGCCCTGGGCACCAAATATTCACACTATGAAAATTCAAGATATGGGAACAAGAACAGGAGCTACCAGAATATTACATGAACTGTTTCATGAGAAACGGAAAGAATCCCCTGCCGTGGTAACTCTGACACCAGGAGAGCTTTCTGCTGGTATCCTCTCTGCAGCCTGCCGCATCCCAGGTGGGCACTGTAACTGACGGCTGCTGTGTGCAGCACTGAATGCAAGAAACTGCTGGCATTAAATTTTCATCCAAACAGCTCTACGTGACTGAAATATTCAGCAAAACATTTTGAAGAGAAAGATATTTTATCCAAAGGAACCTCGTGAGTTTTGTAACTTCACAGATTTGGGTGGAAGAAGTCTACTTTTTGAGCTGATGGTGATTTACCTGCTCTATTAAGTCCCACAATGAAGTAGGCTGTGCTTTCAATGGGACCAGAAATTAGGCTTTCTGTGGAAAGCAATGGAAAGATGGAGATTGCACCTCAGTTATTCTGTTTAAAATGCAGAGAAAGAGAAGCTCCTGTGATGACTTCTGTGTTATTTCAGCTTTAAAGGAATGAAAAAGAACAGTGCCAACAAACAGCAGTGCCATAATAACTTGGGCTGAAAATAGGAAATAGTTAAAACTATTTTCATTTGATCACAGAATTCCCAAGTATACTTTAGAAATTACTTGTTCATTCCTCCAAAGTAACCTGTACTCTTGACTGTCATTTACTGAAAAGATAAACAAATGAATATACCAAATCCTTTGGCACTTCTCACTTATTTTAAGAACATATTTTCCTGCACGTGTGCATCTTTTATTTCTGTAACTCCCTCAATAGACATTTCAACTAACAATAAATATTAATATCCTATCCCCCATGCTTAATAACTAAAATTCTTTGGTAATTTCACAACCAACAATGCTCAGTGTTAAGGATTTCATTATTAAATCCGATTGAATATGATTAAGTATGGCTCAGGCTTTCCAAAATGCGTTGCATGATAGATTTAAATGAACTCATTAGTGGTTAATGCAGCAAAGCACTTTCTAAATGCTAATGTTTGGCTGCCTTTGGCTCGTTAATTAATTTGAAGATTGTGTAATTATCAGAGCTTTCAATTAGCATACGTCTACTTCTTTTCTTTCCCAGACAACAGTTGTTTGCACGTAACTATTGGAAATTCAATTATATTTATAATAAAAATAGGACATCAAACTGCCCAAACAAGCACACTCTGCATGGGAACAGCAGCTTTTCCTTCAAAGTCTTTTTTTAAATTACTTTTATTTTCCAGAAGAACACAGGCTCAGCAGCTTTGTCTCAGCACAGAGAGTGGATAGCGAAGTACGTGGCTCTGCCAGATAATTACTTACCTCTGAAGAGTTGTGTGAGATGTGTAAGGTCTGAGTAACGCTCAGAAAGCAGCAGCAGCAGAGCCTGCCTTGTTTTTTTCTCTTTTTTTCTTCCACTGTTTGCTTGCAAGGGCAAGCAGCAATGAAGTGAGGCAATGAGGCACAAACATCCCACCCAGAAGAGGTGAGCTGAGGTGGACAAGCACACAGCACAAACCTGGGCTCCCAGAGGCTGTGCAGGAGCACAGAGGCTCAGCATTTGGCACCTGAGAAATATATGTACAACCAGGGCAATGAACGTGTGGGCAAGCTCTACTTGAAATAACACAGAGGCATGGAAATAAAGCAGAAAGTCTCTTAAGCGGATATTAGGCACAGCACTGGGGCCCATAAATGTGACAGAAGCTGAGGACCAAGCAAAACTTTGTAGTCAAAGCTTGTGCCCCCAAGTGAAAGACGTGGGTTATGAAATGCAAGCACTTCACAAGCATCAGTGTGGAATCACAAAAAATGTCATGGGCACAACTGGTGTCTGAGTTTCCTGGAGCTGTGAGGCTCTCGGGTGGAAAGGGAGCAGAGTTTTACCTGAGTCATTCTGAACAACAGCTGAAATCACTGCCTGAATCATTTCTCCCATCTTTTTTAAAAGCATGTCTTCTTTCTCTAACAAGTCTCCACGGTTGTCTTCACGCTGAATTTGCATCAATCCTTACAACTTCCACCAGGAAACACATTTGTCATCTGCAGGTTTTGTCTGTGCTAAATAAGGGATCCTCTGCTGTTGTTACCCAGGGCCACAAACAGCCCTGCAGCTCTGCAACAGGCCCAGGGCTTCATTAGCATGCATGCAACGGCCTGAATGGAGCCCTTTGCTGCCAACAGCTGCAGGAGCAGCGACGTATTAACATATGGAATAATCAAGCCCAATAAGTAACCGTTGCATTTGCTAGCGGAATAGAACTTCATTTGCTCAAATCGTCTACTCTTATCTCAGAGAAAAACCTCAAGATGCATTGCGTAGATACATCATCTGATGCATCTGGCTTTAACTCGCTATTAATCACGGATGTCTTTCCTGTGTGCTTTTATACTGCTATTTATGATTTCGGAATGAGCAGCGAGGCATGATTAAGTACAGAGCCCTTCATAACCTCCCAAAAACTCAAAATTCTGGAGTCTTCAGTCAAGTGAAAAATGATTACGAGGCAAAATGTATCTCCCTTAACTTCCTACTGCTTGTTTTGATGCAAAACATTGGTCGGTTCTTTGATTTTCACTGAAGTAGCTGAGTTCCTAAATAAGTGCTATTTCAGACAGAGGTTCTCCTCTATCAACAGGGAAGGGATCAAAAAAGATAGGGCTTGATTCCATTCATAATTTACAGTGAACTAGAGATGCTGTGCTGCATATCTCAGAGAAAAATCACACCTCCAATGGATGCAAAAGCCTGACAGCAGCACTGCAGCACAGCAACACACAGAGGCACGTCACTGGGTGGGCTACCCAGTGCTCATCCAGCCGGTGAATGTCTGAACATCTCCCAACACCTGCTTCCTTCCTCCTAACCATGCCAAGCCTGGGGTTTGCAGCACCTCCCAGAGCACGGCCACAGCCCCAGCAGCAGCTCACTGTCAGGTGTGCTGCTCCCTCTTACCTGGGAGCTGTACCCACACAGACAGCTTGCTGTAAGCACAGGGCTCCGTGCAGCTCACTAGAGCATTTTTAAGTTGGAGGAAGCTGCCGTGACATCTGCTTTCAGATTTCAACCTCCTCTGTGGTGACAGTGCATCAATATTTCAGTTAATAAGATTAAGAATTTGGATGGCTGTAGAGACAGGCCACTATACAGAAATGTCACCTCCTACGGCAGCTGGAAAGGAGAAATGGAGACTCAGCAGCTGTCTAGGGATGGCAGAGATGCAGGAATGTACGTGGGCCTGCCAGAGAGATGGACCAGGGAACATTTTATTATTTTAATTACTGCTGAAGGGCACAGGGACAGACAAAAACAGAACAACCAATGGAGCTTTAGTTGGGAAGGAGCAGGGCTCGTGGGTGGCTCCTGGCACCTGCAGAGTCCCCTGAGCTGATGAAAAATAGATGATACCAAATTGGCTGCTTGCATTAGTTAGTGTGTGGCTGCTGATACTGGGAGACTTGACAATAAACCTTTCCTGGAAGACATCAGCATCTTATTTCAGTGTTCGCAGATGACAGCCTCCTGCTGCAATACAATCCCTGTAAATTTCTTTCCCATTTCTGGCCCACCTGCTTATGCTGTTTTCCCCTTTTGCACCACCTTTGCCCGCCCTGCAGCTGGAGGACTGTGGTCCCAGTTCACACTCTGTCACATTCACCTTCCAGTCTCAATTTTTCTGTATCTGCAGCATACTTCAGCATCTCCACCTCAGCAGCTAGCAGAGACCAGTGCACTATCATTTACTCAGCAGACAACTGGGCTGACAGGCTGATCTTAACTTCTTAACAGCTGTGTTTATTTACCAAAGGAGTAAATTGTTTCGTCTACAGCACAGAGGGGCTGGTTTGAACAAACTAACATCTCTGCAATTTGGTGAGATTTGGTACTTGCACATACTTTCTCTTGAAACTATACATTTTTATATCACTGAAGTATCTGAATTACAGGGAATCTTAGGATTTAAACTTTTTGTTTAATGACTCCTCCGGCTGCTGTTTTGTATAGAAAAGAAGGCCGGCTGGAAGTACAGCAAATTGGCTCACAAGAAATGGGAAATAATAATGCCACTTATGTTCTGAATCTTACTATGATTGTTCCAATTCGAAGGTGATTGTTTCCCAGTCCCAGTTTAGTTCAGATTGTATTGCTGCACTGTGATCTTAACCTCCCTGCAGTTACAACCTGGATGCTGCACAGCTGTGCAATATTCAGGAGGAGTCGTAGGAAACCTCAGTGAGTCGCCCACCAGCCCTATTAGTCTAGCCCAAGTTGTTACCTGAGTTCCTGCCATCGGCCTTCAAGATGAGGGGGAATCCAAAGAAAGGAGAACAAAACCCAGCAGTTTGCCATGAACAATGTAGGGGCTTTGCTGTAACATACAGCATTGCTGCACCAATCCCAGCTGGAGTAACAAGTTTAGGAAAAAGGTGGCCATGTAGAAATCTAATGGGAAATCAACAAATCCTTCTTGCTCAGCAGTGATAAAATAGTATTAATAAAATCTCCTCTGCCGCTTTCAAGTTCTCCTTGGGGATATGGAAGCAGCAAAGAACACAGCACACACCTACCCCTCTGCCTCCACCGAGAATTCTGGATCCTTAACATCTCTCTCAATTAGGGCTGACAGAGGAGATTTTCCTTTCTTCTGATCTGTCCCCTGCGGCAGCAGCAGATGCCTCAGGTCGCTCACCCAGTGCAGGCAAGGGAAGAGCAGGTGGCAACCCAGAGCTGGAAGCAATCTGCATACAGGAAGGACAGCACATGCATCTTCTTGCTTTTTCAGTCATTCCTCATGCTGAAAGACACAAGAGCACCCTCAGGTGCCCATTTGTTGGAGAATACCTCCAGAAATCTCACTGTGCTTTAGCTTAGAAATAGCATCTTTTTCTCTGTGTGTGTACAAGGGCATATCTGCTTGAGCACCTCTGTGCACGCTGCAGAGCAGCTCTAGAAGGGAGGGGACACTCACATTGCTCCGGTCCTGGTGCATACATATCAGGTAAGGACTCCGTGGGCTGTCCTGCTTGCCTCGGGACAGGGACTGGCTCTGGCTTTTGCTATGGGTGCAGCCAGGTGTGGCTGCTGCATTGGTTCAACAGCCTGCCTGATGCTGGGCATCCTGCCACCTCTGCTGCTCCATGCTGGGAAGGAAAAAAGTAAAATAAAACCAGTCAGGATCAGCGAGCCCATGGAGGACAATTATGCATCTCCTTCTGGGAGCTGTTTCTCTACCAAAGACACGCAGTGCTAGATGCTGTCTTCGCTAGGACTGGTGAGTGCCATGTAAGTAGCATGTCTGGAACTGGCTGCTCTGGGGCCTTTCAGGGGTTGTTTTGCAGTGGCCTGGGCTTCAGCTGGATGCAACCACAACATGGAATGCTTGGCAGAAGCTTCAGAGATTTAGTTTCTATAGTTCACTGCTTTTCCCTCAAAATCCCCATTCAAATTGAGATTAGTTGTATGTGATCTCAGTTGAGAAATGACATTTTGTCAGAAGGTGGCTGAGGTTCTCCAGTTTAAGAAGCGTTACACTTTTAAAGCTCTGCATTTACAATAGATTTGGTTATTTTTGAATCCTTGTGACATTGGTGTACTTCAAAACACTCTGAGAGACAAGACAGCTGCGTGGGCACAAGTCAGGAATAGGCAGGTCTCCCTTCTATTGCACCATGAGATAGAAGCAGCTTGGAATGAAATAAATTTTTATCACATTTGAAAATGTACACTGCCTGAAAGCATTTCTAATGAAATGCAAAACTCTCTTTCTTAGTACTCTCATCCATTATATTAGCACCTGACTGGAACATTTTATGAATTCAGTTCTCCATTCTGTCTAAATGCAGCATCATACACATCTCCAGTTCCCAGGGATCCTGCCCCATTCCCACTGTTTCTGGGGCACCCCTGGCAGCCTGGCTAGGGTGTGTGGCCCCATGTGGAAGCTGCAGGTAGCCACAACCCTCAGCCAGGTCCTCCATCCTGCCTTATTTTAGGAAGGAGAATTTTGAGTGTTACTCCTGGCTCACCATGGGCCTGCAGGACCTGAAAACCAGGAGGGGTAACGGCACTAACCTTTATAGAAGAGCAGAAAGGTGTATGCATAAACCTTCCATAGGACAATGGGGCCCATCTCTGCTGGAACATCAGTAATACAAACCCATAAATTACTGAGCCATTGTTCATATTTATTACAGCAGAATTTCAAAACTGAGAGTCTTATTTCATTTACACAGCCCCCCCTCGCCTCCTCAGTAGTGACACAGAAGGTATTTCTTACAAATAAGATTCTTATTTCAGTATTCATTAGATTGTTTGTCAAGAAGAGCAGCTGTTGTTGATGAACTGATTAAGATGCACTGGGGACGGCTCAGCCTAAAGAAGAAAAGACACAATAACAGATTTCAAATACGTAAAAGGCTACAACACATAACAAAGCAACAGCTTCCCCTCCCAGTCCCCATTCAGGATGGACAAAACACCAAGTTTTTAATTGCTACAAGGAAGATACAGATGAGACAAATGTACTTTATCATGAATGCTATCACAATATTGGGATCTTGTTCAGGAAGGTCTTAGAGACCAAATTAGCAGCTGTCAGTCATGGGCATGAGCAGCCCTGCCTGACTGCTGAGCACTCTTCCAGGCTTGTGACTGCAGTCATTTCCCACTGCCTTCCCATTATTTTCAAACAGAACCCCCTAAAGCCGCATTAAAACCCCTCCTAAACCGAGTGGAATAAAATGGCTGAAAAACTGGGAAGAGCTCTCCCAATTCCTGCACCCACACATGCATGTAAAATGTGACCAAATTACAAACAACACAGCCATGCAATGGGCTGATGTTCAAACTACCAGCACAGGTTTCTTTCTTCAGTTCAGAGGCACTACTTACCTGCAAAGGAGAAAGCATTTGATGAAAATACTGAGTGGATCCATCCACCTGCTAAGTCAACACCAATAAGCCAGGACAGAGGCAAATGAATGGGTCAACAAATATTTCACAGCTCAGCACTCAGATCAGCAACCCTATTCCTGAAACTCAAAGCCAAAGGCAGACCTGCTGTCCTGGAAACAAGAAGCCCCTCTATTTAACTGATATTCCCCACGGGCTCCAAACATAAAACTTCCTGGCTCTACAAGCACACACTGCTGTTATTATTTTGTTTTCCACAGAAACTATCTTGAATGATTTCCTGTAAAGTCTGTGGCAGAAATGGAACCTTTTCTTGTGAAGTAGAATATTTAAGGAATAAAATAATAGAATATTTAATTCAGCACACAGTGCAAAATTTACAGACCTGAGCACGAATTTGTAAACAACACAACTGCAACAAGCCGCACACACTTCTGCTTCCTTGCTTTGGGAATTGGCTCTGCACTTAATCAGCATCCCACTTAGCTGCAGTATTCAGCCGAACTAAAGATAGATGAGATGTGCCAAGAGGAAGTGAAAGAACCACAGAACTTTCAAATAACAATTTAAGAAGTAAACGAAGCATCAGCAATTTCAATTCCTCACTGTTCTCCTGAAGCAGGAATTTCCTGCCTTATCAAGTGATTCAGTTATTACAAGAACTTAGGGACACCAGGTAACTGCAGCTCCCAATTTTAGCTGTAAAGAAGTCTTGCAAAGTTCAGAAATTCAGAAAGCTCAAAATGCAATTCTCCTAAGAGAACAATTTAGCATTAACAACATTCTCAGCATCAGAACAAACAAAAAAACACCCCTGTGGAAACAAGAACAGTCTTCTGGAAGTATCTGACCGCTGTTGAGATCTCCTGACGTCTTCTTGAGACAACAATCTTGACTTGGTATCCAAGGAATAGATATAGAATCTGAGCTTTTTCACATTACTTCTCTTAAGAAAACCTTTCTGGCTTTTTTTCTTTTTAATCCTTCAAACTGTCCTTTCTGGTATCATTTTCACTTACTGATACAAATAAGATCTGCACTGTGGACCTCCTGGACAGGCTTCCTTAAGGACAACTGTCCTATCCCGGGCATCATCGTTCTCCACAGTCATCACCAAATTCCTCCTAAGTTCTGTTACAGCTGCTCTGCTGTCAGAGAAACAAAAGTGTTGCTTAAACTTCCATTAAATCATTTCTCTATGGATTTTAGGAATACTTAATATCATGAGTACCTAAGGAAAAACAAACAGCAGATTATTATAAAGGGAGGGCACTTCAAAAGGAAAATTCAGGCAGCACTGGCACAACCGACCTACCTGGAACACCATTCCCTCCTTACAGGAGACAAGCAGCACTGCTACCATGCTTTGGAGCCCCGAATCTCTCCGTGGTAGCACAGGGTGGCTGCACTGATGCGTGGGCCATCTGCACTAACACAGTACGAAGACACACAAACTTTCTGTATTGTGACACAAAGTCTGTCTGAAAAACATGAAATTGATTCAGCTTTGCTCTCTCAACATTCAAGCAGTGACAGAGAAATCCCCAAGCACACCTGAACTCCAGGTGAATGAAATCCCAGACTGTATTCACACTTCAAAAAAAAACCAGTTCCTCCTCCGTTTTTAATCCATTAGGGATGCTTTTCAGCAAGTTTCAATTGCTAAAATAAATTGATTTTGATAATGTACTTGCATTAACAGTTAGTTAAACAAGATTGAAAGCTATTACTTTTGACCATATCGTAGTGAATAAGTACACTATATGACAAAGCACTAATTCTACCATACATTTCCAGTGACACTGAAAACCAACTGTTTGGGTTCCCTGCTGCATTATGACAAGACTCACAATTGTGGAGGAGTTCAAGCCTCTTAATGTATAGCTGGATGGATGCTTTTTCATGCCTAACCATGAGCAGTTTCAAATACGTGAAATAAGGTAACAACAATCCTTTGCAAAATCCAATTAAATTACTGTGTAAGAACAGATGAAGTGAGACTGCATTACTGGACAGCAACCTGCCCACACCTCACCCAAGTCCTTGAAGCAGCTGCACGTAGCTGGGAGCATCACCAGACTCAGTCTCTCTTCCACAAGCGTACGGGCAAGAAAAAGGACAAAGGCCTTGAAACACACATGTGAAAAAGCAGCTCTATTACACCAAATGCACAGTGCTGAACTGGCACCGAGGACAACCTCGCTTTTTAGACGGTCTGCTGTTCGTTCACAACAAGTATCTAACAGCACAACGTATTGCTTTCCATTGCTTCTTGCATATTGTCTTAAATGAAAGCATGCCAAAACAAATATTGTTCACATCTATCGCTTTCCCAACTCAATCACCTGCAAATCTTCTGTACCAAGCATTAAAAATTACCGTGATATAATATTCAGCCAAGGTAATATCAAAATATATTTTATTCTGGACCTCTTTCAGATCTGATTCAAATTACAGTTGTCAAAGCAATACAATGCAAAGGGAAACTGCAACAGAAAATGTGCCTAGAAGGGATATAAGGGCCTTGGGGACAAATCATTGTGATGTAGAACCAAAATACATCATAAAGTGTAATTAACATGGTCCAGGACAGTATAGAACATCTATATCAGTCTTCTTTAGACAATAATCATGAAAACTGAACAATAAAAGTCCTTTAAACAAGTACAAAAAACTGTCATGGGCTGGTTTACACTTTTACAACAGCTGTAGTTTAACTGGATAACTGAAGAAATGATGCAGACATTTTAATCCAGTGCTATAGGTAGGCTCACAGAATTAGACCCAAAGGATTTGTAACTCCAAATGAAACCATTACAACTACAATGTCAATGTCAGGAGAGAGAGAAAATTACTTCTGTATTCTAGAATTACTGTTCTGCACACTGCAGTCTGTTGAGGACAAGATTGCAAAGTACACTGGACTAGCAACAACATGCAGACTGTTTTCTTGTATTTACCCACAAATGACAAAAACATCATGAAAATGAATGATTATTTAAAAAAGAAAACAAAACAAAACGTGCCTTAAGTTACTGTCAAGCTGCAAACTTAAAGGCAGAGAAAGAGAGTATGTACTCAAAACTACTGATCTGAAGCACTATTAACACTACCTCCGCCATCTGTAAGACATGGCAGATCTTCCTGCCCTGTCTGCCTTCAGACCGACAGCGAAGACAGCCACGCTTTCACAGAACGTGGGATTTCAGAGCTTTCTCTAGAGGGAGATGTGAAGACTGCTCCTTGGCTCTGTCCCTAAGGAAAATGTCAGGGATCTCGGATGGAGATTTACTGCTGTCTCCGGAAGCCTATTCGCTTCTAACATGCCACAATGTTGCTTCTGCTTTCTTCAGACTTCTGGAGAGTGTGAAACGATCCCCCCAGGAAACAGCTCTACAGGGCTTTGTGAAGCCAGAAGAAACAAGGCTCCTCGGCACAAAGGAACACGGGCTAAGTGCTAAGCGCGGCAGCCCTGCTCGGGGCGCAGCCCAGCTGCTTGCACCAGCAGCAGCCCTGGCTCCAGCGAGGCGCTGCCCGGCCCTCGCGGCACACGGCGCGGTGCGACACAGACACACATCTTCCAACGCCCGTTCTGACAAAGTTTCCTCGTGAAGTGAAAGACAATGGGATTTCTGATCAAGATTGGAAAACTGGGTCCCAAGGCTCCTCTTTGCTGAACGGACAAAAAACATACGACCTTTTATTTACAAGCTGAAAAACCCAGTTTGTAGCCTTAAGGAGATTCCTTCACTCAGCAGAACCGAACGTCAGCTGCCAGATTGCTCTGTGGGCAGCAGCGCCCGGTTCCACCGGCCCTTCTTCCTGAACACAAAGAACATCTCAAAGGTACAGCGTCCCGTCAAACACGCCCTAGCATGAGGTAAGCAGTGTAAGGAAAAAGGAGTGCTTTTGAAAGGAAAATTAATTAAAATTGGTAGAAATCTTTGGCCTTTCTCTCAAGATGCATTAAAGTGTCATGAAATGAAGAAACATACTTCAAAATGCCATGTCATTCTGACTCTGGTAACTATTACCTCCCTCCACCCAACCCAGAAAAAGAGGCACTTTTAGTGTTTCATATAAGATTTCCAATCATCTAGTAGACACGCTAAATAACCCTGCACAATTGTAGTCCCAGAATAAACTGAGTTTATCAACATTATAAAGAGTCTAAAAAAGCTTTTACGAGGACCTAGATATTCTCTTAACTACACTAAAAAGTCCACTGGTTGGGAATCTTTACATCGATTTAAAAACGCAGGAAAAGAGAAAGCAAAATAGAAAAAGAGGAACTCTACGGAAACCTGGACCTAACTATGCAGAAATGAGCAACGGGATTCTGACGTCGATGCATAGAAAAACAGCAAACTGAAGAGCAGTTCCTTTCTTACTCCAGCATTCATTCTGCGCCCAGTTTTTCCCCTTCCTTTTATCCTTTACTTGGATGCCTGCCCACTGACACGCTGAATGGAAAAGACTGTAACTTCCATGCAGGCAAAGGCCTGCCTTCACAATGAGAACAGGCGCAACAGAATTAACCTCCACGTAAGACTAAGCATGTGCATACACCGATATGAAATTAGGCTCTTACTGACATTTGGCATACTCAATTGAAAGGAAAAGTTTGGACAGTCTACCTCACTATCGAATACGAGATCTTTGTGCTATAAAATGTAATAAACGTATGATTTCCTTCTTTTTTTGTGTGTGATTTTTTTTTTTCTTTTTACTTCACAGAATCACAGAACCTAGCACACCTGGCATGCATGCATTTAACAGTGTATAAAACAAGAGGCAAAAAGAGGTGTGAGCAGGAGCAGCACTGTGGCATGCTAGTAAAGGACAACAATAAAACACCTACAGCCAGGCCTGCTGCCGCAGGACCTGGCACAACTGCACTGCGGTGGGCACGGCGCGTTAACACGGGGCTGGGCTGTTAGCCTGCGTGTCCAGAGCACTCAAGTCAACACAACTGGCACTGCTGGACTATGCTTCGAGCACCTGAAAACCCTGGACCTCTGAGACTGAAGCTCTGTTGTATCTATTTATGAATACGTGATACTATGCTTAAGCAACTAGAATTACAACTGAAACAGCTGATGATCGAGAAAGAGGAAAATGGCAATACCCTAAAACATGGCTGTGTGATTTTGCAGCTATGTCACAGAACTCCACCATGACTGTTTGGATTGGCTGAAAGAATCACCCAATAACTTTTATGAGAATGAATAAACTGTCCATATTAAAATACAAAAGTACTATCAAGAATCACTTCTGACTTTCAGATTTAAATTCAGTGCAATTGACAAATGCATTGCTAAACGAAAAATGCAGCTTAAACATACTCAAAACATTTGTGTCTATTCCTGGGAGCACAGTTTAAAATTATTGCACAGAATTTTCATTTTTTTTTTCATTAATGACAGAGGTCAGCCACAGTCATGGACCTCCAGCAATAAAAGCAATATTTTCAAGTGCCAGACACTCAATATATTAGGCTTCCTACGTACTGTAACTCATGGCGTAATTGCTCTAAACATTTGTAATATGTTCCCAAACCCTAACAACAGCTGGCACTGAACCATCACGGATGACTGCCTTTATGGATATGATTTTTTTCTTGTTTTTAAATGCTGTCTATGATAGTAGTATATTCCTGGGGTATATATAAAGCATTGTTGACTTCTCTTTACCACTGGCAAATTGCTCCCCTACCTTAGTCAAACTCAGACTTGCTTCAAGTCATGTTTATTCCATGGAAATAGCAGAACTCAATGCCTAAAGGACAACTGTTAAAATGTTAAAGCTGCACTATCTTGATTAAATCAATTTACACACAACTCGGAGGGGAAAAATAAAAGAAAAAAAAACAATCGTAAGTCACAAAATTATTTGTGATTGAAATAGTGTTATAAAACTGATAACTTCACAAAGCTCTCTGTAATATAAACCATTCCATAAGTAAAACGCCTGGGACATAAACTTGACCTCTCCTTTGTATAAATTTACACTCTTGGAATCGTATGCAAGACATGATGCAACCTTCTCAACTACACGTACGCGTAAACACAAACTCATGCTATCATTTACAAATAAAACCACTATCAGTATATTTTTAATCACATGAGCAGAAAAAGGTTTGCCATATACATCTGTCATTGTAAGAAAAATACTCGATATTGTAAACAGAGTAAAAGACACTATATAGTAGTGATTATTAAAAAAATAGCAGCTTACATCTACCCTATATTTGGAAAAAAATGTAGTCACGTGATACAACAAACTGCAGGACTGGAGCAGCAGGGGAATTAGTGCAAGTATTCATCTTTTAAATAAGCTGAATCACTGCTATTAAAATAAACTTGAAGCAAGTCCTCTGTTTAAGATATTTTTTTAAATCTAAGGTAGTAAACATTTTGCCTCTTAATGGCAGTGTTATCAAATATATGCCAAAGATTTTATTTTAATAAAGAAAAATTACATGAGACACTTTTAATACTGGAGTTTGGTTACAATTATACATCTAAGCTCCTACAAATAACGATGGGCAACTCCCAGAGAAGCTGTGGCATGAACCCTTGTCCAGAAAGATCTTAACAAATCCCCCAGCTATATTTTGCTCCTCTTCATAATAGTGCACAATTTATCTGTATTTAACCATATTTTAGCTATGGTCTTAAAGCAACAGAAGATGCATTTCATTTTCCTCTTTTTTGTCTTTTTTTTTTTTTTCTTTTCTTTTTTTTCTTTTTTTTTTTTTTTTTTTGCATCCCTGTATTTTTTTTTCCTGTATTTTTGTGCCTTTCTATTCTTTAGTTTGGCAGAATTACATCCGAAATAAAACACTACTGCATTCCAGCCATGTCACCAGAAAATAAAACACAGCGTCTTACCCATTACTGTCACACTTGGTAGATGAGCAGGACGTGAAATATCACGCCTCAAAGAAGGATTTTTTCTTCTCTCTCCATAATCCCTTTTCCACCCTCCTTCTGCTCACAAAATTGTGCTCTGGGAGTCACAAAATGTACCAAACATCGTCAGGTTCAATCTACCTCCTCAAAGAATGCATTCAAATATGTTTCAAAGAAACACTTTTTTTTTCAAGGTGATAAAAAAAATCAAACAAACAAGAAACTAATTCACTCCCTTACTTCATGCATCCGTAAACTTAACCAAAACAAAACAGAAAACCCAATGGTTAAAAGCAAAGAAAAAACTACTGCTGCAGATTTCTGTAAGTCCGTTTTCTCTGTACACACAAACTGCTCAACTACTGAAAAGGAAAATAAAAAAAAAAAGATACCCCACAATCCATTGTCATAGTGGATTAAGAGGGGAAAAGGGGCAATGAAGGCTGCCATTACATCTTCTGAATTTGGTATGTATATGGGTCTGCTCTTGTACACGGTATATTTCTCTCTCTCTCGCTCTCTCTTCTGTTTTTCATATCCAAAAACATTAAAATGTTATTTTGGGGCACAGCAGATTCCAGCACTTGGTGAATGGGATTCACAAGCTGTGACAAAACTCTGTCATCCTCTTCAGGGTGTAACTTTTTCTTTTATTTTTATATACAGTATATGTATATATTTCTTTTACGTTTGGCTGTAGTGGACTGGCCATGGTTCAATTGGGACTATAGCAGTACGTGGGTCAGGGACAGTCATTTTGGCTATGTACACATTCATAGTCGGTCCATGGCTTCCAACTAGTAGCGCTATTTCCGTAGGTCTAATACACAAACCTGTAAGAAAAGAAATACACATAGAGGAAATGCACGTTGTACGACATCACACGTTTACACAGCTGTGTGTGAAACACCTGAGCGAAACCTACGGAACAGATGGTGGAACCTTAAATCTGTAAGTGACCTGGGGGGAAAAATCAGCACATCAGGAGAGTTCCTGGGTTATCAGCACGCAGCCAGGCCTGCTTGCAGTACTGCTGCCGACTGCACTGCCATCATTTGAAATACCTTATGGGAGCTGTTTGCCTGTTGCTTCGTATTAGAAGGTCGGCAATTTACCTGAACCTTATTTTGAAAAATATGGTCATATTAAATTAAAAATAATTAAAAATACATTTCTAGAAAATGCATGAACTGATCAGGATAAATAAAAAAGTTAAAAATTAACACTGTATAAATACCAAGTTTAATTTTCTAAAGCCTTCACTAAGTAGTGCTCCTAGTTCTGTCAGACAAAACAAAACCAACCATAGACAAGCTATGCTTTTAGTCATCAAGTGGTTCCAATGTGCTCCTATTCGCTTTGCTACTGCCAGCTAAAAATGTATTTAAAACAGAGGGGATGAGGTGGACTTTTAGTAACAAATCATAGCAAGGATACATTTTAGAAGAGTCAAAATTAAAGGAAAATCATAAATAAATCTGTTGCAAGTACAATTAGCCTCTTGGGTCAAATTAACTGAAGACTGGAAAGGTTACGTTGCATGTATGTAAGAGTAACCATGAGTGGAATGGCAATTAACTTCCACTCAGGATACGCCTCGAGATTTTTGTTCCTTTCAGGATATTTTCTGCAATCATATGACAAAATGAAAAACAACCAGCCACTCTGAACAGATTTCTACATTAAGCACCAGAAGGGACGGGGAATTTAAATTAAATGCATCTTCTGACTTTGGGCGGTTTAGAACAGTAATATATCAAGCTGGAATAAAGACATTCTACTTTCAAATTTTAGAAACTTCACATGAAAAACATCTACATGAAAGCTGCATGTATTTAAACATCAGGTACGTAAGGAAATATCATCTCCACTGTTAGCCAAAATATGTCATTAGACTGTTAAACAAGTCAAGCCACACTTACTGAACCATCTGAAGCACTTGCTCCAACTTTGTCTCCTGCTGCATTCCAGCAAACCTCAAAAATCCCTCCTGTTCCCCTATAACTGTGAACTAGCGCACCTGTCTAAAAAGGGACAAAACACATAATTAATATAACAAAATACATGCGATCAAGTACATTTCTACTACACGTAAAACTCCTGTCATTTTCAACAGCTGAAATTCTCAGGGGAAACAGTTGGGATTCAAGGACTAAGAGCTGTGTGAAAGGACATGACGATTACTGCATCTCAATCTCCTTCCTGTGTTTTAAAGGTGAAACCATAGTTGGCCTTCATCAAATTATAAAATATCTAATCCCTGGTAACCAGAGATCACACCTTGCCTAACAATGCTGGCTTTACATTTTCATCTTCCTTCAGTTCTTCTCTGACAGAAAAGCAAAGTAATAGCCTTCTTCCTCAGGAAGTTTTGCAAGATCTGTCACCATCTTCTCTCACTTTACATTCCTTTGCTTTTCAGCGACGTTCAATGAAACAGCTGTCAAGTGTCAGACCTGCACACCTACGTTCACTTAACATTTTTTCAGAGCAAAGCTAATTTATCAGGAGTTTAAATGTCAGAGGTAACAATTTTTGGATGCAACATGCTACAGCAGAGACTGCTGAATGTGTCTTGGGGTGTGGTTTTGGGGGTCTTTTGGGGCGCCTTCACCACAGGCGTGTACACTTCACACAGAGAGCAAAATTTCACGTACTTCCATTAACAGAAACCTTAGGACAAGGAGAAGGTAAATCAGCACGTTGGTAAGGGCAAAGTTCTCCACATCCAAAAAAAGATGATGTAACTAAGGTTGGAAAAGTACTGATGGAAAAGACCGAGAAAACTTTCTAAACAGACAGAAGAGCTGTACCTGTGTGTTCCAGATGTGTACACATTTATCAAAGGAGCCGCTGGCCAGGTACCTGCCGTCAGGACTGAAAGCTACACTGTACACAGGTTCTTGATGCTTTGTCAGAGTATGAATACAGATTCCTCTGTCTACATCCCATAACCGAACAGTAGAATCAAAGGATGCACTGTCAAGGGAGAAAAACACGGATTAATTACTTCTCAGTTTTGCACAATTTTGTTTTTAATACAATTGTCATAGGACAAAGCATCCTACATAGTTTGAAACATTTTGCACATACATATAAGTGAAGAGCAAAGTAAACACAGGGCACAATTTCTTTAAATAAAAAAAAAACAACTTCTAAGAACAGGATTAAGAATACCTTGCTAACATAAGATTGGCATTTGGATTATTTGTTCCTGGTCCCGTAGGACTCCATTTGATAGTATAAATTTCTTTGTTGTGTGCTTGTAAGTCATGGACACAACTGTCTTGCTTCATACTCCAGATCTATGATAAAATGGAAGACAACACAAAGACATTCAGCACAATATTGTATTAAGATATTTTTTATACCTTTCTTTATTTTCTGCAACCTGACTGCTACCTTTTAAGCTACTAAAAGCATTTTCTGTGACTGCTGTTTCTACAGTAATTACAGTACACGTTATTTCAGAACTCAATAAACAGAGGGCACTAAGTATTTGATGGCATAATAAGTAATAAAGATATTGTCTACAAAAACCAATCTAAACGTGCTAACTACAAGTCACTTGAAAAGTGTATGGAAGACAACAGATGCTAAAATGAGAAGAGCAATATGTGTATGTTCATGTCTGAGTTGACAAAATATCACAGTCCTATTTTTAAATGAACTTCCTTCTTGCTACACAGATTGAGTGAAACAGAGTAGGAAAATGTGCTGTCTTCATGCAAAGTAATAGATGCGTAGTGCAAAAGCCATTATGACATTTTCTTGGCTTATTATGACTGGCATTGCCAGGTGTTTGTGCAATATTTTGCACAGAGAAGGAGGCCCTTAGGACTCCAACTCATCCATGATATCCTACAACAAAAGCAATTTAGTTATTCTATTAAGAGTTACAATAGTAATGCAATAATTATTTGGAGGAAACACGTTGGTACAATTAAAACAGTAGAATGACTCTGGCTGAAGTGGAAAACCAAGGATGCACACCATCTTACAAGAAATAACGTGCTTAGGGTTTTAACTCTAGAAGAAGGGGAAAACAGAAAAAACTATGAAAGGATCTAGTCACCGATTCTTGTACGTGTCAGAACATCACATGCATTCCAACGACTGCTTTTAACCAAAAGCAACCAACAAGTGTGACAGCTTAATGATTAATGACTTAATTTTGTAAACAGCTAAAAGCACCTAATACATCACGCTCCGAGTCTCAAGGTGGCAGCCTATAACAAGCTCTCTGGACCAAAGCTTGGCTCTGATTAGCAAAGGGATTGCTGGGATTGCCTAATCTTGTTACATCAAAAGAGAACAAACGTTAGGACAATACAGAGAGTGCAGCGACATGGCTCCATTGCTCAAACTAATGGTGTGTTTTCTGAGGTCCTATGAAGACAGCAGCCATCACTCCCATTACCTTTAGAGTCATATCATCTGAACAGGATGCCAGAAGATTACCAGTTGGATCCCATTTGATTGCGTTTACTTCGTTCTGAAATTGAGCAGTGAGAGCCGATTAGAATTTTCACTTCCATTACAAATGACAGCATACAAAAGATTAAGTTGCAGTTGCAAGTATTTGCATAATTAGCACTATTTTAACATTTAATTTTCATTCCATACATGGCCTTAACACAACATGATACACAGGAAAATCTAAAGTTCATCTGTTTCTTCTTCTAAAGCCATCCTGGTAAAAGAAGCTGCAGACAGGAGCAGATATTTTCATCAGAAGGACAGAGCTTATCACAGGATCTTAACTGCATCTACCTGGGTACGTATCTATTGCCTTTTGCCATGACCAACTCTTATGCAAGCACTGTATACCGGCAAGATTAGTGACACTCTCTGCCCACCCCATCAGCCTCATTAATCAGTCTCATTAATAAAGACACCATAAAATTTGTCATTTTCCAGTACTTACTGTGTGACCCTGGAAGGTTTTGATGGGCCTATCTTGTCCTAGTTTACAGACATGAATGCACATGTCTGTGCTGCAAGAGGCAAATGTGTTGTTGCTCTGCCAATCAACATCTAATGCTGGTGCTAAAAGAACAGAACATTTAAAACTGTGATGTGTATTCTGCAGGAATTTGATTTACAAATATAGCATTCACTGCCTTCAAACAAATGCCAACAGGAAGCAACTATTAATTTTACAGCAGTTTTAAAGACTATCAAACAATTAAAACAAGGAGAAACACAGCCAAAATGTCTTATCAAAAAATATGGCATAAAACAACAGTCACTAAAACATAGGATATATCTGAAATGGAACAGTTATACAGAACAGTGAGCAACAAGAAAGCAAGCTACCGTTAAGTCACCTCAAAGTAAATCTCAAGAGCCCACCCAAGACATCCTCACAGCTTACAGTGCATGTTTGTGCTCACCGATGTCAGCCAGTGAAAGGGAATATGATTTAATCTATTTATTTATTTTAATTTCAGCATTTCAGGGTGTGGTAACTTGAGGCTTAATCATGGTCTACGTATTTCGTTCGGCCAGGATGAGTAATTTGTGGCCAAGAGCACACAAAATTGCTAGGAGTAAATCAGGAACTCATGTTTTTGATTGCTGCCATGGTACCGAAAAAAAAGGGAAAGTAAAATAAAAAGTGGAAATGAGACATTTCTTAAAGGCCCAATGATTTGTACATCATCCTCTCCCTGCTGTTTTCCAGCTGATCCTGGCAGGCCTGCCCAGCACACAGCCTGCAGAGCCATTTGTCTGCCCTCCCAGGAGGTGGCTCTCTCATCCCAGCTGGCCAGCACAGCAGGAATTAAGGAACAACGGGATGTGGAGACTGGATTACTGTAGCAGGACGATGACAAACGCAGTCCTTAGCTGATAAACATAAACCTTGTGCAGGCCATCCACGCTATGTCTGCCCCTGCACTACACTGAGTTGGTAATACTTGGACCATCTCTTAAGATCTTCCACGCAACTGCAATAAAATTGTGAGTTATAACGTTTTAAAACTACATGAGACTACAAATAAAGGAGTCAGTATTTGAAGACTGCCTGTAAGACTTCAAAAAGGTGTGAATGGACTCCATAAACTTCCAAGTACGTTATTTTTCAAATAAATGACACATTTGGAGTTTTTCCAGACAACAATTGCGAATGAGCAAAATCAACACTCACCAGAATGAAACGGAAACTGCTGCTTGGCTTCACCAGTGTGGGCATCCCAAATAATTGTGGTCTGTATTAAACAGATGAATTAACAATAAACACTTGCACCAACTACTAGCTTCCCACAACTACCGCCATTCACACGCACCAAACTACCCAGCCTACTCCCCACTGCCCACGTCTACAGATGGCTCAATACTTCAAGTGTTTTACCTAGTTCTAAAGCAACTAGTGGTACAGTACAGACAACAGAAGAGAACCTTGACATGCTCTAACACTAAAAAGGTGTTCATGGTGACATATTGGGGGTCTGGAGGGAAAAAAGGGGGTTCTGATGTTTTTTCTTTTTAATTAAATAAATGTATCTCCTCAGTTCTATTTATATTCTTCTAATCCACACTGCATACCTGATTTAATTTCAAGTACTCATATATTCAAATTGTAATTTCAAATACTTGTCTGTCCCTGTGGAAATCTTTATACAAACGCTGCCTCATAAATCAAATCTTTCAGATTCCTTCATTTTTAAGTATGGGTGTAATTTTGATCTGAGCTGTCCTCTGTATTCTGCTGTCTTTTTCACGGAAGAAACCTTCATGACAAAAAAATCGGTATTTTGCCATCCCTGCATTACATGCTCATGTTCCTGACCTACCTTAGCAATGAAAATTTTCATCAATAAAAACTTTGAGACTGAATTTGGTGGAAGTATGAACTGATCACAAATTATTTATGAAAACAAAACAAGAGGTTGAGTCAATCTTTCCACTAACGCAGAATATTTTTCAAAGCATAATTTCAGTTCCTCTGTCAATGAGTTTTATTGACTGAAACAATGAGGCTTTATCTCCTACAGCATATTTTTCTGCAAATCAAAGCTGTAGTTCCACAAAGATGTTAAAACTGGCATAAGCCATCCAAGCTGCCAAAAGAGGAAATCCATCCTTTCCGTGTTTTGAAATATTTACTCTCTTCCTACCTTTGTGTCAGCAGAAGCACTTAGAAAGCTCGGTACTAAAGCAAAGCAAGTTAAGTTAATGTAGGAAAGAAAAGCCATATAAAGAGAGGAAAATCTCTGAGGGTTATATTACTACTCTAGCATGGTACTGCCAGTTATGAGTGCTGCAGAACTGTGGTTTTACTTCTGCAATATGAATTGGTTGAAACAGGAAGAACTAAACAACATCTATTACTCTTTGAACTCGCTTTAGGTCTATTCTTCATCCCTACTGTATCCTTCCTACCATTCATAAAAACTCTCTCACTAACAACGATTCTCAAATTAAAGACCTTGTGAGCCTTTACATTTGTTCAGAGGCACGAAATCAAACACAGTTAAACAATGGGCTTCGTGGCATTATGCTGGCACCTCCCCAGTCAGATATATTGACTTTCCTTATGCTCCAGCTTTAACCTTTTAAATCATTCTCAGGCTTGACTGATCTCCAAATCAGCGTTGATCTGTTCCCCCAGTATTTTTTTTTTCTGAGGCTTTGCATCAGGTCATTCAGTAAATTTTAGATTATTTGTTTTTACAAAGGTTTAACGCTACTGTGTTCAATGCACTTACTTTCCAGCTTATGCTAATCTAATTGGGAAGAGATCCAGGGGCATTAAATCCTAAAGAATTTGAGTATTTCAGTAGGCTGTTATAAAACACAATGAAATACAGCTAGCACAACAAGTTCTTTGTAAGTACATATTTATGTCCCATGCCTTAAGTTTAAATTTAGTTATTTACTTCTATGGCTTCGTTACTATGTTTACAATTAGATTACAACGGTGAAGTAAAGAATTTTAATTTTACCAAAGATTATCTCACCTTGTCCACTCCTGCACTTAAAATGAAGTTTCCTTTCTTGTTCCATTTTAACGCAAATATAGGACCTTTATGTTGCCCTAAGGTGCTGGCAAGATTACCTGAAAATTTATATTGATATGAATACATTAAAAAAATAAAAAGCTGTGTTGTGAGCCACAATACAGGAAATATACTGACAACTATGAAATATTTCACTTACCATCTTTAGTCCATATCCTCGCAAAGCCATCGTAAGACCCAGTTGCTAGAAGTGTACCTTCACTCTGCCAGCAAAAAGGTTATTGGTTTAATTTTGCACAATTCAAGGCTATGGAGCACAATGCAAAGTTCAAGTGGAAGACATCTGCGTAAGATTGATGGTATTTATTCCACAGACTGCAATTATTAATAAGAAATCCCCAAAGTATAACAGAAGAAATTACAAAGCAACTCAAAATGAGATGCACCTCTGGAGCAGTAACAGAGGATGCACAGTTGGTGGCACTTAGAATTTGACTATGCAAAACTGCAAGCTTGGTTTTCTCAGAGTATTTTGTGCAGTCATTTCTACTCACGTTCCAATCTAGGGATGTCACATCTTTGTTGCTTGGTACATCCTGCCCTCCTTCTCGTATACAGTGTCGAAGTACCAGCTGCGTAGAGCCGCTTGTGCTGTTCTCACTGAGGTTCCATATCCGTGCTGTTGAATCTCCGGATCTGCAAAGCAGTTAGGAGGATACAACCCCTTCTCTCAGTTCATTTCATTTCAAAGCGTTTTCCTTTCGAAACAGTGAATATTGTGGTATTTGACACAGGGAGCATTGAGACTGGTATTATTTTACTTGCTCCCATAAACAAAGAAAAAGTACACCAATGACCATCAATATTCCGTAAAGATGAGGCTAATGCACGTACCCTGAGGCCAAAAGGTCACTAACGGGATTCCAGGCACAGATGAATACTTCAGATTCATGGCCACGCAGCACCACTGCTTTGTTGGGAGGGATTTCGACATCACCATCTACTTCCATCATATCTGTGTGATTATCTGCACGATGGGAAACAACAGTGGAGAAGAGGCAAACTTCAATATTTTGGACTTACATGCTTTAACTGCTGCGTAATTAAGATTCTCTTGCAATGAGCACAATTAGTTCTCAGTGTACACCGACCAAAATCTGACAAAGCTGTTATGCTTCCTTACTTTTCAAGTACTATGAAAGATAAGGATTTAAAATTAAAATTAAAAAAAAAAAAAAGCAGCAAGGAAGAAATTGCACTTTCAAATCACAGGATCCAAGACGACTTTATTCTGAAACTCAACCAAATAATTTTTAGCTTCAGTTTTCATGCTGACAAATAAACACTCATTTTAAAAGTACACAGGGTTTTTCATACTGTATGTTGCTTGACACGATAAGCTACAAGTTTATCTTGTGCTTTAAAAACATGTTTATGACAGGTTGGTGTTCAAAAAATCTTTTCAGAATTAAGCTCAAACCGGTTTTAAATCTACACTGCAGACACTTCACTTCCAAAATGGCTTTGATTAATACAATAACATTTGGTGATAAGGTAAACTGATAACGCAGCTTCTTAAACTGCACTGGCAATTACTGTGAAATTGTGGCAATAGGCAGCTCTTTGTGCGGAAGTGATGCTGAGCTCATTTTGTTCTGCAAATCGCACTGGGGGTAATTCAACTGACAAAACAGTTTTCTTGCCAGCTACCATCAATCATTTTCTATTATTAAAATAAATTCACATCGAGGACGAATGCAGAATACAAGAAACGCTAAGCAGTTCACCTGCTCTGTATTTATTCACTGTGATTAAACAAACTATTTTACATTTATTGCTTAATTTAACGTTAAGGGTTTCTGTGACTGTTTGCACGTGTGAGAAAACAGAAAAAGCTATTAGGACATGAATATTTCTCAGTTGGCATACCATACAAATCACTTCCATTAGAGAACCGATGCCAGTACAGTTCGGTGTGCAGCCAGCAGGGGTTGCTGATATTCCACATTTACAGTAGCCGAGATCCATAAGTGCACTCGTTCCAGTTCACAGTTAATGAGCAAATGCTCTTATGAGATTTGGAAATGAAAGTATCAAAGTGGAGAGCTTATTTAAGTCAAAGATTATATTTCCAAGTTTATTTGTCATATGTAATAATGAATAAAACAGTAAAATCCAGTTGTAAAACGCAAAGCTCGTTCGTGGCCTGATACAAACACACTCTCAAAAAGGCCTTTTCCTCAGGAGCTGCTACAGCAAAAGCAGACTCTGAACTCTCACTGTAATGTCCTACCTGAACTTGTGCCCAGCTGTAAGCTATGCTCCCCTGAACAGCGATGATAAATAAAACTCACTTGTTTCCCCAAACACAACTACAACTGTACAGTTTAATAAACCAATGCACAAACAAAACTGGCAAGCACTTGCATCAACCCTGCACAATGAATTGTGAAAACTGACACTGATAAAGGAGACAAAGGACATGAGATTTGTCTTGGCAACTGCCATCTCAGCATGGCAAGGAATCAGTCCAGCACGGAATGAGCCCCAGATCCTGACTCCCTGGGTTAGCAGCATCTGCCAGAAGCAGTGCTTGCTGAAGCATTGCAAGCAGGACCCTGTTTTAACCAGCTAAGGGCAAGCAGAATCCTCTCCCTGCTCCTTGTACAGGGCTCAAGGTTGAGGAGGTGTAACGTTTAAAGAACTGCCTGCTTTTTACTCAAGGCTTTGTGAAGAATTTTCAACTGATAGGAAAGAAGCAGTACTGGAAGTGAAACCCTGTCAAAGGCATGTTCAGATTGAACGAACTCCAAGTTCATATCTCCTGCAACTCCTCACATCAAAGCATGGACAGTCAAATGTGAAGCACTACTAAAAATAAGCACTGTCTCAAGATGAAGGGTTACTAACATCTTTACACATTTATTTCATTCTCTGCTAGCTAATATTAAGGCCCACGAACACGTTAAATGACAAGGAAATGACATAACTCAGGTTAAGTTCACTTCTGTCTCCACTTACTTGCTATAGTATGTGCTCCATTCTCTTCCCCATTTGCGGTATTTTCACCATTTTTTGCTGATCCCTGTTGGTTTGTTGCAGCTGCAGCTGCAGCAGCTGCTGCCTGCTGTTGTGCAAGTTTATCTCTGTAGGCCTGCTGTCTTGTCTGTACCACATCAGGCATCACTGCATCTATCAGTGAGAGAGACTCTATCGGCCTACCATCAAACAAGGTACCATCCTAATTACAACAAGGGAAAGAGCAAAAACAAAAAACAAACACCACCAAATATGAATTAGCATCATTGGCAAAAGCTCTGAGAAAAACACAAGTAGAAGTTCTAATTTAATACAATAAAAAGGCAACAGTTTACAAATGGTGCAAGAACTAATTTCTCAGCATTTTTGTGGCTAGAATTGGAACTTTACTCTGAAGTGAAGTGGCCACCATAAGTATGCAAAAAAGCCACTGCAGGCCTCTCTGGCAGAGGTTCTGGAATTACAAGTTACATGCTCCAAGTTTGCTAAGTTGTCTGCTGAAGCAAAAAATATCTGTAAGCTATCTATAAATATCATTTCAAACATGAGCGGCTGCAACAAAATCTAATGGTTTGTTTGAAAAGCTGCAAACATTGCAAGTCAGGTCACTGGCTGGTGAAGTTATTCTATCTTATTTGACTAATACTTTCCATAAACACGTTATCCAGAGTTCACCAGTTTTCTTCCTTTTTTTTTTTTTTTTTAAAGCAGTGCTGGCATACTTTCAAACAACAAAGAAGAATTTATCCTGAAATGGACACAACCTAGTTAAAAATACGCTTATACATATGCTAGGGCTTTGTAAGGTCCTATTTTTAGGACCTAAAAGGATTCCTTGTGATAAATATAGGGTCTCCTTCTATTCCAATCACTTGGTTTATTTTTCTGAGGCTTCTTAAGGGAAGAGATTTGCCTCGCTGGCACTATGAAAATAATACATAAAAAGAAGAAGTAAGAGAGACTGGAAAGAGAGCAGAATAAGTGAAAAACTGTTCCTTATCCAGTACAGCTGACACACACAAAGGCTGCTAACCTCTCAGACATAAGGGAAAATGGAAATCAAGGGTGAATATCTGCAGTACCAGGCAGGAAGATGCTCAGCTTTCCGTACTGCTGGAATAACCATTTGAACGTGAAATTCAGTGGATCCTGCTCAGGAGGAATTTGTCAGCAGAGGCAAAAAGCAAACTGACACATACCTCCATCCTTCCTGCCACAAACTGAAACCATTTCTCTATTTGGAAATCTTCCCTTTGGCTTTCATTACATCATTACAACAACACGTCACCCAAATGAGAGTTGCAGAGCACTCTCTCACCTCACTAGAGCAAGTCTACAAAAACTAAAAGGTTACTTGTCTCTATAATTACTTTACTGCACTTCTCTGGATTTACTGCAACATTATATAAGGGTAAAAACTCTACAGACAACGGACCTTCAAGCTGTGAGCCAGAACACCATGCCTGGTGTTGTGTGGCTGCACGGGGCAGAACCCCTACCCAGTTATGTCACTCCATTCTGGTTCCACCACTGGAGTCGTGGTGAACACCAGCAGTGAGGAATCTGAAGTAAAAGTAAATAAATAGGATACAAAAAAGTTAAGAAACAGCACTGAGCACTCAAACTTACTGCAAGCAAGGACATAATGCTCCCGTAGGGAATTCTTGCTTACCTCATTAATACTGACTTCCGCCTCTACATACTGCAGACCTTTCTGAATGATGGAAATCAAAGCAGCTGGTGGCACCAGAGCACCATTTATATTGGACTGGCTGATATGGCTCTCTATACCAAAGGTAAATGCTGAATGGGAAAACCCTAAATAAAGGCAAAACCATGAAAATTTATTTACAGATAGTGACATTTGCCAAAGTATGAGAGATCCATATACAAACCTAAGGTAAAGAAACTTAGAGCACATTTTAAAATATGAAGAACACAACACTTCTGTTTCCCAAGTTTCTAACTTAAAAAGCATAGAAGGACAAAAAACAAGTTTCTAAATAGCACAGCAATTGATTTTATCACTGGCAAAACACTTGTGCACGAGAATATATAAAAAGATAAAATACAGAATGGGCAATGGTGCTATGTTAGTTTCTCTCACTGATTTGTTATCCATGAAAACAAAATGAACCCGTACATAAAACAGAATTAACTGCATGGTATGATGCTGTCACAGCCGTGCCTGTTTGGGCACTGATTGAGAAGTGACAGGCACACTGTGATGCACTACTGGTAGCTGTTTGTTACTTATTAGCCCTGAAAAGTGAACTGAACCTGGAGAAAAGCATTTGCTTCAGCAATCACTGACACTTTTTCTGAAGTTACTCCTTCTGTCTTTTGCTGTCAGATAACCAAGCTGCCTGCAAACTTTCAAACGAAGATAAAGCAATTTTAAAATTTGGTTTCTGTGACTAAAGCTCTCTGCAACTGGAATGAGAATGTGTAACAGCTTTCTATAAACTCAGGTGAAACAAGAGTTTCTTCTATCTTCTGACAAGCAGAGACTGAAAAGCTTTGCCATCCATCACTGTTTCTGGTGCTTCCTTGTCTCAGTTTGAGAAGTTGATAAGCAATGGACAGATGTTGCATCAGTCTCCACCAGCTCTGCAGGAAAGCTGTACACATTAAAGACAGTCTCTTGAGTAAAAAGAAAATAAATAAATACCACAGCTGCAGGTAAAGTACTCAACTAAAGCAAAAAAACAAACAAACAAAAACCCCTACATACACACACCTACAAGGACACAACTAGTTACTGACACCTGGGTGGGACTGTGAGTAGACAGAAATACCTCTAACTCTTGGAATTATCTACTACATTATTTTCCAAAGCCAATCATCTACTGTACGCGGTTTTTGTAAGAGGTTGAGCCTCTCTCATCACCAGATCTGGGCCAGTGGTAACATGCTAAGATAAGATCTGGTAAAATACAAGGAATTTGAGAAGCTGACAATAAAGCCCATTAAAACTAGATGTGTAAAACTGGACCAAAGAATTCCATCCAGCCAGTTTTTACTTCTTCCTACTATTCTTAACGTTCTTGTATCCTTTTCTTCACATAAACCTAAGCAATCTCAACAGTTACCTAGGAAAAACTCAGCTAAAGGAGTCTTACTTCACTGAATTTAACTATCACCTATCTGACTTGATGATGCATAACCATGAGACAAGTTTTCAAGAAGCCTGAAGCCCTTCCATCAGCAAACAGTAATGAAAAATAATAACCAGTAAATGTTGGAACAGCAAGGTAGCATACACACTGATGTTGATTCCTTGCACTGTCACCATAAGGCCTAAGGGCAGACTTCTTGTATGTGCACATACCACCCTGCCAGCTGACAGTCATCATGGGTTCATACACTGGGCATGCCCTGATTTCCAGCTAAATCTGTGTGGTCTGAATGCAGACTGCTTTAAGCAATCAATATTGTAGCTGTGAGCAAAAGCTAATGTTGTTTCTGCTCCTAGTTTCAAGTGCAACAACCACCACAAAAAGCCCTGCAGCCGCATGGTCACATCTAGAAACCCCAACCTGCAACCCAAACTGCTGCTCTTTTGGAAGTTTTCAAAAGTATGCTAAGGAATGGCTATAGAGTTCCTTCTCATATTGTACAGATGCAGTCAGTTTGGATACGCAGAGCAAAAAAAAAAAGTTTCTTGGTGTGTTTGACAATATTCACCCGTGTTTAGCTGTTACTCCTGAGAAGCAGAAGACTTCAGCTGAGCCGTACACAGGAGGATGAAGCCATTTTTTCATCTGAAATACAGCAACATCTTCCTTTCCCACAGCCACATTCAGGCAAGGAATGTGGTCGTGCAACATCAGCTCACAGGAGCAGCAGAAAATAACTGTGTTTGTGGATGTCATCCTTCTTCCCCTCCTCTCCTATTCAAGTAGCCCCACAGAGTACAGTGCAAAGTACTGCTGTGATCCTCTAGCTGAAAAGGATCTCCAGGAAAATGCATTTCTAGTAATCAAGTGAGTCCTTGGTTGACTGCCATCTGAAATCTCCAAATGACTAAATCTGATTAAGTTACAGAAGGTAACTTGGCAGGAATTCATCCTCTTGTTGGGAAGAAACACCATGAAACAGAAGCACATGCCTACTGGCAAAATAATTAACTGAGTTTGCATTTGCTGAAGTCATCTGCAGATGAAAACCAAATAAATTAAACATTGTTAAAACAACCATAATTGAAAAAACTCACCTGACTCTTGCAAGTATCTATAAACCAGGAAGTTAACCTCATCACTGCTTATACTCATCTTTATTCCCAGTTAAACCATGAGGTCACAACAAAGGACACAACCCTAAAAATAAGAAAAGTAGGTTAATTAAACGTTTTTTAGGAACTGTAACATATTTCTTCACAAACGCTGTATATCTACAAATGAAGTAGCTCCCTGGCAGCACAGTCAATGATTCTGATAATGTAAGTCCACCACAGTCATTAAAATGTCATTTCTCTCTTAGCAACATTAAGGTCAGTAAATTAAATACTGAAGGGCCACGCTCACAGATGATGTAAAATTGAAATGGACTGGGGAGGCATTCAAAAATCAAGAGTTTCACCTAATCAACATTACTGCTACGAAGTACATTTTTTCAACATCTGGATAACGATGACTTTGGCATCCAGACTGTATCTCACTTCTACTTTCTGATCTACTTCAATGTTCAGTACCTCTGCTCTAGTTAAAGGTATATTATGGACTACAGCACTGTTATGTTCAACCCAAACCCAGCTATTTCCACCAAAAATCAGAAAACATCTCAGCCCCGCACTTATGCGCTATGAAAGTAATCCTTAAAATTAGAGATGAACTTTAAACAGAGCATGTCAATAACAGTTCTGTGTGCCTTTCATCAGTGATTAAAAATATTTACGGATATTAATACATACATATGTATATATACAACATTTTTTCCTCAGGATTTTATTAAAAGTAAATATTTAGCAAGGCAAATAATGCATCAGAATATATGTACTTTGGATTAGAGATTTTGAATATAAAGCAAGAACAGGATTTAAGACAAAGTCAAGACAGCCTACAGTATTTCTTCTTCCTTAAGCCTCACTTTTAAGAATATTTCCATGACTTCTGAATGTTCAGAAATGAAAGTCCTGACGTTTTCCATAACATCACACAAACAAGTAGGAACACGAGCTTCCAGAACATGAAATGATGCCCACCTCCAGCGCCTAGTAGGAGTAGACCTTAGTAGTGCTTTGCTTGGATGCAACCATGATTTACATGGAACTCATCAGAGAAGGTATCCTATAGATATTGGATGAGGTCTGACCTGGATCTGGCATTAGAAAAAAAAACAGTACAAAGAAGGACTAGAGTGCAGGCTTTCTTGTGTGCTTCAGAACAAGAAGTTAGCTACTTCCAGCTACATGGCTGCACGGGCAGGTGATTCATCACTGCTCTCCAGGTGGGAAAGCTATGAACGCAGCAGTAAGCAGCAAGTAAAAGATTATGATTTGCATTACAAGACTGCCAGGTAGTAAAATTCACATATTCTTTGTAGCACTTCCTTTTCCTAGCAAGATTTCCTAAAAAGACAGGACAAAATAACCACAGTGTCTCTCTGCCCATCTAACTTTTGAAATTCATCAGTCAAATACAAACAAATATGGCAGTGTGAAAAGCTTTCACAAATGTGACTTTTCAGCAAGCCCCATTGTGTTAGCAGCTGAACAGAGTGAAGAGACTCAACTGAACTCGCCAGAAACAGGGGGCTACATGATGAATCCAGACAGCATAGGGGTTGGTGGGACCCAGGAGGGAGAGTTTGGACTGTTGTGCATGGGAGCAGGGAGCTGTGAATGATGCTAACCATGGGCACAGAAATCCAGGATTTGGGCATTCCTGCACTTGAACAGGTCACAGTGAGGAATGCAAGAAACTGCCTTTGGTTTCTTAAGAAGATAAATAAAAATGCAGAGCTACATAAAACCTTCTCATCTCTATTTAAGGAAAAAATAATGACTCCAGTACAGCCTCTTGCTAACGCAGCTCAGCTTCCAAAGATACATCAACACTATCCTTGCACTGCCCATCCACGGCCGCTGGATGCACGCCGTACACCTAACAAATTACAATGTACTTTGAGGGATTGTTCATTAAGCGTGTGAAATGAATACCATTTCCAGGCATTTCATGCACTGACAATCGGTTACAGCACACGCAGCACCAAACACTGATTTAATCAGCTGTATTTGTGGTCAAACCTGGAGCAAATCATCTTCAAAGTCTGCTCATTGCAGGAAAGTTCTACAGAAGAGGTACAATATCCTTCAGAAAGAAGCAGTAACTCCATTTTAAAAGTCTTGTAAAGACGCCTTTTCACATTAGACACGCAAATGGCAGTGTTTGTTTCATGAGTCTGCTACTGACTTTTAACATCTCACTGCATCATCCAAAAAGATGGATCAAAACGCAAGGATCGGATATGAGCACTATTTGCTACATAGAGAAGATCTGTATTATTAATACAGAACAGACTCCCCACTGAAAGCAGAACCGCTGAAATGTCACACATTTACCTGCCACACGTTACGCAGCTGGATAACCAAAGAAAAAAGCTAACGTTTTGCTTGGCTGTCAGAAGTGCTACTCACCCTGCCCCAGTCAAATGAGTGTAATTTTTCAAGGCTGGCTCAAAGTGTTTCTAAGCAAGCTGTGGCAAGGCAAGGACAGGCGCTGCCACTGCTGGAAATGCACGTTCCTGCCCGGCTGCCAACAGGTGGCAGTGCAGCACTGCCTTTGCAACGGTAACAACTCCAAAAATGCAGAAATGTGTTAAATAAATACACAGCTTTCCTGGTGAGGGCATGAAACCGAAAAGGCTGCTAAAGTTTCCTTTAAAAAAAAAAAAAAAAAAAAAAAAAAAAAAGTCAAGATATTGCTTTACCCGTTTTTTCAGTGCTTGTCTCAATCTGAAAGGCTTTTGTGGTGCTCCCTCCCTAGCAGGCTGCAGCTCAACCACTGCACACCCAGGGAAGCGAGGAGCTGACTAAGGAACACAGAACCAAACGACTCTCCCTGCCACCCCCAAAGGGAAAATGCTGCAGCAATACAGAACGAAGGGATTCCATCATTCTTTCCCCCCAACACGCTTCCAGTCAGCGCCAACCAGGGCACCTGCGGGAGCCAGCCTGACCTCCACCCCACGGCCCAAGGACTGAGCCTTCCCACAGCAGCTTTGGGGAAAGCACAGCAGCAACAAGGCGCAAGGCCTCACCCACAGCCCCTGCAGAGGGGTCTCAGCCACAGACACAATGCCCTCCAGCCCTGGGGCAGCTCCTGGTGGCCCTAAATCCACCTCAGCACGCTGCTCAGGCTCTGTTTTAACCCGCACGCGTCCCAGTCACGCTCAGCAATGCCAGTGTGCCAGTGGCAGACAACTGTGCTCTTCCCCCATAGCACCCCAAACCACTGGGCCACAGGCACTGGCAGGATGCACAGCACTAGTGAAATTCCAATCAATACAGTACCAAAGTATCCCAGGGCATTATTAATTTAGCAGGCATATAACATACCAGCCACAAAATAAAAGCCAACTGCCTATACTTACGGTGGCCTCAAGATGTAGGCAAAAGCTCAGTGTGTCACACGTCAGTAAGAAACTCAAAAGATGCACTCCTGTGCTTTTGACAAATTCCCCCGACTCAACCAAGCAGCGAATCGATGGCTGGAGTCAAAGTCATTCAGAAACTATTCTTTCAAAGGAAATTAGGTTTCTCATCTCAGAGCCCGCACACCAACTCCATCTCAGCTTCCGCTCAGTGAAAACGTGCCTGTATTTTGCAACACAACTGTGACTCCAAAGCACCAGCATGCTGCAGTTAGCGTGGCATCTCCTGCCCTCAAGGACCATCCATGTTCTTTCATACTTTGTGTGGCACTTGCAAGTAGAATTCATTCTAGAGAGGTCAAGCTCCACTATCATGAAAACTGGATCTACAGACTGGTGGGTACCCAGCAGCACCAATCTGATTGCGTTTCTAACAAATTATTCTACCATACATTAGTATTTGTATAGTATTTTGTACTAGCTATGTACTCTTATTCCAGGTTCATGCCAAATGCTGGAGAACAGATGCTGCTTGATATGGCTCCTTGCCTAATAGCTTTTCTGTGCTTTAAAAAAAAAAAAACAACAAAAAGACGGTGAACTGGCAGAGAAAGTTTATACATGAGATTAGCATTCTGTGCCTCTTCATTACTGTTTTATAATATATAGTGGATTTACTACAGTTCAGACTTACTCCTTACATCCAACAACAGCTTAAGAAAGAATCATGCAGTGTGAAGTGGGCTCAGCACATCCTCATTAGGTAAGATAACAGAACTGCCTGGCAAGCTGCTGCAAACAACAATTCCCCAAACATAGCAATCGTCAGTTTGATACCAATGCGATACGTTAAAGGGAACAGCTAATGCTCTGGGCAGCTCTAAGAAGTGTTCAGTGTTCAGATGTGAACAACCCACTCCATTTTTGCATGGAAAACAGAAGCCTGGCTACAAAAACAGTAGCATCTCCTACACCAACAACACTGCCACAAGTCCTCGTCATTCCGTCCTCTTCCATGAAAACCTGACAACTCTTTGGTCAGCACACGCAGCACACGCAGCTCATGTTGTGAGCAGCCCGCAGAACCCAAGTTTTGGTCTGTTGCCTCATGGAACTCCTCTCCTGGTGGCTGCTGTTTTATTCCCAGTGTTTTCCAGGGCTCTTCCCCAGGATGTGGCTGCTCCACAATGTTTCCAAACTCAGCAAGAAGTCTTCCAAGGAGTTTTATAGATAGAACTGTTTAAAAACGGATTGCAATGGACAACTTGCATGAACAAACCGGTGAATCCTGTATTTCAAATCTACGGTACGCAGCCAATGTTGTATGCCCTTCTGTGTATCAACTGATCAAATCAATTTAATTTCAATCAAAATGAATACTTCAAAAGAAGGGAAAAAACCTGCCTTTTTCACTGTTTTAACTCAACTGCTTTGAGGAATCCCAGTCATTCCTTCAAACCTTCCTCCGAGAAAAGGGCACAGCACAGATCACTCCTTGAGGAGATCCTCCAACTATCTGACAAATCTGCAATTAGGAATTCTCACTAACTTTTAATTTAGACGTAAATATTTTTGAAATTACACATACTCACTTTTCTTTTTAAATATACTCTAAAATGAACGCTATCTTGTTTTCTGCATTTTTACCTGTATTTTCACACTGCTATCTTTAAGCACCCTATCTCCTTTGGGTTTTTTTGCTGTTAAGGCTAAATCTATGCCAAATGTGAACCTGCATGAAAAATTAACTGTAATTCTACCTCATGAACCTTTGTAGTGATTTACCATAAGGTCAAGCCCTGCTAGTTTTCCTTGCAGCAATTTAAGAGGTGCTTCTCAGGCTTATCTTACAACTCCACTGCTTTGTTTTACTTATTATCTCAGGAATACAGCTTCATTGCCAAATACTAAAATAAATAAATACATTTTCCTTTCCTCATCTGAATTGTTTTCCTTAGCTCAGGCAATAAATATTTGTATTCTGTACTTCAGCTTTAGTGACCTAATTTATGGCAGCAGTCTCTGTCTTTCTGTGCCAATTTGAGAGTATGAAGCATACAAGATGACAAAGCCAGTCTGCAATTTTCGGAAGAAAAAGAACTGCAACCCTGAAAGGAAAAGAAAAAAAGCCAATAAAAACCACCCAAAAACTCAGCTAAAAATAACAGTTACTGTCTACTTATCTGAGCACTCAGTCCCCAGGAACACCAGGCACAGTCCTGAGCACTATTACAAAATAAGCTGCAGATGAAACCTATTTGCTGATTTTGCCTAGAGCAAAGTAGTATTTAATTACTGAACTATGAATCTCCTCCCCAAAGTCATATGCTACGTGACCCAGGAGGCCGGGATCCTGGCTGTGAAAGCAGAGACCAGTGACGATGCAGTCAGTGCCACTCTTCCCGTGCTTGGGCTCCAAAGCTTCCATTCCTCTCTGGAGTCACACCCAGCTTCCCACACAGCTGTACAGCATCTTACAGTGCTTCATGGCAGCTATATTTTGTAATTCCCTATACTGACTTAGGATGGTTCTGCTACTTATACTCGATATTGAATAAACGCTGTTGAGGTTCAACTCCTCCTCAGGCCACGTCCCTTTAGATGAAGTTACAATTCTTCAGGAATATCTGATTGAAATAGATTCCTGCAATCAACTGCACAGACCCACTCCTGAGGAGGCTTTGTCAAATTATTAAATGGCTTTAATGAGCCCATGGAACTAACAGCCTGCTGGCATTCTCTGGATCTAACATCAGATTTCTGGAATCAAGGGCAAGAGAAACGAAAACTGCAATAAGCATTACCTGCTACGTTGTTTAAAACCCAGTGCAATGTACCTCTTAATCATGCACCCAGTTCTGAGAGTGCAAATACACGACTGCTTATGTCCTGCTCTGCATTAAAGCCCTAGCAAAAAATTAATTATGGATGAATGTGGGAACACACCCATTAATCCTCACTTGGATCAAGCTGTGTAAAAATTTCAGAGAAAATAACTGAATGAGAAGAGCTCTTGAATCAGTCAAAATAAGCTCTATCAAGAGCCTCTGGCTTCTGCTGAGACTAAGGGAAGGGAGGGGCAACAGCCAAAAATGTCGTCTATTTGTGACTACTCATCATTGAAAATAAGTACAAGTGCTACAGTCCAACATTTTTGATCAGGAATATGGAAAAACTGAACAATTGAAGCTAAAAATGGAGTTAACGACCTCCGTACTGTGCTAAGTTTATGCTCTCAGCTGATTTATTCTCATTTTCACTGCTGGAAAACCCAATGAATCCCATGGCCTGCAAGTCTGATCAAGAACATTCCATTTTTTCCAATGTGTTGTTCCTGATGTTCCCACAATAGATCATTCAGAGCTCTTAGAGACTGTGTCAATTGAATTGAATGATATGGTCGCCTGCTGGTACATAAATGCAAAGGCAAAGCTGAGGGGGTTTATTTTCAAAACAGGAGACATTGATCCTGTGACAATGTTCCATTACCCCGACTTCATTTCTATTAGAGACAGTGATTACATCTACATCAATTGCTTGAGCTGATGGATATTGGTGTGCTAACAGCCACGCAGTTTTTCACCACGCTGCTGAAGCTGACCTGCATACCGATGGGTTACAGAGGTTCACCCTGAGTGCGAGCTAAAGCTCCGTGCCCCGCAGTGCCAACTACTACAGGCTTTTTAGCACACTCCTGTAATTTGTTGATTTTCAACTCACTGTTGCTCTGGAAAACTTACTGGGGCTGTGCAGCCTGCCAGCGATTCCACCTGTTATGTGTAACACATTTACATTGCTACCTGATGGCAACTCAACAGCATCCGCAGAAAGGATCTCTGCACACCTGCAAGAGCATCCCTGTGTTGACTAGAGATTTTTTCACAGAGTTGTATGGACTCCATTTCCCAATATCATCACCCTTTTACAGCTTGTATCCATTGCATTTGCCATCTTTTTCAAGCTGGTGATCCATCTTCTGGCTTTCATCTCCTGATCTGACACACAATCTTGAGCCTGTGGTGATGCATTTGCCCTGGCTTTCACCTCCTCACCATGCACAGCCTACACTGACTCTGCTCTCCTGCACTCATCTCCCCAACCACTTTCAAGAGCACTGACTTTATCAGCACTTCCTTCTGAAATCTCTTACTTCACGTTCTTTTACTGCTTTTCTGTTACAACAGATGAGTTGCCAACACTTCTCACAATGCAATCTGGTAGTTGAATAAAATTCAATTCATCCTTAACCCCAGTGATACTCATTCCACCTAAACTCTGTTCCTTTTACTTGCCCTTGGCCGTTCAGCCTTGCATCCTCAGCCATATCCTGGTGCAAAAGCAACACAAGTAGCACAGGGCAGAGAAGGGCAGTCCTGTGAATCTGTCTGGATTCGCAGTGCTGGATGAGTGCCTTCCCCCCACTACGCAACCTCAGAAAAGCTCTGATTTTATCAGGCATGGCACATGAGTACTGCAGTAGGGATACACAAACATATGATTTGATTAAGGGGACAAAAAAATTAAGGTGTTTTGTTCATAAAGCTAGTGAAAAGGGGCTGACCTATTCCAAATGCAAATAAAGCTGACTTGCTTCCCTGGTTATTAAGACTAAGTCTTACATGCCTTTCCCATGAGAAAAGAAGTTTCAGAATTACGTACTCTGGCAGCAGAGCTTGTGGCTAACAACCAGTAAGTGCCTGAAAGCTGCCAATGTTTTCCTGAGGTGGATGTCCTGTAGAGCACCAACAGCTCTGAGTCCACTGTTTCTGATGAAATGGAAAACCCTTATGAGAAACTATAATAGGGTGGGGGAAAAAAATTAGCAAACTCACCGAACTCAAAGATCCTTCAATTAATCCTTCAATTACATTTTACTGCAATTTCAAATCTAACAAGGAAACAAGGGAAAGCATCACCTCAATTCCAGTGATAAAGAGCTGCTGCTACTTTCTGGAGGGGAAGCAGGAAAGCGAGATTCCTTTTTAGTGTTTTTTTTTCTGTTTGAGATGAAGAAAAAAAAGCAAAAAGTGCCCTTCATAGAAGAAAGCCAACACATCAATGACACAAGGATGGCAGTATGTTTTTATAACACCTTCTGACTGCTTGGGACAAGGCCATTGCTACTCATGAGTCACAGATTGATGGCAAACAGGTAGATTGGTACTTATGAACATCAATAGTAGAAATACAATGTGCTTGAGACACGCTTTTCTATACTAATCCAAATATTAAGTGTGCCGTGAACGTAACAGCAGTCAAACAGTGGGATTTGGTATTGAAAATACGTGCCAACACTGATCATATTTAGCATTCAAAGTCTTCAGCAGCCACAAAACATATCCTAAAGCCTGGAATAAATTAAATGCACGTTGACAAGTTTTTTCTAGCCCCAAGATGTTCACTTACAAGACTTAAAGACATATAACCCATAAGTGACTGTAGCATTATGCCTGAATGAAGAGTTTGAAGGAAGGCTTAAGAAAGCTTACCCTCAGATTAAAAACTCAACTCTACTTCCTTAACTCAAACATTTATACATCCACGCCAGTCACTGAAGCAGCTTTGAATGAGCCAGTGGAGATGCAAAGATAAATTACCATCATGAGCTCAGAAATTAAGGAAAAGAAATGGAAAAACCCTTTTTCCAAAGCAGAAATAATACGTTTCTGCAACTGACTGTGAAGATGACGTATCTATAAAAACAACTTGTGAATCTACGTTAGATGCATTCATTCCTGCACATCCCCAATTATCCCAGCCTTATTAGATCACTAATCCACAAAGTAAGACGTACTTTCCTCACATCCACTCCACCAATACCACCTACACCACTTCATTTTCATTCCCCATGTCGAATGAAACCAAATGCCATGACAGTATTAAGTAAGGTGCAAACTGCTGCTGAGTCTTTAAAGCAGTCTCACAGTTAGCACTTTTCTTTCACCATCAGCTGGACTGCACTATCTGAGCTGCAGTAACAGACGGGATACCAACGCACACAAGACCACGTACAATAGGACAGTGTGAAAGCATTTCCAGCTGTGCTGTTTTTAATTAAAGATTAATAACCAACAAGACATTAACTATCAGGATATTCCATAGAAGAGGCAGCTGAATGAATTAAAATTAATTGATCGTTTAAAAATTTACTTCAGAAAAATGAGTGTTAAAAAGGATCATAAAGCATTGAACTCTGAAGTTAGATAGCCAAATTTTCCAGAAACACCTAAACTCTAACGAGCCCTATTGGAATTGACTCCTAATGAAGAACAGGATACAAAGTGCTTGCCTTCTTGGTGTATTTTGTAAGATGAAGGTCACGTCTCTCAAGAACTACAAAGTAAATTAAGAAATAAACAGTCTGAAAACATTATTCTTTGTCATTCAAAGCTCCTGTCATCTGTTAAGTTTAAATCAAACACTACAATAAAAGTTGAATACCCTCAGGTCTCAGAGCTCCTGATGAGAATGGGCACGGCGATACACGAATGGGACCAACTGCAGCCACAGGCAGAACGAAGCATGTGGCGACTTGTCTGTGCGGTGCCTCACTGCCATCAATGAAATCATCCTTTTTTGTTTTTCAGGTTGTAAATACAAAGAAGTAGCACTCTCATTTTTTCTTCTACTGCGCCGTGCACCAGCCTGCAATAGTGGTGTAATCGGCTGCATGTGCAAGATGCATCTGGACACAGAGGCAGACAAAGGGCTGCTGCTGAAGGTCATGCACATGTAGGCACGAGGGCACAGAACCACTTTTGGACGTGATGGCTTCTTAGAATCGAAAGCAGCAACAGCAGCGTTGGAGCTGGGGATTGCTCAGCAGCTCCATAACCACTGCTCAGACAGAGCACAGCGCAGCTAAAAGCCTTGTGACAGCACAAGCACCATATGGTAAGAGACTGACATGAAAGCTCGGGCACTGCCGGGCCACCGTTCTCCCATCATCTCTCTCTCGTGGCTGTCAGCATCGCTACCACACGCTGTAGAAGGGGAGGCAGGGAACTGACTGGCAGAGCAGATGGCCCCGCTCCGCTGCGGGACGGCAGGCCGACACCACAGTCAGATCTGCACACACCAGACCCTCACTGGGACACACGTCCAACAGAAGCACCTCGGCCCTGGGAGCCGTGCACTGACTGTTCTCTAAACCCAACTGTGCTCCTACTCAATTTACACCATTTCCAGGCTCTGTGCACTCAACAATGCACACCTTCAGTCCCCGCATCTCCACAACCTACTCTGCACCACATCCTATCTCTGTGTAATTTGTCATGAGCGAAAAAACATTACTGCCTTACTGCCATGTATTCTGGCATGGAATATCTTAATCTGTATTAGCTCTACCTGTATTTCCATGTAATGAAAAACTTACACCTCCAAGACTTACATAGCCATTAATCCAACCCCCTTCCCTACCTCCAGCACTTGCTTCTCCTTCTCCCCCCCTTTAAATGAAGGTGTATCAAAGGTCTTTTAGCAAAAAGCTAAGAAAAGCAGGTACTGTGAGCTGCTGTGTCTGTAACACAGAAAAGACATACACCACAGTCATCGTCCTTGATAAGATTTTCCATACCCTGCAATGCATCCTTTCTTTACTGGGAGCCGTTCCAAAATCTGAATCATCAAGAACAGTCTTTTCTTTCACTAAACACCCTGAAAAATAAAAACAAGCCTCTTTCCTTGTCCTCTGAAAATGGAATCTTTTACCTAACAAATTAGCCTAAAACTACTGGCAGCACTGAATGAGTGCCAAGTGCCAATACTCCCTGGTTTTGTTGTTATTTTTTGTGATGTCCTGAGGCATGTTTATGTAAAGGAACCCTTCCCAGAGATGCTAGGAACATGCCTGCCGTGACACAGCCCCAGATGGCTCCTACACGTTGCAAAGTCACCTGTATCTCTAGAAGCAATCACACTGGTGTTCTCTGAAGATTAAAGGCATGTACCAAATGTTCTTGCTCATCTGGCACTGTACAGAGGGTCTTTGATTCGAAGAATCTGATCACAATGGCGGACGCATGCAAAAGGAGTTTCTACAAAATACTGAAAGATATTTTTAAGGAACTTTATTTTTGCACGTCGTATATAAAAAGCTGTTGCAGAGCAGCCTGTTGTGGAGAAGGTTTCTGTTTGGAGGGATAAAGTGCTCACAATGAGTGCCTACACACAAAAAACGTTAAAATTTAAAACCAATGGTTTTGTTCAGCAGAGGCAGGAGTCTACTGAAAAAACTATTGTAAAATTGATTGAAGTCACAAAGGATCCAATTCAGACAAGAAGTTCAAAATCAGGACACTTCTGGCTGCTCAGGCCAACATCAGACATCCAGTCTCATAAATTTTTGAGTTAATCCCCTCTGAAGCAACCCATTCACCATTTGAAGATGCATGTGTCCAATATGGATTCCCCTCAGCTAAACGGCAAACAGTGTCCTCTGCTGGTGCTGCTAGAAACATAATCTGGTTTTGTGTTTCATGTACAGAAAACACTTCCATGCAGAAAAGTTAAACATCAGCAGAGATGGAAATACACCACAGCTAGCAACCGCAGGCTACTGCTACATACACAGCTGTGGAGAAATCATCTTTAAATTGTCCCACACATGACCTCTGTGCTGTCTTTTGCGCAGTTAAGCTACCACATTAACTACCGCTAGTTCAGATTTAAAGAAATTAGACATGACAGCCTTTGAGAACACAAGCGCTGCGTTATCTTTACCTCATCTCCAACACAGGAGTCCCAAGATTCCACGCGTGAATAAATTCTGCTTACCCATTTCCAGTAATGGCAGTGTTATTTGAAAATAAAGAGATGATGGAGGGGAAGAAGGGCAGGCCTTCGCTAGATCACATCACACTTCAGTAACGACTGCACAAATCGCCCGCAACATTTTGAAAAATCCTCAGTATTTTTCAGTCTCCAAGGAGCTCCCAGCATCTTTCATTTCTTACAATATTTATAAAGCTGTGATGGCTTTACTTTGCAGAATCACTTTTTAATAGTCTTGAATAATGCTACTCAAAACTTCGTGACGCCATTCCTCTCATATAAAACCGAGAGCTTTTATTCTTCTACTTCAAGATTTAGAAACTAACGTGAGCGTACATGTGTTAATTATGCATGTTCAAAGTATTATCTGTTTACAGGGCTGGAAAATATACAGCATGAATGCTACCACACACAAATATCTCAGATGTGCCAATCTAATTCAATGACAACAGTGAAAACTGTTTCAATCTTTACACCCTTCACTTGCATCTTCAAACGGCATCCTTTGACTTCCCTAAATTACCACCTGGTAGAACTTTGAAAGACAAAAACAAGGAGTGAGGGGAAAACAAAAAAACAAACAAACAGTAAAACCCAACAAACAATAAATCTCCAACACAAACAGGCTTCCTCCTACTTTCTTCGGCTGACTTGAGAACCTCAATTAAGGAACTTATGTGCACCCCACCTTGCTTTTAGAAGATGGAAAACAGCTTGTGAAAGTATAGAAAGCTAGGGATCAATCCAGAAGAATATGTAAGCATATTATAGTCCCATTGACTTCAATTGCTTAAGTGATTTGTTGGAGCACAGCCAGTACAACAGTGCCTTGCAAGAGCAAGGCCATTAAGAACAGTCAGCAGTTTCCTTCTGTGGGCTGTGGGGGTCTGTTTGCAGGCTAAGTTTTTAAAAACAACCTCCTTCTGTCTTTGAGTGCCCTCTATGGCTTCAGGACAGCAGTCAAGGAAGGCTCATGAAAAAAATTTTAAGAGACTGTGATTAAAGAAAAGGAAAAAAAAAAAGACATCTGCTCCACCCACAAGACATTTGTTAAATTACAGCATATATGAACAATTCTACAGATACCAATGCAGTATCAGTTATCCACTGCTGCAAGAGCAAACAGTCGATTGTGCTCCTGCACAATACGTAAGCAGTGCTGCTGCTAGACCGGTTCAGAATGAATTTTCCCTTTATTAGGAAAAGTAAGGTAATCTGCTCTCCTTTGAAACTCCAGCCTTGCAGAAGAGAGGAGACTAAAGATAAGAAAGTGTGTTTAAGAGAAGTGTGCCAAGTCAAGGGAAATGATAGAGGGATTGCACTTACACACACTTAATGCAAACAACTGCAAAATCATGACTGTACATTAAGCCTAAGAAGAGTGATAACAGCACACAGTCTGGGTGTTCGCCCTCTGAATGACGTACTCATATTTTCCTTTAGGAAGCAAAGACTTTGGCACTTGAAAACAAATAAAGAAAAACCCACACTGCAACAAAAACATAGAAACTTTTTTTTGCCTCCCCCATCCCTTTCTGAAGCTGATGCACGCTAAGGATCCATGCACCATGTAGATCATACAAGATGCTTTGTCAAAAGGTCCAGTTATTAATGCATCCACACTGTGAACTGATGTGTTATATTATCACAGCTCTCAATAAAGTGAATATGGATTTACACATTAGACAATAACAGCTCCAAAAGGAGCTGTTAAAATACCACTGAATAAAAGAACACTTAATGTAGACATTCAATGGACTGCAAAAATGGATACCTAACAAATACTGTAAATGCATGTAACTGTAATTACTAATTCTAAACCGTACCAAATTTTCGTCCACTATTATGAGAAGTAAAAGAGATAAATCATTGAGTGTCCTTACCAGAACTACTCTCTGAAACCCCACAAAATTGTGATGTGGCAGCAGTACAGCCCCTGGTATTACACCACCTGTAACACAAACCATATTGTGATAGTTTCTATCAATACTTATTTTAACAGATGATAAAAGGATAAAAGCTATTTTTCCACCAGTCTTTTTAGAGAAAGCATTAAAATAACATTTAGTTTCCTGCGGATCATAATATATTTTTATGCAACAAAAACAAATAAACAAAAATTAAAGACCATCTTTTTGGTTACTTACATGGAACATGCTTTAAAAAATTACTATTTTACTCTCTTCTCACCCTTAGTTGATGACAAACCCCCAGCACAGAACAGCACATTCACTTCAATGGAATTTCTCTTCTTTCTGTCTGCTCATACAGACAAATGGGAACTTCGAGGGGATCCAGCTTACAAATAGCACAGCACTGATGTGGCAGCTTTATTCAGTCTTACCCAAGAATACAACTAAAACATTTCAGCAGTAAGACGACAAATAGGAAACACAAGGCCTCTACCGACCCATCCAGTTATGCTTCCCATAACTGACTACTGCAGAACGAAATGTGACATCAGCCAATTAAGAAGAGCAGTTCTGTGGAAGAATCCTTAGGATACCCTCACAGAGTTAATTTCCACAAGTGACTTCAAAGCTGAACCGCTCCCTAGGACTTAAGCACATTATACACCTGTGATAAGAACAATTACTGATCACACCTTTATGTAACACTGAGGTTCCTACCACGGATATTCATTACCGATGAAATCACTAGAGAGAAATCTAACATAAACTAAGGGATTAAGGAGAAAGGCTTGGGGGTAAAAGAACAGGAACACTGCCTGGGCACAACAGAAGAACTACCTATCAAAAAAAAAAAAAAAAAAAAAAAAAAAATGCTGTCTGAAGCGAAATATAGTTCATGGAACAAAAAACCTCTAAAAACCTCTCCCAGATGGACGAAGATGAGGAAAACAGCAATTTTTTTTTTCTAAATACTAAGCTCCTGCTATAAAGGCTGACAAATGCATTACAGCCAACATTCAAACTTTCCAAATACCTCCTTAAAACCAGGGCCAAACCCAAAAAAGGCAACTCGTGCCTTCAACAGCGGGCAGCACTACAAATTCACATCACCTTCAGACTCTATGAACCCCACCAGTACTCTATTACCAAGTTACCCAGATGGGTGAGAAGTCAATGGTGGCAGAGATCAGCAGCTTCCTACTAAAGCACATCAGTTCATTCATTACTGCCCCTGCCAAACCTTGGAAAACCCCTCCCATCCACCAGCCTGGATTGGACAAGTGTCCCACTCCCTCTCTGTAGCAACACACACAGACACAGCTGAAGCCGAACGGGAAGTCCTGAGCTGTATTACTGCAGTTACAATTCCCTGCTCAGATATTACATGCTACTCTGATCACTTCCTGCAAACTTAAGTGTACGTACCAAGTGCACTGATAACACTGAACTTAAAAACAAAACAACAACAACAACAAAAACATAAAGTTTGAAACACTAAGAGCATTTTAACTGCAACATGAGTGATGGTGCAAAAGATCGTTTCCCCGCTCAATCCAGGGAACTTGGACTAGGTGACCTTTAAGGGTCCCTTCCAATTGAAATGATCAGCACATAGGGCTGCTGCCATTCTGCCCGAGCTGGCAGAAGGGAATGGTACGTTTCAATATTTACACGCTTTGAACTTCTTGTGTTCTGCATTAAGCGTTTATCATTCATTCAGAGCACTCGCTGTTTGAAGTAACTAATTGATATTACCCCCAAAATGATGCCAAACAGGAGAAAGAACAAGGAGGCCCTGAAGGAAAGCAGCGCACCACCACATCCTGAACAGAAGCCAGTTCAAGAGGAATTCCTTTCCTCTCTTCAATTCCCCACAGAGCGCACATAAAAGCACAACACACACCGAACACCAGAAGCTCGCTGCTCTATTAGCCTCCCCTACAACAACAACAGGAAATCTGTTTACAGTTAACTAATTTGCCATGGGATGGACAGGGTTGAGAGGGCACGCGGTGAGAATAAAGCACAGGGCCCAGCCCACACGGCCCTTTGGGTGACGAAGCACCAGCGCTGCCTTCAGAGAGACCGAGCATCTCGCTGCTGCCTTCATCTGCATCATATGGGAACCCCCAAGTCACAGACACCCTGGAAGCAGCTGTAGCAGGTTTCAAATTAACAACTACAGTAAAATTTATGGCGTGTCCTGCAAAGCCTTGCATGTGACACAGAACAGATGCAGGGCACTGGCATGGGCTGCCCAGGGAGTGGTGGTCACCGAACCTGGAGGTGCTCAGCAACGGCAGAGATGTGGCACTGAGGGATGTGGGCAGTAGCTGGATGGTCAGACTGCCTGATCCCTGAGGTCTTTCCCAACCTTAATGCTTCTGTGACTTCACTTTTAATTGCGTTTCTTCCAAGTGATGTGCTGAAATGGAGCACGTCACAGGGTGGAACTTCCCCTATTAGGTTTAACCTTCAGAGCTTCATTCTGCAGTAGTGCTGGGGCTGGTTTGTAGTTGCACATGTTGTCTTTTATTTCTCTCTCCTAGGAGATGCCTAGCTTGAAATATCTCAGGGAAGCTGGAGGAAACACATCATAAATAAACTAAACCACAAATCTACAATCTTGTTTAAAACAACAACAACAAAAACGCTTGGGAGAAAGGGAACAGCTAATAAAGTGGCAAAGAAAAAATAATCAGCCTCTGGGAAAGGACAAGGACAGAAAATAATGCAAAACTGTGGATGCTCTGAAAACCCAGTACTTCACGTGACTCTAACTGCCAACCTTAATGATGGGACCTGTTACAGAAACGCTCACCGTGCAAGTATTTGTGCCTTGTGAGCTAAAGATCTTTCCCTCTGCAGTTTAAAACACCTGTGTATTTTTAAACCGTATTTACTTCTTGTACATATAAGTAGTATATACAAGAAGTAGTGCTTATATATATAGTTTCCACATTTCACAACTAATTACAGAGGGTGTATTTTATCAAACTACTGACACCTCCAGTGATGCCCCATGTAAATACACAACGCCCCGCTTTGGCAAAGGACAGCTACAGATGTGACAAATGATAAACCAACGTTGATAGTGCAGTACATGGAAGCAGCAGGAGGTGCCCCAAGGGCTGCCATCTGGGTCACCCCACTGCTAAGGCTACTCCCAGCTCAGCCATGCTCCAGGAGCACATCGCTGCTCTGTGGCACTGGCACCTATTCACTCACATCACTGTTTGGGGTTTTTTTTCCCCACCACATTTTAGTTTTGCTAACCGAAAGAAATACAGGGAAAAAAGCGTGTCTTGCATTTCTCTAAATTAAAGGAACACAGCTGCCCACTGAGTATCCCTTATAATCATACTTTTGTGTGCAACCCTCCCAAGCTTCTGGGCAGCCATTTCCATTACGGATTCCCCTTGTCCATGAATTATAACCAAAATCCTTACTAACATTTGGATTTGGGTTTTCTTTAGTCGATGCAATTTTGTTTTTAATAATCAAAAGCAAAATGGATTTTTAACAAACAAATAACATTTCTGAAAAAAATTGCCTGGGGTTTCACTTGTTTTGATATTAAACCATGTACACTTGGAAAGAAAAAAAAGAAGTAAATCATGTGCTCATAAAAAGCACTGATGTGTAAATTGAACGTGGCCCATGAGGGAGAGGGAAATTATCCACTTTAAAGAAGTATTGTTTACTGCTTTCTTCCCCACTGGAGCGCCTGCTAATAGTATTTGCTGTTGTTTTCTTACTGTGTGATGAGTATGGCTATAACCAAGAATGCTGCCAAGGCGATGAAATGCGTGTGCACAGAAAAGGAAAACAGTATATGCTGACATTACATAAAAAACTCTATCTTGAACTTAGAGCAATGGATGTATTTTGGATATTCAGAATGCCCAGTGCACAAATGAGCCCTTATTTTCACTCCATCCTATGAGAGCAGCGTAACTCCAGGGCTGATTTCCCTCTGTTTGCATAACAACAAATGTTATCATGGTGAGATCTGATCTGCACGCTGCCACTTATTTCCCCTAATCCCTCTGTTTCAGAGACCATCCAACCAACAAATGTCACCAGCAGAAAAACTGAAATTCAAGTAATGCATTAACAAAATAAGGGGTGGTTCATCTGCAACAATGAGACCGTTCCATTTTGCCCCTACAAGCAGCACTGTAAGTCCCTGTGGCCACAAAGGAGATTTTAAAAAAAGAAAAGAAAAATAAAAACAAAAACATAACAGGAGAGGTGGTTTAAGAAAATCAAATTGCTGGGTTGAAAAACTCCCATCAGTCTCCTAGAACTGCTCCAGAAAACATAAGCAAGTCTCCTTAAGTACGACTGCGCTCGCTCCTAACTATTCTGCTGTAATTCCACAGCTTCCAAAGAGCACAAATCAGCAATGCCTGAAGGCAGGCCAGGTTGCTGCCTGCTCTGATTGATCCCCTCCATTCACACTGCAGCAGAGGCTGAGGAGCAGCCAGGGCTGAAGTTTCACCATGGTAAATTTCAAGTCTTTGGGTCACTAACGATACTGAAGTAACAGGCAGGAAAATATTATCTTGTTGGCTTTTGGGGCTAGAAGCTTACATTTTCCATAACGCTCCCCAGGATGGGGATGATCAGACATGGACTGAACTGACAATGACAAGTAAAGCTTCACAGTTTTACATCCTTAAGTGTAACAGTACTACAGAATGCTATTTGTTAGCAAAACAGTTACTCCAGGTTCTGACAACGAAATGATAAACTTTAAGATCTTTATCTGTAGAATATTAACACCATGCTCTGACCACTCCAAGGCAACATCCCAAGTGAACGCGTCACTCTTCTCCTCTTTAATCACTGTCAGTTCTGTAATCCATCAGTTCTGCACTTTAAGAAGTTGTATATTACCAGAGTAGATGACATTTTCAAAGCCCAGTGATGGTGCTCAAAACATTCTATATCTGAGCAGCTGCTGAGGGCACACACGGAGGCAGCGCACACATCTCAATGTGCACTGATGGGTTTTTGGTTGGTTTCTTGGCCGTAAAGGTCTGAAGACAGTTCTTCTAAACATCTTCCAAATACACTGAGCAATCGTGATGCTTGTGGAAAGCCACGTGACTTCTCCAGACACACTGGGCCTTTCTTAATGTGCGATGAGAACGTGTCACAACAGACGGTGACTTCTGGTGCTACTCAGTAAGCTCCGTGTTTATAAGAAACCACCACAAAGTAACCACCACACAGAAACCAGGAGAAACTGAAGGAGCACGTATGAATTATTTAAGAAACATTAGAAAAAAAATAACGAAGGAAAGAGGTAAAATATTCATTCAGATGGCAGATAACAATACATACATGCAAGCAGAAACCCAGTCACCAACACAGCACGTGCCACCGAACTGAACCCACTTCCAAAAGCTGCCTCTGCCCTTCCTACAGGAGTGCACACAGGGAGCAGGTACACAAACATGGTATGTCTTGAATCACATGGAACTGAGGATGGAAAGTACTGTGATGCAGGAGTTGGAAAAACACACAGGGTCAAAACCTGCAGAATAGGTAAAAGACCACCAGCTGCACTGAACAAGTGGAAGACAACTGAGCCTTCAGCACTTGGCCCAGCAGTCGGGATCCAAAGGAGGCAGGACTGCAGAGAATTGCCCACCAGGCTGGCACTGATGGTTTGTGCTCATAGCTACTGTAAGTGCTGGGAACACCTCAGTGCAGAGGTGCAGTATGCTGCCCACAGCCCCTCCACTGTTTCTCTGACACGTGAGCCTCACAGACAGCAGCCAGTGAGGTTTTAATCCAACAAGAGCAAACACTTTCTAGGACACAGCTTAAATCCCTCAGGACAGCCAGCAAAATGAATAGTAGGCACTCCACAGATTGCAGGTAAGAAGCTTTTGCTCCTCGTGAGTTATTCACGTGAGTGCTCACAGCAGTTACCTGAACCACAGAACAGACACAGCACAGACACAGCCCAGCAATGCCTACCAAGCTCACAGGAACACATTTAATACTGTGATACAACAGATGTGAAAATATCAGGCACGTGCAATGGTGACGCACCTCTCACAACCTTCCCCTCTTACCACAAACTGAGATTTCATTCCAAGGGCAAAGCACCACACACTGATTTCCAGAGCAGTGACATGGGCAGTGAGAGCAGCAGTATGAGAGCCACCAAGCAACAGGGCCACGCTCACTTCCCAGAGCAAACCAGCCTAAACATGCCCCTGTATTTCACCTTGTATTTCACTCAGAGGAACACCCAGTGCTGACGCTGATTCAGTAATTACAAACTAAGATGATACGAGGCAGGCAGCACAATGCTGGCTTTCCTCTCAGGGCTTGGTTCAAGAGGAAGGCTTCTTTCTTGAAATAGCTTCCTCAAATGCCATTTGCCTTCTTTCAAATCATCACTCAGCAGCAGTGGGTTTGAGAAAGACAGCCAACCTGCCTTGGTGTTCCAGCCTCGGTTTGCACACAGGCCTGAATGTTACTGAAGAAATAATTTTCACAGTTAGACATGTATATGCAAAGAAGGATTCGCACAGCACATGAATAAAACATGCCTAAAATAAGCAGAAAAAAATACTTAAAATATCCACATAACTATTAATTAGTTATTAATATTAGATCTCTGGTCTATTTCCCTTCAAATTAGCAATTAGCCACCCACTAGCAAAATGTCAATTGTAAAACAAGAGGCTGTATTTATAGTACAACCTACTTGGAGCTCTGAGAGACGTGTCAGCCGCTGCTAACTACAATGCTCCTATTGTGTGCCTCCTGAATTAAACCCTTACACCTAACTCTCATTATAGGCAACCATACGTACAAAAGTCATATTGTATTTTTATGGTCTTTATTACATCACATGAGCTGGTACAGACATTCTTCCATACAGAAGTCTATTCAGAGAGGGGTCAAAAAAGAAAAAAAAAAAAAGTAGTGTGAACTAATTCATCTGTATGAAGCTGCATAGGACATGGACGTGGCTGTATCTTCAAGTTCCTGTGTAGCAATGAGGAGGGAGGAGTGGCTGCCCAGGAGATGCTAATAAGAAAGCCTTGAATCTGATTTTATTATTTTCCATTTGGTGATAAGCTTTGACTACTGCAAGCAGCGTGTTATGGACATAAAACTGCAATGTACTGCGAGATCTTCAGACTGTATTTATGTCACAAAGTTACCTGCAGAAGAGAAATGACATCTCCAGTGATACTTCTTGTCAGTCAGTAGGGAAAGGCGCAGGCACCGACACCCTGCACAGACCCACAGCTGCTCTGCTCAGACCCCAGGATGCTGGGCATATCACACAGGGCCATGTCCTGATGTCTCCGACCTCTCCAGCTCCTCTACTAGCAACAAAAGAAGAGAGCCCCACAGCAGGGAACTCCTCTGCAGCTTCTGGAAAACGATGCAGTTAAGGATCTCGCTAGCAAACCTGGATTCCACAGGTGCCTGTGGTGAGATAGGCATTGAAGAAGATGGCCTGTTCCACTCCATTTTCTTCAGTTTGTGATTTGCCTTGAAAACAGCCCTCTTCCCCTTCTCTCTCCAGATACTAGACACCATTCCCAGAGGAAGAAGAGGGAAAAGAGTATTCAGCAAAGGTGCACAGAGCAGGAGAGCTGGCAAGGCAAGTCCTGCAACATGTTCTGAGTCTTCTGCTGCCCTGTCAGAGAAGAGGACTTGTGTCGGATGTGCCTGGGCACAGAGGAAACAGAAAACAGAAACGGAAAAAGAATTACACAGGAACAGCTCCCGAAATAACCCTGACACCATCTCCGTGACAAGAGATGCCCTGTGCTGCCATTTTGGCAGATAATGGTATGTGGTACAGTTTTTCAGCAGATTAAATTTGGAATAGTGAGAAGTCACTGAAAGACAGACTGGAAGTGAAACACAGCCATCACTGCTGCTCATCTCTCAGTGTAAAATCGTATCGCTTTCCATCAGCTCACAGGAGCAGTCTTCTTTTAACATCTTCCACATCTGAAGAACTTCCTTCTCCAGCTCCCTCTTTTACGATAGAAAAAAAACGATCCTCCTCTCAGCCTTAACATGAACCCCAAAACAGGGCCCCTTGCCAACCATTTAATTTCTCATGCATTTATCTATTCCAAACCATCGATGCAAAGAAATGAGCTATAGCAGCAAGCAGCTTTGCACGTTGCTGGTTCACCTTGAAGCAACTGGGAATGATGCAAATCCTGAATTACTAAGATCACCACTCACTACTGGGCAGGACAGCCTGCATTCTTTCTTTTCCTAAACTTCCTTTTTATCTCAAAAATTCACTTTAAGGCTACAGCCATTAAAACCTAGAGACAGAAAAGAGGGAAGGAAACAAGTGCAGCAAGAAGAAACAGCACAGAAACCAGCCGGGATCCAGAGCCACTTTCATCACATGGGATATTTTTATATCCATTGTACACTGGCTCATTTATTTTTTCTAATAACCGTCACACATGTAAGCAGGAAAGCTGCAGGGTACTTCTAAAGGAGATTAGTAAGAAAAGACGAATGCGGTCCCATCCACATACCTTGCTGGGCTTTTCCTTTCATATGCTGAAAAATCTTTAAACCCTAAATAGATCATTCTAAACATTTCAGGATTAGGATGGGCTCGACCAGCTAAGTGAAATTTTCCATTATCAGTGAATTACATTGAAGCCACTGCCATGGGGATCAATGCATCCCATAGCCAGCAAGGAACTGCAGGGCCCAGGCTCCATCAGCCAGCTCAGCTGCCCGCTGCAGTGCCTCAACCAACCTTGCGAGGCCCCATGGAAAACACAATGGTACGAAATCAAGGCCCAGTTTGTTTCCGTTTAGCTGCTGCTTCTCCAAATCAGTTTGGAACTTGACCCAAGTTCCTAAATCTGTAGAGCTTTTTAAAATGTTCTTCAAGAATAGATCAAAAATGTTATTTTCTGCCTCAGGTGAAGCAACCTCGCCTCTCTGTACAGAACAGCAGCAGCAGGTGAGCAGGAGGCAGACCAGACCACACACGGCCACAGCACTACTTACTGAGAAACCCCTGCTTTGCTAAGAAGGAAACAGCCCTTGCAAGCAGGAAGGAGTTCACTGGGCTTTCCTGACCCGTTGCACATTATAGTTACAGGTATATATCATATTTTTAAGCGTGAGAAGAAGGTAATAGCAGACCCACTTTTGTTCCAGCTTATTTACAGAAGCAAACCATTAAGCCTGAGCTACCCCCGGCAACGCAATTAAAAACTGACCCAATTTCCAGACCCAAATGAGCAGCGTACACACAGCAGCACTTCTCCCAGCACAGAGCTGCATTCCCACTCCAGCACTATGAGCTCTGCCCCATCCTGCCCATCTGCTACAGGGCTACAAAGCAGGCAGCTTCCTCAGCCCCAACCCCTCGGGTGGTCATCTTTGCTACCAGAATGCAACATGCATTGATACAAATCCCTACAAGACCTGTGAGGTGGTTATATGTGGATAATTACATCAAGGGTGTACCAAGAACCACGTGCAATTAAAAAGCAACACACGCAACACACCGCAGGGATTTCACTCATTTCACTGACAGCCTGCTGTTCTATTTCAGGGAGCTCTCTTTTGGTCAAGGAACCTTCACAGCAATTAAAACCAGAAAGTATGAACATTATTGTCACCACTCTTTATTTGAGCAGCAGCAGCATGCAGAAGATCCTTTTCCAGTATTGGGGCCACGCTGCACTAACTGCAGAAACATGTAAGGCTTGGCTGCTGTGCTGAACAGGTTGTAATCTAACCAGATGAGGTTGATAAAAAAAGTAAGGGGGCCACAACAACAAAAAATCTCCTGTGTGCAACTGTTGTTATTTCAATATATTTTACTGTTACAATCTGTTACAATCTTTCTTACTGATCAAGGTCCAAGGTCCTGCAAACAGCCTGCATCGCCACTGCTGCAGGTTGGGTCCACATGACAAATCTCACTCAAAAATGTTTTATTATTACTATTATTTCCAAATCCTTCCCTGTGAAAGTTGAAAAAAAAAAAAAAAAAAAGAAAAAAAATCAAGTAGTTTTCAGGCTGTGAAAGTGCAGCTATTCCTGAAGTGCTTGATGTTTCTGCATTAGGATAAATACACTGCTGAACACTGACATCTTTCTCTAAGTTCAGTCATTTCTCCCCTGGTGAGTGAAACTAAATATTTTCAGTACCAAAACAGAGTTAAACGCGAGTCCTTGGCTCATGTGCAGCAAAACTAGATAAGCAGCTGCATAAGAATACTACTCCGTGCTTAGAAAAAACAACCTGTATACAACTAGTAGTGGCAGCATGTGTTTTCTGCTTTTTTTGCACAGCCTCCTACAGACTCCCTTCCCCTCATGGGCAGGAACGTGGGCACAGAGCAGCACGGTGCCTGAAGGATGGAACAGCATCACGAGAACAAACACTGCTTCAGGTCCTGGCTGGGTCAGAGGTGAGGGAATTCCTTTACAGCCATATCTCCAGAGATGTACAGCCATTATCCTCACGCAAAGCAAAACGTTATGTGTGCACCTGCCTACTACAATTCTTTCTCCATTCAGCAAATATTCAGCAGGTTTAGGTTCCCAAAACAGACGATTCCAAGATGTGATTAAAAACCCACACAGCTTGCCCAGAGTTGGTTGCAGTTGACTTGTAGATGCTTTTCCTGCACTGAAGTTTGCGCTTTAGATCCTACAGTCATAGGAATGTACAGTTCTTTCATTGTATATTAATAAAGGAAAAAGGCTTTCAGTGCACGACAGCTGAGGCACTGTGTAAGTACACTGTGAATTTGAAGCAGAGCGAGCCACAAAATCTCTCTTCACACACACACCAAAGCACGTGTGCTGTCTGTGCTGCATCACCTCCCACCTCCACAGGTACCCTGCAGCTCACTGAGCACACCAGGCTCACATATGCTGAGCAGAGCAGGCTGTGAGCAGCAGGCAGTCACGTCTCTCCCACCTTTGTTCCCAACAGGTCCTTTTAGCTGACCTCCAGGCAGCTCGCAGGGCAGGAGCCAGCAAGGATGCACGTGCAGGGGTATATATGCTCCGACAGGCATCCATTTTCCAATGGAAGATTCCCAGGGAGGCAGCACTGTTCCAACTGCAAACGAATGTGCTGCCAGGGCAAGAAAATAACGGAGCAGAATGCTGCCTACAAACCACAGCGGCCTTTCCACCAGACGAGTTACAAGTCACAAAAATATGTGGAACAATTCATTTGGCTTAAGCTGCAGTGCATTTTTCTTCAAAAGCAAGCACTGGGGTTCCTAACTCGTGACTCCTGCATACTTGAGATCTTTTTAAGTAGATGTCACCCACAGCTGTAACTTGGCACTTCCAGAAACACTCTCATCAAGCTTTGCCTTCACTGACATTTCTCCTCTCATGCATTATGCAAAAAGTCCCAGATTAATCTTGGGATAATGACGGAAGCTGAAGAACCCCAAACAAGTATTTTTTCTAGGGGTTTGTTGTGTAAAGCTTCAGGCATTTAAGGAGGGAACACTTCTTTTCTATGCGTAAATTTGAAGATATTTGCATAGCTGATTGATTTCCACATTAAAAAAAAAAAAAAAAGATTAAAAAAAAAAAAGAGTCCAAGACCTGTTACACATTTCTGAACTTGGTGACCTATGGCATTAGCATTCACTAAAGTCTTCTTCCAACAGCAGGTTTGGCCTAGCAGGAGGACATCGTTTACTTCTGTACGTGTTAGATTTCCTCATCTGCCAAAGGAGAACATAGCTGACAGACAGCCGATGCACAGTACAGAAATGAGGCTCCCTACTCTTTCAGAAATCCTGCTGCTCCTGAAACAAATGGTGCTTGCTGGGAATACCGCTGGGTCGCCCCTGGATCCCAGCCTGCAATAACAAGCGCCCACCTCAACACGAGGGAGGCCTCTTTGCCTCCCATTTCATTACTGGTGGATTATCCCAAAGTCTTACTCCCATGATGGACGAGATCTGTTTTTCAATTTCCAACCTAATACGCTCATTGCCAAGATATATGCATTTTTTCCTGGTGCTGCCTTCAGTGTAACAAAAAATACTTGTACCCACTCAAGTCTTTGGCAAGCCCTGATATATTTAGAGAAAACAACTGTATGCCCTCTCAGACTCCTCTTTATTTAGATAAACCAACCAGGCTCTCGGTGTCCTACTGCAAAGCAGCCTCTGCTCATCCCTCCCACTTCAGTCATCGCCTTCTGCATCTGCTCCACATTACATCTGTCCTTCCTGAACGTGGCCTGCCTCATCCACTCAGTGTCACACACTGCAGTGTCACCTATCACACGAGCAGCAGTAACACTTTCTGATTTCTACTGTGAGTCAGCCCACACCTTATAGACCTTAGGTCTACGTTTCACAGACAGCAGGGTACTAGTGAAAAGTTATCCCTGATTTAACAGGCTAATTACTCAACTGATTGATAGACTTTCTGTTCCTCTGTCATTTTCAAGAGACCAGCAGCCAGGTCATGGCACTATTCACATCTATCCAGAAGTGCACAATCATGCCATTTTGTGCTATGAAATTTCAGCCCACTTTTTCCACTCAAGTCCTAAAGGCCATCTGGCTCCTCCTGCTCAGTACTCTGTTCCTCATCAGCTTTGACAGCACATCCGAATCTAACGTCATCAGCAAATTTTATTGCACATCCTACTTTTGAAGTCAAGTTAATTAGCAAATGCATTAAAGTCAGCCCAGTTCTTAACACAACTAACTTCCTCTAGGCTCAACAGCCCTCCTCTGATCACATAATAATGTGACCTCCTCTTTTGCAGGCGACCTCCTTACCCTAACAACTCTTCTACATCTCATCAGCCTCTTACTAATGATGTCCTATGTACTGCTGGAGCAAGTGTTGTAACAGTACAGGCAGATTAGCTCAAATTTCTTCTCTAAAACCCAAGTACAGCAACTTCAGAAAGGAAAGACAACATGGATCCCACTATAGGCATCCATGGAACTAACGTGCTTACGTTGTGTCTACTGTGATCATATGCATATATTATATTTATATATCTATGTGCACAGCCCTACTTATATGAATCCATACCTATACAGACGCACATCCATACACATGCCCACACAGAGGCAGCAACCCTTGCTCAGTTCCCTCTTGAAGCAAAGCCAGTGGCTCCAGAGGCCAGGATGTCAGGACACACGAAGGCATCCCAGGAGGCCGCAGTTGCATTACCCCAAATCCTCGACGATCCTATGATTCTGTGATAAAATATTCATTCTTCTTCCAGATAGCTACAGCATACTGCAATTACGGATAAAGTCCAACTAATGCAAGACAGAGTCAGCAGCTTGGTTAACTCAGGCTAGGAGAAGGAAATTCAACTGAAATACCCTGGGTCACCACAAAGAAGACTGGGGAGCAAGAATGAATTAAAAAAGAAAAAAAAAAAAAAAGAGTGCTTGCTCGTTTCAGCTAAGGGGAGGTTGGTACAGGGAGAAAGGGCAGGCAGCCCAGGTAAACAGGGCAGTGGAGCAAAACTGGATGGGTCAGTGAAGGCAACTTCACTTCTCAGCAGCCCGTTCAGGCTGAGCTAAGAAGCAGGAGGTGTGAGCCCCCAGAGCCTGCCTGGGGTCTTCCAACCAGCTACCCCTGGTAAGCTGCAACAGCACAGACAATATCTTGGCAATGACTGAGGCTGAACGATTGAGCACAAAACAATTTCTTACTTGTTTTTTTTTTTGGTTTTTTTTTTTTTTTTTTTTTTTTTTTAAAGAAGTTAATTATAATAGAAACTGGGAAATGAAGCGAGCAGAAAGGTATGCCAGCAATCCATTCTAAGCTGTATTCACACTTGTAAAATCATAAGCAAACCAGTTATTTGCTTATTGTAAAAGCACCAAACCTACAGGAGCAAAGGCAGCAGTGATCTCACCTACAGAGCAGCCAATGGCCTCAGGGTACTGATGGTAGCAAACAGCAACTTATTGCCATTTTCTGTCTACAGCAAGTATCTCCAGCACTGTTTCCATTTGCAATGTATAATTCACATTGATCTCCTCACAGCATTTCCTTGGGTTCTCATACCCTTACCGACTCCTCAGGTTACTTCCCACATCCCAGATGGTCTATCTCCAGAAGGCATCATCTGTGCCTCAGCCCCTTCTAGCTTAAATCCAAGCTGACGGCTCATTAGTAGAATCATTCATCAACTGTTGCTGTTAGACATTTGTTTTCTATGCAAATCAGATTTTGTGCAACAAGAATGGAATTCCAGCCTTTTTGTAACTATTTTAATGTGAAATGCTGACATCCAGTCTTAAGTTCATTTGATTATTTTTCTGTTTATGTTATTATCAATCAGTTTTCTGGCACTCTTTTCTGTTCCAGTTCAATCACTCTGCTGAATTACTTGAACTCTCGATGAACTGCACCAAAAAAGGAAAATTAACTAATGCCTCATTTGATCTTGTGACCATAAAACTTGTGTTTTCATTCCCTCTTTAACCTTTGACCATCTATTTTTTCCCCTTAATTTGTGTGCTATGTACCTGATAGTTTTAAACTTGTTTCTTTTATTCATGAAGAAAGAATCCGCTGCCCTCTATTCATTTTAACCACTGCTGACTTTTTTTTCCAGATATTCATTAATAAGCAAGCACTTAAAATTGGTTCTTCACAGCCCATCTTACATTCCCATGCCTTACTGGATTTCTCTTCACCAGCACAGATGCCTTCACAAGAAACACCATCTACTCTCACGCAGGAAAACCACCTCAAAGGAAGCAGTGCAATGGCTATTCTGATTGTAATGAAATTCCATTTGTCAGTTTATTATTGAAGTCCCCTCATATTCACAAGGGACTTGAAATTCACTTACGTTACTGATTTTAACTTTTTCTTTTTGAAACAGATGTCAAAATACCCGTATGTATGACAGAACATTTTAACACACAGGTAGGACACAATAAAATACTGTCCTTGTATAGCCAGAAAAAATCAAATGAAAGGGGAAAATGCCATGGACATCTTTAATGAGGACAAGTAATCCAAATAATGGCTCACATTTGACATCCATGCCCTCCATTTATGCAAACAATTTATGGATGTGGATCCTACATCAATACCAACCGGGGGGTGGGGATGGTAGGATTCAGACCCCTCGTCCCAAATACGTTCATTACAATCATGGTAGAAGAATACAAGGAGCCTCCATTTACTATGATCTTTCATTCTGTTTTTATGGAGTACTACAGAGCCTTCATTTATAAGTGCATGCTTCTTGTTCAGGCATCCACTTTGATGGCCATGCAGTTGGAGGGCACCTGGTCTTCGGCAGACTGCAGGTATCGTCCTGAGCTAACAGAAGCACTTGTACGTTCAATGCCATTCCCCCCAACCTACAGACTTCCTGTTGTTCTACAGCAGCATGCATTATCTCCCAGCATCTACACCACCGAAACTAACGGGAGCTTTTACTTTTGTTGAGTCGAACCAGTGTCAGCCTTCTGATGACAACAACGAAACTGGGATCGCAGCCTGATGGCACATGTGACACCCTGAAACACTCGTGCCACAAGTGCTTCTCCTCTCCAGAAGACAACACTCAATGCTCAGACAGCAGGGACCATCCTTAGGTTTTCTCTGCACATCCCGCCCCACGTGCGCCTCACAGCCAGCGTGCTTTTCAGATGTGCAGAATCTTAGAATCACCAAGGCTGGAAAACACCTACAAGATCATCCAGTCCAACCATCCACCCATTTCACCAATAGTTCTCACTAACCAAGTCCCTCAACACAAAATCCAAACGTTCCTTGAACACCTCCAGGGTGACTCCACCTCCCTGGGCAGCCCATTCCAGTGCATGACCACTCTTTCAGAAAACCAGAATTTCCTAACATCCAGCCTAAATCTCCCCTGGCTCAGCTCGAAGCCATTCCCTCTGGTCCTACAACAAATGCAGTCACTGACAGGAATGTTTAACACTACATTTCCAATTCTTCCCTACAATCATTCACTGAGTAGAAAAAGGGTCACTTCAGGCTGCACAACTTCACCGCTGGCATATGGCAGCAAACCCACACCAGAAACACAAGATCTTCCTCCCCTCTAAAACAGATGGCACGCCGATCAAGTCGGATATAATCTGATGGTAGCTGCACTACTACTGCTATTAAATCAGGAACCAAAAGCAGTGGAAAGTAGTACAAAGAAAAACCCAACGCAGGGGAGGCAGAGGACAACAAGGAAGAATAGTGAAGAACAGTAACAGGAGACAACCTACAGCAGCAGAGGCAGACTGCTTTTGGGTACATTTACGATTTAACAAGCAGGAATGGCAATAGGAAAGGAGCTGCAGTGGCCCTCATCCGATTACAGAGGACGTTCCCCTGGCCTGATGCTGGCCCGGTTCCCTCTGCTCTTGTGATTCACTGCACTGGGCACCTGCCAGGGGCTACATATCCTGCCTGCTTACATAATTACATATTTATGATTCTGCCGAGAATTCTTAGTCAAAGCTTATTTCTGAACTGTAAAATGCCTACAGGATCAGCAGAGAAAGTTCTCCAACAAATGAGACTTCACAAGAGAGCCACCACTTCTTGTAATTTTTAAGGACGGTGGTTTCCTCTTCAGCTGAATCATTCAGTAAGTAAACTTCAACTGGCAGCAAAATAAAGGCAAGCGGTGCTTTCCTTTTGAAACAGAGACTGCTAGTGGCTTTTGTTCTTTGTAAATATATATATACATATATATAATTAAGAACCCCTCCACAAATGTCTCAGAATGCAGCAGTAAATAAACTTTTAATTCTTATCACAGTATGCACCCTCTCACAATACAGTCAATACTTCCTCTATATCATATTACCAGCACTTTCTCTTCAACACATATACCACTATGTCAGCTTATTCATGCTGATCCAATAAAGAGAATTTATGGATGAACACTCTGAAATATATTTTTTCAGCTGTAACCAATTATCAGACAAGAAAACCACTGCACTCCACCTTTCTTTGTTGATAATAGCATCCATTGATTTTAGAAGGAGCAGAACAGCCCAAAATTTCATGTCATCACTCAGTTTAGACTAGTTCAAAAACTGCTACAAATACACACGTAGATAACTTCCTTTTAAAGGTGTACTCCATCAGCTGTACAGCCAAAACCTTCAGCAGTAAATTTCATGAGCATTTGTAGGCTCTACCACTGAAAACACTTTCAAGCTTGGTTAGCTTTACGCACATAAGTATTTCTCACATCTGAAAAGAACCATTCCTACACCTGAAGTTATATGCATGCATACACACATGCATTTGAAGTAGTCTTACTACTAAGTCTACTTAGTCTTGTAGAGCTATTTACTTTAAAGCAACTATTCACATCATGTTAGCAGTATCTTAAGGACTTCCAAGTTTCAAATCCCCTTCAAAGCAAGGGCCCCTGTTTTTAACATCAGAAAAACCAAACTTCAGCTGTACCATTTGTTTGTGATTCTGACACAACATGCAGCTCCAGCAAGAACAGAACTCCCACACTCACACCTATTACCACTCCCCTGACTTGAGCCAAACCTGCCATACCGACCCAGGGCAACTACCAGTAATCCTTCACTTCCCTTTGCACCACACTTCCCTGTGGGCCTCTGAGGTTATTGGCACAACCTCCTGCTGCCCCTGGGCATCTTAAGCAAATGGACTGCCAGAAAACTACATTCACTCACTCCCTCTGCTGCCTTAGAAGGAGCAGAAAGATCACAGGAAGACTCTACAGACAGCACCACAGAAGAGTTGCAAGAGCAAGACCCCTCACAATCTCAGGGAGGTTTTTGCAGATATCTTCTAATCCTGTCAGTGGATGCATTTTCTTCAGAGTGCTTCTCCTGCCCATCCTCCAACCACTCTTGCTGTTTCTGGGCAAAACCTGTCAGGTTAATTATGCTGAAGTGTTGCACTCATGGAACTTCCCGCCGTGAGAGTCTTGGTGCCTGCAAAGCTCTTCTCCTGAACAAGTCTCTTGCACATAAGAACAGCTGCTCTACCATTCCTACGGAATTAAACCCATCACAGCAAGCTGCCATACAATGCTAAAACCCAATGCTTGCCAGTTTTCAGTAGCTTTCTAGTTTCTGTGCACTCCTTCAGGCTGCTGGACTAGACAAGCTTTGACAACCCCCTTCCAACCGAACCATTCTATTCAAATTAGTCATATATATATATAAATACATACACATGAATATAAACAAAAATATTCATATATAGCTCCATGTATTTATACGTACACATACCCACACACAGGCAAAGAAAGGAAGAAAAAGAAAGCAAGGCAAACTGCCTTGCCTCCAAAACTCACTGCACAGTAGGATGGAAAATACCTCTTGGGTAAGCTAGCTTTTCCATCACACTGCAAAAATAATAATAATAGTTTGCTAAAGCTTTTATGGAAAATCTGATGCCATCTTGCCTCTAGGCCAAAGGACCAAGACTTTCATTTTTATTTCCAACACATTCGTTAACCCTTGTGACCTGAGGCACCCCGTTAGCAGCCTCCAAATTAACCTCTGAAATCCCAGAAAACGTTGCATTATGCACCTATCTGCCTTCCTCACAGAGCCTTTTTTTGTTAACTTCTCAACTTTCCCTTAAGAGGCCAATCCACACCAACTAACCACAGCCATACTCCACTTTCAAAGGCTTGAACACAATATAAATACATGCTTTTACAAAAACTGCCAACAATTCTGGTATGTTTTTAAGAATGAACTAATACTGTACCCTATGTGTTAACACAACATATCTGACACACACACAAAAAATTAACATCATCTTTCATTCACCTTTAAAATGAAACAAAGCAAAAACAAAAGAAGATGTACAACTTCTGCACTTTAGTGCTGGTGTGGGTTGTTTAGGTTTTTTTTGACTCACAAGAAATGGAACTAACAGTCATGATTAGCAGACTGATCAAAATGCTCATATCATTTCTCACGGGAATCAAAAACGTATTTCTGATTGAAAAACACATATTGAACATGGGTAGTCAAATGAAACCAACGCTGTGAGAAGAGCACAAACTGCTTTCTGCAGGTCAGCCCGTCCCACTCTCTGTCTACACATCAAAGAGAATAATAACATAATAAAAACCCACGACAGTTGTATTTTACTACGATCTGGAGTATGCTGTCCTTACTTTGGGATGGTGATGAAGGTGCCTAGCTTGGCACTTAAATCCACATTCAAACTGTTTCAAAGTTAATCAAGAGATGAGTAATTGTTTAGACATCTCTGGAATAATGAAATATGCCACCTTATAGTAAAAGCGGCCTTTAAAACAGGAAAAAAAAAACCAAAAACAAAAGTAGAAACTATTTCACTTTGCTACATGTTACAGCTGAGCATGTTTTACGATCCCTGTAACAACGAGCATGCCCTTGAGAGAGTACAATTCTGAATTTCTAACATAATTTGTAGAGGGAAAATTAGGGCAAAACGCAGCAACATTTCAAATAGAGTCTCTGAGTACTTTAAAATTTTATGAAGTATAAGGACTAGGTTAATACGGAATGAGTCACGTTTTTAAGAGAAGCAGTAACACAGACCTGAATTTCAAGTCATAACTAAAACCACACACAACTAACACAAAATAAAAAGAAATCAGAGAAGCCTTCTGTTGGGAAAAGGTCAACAGCACAGTGAAAACTCAGCAGCAACAGAAGAGTCCGAGGGCACTGCTGGTTTCACATTCAGGCAATTAAAATGCCAGGCTATGTGACCAGGTACAACTGGCACCTTCTTACTCCACAGCTCTGTTCCTTACAGCTGAAATTCATCCCAAGCAAAAATAAAGTGCAGTTCATATCTGCAAAGTTTGAGCTTAAACATCAGGGTATTAAAGGGCACAAACTCTTGTGTAGATCATCCGATCTCCGAGTTGTCTTTGCGTGGTGCCAAACACGTGCTGCATTACTCTTCACCCCGTGATGTCCCACAGTCAACAGGCTCACTGACTGCATTTCCCAGGAATCAGTTACACCCAAACTCTCTCAAACTTTTTTCATGGGACAAAGCAGAGTTGTTAAGCTGTTGGTGAAACTACAACCACAACGTACTCTTTAGACCCACGCGCCCACACAAATCAACTCAGCTCTCAGATCCCAAACTGAGTTTCACACCTTATGATTAGAAACACCATCCTTTTAGCACTGAGCATAATGCTCTAGACATGCCTGAAACACAGGCTGACACTTCCTGTATGTAGTTCTTAAGTCCAGTGCTGCATTTGACACTCCCATAACACAGCTCACTGTGATAACCTAAGACTCAGAACTGCTGAAAGGAGACTTTGAATCTAATCAAAGTCACAGATTAAGTTCCAGTCTCAGAATTGGAACTCAGTCTTCAGAACTCACCTTTGCCTTCCACCTACACAACTGTTAGAATACAGAAATACACCATAATGACAATTTGCAAATATCACCTTCCAGCCATCCAAAACATTCAGTAATATTCCAGAGATGGGAGTAAGATCACACCAACCAAGACTATTTCTAGAGAGAACTTTAACTTCACTGGTCTTCCCCTGTCAAATGCACTGAAGCAAAATACACCTGACACTGTGTACATTTGTAATAGGAGATGCTGTTAGCATTGAAATAAGAAGCAGAGACCCCCCCCCCCAAGGGGGTCAACAGAGCACTCATCTCACCTACAACTTGCCCAGAACAGGCTTTTGGCCAAAAGAGGAAGCAAAACCAGCTACAAGCAGGATGAGCTATGTCATTCTCAAGTCACACTCCTTGCTTCAAGATTAACATGCTGCCCTACTTTCCACAAGGTAAAGGAGAAACAACTTCAATATTCTGTCAAACAGAATAAAGCTCTAGATGTTTCTTAGGAAAAAAAAAATAAATCAATTTGTGTACTGGAAAAAAACACCACCACCACAGTCACTCTGAAAGTACTGTCTGCAGCAGAAGAGGACCTATGGTGTATTTGCAAGAAGAAACCACACCACTAACTCAGTTAAAAAGGTACTTACCATTGGCAGTGCATTGATATGCAGAAGTTTTCCTTTCAGGTGTCTCTTGCCACAGAGGGGTGATGCTGAAAGAAACAAGGAGACAAACAGGAAAAATTAGTACTTATTATTCTGAAAACATCAGCATTAACACAGTACAACATCAGCACAGCCCACCCCACTGCTCCTGGCACCAAACTCGTGTTCTGCCTGCACCTGCAGAGCCCCATCATACAGCACCCTGTGGGGAGCCTGCAGCACCCACCTCTGAGCACTGCCTGGTCAGTGAGCACCACCACCGCCTGACCTCAACAGTACTGCACCCCATCAGGAGCACAAACCACCACCTGTATCAAAGCCCTCATGTCTGGATTTGCCTTAACTTTCCAGAAAAGACTGTGGGATGCTAACCAGGCACAGCAGGCAGCTCCCAAAACCTTTTGCCCATACCAAATCCATTCCGGAAATAAACTTCAGCAATGGACATTAAACACCCTGAAAGCCCCACATAAAAATTAACACTGCAGTGCTTTGACAGAGAACCTCTTTTACAAAATGGTTACATCCACTGAGAAGCAGCAATTCAAGTAAATAAATAAATAAGTAAATAAATAAATCAATCAATAAATAAATCCAAGCTGTTTTCCTACCACATTCTGTGCTGGGCAACCAGGTTTACGGCCACAGGTGTGCCCAGGCACCAGACAGCCCAGAGCTCTGCAGTGAGCTCAGCGCCTGAGCCAGCAGCTTGCACTGATTGCCCGAAGCTGGCAATATGCACACAACAGAAATCTTGCAAGAAATCTTTCCCATCTTCCAAAGCAGAAGAATGTAGTCCAAAACCTCCCATGCTAACATAAGACTGCCATTGTTTTTCTTTAAATTCCCCTGGTAATTGTTTCATGCATCCTACAATAAAATAGGTAAGTACAGGCAAACACTTTTCCACATCCAAGTGTGTGAGTGTTTGTGGACTCCATGCAGGGCTGTAACCATTTCCATGTAGCACCAGTGAATTATTTTTACTCATACCAACATTTATGCATGGCTGCTCACCATGCAAGTACTTGCACACTACCTTTCTTGTTAGCAAATAATTTCATCATCCACTCAAAGAGCAGAAAGAGGGACAGAAGGATATGGGTGACCAGTAAAGCATTATCCGTCTGGTTTCAGATTAAACAAAACATCTCCAAGCTATTCAAAAACCTTTACAGCAAGTAAAGAACCTTCAGGGCTCATGACTAACACTGTTCTCAAGTGCCATTCCCAAAGTCAATCAGTAGGAAACGGCTGATTACAAACCCATGTCTGAACCCACTGTCAGGGCAGGCAGAACCTAACAGCACAAGGAGCTGCTGCAGAGGATGCTGAAGAATGCGAGTATGTGGGGAATTGAAAGAATTTGCACACATGCTCATTTTCCGTTCCTTGGCTGTGCTGGCAGGGCAGTAGCTATATACATGAGGAGAGGAGAGCTGCCCTTGCCAAGGGGCACGTTGGCCCACGTGGGGCTGGTCACAGTGTTCTTCCCTGCCGCAAGGGCTGCAGGGCACCACGGAAGAAAAGGCTTCATGGGCTCGCTCAGCAAATCCCATAAGCAAACGTTATTTGCCAACAACTGGAGTTTTCCTTAAAAACAAGAAGAAACAACCAATATCTGCCCTGAAAGCAGGATAGATCAGTGTCAGGTCTGTGTCTCGCACACGATGGAGGAGAGCTCCACACAACATGTCCTTCAGGTTGTTTCGCTTGCAAAGGAACATGTCAAACATAAATCAAATAGCAACTGCACAAACACTTCCAATAAAGAAAGGCCTTCTTCAGTGCCCACTGCCCCAACTGCCCGCACACCTCACGGCCAGGCTGGATACCCAGCCTCCTCACCTGTCCCTTACATCTGAACTGAACAGGGACATGGGAAAACCTGGAAGAAGAGAAGCAAGTACACCAAGAGCTCCCTGACTCTGCTACACTCTTCCTTGCCTGCTGTGGCTCTGATTTTAAAGAGGAGCACTTGAAATGACACAGACTTTTGGAAAACACTGGGACGTCCTTCTTCAGAGCCCGGTGCTGAGCACCGACTCTGCCTTGTCAGCAGATTTTTCCTTCCCAATTTATGCTATTGGAATTTGTTATTTGGCACATACCTTGAAATAAAGCAGGTGACAGCTGTAATGTATTGATTTTAGACTCGCTCTCTTTATAGCCGACCTGCTACACTGATTTGACCAGGTGACCAGGTGTAGTAACAGCCACACTACCCAACATTTAAAAATAACCCACTAAATGCCCTTGAGGCTGATAAGACACACCTGTGCAGAGAGTATCAGCTGCTGCCTTTAGATCCTTCCTCTCCGAGAAAGCAGGATTTTGTGGTTTTTGTTTTTGTTGGTGTTTTCTTTTGAACACCTTCAGTTTGACTGGACTACTCCTCTCAACCTAAGAAGAAATACAACTTGAGGAAGAAGTGCATCCTGCCAGATCCCGGGGTTGGCAGCACACTCTGGCCAGCTCTGCCCGCACCGCACAGACCACCCCACCAGCAAGGCTCTCCCCACACCTGCTAGCTAAAAACAAAACCAAAATGGCAGCTCATGCTATCAGCATCTCGGCCTGTCATCATCACCAAGTCATCATGGTGTGCTACCAAGACAAACCAGCACTGGGGCTGGAAATGCTCATCATCTTCTGCGTGAGCAGAGCCGCTGCCACTCCCCATTTCCACTTGCGTGCTCGGATTTTTCTTCTAATCCTCTTAGGACAGCAATGTTTATACTGCTTTCTGAGACTTTTGTGCTATTTGAGCTTTAATAACAAATTTGCTCATTAAATGCTGTGCTCTGTGAATTACAAAGGCCTTCCAAGGACAGCTCTTTCCTCCTCAATTCTCCTCGAGTGACCCACCTTCATCTGGCTTCAATATCTGCAGAGCGTCCCAATCAAAACAGAATTAAAAATAACTAAATCCTGGATGTTCCCCTCAGTAACTAGGCTGCAAAAAGCATCAGACAATAGCTTTAAAAGCCTAAATTGAAAACTAATCACTGCATTGAATCCTTCCTTTCATTTGGTTAATAGGCATATACAAAACCAGTGGTGATTCTGCCATTGCCACGCTTGGAACGTAAACAGAGAAAATCAAAAGTTACTTCTTGTAATCACACTTTCACTGCAATCTATGGGATTTTTAAAGAAACCAGCCCAGTACTTCTGCAATAACATCTGCTTTTGGACCTAAGAGAGAAACTGAATTCAGATTTATCACAAGTCATGAAGGTCAACCAACTGGAGTCAAGAAGACCAAGTCAAGAAGAGAAACAAATATGGACAAGTGAGGGAAAATGGTAAAGAATAAATGAGGACCGCACACAAGGCAGCATTAAAAATGGTCGTCACGTGGCTAATTGCAGCTGGGCTGGTGCTGCCAAGCATGAGCCAGCCCAGGGCTGCTGAAGGGCCAAGGCAGAGGGAAGGCCCAGCATCACAACCAGACCGCTCAGGGGCTCATCACAGCACTGCATGCGAGGCCACGTGGGATCACACTCGGTACTCAGAGATCCCCAGTGAGGTGTCTGTCTGATCCTGAGCTCCATCTGAAGCAGCTTTCCTCTGCCAATTAACTGAGAAATCTCCATTTCCTAACCTCGGTTCTGGTTTTGGGTCTTTATTATGTAAGAAATCTGGAAAACACAGATGCAAGCCAACTTTCTGGACTTTTAGATGAATATGTATATACATACACAAACACACACACAAAAGTTGCACAACTGCTCTGGAGAAAACAGAATCCAGATATACAAGCACCTTTCAAAGTGCACAACGCAGCACTCACTGTGCTATGATAAGCACACAAAACCAAGACTAAAGCAAGACAATATTGCAGCATGGCAGCAGTTGCCTCCACGTTTAACGAAAATTTCTTTAAAAGCCCAAAACTGAGGGAATCATAGAAGATTGCTTATAACACACTGAAAGGAAAGGAAGCTCAATTGCTGGAAAGGAAACCGTACTGGCCAGCCCCATTAAAAACACATAAAGCACCAGAGTAATCTTGTCAATACCAATTAGTTTGTACCATCAGGGAAGTCAGGGGAAGAGCCCCGCTGCAGCACAATTTCACTTGCAAGTCATTTAAATGAAATTCATTAGTAAGTAACCCAATTCACAAACTGGAAGTTAAAAATCCTGGAGAACAAAGTATAACCCAGCCGAGGGTGGGAAGAGAATGAATGGTTGTTGCTCCAACAGCTCTTGCTCCAAGTGCTGAGCACGATGTGCCATAAATCCCACCTCTACACTGCCATGCACTTGAACACCATGCATCCATATAAACCCCAGGTACATTTAATTTGTGCTGCTTGTTTGTTCTCTTCTGAAAATAGTGGATGTTGATTCACTGACAAATGTATCTCAGTTCTAGAATAAAAATACAAACAAAATTTAAATTCACCACAGGGGGAAAAAAATGAAGAAAAAAAAAAGTTCCAAATTGTGTTTAATTCACTCTCCTGGAGGTAGGAAGAGTCTCTTCCCTGTGACAGCACTTCCCAAACAGCCTCAGCAGCAACAACCACCAGTGACTTCCAGCACAGCATCACAGCTGGATGGCAGAGATCCCTTCCTTTGCCAGCATGGGAACCTGTTCCTATGAACTGATAACAAGGTTACCAGGGCTTCTAAACAGGTCTGTAATCTCAGTACGGAACAAAGCTCAAATGGCAGCTTTGGATAAAAGACCTTTCTCACTGAGATTTCTGCTCCCGGTGTCCTCCATATCTGAAAACAGGCAGGGCAGACAAGATGTTCCTCTGCTTTGGGACTCACCGTGGTGCCGCAGAAGAAACAGTCCACCGCAGAAAGCACCAGAAATTGCTAGAGTAGGGCAAGGGTAGCACTCTACATGCTTCTTCGACTCATTTCTTCTTAAATAATCTAATTTATTGAATTCATCGGAACTCTGTGTCAAGTGTGCCATGCTTTGGGAGGTGGGATGCACGTCACAGGTAGATATCACATTTGGAAGTGCTGCTGAAATGTCTGAATAAGGAATTCCCTGAAAGTAACAAGAGGACATAACATCGTGGTATTTCCAATCCTACAGATGGTAACCACCACTGCGGCTGTTGCTGTGCTTCTCTCAGCATCAGCACCACTACTCCCCTTACCTTTCGGACAACTTAAAGTCCAACACAGTATCATTCCAAGCAGAAGCTCAATCTGCGTGTTCAGCCAAGTTAAAGACCTACAGAGAATGTTCAAGCAGTGCAGCACGATGTGGGCTCTGCTGCAGAACAAGCATTCGCAGACAGCTTGATGCCAACGGGAACTAGAAGTCCCACTGCAGCCACTCGCCTCACACACTGGCCAAGAGCTCCATGTCTTGCTGATATTGAGCCCACAGCATGCTCCTTACTGCTGAGGTCTATTTTGTGCACATCTCCCTACGTTCTGCATTCTCCTCCTGGCTCCCTAAGCCACCACGCTGTGGGGTCACTGGGGATGCAGCCCTGGAAGGGAGAAGTTCATGAGCAGAGCTGCAGCTACAGCATCAAAACACACCTCTGTTACCAGGGGCTGCCTGCTGCCTTACTCAGGCCTGGGAATCCCAGCACAACAGCTCACAGCAGAACAGAATGATGCATTAGGCAACAAAGATCACAGCAGAGACAAAACCAGTATTAAAACAGACTGTCTGCTTTAGACCCCGATGTGTGCCTGCCATACTGATGGAACATGGGAAATATTTGCATTACTATCACACTTTTATATATGTGGTAAAAGACACTGAAACTTGTTCCACAGAATAAGCAGCCTACAGAAAAACCCAGCAAATATTTACACTAGCAGTGTGGTCAAAGAGAATAGTGTCTATTAAATAAAACAATTGAAGCCATTAATCAACACCAGCATTAAACTAATCTAATCATGCCACTGCTTCACCTAGCTTTTTGAACAGCAGGATCTAAGCACGACCAGGGAAAACAAGTGTATTTGAATCATCAGCGACACTGGAAGGATCTGACGAGCATGGGGACACAGAGCTGCAGCACAGAGGTCCCAGGATTGAGGCCACGATTAATTGGGAACAACAAAACAACAACAAAACCCAGTATGCCAGAAGGAGCGATATAACAGGGTTACCTACACATTCAGTTAGCTGCTACAGGGATACTGTGCACCTCTCACCCTACGTGGTCCAGTTCTAAAAAAAGCTCTCCCTAAAAATGCGATTAATTACAGCAATTAAATTTTCAACTGTGTTGGGTTTTCCTACTGCAGGCAAATAGCTTTTCTTACTGCAAATGAGTGCAAAAAAACATAAAACAAAACTACCACCACCAAAAAAAGCCAAGTTCATTCATTGCCAAAATGACTGAAGTCAGTATTTTTGTTTCACTGAAAAACCTGTTGAATGTCCTTCCATAAGTAGACATATGCCTCATCATACAGCCCTTCTAAACTATGTACTGCCTGTGCAGAGCCACACACAGCAGTCGTTCCTCCTGCAAGCAGACGGAAGCACAATCAGAAACCTACTGTGCTGCTCTGCAGACAGTTGAAAAAAGAGGAGATTGCCAAAGCGAGCTGCCCAGCACCTTGTACCTTCCTTTGTACGAGTCAAAAGATTCCATCCAGCAGAAATTCCAAGGGCCCAAATGAGAACTTCAGGACTGCCACCCTGGGGATTCCCAGCCCTCACCTCCCTTCAGAAGGGATGTAAAGGCAGATGCCTGAAGGAAGATCAAAACAGCACGAGCACAGAATCTAGTCCACTAAATTATCTCCTAGCCTCCAGCTATTTTCAACTCAGATGAATTCTTTGAGCACAATTTGCTTAGCTTTAGTAATTCAGTATTTAGTAATGTCAACAGAATTACCTTCCATTAACTTGTTCATTCCCACAAACACTGAGCACATACCTTTCCTCATAAGCAGTTTTACAAATCTGCTCCCTGCTGTGCAATGAAAGACGCAGGCTGTTCCTTTGCTCATTCACACATCTGCCTCTTGCCAGAGTAACCTGCCATCACTGCAAGAGAGCAGGAACCTCGGATCCTATTCATCCTCTCCATGGTTTTCAAGGCTTTGCAGAGGACAGCTGCAGTCCCATGCCACAACTTTTCTACACCCAGAAGCTGCATGAAAGAGACACCTGGTCTCCATGGTACATTTTCATCCAGTTGCACACTTGGCATGGCGTTAATTGAAGCCTCCCACTGCATTTCCAAATCTCCTTCACTTCCCATCCTTCCAGTGTTACCATTTGACAGGGCAGCAAGGAGGAAAAACACCACTTACACATCACCAAAAAACAGCCCTCGGCACACTGGAAGTGTTCACCTAGAAAAGTGAATGGGGAATGGAGACTATAACCTAGCATGTTATTTAAAAGAACACTGTAACATTTCAAGACTATCCTTGAAAGAGTATCAGCCAACATGCACCCACTGTGAGCTCACACCTCCAAGAATTCTGTTTCTTGTGTGCCACTTTTTATTCAGGAAGCTATCAACTTCTAAATCTTATCTCCACCGCAATCTGGCTAATACTCTTCTCAGTGTCTCACCTTTCCATTCTTATTTTCTCTTCTCCTCTTCAGTAGAGCTTCCTGTACACAGGGTTAATAGCATTTGTTTTCCCTGTAACATCTGTCCTAACAGACAACGGTAAAGGATGTATCAATGCCATCAGGAATTACTTAAATTTAAGCTTTAAGCTTTTCTCAAGAATTGACACTGTTTTCAAAAGCATTGTGGGGAAGAAAAAAAAAAGTTTTGTCAAGTATGTTATTTCAATTTCAAGTATGTTATGTCAATTTCAAAATCAGTACAAAAATGGAACTGTTTCCTACTCTGTACACTGAGCAGGTTTTTCAGCTCTGTGAAAGCCCAGCTGATCACTCAGGAAGCCATTAATGGATGTGAGCTCAGGGAAGCAACCCAGCTTCCCCGACCAGGAGAACAGACGTGGCAATTTCAGAGGAGAAGTCAAGGGAAAGAAGAGATCCAGGCTTTAGATAGATCTACTGAAGATGCTGTAACTGGAAACACATGTTAAATAACCAGGAAAAGCTTCCCCAAAATAAAACCGTGCAACTGGAAAATTGCTATAGGAAATAGCCTATGCTATGGGACTTCTGTTATTTTAAGAAAGACTTGGAAAGACTGGGAAAGGAGTAATTCTGCCTCAGGACACATCTAGCACAGTGTTTGATCTCAGTCTTTTCCCTTTCTTTACTTTTTGATTCTTATCTCAATTGTTTCACACCAGGAATTTGAAACTGGCTGAGCTGCACATCCGGCAAATCCTGCCGTTCAGACTAGATTAGGCTGAAGATAGGATTTTACCATTTAAGAACTTCATCTACAGAATTTTGCCTCTGAGACTGCCTGCAGAATTTCTCTCCAACTGCTGTCTGGTCTTCACGAAAAAGGCCCTGCTTTCTTGGCTTACTCCTCCAAGTCAACTTACAATTATCAACAGGATCTGCTGCACTGATCAAAGCAAGCACGAAGACTGGAAGTCCTCCAGTACTGGTCTTGGGAAAAAAAGAACAACGTCAACCCTTTACTCTCAATTAAAACAAACTTATCTACTTAATCTTCCAACATGTGAAAGACAGAAAGCTTATCCAAAGTTTATTTTTAGGACACTGGGTGGCTACTATCACTGAAATTACTTGCTCCCTGTGTGCTTTTGGCTGCTGACAATGATTTCCAAAGGCATCCACAGACTTGCCCACAAGGGTCAGCTTTCAAACACTCCGTTTTAAAATAAAAATGCAGGAAGTGTCTACAAGTTTAAATACATACATAAAATTCCAAAATACAGTCAATAGCTTTCAGTTTTGATATGCAGATTTTTAGTTCTTTTGTTACTGATAGACCATAACGGAGGGCTGTGCATTTTCCTGCTTTCTTTTGTGATCATGCTAAAACAGGTTCATTAACCAAGAAAACAACTGACAAATTCTTGAGCCAGGAATATCAAATCAACACGCTTGTCAAAATACTCCACCTTGCACAACTATTTCCACTCGTGTCAGACACGTCAAATCCCAGGCCCTGGTTCATCTCCAAGCAGAGCACACTGCAGATATTATTGTAGTCACACCTAGTCAAGGCTATTTCTTTTTTTTCCTTTTTCCTTTCTTTTTGGTAATAGAATAGTATGAGGTATTTAGCACTAATAGATACACAGAACTTACGCTGTTATGTAATAAACGGACGAAACTTGATGGCACAATTGTATGGGAACTGCTGAGTCACGGCCTGAACCTCTGATTGATCACCTGAGGTGAGCCATGAGTCAGCCGAGGAGCACAGGTGAAGGCAATTCACCTGTGCTGCCGGAAGGGGTGGAGCCAGGCTCCACCCCTCCTGGACCTATTTAAGAGCTGGCTACCAGAGGGGAAGGATCTCTTCTGGAGATCCTCCTCTTTGATATCTTCTAGTGAGCTCAACCCAAGGGTAAGCTCTTCTACTTATTCTCTTTTGTGATCCTGTTTGCTTTGCCATACTCTTTTGATCATATTGCAATTATAACATCTTGGTTATACACACAATAATGATGCATCTGCCATTGGCTCAGTAACAATCCAGGTTTACATACTGTTGCACTACAGAAGAGACTATTTACCAAACAGTCCAACATCTATACTCTTAATTGCATGAAACTGTACAGCTGCAATCATTTATCAGAGGTTTGGAGTTGTTTCTGTGTCTGATGCTTTTCACTGCCTAAGGAACAAGAAACCCTTGCTCTACAAAGCCATCTCAAACACTAGCACTTCTATCCCATTTAACACATTGCAATTATTTGTACGCTGGCTTTATCCAGAAATAAAGCCATTTGCCATATCCTCACAGCAGTGCTGCCATCAGTCTGGTTCTGCACCTTCTCTGAGAAGCCCCACTTGACAGCCTCAAACCGTGCACGTGGGGCTTGGTGCACAGTACTTCTGATCAGAAGTATTTCGGTTTGCTCTTTTAAAAGGACACTTTCATCCTTACAGCAGCCTCAGTATGCATGCCCATTCCCAGCCCCTTAAGGATGTAAAGTTTTCCCAATGACACAGTTTGCCATAGTTTAAAGTGTTCTAAGCTCACAACCAAAGACGCTGGCTGATGCCAACCAGATCAAGAAGACGGAAATCGCTCCGGAGCCCAACAGCAGCAGCTGAGCTTGGGGACAGAAGCTGAGCCTTCTCCGAGGTCCCCTGGGCACACCTGCTGAGCACACCAGAGATCCTCCCTCAGCCTGGCTGGGAGCCCAGCGCTGATCTACAGGAAGCACTCACTGCCATCTCCTCCTTCCATAGTAACTGAAGACCCCCACTTGTTTCTTTGGTAAAGAACAGCAGTGGCAGAAACACAAGGCACTCCCAATTTACTCACAGCTAGAAAAGTTCAGAGGGGTATTTCACACGGCCCAGAGCCATGCACATAAGGCCAAAGCTCCCAGTTTAATTTCCAATTCAATTCAATTGAAGTTTTGGCAATTTATCCCAAAATCCGATTGAAGCCACTCTGATAATTTCAAACAAATACAATATTGAGATACACATTCAGATGGAAGTCAGTGACGCAGCATTTGCAGGCGCACTCGTTAGAGGTGTCAGCAGGGAGCAAGCTCTCCTCCTACCCCATCCAGCGGGCATTCCACCCACAGTTCTGTTCAGCCTTCAACCTGCCGCTTCTGAAAACCTAACCTCTCTAATTCTGAAATCCCAAAGAACAGCATCAATTCATTCCACTACTAAGGATACAGCACTTCTTCCTAGCTTTTAATACTGAAGTCTTCATGAATGTGTCCAGCACACTGCAACAACTAAACCAAAGGTGTGATGCACCAAATAACCTCATTTATTTGATTACAGCTTGACATGGCAAATAAGAAACGTGCTCTTCATCAATTTGCAAGTTTCTAAGAAGTCACAAAAACTGACAGAATAGGCCTAAGCAAAGGCTAAGTTACATATTTATGTGCTTTAACAAAGTACAGCACAGCAATAGATCTGCCCAGGAAGGAAAAAAAAGTCACCAGTTGTACTACAAAAAAAAAACTCAACACCAACAGCAGATAAATGTTCTAACAGATTCCTGCAGTTATCCCCTTGAAGAAAAGGCTTCTCTAAATCCAAAAGAAAATCACAATCAATTCTCTGAAACAAGGGCATGTTGATGTGAATCATTTTCATTTTGATCCACCCTGGGCCTTGCAGAAATTCCTCCTGCTATTAAGCACTCAAAGGTGTAAATGAAGGCTTGAAAGACATACTCAGAGAAACAGCAGTGATCAACCTCAGTATTCAGAGAGCAGCCCAGTGCTTTCAAAAGGACAAGATCTGAAGTAGGAAGGAAAGGCAGGCAGCAGCCCACACACAGGTACATCTCTATTTCTGGCTGCAAGGCAGTGGGCACCGATTCAAAAGGACACATCCACATCCCGAGGTTTGACCCTTCTCAGGTAAGGCTGCACACGTGGCACACAGGCGATTAAGGCAGCTCCAGCACTAACAACAGAATGGGAGCTCTCAGATGGTGCTATTCTGACAACACTGTAAATTCTGCCCTGCTGAACAAAAGTATCATTTACTGAACAACTTCAGAACCTACAAATCGCATCCGGAAATTTTCACAATTTACAGGCTCAATCTATTATGCAACACCCAAATTTGCAGCCTCGTTCCTGGCAATTTGTATCAACACATCACTCATCCAGAAGTTAGAAATGGAGGCCAATACTTTGGCCTTACCAACAAAAGAACAAGTCTCATCTTCTTTGGGGATTTTTCTTCATTTTGTTAGTTTGAGTTCAGCTTTATCACCTCTAATCCAGCAAACGTTCAATACTGAAATATAACAAAATTGCATCCAGACCTTGGGAAAACTTCAATAAACATGCTGGGAAGGAAGGAGAGACTTAAAGGACGGTCACATGTAAGGCCGCCCATCTCAGCAGAACCTGCAGAACTTTTTCTTTGCTGTATGTGTTCAGAACTCACCTCTTCTACACCACTTCCATAACTCTATAGTGCAGCACTGCCCAACCACCATTGCTTCTACAAGCCAGTTTTCCCCAGTAGGTCACTCTGGATACCATAAAATCTCAAACTGTATCTCATCTTTCTCCATATCCCACCTGCAACACCAACAGATACACCAACTACAAGACCAGCAGTACTGAATTAAGTGCAAACAACAGCAGAAGAATAATACACTTGTTCCCATTTGTATGGTAGCAAATAAGAAGCTAACAGCAACAGAAGATACAGGACAGGAAATCTTGGAATCCCCTTTTGAATTCCACCTTAGAGACTACAAAAACACGCCAAACCCTGAAATACCCATATATGCCATAAGACACTGACATGTAGAAGTATCCATACATCCCATAAGATACTGACAAGTAGAAATTTTATATATATACTTTTTTTTTTAAGCAGTATACTGTATGGTAGTAAAAGCTAAGAAAACCAAACAGACCTTCACATAAGAAGCAAAATGTTGTCTATCAGCATCTATACACCTCCAAACAGTGCATGTCATAGAAAGAACACACACCTGAGAAATAGCTTTCTAGAAGGCATTCAAGCTTTCTCTTTTCTCACTTCAAGCAAAAACGTTCATTAACTGAATGCAATCTCTAAGGATTTATCTGTTTTGTTTCCCTATTTTTAAAGAACTGTGTGAAAAGTCACTGTTCATTAAGTATCCTGTTGGAAAAGCCAAAGCAACCCAGCAGCACTCTCTGATCAGCAGATACAAGGCCTCTGCTAGTTTTGGAAGGGTTTTACACACAGTAACTTTAAAACCTTTGGATCGTTGCACCAAAGTCTCATTTCAGATTACTCCTGGTCTGGAGATATTAGGGATTAGCATTCTGCCAAGTCATTCCTTCTGGGAAGTAATCAAACTCAGATGCTGGAGTCCCTAAGCACAAAGTGCATAAAAGGATCCAGCAAGATGGGATTGGCATCTAATTGCCATTCTGGCTCCATCAACTTGCTGTCAGATTCACTTTTCTTCAGTTCAGCGCCTGAAAAATTTCCAAACAAGGCAGTATGAATCTGCCAATCCCTGATGTGCATCCACACCACAAGTACGCTCACCGGGCTGTTTCTATGGCTGGGACACCACTTGAGAAAGCTAAGAAAACAACTTATTCCCCAGACCCATACATGCTGCAGAGCACTTTGGTCACCTTCCAACACGCTCACACTTGTGGGCTGGTTAAATGTACCCAGTGGTGCACTACCAACTTCTAAAAAGCCTCCTCTGACCTTCATATCTAAAAGCTTGCATAGTAATTCATTTGCAGAACTTAAAATCACCATAGGAGGAGGATCCTGCTTTATGCCAAACTCCTACACTGTGGGTATCTGAGATACAGAACAAGCAATATTTTAAGACTAAACAAAAATCCCATAGATTTCTACCTGTTAGTAAGACGATCAAAACCAGTAAGAGGTTCTAAGAAGGGGACTTGAATTTTGTTCATTCATCCCCCGCATCTACTGACTCCTTGGCTTCATAAAGCAATTCCCAAAGCCTTTAGAAAAAAGCAGAAGAGCCCACTGGGTACAGATGGAGAACGAGCACGTTATTTAATAACCAGAAACTATGTATGAGAGACCTTTCCAGCTCTATTTTTAGCACAGCATCTCCGTGGGTACAAAGACAGAGCTTGAACACTGAGAGGAATGTAATGGGAAATTTGTTTTAACCATACAGTTCTAGCAGGTTATTAAGATTGCATCATTATCCTCCTTGGACAGTAATTGGCAATAAGATACACACGCTGCTCTTAGTTTTTGTTTCATTGATGAGTTGTGAGGAAAGAGAAACGCCGCTCATCCAACGCGTGGTTTATTTAATATTCAGCTTTCTTCAACTCTTCTTCTTACGCAAAGCACAAATGCTGATGATCAATTATTTTAGCAATCATAATTCAAGCTGAAATTTTACACTCTGTAAACACATTATCATGGCCACCACATGACGTTAGAGAAATTCCAACTGCAGCAGCCCATACAAATGAACACTCCGTGCTGAGCTTATGGCACAGTTCAGCTCTGAGCAGGCATGAGATTCTCCTGCCACGAACGAGGCACACACAGTGCTGGGTGCTTCCCTGGGCAGTGCCCAAGCACACACATTCATACTCTAAGATAATCATATACCTGCTTTAAAATTTAAAAATTAAAATAATAATAATAATATTTATCTCTCCTGGTGTTACTTCTAATACTAGTATGTGTGTGAACAAATTAAACTATCATAAAAGATGGATAAATCAAATGAGAGTTACTCTCATATCTGTAGGAAAACTTCTTAAAAACCACCCCAAACTGATGACAAGAAGCACTAAACTTTCAGAAGCAACTACTAGACCTTGGGAGCAATCTAGGACACCTCCATGCTTCATAGATGGCCTAATACATACTGGGACATAGGTCAGGACAAACGTGATTCGAACACGCAGCACTGATGGACAAGGGGCAGATATCCCTGAGCAGCCCAATGGCCTTCTGACACAAAGGAATGGATTTGTGGAGAAAGGGAACAGCTGTGGGCTTCAGCCCAAGCTGAGCAAGGCTAAAGGTGGCTGCAGCGAGCACTTAACACTCATTCACCAGAAGCTGAGTGAATCCTTGAACTTCTATTTAACTTGGATTCCTTATCAATTCAGTACGTCCCACACACACACACACAGAAAAAAAGCCAAATTTGTTTATTTCAGTGTGTAACAACTGGCATGTGTTGGAGAGAGAGCACGTGCTCACACACACTTGGAACTGCTACAAATTGCTAGGAAAAAAATCATATACTTGGTATCTGCAATAGGCAGCTTCTGCATAGAGAAACACTATTTCTAATCCAAACCAAAGCAAACCTAGACAAAAAACACGTTCACAAACACATCATTGTATCCATGTATGCGTGTGCACACATTTTCAAATATTTTATATAGGAGCACACTTTGAAAGCATGAAGGAGAGCCTGTTGAGGAGCATGAGGAGAGCATGAGTTGTCACTTCCCCTCGTGCAAGGAGAGCTAAAGCACGAGTGACCACACAGTCACCAACATGATGCACACCATGTCTGCTGGTGGGAAACAGAACAGCTGCACAAAGACAGAGGTTAAGCCATGAGCACCAGGTGGGAGCAAAGCAGGAAGGAGCTGACAGGAGTCTCTGCTCAAGCTTCAGCAGCGTCCTGCCTTCAACATATCTCACCCTGCAAATGCACCAAGATTGGTTGGAGCATTCATAATATAAACACATAGCAAAATTCTGGTTTTTAACAAGGCTTCTAACGTTTCCATAGACACAAATTAAGTTTCACATTGCTAAACAGAATTCTCTTGAAAATGTTATGTTTTAAACCACCTTCACCTGAGGTTAATGCAGGGTTAATTTGGCAGAATGGTATTTACAGTGCTTCCAGATTTTTGAAATACCTGCAAAATTCCTCTCTCTTCTCTTTAGCTAAATAGCAGCCTAGTGCAAAATTTCTTCCCACAGCACAACAATTAATAACCACAAAAAAAAAACCCCAAATTATGAACCTATGACATGCACCAGAGCAATACTTGGCAGATCACAGCATACTCTATTTATATAACAATCACCTAAAGTGATCATTAAATTAATTAAAGCACATACTTAGAATACAGGCTTATAGGCAGTTCCTTTCATATCTGACATATACCATCACTCAGTTTCTGTTGCTCTCCAATAAAAATCTTGTTAACTAAGACCATGCACTCTGAACGTCCAACCCTTCAATAACCAAGAGCAGTGAGCCCAGACAATCTTGGAAGTCCGAGACAATATCTGAAAGCTCCTTAAACGTTAAGCAAAGAGAAATAAAAACAAAACAACAATGCCATCCTTACTTGAAATGGTTTCCATACGCTTAGACAACGATCACACATCTTCAGCAAGCTCCAGTACATACATACAAGATGCAAAACATTTGTGCCATTCATTAAAAAGAAAAACACACTTCTACTGGTCTACACCCCTCCATATTTACATGGGCTTCAGGTGAGCCCGATTACATCCACACTTTGCAGATCTTTCTGCATAGTGCTTCTATAGAACAGCCATCCATGTGAGAGACATCCTTGCCCAGACTTCTATCACCTTCTGCCTGAGCTTACGCTGGTCCTTAAAAACAAAAATCAAGCTTGTCCCACTCAAATCTGCTTAGGACCCTTCTGAAAAGTTCATTATCTTTCATCTTGCCTCACCTCTTTGTATTCCTCTGTCATTTTCACTTCCCATTCCCTCAAGCATAACACACCAGGTTCCCTTTTAACAAGGAAAAGGGCCTTTGCACTGTGCTTATCGCTGACTTGGTACCAAAGAGCTGACTCCAGCTCTGCCAAGTGGCTAACAACATACTTGACTCAAATGAGCATCAGCACACTTTCTCACACAGTGCTCATTAGGAGAGGGGCTCCCAAATTCACAAGTCTCCTTTAAATCCCTTTCCAAAAATCTCCTTTTCCATGTTGACTATAAAAACTGCATGCTCAGTAGCTCCAGGTGAACTTCTCTTCCATTAATGTATACACAGAACAGCTTTTTGAATTCACAAACTTTTTAGCATTACCATGTTCTGACAAAGATCTCTGCAGGAATACTCTAAAAAATACACCAAATTTTCCTTTTTTTGGGACATAGCCTTCTAGTTTTGGTTGATGCCTTTAGCTTTAGTACTGCAGAAACAACAAACACCTCCTGACGACCCTCACTGTAACACCCCCCATCCTACAAACCTCTCCCATGACCTCACTCAGGTCTGTTTGGTTTCTCCCACCCACAAACTAAAGACCATGAGTCTGCTTAACAAACTTCTGCTATTGATTCTGACTGTAGGGATGATGCTGCTTTCCTCTCGGCAGGCTGCTTCACTAAGGTCTTACTGAAGACACACAAGAGATGAGCTTGTTTTCCCTTCAGCAGGATGAGCTTCTGGAACTGTTCTGCCTCAAGGACATGAAATGCTGAGACCAGCATCAAGTATACAAGGAAACGTGCCAACACTATAAACTTCTGCTGCAAGGATCACCCATGCCAACAGAAGGGAAAGTACAGTACATAAGCTGAAATGTGCCAAATCTTCCTTTGGCTACTATGGTTATTTCATCTCCACACCCTGTCTTCCTGCCATGAGAAAAAAAATTAGGGCTGAACTTCACTGAGGATGAAGAGATAGCTGTGAAGAACCAGAAACCTGCAGCGAAGTCACAGCCCTGGTTCCTGTGCACCCCAGTAGCAGCCCTCATACCAGGGTTCTCAGAGCCCGACCTGCCTCTTCATCCCACTCCTCATCCTGCAACAATAGGGAAGAAAAAAAAAGTGATCCAATTCCAATTCCTGCTCTAAGAAGCAAAAAGGAATGGAAGAAATGAAGTTCAACATGCATGCTGCCATTAATACACTAAGTGAGCAATTTCCCCATGATACCCACAGCAAAGCAGCACTGTCCTAATAAATGCCTATGTTTAATTTTAAGTCAGGAAATTCGTTTTTGGTACAGATTTGAAGGCACAAGCAAAGGAGGCTCTCTAATATTGCTTTTGCTTTCGCTTAGGTGTGAACCCACAAGAACTTCAGTAAATGCACTGGAAGGCTTCACTTCTCCTGCTCTAGAGATTTCTCTGTTCTCTGCAGAGATGTCTCACTGCTTCTCACCAAGCCACTGACATTTCCAAGCTAGCAGCCACAGTCAACCAGTGTTATTTCTCACTCTCTGGAAGAAACAAGATAACCATTAACTACAGCATCAGGGAAAATAAAATCCATGGTGTCTCGCTAAGTCAACACCGCATACCCACCATAATAAAAATAATCACCTCAGAAATCACAAACTCAATCATACAATTTTATCCTTGATGCCTCCCATAGCTTCTCCTACAACTCTTAGCCATTTTTTCCTGTTTCTGTTAACAAGCTTGCATGAGGTGACCTAGTTTATTTGCACTCCTCTCCAGCTGTGAAGAAAAACGTGTTAACGTAAACCAAATGGTCCCAGACATTTTGAAAGGAGCTTTTACCCTGTCAGCTACTCGTCCTCTACCACCTCCGTCTACTGCCTTGACACCTTCCACCCATCTTTTCTCCAGGCCTCAAATCCCACCCGATGCCTTCCTGCTCTCTTTCAGGGCCGCAGCCACCCCTGCATCTCTGGCTTCCACCTCCAGCCCTTTATTCCTTACCACCTCCCAGAACCGGAGCAGCAGGGACAGGCACATCACCCAGCCTCTGCTAAACCGCAGGCTCAAAGCTTCAAACTCTGACCCAGAGAAGCTGGTGTCCGTGCCATCCTTGGCGTATGGCATTACTCAGGTTACTATTTTCATCTCTGCTAAAGCAGAATGTCTGGTAAGCTAATAGCCCTAAAATTGTGTAATACTGCAAACGGAACTAGGAAGAAGAGACAAGAAATAGCAGCAAGAAAAAGAACTTAAAAGTTTGTACTGCTCTAGCTTTCTTCTGCTAAGGAAAAAAAAAAGAAAAAGAAATAATTAAACAACCTTGCAATAAGCTGCCTGGAGCGAGCTGTGTTCAAGTTCCCTCTAGTTTAATGACTACATATTTCCTCACTGCAGAGGCATACCTAAAACTGCCATGAGCCACGCACGAGCAAACAAGCATTTTGGTTGTTATGAGGGAGAATATTCAGTGAACACGTATCCAGTAAGTGCAAGCCTGAAGGACAGACTGAGAACTGTCATCAGGGAATGCAAAGAGCATATCACACAGAGGTGTAAAAGTCCACCATTTGCACAAAGCAATTTCCATTTCTTCAGTCACCTGAACTGTGTTGCTGTCAGAAGTCCACTTCCAGAAAACATGTGGAAGTTCGCTTGTTCCTGCACTCACTCAGAAGATCCTAGCTGAACCAAGCCGAGGGCTCCTTCAGCTGAAGGTAGAACCCCACAAGGCTGCCATATAAGACAGAGCAAAGAGCTGGGAAGAAATTAAGTAGCTGAATTAAATTAGTATAAAACAGTGGAAGAGATGTGGCTGTGATGCAGCACACCTCGTGTTTCATCACACACTGCCTCTCCTCCCAAAGGCTGCAAATTGGTCATGTCACATTCTTGCCCATTCCCTGGAAATGCAACAGGCAAACAGCACAAATGAGGAGCCCATACATGCGCCTAGCTCTGCCTGCATTTTTAGGTAGTTTAGACCATTTATGCAGTCTTTACATCACAGTAAAACCAGAAAGATGAATATGAATGCAGATCACAGCGGTCCACAACCACTGGGGTGTGGTCCTGGCCAACCCTCTCTGGGTGTCTGCTTGAGCCACGTAGACCCAGAGGATCCTTCCAATCTTTCTGTGATTTTCCATCTGGCCATGTATCGTGGGCAATTACAGCAGAAAGCTTCAACAGCAGCATGCAGATTTTGGGTCCTTCAGTATCTGCTCTCTGAAACTGCACAGCTGCTTACACTTGTTACGCAGAGTAACTACCAAAATAGCAAAATATCCTATTGCACTCAAAGCTTATCATTTCCAGGAACAAACGGCTCCAAAAAATGCTGCAGGAAGTCATCACTGATGAAGAACAGGTCCTGCCTAACATCCAGCTATGCAATGCTGCACAGGACAGACCAGAACCAGAAGTTATGAGCAAGTAAAACCAGTTCAGTGCCCTCCATACAAACAAGGCTTAATGCTTCCGATCCATCAGGCAGCCCAGAAATTAATTTGGTGAACCAACTTAAACAAGCACTTGCCTAGCTCTTCATAATCTTCCATCGAATCAGCAAGTGTTCTTCTCAAGTGAGCCCATCCCTTCCTACTCCAAAACCACATGCACTGTATGTGACTTCACCCTTGGACCGTCCAAGGCCTTGACCATCCTCAACTAAAAATACTGAAACTGGTTATTAAACATCCATCCCCACTGCAGTCCAAAAGCAGACAATGTAAGTTCCTTCAATCGTGGTGTACTGATAAGACACAGAAAACACTCAGACACAGCTTGGTAGGACAGTAAAGCACTTCACACATCTTCCAGCAGTAACTCCTTAAGATCCACCTTCACAGTCTTTCTTCAGCAACTTCTCACACCACAGCCATTCCCAACACCAACCCAATTTTTACCTTCAGTGACACTTAGTCTCTCCCTGCTTAAAGCCTACGTCAACTTGTATTTGTCAGTTCCAGCCTGACCTGTTCACAAAACATAAGAAACTGCCTCTTATCAGATCTGTCCACAGGCCACCCATACCATTACAAGACTTTCTCCCAGTAAAAGCTGGGATCAAAGCCAGCCATGCTGTCAAAATGAACTTAGACTCAAAAGGAAGTCAATTCAAGATGAGACCTCTCAAGCTATGAAGTACATCTCATCACCACAAGTGATAAATGAAAATAGAAGTCTCTTCTCTGCAAGCCACATATTTTCCTAAGTGAAGTCTGATTTCAAAAGATAAATTATTCTGAGCTACAGACAGATCTACACTGCAATACATGTAGGGTGATTAAGATCAGCTGGGGACAAGACATCAGTCCGAGCCTCAGCAGACTCAGCAACATGAGGAAACTGGACCTACAAACACTTGAGGAGGCAGAGCCCTGGCCACAGAGTCACAGCCACGGGCTGGGAACTCACCCTAGCAGGCTGGCAGTGTCCTGCCGCGCGTACTGCAGTGCATCCCATTGCCAAGGCATTCGAGTTATTGTTTGTGTACCATTTGTCTCAATTATTCTGCATGCCTATCGTAACTGCTGGGACATTCTATAAAATATAAAATAAATATTTCACAAAAATGTAATTTCATAAGAATCTTGCTGTGAATTAATTATATCAACATAATGAACGACAAAATAAAAACTACCCCATAAATAATGAAGTCCATCAGCCTTGCCATGCCGTCCCATTCCAGTCATTGTGCCAGGCCACCAAATACCAGAACTCCAAGTAAACAGAACTAAACTATTTCATTCACACATACACAAGATAATAATAATAATCAGCATTTGTGTCCCCAGAGCATCAAAACAGATATTCCAACCACAGAAACTCAGTGAGTTATCTGATGGCTCTGGACAGCATTCAAAACATTGCAATTTTTCCACCTCGGTATACACAGCAAATATGCCTTCAGAAGAAAAAAAAAATCATAGAATTAAGCTAGTTTCACCAAAAATTCTTCCCTGCTCGTCTTGCTTAAGCTACCCACCACAGAATGCTATCATAACATTTCTATCAATAGTCCCTAAAATAAATCATATCTACCGTAGAGTCAGAACGTAGAAACAGGTGGATGTGCCACAAGAACCTGGTTTTGGTATTACACTTGGATAAAGCTGAAACAGTTGGGAATGTGCTGGAGGAGCTGGCTGCTCTACTGGCAGCAAATGAAGAATGCTTTTTTATTGAGAAAGGTCGACACCAGCGAGAAGCTACAGGTGTTGAGCAAACATTACTGCTGTTGTAATCGATAATTATATGCTCAAGCAGCGAGGAGGAGTTTGAAAGGAAAAACTGTGCAGCATTATTTTATGGATTTGATGTTGTTTTGCTTTGGAGAACCTTACTGAGATGGATTTACTGTTTCAAAAAAATAACAGTAAAAAAACAGACACTGTATCATAAGCACTAACCGTCTTCCAAGAACAAATTCTGCAGAGGTGTAAGAAATTGAAGACAGAAAAGCCTTTTATAATTTGGACTACCCCTCCAACTGGCCCAATGGTACAGCAAGTTCTGCATTCCAGACAGCATTTATTCTGCAGACACAGCCCTCACTACTGCCAATCCGATATTACGTTCACCATTCCTACTTTCACTTAAAGAAAAGGAAAAGAATAATTAGTTGCCTGATGCAAGGATTTCAGCAGTCGTGTTTATTCTGTCATGCCCTTAGAACAAGCATAAGTAGATAAAAGCCTAATTTATTGAGCAATATTATGCAATTGCCTTCTTGTGAAAATATATTCAGACATCTCTCCCACCGTTTGATTTCTACTGCTCATTTCATTTGTCTTGCTTCTACCCATCACTCCACTACTTTCCTTTCTAACTCTGGGATTTATTAACTTGAGTAAAAGCAATTTCAGTATTTCTACTAAAGCAATACTCAGCATATGTCTAGCATCTATATTTATACAACTCTAGAACTGGAAATAAACATGATTTTTGTATTGGCACAATACATTCTCTTTAATGAGACATCATTCCTCGTATCGTCTTACCAAGAATTATTTTAGCCATAGCCAAGTCCTTGTCCCAGTTTACGCACCAGGAAACAAACATCCAGGAGGCTGAATGGAAACTTCTCCTTACATATGAGAGCACACTTCAAGGACCGAGGGTTGGCCTTACCCTCCTCGCATCTATGGGCAGCAGGGCTACCCAGACACACCAAGAAAGGCATCCAAGGGAAGAGAGAGAGATGCCGAGGGAGGAGCAGCTCTGGAGCTTGCTTCCATGCAGACATGAAGAACCCAACCACGGTGACTTTCCCAGCACTGTGCCAAAACCATTTGTCCAAGCTGAGCGTGTGCTTCCTACATGACGTCAGATGTCTGGGCAGACAGCCAGCTTCCTATGGAAGTGATTTCAATTTAACTGTATTTATCATATGATTAATTGCATAAAGAGCCAGCAGCTTGCATAGGTATCCTTCAATTTTTGAATCTAAGAAAACAAAATACATTTTTTTAAAATACGAAGAGATTGAGGTAAACACATACAGATTTCATGCCTTTCTCTAAATGAATTCAAGAAAGGAGCAGATGCTGGCCAAGATGAATTCCATCCTTGCTCAGCTGGGACTCAGCAGCCTATGATGCAAAACTGAACATTCCCTCTTCTGCAACTTCACAGTTATTCCATACCCGTAATTATACCCTAAACAGAAAGCCTTGCCCTTCTACTCATGCTTCCTAATGGGCTCTCACAGCCTCAAGTCTTCTGTAAGCATTCATAATTTTTTTCCCCACTTTTTTCCTTTATTTCAAAACATTTCTCTTTGGTGATGTACAGGAAACTCCACCCAACCAAAAAGCCAAAGCGATGTGAACACAGCTACAGGTCACTGAAACAAGCTCTCCTTGTCCCACACAGGGCACTACCAGCACCCTCCGTGCACTTCCACCTCGCTGTGTTCACCTACAGAACTCAGCACTCACACTGAAGTTTGAAGCATAGGGAATGCACACTCCAGAATATGCCCTGGGATGGGAGGAAAGCAGAAATGTAAACTAAAAAGGAGAAAAATAGCTCAATCTTGTCTTCTGCAGTATTTACTGCACACGGCGTATTTGCAATAGTGCGGATCACGTATCACTGTGAAGAGCATTGTACAGCAAAGTGCTCAAAAACATTCCACACGTTTGGAGAAAATGAATTGAATGTGTCCATCCAGGCAAGGACACTTCTGCAGGAACCATCTTTTACAATATAAATCCATAAACAGGTCCTTAAAAGAATCTGCATTAACACATGCAAACAGAGTGCTTTTCAAGTTATTCCTGGCCAAAGATGATGTTATAAAAACCAGGCCATGCACACTGACTAAAAATCCCTGCATGCCTCACAGCACAGACAGTAACACAAAGGATACTTCACACAGAAGCACAGAACAGCAAGCATATCCTAAATTGCATGGCTTGTTTAAAATTTATTTACCCACTTTTGCTTTTGACTTGGCACATTTTGCAACCATAGTGAAGCAACAAAAACTAAATAAATGCAAACTGTAACCATGCTAGGCCCAGTGCTTATGCACAGACTCAACTCTGCCTTCTGCACGTATACTTTACACGGACCATGTGATAAATACGTAAATATGAAATCACACACTACATTGCAAACCAAAAACAATACTCCTTATCGACCCAGGAGAATGCACACTGTGCCATGTTCTCTCTCTGATTCTTCTTTTTATTCTCCACTTCATTTTCATAATGGTCCAGCACTTATTTTGCAGACTTCTTATACCATCTCCTCTGTAAGGTATGTGAATAATTTAGTCACCAGTAATGCATTATGCAATTTATTTTCAGCCAACAGCACAGCCCTCGTTAGGTGCAATTCATGGGAAGAAGCAGTTAATTATGGTAATTCATCTGCAGACCTAGGTGAGCAATTTCACTGTTATTCTGCTATCCTACTTAATATGCATATGTTGTATAAAAGCAGTTAAATGGCAACTTTCAGAAATGACATCCCAAGCCCAGATTCTGTAACGAGCTCTGAACCCAGCTCTGACACAGAGCTACAGTAAACATTGCTTCTGGGAGGAGAAGGAGTCGATTTCCACAAACCAGCCTGCAAGACGAGGGCTTAAGGCACACTGCTGAATAGTCCTCTACAAGATCCAGGAATTAATTCTATGCTATTGCATTGCACTATTTGCAGAATGGTATGTGATCATATAATTAGAGACCGTACAGTACACTCACACAAAGAACACTTTGGGGCTTGCTGGGGAGGGTGGGGGGAAGGCTCTTCTTAGAAGAAAATTACACTATCTGGCAATTCAGAGCTGATCTCAACAAGTCAGCAATGCTACCAGAGAGCTTTTCCCTCACCAACTTCAGAGGAATACATTTTCAGGTCTGATTTCTGCACGAGGAACAAAGAGTTCCAAACAAAACCAGCTGAGATTTTCAGTCATTAAGATGTCAGAAGTCTAAATAAAGCATTGTAGGAAAATAATCCAGAATGTACATCGATATAAAAAAAAGAATTCCTAAACCACAGCTCAATGATTACAGTGACTGGGAGCAGAGATGGCATTTGGTTCCCAACCAACACTGCAAGAAGCTCTTTGGAAAAGTGTGAGAAAACCATCCTGTCTGGCAGCTGTGGCAGGAGGGGAGCCGGGAAGGAAGGCCTCAGCCTGCAGCGCTCAGCTCCTCAGCCCTACCAGCAGTGTGGAGAAGGCAGTGCTCCAGCCTGGGGCTCCTCCTCACTGCACCTCTGCCTCAGCCCTTGGTAGCTGGGCTGCAGACTTCAAAGCCCCGCTGCTAGATGCTGCAGATCGTCCTGCACTAAGGAGTACAAATGCACCCAAAGGAAAGCCCAGCTGTCCTTAAGTAAAAATCTCAGGAGCTCGACCTGCTTTGGTCAACAGACCAAACTGACCGACTGAGCCAAGTGCACGTGCACAGCACTGGAGTTCAGGCATAAGCCAAGCCTAGAAATCTGCAACCCAACCCTCCAAACAAAGCCTTAAGTCATAACAGGCTTCAACGGCTGCTGCCTTCCTCCTGGAAGGCAGAGGAACTTCAGTGTGAGCACGGTGTCCTCACAGAGCACTGCTCCACGCCATGCACATACACAGCCTCTCTATCTAACCTCACACTTGGGTACAGCTGCAGGTACAGCACCAGTGCCTCCAGCTTCCCTCGGAGCAGCTTCGTGTGCTACAATGGTGCTTTGCTGGAATTCAGAACTAAAACATAAAGTGGTGTTTAAAGAGTGTAAAACTGCATAAACCAAATAACACGCTGCAAATACTTAAGTCTTCCAAGCAAAAGCTACTTAACTTAAATTTCAACAATTTTAAGGACACAACAAAGCACGTCAGGCATTGAGACAAATGTCTGGTTGTAGAAAATTAAAAAAAAAAAAGCTACCCACTGTTGCCATCATTTTAAACAGTTTGCTTTTTATTCTCCTGAAACACGTGTGGCACTCAAATTACAACTTAACAAATGTACATATCCCCGGCTATTTAAAACAAAAAATCTGAAACATTAAATGTAAATCTTTCCACTCGAGCCGAGACTGGAAAACTGTCAGCCCCTAAAATGAGCTTCACAGAGCCTTAATGCATCTGCAAATGGCTTACTTGCTAAACATGACAAGCAAATTCCGAAATAAAGGGAAACCCTTTCCCTCACCACACACACTAATATTTTTCTTTCCTGGAGCTTGGATCACTTCCAGAGAACCTGAATCGACTTAAATAGAGTGATAATATATGTCTTACAAAGAACACGTCGACTGTCTCCAACCACCAGAAAATGGTTCAGCAAGGAAAGGAGTTCACTCAGCTCTTTCAAAAATATCCAAGGATCACACCTAAAAGCTTTTTTTTTTTTTTTTTTTTTTTTAATTTAATTTTTATCAATTAGGACCATGGCAACAGCTCTATGCGGTAAAAAAGGATGACACTACACAGGAATAAGACACTTTCATTCTGGAGTCATTCCAAAAAATGGGAGCACACTGTAAATTCACTCTTTTAACTTCAAGCCGCACTACCCAGTGAGTATAAATGCTTTCTTGCAATGTTTGAGGGTTTATTAGAGTGCTAGCAGGATTTTCTTTTTAAATTAACCAAAAGAAACTTCTCAGTGTGGAGTACAGTGAAAATAAGGCGGCACAATACAGAAGTATGTCTGACAATAGTAAAAAGCACTTGCACACAACTTTCAGCACTATTCTCAAACTGACGAGATTTCCCAAATTCAGCAAAGCCACTCTAAGGAAGAGCAGGCCAAGGGGAACTGCAACCATGTGACGGAGAGCACGTCACTACTTATGGCCATTCCACATATGCACAAATGCAAGCAGCAAGGCGCTGTGGGAGCACGAGCACTACGTCCAGGAAGGCCGTGAGGAGCACACACCGGTGTCTTTTGGCACTTATACAACATTCCATCTCCCCCTTACTAAGGACACGAACACTCTGAACTTCATGAACCGCACAGCCTGACGTAACACAGCCCTGCACCATGCATGGACTACCAAAGCCTGTGACACACATAACCAGGAGGTACCTCCTGAGTGCAGTCCCTGCCATGGAACTGCATGGACAAACTGCAGCAGAGCTCAGGAGAGGTCTGAAAACATCACACAGTGACCCACAATATACATTCCACTATCATATGGCACTCACATTAGGATGCCAAAAGCTTGCCATTCATTCTGTATCGGAATTAGGGGGGTACTTTACACTGTCTGTAAGCCACCACAACTGGAGGAGCCTTCTACTGCTAGGTAGGCAGACACGCAACTGACACTGTCACAAGCAGGCAAGGCAGCAGTGTTGGTGCTGCTAAGTGTCCCGGTAGCACCTACCTGGGAGTACCATTCTGGTGCATGTTGTTTGCATGAACTACACTGCAAAGACCAGTTTCTGAAGAGGAAAAATGACTACTCGAGCAAGGCCATAAGCTAACAACAAGAAAAAGCAAACAAATATAGTCTAACAATTAAAAACACTGTACAACCAACTACATTGGCATTATTAAGATGTGCTAAAAGCAATAAAGAAACCGTTGTACACAGACTAATCTTTCTGAACATCCCCAGGCAATTTCAATGGGATTCTCCCCCAGATACCACTGGATGATTACATCCACAGCTAAGTTTACCCCTGCAGCAAGTCCCTATTACATATATTCTAGTTACACTACATATATCCTAATTATAGCAATTCACCAACAGTAAAAGCAATCCAGAGATGATCCACGACCCGCTGGCTTCAGAAGAAATGAGGTTCACTGTGACCAAGAGTAAGGGATACGGATGCAGAAGACTTTCAGGAAGAAATCTGTTACTGACACCCCCAAAAGCACACCTTGCATTCTTTCAGCCCAAGCACATATATACCAGAGGGACAGTACAAGCTCCTCTTCCACAGGCCTCACTGGGCAACAAGTGGAACAAAGTTGATGGTACATCAGCCTCTTATTTTATGTTCTGCAAAAAAGTTAATGAAAAAAAAAAAAGGCACTTCAATATCAAGCAACAGACTATTATGCACATTAGGCTGTTTCAGGATTAAGTTGAAACATGAATTCTCCAAAGACAAGCATTCAGCTCTGAAGTCACAATTCTGCAAACTCATCTGTGCAGCACAGGACAAAGGCGGCTGTCCGCACGTATCAGCTTGCAGTATCAAAGCTATATTTGTTCACCTCGAACAATGGGGCATGTGACTTGTCAACACTACCCACAATAAACACAATAAGATAAGGCCATGACTGATTTCATCACGACTTTGTTTTTGTTCATTTCAAGTCAACGCCAGTAAAATTCATGGCATGAAATCCTTTATTTCACAAAGCTCACCTCGCAGCGCACTGAGCTTCCCATTCAAACTTCTTCAGCTTCTTGCGCTCTCACTAAACACCCATGCCAACCTCCTCTAAAGCCTCCCTTTGACTTGAGCAAGCCTTGGATCGATGCTTTACGTGGGAAGCCAGGATTATTTTTATCAATTAAAGGCCCTGCCAAACCCTGTCGGCCCCGTCTCCTCTCTGCCAGCGGCAGTCAGAGCTCCTCGTGGAACGGCCACCACACCATGGGCTGCACAGGAGGGGCAGCTCCTCTGTATGCGCTGAAGGTGGGAGAAAGGGGCAGAAAGAGGGGGAAAACAAAAAGGTCACGAGGGAAAGGCACGAGTCTGGAGCAAAGCACTGACTGAAGAACAGATGGGGAGAAGGTGAAAGAATAGTCCAAAAAAAAAAAAAAAAAAAAAAAAAAAAAAAAAAAAAATCACAGGAGCAGAAAAAGAAAGGAAGGAAATCAAAAAAGGGGAGATTAGAAAAACAAATAAAGACTTAGAAGGGATTACAATGAAATGATGCAAAGCGCAGTGCCCGAGACAGAGCCCCATGTGCAGCAGCAAAGCCCGTAACAGCAAACAGGGGAAGCAAAACCAGGCAGAGCAGAGGGCAGGAGCCTGCAGGAAGGTGTGCGTGTTCACGAGAAGAGAGCAGCTCAGCCCTACACCACTCGTGTTAATTAGCAGGGCCTCAGAGGGTTCCTTTAATGATACGCAACAGCAGCAGCCCCAACAGCACTCTCCTATTCTTCTGAGCTAACAAATAGAACCAGACAGCCATGGGCATGTGGATGTACATTACAGTTCTAAACTTACCACTTATAGTAATATAATGCAAATGAAATCTGATTAATTTGATCACTGAAAACATTTTTGAAAACATAGCATTTCTTTCTTCTCCCTTGGAAAGCTCCATCCCAGGAGCAGACAGTTACACAAGGCAGCAAGGAAAGCAGGGAGCACGTGACACCAACAAGATTTTGCATATTTAACATGCTAAGGAGCAGCAGAAAGCTGCATTTATCAAGGTCCAACATACACAAGCTCTGATGCTGGCTGGTAGTTTAGCAGAACAGAAAGCCTCAGTCTGTGTGATGGAAGCACTCCTGGGTAAAGGCTGACACTTCCCATACCTGCAGAGCCTCTGGTAGCAAGTCACCACCAGCACCGAAGAATGAGTCGGAACATCCCGGGGGCTATTTCAAAACTCCTCTGAGCCCTCACTTAATTTAAAACTCTCTTTAGGGTTCTGTCCATGCAAACAGGATGGTTACAAGGGCAGCTGTGCCCCCCAGCACACCCATCCCGGCCCTGCTGCAGCAGAACCCCATGGTCGGCCCAATGTGGGGATAAGGCGATGGGAACCCCCGGCCCAGTGCCCGCAGAAAGCAGAGAGCTCATTTTAGGAGATAAGCAACACTCATCTGTTTTGCCAGAAAACTATGTACCTGGGTGCCCAGGCACCCAACAAACAGCCAAGGAGGGATCTGACAAAACACTCCTACAACTTCATTTCTAATGCATTTTGTACTGTGTGTTACAAGGCAGAATCTTATAGAGGCCCTTGACGAACTAGAAACAACCCATATCGAAATAACCTTGCATGTGCAGACAGCAGAGGAACCGACTAGCACGGCCTTTGCCAACACTACAATAAACACATTGATATTTCTAATGTAATCAAAGGCCATTCAGAATTTGCCGTGGAAGATGGTAACAGACATACAAAGCATTTTTCTTACAACTCAACCACTTGAGACAAGTATTTACTATAATGATGAAAGCTGTTAAAAAAAAGTTGGTTTACATTAATCAGCTACATTTAGATATCCGTTCCTGCTATCAGATTGAGCTTACCAGAACTGCTTAGTAGGCTTTTTCACTCTGGCTTTCTCTTCTAATTGCAATTAAACATTCGGAAGTTTTGTATTTCTACGTTTTCTCATCTCACACGGCGCTGGAAATTTACCATCTAACCACGATACGCCAGATTGAAGAAATTCAGTTGTGCATTTGAAACACAGTGAAAAATCAGGTTCAACATCTGCATCAGCAAAACACTCCCATTATAAAGAGAGCACAGGCCCTGCTCCTGTACACCTCAGGTCTGCTGCATCAGCCGTGGGAAACAGCTTACCTGTTGCTACACAACGCGTGTTTGCAGCACAATTTATTTCATGCCAACATTAATAGATGGTTTGACAACACTGTTCTTCATTTTCCTCCATCCGCATCTGCGCTAACTTTGCTCTGAAAGTACATTACAAAGTATTAAATCTGAACAAACACAACTCCAAAGTAAATACGCTGCAGATTCACAAATAGCCGCCGTGGCAAAACTCCACATTTTCACAGAACGCTTCCTAATTAAAATTTATCGCTAATAGTTTGCATTTCAGGAATGCATGTTTCTGTTAACATCCAAGCAAAAAAATTCTGCGCTGGGGAAGAATGTTGACATCCGTACAAAAATTAGCAGCGATTCCTCGTTTAACAGCCGTGTTCCCTTTGCAGCACACGGCAACACAGGACACACTGCCAAACCGAAAGCACCAACACTTCCTTTAACCTAGCACAGGACAAATAAATGCACTCCAACAGCTTCTATATCTTGCATGCCCTACTTTTTTGACCCAGATCTCTTGTTATTTCCCCCATAGGTCTACGCAATAGCAAAACTATTTTTTCCTACAAATTTAGACTTAATCTAAAAGAGGTGAAGTTGTCATCATTTCTGTGAGCTCAGCAGACCCAGAAAGGGGGGAGGGGGTCAGCAAACAGATTCAGTTCAGACAAAATCAATTGGTATTTTAACATAACATTTTCAGCCGCACTTAATGCTGCCAACTGCTGAAACTAATAGCAACAATTCTCACCTGGCCCAACACAACTGTAGGTTAGACCATTGCCAGTGACAAACGAAAAAATATTGAATATTTGTATTACTCTTTTTCAAGGCAAAAATGTACGTTCAGAAGTCACGCTGACACTCAAGCACCTATCAGTCTGGCCAAAAATGCCCACAGAAGACACGCACAACTCACTGTACTTCCTCTGTGCCAGTCTAGAAGACTTCTAGGAATCGAAGTGCTCCGTCCTTGCCCGCTACTCTCAGGGAACCAGCAGGGGACTGGAATCCACCCCACGTGTGCCTGCTGTCAGAGTTTCCAGCTCTGAGCTTGGCCAGAGGTTATCCATGGGCCTGAACTTTAACACCAGTAATGTCAAAAGGACGCAGCTTACATACCTACAGCTCCAAACCTTGACAACGTCTGTGGTTCAGGCACCACGTATTCATAAATAGTAAACATCTGACTTGTAACTCGTAACCTTGGGAAAATGTTTGGTTGTAGAGGCGTTCAGAAGAGCTGTGGAACATGTCACACAGTCCCAACTCACACAATCTGCAGTAGGTCACCAGCCAGCTCCATGGCAGACTCACACAAAGGCAGGGAAGGGACTCAATCTCCCTGCCTGCCCACCAGCGGGTTAAAGGAGTCCCAGCATGAGCTGCAGACAGCTGGATGCTGCCCAGCCAAGGACTGCACCGCTCCAGTGACCAGACCAGCGCCTCCGCACCTCCAGCCAGCTGGAACAGCACTGTATGCAGTTCTGCACAGAGCATGGGATGTGGAGAGTCTGTTATGCATGCCTACACTGAAGAGAAACAGAGATGCATCTCCAAAAATCACTAAAAGGAGAAAAATATGTTTCTTCTTCGGATGATTCTAAATTTTTTAATGCCAGACAATATGAACAAACACGATTGAATCTTTGCAACATGGAGTCTCAAGAATTACAATAAACACAACACAGCCTTCACTAATACAACTCCCAGAAACAGAAACTACACCCTAATGGGATTTTGCAAAAGCCAGCAAGCCATGCACGAGACTTGTTTCGAGATGCTGAGCACACACGGCGACTGCCAACTCGAAGTGCAACTGTGGGGACTCAGCACCTCTGAAAACACAAGCGTATCAGTACCCTGCTTCACAGATGTGGAAGGGCCCCGCGCAGGCGCTGAACCAGGCAGGCACACAGCACTGCTTCTGAAACAGACTACTGCCAATTCACCGAGCACTTTCATCATTATTTCTGAGATAAGAACACATACCTCACAAGTCTCTTTAGCAAGCAGCCCCCCAGGGCTCAGCTGCACCATGGCTAGCCAAGCCAGCCGGACCTGCGAAGCCAGCAGTCGGACACATTTTCCCATTCAGCCACACAAGCTCCCAGTTGGGATGACCACTTGTTTGTTACCAAGGAAGAAGTTTATAAGGCTCCTTTGTAGAATAAAAAGGAGAGCGCAAAGGACTGAAGAGAACCAACGTGGTACTGGAATTCAACATCAAGGTTTCAGAGGATACGTTAAAATACAGTTCTACAGGTCTTTCAGAAACAGAGGAAAACTCAACTCCCAGTTCAAACATGGCCATTTATAAACATGGCAATGTATAAGCCATTTCAGCCTTGTTTTCATGAGAAGAATGGAAAGGGCCTCCCTGTCACAGCCAAGGTAGCACAAGGCAGAACCCAAACAAGAACACAGCTCGTAGTTCCCACACAAACGGCAGTGATTTCCAGACCAGGCTTCCACACTTCTATACTCAACCCACCAACTCTCCTGAAATGACAGCCATGCTGCTGCGATCTCACTGCTTCTTACCTCAAGTCAGCTAATTCAATTTTGCTAAATTAAAAGAAAAAAAAATGGAGTCAATATATTCCCCTACAGTTTCATCTGCAAAAGATAATTCTTATTCCTTATTTCATTGTCATACTTTATCTCAGAGGAAACCAATTATGAGATGAATAAGACAGTCTCTATCCACTCCGTTTGGTATCACTAGATGAACTTTTTCCTAGTAAAGTCACTCTTCTCATTAAGCTACTTCACAGAAATTAAGACCATCTAATTTGAGACCACAGTGCTTGGAAAGCTGCACATACTGAGGACAGCAATACCTGAAGCAATGGCAGGAATGTAGGAACCGTTTCTTCAACGCTTGTTAATTTGAAGGTACAAAATTAATGCTGCAATGCAACACAAATGCACTGAGAAGAGCCATCAATCATCTTTCCTAACAGTAAGCTTCAGACATTTCTTCACCTAACACAAATATTTATACTTACACTAAGAAAACGAGCACACAGAAAGTCTATTCTCCTATTTGTCACTCCTTGCAGCAGCCCTACATGGGCGCGCTGTGTACGCACGCTTTCACTTCTCTCCCGGCCCACAGTACTTGCATGAGCAGATGGTTACAGCTTTAAACGCACACGTTACTGAGGACTGTGCAGCGCACACATGTAAACACACAGTAAGGGTGGTCACACACAGGGCATTAATCACAACTCTCAGTGTAAACAAAATGAATGTTCTTAGAACTTAGCGGTACTTCCACACAACACACCTCAGCATTTCCGCAACCTCCCCATCTCGTCAGCAGCAGAAGTCCCCTCCAGTGAAGTCACCGAGCTCACGGCACCATGACCCCAAGTGGCCAAGGGCCATGGAGCTGACGGGACAGCTGGCCACGCAGGCACAAACTGGGGCTCTGCATGTACTGAGGAAAGGTGCCTCACTGGCCACGCTTTGGCCTCCCCAGAACACTGAATAGCACTTTGATACAAAAAAAAAAAAGATCAGCATCAAGAAAGAGGCACATCCCACTGCCTGCCACTAATGCAAAACACACTCATCTGTGTGCGACTCAACAGACATCTGTGGAGCTCATTCAGCCGAGCTATGCTGCTGATGTGCATGAAGTTGTGTGTGTTTCTTTACAGGACTTCCTGACTTCTGCACAATTATATCCTTGTAGGATGTGGGTCTTTATTGCCACTACAAAATTTCTAACAGCAAACACATTCTGACTCGAACGTGAAGTCCATGTTAAATTAAATTCTGCATTCAAAATCAAGTTAGGTAAAATAACTCAGTTTGCGTTACATTATTTGGATCTGTTCTTCCTAACTAAAAAATATTACCTGAAAACAACATTATAAGCAATTTTGACTATTTCCCCTAATCCATCCATGCCTCTTTATGCATAGGGTTGTAGCACTTTTTAGCATCAAACTCTTTCATGATAGAAACAGAACTCCGAAGTGCTGTTCCTAGGTACTTAGCACTTACGTGATGCCTTACAACTTCAAAGCACTGCACAAACATCAATAATTACCACAGAGAGCAAAAACTGAAAGCACCTATATTAAAAAAAATGGAAAAAAAATCATGACTACCTGTTTGAAGGGGAAAAAAAGCTTAAGAAAGAGAACCTAACTGTAATCATGACATTCTTCATGCTATCAACACACGCTACGGCTGTGCATATTGATATGAAGAAAAAATTATCAACTCCTGCACAGCATCAGAAGAAAGTCAAACCCAACTCCTTCCATACTCTCACATCGCACTTCCATCCCACGGAGAGAGGAGCAAACATTTCCAGGCACTCTCTAGCACCACGTTCCCAAGGCATGGCACCACACCAGCCTTTGTTTTTACGGAGCCAATTCCATACTCCCCAAGAAACCCAACAGCAGTGACAGTATAAGGTCCCAGGTGATGTTAAGACACTGCTGTTCTATTGGGCCTCACCCAAAGGGAAAGCAAAATAAATGGCTACAAGAAGCCACAGAAAGTTTGCTACTTTGATGCACAGTGCACCACCCGCATCCTATGGACAACCCATCAACAGCACAGCTCCTCTTCTCTCCGGCCAGAAGGAACAACCCAGGAACAACCTCTCCTCCACAGACGCTCACCAAAGTTCAAAGACATACAAAAGGATTTGCAGGACCAAGCCTTAACAAAACATGTTCTGAAAGAAGCGCTCACACAAACGCACCCAAAGGAAGGCCCCAACCCAACTTCATGGCGCTGGGCCTTGACGCAGGCTGGCTTGGCACTAGCCAAGGCCCCACACCAAGCCCCCAAGCAGGGGTAGCGCCCAGCAGCACAGCAGAGCCCTCGGGATACAACCAAACGCCCCATCCACGTTCAGCGCCACGGGACGCTCAGCCCAGAAGGCCCCCAAATCCGCTCCTCCAGACCGCAGCTGGCTGAGCACACAGGAGCACGTCGCGTGGTCTCCCCACACATCAGCCCCTGATTCACACCGAACGGAGCTCGAGGCGGCCGGGCACACCGGAGAGCGCACACAACTTCCCTCCTAAACTTCCCCGCGACCAACGCGCTCAACTTCCCGCACCGCTCACGTGCGGCACCCACAGCCACAAACTTTCCTCCCGGGGCCCCGCAGCCCCGGGCCGGACCACCGCCCCTCCCCCCAACCTCTGGCCGGGCCCCGCGGACCCCCGCGCCACCCTCCCGGCCCCGTACCTCCGCAGCTCCGTTCGATGCCTTTTTCCCCCTTTTTTAATCTATTTTTTCTCCTCTCTCCCTCTCTCTCTCTCTTCTCCCTTTCCCCTCCCCCTCCGCCAGAAGTAAATATGTACGGAGAGGAGCGGGGGGAGGGGAGCGCTCCTCTTTACACAAATCGAGCTAAAAATAGGCGATCCGACACCCGCCTCGCCACGGCTCCTTTATTTAATTCACCCCCGACGCCTCAACGTTGCGTTTCCCCCCTAAAAACCTCCCCAAAACGCGGCCCGGTGGGGGGAGGGGCGGCCAGCGGCGGAGCGGGTTGGGGGAAGGGACGCGGGGACCACCCCGCACCCCGCAGCCACGCGCACCCCCACGCCGCTTCCGAAGCCCCCCGGATCGGCCCCGAAGCGGCGCCCATCCCCCGGCACTTACCTGGGCGGCGGCGGCGCTCCCCTTCCCTGGGAGCGGAGGCGCGAGAGGAATCCGCCCGCGTCCGCCTCTCCTCCGCGGTTGTTTTTATACGGCCATAGAGACAGACGGGCACATGTCTGTGTGTGTACACACCGAGAGGGATAATCGCTTTATTATTATTATTATTATTGTTATTATTTTAAGTCCACGGCGAGAGGTAAAAAAAAAAAAAATAAAATAAAAAGGGAAAAAAAAAAAACACCACACACACACGGGAGGAGGAGGAGGAGGAAGGAAAAAAAAAAAAAAAAAAAAAAAAAAACCACCACCACGCAGCCACCAAACAGCGCTGTGATATTCAATTATATCCCGAGCCAGCGAGCGGGGGAGGGGAGGGTGGGGAAAGAGGGGGGATTAGAGATTAAGTCCCGAGGAAGGAGGAAAAAAAGTAATATCTGTGTGTGTGCGCGCGTGTGATTTAGATTGAGGAGGAATTGAGGCAGAATGTGAAAGCTGTTACTAAGGGAAGGAGCCAAACGGCTCGGAGCAGCCAACGGCTCTCAGACACTCCGCGCCGGGAGAGGGTGCCCAGCCGCACGGAAATGGGCGCGGGGGGAGCGGGGCCGCCGGGAGGGACGGGAGAGCGGGAGGGAGCGGCGGAGCGGGGCCGGCCTGCTGCGGCCGCCCGGCACAACAAACCTGCGGCGGGGCGGGGGGCGGCGGCTGGGCCCCCACCTCCTCCTCCTCCTCCTCCTCCTCCTCCTCCTTCTTCCTCCCTTCCCCTCCGCCCGCTCGCTCCTCGCGCGCCCGCGCGCTCCAGGCAGGCGCAGCGTCGCGCGCGAGGGGAGGAGGGCTGAGGGCCATGGCGGGAAGGGGAGCGGGGCGGGGAGGCCGGCCGCGGGGTCAGGAGCCAGGGCAGCGCGGCCGGTTGGGCCTCGGCGTTTGTCTAGGAAAGATGTGAATGGCGCCGTGTAACTGCGGCGCTCACGGTGTGCTTGGCTCCCGTGGCACCAGGAACCGGGCCTGAGGATCGGCACCTCTCGACGCCCGTGCCCATTTTCATTTTGTTGAATAAAAATAATCCTCCGCAGTGATAACGTCTCCTACCTGTGTGCTGTTCATTTTTAGAATATGAAGCTGTTCATCATTTCTGTTGCAGGTTTATTTTTTTGTTGATCAGAAGCACATTCATCACTGGGCGGTCCTTTTCATCACACAATGCTTTTGCAACAGCATTTCATGCTCTCTGGCATTGGTCCAGCACTCATCGGCACTGCAGTGACCACCAACCACCATGGGCCCCACTGCAGCACCAGGTCCTGTGTGAGGCTCCCACCAACACAGGGCTGAAATGGATCTCCACATCACCACCGTTCTGCAGAATGGCCAAAACAGGACCTCCTTGTCACCGTCTCTCTGCAGAATGGCCAAAACAGGACCTTCATGTCACCATCTTTCTGCAGAATGGCCAAAACAGGACCTTCATGTCACCGTCTTTCTGCAGAATGCACTTCCACCAGGCCTGACACAATAGGATTGTGGACGCACGGGCCACAAACGTAGCTTCTTCTTGTTTAATATCTCAAAATTGCTGGAGAATCACACTCATCCCAACTCTAGAGCTAAGGTTGTGTTTCAGCTGAACGCAGGCAGATTTCATTACCTGAGCTGCAACTTCCAAGCCAATGGGACTCTTCTGCTCCATGACATCGTGATGAAAGCAGACGGGGTGGGTCTCTGGGTGCAGCATCATCTCACAGTGCTCATTTTTTAGGGTCATGTCCATGGGCTTCCCTTTGTTTTAGAAGAATAGTATTTAAATTTTGCAGAAAGCATGTTGGGGTTTTTTCTTGCATCGCAAAATTATTTCATTCTGAGAAAACCGTGGGCCTTCAATCCATTTGCTTTAAGAAGACTAAATTGTATGAGGAAACTGAAGTCTCTAGAAAGCTAGGCAGCATGTTTGTAATTGCAAAGTGCTCAACCTTTATTTCTGTAATAATTTTGATGGCAAAGTGGACAACTTTCTCTTCTCAGTGCTGGTGCGTAGGCTTTAAGGATGCAGTAAATTTATGAAGTCCAACACCAGGATTTCAGAGAAGGTTGTTGTCATCTGAAGGAAGACATGAGCTGTTTGCTGAAGGTTGGGAAACGTAAGAAGGGGGGGAAGAAGTGGTGAGAGATTCACTCGCACCTTCCTGTGTTATCATCTCAGATGTGTCCGTGCGTCTAAAGGAGTTTAACCTCTCTGTACTCGGAAGGACTTATTTCCTAGTTAGGAGCAGATAAGGAATAACAGTGGGTGGAGGAAGGGGGAATGGGAGCATGCACGTAGCCTGAGGCAGAAGGAAAGATAAGGGACCTCAAGTAGAGGACTGCCCTGATGGAGGATGTGGGAGGGGCTGCAAAACATCCTCAAGAAAGCAATAGGAGATACAAGCCCAGAAACGAGGGAGGGAAAACCCCTCAAGTGTGCCTTGTTTGGCCCACAGAAACTGCAAACACTGCCTTCCCATCCATCTGCCGAGCAGCGACAACATGCTGAGCTGAAGTCATCTGGCTGAAGGTTTCTGTGGTCTCCTGTTCACCAAATGTTCAGTCACAACTCCAGCGTGCCAGGCTTTCACTTTCGATTATCGCGCACTGAACTGGTGATCACCTGCATGCATGTTCTGCCCTGCAGAATCTGTGAAGTGCATGCTGGCAGATGTACGCTGCAATAACCTTACCCCTTCCATTTTGTTCCATTTTCTCTTACTTTACTATGGCCCCAGCTCAGTGAACACCTCACGAGCCTGCACAGGGCATTGCTTCGTGCTGCTGCTTTCCATGGTCTCATCACCTCAACTTCTGGGAAGTCTTCTCACAGCCATATTTATAAGGCATATCCTTAAAATAGCTGAAATTACTTGTAACAGTGAGTGCTCCGCCTACTAAGCACATAGAAGCAAATATTTGCAATAACTGGACCGGTGTTTGCACAGCACCAAGCACACCGCCTGGACTCCATAAATAATAATACTTGGCACTCACAGAGGGGTTTCCATTTTCAAAGCACTTTAGTCATAACCCTTGACACCTATATGGCCTTTTACATCTTTACAAGAATTAATTAATCCTCACAGTGTCCTGTGAGATAGGTATGTGTTGCAGTAATAACAATAACAACAATTAATAATTCATGCATTCTACTCGAAAATCACTTCAGGGATTAAAATGTGTCTGTAATACTAGGGGTTTTTTTTATTAACATTTTCCAGCAAATAATAAAACCCATGCTATTGTGTTAAATCTGTATATTATCTGACCATAAATCTTCTACAGACTGGGACGGAGCTAAAGGCCGAGTGAGGTGCCAGAACATCAGCAGGAATTAGATTACCGAGTTCAGAAAAGCAAGCTCGAGCCCAGTCCACCATGCAGCTTAGGTGCCAGAATGAAACTTGCCATGTATGGCAGTGCATAAATAAATACGAGCAACCCAGGAATGTTCTTCGTTCATTTTTAGCTCTTGTTTATGCAAAGACTCTCCCGGTTACAGCGTGCATTGTATTACCCTGTGCTGCACGAACACAGCCCCAGTGATACGCTCTTACTGGGTGAGAAACGACAGTGACTCAGCAGCACATTGTGCAACAGGGAGACCAGGGACAAGTCTGGCCAATACTGGGGCAAACCTTCCCACCTAAAAATTACCATACTGCCTTTGATATGCAGGCGAGTGCCGGTTCAACCTGATATTTAAACAAGTGGGGCTGAAATCTTGCTGGCTTTAATAGAAGGAATGAGCTGCTCCCACTGCATCTGGCTGTGGGTTTGCTGGCATAAGAGGACGGTGGCTATCGAGGGAAATGGAAGCTCACCACTTTGAGATCCTTGAAGCAGCCATTAGCCACACGGTCACAGCAAAGCTGCATTCATGGCAGAGTTCTAACTCCCATCTCGCATCCTGCAATGGCCAAGCAAATCCAAACTTGTTTTATTTTAACAACATTATGAAAAAGGGTGCGGTACTGGCAGCTATCACACACCTCTGAAGTTTCAAGCGAGACATACCTGGCTGCAGCTTGAGATCAAAACGGATTATCTCATGGCACCAGGATGTGGTTGCAAAAATTCGGTGTTTTAAGTGTCATGGTGATTCATAAAACAGTCTACATGACGTGGTACAACTGCTAAATAAAAGTACAAGCACAAAAGGCGCAAAATCTACTAGATATTTACCTTCATCACTATCACATCGTGTTTTAATATTTCCTGGCAGCACAGGAATGCAGCCAATTTGAAGAGGATTCCTTTTTCTCACCAACACTTAAGCTCCTGCTTTTCTCTCATTATAACTACGTTGTTCTCCTCCTCCACACGAGCAGAGGACTGGGAGCCAGAACTGTTTGCTCTCTAATCAGAGTCCTGAAAGGCTCCTCATGTGGCCTTCAGCAAGTTGTTTATTATCAGTGCATGAGCTTCCATCTATAAAAAGAGAGGACTAACACAGCTACTAATGATGATGATATTGTTAACACATAATTATCTATCTCACAAGAAAATTTTGAGGGTAAATTAGTGTTTATTGTAAAGTATTTTAAAGATGGTGATGTTATTTATAGGAGGGCTATACTTTATGTACAGAGGACAGCAATTGTGGAAAACCATCTTCTAATTAGGTTTTGCTGATGATAACGCCAAAAATATCAATCAGTACTTTCAGAAGTCCTTGACTTTTCAATTTCTTATGTTATAGACATCAGATGTTTTCTTGCAGATAGCTATATCCACATATAGAAGACCTTAAGCATCATTTTCTGATATATTAAACATAAAGTGAACTATACGGCCAAAGCACGCCCTGCAGTATGTTATTAGGCAACTTACTCCAACGATTAAAGCCACTGTGGAGTCAATAGGAGGTAGGTTGTTTTTTTTCCCCCTTCCAGCCCTCCCACCCCACGAGCTGGAATTTCATCCTAGACATTCACTGCTCTTCACCCACGTGCTCAACACCCAAAGCACACCCTAGCGTGGATCAGGCTTTGTTTTATACAGCCCCTTAGCTCTGAAATGGTGCGTGCAGGTACTTATCTCAGAGTGATGCATGGCGTCAACACGGGTCCAGCGATAAGGATTACGTTGCCTGAGCCTCCTGAATTTCCCCTTTTTTGTCAATTATCTACATTTTGTGGAACATTCCTTTCTCTCAGCTTCATTCTTGAGGACTTGTGATAACGTATCATACTCCTCTGAACCAGTTGTAATCTTCACAACCTCTGATGCGCACTGACAACATTAACTGTGAGCCGCTGCAGTAGATTAAGCAGCGTATTTCCACAAAACATTTCCAATACAAGACCAAATTTTATGAGCTATGTGAGCATTCGGTGTAACATTTCTAGCAGGTACATAAAACATTCCAGGGTATATACAGAAAGACATTTGACCAGTGCCGTGTGTATTAGAAATAGCTCTCCATCTTTCACAATGCTAGATGTGTGGCACAACATGAGATCAACAGACAGGGAGAAAAAAAAAGGACAGAAACAAAACCAAAGCACATGGTGGAAGAATGAACGGAGAATTATTTCCTCAGCTGAGCCAATATTTCCTACAACACGGCTTTCTGTGAGTCAGCGTTTTTGTGCCACAGACCTTAAAATAGCAGAAGTGAGATAACAGTAGGCTTGTTGGAAGTAGAAATTTGCAAGGGACACAAAAAGGAAAAAAGAGAACAAGTTTATAACTAAGAGAGTAGAGATGAGCATGGCAGTGACCTGCTGCTAATAAATGACTGTAACAAATAATCCTAAAAAGATGGTGTTTAGCTGAGATTGTAAGACACGGAAAATTCTAGGGATGTGGGAAGTCCACAGCCTGGAGGTTCAGCAGCTCCCCACCCTTCTTACTGCACTAAGGGCAGAAAGTTCAGCATCACCATTCTTCTCTTCTCCCTTGTGTGCCCTTGTACACAAGCCAGGGTGGTTTCATCCCAGCCCCAGAACCTCCTTTAATTTTGCTTACGTTGCTGAGAAGCCCTGGGCCAGAGCTGGCAGAGAGGAACCTCAGGCAAATTCCTCACTGATTTCACACAGCTCGGGACAGGGCTTAACAAATGTATGTAGGGGAGGAGGGAGAACATTTCTAGAGGCACAGCGAAGCAGGGGATGGGCTGGCAATTATGCAGATTTGTTGGCTGCATCCCAGCCCTTGGTGGTTCTTCAAGGGCTGTGCCTGCTATTTGAGGCCAAAAATTAGTCTAATGCCTGGATGAAAAGCGTCTCTCACCAAACCCATCAGCTTCCCCATTTGCTTACATAATGCGCAGCGCACCCAGATAAAAGAATTCCCAGTGGGAGCAGGGATCATGTGCCCGCTTGCCGTTCTGCACCGCCAGGAACAAGCAACGAACATGCAAAGGGGGGACCCACATCACAGCCTGTACAAATATGAAGATCATTATTAAAATGAACACAAAAATGAGAACAGCGTTGGAACAGCCCCTGCTCCAGCTGGTCCCTCTCATGCTTCCACGTGCCCCCAGACTGTACAGCCAGTTCCCTCCATTCCCCGTTTCTGGTAAGAACACAACACTTGCTAGCTGAATTGGACCAAGGGCACTTGCAAAAAAGCAACAGTCCCACACAGATCCATAGCATTTGTCTTTTATTCTTCACTTCTTATCAAACCCAAGTGCTGAACAGGGGCAGCTGCAACAGCTGTGCAATGTAAGCAAAGCTGCGGCGTGGATGCTGCCCTGGTTTACACAGCAGGTTATTTTTAAAGTGAAGGGCAAGAGCTCCATCTCTGCAGCATCTCAGCACAGTCAGACTGCTCTGTGCAATCGCATCCTTCCCCTCCATTGTTCAGGATTTTTTATTTTAAAAAGTCCACGAGGACATAAAAAACTTCATTTCCCACATCCTGTCATTAAGCAGCTGTATTCCGAACAATGAACGATGACAAACCAAAGTAACAGTTCTAACCAAAGCAGGATTACACTTGGCACTGCTATTTGTTACGTGCCTTGCTGGACAGCAAGACAAATGTGTTCTTTTGCTACCCTTCCCTGCTGCCAGCGCTGTCCCCTATTAATACATAACTGCACTATTGGAGGGAGCAGCACAGCCAGCACTGCTGCTCCTCATAACAGTTCCAGGATGAGACCCAAAAATCAATCAAGGTCTGGGCTGAGGGTCTGCAGCACTGGACTGGAGCTTTGGTTTGTCTTGCTGGCTTCCCACCTCAGGCACTGATGTGTCAGTACTTGGTGCTGCACCAAAAGAGGTGTCTGGGAGGCACTACACTGCTGGGCTTACAGCTGCCCTGTAACCAAAAGCTTGCTCATGGCATTGCATTAGTCTCTACCAAGTAATGTGGAAGCACAGTGAACCTACGCCTGACTAATTATCACACAGTATTTTCAGAGGTTGAAGTAATATCACACTTTGCTCGTGCATCCACTAAAGTCTCGCTACTAATGATGATACATTGCTGTTAAGAGCAATACCATTTAGAAGCTGGAGGTACAAAAATACTCACTGAGGACGCTGCCAACTTTACACAAATTGATGTGAGCGTGTAATCGCATTACTCTGCACAAACATGGTACTTGCAAACCGAGAGGCTCAGATTGTTGGAGCAGCCAGGCAGGGAGCTCTGGCAGAAGGAAGCTGCCCAGAGATTGCAGCACCTGCACAAAGTGGGAGCACACAGAGCATCGGGCATGGTTTTGCATTGCATGGGGTGGCCCTTCTGCTGGCCCTTTCCTGCAGACCTACATGAATCCCAGCCCCACCGCTCCTGCGCAGTCAGTTCCTTCTGGATCATCTTTCTGTGCAAACACGACATACATTTGGGTCTAGCCGTAGCCAATCTGAAGTCAATGGGATCATTCATGCTCCTAAAACAGAGCACGTACTTGACTTGTTTCTTTGACACTGGCCTGGGCTGAGGTTGCACGTGTCTGGGTCCCAGCAATCCTAACATTTGCATGTATTGCACCTCCCAGGAAGTCTGCAGGATTTCTGTAAACATAAATAATGGCAACATTATGGCCATTTCAAGACCAAGATTACAAATGGAATTTTCTATTTGTTATTGAGCATCTATTTACTCATCAGATGCATTAGAAAATCCATTAAAGAGAAAATTAAGGACCTAATGACTTGCACTGGCATTCAAACCCAGTGTTTCAGATATGAGCATTGAATATAGTTTAACACAGGCATTTCATTTTTCCTACGAATCACTGGAGATGGAAAGAGACATGGCGAGACAGCCCTGCTCACCCTGCAAGCAGATAACCAGCTGAAAAGGAACACCAGTGTGCTGCCAGCACGGGGAGGAATGGCACAGTCTCCCATGGCTGGTATACGTGCATGGATACACAGAAGCATGGTGATACATGAATGTAGGCAGTGGGAGCAAACAGCAGCAGACCCAGCTCGTAGCCCTGTCTATCCTGCAGATACAGCAGGGGACGAGGATTTCTCCTCCAATGTTATGGGAAGTTATACATGAAGTTACGAGACCCCAGGTACCCGAGGGGCAGGGGCACATGGGTTCTGATAGGCCCAGACCCTAGGGACCTGGCACCCAGCATGGCCAGCCTCAGGCTGTGAGCAGTGTGCCAAAGACTCCTTCCCAGTCTGCCAGCACAGCACTGCAACAAAGGCAGGATGTTTCCAATGGGACCTTTTGTCCCAAATCTCCTTCTAATAGCCAACAGGAGACAGGCTTCCCCATTTGAGAATTTGCAGCAAGCTGAGTGCCAGTGTTGCTGTATTTGTATATATAAATCTATACATTAACCACGTCTTTGTGCTGCTCCATTTCATTAAATAAGCTGAACAATTCCATAGCTGTTTTTATGCCTCCAGGCACATGGGTCATCTTTGATTTTTTCTCATCTCGGAGTTCACGCTTACAATTAATGCCTTTTCTTGTTGACAGGACCAAGACAGAAAGCAAAACAAAATCCGCCAGCGGCACAGGCAGCCTCACACCTCACCACCAGCCACTTCCTGGCAGCACAACACCCACTCCAGCAGAAAGCCCTGAACATCCCTAGACGTTTAGCTTGCTATGATGACATAGGCCAGGCCAGATCCTTCCTTCCCCTCCCAGAGGGGTTTCACTGCTCATCCTTTCCTTCCTACCCAGCTCGCTTCCTCCACACCCCAGCAAGGAGGATGTTGCAGCCTTTAATTGAGATGAAAAGATCTTGACCTTGGGTTCAGTTGGGCAGCTAGGAGCTTGGCACACACCAGATCCCATTGGTTTTAACAAGGGATAGGTTTGCAAGTGAATAACGTATAGCTGCAAAAAAGACTTAGAGCTTTCCAATAACCACTGTGCCCCCCCTTCCCTTCACACAGGCACACACAGAACGCATTATTCTAATTCCCTGCTAAGCTCTCTAACTCCTTGTTACATCATACGATACAATCAGCCATTTGGCCCTGAGTCATGTTTTCGTGAAGCAGAGGCAGAACGAAAAGCTTTCAAGGCACTGGGATTGTTTTTGCTTCTGTAATGCTTGAACAATGCTATATCTTGGGACCGAAGAATATTCCGTGAAAACACAGCATTTCTGGATGCCTTTCACTTCTCGCATCACAAACGCTGGCATCGAGAATAAAATTGTTCTCATATTTGAGCTCGGTACCAAAACATCAAGTTTTTGTTTGTGAAGTTCACAAAAGCAAATGGCTATAGGCTTGAATACATTAATCACAGGGAAATGGAAACAGGCGGGCAGGACCGTCCATCACCCGCAGCACTTTCTATAAACAATACGACGTTACTGTTTACCGGTGGCCAAACTTACGCCCAGAGCAAAGAAAGCAACTGAAATGATTGCATGCTCACCCAAAGCTCCAGGCAGCATTAGCGCGTGCCTGTGTGCTCGCCGGCTCGGCTTTGTGTGCAGACATGAAACTGTTTCTGTCTGAAGAATATTTATCCAGAAACACACTCCAATGAGCTGAACTATGCATGGAAGAAATCTCATCTGAGGCTCAGCGGGAATGGGCTGTCTGTCCTCATGGCCAAATGGGACCCAGCAAAACCAAGCTCTTTCTCTGCACTTTGGGACAGCAGATTGCTAACTACGGAGCAGGTTTATTTTGCTGTCCGAGAGAAGGAGTGGTGAGAATGCTTTCAGACCAAGAAATACAGAAAGCAGCAGATGGGCATTTTGGAGTGCTTGTGGAAGACTCACCATCCTCTTTCCATTGCGCTTTCTTTTTTTAGAGGCCATCATGAAGCAAGAGAGCAATTTTTGCATTGGTTACAGAGATTACATGACACCAGTTGTAACTGCTGACAGGTTTAAATGTCATCTGAGAACAGGAATGGAGAGAAAGGCTGTGTTTTGAATTTTAATGGGGAGAAGAAGCCAGTAGGATATTGCTGGTTTGGGGCACTCAGGGAGGGAGCAGGAGCTCTGGGTTCTGAAGCAATGCACACAGCCAGCACATGCAAGGTTTTATGGCAATTTTTTTTTCTTCCAGCTAAAATCTTAGGAGAAAAAGATTGCTTTCCTATGGAAAAATCAGTGTCTGTGTAACAATAAATGGCTCCCAGGCCCTACCTCATCCCTCATATGGCAATGGAACATTTTATTCCCATTTGAGAGAGCGCTGCAGGATAGTATGAGATGTATGGCCAGGCTGAAGTCCTCCTGCACTTTCCTTTATCCCCTCTTAATGACATTTCCAAATCAAAACTATGAATTTTGGGAGTCTTTTGCCCCAAATCTTTAGGTTTCAAATTTTCAGCCAAAACACTGTATCCTCCAGTCTGGGTTTGGTAGGGCTAACATCCTCTGCTTGGGGTAGAGGTGATCTGTGTGTCATCTCAAAAAAATGAACGGCCCCAGTTTACAGCTAAAAAAAATTCTAAGCTTTTTGCTGGTTATTAGTAGATGATAAGTTTTATCTGCCTCCTACCATCTTAGTACTGAGGGGGAAGTTGGAACAGTTTTCTAGGAACTTCTTTAACTGCCAGTAAAAACTCACATTAGAGATAAACTGCTGTATCTGAAAATCGGAAAATAGCTTTTTTTGCAGCTGTCTTATCAAGTACCAGCACATAACTGTGAAGTGCAATTATTGCACATCTACCGAATAGAAAGTTTGCGGAAAATGCAGAGAAGTTTGAGCATTCTGGGCATCCCTAGACGTGCAGTGTCTTTGTCTGAGAAAGGAAAAGAAGAAAACTGATGTTTGCCCTCGACGACACAAAAATTCCACCAAATTATCAGAAACAAACACTGGAAGTTATTTTCTGCCCTATCAGATAGACAGAAGAGACTCCCAGAGCCTGCCGCAGGTCAGCGCCATGACCACCCACTCATGTGGGAGCAAACCTGAGCATGGCCAAGCCCTTGCATTGCCAGCAACAACACAGCACCCAGCATCACACCACAGCGTGTGCCTGCCCTCCTGCTCCCACACCACGGCCCTGATGGCTTCCAGCTGTGTGGCTGTTCTCCAGCCTGCAGAGGTTTTCTCAACCTCAGCTTGGCTGCTCGCCCGCTGCCTCCCCAGCCCTCAGCATCACCTCCCATATTCACAGCCCTCTTACTCTCCTTTTGTAGTTTTCACAGAGCTGTTGTGGCTTTCCCCAAATTTAGCCATATTCTTTTGAGCCTCTCCACCTTCACCTCCAAACTCAGCACTCAGATCCCTGGATGACAGCTGAGACCCCGGAACACAGTCAGGGATCAGCACACACGACCGCCCTGTTTCTGGCTTTGGTGGCTGGAGATCATAAACATGAGTTAAAGATCCAGCTTGGCTGGTGATGATCAGAGGCAGTCAGCTCCTTCATCTGCTCCCAAGAACCACAGCCTTGTGTGGCTCACCAGAGCAGCCCAGTAAAGAAACCAAGGGATCTCACGGCCCTTTAAAAGTTGTCTCTAGACCCAGTATTACAAATAAATCTGGGGTTTAAATCTTCTCAGTTCAAGAGTATTACTTTTCGGTCCGATCGAAGATCTGCCTTAAAAGTTTAGGTTGCACCTAAATGCCAGCCTGCATCGCCAATGGCACAGAGAAGATGGCTCCAACCAAGACATCCTTGCTCCTTCAGCCTGGGCAAACACAGATGGGCTTAAAGCAAGGCTGAGTCTGAAGCCATAGCAAGATGAACAACTGAGCAGTGTTGCAGCATGCAGTGCAGCACAAGGGGGGGAGGGGTAGCCAAGGAGCACAACAAGGGCTTTTCAGAAAACCCTGTTGAGGGAGATGTATTTACTTTGGTGGAGCTATTTTGGAGCGACAGTAGGATAAACAAGACTAGGACCTAGTTTGGTTGTTAAAGCAAATGTATCTGACATTGACTTCAATAGACTAATTCCGGATTTATATTATATTGAACCTAGAGCCAGCGAGAACATAGCGTGATGATAATTATAGAGAGCAATATATAAAAACAAATCACCGCATTAAGAGAAACAGATAGATCCTGGAGAAGTGCCACGGTTTCTAAACTGGGCCACAGTGACCTTTGGCTTGTCTCTACTCGTTACATCACCCTTACATCCAGTCATTTGTTTTCCATATCTTAATCACATTGAGGAGCTCCGGCAGAAGAAAGAAAAAGCAATTATCTTTCTCTTTTAATAGAATGGTGAGCTTAAATAGCAATAAGAAAATGCTAGGACAAAGGAAAGCCGCTGCAAAAATCAAGAGAATTACAGATCCAATCTGACACAACCTCTGCAGGCTTTCAGGGAGTTTTTTTTCCCTGCTCTGCAGAACTGTGTTCCTCAGCTCCTCTCTTCCCCTGTTTCCCTAGTCCACACAAAACAAGAAGTTAAGGTAAACATCCGTGTTAACATTTCTTTCCCCCACCCCTTGTGACGCTCTTATTGCCAACAAGGGCACTGCACATATTTAACTCCCAAAGATCAAGCGAGGATAAAGGGAGCGGCTTCCTGCTCCTACAAGCAGCCCACACCAGCACTTAAGCACAGCTCTCCGGCATCTAAATGAATGAAAAGCCTGAGCAGCTCTGGAACACAGTGAGCAAGAGCTCTTACAAACCAGGATGGCCAGCTGACCTCTACCTGCCCATCCGCCACCATTCTGAGTCTGTGTGGTGCTGTTTGGTCGCAACGAGCCACGGAGGAAGAGCTGCAGATGGCCAAAATTCCCTTGAGACAGCAGGAGGCAGCCACAAGGACCCCAGTTACAACGTAGTGTTTTGATGAACTTTCCTCTCTTTCTATCACCTAAATGTATTTCTCAAAACAAAACAGGATCTCCCTGATAAAGGGCAAGGCATGAGCAGAAAGGCACAAACTGAAATCCTTAACTTTTGCCCACCAGGCCTGGGGACAGAGAAAGTGAGCCCCTAAGTGAGCTGCACTATGCAGATGGACAGAAAATGAGAACCAGCACCTCTCAATTAATGATTTGATGACCCTTGCAGACCTCTTCCAACTCAGATGTTGGATGGTGACAGGCACCAACTAGCATTGTTCTCCCACTGGTGCAGTTCAGGCAGGCACCACAGATACTTACTGTGGACTGTGGCAGTGGTTTTTAGCAGTATTGGGTTTTAGAAGCCATTAGGTTATTTTGAAATATGCATACTGTTGGTGGATGCTTAAAGCCTCGCTCTGCTGCACTATGGCATAACATAGTATTAATTTTGGCCCTGTAGAGGAAATTGAAAGTGGTGCCTTGAAATCATTATGCTGAGCAAAATTCAGTGGTAGGGGGAAAGACATCCTGGAATGAAATAAGGAAATATTTACTTCAGGCAGCTGAGAGACCCCATTGGATGTGCCCAGCCCAGGGACACAGAAGGAACAACGATTGGGTGCAGGGGGCCCTGACAGAGAGGCCCCAATCTGCACCACCTTCTGCACATATACTATTTAAATATAAAGAAATATGGCCTGTTTCAGTTGCCACCCAAAAATATTTCCCCTGCTGACTCTGCACATCCCAGGCTCTCAGGAGAGAGCTGTGCTGAACCCAAATGACCAGCCCTCTTCTGCAGACACAAAGGATTCAAAGTCTATGTGAACAAACATCAGAAATAAGTGGGGCTTATTGAACCAAGATAAATTTTTGGATCTCATCCACGTAGAAAGGAAATACTTAGAATTCATTGGAGGGTTGACTCAGACTTGCCCTTTCAACCTCATATCCTGACATTACAAGCTACCTATATAAAAATCATAATAAAAAAAATCTCAAATCTCTACAGGTTACAGCTTCAGCAGGCTGAATCAAGCCCAGAAACAGAGGAAAAGAAACAAAATCCTTGCATGATGTGATGACAGAGGAAGCAGCTGTCCTGCTCCCCAAAGCCACTGCAAGCCCTAATACCCCAGCTCTTCCCTACAGCTGTCAGGGCACGGCTGTGGGCTGTGGGAAGAGCTGGGGGGCTTGGAGTTCCTTTGCAGCTGGCCAGATGTGGTGCTGGCTCAAACAGAGCTGCACCAAGAGGTCCCCTACCACCACTAGCCATGGGGAGGGTCTGCCCTGCAAGCTTCTGGAGGAAAGCAGCAAGCAATCAGTGGATTTTCTTGCTGTCCGCAAGGATTTGCAGGAACAGAAAGCTGGCTTGGTATGGCTGGGATTAGTTTTCAGATGTATAAAATTGTGCTGGCAACACAGCTGCCCCTTATTCAATACAGATTGTGTATACTCTCTGCACCCATCTGAGAGGAGAAAGCCATTACCTCACCGACTGTATATAATTTCTCAGCTCTCTGACTTCAATAAAAATTCTAACACCTGCAAAGTTTTTAAACAAATCATGTATATTAGGGCAGAAAACCCCCCACGCACTCTTGTGAACTAGCAGCCATGCATCTTGAAACAAAATCCTCCAGAAGACATCTGGTAGATGTTGGTGTCATTATTACAACGCTCTCCTGCTGCGCGGATGGCAGAGCGCCCACAGACCTGCTCCACAAAGGCGACTCTGTAGCTGGGGCTTCCTTTGCCACGCTGAACTCCCTGGGAATCTGATGGATTGCTTTCAGGAGCGCCTTAAAAATAATAATAAAGCCTCTGTTTGTAAACGTAGACTGAAACAATGGAAGCCAAAACGTGAATCCTCGGTTTGCTTGCTGCTGAGGGTTCAGCCCATGTTCCTGGGGACGACGCTATGGAAAGCTGCTTGCCCTCCCACCCAGCAACACACACAGTTTGTACCTGAGCTTGGGAGCAGCCCTGCTGTTGATTAGGAGCTGAACACTGGCTAGGATGTTAACAGTGTGTTTTCTCCATTTACCATGAGATCCAGAATCACACACGTTGCTTCATTCAGAAGCACACAAATTAATCTGCTACAGCAGATTCAAAGAAAAGGTTTATTCATCACACACACACGTTTTCTTTCCCCCCAGAGATTCAGAACACAATTCCCGTCCCAAAGGTGATGTGAAAACATGAGGAAAAATGGTGCAAACCCCCACCTACATCACAGACCCTGCAAAGCACAGGTAGACCTGCAAACCTCACGAGCAACCTTTGTTCTGGTGACATTTCCAGCCCATCACAGGTCAAAGAGGGCACGGCCAAGTTTAATTAAACATCCAGACTGTCTGGTATCGCCTTATTATCACCTGAACCTTCCCACTGCTTCTCAAGTGAGACCTGAGGCACATAATCCTGACAGCAAATTAACAAGTTTATCTTGGTTGATTGACCCAGGCTTTGGAGCCACAGGAAGGAGACCAAGGGCCTGAAGTTCAGCAGAGCTCAATGCTGATCACTGCTCCCAAATGACACCCCACAGCACAGCTGCAGCACTTTGACTTTCCTTACTCAACGTCCTGTCACGAGCAGCCTGTGTGAGCCACGCAAATGCTGCAATTAGTATCAGAGATAAACCAAATCCATTAGTAGATGGAAAGGGAACTCAATCTGTTTTACAAATGGAAATGAAGTAGCAGCCTCAATTACGGGATTTTTAAAAACATGCAATTTAGCAAAATGTTGATTTCCTTTTCGTTTACTTCTTTCTTTGTCTTCTAGATACTTCAGCTCAAGTAGCAGGCAGTATATTAACCGACCAGATTTTGGCAATGTATTTAATAATCAAGCTCAAATAAGTGCTCTTAGGAAATAATTTTATTTACAGTTCAGCTGGGAAAGAATATTAAAGCTTGAGCATTTGGAGAAAATTCTTATCATACAGTGATGTATTTTGAAGGCGTTTGGGCTGCAGAGGACTAGTGCTAGTGAGTCACAGCACAGCATCTGACCTTTCAGAAAATTCATCATCCCTCTGGGACACAGAATGGGATGCAGAGCCCAGTTTTACCCAGCCAGGGTGGGCAGCACTGCCAGCAACAGAGCTGGGGTTCCTTCATTCCTTTCCCTTCCAGCTTAACAAGCTCCAGGTTCAGGGCTTCCTGATGAGCAGCAAAAACGCTCCCAGGCCAGACTGCCTCCTCCATGTAGCTGCCTAATGCTTTACCATTCTGCTGCGGGATGAGAGTTTGGGAACACCACATGCAATTATTTTAGCACACGCAGGACTGTATAACAACTTTTTTTTTTTTTCCTTAATTGGTCCAGCCCACGTTTCTGCTTAAATAATTGAAGGTGTTCAATACTGAACATATTCTGTCACACTTTCCCCGTGGCACCTTTCCCACTCCAAACTGTTTAGAGTCTGAACAGAGACTAAGCATTAATTAAATTTCTCAAAACAAAGGTTAATTAGTGAGCCTATTTTGGATTATGCATATATTGAATTATTAAACACTATATGGTATCATTAAAAAATAAAAGATGGAAGGAGAAAGCATCCCTCCCGCAGGGACCTCAGCTGGGTGCCCCTCCCCACCAGCTCCATTTCACTTTTGGTCCCATGGCTGAAATTCTGCAACATGCAACTTGTCTTCTGAACTTCTCTTCTGCTAACAATTGGAGAGAAAGCCAGACCACACTGAAGGAAAGAAGCTGGTAAGGAACACCAAGCTGCAGCTGACCTTCTAGGAGTAGCATCAAGCCACACAGGATACACTGATAAACTTGCAATACATAAGAGGCCAGAAAATACAAGCTGACAGCAACCACGCATCAGCAGCAGGTAAACACACATGCTTGCCCAGAAAGAACACACAAGGTGCCATTCTAAAAGAACAAAGGAATCAAAAATTCTTTCTTTCCACCAGCTTGTGCTTATTGCTTAGAGCAGTACTTTTTACACACTTGGTCTGTGGTGATGAGAACGGTGCCAGACCGTTCCTAGCACACCTATCGTGCTGGTGCATAACATCCATTTTATCTGAGGAGTCTTATGACAATTAACATGAGCTCCTTCCTTCATCACCAAAATAAGCCTCTCTATTTCAACTTTCAGTTAATTTTCTATATAAAGTAATTCTATAGTCCTCGAGTCAGTTGTAAAAGGCATGTCTTCTTTCAAAGTACCCTCTGTTACTGCAGTGAACAACAGCCAGCTACAGAGCACAAACAGCGGAAGACAACTCACAGGCACTCATTAGATTAGAGATTATCCCTGAGTTGTGCTTACCTAGCACCCAAATGACAACTGGAGAAGTTGCTCTGCCACTGTTCCACATTGGTGTAACACGCTGTGCCATACACACAGCACAGCAGCCATACAACTGCCAGGACCACCAGACAGGGGCTGAGAGCAGTGCTTTGTGGAGGGGCGCCAGAGAAAATAGGCCTCAGTTCCCCAGCTCCTGCTTTATCATCCCCAGCTTACTGCCCACTGCTAGCAGGAGGAATCACAGCTGCACTCGACACCTTCACAACGGCACAACAGGCTGCAGGTGCCTGTTTGTACCCTGATGCCCTGCTCTGACCTTTGAGGTTGAGATTCCTCTTTCGTCTTCAATCTCTGCCTCCACTGCCCCATACGTGCCATTACATTTTTCATGCTGTAGCACCTGATCAGGTGGCCAAAATGGATACACTCATCTACAGCCACTGTTTATGAAGGAATGCAAATAAAGCCATCTCTCTGGTTTTAGTTTTTATGAATTTAACACTTCTTCAAATGCATTCTGCAATGGAAATATTCTTTCTGCAGATCTGGAAAAGCAAACCTAATTAAATTACTTTATTGTTGGGTGTCTACCAATACTGGCTTTAAAGAAGCTACTTGTTAAGTCCCAAACTCCTTTTTTAAATTCTGTTTTTTTCCCCTGCTGTAGAAAATACATCTTTGAAAGGCAGATATCTCCAAAATCTGATTTTATTCTCCTTTTCTCCTTTCCTGATGGTCTTATGTTTCATAGCCTTACCCTTTGGGAAAACCGCTTGGGAAACTTTTCTGATGATATGTTGAAGGTCATCTACAGTCAATGTGATACAAAGTGAACCTAGATCTCAAGCTTTGCAAATGTTCATTATGTAAATTGCAGGAGCTGTGAAGATGGAAATGAGGCATAAAGATGCTGTTATGCATGAAAAAGCAGAGGGGAAACTTCAGATTTCCCTTCGCTACATCAGCAGTTGTCTCTCCAGGCACCCTCCTCACTCACGCACTGCCAGCATGAGAAGCTCTCAGATTCTCTATGGGTGCTGGCTGAGAAATGACTTGATCCACGGTCTGCGATGCAGGTCAAGGATCAGGGGCAGATCTTTATTTTCTTCAGACTTCTGGGGCCAAACTTCCAGACTTCCAGAGCCAAATGCAGCTGCAGCCCAGACAGATGAGCCCAGAGCAGATGAGGGTGTCTGCCATCAGGCGATCCCCCACTCCGTGATGCTGCTCAGCATCCTTATTTCTGGGACTCGATCACTGTGAGTCAGAAATAGGCCTGGAGAAGAATGGATCTGTGTTGTGAATCACAGTGCAGAGATGCACAAGTAGAGGAGATAAAGATTCAGTGCTTGATTTCATGCATCCTTGCGCATATCACTTGGAGGCCAGATTTCAAAAGACACTTGAGATCAAAGGATGAAGAGAGATAACCAGCTTCATTTTCAGATATATTCCTGGGCATGTATTTCCTCTGCATTTCAATAGGGAATGGGGACCTTTTTGCTTTCTTTTTTTTCTTTTTGAAAGCGCTAAATGCTTTTAGGTAGCTGGTTTCATCATCCTTAAGGAGCCGACCTGAAATTGAACTTAGATTCACACTCCTTTCTTTCTAAGTGATACATTCTCTTTTCAGTATTTCCCAGGTCTTCCTAACATTTTCAGCAGAACTCTAAGCAACAAATACCATGACTCTGAGAAGCAGTGAGCACTCAGCAGCTAACAGACCTCCTGCTATTTGGCAGCACTGAAACTCAGCAGCAGTGTCTCAAATTCAATTCCTCAGAAATGAAAGAATGAAAAACTCGAGACTACTTTTGGTGTTTCTGGCTTAAAGGATTGGTAGGAAAGCTTGGATGTGAACATTCTGATGGTGAGTGGAAGGACAGAACGGGAAAATGGTCTCCAGTCCACAGAATCACAGAATGGCCAGGGTTGGAGGGGACCTCAAGGATCATGAATCTCCAACCCCACTGCCACATGCAGGGCCACCAACCTCCCCATTTAATACTAGATCAGGCTGCCCAGGGCCCCATCCAACCTGGCCCTGAACACCTCTAGGGATGGGGCATCCACAGCATCTCTGGGCAGCCTGTTCCAGCACTTCACCACTCTCTCTGTAAAGAACTTAAGTCCAGGGCAGATCAAACGGGAACGAATTGCTGAGCCTTCCCCACCAACCTCAGCATAGATCTGCTAAAAAAGAAAGAATAGGAGACAAGCAGTAAGACAACACTGGAAGGGAAATTCCAACTCTGTGACCCTGAGCCTCACCCTTCGTGTTAGCAGAGCAAAAATGATGAAATCACATTGAAATGAAGAAGAAAAAAAAAAGAAGAAGCAAACAAAAAGATTTGTTGAGTCACACAACAGTGTTCACATCAAGACACTTTGTTAGCAACTGCGCTAAGAGAGTAGCTGCAACACATTCTGGCTTGGCTCTTTCTTTAACAAGATTGATTTGCATTCACACATGGAAATCTGGTCTACAATAAGGTACTCCTGCCCCTCTCTTCTTTCATTGTTTCTGTCATGTATCTTGGCTAGAAAACCTGCTCGCATTAAAAAAACCCACCACGTGAACCTGGGGCAGACCATGCCTCATCCCACACGTGTTTTCTTGTGCACTGCTGCGGGAGCAGCAGTGAAGCTCTGCCTGGCCCTACCCAGCCCTTGCACCACTGTCCTCTGCCAGCCGTGGGTTTCGCAACGCCTGCAGGAAACATCTTGCGTTGGCCTTGATTTATGCAGAAATGTTAGCTAATCTCTTTTATGTAATCACTGATAGCTGTTTCTAAAGGCTAAGTCCCCAAAATGGAAGGAATGAATTAAAAGAGACAGATGTGGTTTGGCTGACTCCTTGTTCTGATTACAGCTTCAGAAATAACCTATTTAGCTTGTGCTGATTTATGCAGGGGTTCTAACTCATTGCACACCCACCCAGACGGGAACATACGGGTTATTTTCTGTTCAGCAGAGTTTCAGAGTCTGATTTTACTCACATCAAAGTCACTGGAATCACTCCAGCTTTATTCTGCTGAAATGACATCAAAGCCTGGTCAAAAGTCACACAGGACCAGGTTTTCATTTACCCTGAATCCCCTTGCTTGGCACTGTGGCTGGCTCCGGAGCTGTCGGTGTGCCCTTCCAACCAGAGAGTGCTGCCCTTGCTCATCCACAATGCCTGGGGAAGGAAAAACGCCTGAAGCGATTTCTATAGCACCTCCAGTTTGATGCTCCACGGAGGGCAGGTTAAAAGCCAACCTGGAGCTGGGTGACCCATTGGACTGCCGTGATTAAAGACTTGCACCAGCCTGCACGCAGAACAGCATCCGCAGGAGTGTTGCTGGCAGCCTGTTTGGATGCTCTGGTGCAAATGTGTATCTGGAGGTGAGAACAGACCTGGCGAGAGCCAGCAAATTGCGCTGGGAGGATGGAAGCCTTCACACCCTTCCTGCCTAGGAATGAAAGTGCCTCTCATACAAGGGCTGCCCAGCTCACGCACACATCACCTGCCTTTGATGAAAGACCTTCCTCTCTGCTTTTCCCCCTGGGAATATTACTGAAAAGGACTGCTTTTAGGTTTCTTTCCTCCACCACAGAAGCCAAAAGCTCCCCTGTCGTTTCTGACTTCAGGGGTAGCTGGAGCAGTCCCATGGGCCTAATAGAGTATTTTCCCACTTTATATAAACTGAGCATTGGCTCTGTAAAAAGGGAAAGATTTACACTTGGCAAACATTTCCAAGGAGAGAATATTTCTCTGATACTGCTGACTTGTGGCTTGTGAATACAAACCTCACACAGCTGGTACCTCCACTAATGATCCCATTACAATATGTATGGAGCTGATACCCTGTGATATCTCACTGAGGTATTCATCCATGTCGGAAAGGATTTGTCCATAAAAACATCTCCTTTCATACCATCATAGGATGCTGCATTCACTGCTGCCTTCTCTATAATCTGATGCTGCCTAATCCCACTCAGTGACATCAATCACAAGGGGAAAACAAGACAATTAACTGACAATTAATTAAATTATAAACTGTAAGGAAGAACAGAATATTTGTAAACCTTAATAGCCTTATTAACATGCACATTACAAGCTAGCTGTGCAATCTTATGGCTATGGATGACTCTATGTACACCTGACGTCACAAGGGCCTCAATCCCGAGGTACCAGATTTCAACTAAAAGGAGCTCACCCAGCCAGCACTGCCCAGTGCAGGGCAGCTGCTTTGCACATTCCCATGGCAAACAGGAGCAAAAGGGCACGAGCACATGTGCCCCATGCTGTATCATGCTGCACAACTCCTGCACTGACTGCCAGGAAGGGAGAGCCCAGCAGTCGTGTGCGTGATCCCCTGAGAACAACCTTCAAATGAAAACCTCACAGTATTTCCTCTCCATCAACTATTTCTGTAACATTTTTGTCTTGGAAAATAAATCTAACATTCACATAACCTCTGACATTTTCTGAATCCATTTGTTCCAAAAGAAGTACCTTGTTAAGTGAAGTGAGAGAACGATCCACTAATGCATGGAAATCAAGAGTGCAGATGACAGGTTGAGCTGCAGAGATCAGTTCTGTCTCCAAAAGCAGGTAGCACCCAACGAGGTTCTGCCATCCTCTGTCCTCCAAATCAGCAGCATCCCAAACCTCAGCTGTGTTAACCCTGGTTCCAGTCCAGTGTTATTTCTGTAACATGTGAACTGGGATGACATGCACCAAGCCCGTGCATTTGTTTGTGGAGCACGGACTGCTGACCGATAGCCAAGTGCTAATAAAAGTAGCATTCTCCCTCCTGTGCCATTCTGCACTTGTATTGGAGGCAGGCTGGACCTCTAGGCATATGGTGCTTGCTGCAAGCAGCCCAGGTCATAAACCATCAGCAAATTACGATTTTCATTCTTAATTTTGATTGAGCTGTGTTGCCACATTGTTTTCTCCCCCAGTTTGGCTTTATGTTTAGCCAGGGATTCTGTCCTCAGTTTGTTTTTTGAGCAAGGCCAGTAGTGAATGCTGCCTGTGCACTGTCACACTTGTCAACACGGAAGGGTGCACGAGGCAGTCAGATGGGACCGAAGCCGGGAAGTTTCTTCCTCAGCTCGAAAGGTAGAGCAGGGAGCCAAGACATTCCCTGCCTGCTCTGGGAGCTGCAGCTCTGCTGGAGGGCTGCAATTTGACACCTGCTGGTGCTGGGATCACCCACGTCCTGCAAGCAGCCTGCAGCATTTGGTGTACAGTTAACATCCCAGCAAAAATAACTGACCAGATTGGTCACATTGGTGCTTTAAAAATAGCCCGCGGTGCAGCACCAAGGAAGCACGATGACTGTGGGCCAGACCCAGAATCTCCAACCCCCTGCTCACGTCTGGGGTGATTCTGAGCTCAGCAGAGTCATGCTGGGCTGGTGCTGAGGCCAACAGGATGAGAACCTGGCCCTAAGCGCCCAGCCTCCTGCTGCACCCCATGCTGTAACCACCCGTGCTGTTGACACGTTCCATTTGCCACTCATTTGTGGGACTAATTACACATTCACATTTGTCTGCACTTGCTCGGCTCCTAGCAACTGCAGTCACAGTCCTAATTAAAATAATAGACTAAGATTGGTAACATTACTGATTTAACAGGAAATTAGAAGAGTTACGTTCACAGAGCTTAGGTAATTGACACCAACAGCACTTTTCTTGTAATGTGCATTCTGTGATTGATTTTGTTCCCTAGTCAGACCTAAAAGCAGCTTGGGAGCACATCCCACCATCAGATTACAGCACGGAGGAATTAAATGACTATTACACCACAGCCTCTTCTTGAGCTGGCAGCTGTGGGCTCAAGCATGGCTTTGAGCTTCCAAACCAAACATTAGACCTAAAATTATAAGCCTAATATAAAACAAAACATGTTCAGCACAGCGATTTCAGTTCCCCTTTTAAGAGCTTAACCGCAACCCACTCAGCTTACCATACTCCTTCCTGGGAGCGCAGCTCGTGTGGTTTTGGTTGGCTCAGACACTGACTCCATCAAAGCAGGGCATGGCCTAAACTTACCAAAAGTTCCCCAAGGCAGACAGAAAGGCTCCATGTGTGCACTGCTGGCTATGGCAACACAATGTGTAATGCAGTGTGAGCTGCTCTTGTCCAGTACAAAACATCACTGTTGCAAGGAGATGCGGTGCTTTATCAGGTACTCCCTATGGCAACGTGAAGGGAAAGCAAACCACGTTTGGTGAGTACCACCAGGCTCACTCAGTGGCATTCAGTGTAACAGCACATACAGTGCTGACTTGCAGCTTGTGTATACCCAGGCACATCACTCACAGCTGTGTATCTGTAGATTGAGACACCATCTTTCAAAGTGCACACAGATGCTGTCTGCTTCTGAAGAAATGCACAGTCTGTAAATTATTGTGAAACCTGTATGAAATGCCAAAATTGCATCAACTGGGAAGCATATTAGTTACTTAATAGTCATATGCTCCCACGGGCTCCTTTCTATTTGCGGACTTAGAAATGTGCTGGGAAGAACAAAGTACACGTGGTCTGAACTTTCTTATCTGATATTAATCCCAGCACAACAGGGCTATAAAATGTTTCCATGAACATATATGTCTTCTACAGAGAGCCTCGTGGAACAGCGCTGCCAAGAGCGCTGCACTGTAGGAAATACCCATCCACGGTTTACAAATCCTATCCATCTCAGCACTCTCAGGCCCAGGAGAACTACTGCAAATGCTGCTTTTGCAGCTTGCATAGATAATCGTTGACAGAAGTCTTCCTTTCTTTCTGCTGCAACTGTATCATTGCGCCTGCCTTGTTCCAATGTCCTGTTGGTCAGGGACATCAGGGCTGAGCCACAAATCTGCCATTTCTCCCTGTGCTCTGTTCTGTGGTAGGTGACAGCCTGGGCTCTAAGCACTCCATGCATACACTGAAATGAATACTGGGGTTTTTGCTCCTCAGTGCTTCCATATCCCACAGTTTGAACCTGTCTGCAGATAGCTGTGCTGAATGCTCACACTGGATGCCTGCTGATCACAATGGCAGCACCACACTCACCTAGAAATGAATCACACTATCGTTAGGGTTGGGAAACACCTCTGAGATCATCAAGTCCAAACCCAACCCATCCAGACATACCGCTGCCCACATCCCTCACTGCCACATCTCCACGTTTCTTTAACACTCCCAGGGACATCGGCTCCACCAGATCCCTGGGCAACCCATGCCAATGAATCAACACTCATTCCGACATTAAACGTTTCCTAATATCCAACCTGAACCCATCTGGCACAACTTAAAGCAGTTCCCTCTCATCCTATGGCTGTTACCTGGGAGCAGAGGCCAGCTCCCACCTCGTTACAGCCTTTGAGGGAGCAGCAAGGAGCAACGAGGCCTCTCCGCCTCCTGCCCTTCTGCAGGCCGAATGGCCCTCTGAGGGCGGAGGGGCCTTGCGCCCTCAGCCAGCGGCGGGGCCACGCGGGCAGAACGGGGCAGAACGGGGCAGCGCGCCCGGCGCGGCCTGGAGGCGAGGAGAGCGCGGTGGCACCCAGAGCACCGCGACCGCCCGGTGCCAGCGGGCCCAGCCTCGGCGCGGCCACCTCACAGCCGGGCCGCTCCCGGCCGCCATTTCGCGGCGCCTCCCGCCGGGGCCGGACTGAGGGGGAGCGGCCCCGCCCCCACACCCCGCCTCCTCCCATCCCCCCCTCTGGCGGCCGCCGCGCGCCCTTCCCCCGCTCAGCCGCTCGCGCCCATTTCCGCCTGGCCGGGCGCCGCGCGGCGCGGCCTCCCCGCCCCCTCCCTGGTGCTCAGTCATTCAGACTTGGAAAGTCAATAACACGGTGACGTCACCCGCGGCGCGCGGGCATTGCCCGGCTGCTGCCGGCGGTACCGCCGCTCTAGAAGAGCCGCGCAGCTCGCGGCGCGCTGCCGCCAGCTCCGAAGAGAGGCGCAAGCCAAAAAAAAAAGGAGGGGGCGGGGCCGGCTCTCCCGCATGGCGGTGAGGGGAGGCTGCTGGTGTGGGAGCAGGGGCTGCGGCTGAGCGCTTCCGACGGCGCCACGTGCCCCCCACTGCCCTAACGGGAGCGTCTCAAAATCTGCACGCCGAGTGCTTCATTTTCCCTAAAAACACAGAGCCCACCATGGCCTCGTGGGGCTGTGCCACCCCGGATGGGCAATGTTAGACATACAGAGCGTCCTCTTCATAATTCATGGCTTGCTCGTGGAAAAAATCATCGTCATTGCTGGGTGCGATGTGTCGGGCATCTATAATTCATGGCACGGAGGTCACGTGCAGCTCTGCAGAGTGGGTGGGAATAATTAGTCTGCCAGCAGAGAAACAAAGGCCATCAAGCCGAAGGGACGGTCTGTGAGGGCTGGATCCCCGCTCCAGGCCCCTTCCCCTTCTGAGGGTTGCTTTCACCCTCGTGGAGCCGACCGGTGACTCCATGAGCTCCTCCCAACAGCTCAACCATCCCGTCTGTATTAAAAGTGGTGCAGTGAGATCTTGGAAGGCGCTCCCAGCCCAGGAGAGCGCAACTGCGCTGCTTCTGAAGTGGGTGCTGTGAGGAAAAGGAAAACTTCACCCTTCTGAGAGTTTGGCTTAAAGGAAAATAAATGGTACCAGGACCGTCACACAGAGCCACGTGCGGCAATTAAATCATTTTAGTCTCTGAGCCACAGGGCAGAGAGCAGCTTGGAGATCCAGAGGAAGGCCAGGCCGTGGCCAGCAAGCTGGAATGGCACTGCAGGCACTGCAGGCACTGCAGGCTGAAGGCACTCTGTGTTTTGTTTGCTCGTTTGTGATTTCCTCAAAAATATAATTGATTTTCTTTTGTTGCTTGTTTGTGTATTTGGCTGTTTGCATTCTTTGGATTCCATTTCTCTTGCAGCATGGCCTTAATTTGCGTCTCGAGGATCCATGTTTATTTATGCATTTATTTTGTTCTTTCCTTTTTTCCTTTTTTTCTTTTTTTTAATTGGAGTTGCTGCTAGGCTGCTGGCCCTGCAGAAGGAGCGGGGCCATGCTGAGGGGTCAGGAGGCACAGCTCCTCATTCGCAGCCTGAGCTGCAGCCTCTCCTTGCAGCAGCACCAGCTCTGCTGCACGGTGCCCATAGGCTCGACCCAGGGCTAGCAGTGACCTGCACGGAATTAGGGAACCCTGCTTGTGGCTTTGGTGATCTAACCCAAGGGTTTGGGCAGTGAGAAACTTGGAGATACCCTCTTGTGACCCATATAACTCCTCACCCAGTGGGGCCAGCTTTTTGGAATGCATGCATCCGACATTAACTCCAAATGTTGTATAGATCCTTAGGGGAAAATAAGCAGAAGCTGGGATTTGTCAGGTTCTCCAGCTTCTGGGACTCACAACCTGCTAATCACTCTGTTGTGTCCCCAGCAGGACCCACCATGGCACTTTTCTCTCTTACAAAACCTGCATGTGCAGATGGGTTGAAGCAGAGGACTGTGTCACAAACATGTTTTTGTTTTTTTGCCTAGGGTTCATCAAACATAACAGAAGAGACAAGACACCTTAAAAAACATCACTTAAATTTTCATAATCCCTTTAAAAAAAAAAAAAAAAGGAAATAGGCAGGAGAAAGCCAATCTGTGTATAAATTCCCAGCAAATGGCAGGGTGCTCACTCTGCTGCACTGTGCAGTATGCAACACGTTGCAATCTGGCAGTCCTGCTCTGAAATGTAACCATGGCTGAGCCCCCTCTTTGCCCTGTGTCAGACTGCAAGGTCATCCTGGCCAAACCCAGGACTGGGCCTGAGGGAACTCACTGAAGCACAATAAAATGGCCCAGGCATCTCAGTTCCTTCTGGAATCAGACAAAAAGCTCTGAGCATCTCACCCTCCTTGTTCCCATTCCCTGCCTGCTCCGGCCTCGTACCCAACCCTCTTGGTTTAACCTTGTGTTCAAGGTGTGCTGAAATCAAAACAGTGATGAGAGCAGCAGGGATTTTCAGCTTGGGGCTGAGCTGGAAGCTGCTCTCCCCGGCTTTGCAGCACTTGCTATTTTTAGCTGCATGTCAGAGAGCTGGTGCAGCACGTGGTGAGATGTTATGACTCTTAAAATCACTGTAAGAATATTCCAGGGAACTGTACCAATTTATCAAAAGGGAGTTTGTTGCATGAGATAACTCCGTGACCTTTGGTGCCGTATTGCATGTATGGGTCACTGGCTATTAGCAGTGCTGCAGTTTCTTTAGCATTAAGCTGATGATTACAGAAAAGAAAGCAGCTTTTGATATGGTAAGGGCACACCTGAGAGAGGATGTTTACTTGCAGAGCAGAGGGGGAGGGGCAGCCTTTAAGATGTTTTTTGCAGCTCTTTTTTTGTCATCCTGAAAATAAGGACCTATCTCGCTTCCCCCAAGAGAGTACAGAGCTCTGCAGCTGGGAACAGAGCCCTGGTATGGGAGGGGGAGGTGAGAGGAGGCCCCTGAGCAGCCATGAGGCCAAGATTCTGTGTTACACAGCACACGGAGGCTGCACGATGACCTACCTCTCCTTTATGTCCCTTAATATTAACCAAAAGGATGGCTCTCAAGCATCCCAGCCCAGTACCATGCCACCCTCCTGCCTTTGCAAACTTTGTTTCTGATTTACAATCACATAAGCAAAACGAATATCAGTTTCCAGACAGTCTGGAGCTAACCAGAGGGGAAAAAGAAGAGGCCATCTTCCAAAAATGGCCTGGGTTTATCTCAGCGTGCTTTCAGAAGCGCCTATTTTGGAGCTCGGGTGTTAGGCTAGCTCTACATACAACTGTCTCCACAGCTTTGTTGATAAACACTGAGCTCCTGGCATCCCGCCTGGCATGGAGTTTTGTGAGGTTTCCTTGATGCAAAGCTCCTCAGCTTATCCTGTGTAATATCCAGGTTTCTGGGACTGCTCCCTGCAGGAACTCCCTTTGCTCCTGCTCTGGTCTTGTTCACGCCGCTTCAGTTCTTCAGTCCTCTGCTCGCTATCGCTTTCTTTCTAACCTCAGCTATATTCTTCACATGCTCTGGTCACAGGAAAGTTAAATCCTCATGATTTGCTAATGGCCATGCAGCTAATCAGCCATCTCCAGCTGTGTTTGTCACCTGGTTTAGGTGCATGTCCTGGTCCCAGTGGGAAGGGGGTGGTGGCTGGGTTCTGGGCTGCTCCCCCTGTTCGTGATGGCCCTGTTCTGCCAGCAGCAGGGCTGGAGCAGGTCTGGCTGTGCCGGTAAACATTTGGAAGATGGAAAATAAAGCCATCCATCTCTGTAAGAAATGCTGCCCTCAAGAGAAATTTCTGATCATCGGCAAGGCTAAGTGCACAGGCACCAGCGAATCCACCACCAGCATCGATTAGTCCATTATAAATCGCTCGCTCGCTTTTTTACATTTGCTTCTGTGCAGAAATGAAACACCAGCCGCTGAAAATAACAACTGATACATGACTGAAAACCTGACTCGCACATGAAAACACTGGATTTTCCACAGGGGCTTTCCCACTGTTTAAGCTCCTTTGAACTTTAAGATACAAGCTCCATCAAGATCATAGCAACGTGCTGCCTTAGCGCTGGGTTTTTTCACTGTGCCGAATGGAAGATGCAGCTCAGAGGCTGATGGAGAAGAGTGATCTCCATGTTAGCAATCAGTCCTGCAGCGACATTGCTGCTTAATGTCAGACGGGGATGTAGCTGGGGGAATCAGGGACTTTCCAAATTGTAAAATGGGGAAAAGAAACCAGTTAGCTGTGTCAGACTGCTCTCTGATACTTGCACGTCAAGCGGTGGCCTCCTCAGTGCTGCTGAAGTCATTGGTGGCCTCCTTGCTCTGGGCCATAATTTGGTCCATTAGCACTTTTTCTTTTCCTACACTCTGAGCTGAAGTAACTGAAAGGAAAAAGGTCGCATAGAGAGGAGGAAAACAACCCCATGGAAAAAGAAAGTAAGTGAAAAAAATGATAAATTTTTCCTCTCTCCCTACGGCACAGTCAAGAAAAGCCATCACCATTTTGCACAGACACCAGTACAACCTCATGTTTCCTACAAAACACTGTTCCCCGAGTTCAATTTCCACATATCAGGTTTTGCCTATGAATACTCATGAGACACAAATCAGTCCCTTTAATCCGTGATTAGTATGTCACCCCACGCTCAGCAGTTGCATCATGATTTGGTGTTATTGTTGGATGGATGCTGTGCTATTTAATTGTTTTTTGTTTAGTGATCTGTTCGCTCTGTTAATATTTAATTCTCTTTTTCCATCCTTCTTTCTACCCCCAAAAGGCCTGAAGAATAGGAGAGCATCTTTCATTTTCTCAGTGCTATTGTAAGAAAACACCTATTCATAATGTACTGGAGGTGATAATGATGATATACAGCCATAAAGCTGGAATTTTTAAGTGCTTGCCACTGCTGCTTTATAGCTGAGGGGAAGGAAAAAAAAAAAAAAAAAAGACCTGATTTGAAATAAAGCAGGTTAGTGTGCTTTATTTGCCTTTTCCAATGGTTCGGATAATGAACAAATTGTCATCTTTGCATATCCTCTGTCAGGCTCTGAGCTGAGTGCTGCACACAAGCCTGAATGACAGTAAACAACGCGCTGCCTGGTGCTTTGCATGCTGCACAGGGGTGAATTCATGAGAACAAATTAGACCTTTGATTGATCCTTTAAACAAAAAGAAAGGAAAACAGTAACAGTAATTTATACGAGCTTTCGTTGCATTGCATTTTTTATAGTGATCAATATCCCAGGCATTGTAAACAGCAGCTTTACATAATAAATAGCTGCATTATGCAATGCTAGTTAAATTTAGAAATGGTTATTTTATTACCTCCAGCACACATAAAAGGGAGAGTGATGGAGCTGGAGCCTGGGAGCCGTCTGAGCACCCCGAGAGCAGCTGGGGTAACCCCGCACTGCAAGGCAGCGTGCTCAAAGCCGGCGTCTCCACACAATAAAGATGGGAGATTTATGGCGAAGGAACGAAATGTGCTACTTTTGTTCTCCCTGGTGTCCCTATAAAGCTTTTGTCTGACAGGCTGGTTGGGCTCTGGTTAGCTACAGGCTCTTCTGTGCAGCTCCCGGCTGCTCTGAGACCGGTTGTGTGCAGGCTGGAGATCAATTATCTTCCTGCTAGAGATAAACAGGGCTTTCCTTTTTCCTCTCCACTAGCTCTTGCTATTATTCTGGAGCAGAGGAGCCCTTTCTTTTCCTTCCCAGCCACATACACCGATGGGATACTGCAGGGTAGGGATGGAAGAATTCAAATTTGTTACATTAATCTTAATATCTTGATCCTCTTGCAGCCCGCTGCTGCTAACTTAGCATTTAGCATGCTGCCCATTTACAATGAGCTGGAAGGATGAGCTCTTTTGTTATAAATAATTAGGAGACATCTCAATTCAATAAACACGCTGAAACGAGAGCCTCTGAAAATGTGGGTTTGGAAAAATAAAGATGAAGAAGTGAAGTTCCATTGTGAAATCTTCAGCTGAGCAGAGCACTGTTTGTATGTTTCTTAACAGACGGGCAGCTCCAGACTGGGAAGGAAGGGGCTCCAGTGCGGACACGAGAGCTTCAGAACTGCTCTGCTGGTGCCGATCAGCTCCCTTCTCCTGGGGCTGAGGCACAGAGCAAGGCTGGGGCCAATCTGGTGGAATTTGGGGTTGTGTGCTCCTATGGCACCACAGCTGCAGAGTTTCTGGATTAAAAGTTCATCTAAAGTGCCATCACACTCCAGTAAAATGCACATGTAGGTCATAATTGTACAAGGTGAGCCAGAAGGTTCTTAACGGACTGAACCAAAATCCTGATTTGGAAGAGCATCCGGCTTTTCAGGAATCTAGATTTACACTGATGCCAAGAATGTCTCTAATTTTTACCCAGATTTGATTTTTCTCCATCACTGTTCACAGTAGAAAAAAGAATCCTGCCCAGCATCTGTTGTGCACAGGAGCTTTCAAACTATGGAGGCTCCACAGAAATCATTAAAGATTATTTAGCTGAGCTGTGAGAGGTGAAGAGTTAAAGCTAAATCCCATTTGAATGTAAACTTTGGAAAAGCAGTGCATTTTCTCAAAGGCTGGCTGCTCATGATTTACAAGGATGTTCCCAGTCCTGATTTCAATTAAAGAGAAATCCTTGGGCATTTCTGCAGTCTGGCATTGTTCTTTAGTCCACATTGTTATATATTGAGCAATAAACAAAACAAAGACTGTATTTTGCAACAAGCTACATACATCCTGTGCAATCTTGGTAAAATCAATAGGTCAAAGTCTGGCCTTGAATCATCCCAGTATCTGCTGTCAATAATTCCCCCTACTGCTGTGGAATTTACATCTATGCAAGTAAAAATGGAACAAGGAGACACAACCTATCAGTATACTCCCTTAAATAGGAAAAAAATACTGTAGACTCCTCTATATGGAGGGAGAAAAAAACAAATAGGTACTGGCACTGTAAAGTCTGAATTATTTATCTTGAAAGAGCACGCGGAGCGGAGCTTTGGGCATTTTTCCTTTGCTTTCTGCTCGTTGCTGTGGGACATCACCCACAGCACAGTGGTCTCTGAGTGGTGATGGTGCGGTCCTACCTCGAGAGGGAGAGGAGGCAGAGGGTGGTGCTGAAGGCAGCTCGACAGTGGCTCTGATTTCCCAGTGGGAACGTGGTGACACAGCGGCCACATCCTCACAGCCTGTCCTTCCTGCCCGAGGGCTGCGTCTGAGCCTCAAGCGGCTGCTCAGCACGTTGCTGGGGTGATAAATTACTCAGGTTGGAGACATTTTAATGTCTCCCTCTATTCCTGCCATGATAGAGCCTTGTTTTTAAATAGATCAGATTCTCATCCCCATTTAATAAATCAGGAGGTAATCCCAGCAGTCACTCGCATCTGTGAAGCCAATGGAAATGTGTTTGCAGGAGATCGCAGTCACAGAAAATACTCACAGCACTCAGAAAGCAAACCAGTGCTCTGGAGCCCTAAATACCTCAAGAGCCTCCAGCACAGGCTCCTCAGCTCTCGTCTTTGCTGCAGTGTGCACAGGGCTGTGTGCGCCCTTCCATCCCCGTGTGCTTCTTCCCCAGCCTTCATTTGTATGCACACACTTTGTAATCACTCATTCTGGCCATAAAACCTACAGGATTTTAAATTGAACTGAAGTCCCAAATGCTTTAAAAGAATTTATGTTGCATAATTGTACTGGTTTGCCTGAAAACAAACAATGATGTATGGCTAAAATACTCTCTCGGGGAGATGACTCAGATCTTTCCTTGTGGCTTAGACCTTGCTTGGCTGCTGATGGTGCAAACTGTAATCTCTCCCCTGGATGCAGGGCGAGGGAAGACAAGCAGAAGAGTAATGTGTGAAGCAGGGGGCAGAGATGAGAAAACACGAGTTGTTTGGAGCCTGGGGAGGCACTCAGTGCTTTCATTTGTTCATTCAAAAAGCAGTGCTGGAGATTATGGAGAAGAAAACCAAACCCATCAGCATTACGCTGTTGGAGGAGGAATGGAGCTGCTGTCCAGCTGGCATGGCAGCTGTGCCTGAAGCATCCTACCATGGGCATCCCTTGTGCCACCACATCGCCGTGTGTGGGCTCTGCTGCCAGTGTTGTCACTTCAAACACCTTTCTGTCCTTGTTTTTCTATAACTATGGTTTACATCACACCCAACCAAATAGTTCAGCCCCTGTATAAAAGCCATAACCGGTTGTTATGAAGACTCAGCGACCTCTTCCCCTTCCTCTGGTTTGACACGGGCAGAAAGAGTGCTCATAAACTCCAAAACACCACCTAATTCTTGGTAATTAAGTTAATATTTTAACCAAGCTTCATAAAGACCTGTGAAATCTTAACCCCGTGGATGTGACACTCAACATGTGAGTATATTTCCTACAGCCCAACAGTTGGCTGTCAGGAATGGAAGCCTGAAATTGGTGTAGGAAAGATGGGAGACGTGTAACTGAATGTGATTCTGTAGATCTGTGTTTGCTTGGTACTTGCATACAGCTTTGGTTTGCAGAGGTGGCTCTGCAGATCTGGGGATTCTGCTGATTTCCACAGTTTGCACATTTGGGGATTTCCATTCTGTGTGTGCACTGGTGCAGCTGGTGCTGCCTGTGGGCAGGTTTGGGGGGTGCTCCATTCCTGCTGCTCCATTCAGGCACTGTAGCAGGGCAGAAGGCATCAAAGTGCCTGCTGCTACGTGCTAGAGCTGCAAATGTAACCCAATGCCCTCTGACTCACGTGCCCCACAAGCTCTCCACACCCTTCCTTTTTCTAAGACCAAAATAATAGCAATGAAGTTACCGTTACGGCGCATCCTCAAGTAGCAAATCTGCCTTCCTTTCCAAGCAGAGCCGAACAGAGCAGTATAATGTCATCAGACTGCAAAGAAAGAGCATTAAAAAATAGTAAAAATAAAATAATAAAGCAAACAGCAAAGCATAAAATAAGGGTTTTTTTTCTGAAAGCAGTGCCAAGCGTCATCAAGGAACACATCAATTCATAACAGCTGTGGAGAGTTATTTCTGTCCCAGCCTTCAGTAGATTAATTGGGGGGAGCATGTAGAAGTTAACAGATCTGTGTCCAGCAAGGTTAACTGTGAGGTTAGCAGATCACGACACAAAGAAATCAGCCGGTGTTTTTCCCTCTCGCTATGAATAGCCTCATTGCATTTCTGCTGCCAGAAGGGCAGTCAGCTTTTCTCAGTTTGTGGTCTGCCACCAGGGAAGGAGCTACCTATGAAAAGCAGAGTTCTTTACAAACACCCATTCTGCCTTCTCCATTCAATGCCTACGTAAGTCTTGTGTTGAAGGGGGTGGCTGCTAGTATCACAACCACCTCAGACCATGTTTGGCAAGAGACAATTTTTTCTGTAAATTCAATGACTTTTTTTTTTTTTAAGATGGTAAAAAAAGAAAAGCAAAAACAAAACAAAGCAAAACAAAAAAAACAAAACTGTGTTCAGTTTTGGCCCCATCATTACAAGAAAGACAATGAGATGCTAGAGCATGTCCAGAGACAGGCAACAAAGCTGTGAGGAGTCTGGAGCACAAGTCTTGTGGGGAGCGGTGGAGGGAACTGGAGTGGTTCAGTCTGGAGAAGAGGAGGCTCAGAGGAGACCTTATTGCTCTCTAGAACTCCCTGAAAGGAGGTTTTGGTGAGGTGGAGGTTGGCCTCTTCTCCTGCATAACTAGCAATAGGATGAGAGGGAATGGACTCAGGTTGCACCAGGGATGGTTCAGGTTGGATATTAGGAATACGTTCTTCTCTGAAAGACTGATTAGGTGCTGGAACGACTGCCCAGGGAGGTGGTTGGGTCACTGTCCCTGGATATGTAGAAACGTTTAGGTGTTGCACTAGGGGACATGGTTTAGGGGGAAATATTGGTGGTAGATGGACAGTTGGATGGTTGGACTAGATGATCTTGAAGGTCTTTTCCAACCTTGGTGATTCTGTGATTCAGATAATTTCCTAATATCTTTTAAAGCAGCAATTCTTGCAAAAATGCATATGGTTTTTGCTGCCACCCTGACCCATCTCCTGTTCCAAAATGATTTGACTGGCATTGCTCCAATGGCAGCGGGAGGATATGGTGAGTTTCCAGAGGACTGAAAAAGGGGGAAAAAAGAAGTGCGATGCAGAGTTGCACATGGCCTCACAGGAATGGGGTGACAGAGAAGAATATCCTGATCCCCAGTGCAGTGGATGTCCTGTCCTGGGGGCTGCAGCCAGGTCGTGCTGGCTAATTTTGACATACATCATGAGAAATTGTTTCATTTCCTGCCTGTACAAGTGTAACTCACAGAGGCGTATTGGCAATGGTGATTTAGAAGCCAAATTAAAAACATTCCAGCTCAGCTTTAGACAGATCGATCTGGAGCAGAGCTAATGATATACTTTCATAATGTGCTTTGAGAAACGCTGCTTAAGATACCCGAATAAGTGCTAAGTACTATTAATAGTGCTGAGGGGAGAAGTTCAAAACACTTTTCCAGAGAAATGCATACTTCCATCAAACTGCTTTCAAAACTATGCATGTTTCCTAAAGGGTAAGCAAGTTGAAAGGAAGAAAGGAAGAAAACACTGTGAAATATATATTTTTTTCCATTCTGGAATGGCTTTCCAGTTTCTTTCTTATCTATTATAATAGAAAATAAAGGAGTTTTAATAAAAACGAAATGCTTTGATGTATCCAGAGCCTTCTTTGGCTTGGAAGAGTATTTCATAAATTTTATTCTGCATCAAGATGAAGCCAGACCTTCAGGTCTCAGGCTCTGCAGTGCAAGGTTCACTGCACCACAGGGAAGAGAGGAGATGCTCCCAGCCCTGTATGCACAAGTCTAGCCCAAACTGCCTTGTGGTTGCTGCAAGGAATATGAAGACTAATTCATGAACTCAAAATAACGCTGTTCCCTTCTCCCCAGCTATATATAAACTGCCAGGAGAATTCATGTTGCAGCCTGCTACAGCAGGGTCTTGGTCTTCTGAGTGGGAAAAGGAAGGAAAAGAAAGGGAAAGGAAGGAGGAATGGAAAGGAAGGAGCAGTGGTTCAGGGCCTCTGGCCTAAGAAGGACCTTCGAAAACAGCTTCCTCAGATATTACCTCGAGTGTATTCTCTGGGTATTCCTGCCAATGAGCTGTTGTAAGGATATTTGTGGAAAATAAACTCTGGAGAGCCCTGAGCCGAGACAAGCAGATTAATATAACACAAGCAAATATTTGTGGGAAAGTTTGTGTTTGTTTGCACTATCCACCCAACACTATCACACAGCATTTTCCATGAGTACATAACTTCACTGAGACACCTTCTGATCAGCAAGATAAATCAATTACTGTGCACTCATTTTCATGTTTTGCAGCTATGAGGCAATAGCAGAAATGCTGTCATTTCCTCTGAGAAGAATCTCGTTTTGGCTCTGAACTTCACTTGAAGGGTTAACATCTCTACAGCCATGACCTCAAAACCACAAATAGAAAGAAAAATAACATAAGATAGATGAGCACAAAGTTCTGGAAGCACTAAAGGGTGAAAAACAGCATGCTTCAGTACATTTTGCAGCCACCCTCTTGAGTTAAGAACAAAGGAGATAGTCATAGAACTGCACTCTGGAGCCCATAGGGATGCACCGGGTTAATCTCCAGCATGCAGCTGGATGCAGGATCATCATACAGTCATACAATCATCTGAGTAGGAAGGGACCTTTAAAGGTCATCTAGTCCAACTCCCCTGCAATGAACAGGGATATCTACAGCTCAGTCAGGTTGATGGTGCTAGAGTACTGCAACTACCTGCGTCATAGAAGCTGGTCCTGACTGCTGGCTGAGCCTCCTGGGTTGTCATGACTATTTCTTTTTTCCATGTGCAAGTGGATGGGCCTTGAAGCTCATTGGCTTTTTTTTTTTTTCCACTGAAAATCACCTGATGAGAGAAGATATTTCCATGACGTAAACACATTTGGTTTGTGAAAAAAATCTGCATGCATATCTCTGACCCTTTTGGTAGCATCCCTGCACGTGGCTGTGCCGAAATCAAAGGGCAGAAGAAACCAAAATGAGATCAGCATCTTCTTGAGTGGAAAATGCCACGCAAATACTTCTGCTGTTTCTTCAAGTCAGAAAAGAAAAGGGGAAAACTGAAGCAGTCACGAAATCCAGACCTGAGCCACCATCTTTGGTAAAGTTATCCCAGCACGGCAATCCCTAGGGTTACCTAAAGGCCTTTGTGTTGTTGATTTGAGCAGCTCAGGTGTAGAGCTGAGATTGACAGAGTGAGATGCTGCCTTTGGGTGTAGCACTGAATGGAAGAACAGAGAATTACCTCAGATTTTCCTTTCACAAAATCAGAAAGTCACAGAATGGAGGAATTGGTTGGGGTCAACAGGGACCCTTGGGGGTCATCTGGTCCAACTCTTGCTGTGTCAGGACCACCAAGAGCAGCTCAGTGGCACACAGAGCCTGAAGGTTCAGAAAGCTCTCAAATGGAAGTAATCAGAGTTAAATATGGGAGGTGGGAAGGGAGGGGTGCAAATCCCAAAAGTTAGAGAGGAGTGGAAGACATCAGCCCTGCTCTGTTCCTGAGAGTCAGCAGGCACATATGCTACGCATCATAGATGCTTGATTTAACTCATCTGTAGAGTGGCCACTGAATCAGTGATGAAACGGTGTTGCAAATAACTATTTTAAGTACCTGGGTACGTGTGTGCTCTGAAATTATTTTGCTGCGGATCATCATTGTACGACTGGAAATGGGACACGAAGCAAAGCATCAGACTGGAAGGAGCTGAGCATCACGGCGAGCTTCGTTAACTCCAGTTTCAAGATAACACCTTCGTTAATGAAGAATGACACTGTGAATGATCTCTGCAGATGTCCCCAAATTACAAGGAGCTCTGAGTAACACGAGTATGGCTTTAAAAAATTTCTTAGGGAAAAAACAAACGCCGGCCTGGCAGCCCAAAATTCTGTCTTCTCGCCCGTCAGCATATGGCGTGTTACATTAGCAAGGCAGCGCGCCCTGCTCGTGGCTGATGGGGCTTGTGGTATCCGGTTGCAATCAGGTGAAAGCGAGGGGAGATGCAAAAATAGCTCACAGCCCACAGTCCCACCCACAGGAAAGCACAAGGCACTCAGCAGAGGCTGCACACTGCAGCTCTTTGCATCGCAGCTCATGGGAAGGCATTGGCTGCAGCTGCAGCCTGCAGGCTCCCTGGGACGGGGATGCCCTCTGCGCCTGGTGGCACAGAATGGTGCATGGGACACTTTCACCTCTCAAATCACTTGGAGTGCAGGGATGTAAGATAACCCCAGGCCATCCTACTTCCTCCCAAAGAATTGTTTGGGTTCCTCCCTGTGTAAGCTCTGTGGATATTTTTGGCTGTCCTTTTCAATTCTAGCTGAAGTCAGTGCCACAGGCAGCTCTCTTAGTAGATTGCTTTTGTGATTTATGCAGGTCCAGAAGAGTCCAAGGATCATTTATCTTCAAACCAGGAGAGAGATGAAAGAGTCGTGGTAGTAAAATTTCCTGCAGAGCTAGATCTGAGCATCAAAGAGGGGAAAATGTCATTGTTTTACTGAGACAAGACAACGTGAGAAAGGTTTTAATGCTGAGGAATTTTTTTTAAACTGAATAATTTGCCTTAAGAAAAGAAAGAAGTTTTTGGAAAGGAGAGAAGCACAAACAAGGGTAGCTTGGAAGGCATTTGGGGGGCACAAAAAGCTAGGGTGCTGCTGGGTATGGAGAGAGCACTGGGCAAACCCTTAATTTGTGAACCTTGGGAAGGATCCTCAGGTGTGATGGAGGAAAAGAGAGGGCTGGGAAAGGCCCGTTTACATTTGCAGCAGATGCTATCTAGAGGAGGAAAATACTTTTATTTCCTCTGTGGACTGCCAGTTGATTTTGTTGTGGCAGGCACTAATGGAAAATAATAAAACCTGTTTTAGTCAGGCTATATCCTGAACACTTACAGGTCAAGCCAGTGCTCAGAGCAGACGGTTATGGAACATAACACATTAGTTTGTCACCAGCATCTATGGTGACCAGGGGATTTTTACCGTTTGAAATTGAATTGTACAGGTCAAGGCCCTACGTGGATGTTGAAAAACAGTGCATCTCTGTAAAGTTAGTGTGGACGGGGAGGCAATTACTGGGTGTAAAGATACACAACCTCAGCCTTTGTTAGCTCTGCCAAAAAGCAATGCGGACCCACGGTGGGATCCGCAGTACAGTGATAAACCCCCAAATACAGTCATTAATTGTTATGGACTCACGTATGTCAGCACAGTCTTCTTGCAGCTGAGTCAAATCCCTGGACAAAACTCACAGTTGGCATCCTTCCCTGCAAAGCAAATGATATCCTCTCTGTAATTCCAAATTCACTGATGACTATAAAGGAAATGTGGTCATAGGAGCCCAAGTTTCTTAGAAATGAATCAGAAGTAGTTTAGGAGAGATTAACTTATGTCAACATCCAGATAACCTCAAATATCTTCCATGTGATTTTACACTTCATGGAATAAATAACGCGGAGATGGGAGGTGGTGCCTGAGGCACTGCACACACCCAGGGTGGGGACAGGGCAGGGAATGGCATTGGGTGCGCAGGCTTCCATGGTGCAGCACTGTGTGCCCACTGGAATCCCAATGCTTTACTCTTCCCCAGTGCTTTTATTTTCTTTAATCTCCCAAAGCCTTCCTTGGAGAGGAGTGGTCACCAAGTAGCATTTAAGGATGCAAAATTTGGGGAAAAACAGTAACAAAGCTCATAGCTGTAGGCTGCTTTCCAAAGTCCTGCCACAGGGAGGTCTCATACTGGGGAGGTCTCATTCTGGGGAGCTGCAGTCAGTGCACAGCACGCGCATCCCTCACGCTGGCCCCAGCACGGCCCCGCTCCCCTTCCCAGCACAGGTATTTTGCACCGCTCCAACTCTCTTCATCATTAACTTTTTTTTTCTGAGACTCTGCTATTGCTGACTTCCTAAAGGTTTGTGCTGCCTAATAAGAGAACTTTTCTAATGACTCAGAGATTTCTAAATTAAACGTAAAATGTTTATTGCAGGAATGCACGGCCATACATTATGCATTACTATTTCAACACAAGAACAGGATACTGTTAGAAATTATCCACGTAGAGCCACAATCAGTTTCAGCGACTGCGCTTTACACGTTTGAGAACCCCGTCATTCAGCTGTGGAAAAATGCCTTGACTTGACTGCTCCCACTGCCAGGGCCCACTGTGGCTGCTGCCAGCATTATTTTTTGGAGGGATGGGCACAGAAGTCGCCTTTTGGGTTGGTTTTGCTGCTACAATCCCAAAATCTGTGCTCCTTTTGCAGGGTGGGCATCAACATCTGTACACACCCACAGGCTGCAGGTGCCCATGCCGACGCTGTGCCCTGTAAATTGCAGAGCTGCGTGTGGCTGATTTATCCCACACAGGAGCAGAAGGAGCCGTTCCCACCTCCCAGTGCAGATTGCAAGATAAATCTGGTGTTCAGAGGGACCGCCGGTGACTGACACTGACATGCCTTTAAATCACTGTGGCTGCCAGGATGGAGCCGTGGGCCAGATCTGGCCCTGGGGTCAGCTCTGTGCTCGGCAGGTGTAAAGCAGCCAGGATTGAGATGTGGTGTCAGGTCTGAGCACCGCTCTCATTTTTATTTAAGTGTCTGCACGGTAATTCTGGCTGAGAGGACAGCTGATTGCTGCCAGGCCTTGGTTGCTGGAGCTGTCACATTTTGCCATGGTAGAAACTTCCACGATGAAAGCTTTATGTGTCCTCTAGAAGTCTCCTTATGCATGGATGTTCTGCCATGATCCACCCCACAGTGCCAAGGTCCAACATCCACTTTGTCATATGAGGAATGGCTCCAGCTGTCAGGAACTCGCTATGGATTTGAGCCAGCACTGTCAAAGTGGGGAGGTTTGCACCCCATCCTTTGAGCCATAGCCAAACACTGCCGTTAGACACGAAGTGAGCATGGATGTTTGTCCTGTAGCTCCTCATGTCAAGACCATAAAGTCATTCCTAGACAGGTTTTATCTGAACACATTACACTGCAAATGGAACAATCTCACCAAAGTACAGCCCGCCACAAGTACAACCCCTTTCTGAAATTAATTGTATTTTTCTTCTCATTAATTTTTGTTTCACCCTCATGAAACAAAAGCCAAAGCCAGGAAGTGTCAGTGTTCCTGATTCAGATATGAATTCAGATAGCATTCAGATATGCACACTGTACCGAAGCGCCTTCATGAGCAGCAGGATAAATCCCACAGGCTTGGGGTGTGTGCCTTTTTTATTATTTATTTCCCCTTCCTTCCAAGGAATTGGCTTTGCAGCACTTCAGATAAACATCCATTTGAAGCAGAGCTGTCTGCAGCTGCAAATTGTCTTTGTGGCTTTCATCACCATTTTGATGAGAGCCCCAAGGGCAGAGCATCATCTGGAGCGGGGTGCCGGCAAGGGCTGATGGCAGCCAGCACTCCTGCAACGTGCACTGTGACTTAGTAGCTAGATGGCACTGAAGGTATTTTGTGGCATCTGCTTTCTCAGGTATGGCGAGGAGATGACTAATTCACCTTGCGAGTGGTAAAGCACTGCAGAGGCCTTTCTGCAACCACACTGCTCTGCTGACCCCAGGCCAACCCCTGGCACTGCTTCTGAGCACTGTGAATGCAAAGCTGGACCTTAGTTCCTGTTGTTTCAGTGATGCTTCTTTCTCAGCAGGTGCTGGTGCTTGGGGTGCACACTGGTGCTCAGGAAGGGACTGATTTTCTGCTGTTCTGGGAAGTGTCTCAGAGTGACCTGGGTGGGCTCAGCTGCCTGGCAGAGGTACTCCTGACCTACTTGAGTGCACCGAGGAGTACGGGAAGGAAGAAGAGGGTCACAGTGCTGCATAGAAGGAGCAGTGCATCTGATTGACCTAATTCTGGTCTTTCTTGTGCTCTTTTAACTCCACAGGCTTCAGCAAAGGTGTGCTGCTTTACACCAGAAGAAGCTGACCTGATTTCTGTGGCCTGCTTGGGCTGTGGTGGCATCAGTGTCAGTCGCAGGGCTCAGCACAGATGTGGCCAAGTTGGGACCAGGGAGGTGTGGGCCTTGAGAAGCAGCAGCACTGAACTGGGTTGGCACTTGGTAGCTCTACCCACAGCATTCCTTAGGAACTCACCAAAGATGAGCGAGAAACCCACAGCATGGGTTGGAAGAGACCTTAAAGCCCACCCAGTTCCAACCCCTGTTGTGGGCTGGTTGCCACCCCCCAGATCAGGGTCCCATCAGCCTGGCCACTCAGAGAGTGGTCAGGCACTGGAATGGCTGCCCAGAGAGGTGGTGGAGTCGCCGTCCCTGGCAGTGTTCAAGAGGCATCTGGATGACATGCTGCGTGATATGGTTTAGTGCTAGTGGTGGCAATGGTGATGAGGAGATGGTTGGACTAGATGATCTTGTAGGTCATTTCCAACATTGTGATTTTATGATTCTATGATTCTATGGCCTTCAGCAGCTCCAGTGTTGGGGCACCCACAGCCTGTGCCAGCGCCATGAAAGAAATGTGCTTCATTTCTGGAGGCAGCTGGGATGGAGACACATGGGTTTATTACTGCTGGCAACGACCTAATCGACCCCGGTGCCTGATAATGCCTTCACATATCTGTGTGGGGTTTCCAGAGCGGCTCTGCATCCTTTGGGATTTGGATGAATTTTACAGCTCTAATCAGACACCTCTATTACACATTTCTGCTCTTTCTACCCAAAATGTTTGACAAGCTCAGCTGCTAAAGGAGATCTGTAAAATTTGGGGACCGAGCTGTCAGCTCACCCGACAGCCTCGTCACCGCCTGGCCACTAATGAGGGTGGGGATGTGCCAAACAGAACAGCCACAATGAGTCAGTGACATTCCCTGTGCTGCCCACTGCCTTCCAGAAGGAAAAGAGACGCCGAGAGGAAAATCAGAAAGAAACCTTTTTTCCTATCCGATTATCTGATGTCTGCTCTGTGCCATTTATTTTTAATAGTGATGTGACACAGCTTAATGTTACGTCAATTAAATTGAACTGCCAGGGGATGCAGTGATCACCCATCACCGCAGAGCTGCTGCAGCTGCCCCGCATGAGTCTGGGCAGGGTGGAGGAAGCTCTCCCCCAGTGAAGTGATTCATTTCTCCCACATGGGATTTGCAGGAATTTCACAGGAAATTAATGATTGGATAATGTCACGATTAAGGACGAAATAAAAGATTTGGTTCCTAAACTTTAATATGTATTTTAATATTGCTTCAAAAAATAGCACCAGGTGTCTCCCCACAGCTCAGAGAAGGGGCATTCGGGGAACCACAAAGGGTTCGTCCCAAAGGGTGCCAAGGATGGGGAGGCTGAGCTCTGGGTTTCCATTGGGCATCTCCAAGCCCCGCTATCACAGTGCTGAGTCACTGCTGACTGCAAAAAAACAGTGTGCAGGGAGGGCAGATGAGCCTCATTCATGGGCACTAAATCAACGCACACAAAGCTCCTGCAGGATTGCCTCCATCAGAAAACTACTGCACAAGTAATTTTACTAATAGAATTTTGAAAAGCCCAAATGCTTTGCACAAAAAAAAAAAAAAAGAGGGATGATCTACAAATAAATCACCTCTCAATATCAACACAGCAAGAAAAATTCATTAAGTGCTTTTTAAAAGTGCTGTCTCTGACTTAGCAGATCTTTTTCAGATGTTCCTCTCAAGCAAACCTAAACATCAAATAATAACTGTATAAAGGCAAATACTATAACAACTCTGGAAACACATTATGCATCTCTTCCTTTGATAGAGGTCTCTGTGCTTTTATGAAATGTTCATTATCAGTACTTCCTCCTATATCTGAAAAAGAGACAGCGGTGCTTTGCTGGCAGGGAACGGGGCCGACAGGGCAATATTTCTGATAGGCTGATGTTATGAAGCCATCCTTCACATTCCTGGGAAAATGATCTCTGTTATTGAAATTAAAACCAACTTGGAGAAGATTTCCTGCTTTTATAAGAGATTCAGCTAACGTTCTGTTTTCTTGTAATTTATATTAATAATAATAGCTCCAATATTTTAATGTATTTCAACAGTTTCAGCAGCTTTATGGGGTAAGATCACTATTATTTACTTGAGCAACTGGCTTTATGGAATAACTGCAGCTTTCAGGGAACGGAGATAGATGCTGAAATGAAGGAAAATAAAACACAAAATGGGTTCTCACCGCTCGCATCGGACACAAAAAAAACAAAGAGGAGAAAAAGGAGAGAACATATATTTGAAACATGGACACTAGAAGTCATTCCCTCTGGACTAAATGGGCCGGTGCTTTTGTATGTCATTTTCAGTGAGACTGGAACAAATGTGGAGGAGATCATGGAGCAGCCCAACATTGGTGTCCAGGAGACAGGCCCCATCCTCTGCCCTACTTCCTACTCTGTGATTCTGGGAGGAGTTTGGGGTTTTTAGCTCCTAGACCTCAGTATAAGCGTATCTCCTGAGCAGAGCTGCCCACAGCTGTGAGCAGCCTCTGCTCTGCGCCCTCGAGCTCCAGGAATGCTCAGGGATCCCATCCAAAGTCCCATGGAGTCAAGGGGCTCCTCTTAGTTCCAGAGCCAGGAAATACATTCTTAAAAGCTGAAACCAGTTTTATAAACACTTTGGCCTAAATCTGGAAACCTCTAAAAATGTATTATTATTTTTTCTTACTCTAATTGGAAACACGTGCGTCCAGTGCTCTGTGTTTTGGAGGCATCTGCCCTGAGATGAGTGAACGGAGCTGGAAACTCCTCCAACCCCACAGCCATGCAGAAACAAAGCCCACGAGTGCACGCAGCAAGGGTTCAGGAGGCATGAGCCCCACTGCACAACTGCAATGGTTTTCAGATAGCAAAGGATTTGGCTATGGGATTACTGTAGCAATTAACAACGCAGGGGGAAGCTATCAAAGCTCCTCTTTCCCTGCTTGAAGATTTTCTGAAGGCAAAATACGAGAACTTTATTTATTTTCTCTATGAGAACAACGCAATTTTTTTCTTGCCATAAAGAAATCTGCAATGATTTTTCAGATTCTTTCAGATATCTGAGATGAACCACGGTGCATCCAATACAATCACATCACATTTTTCCTTCCTGAAAAGTGCAGCAGAGAAGCACTGCAAGGCTGCAAACACTTGTGAACCTCCAAATGTTGCAGAGATGCCATACTTAAAACATTATGCTGGGAAAATATGGAATGAATGAGACAATTCTCCTCAAATGATGACCCTCATCATTAAGACTACTTCAAAGTTTGTTGAAATTACTCAAAACCTGAATTCTGAAGGAAAGATGCAATGCTTCCTTACACCTACCAGAAATATTTGTCACAGCGCACCAAAATGCAGATGCAAAAATGGAAACCAGAGTTCAGACTGCCTGAGAAAAGCTGACTGAGAAAACAAAGCTGTGCATTAACTCAGCACAGTCACTGTCACTTCCCAAGCTATCCTCTCAAAATTAAGAAATCCTCAGAGCAAACCCTTCTGAAGGATTGCTGCAGCCACCACAAAGGAACCTGAACAGTAACTTGGAAGCGTTTGCCTTGTGATGTTATTCCTCAGACCCTTTAAAAGAATTGCTTCTCTTTTGCAGAAGCTCTAGGATGACGAAGGGATGCAAACAATTGGGCATTCAGATGACTGTCATTTTCCCCCCTCACAGCTGTAGGATTTGTGCCGTTGGCACCCATTATCCTGGATAACCATACATTTCTGACGCTGCTTTTCAGCAGCGAGCTGACACTGCTCAGAATTAGTCACTGCAGAAAAATCCATGCGGTGACGGGGATGAGAAAATGAAATCATGATGAGAGGGGATGAAAAACCCAACTGCCTGAATTCAGGTCAAGAGCAGCACTGATTGATTTGGAAAAAGTCCTTTATTTATAAATATTCAGCAGTGGCAGCGCATTCTGAATCAGACACTGAAATTATAATTCTCTCTTAGATCAAACCCTGAGCCTGGTTTAAAAAAAAAAATTGGCAGATGGCATCCCCTGCTCCTGGGAATGAGAAGCAGAGGGCACTGCCATGCTCACATTGCATGCCACACCGCAGCAGCTCACTTCCCATATGTAAGGTGTGGTGTTTCTTGCAGATCTTTGCTGAGAGTAAGGAGGGACGGAACATGGAAAGTAATAAACCCAATAGTTAAGTTTGTTTTAAAAGATGATCACAAGTCACATTTCTCCATACAAATCTGTGCAGAGACAGAGGCTTCTTCTGTGTTATTTCTGACTTCAAAAGGTTTAAGCAAGGGCTAGCCATGACCCGCAGAGAGAGCTGGCTGGCAAACAGAGAGTTTGTTTCATGGCAACTTCTGAAGTTTCAAAATCTGTTGTGCTCTGCAAAGGAAACAAAAATCAAAACACTTCCAATGCAATGGGGAGGCCAGTCCTGATGCCCACGATCTGAGCAGGGGCTCCTCATTTTGCGGTGGGCCTTCCCCTGCGCTCCTTGCAGCCCAGTGGGTACATCCAGGTGCCAAATGCATCAGTCCCCAGAGCGACCCATGTGTTTTGATAGAAAGTCCATGAGGTTGTAAACCCATGGCCGCTGCTGCTGTACTGTTCACTCAGGATGGTGCGCCCCCAGCAATGAGCCCTGCCAGCAGCTCGGGGGGCAGAGGCCAACCCAGATGACACATACTGTGTGCTCAGTACATCCAGCTAGCACAAACTCAGATCAGCAACATGTGACAGAGGAATGGGATCAATCCACAGGGAAGCAGCTGGAGGTGGGTTCTTCCATGTCTTATCTTCTGTGCTGGGAAGATCATTTGCCAAATTGCTAAATGAAAAATCAAAGTGAACAGGATGACCAGCAACTACAACCCACTTTTTTCTTCATGAATTGATGCAATGTTATTCCTGATCCCAGCTGCCCTGACCACTCCTGGATTCACTGTAGTGAGTTGTCCAGAAGGAAAGGAAGGATAAATCCCCACCTCCAGAACACCTTCCCAGTTGAGAGAAGTCGCCAGTTTTGCCAAGTAATAAATTCCAGGTGCACTGAGCTGTCGAAGCACAAGAAGTGCTGTGCTGTGCTGGGCACAACACTGCTGAAATCACCAAAAATACTGCAGCTCCCTGGGAAAGAAAGAAGGCCTTAGAACTGCAGGGGGACAGACTTCTGGTCTTCTCCTGGTTTTCTTTTGCTCTTTTTAACCTTATCTGAGCCCTACTGACTGGCAAGAGCATCGTCTGTATGAATCCAGGAAATACAAGGCAGACAAAGAGCCAAACCCTGTCAGTCATGGGCAGACAGGACATGGTAACACTCTTGAAACAGGTCCAAAATTCAAAAATCCTCCCTATAAAAAGGCAAAAGTTAATTCAATCACAGAAAAGACTGCAAGCCCTCTCCGTGCCAGGTCCCCATGCTTTCATTGAGCTCTATCTTGTGCTTCTGCTCCATCATCTGCTATTCACATGACTCCACTTAGCAACCGATCTGATTAGGCTTGTTTGTGCACTGGGTGCTGTTATTTCTGGTTCAGATTAGTGCTTCCTTCTTTCTCTGTTTCCTCACACACAGCTGAATTATCTCCTTTCACCCAGAGCTTGCTGCATGGTTATCCCACTTCTGCACAGCAAAGCAGAGCATCCTTGCTGCTGCTGTTTTATGGCTTCGAAGGGAGGAAACAACACTCATTTTCATGCAAATCCCTACTGTCTGTCAGGCATCATAGTTGTCAAGCAGGTCATTAGAGGCCTACTGTGTAAAATGAAGATTACTAATTAGAGCTGGAGAAATAATTTGCAACAGATAATTTATCCAATGGATTTCGATGTTTTTTTTCCTTGCAGAGTCCCTGCCAGCAGGTTGTTACTTCACCGGAGTGGCCATTGCTTGGTATGATTTTTAACTCATTCCATTCATGGCAATGGATACTGGTTTTTCACTGTTACTTTCCTGAGCTGGGTGCTCACCTGGCATTGATCTCAGGATGTGGGGTTTGTTTCCTGGCTCAGACTTCAAAAGTAGGGCTGAAATGAGTAAACACCAGAGTAGCTTTCTCCCAACACCGATTTGTGTTTCTGCAAACATCACAACATAAAAGCAGCTTGGGAAACTTCCATTAAAATGCATTTATGGAAAAAAAATGCAATGTAATTGCAAAAACTAAGTTCTACCCAGAGCAAATCTCATAGATCTCAGACAAGAGCCTGCAGCCCGTGGTTATGCAAGTCTTATGAATGAATATCACCAAAAGTAGGAAAAAAGTTATCCTGCAGGGAAAAGGGGAAGGAATGCAGCCGGCTGCCAACATCCCCAAAGGCCCTGTAGTACCCTATGCACATCCATTAAATACAGAAGGAACTGAAAATGAAAACTCATGTTGTGACTCATTGTTATAGGAAACAGGATTGAGCAAAGCCTGACCGTGTCACTGTGACAGAAATCCAAAACATGGGTTTGGGATAATTTTGATTGACTGTTTCTCCTCAGCCGATGACAAATTCTGTTACTTTGGCTCAAAATGTTTATCTGATACAGAAGAGAGAAATTGAAGTCTTCCATTGATTTTCTTCCTGCTACAGAAACCAACGTGCTGCAAACATCAATTCCAGCTCGATGCACTCTGAGAGCATTCAGAGAAAGGTGGAGCATGAAGAAAGTAGACAATTCACCCAATGAATTAACGCCTGTGCTAACTCACACACTCATGAGAAGCCTTCAGCAACATTCACCATTTTTTAATAACAAAGGGCAAAGTCACACCTAGGGCTGGCACAGCAAAGCCCGAGTTGTGAAGGAGCTGCTTCATTTCCAGCTCATGAACAATACAGAGAACAGCCTCAGGAGGGTTAAGAGAGTTTCAATGAATGAAAAAGGACAATTTGTACCAGACTCCCCGATCCCATCTGCTGCACTATGGGAGCACGGTGTTCTCTGCGGTGACTCACCCTCCTTTGTGCTCACAGGCAGGGAAGGATGGGAGATGGAGCCATGCTCAGAGGGGGAAAACACAGCCAGTGCTTTGAGCTCACCTGTTAGTCTGAGCCACCCTCAAATGAGGGCCTTTGCAGGGCTCTGTTGTGCTCAGCACACACACTGACTGAACGGTGCTGGTGGCCAGGGACATGGTGGTCCTAGGGTGGAGAAAGGAGCAGCAGTGAGGGACGTGAGCTGCGTGCTCAACTCTGCTGTGTGCCAACAAGTGCCTTTTCTATCTGCAAACAGGGAGTAACCACTCAGCTACACAAGGTGCTTGGGGTTCCCTGGATTTCTTGAAGGCATAACTTATTATTTTGGTATGCAACTGAAAAAACAGCTGCAGGCACCCAAATGGAGCCCCAAACAGAGGCAAATCATGGAATCGTTATAGTTGGAAAAGACCTCTAAGATCACCAAGTCCACCCATCAGCACATCCCCACCATGCCCACTGACTACCTCCCTTAGTGCCACATCTCCACAGCTCAGTTACACCCCTGGGGACAGTGACTTCACCACTCCTTGGGCAGCCTGTGCCAGTGCACCATCACTCTTTCTGAGAGGCAATTTTTCCTAATATCCAACCTAAACTTCCCCTGATGCAACTTAAGGCCATTACCTCTTGCCCATCCAAGATCCCATCCTCCTACTCCAGATGCCAGCAGGTCTATCAGCACAGCTGTGAAGGCATGAGCACCTGGGGGTGCTTTTATACAGTGTGGAGGTATTTAACCCTTTCTGTAAATAAGTTATTAAGAAAAAGTGTGTTTGATAGAGCTGAGAGAGCAGCAAACCAAATCAGGCGTAATTGTGCTAATTACCCACAGCACAGCAACTGACTGAAGGTCTCTAAAAGAGGAGGCTGCATCCTGCCCCCGAGCAACACCTGTGTGCATGCATCAGCTCTCATTTCTAAGGGGCACCAGAGCCTGAATCTCTGGTTCTCAGCACTGCTTGTGATCTCATGCAGCTGATGCCTGGTGGCAGCCACACATCCCCATGTCCCACCCAACCCAGAGCTGTCCTCCAAGTGCCTTGGCTCAGGCTCAGCTCAGACCCGAGTGCTGCCTTCCCAGCCTCTTTCTGTGCTTTCATCCTTTGGCTGAAATCTGTAAGGAATCCCCAGGATTCACCAATACAAATCATTTATTTATGGGTTTATCGCAATGACCCAGTGAGGCTGGAGGTTGCTGTGAGGGTATTGGTGTAACACAGGGCACAGGCAGCCAGACCCCAGCACTGGGTCTTAAATACCTAAGGGTATTCCCACAAGCATTATTGCTGCGTTATTTTTTTTTTAATGCTGAACTGTATGTTTTAGAATACACAGATGTCTTTGTTCAGAATAAACCAAAAATAGCAGATTTTCCTCTGCTTAGCTGGGTGTTAAATTATTTACATTTCAAAACCCATAAGTAGAAACAATGACTGCATTTCCAGTGCCTGCTCCTGCTGTCAAATATCCTTTTCTCTTTTGCAACCTAATTTAGACTTCCTTCTTAGAGTTGCAGCTTAACTCCATTTCCAATTACATTAAAGGAACCAAGAGTCGAGGTTGTTATCTTGCCATTTCCATGAATAGTGACTAGAGATGCTCCCCATGAAGGTGAGGGCAGCCATTGCTGTGCCCATGCAGGGGGTGGGCAATGGGTAGGCGAAGACATTCATTCCCCGTGGTCCCATTGGGCTCCCCTGCATGGAGCATCCAGGGAGAAGTGCTGAGGCTGGGTGGGATGCTGATCATGGAGCCTGGTGTGGGTCAACAGAGCTGCTTTAATAGCTGCATGAGCTGGAACCGAACAAGAAATGCTCTCAGATACCCCGTAATTTCAGCAGGCCGCCTCTTTGGCAGGCTGGCTGAGCCTCCACATCTGCCCTGCAGGGGTTGATGAACCACGGCCTCCCCGGCACCTCCCAGCTCCCTGCTCACCTTCGCCAGGTGTTGGCACCACGACTGCCAAAATCTCTGTGTGGGTGCCAGCCACCTTTGCCCCTCTTTCTCCTGGCTCCACTCCTGCGTGTGTTTCTGCTGACGCAGTTCCTGCCTCAGCCCACGGCCGTGCGAGCTGAGCCCCGGCCAAGGAGCAGCCATCTAAGCAGTGTGTCTGCCTCGGCTCACCCAAACTCATTGCATTCGTTACTCTCATGGCAGAGCAGCATCCCAGTGGTGCATGCTTTTCTTGGAGGATTATAAAAGGGATATTATGGATCTATCTGGAGTCTTTGCCTTGCCAGCCCCTGTGATTTTATTACCCATCTTCTGATATTTGGAATTTTTCATAAAGCTCCGCTCTTGGAGTAATAAGTGAGGCTCTCAGCTTTCACTGAGAAATGAAAGGAAGCTTCTAGCCTGCGTGTTTTAGAAAAGCTGGAAAATGTGCCTGAAGGCACCGACTCCAAAAGGCAAATTAAAAGAACCAATATGTTTTCTTTCTTTTTAATACAATTGTGAGTCAGGGCCGGGAATGGGGCACCGCTGGTGATTTATAGGTTCTGTGCTGGCAGCTCTCCAGTCTCAGTGACGGCACTGCGCAGAGGAGTTGGGCTTTGTGAAGCTGCCTGGTGGTGCTCACCTGGTGCCATGTGGTGCTTTGGGACAAAGCACACAGAGCATCTCTTCAGGGCAGGTTCTGCAAAAGGCATGGTTTGAAATGCACACACCGCTTTATAAGCCAGTGAGATATGAAATGACTTGTACTGAGATTCAGATGGAGACAGTGCCCTCTGCATGCGTGGCAAGTGGCAGTGAATTGGGGTGGGGGAATTGGTGCGTGCTTTGGAAGGCTGATGGTTGGGGCTGCTGTTTGCGTTGTGGGCACGGCTTTCTCATCCAAGGCATTATGGACAATGAGATGAAAATAATCACTGGCATACTGATGGCCCCATAACACCAAAGCCATGGCAAACACCGTACTAACCAGGTGCTCCTCTGTGAGGGGCAGTGCCTTTGCAATCCCAGTGCTGCACCTGTTCCATGTTTGGTGCACACACGTGTTTGATTTTGGAAGAAATGCACAAACTGCCCTTCCCGCTTGGTGACAAAAGGACTACAAAAGGCACATACACTGTGCCAGCTGAGTTACGGGCTCATGAGGAGGTGTCAGTAAAAGTTTGCTGACTATGAACACCTGTACCAGGCAAGCTTGGCTTTGTAACAGGTGAGCATAGTGGAGGATGGGTCTCTGCATGGGCTGCCCATGTCCTCTTGGTTTTGGAGAAAACACTTGATGTTAAAGCTGTGAACACTTCCTCTCCAAGCATCTCTTGGGGTGTTGGTGCCACAGCACAGCCGTACTACAGGAAGCAGCAGAACCACAGTGTTTGCCAGCAGAGCTTCCATACGGAACAGAGCTTCCATAGGGCTTGGTCCCAAATCACAGAGCTGCCAGCAAACCCCTACATGTGGGCATTCTCCAATGGGAACATCTCACCACACCTCCCCAGCTGCAGCAGGGCTCCTGCTGGTACCAGTCCTGTGGGGCCGGTACTGCTGAGCAGGGAACAGTGAGCAGCTCCACCTTAAGCTGCAGCTCTGTCAGCGCTCTGCTGGCCTCCTGCCATCAAAACCGCTGCAGGCTGAGCGGTCATCAGAAGAAAGTGTGTGCTTTGCTTGGGGAGGGGGTGGTCAGGCGGCCGTTTCTTCATTGATCTTTCAATTTTAAAAGCTTATTTCTGGGGTGGCTTTATTTGTCCCCCCTTCAACACAAGGCATTTCAAATTGATTTGGCAACCTCTCACGCCACTCCTCACAAAGGTAACTGTGCTAAAGAGTCCCCCTTACCAGCACCCCAAACAGACAGCCCCAGAGCTGCCCGGAGTCATGGGGACTCTCTGGGTGCCCCTGCCCTTGCCACAGCCCTGAGTCCCCAGCCCTGCTCTCTGTTTTCCATCCTGCACTTCCTGCTAATCACACCATCAGTACTAGTGCTGATTAACCACCTAGGTCTCCATTTAATTAAAACATAAACCCTTTTGGAAGAGCCAGAGGTTGCAGACAGATTTTATTCCTATCATTCCAGATTGGATTGGCATTAGCCATCAATACTGGGGGAACCAAAGCAGTTCACCCTTTCCCTAACTGTGTCAGATGCATCACCAGCTGTTTGCTCAGTGACGTTTTACAAGTCTGAGGATCTCCCATTATTGAGCCACACATTCACAGGGTCACTCTTTTTCATTAAAAGACTGTGCAAAAAACCACACCTGCAGAGAAAGCCAACACAGCACCAATGTCATAATGTAGGGAAAGCAGTGCAGGGGCAGCTCCTGATCCAAGAGCAAGGCGGGTCACAGGGAATTGGTCTGGCTTAGGATAGGATCTGGTTCTCTGCCTTAGCAGGTCCCTTGGAGCCCAGCACTAAGCAGCCCACGGGGCTTGCACACTCCTGGAAGGGCTTAAAAAGGTCCCATGTTGCAGAATGCTGGCAAGCAGGAATGTAGGGTGTGGAGGGACGTGATCACTTGCAATTAACTCCAAGCAACAGGCATGCAACAGAAAGCCTGCTGTGTTTGCTTTGCTGTGAAATAAGCAAGAACTTTGCTCGTTCCTGGCCGTGCCCAGGAGGACATTGCAGCCCCATGTACCAGACCCACACACAGTCAGGACACTGCGGACAGGGCTCACTTTTGTCAGTAATGCTTCAGTGCCTCATTACCAACCTCAAAAGTATTTGGCTGTAGTTTACTTTTGAGGTTTGGGCTGAGGCCAGAGACTCCAGCAGGAAAAGTCAAACCTAAACAGACGAGTTCAGGTTCAAACTTCCCCAGCCCGGCCACGGGGCGTTCCCCACTGGGTGCAGGGAGAGCCCTTCTGCAAGGCATGGCTGCACAAAGGGCATGGAAGGCATTTTCCAGCAGCAGCTAATGGCCCATATTTCATCTTGCAAAAAAAAAAACAAAACAAAAAAAGCCAAACAAAACAAAGCTAATAGCTTGCTCCTCAGTATTTCGCTGTGATAGCAACCTTTGCCTGTTCGGATTTATTTTCTTTCTTCACCCACAGCTCATGGACCCATGGGTTCCTGTTGAGTTTAAGACAATGCAGAACTTTGTGCTCCAGATATTGCTTTCATCAGGAATGGCTTCCTGTCCACAGCAATGCCCTCTCTCCTATAACTGGAAGAGGAACCCGGTGCTCCTATCTCTCCCTGCATGGGGATGGGATGCTGCTGCTCAGCCCTTGGGTCAGGTCCCCAAAGCAGTGTCTAACCTCATGGCTGGAGCTGTTGGCTGCCCCCTGCCATGTGCAGCTGCAGCTCCCTGCACCCCGGGGAAGCTGTCACCTACAGGGAGACATCGGCTCTCCCTGTGCTGATAGCACCTTTTTTCTGCTTGAATTGCTGCAACATCAGCCAAACAAGGAGGGACTGCAAACAGCCACAGAAAGCAGGGGAACTCCTAGGTCTCAGCATGCCGGGAATATCCAGCTGCTGTCTGGAACAATACAACAAATGCCGTCGGTTCATTCCTGCAGCCTTTGACACATAAATTCGGTAACTAACCTGACCTGTGGCTGCTTCTCTGAGAGACCAGCCGAGACATGACAAATATGCCTCTCAGCATACCAGGGCTGATTACGGCAGCCTATAGGAATAGCTCAGAGCCGCGTGCTTACAGCAGGAAAAACCAGCGTGCTCTGGGCACAGCCTGCACCGCAAGCATGGCAACAAGGCATTTCCTTAGGGAAAATCCTCACGTTCACAGGGAATGAGTGTTGGTTTGAGAAAGCTGGGCTCACACTTTAGGGTCTTTGCTGGCCACCAGCATGGCTGTGGGCTGCTCCTCCAGCATGCCGGGCGGCTTCCAGGAGGGATTGTTTCCCAGCAGAATCACCCAGACTCACTTCGGGCTTTGCTGCACAGCTCTCATTCTGCTCCCATCTGCCAGGGCCATTTCAAACCTTAAGTTTTAACATGTGATTTCACAACACGTGGCTCTGGGAGGGTGACGGGCCTGCAAATCAGCCCCCTCCAATCCCCAGTCAGGCGCTTTACATTAAGCAATTAAACTGAGCAATAAATATCACTTTGTTGTGAACGAGCCTCCATTTCCTTTTCTATTTTAATAACAATAATGGTCAAACTTCTGTTTAAGAAGCACTTTCTGGTTCTATTTGGAAATGTGCCAACCTATTCAAGAGATGTAAGATTTGTATGGGGAGGCAATAGTTTTTATTAAGGCAAATTATATAATTAGGAAAAAAAAAAAACCAACAAAAAACCAACAAAAAACCAACACAAAACCAACAGTGGAGCTTTCAGGCACGCAATCCCTTCTCCGTGTGCAGAGAAATGCAGTGCTGCTCCTGCCAACAGACACACACTGCAGGCATTGCTGCAGCCACCAGAGCCTACCCAGGGCTGGGGGTCAGGATGTGGTCTCCATGGCTCCTAGGAGGACCCTGCCCTATTTCAGCCCCATGAACAAAATTCTCTTCAGTACCTGCCAGCCCCGAGCAGCCTGGCTCTCTGAAGTGTACACATGAGCTCACTGTTCAGAAAATTACATTTTTTTAAGCATATGATCCAGGCACGTGGGATTCCCACAACTTCTTCTGGCACAGCCTTTGCTTCGTCTTTTGGACTGGAAACCTCTTGAGGCAGGGACTGTGGTTTTAATTATGCACAGCTCCCAGCTGAGCAGAGCCATCAGTCCCTGCTAAATGAATAAATAATCACTGCAGCAAAGCACAGCCCCTTCCTGGCTCAAACCCATTACTGAAGTGTTTGTAGGTCACTGCATATTTGTAAGCAGAACTTAAATAAGATATGTGGATTGGGAAACCCATAAGAAATGTCAGACTGAACTCCAAATTCTACAATGTATTTTGATGATTAGAGGCAGCAAAAAGCAACATTAAGCAGATAAAACTGATGCCAGGTCAGAACTAAGGGCTTCCACTGCTCACCCAGCACCAGACAATGACTTTTGGCCATGACACTGATTGCTCATTCAATTTGGGTTCTGAATTTTCTCCATCCTAGTGAGATGTAGAAATGGACAGGGGCTAGGTAACTTATTTTAATCATTTCCTAACCATCATGGGAGGCGCTTCTCCAGACCATGCACTGCCCTGAGACCAACCAGACTGGCTGCCCAAATCCATTGCACTCCCCCAGTGCCACAGTGCTACAGACAGTGCAGCAGCAAAATGGTTCAAGGAAGAAAAAAAGAACAAAAACCACAGACACTGCAAATACACAGCAGGCAGACATCAGGGAAGGCTCAGAAGCTGACAGCGCCTTTGGACCCACACAGACAGGAATCTTTTTGGGTAAAAAGACGCAGATTATTGCAGGAAGTCTGAGAACAATGCTTGACTATTTAAGGACAGCAGTGTTTCCTTTCTGAACATCAGCATCATTAATTTGCTTTGGAGTCCAGCCAGATTCCATCTGATGCCTGCTCTCCTGTTAAGGTGGAAAAGTATGCTTAAAGTCTTGCTCAGTGTTACCCAAACATAATGGCCTATATCTCTATTCACATGCATTAAATCTTTGTAATCTGTCCATGACTGCCACAAGATGTTAAAGAAGTATAAATAAGCTCAAAAAGCTACACAATTCCTGGGTGAAAAAAGGGTCACTGAGGAGTATTAAAATCAAATGCTGCTGATTACTGCAGCTGGGAAGGTGCTGCCTGACCACTTTTGTTTTGTCCCAGTATTTCCATTTCAGCACGAAGCACATCGTGCCCATCTCCATCCTTACCGGCCACACAGAGCTTCCACCTCCCATCGTAAACACGGAGCAAAAAGCAGAGATGTGGGTGACAAATCATGGGCCAGTCGTTAGAGGATAAATTACACAGGGTTGAGAAATTCACAGGAAAGGACGGGGTAAGAGCCATTTGCACAAGGAGTTAAAGATTATTTCCAAACATTAACCGCAGTAACAGAAATCACAACTGCTTTGCCAGTCACACGCAACACCGAAAAGCCCAAGGTTTTTTCTGTATGTCAGAACTGCAGCAGGGCAGACCAAGTAACCCTTTCCATTAACTGATTGGATCGAGCTGCTTGGCATGTATTCTGCTGGAGGCAAGGTGCTTTTCCCTGGTTTGTAATTATTATTATTTTTAAATCCTTGCCTCTACTCAAACACACATCTCCTGCCCGTGTGCTAAAGAGCTTTATTTCCCCTTCATTTTCCCCTGCAACTGCTTCTGTTCCCTATGTCATCGCTGATGACAAAGTTTGCTTAAGGCTCTTGACAACCAAGTGCAAAACAGGTATTCAAAAGATGGGCCACTTCCCTGGCTGAGCAGGGGTTTGTTGTAAGGCAGGTGAGGGCAGGAGGGCTGCTTCTAATTTCTGAGCAATGGAAGGGGCAGCTCATGATCACTGCCCCCAGACTCCCAGCATTAGGCTGGGGAACTTGTTGGCTTAGGCTGCCTTTCCAGCTGCCTTCATTGGGAACAGGAATCCCACAGAGCTCTGATCTTGATTTACGAGGGCTTGGGATCCCTGATTAAGCAGTTAGGAGTGCTGAAGCAATGCTAGCATGTCTTTGCAGCAAGCTTTCTTAATCACCCATCAGGGACTGCGAGCTGTTAGTGAGTCTTCTGTCACTTTCTTCTATTGTTTTGTGGTCAGAGCTCTGAAGTTCAGATGAAGTTACCAACTTGTTGAACTTCTTTCCCTATTTCTCCCCATTTTTGGGCTTTTGAGACAAATTCTCATTCTGAAAACAACTCTCAATTTGATGCATGTTGGCCTTATTGAGGACATGACTGTGTTTGAAAATGACACTTTTTCCTCATTGCTCATGAACTGCTTTGACTGTTACAGAAAAACTAAATGCTTAAAAGTTACCTGGTTGAGTAAAGATCACATGGGTGTCTGAAGAGCATCGTTCCCAGGCTGCCTGCCAGCAAACTCCACAGAGCCTTAAGGAATGGGGTGACCACAACGTGTCATCCTGCTCATTCCAGGCCCTCGGATCCATGTGATGTGGTTGTCATCCCGAAGATGCGTTGTGCTCAATGGCTCTGTAACACACAATGACCAACAGATGTTCAGGTTGGATATTAGGAAACATTCCTTCTCAGAAAGAGTGGTCAGGCAGTGGCACAGCTGCCCAGGAGCGGTGGGGTCACCATCCCTGGAGATGTTCCAGAACCATGGGGATGTGGCACTGAGGGCAGTGGGCACAGTGAGGGTGGGTTGGGGTTCTACTTGGTGATCTTAGTGGTCTTTTCAAACCATAATGAATCTGTGATTCTGTGGAAAGAATTAGTTCCTTTAGCTGGCAATTTAGAAAATAGAAGAAAGGAGAAGCAAAAATAAATAAATCTGATCCCATCACATGGCTCTCTTTTGCCTTCTGTTGGGCTTCCAAAGCAGTGGGACACGCAGGGCTGTGAGGCTGCATTATGCAACAGTGATCCCTTTGTTCCCTCCCACTTCAAGATTTAGCAGCAGGGAAGCGAAAAACTCCCATCTAGAAATGCAGAGGGGGGAGCAAATGTTAAGAGGATGCTGAATCCCTCTGAGCTATTAATGGAGAATTGCATAACAGCTGCCGCGGGGTTGCTAGGTTTTACCACGTCCCTGCACAGTGTTGGATATTAACAGGGCTTGTGCTTTCGGTGGTAGCTGTGAGCGGGGTGCGGGTTTCCATGGAGCTGGGAGCGTTGGCTCTGCTCATTCACAGCAAGATCTTGCAGTGCTTTGCTAAATCCATCTCCCAGCGAGGCGGGCACCACGGAGCCTGGGGGATGCGCGGGGGTGTGCCCGCCTCGCCTTGAAAAAGCCATTAAAAAAACCTTTAAAAGGCGAGATTCAGGAACGATGCCTGCTTTGTCTCTCCTGGCAGCGCCATGCTTTAACCCTCCTGTCCCCAGCGCTGCAACGTCTCCCAGATGTGGGTCTGCCCTGACTGCTCCCGGTAACACAACGCCCGCCTCCAGCTTCACGTCTGAAGCATCTTCACGGAGCGCTCGGTGCGAGTTTCAGCACGCCGGCTTCGTGGGATCAGCCCGCACTGGGGCTGGGTGCTGACGTGCTGTGCGTGCCCTCGTAGGGGAGAAGGACAGCGAGATGCCAGAGATCCCGCATCTCCAATATGCCTGTGAGCTCAAACAGCTTTCTGTTGTGCCTCTAATTAGGCTAAGTGGAGCGTTGGATTCAAGTGCTAATTAGAAATGACCACTCTAAAATACATTAGGATATTTAGGGCTCTGCGCTGTTTGCATATTCAGGCTCCGGCTCCTGCTGTTGTGTTTGTGTGAGTAATGAGATGACTCCATCCACCTAATCCCTTTTAACCCGTGGCATTAATTATTTTATATTTCATTGTATAGTATTTTATTTCTTCTATTTTATTATTTATTATTATTACTGCACTTTATTTTATTGTGACAGCTACACCGTGTCTAAGGAAATGGATTTCTAGCTGTGGGAATACACCCACAACCAACACAGAAGATGGCCCAACCTCACTGGGTGAACTTCGCCCTGCTCCTGGCAGGCAGCTTCCTTGCAATTTCTGCTGTGTAAAATGAAACTTCTGAGTTTTGTGGAGCCGAGATCAAAGCACAGATGGGACCAGGCTCAGGCTGTAAGCCAAGGGCTTGGTGTAAGGCTGGTACCAACCCTGCTCTGGGTCCAGCGTGGGCTTGGCCTCAGTTCAGCTTCAAGTCAAACTGATGAACTTCCATCCCTCAGATGGATGAATATGGACATATCTATGGCCTCACAGAGCCATAATTTCTGCCCGAATGCTTTATTATTTGGAAATCGTAAATAAGGCAGAGTGAAAAGGACAAGCCCCTTTAATCTACAAGCGGTGTGCTAAATGATGGCGGTAAATCTCTGCTGGCCCCACGGCAGGTTGATTGGCACACCCAAATAGCAGCGATTTTATCCCTCAAAGCAAAGTGTAGGTATGGAGATCAGGCTTTGGAGAACAAAATCATACCCAGAAGGCTTTTTCCATTTTCCCATCCCTTTCTTGTAATCTCCAGACACTGTTCCTTTAGTGTTTGAGTGACGCTAAGTGAATTAAGAGAGAAATATCATTATTTTTAAAGACATGGGTTCTTGACGAGGATGAGATGGGACCAGCGAGCAAGGAATTGCAAAGAACTGAGTCTGCTCGCCCTGTGTGTTCTGTAAGGAAATCTGCAGCTTCAGAAAATGCTCCCCTTTTCCTGTTGTCTTATTTACTGCACTGTGCATTCCAGCCTTCACTTGGGCTGAAGAAAAAGAGAAGAATGAAGAAAAATGATCAGCTTTGACAAGGATGCTCACGCATTTCCCTGCAGGGGGAATGCTGGGGGGATGCATTTGTACCTTACAGCACCATTGTTTCTCTGCTATAATCCCCCCTCCCAGCATCACATAGGGACCATCAGCACCAGGGACCTGTGCTGCCCTGGGGCTGGGGCCCAGAGATTTATTGCCAGGTCATTGCTGGTGAGGGAGTGCCTGGAGAGGAGGAAAATCTGCTCTGTGGATAGCCAGGGCCAGAGCCAGAGCCTTGCTTCCCACCATGCAGAAGCAATATCTGCACCTGTCTGTACACGGCATTATTTCCTAGGTACCTGACTTGTAGGTACAATTAAGGACTTGTAAATCTGAGGAAATCTTAAATTAAGGGACAAAGCTGTGCCTGCAAACATTTGTGCCTGTCATTTTTCAGCTCTAGTGGTGGAAGTCCTGTTAAAGCGAGGATGAAAAATTGGTCCTATGTCAATAACCTGCATGAATGATGCTTGAGAAAACTGGCAAGTCATCAAAAGGCCCTGTTCTCTGCTTAATTCCCTCCCTGGCTCATTATGGATTACCACGTTTTGTCTAGTTAGTGGCATGATTATGGAAATAGAAAAACCATTTTTCTCTGCTTCTTATCTAAAAGATAAATGAGGCACATATAATTGGCTCAAGTTATCATGCAGCAGTGAGCAGCGGTGATGCAGCTCTTTTCTGTCCTCAGCATGAAGTCCTGAGGCAGGGCGAGCTGTCAGCATCCTGCTCTGGCTGCCTCCTACCCCAGCACCCACACACACAGCCAAAAGCAATATGTTTATTAAGGGCTGACGTTCGTTGCCAGAAAAGGCTGTTCTATCCCCAAATTAAGCTTCCTTTCCCCAGACTAAGCCCCAGATTGGAGATGCCCAATAAGAGAGCCCCAGTTGGAGATGCACTTCCCTTAGGGTGCTGTGCTATGCTCCTGGACCCAGTTACAGCTGCCTGAGATGGAGGGGATCCCTCAGTTTGGGCCCTAAAATCTGCATTTTCTACTTAAAATCACCTGCCAGAGTTCAGCAGCTGTAAAGATGGGGTCACGCTTGTGCTGTCATTGCATTTCCTCAAGCCTCTGAAGACACTATCAAGGGATGTTAATTGGAAAACATTAGAAAAAGCCCCAGCAATTCCAATTCACACAGGGACCTTAGGGATAATGAGAAAAAAGAGGAAAGCATATTGGTTTTCCTTTAATTCTACAGTGGAAACAAAGAGCAATGGGATGGAAACAGGACGCTTTTCCTCTGGTTTGTATTTTCAAAGCTTAATTCCTCTCTAAGTATTCTCTAAGCATTTCATTCAAAGCCTGTTTCTAAAAACTCCGAAATAACAGCTGCCTGATGTGCTCATGATTACGTTCAGTGCATAAAAATAATTCACCATTTTTTAGAAGCAGCCCCCCAACAGGTTGCACTTTTCACATACAGAACCACGCTAATGAGCAATCCATTACATTGTCATCCCACAGTCATTATTTTCCGAGATGATGGGCAGATGACAGGAGGCTGCAGGTCGTGGATGAGCAGTGGGAACAGACTGTGAGGAGCAACAGCCCCACTCTGCTGCCACCCAGGACCCCTGGCCAATGTGCCCTGAAAATACAGAGCTCTGGAATTGTCCCTAAACGCGGGATTTCACAATGTTCTCCAGGAAGCATCAATATTGATCTAATAAGGAAATGGAGCTGCAGATGCTAAAGTACTTACTGCATTTTTTTAAATATGGGGACAGCTTCAATTATCCCGCTATCATGTACTAAATAAGGTTGATTAATCAAGGTTTAAGATAACAGAAGGAGTTTTCTATGCCATTAACATGTCTCCGGGGATTCGCCCTTCTTTTGGGTAATGGGAAGCTTCTGGTTGTGAAGACACTGATAATAAGGATTTATAGCAGCACAGCATGCAGTGTGTTCCATAAGGGACACTGTGAGAACAGGGGCACGTGACAGCAAGCAGCTTCAATTACTTAGCTCCCCAGCAGCACACCAGGACATGGCTGCTTGCTCCTTCCCCCCACCTTGTAGTTTGGTTTTCCTCCTCTCTCCATTTCCCAGTGTTTCTGCTCTGCACATTCCCTTCTTGCAAAAAAAAAAAAAAGAAAAAAAGAAAAAAAAGGCAAAAAAATGGGAGAAGTTCTACAAAGGTCTCTGGCCATTCTCAAGACCAGAAGTTAGCTTTCCAGACCTCACTATGGGTCTACTGGCCTGAACTGCATTATGTGCATCACAGGTGAGGTTTTCTCCTCAGTATATTTCCTAATGTCCTTTACGCAGGAAAATACAAGTATTTGTTGCTTTTCTTGTTATGTATTAGCTACTAGGGCTTTCAGGCCCAATGTTGAACAGAAATGCAGTGCCTGGTGGTTCCTATCCATAAGCATGGAAAACACATCGTTGCATCTCTAACTTATTTCCACACTCGTTTCCCCCCAACACATGTGGGAAATCCCCACGGGCTGCAAGGGCACCCGGGTGCTGTGAGTGTGAGTGTGTGGGGGGTGGTTTGGGATGAGGAAAGGGGATTGATAGGGCTTTATCATGCCTTGTGAAAACAGAGCCCGGAGAGAGAAGAGCAACGCTTCCATTTGCAAAGAGGGAGGAAAAAGCCAGATAAAAGATATGCACTTTTCCTCCAAGACAGACTGCTAAATAGGCTCTTCTTGCTCACTGAGGTTCAGTAATGCAAGTTGACAGCATATTAAGGTTATTTCAGGTTCTTGTGTCTCCCAGGGTCATAAGCCTTCTGCTATGCATATTAATCCATCTTAGCATTCCTCCGAGTAGCTACGTAAGTAGGGCAATCGGTTTAGCATGAACCCTTTCCATTTACAGCGTAGCTTGGAGGAGAAACCTCCTAATTAACAGAATACCCACAGAAAATACAGAGAGATTTTAATATCGTGGCGACATGGCACAACCTCCTGCTATTACAGAAAGACAAACCCGCATTGGAAATATTTTGGGGCCAAGCGGTGAGCGCAACCCAACAGCAGGGCTGTGCTGGGTGCTCCCACACAGCCCTGGGGGTTGGCACACCTGAATGCATTTACTTGTGTTCACAGGTCATGGCAGCCCTGCCAGCTTCCCTGCACTGTTTAGGTGACATCTGTGAATGCTGAAAATAAAAGTACTCATTTAGAGCCCAATGGGTTCAATCCTCTATTCTTACACCATGTTCAGGGTGACTCAGGACCAGCTTCCAAATTATCTGGCTGAGCCTACAACCATTTCTCTGGTGCTGGAGAGAGGGTGAGAAGGGCTGTTGCAGAGATGGAATAATGGGTGGCCTTAAATCTGGCTCCAACCGATGCTCACAACCATCCCTGATCTCAGTGCAAGCACCTGGTCTGTATGTGGGCCATTGTTCCAGCACATCCCAGCCAGGCAGTAGCCAAAGGCCACTGGAGGCTCTGCAGAGAGAAGGCTTCTCCAAGAGAGAACACCTAGGGGAAAATTTCCTAAGAACTATTTTGTTTGCATGGAGCAGGGTAAAACCAAATTCAGATATGGACTTCTGACTGCCTTCTCTTGCCACAGGGCCAAAAAGGACAGAAAATGAAGATTATCTTATTTAGGAAAGCCTTGTTAATATTTTGCCTTTCTTCCATTCTGAGGAAACCAAATGACAAAATTCTATCTATAAAATATGTATTTAATTGGTTTTATTAGCAATCTGTGAATTCATAGCATAACTGCTATGACTTCAAACCAGTGAGCAAAGAATGAATGTCTCAAGAAAGAAAATGCCACTCAGCCAATGCAGTAAGTAAAACAATAAATGACTGCACATTTAGATCAATCAATATGGCAATTACACAAAATATTACAAGATCCGCGATTAATTAGGGATGACAAATTCCCCAAAAGGATAAAACATAGGAAAATTATAAAACATCAGTGAGAATCAGGCTAACAACCAGTGAGAGCAGCTGGTAGCACTTAGTGCTTCAGCATCCCATGGGGCTTCAACCAAAGGTCACAGCAACAATCTGAGCACCCCTAAGATGGACGCATGTACTCTGTGGTACATGCTGTCAAATGGAGGGGATTGGGTAGGAGGTGCTCCCAGTGCAGGTATGAAGCAAAAGCTCACCTTCTTTGTCTTTTGTTTGAGTTTCATCTACTTGTTGATGGAAAATCTCCTATGCAGTGTGAGTGCTTACAGCTCGAATTCGTTACTGCACATCACTGAGATATCATCACAGCATGTGCTCCTAATCTCATCAAGGAGGGCTGAAACGTTTTAGCTTAAACCTCTTCTTTGGAGGTTTGCACAGCATCCCCACAGATGTGCAATCCCATCGGATGGGCTGGAACTCAAGGGGCTGCCCCAGGCACTCAGCACCTCCTGCCTCTTTGACATCTGATTTCTCCAGCCACTATTTTCATTCTTTTTTTTTTCCTTCACTAGGCAATGTAGAGCATTGAGAAGCTGCTATACAAAAGGCTTGAGGGCCTGAGGATTGGCTGTTGTGGTAGCACACAGCTGGCAGCCATCCCTGCTCCACCTGTGGCAGCTACGAGTTGGGTGGCCACTGATGTAAATCATCCCAGGCCTGTATGTGGGTCTATTTATTTTAACACTGCAGAGTTTGTTCCTTCTCCAGACAGTATGTAAGGGTGAAGTGCCAAAATCTGCACTGATGTATAGCTCTCACCCTCAGATTTATAATACAGCAAAAGCATAAGTCAGGATAGAAGACTGAGAAGGATCTGGACCATGCCTGTGCTGTGTTTAATTTACAAGAGAGATGGAAATCACAGAGCACATCTGCCCTCTTATAGTTCGGCTTTCCTGCAAGATTCAGTCTTTGGTTCATCTTTTGCTCCTTGGGGCCAGTGTGGCCAAAGGGAGACGCAGTGGAGTGAAGCTTTGTGCCTCTGTCCTCTGACAGAACAGCACCGAGCTACCAAATGGGAATTACACTTTTCTAAACGTTGGGAGATTGACACTCATTCTCCTCCTCCCATACCTCGATTTATTCCCTTCCCACCCCAGGGCACTGCTTCTTTTTGCTCCAGCTCGCTTGAACTCTTGAAGTACTCAGCCTTGGGACTGAAGTCATCATCCAGATCAGAGAGACATTTTGTCTCCTCAGACAGGCTGGTGAAACACTCCTTAATGCGGTCACCTCCTCGTGTGAGGGACAGCCCAGCCAGCCTGGCTACAGGGCTTCTAGGTGCAGGAGCAAACCCACACACATACAACCAGCTTTTCAGATACGGTAGGAAAGCCATTAAGCTTTGTGTGGTTATGCAAGCTGATACAAATGCCTTATTAATTAGAAAATCAATCACACTGTCCAGCTGATTGATGTTAATCCTACATCAAGAGAGGGGAACAATGGTATAATCAAGACGAGATCATTTCTTCCCATTACAGGGAAAGGGACAAGGCTGCGTTTCAAAGCGATTCTGCGGTGATGAGCTGCCAGGAGATGCATCATGTGCTAAGGGCTCTTTTAAGATGTGGCACATAACTGTGATCAATAATGCTCAAATTTATACTGGATCCTGAATTTAAAGAAATTTTATATGAAGATTAGAGGAAATTATAATATGATCAGAGCGGATCACAGAGGAGGAGAGCTGTAATTATCCAAGGGCAGACTTAATAAATAGGGAAGAGCCCAAACCCTGAGAAATCAGAAGACAGCAAGAATATGTTAAGGGTGGGGAAAGCTTTTCATGGCATCCAGCTAATGCTTCAGAACTATAAAGTCATTTATTTAAAAAAAATTGATAACAGTTCAAAAGCCTAATGTTAGGCAAGCATAGAACAACAGTTAAAGGACCAAACCAGTTTTTCACCTGATCTGCATCGTTGGCGGCCAGTCCTAACACTCAGGGACTGGGAGCAAACAGCCCCAGCAACTGTGTTCATACTGTCCCAAGGCAGTGTGCCCAGCCAAGAATTTTGAAAAATGCAGACAAGAATAAAACTAAATGATTGGAAGATGACTGGAATATAGCCCCTTCAACACGAGTCTGCCTTTGCAAGAAGCAAATGCTCATATGTTGTTTTGGTTCCAGGCTAATTGTTGTATAGCATATTCTATATAACATAAGACAAAGCCCCAAGGCTTGTAAGCCAAGTAAAATGCATATTACAGCACTGACAGCTGAAGGCTCCATGCAAATTTAATCAAGGGGGGTGCGATGTATGCATGAGACAAACGAGTAGGGCAGCTCCATTAGGAGTGAGCCCTCGAAACGCAGCCTAATAGGCTGGAACACGGCTACGAAAATGTTCACCTTGACCAACCTAGACTAAGGATATTCATGTTTGAGGAAGGCATTCACAGTCATTGTGTGCCAGTGACATTTAGCATTTCTGCAACAGCTTATGGAAATGCTCCACGCTCCAGTTGCTGTTCCCTTGCTTTCCCATCTTTATCACTGTCTGTGGTACAGGAGCACGGGGAAAATTCAGTGAGGATTTGGGCTGCGCTGGGCTACAAACACCCAGGTAACCTCTGCCCTGAAGAGTGACCGCTCTAAATAGGCACAGTGATCAAAAGAAGGAGCAGAACAGGAAAACAACCGAAAGAAAATAGAAGAGCTTGAAAATAGAACTCTACAGTCAGGCTTCCATCGGATGCAAGTAGGATTCATTCATAGTAAAAAAGCCAGCTAATTTAGGGAGGAGAAGAGCTGAAAATGCCTGATACACAGAGTGGGAAACTGGCTCATCAAGAGGTGGTTACTTTTGCATGCTGAGCTCTGATGAATTTGCTGAAAGAGCTTCACAAATGCCCCAGGAGACACAGGAGTTTTGCAATGATTCCTGCTGGCTGCTATGGTCCTGCCTCATTTTCTCCATGCAAGCAGGCGCTCCATGTGTCCTGGGATCAAACGCACAGTGGCTCCCCATGCTGCTCCATGTGCTGTGCACACTACAGCTGAGACGTTTGCAGTTTCATAACTCAAGAATTCAGAAATAGATATAAATTCACACGTTCCACCACAAACAGATGGTGCCTTTGGCTGCCTCTCGCTGCGTTCCTCGAAGGTAGCACTGGTTGCAGACATCAATCTTTCTACAACAATTTCTGCTTGCAGGGGTTTGTGGGTTTGTTTTTGTTTCCCATTCATATTTCACACTGCAGAGGCTGAATGAACACGTGAGGAATTACTGACCTGTTTCCTGTGCCAGGAGGTGCAATAACAGCTGGAGATGGCCAGGAAACAAAGTTCTGGCTCTTGGTACTCTGACGTTCAGGAGGACTGGTGGCAGCAAAGTAGATACCAAGCTTGTACCCAGACTTGTTGGCTATCCTGAAGCTCTGAGGATGAGGAATTAGGGGATTCTTCCAAAGCTACTTCTTTCTGCAAAGGAAAAAAAGAAAGAAAGAAAGAAAAAGTAAATGGCTAATGAAAAACTTCTGCTACCCCTGCTGATGCACAGGACATGGCTATATTCTGGAGGCAGCAATATCTGAGCAGGTTGTGTGGGTCCTCCTTAGTCCACAGCTGTAAAGATGTATTGCCTGTGGGGGGGAGCAGCTCAGGGGAACGGCCCTTCTGCACACTTAGGTTCAATTCCAGCAGAAAAGCTCATTCACAAGGAAATGGTATCTGGGAATGTGCCCACAGGGAGAACTTGCAGCAGTTTCCAGGTTTGAGCGAAGCTGCCCCAAGGGCCGGGCACAGCCTGATGGCTGTGGGTCTGCTCAGCAGCTCAGCCGCCTGCAGCTTCCATGGATGTCTGCTGTGTCCTCATGCCACCCTTGTCAGCTGTGTCACTGGTTCCTCTTCACATGAAATTCATACCAAGACAACTCATTTCTCACTGTATCCCCTCCTTGCTTAATCTGCATGGGTGCACCAAGCAGTGTCTGGGGCAAGTGGAAGATTTGCAGAGGCAGAACTGGTGGCATTCATAAAACCACATAATCGTTAAGGTTGAAAAAGACCACAGAGATCATCTAGTCCAACTGTCAACCCATCTCCACCATGCCTTCTAAACCTTGCCCCTAATTCGGGGGCTTATTATGTAAAGGGAGCACCTGCCACTTGGACCACTAGGAGAAACACTGCCAAATGGTGAAAAAAATCTGTGGAGGCTGTCATATAACAACTATGGATTCCTTCAGCGTCTGAGCTGACAGTGAATTTATTGGGAAGGAAATGAAGGAGAGATGGCAAGAGGCATGAGCGACCGAGCAATAATGCACAAGGGAAGCAGCTCCAGTTATTTCTCAGCCATCACTCAGAAAGGGAAGGTAGGCAGCTCTTCAAGCAGCCTGTTTAATGCTGGCACCGTGCAGTAACAGGAAGCTTGCCAGCATATTTCATTAAAATACCTTTCCATCCGTTAATAATCATTCTCTGTGCTTTAATAGCACTTCCCCTCCAAGATTTCCAAGTGAACCCATAAATGTCAACTCAACCTTGAGAGAGGAGTATTCTTAGAGCGATTTTATACTTGGGTAAAGGGAAGGGCAGAGAGATGTCTCACCAAGGCCCTGCACCGCAGCACTACTGCATGAAGCCAGATAACCGAGTGACTGCACAGGGAAGTCCTGAGCCAGGAACCAAATCCAGGACTGGCAACTCTCATTCACAGCTTTTCCCCTTCTAATAAAACTTTCCACAGACTTTGCACATGAGATGTTATATGCCAAATTCCAGGAATAAGTTAATTGGAAACAAATGCACTGCATGACCAGGAAAAGTGTATTTACAACGGCACTGCTGCTGCCATTGCCCTACCACCAACCTGGTGCAGCTGGATGGCTGAAACCAGAACAGCACATTGGCTCCCTGTTAGCCCACTGATTTTGAAGGAAGTTTTCTATGGTCAGGACAGTTGGTTCAGCAAAGCAGCACTGAATACCATAATTCCTAAGCCAGAAAAATGGCCTTCAGTGATTTTTGAATATGGTCAAGTCAAAGACATTTCTGGGTAACTGGAAATTTTCCTGTTGATGAAACAAGTATTCATGTACCCATACACTACATTTTGCTTATTTGTAATTACTAAGAATAGAGGAAAAAGCTATTCATCTGCTTGAAATAGAGAAACTTCTGCTGTGTGTTTCAAACAGGAATTGCTTATGGTAAGTATTGCTGTCAGCATCACCAGCCCTTTCAAAGAGAACACGTCAAGGGTTTCTCTGGGACCATGCAGTTACTGCACTTGGTTTTTTTCTGGGATGTGGTCTGATACCAGGTTCCTTCCTCACAATGGGCTGTGTCCCAGTTTTCTTCAGAACTAAAGGCCCTGGAGCTCCCCAGGTGCACAAGGAAATGAGTGACAGCAATAAAAATGGTAACAATAGTGACAGTAAGTGGTGGATCAAAATCTTAATCCTAGAGAGTAATGGAATGAAATATGCACTTGACCCTACAGTGGTGTTCTCCAAAGAACCCAAGGCTATTGACGGTGCAGGGCAGAGTAATTCCTCCATGGAAGTACTCCAATCACTGTGACAAAAGTGTCATAACCTCGATCTAGAGCAGCCTGCACAGTCCAGAGTGTTTCACAATCACATTACGTTATGGTTCTGTCCCAGCCTGTCAGGAAACACTGATGTGTTCTCTGCACTCAGAGGCAGGTAAGTGGGAAACCACACATATTTCTGGTAAAGCTGGGTGTAACCCCATATCAAAATAAGCTTCTGATGTTTTAATATTTTGAATTATTTTCCCCATTAAAAAAAACAAAGAACAAAAAAACAATAATCAGCAAAGCCACAAATGCATCGTGACATTTTGTCTGTCCTTCCCTGGGGCTGAGTGGGCTCCATTGGAAACTGCCACAGCATTATCTCATAATATGACACCGCCGTAGGATGCAGCCTTTGCTAACAGCCTGGCGCCCGGCACAAAGTGTCTCTGAGGTCGAGCTGTAAGGGGGTGGAAAATCAGGTTTTGAGGGCAGTAGGTGAAAATGCTGCAGCGACACGTGTTAAGGAGCAGTTTCTGTATATCCTGAATGAGATGGAGTCCCAGGAGACAAGAGGACATAGACAAGAATCAGTTCCTCACAGTGCCAATGCCCAGTCCATCTGCCAGCCCGCTGCTTGACCCAAGCCCTTCTCACACCTGTGCTCGTGTTTCTCAGCCAGGCAGAGAAAAGAGAGGAAAAGATATGATAATTTTCCTTCTTTTGAGACCAGCAGAGGGGAGCAGCCCCTTCTACATCATCATCATGAAAAGCGGTCACTGTGCCCTGGCCAGGCTCTGGCACTAAAAGAACACCTGGTGCCAAATGATGGGCAAATGTTGAGAAATTCTCCCACATAAAAAATCATTATGAGCAAACAGCCTCATAAACAGAGCATGGTAAATCAGGTTAGTTGGGTGGGGAGTTGGGATGAGGCTCTGCCTTGGCTGGTGCAGAGGGCTCAGCACAAGGAGAACACATCAGTGCAGCCAGAATGAATAGAATCACAGAATCATAGAAGCGTAAAAGTTGGAAAAGACATTTCAGATCACCTAGTCCAACCACCAACCCATCCCCACCAACCCATCCCCACCATCCCACAACCGCATTCCTCAGTGCCACATCTCCTGGTTCTTGAACACCTCCAGGAACGGTGAATCCACCACTCCCTTGGCAGTCTGTGCCAATGCCTCAATTCTTTCTGAGAAGATTTTTCCTAACATCCAACCTGAACCTTCCCTGCTGCAACTTGAAGCCCTTATCTCTCATCCTGGTACTAACAGCCCAATGTGCAGGAGCAGGAGCGGCTCATCATACAAGTGTCAGTGGCACTATCTTTAGTTTTATTTGCTAACAAGTGGCAATTTGCTGCAGGTTGTAAAAGAGGAGTGGGAACAGTTCCTGCTTGGGGGGAGAGTGGGAGCTGAGCCTGGCACGCTGTGAACCCATGTGTGCAAATGTGCACATTGATACAGGCACTGAGCTGCCCAGCTCACCAGACCCCAGGCACAAGCAAAATGTTGTGGTTTTTACCCACTGCAGTTAGTAGATGATATTCTGAATGTCCAATAAGTAAATAAATAGAAGCACTGTCACAATGGGTGTTAATGAGCACCCAGCCCTTTTTAGGCCCTGAGATAAAAGGCTGTAAGTGCAGAGTGTTAGGGCTGATAGCTCTATTACGCAGAAGATAAGCAGTGTCCATGAACTGGCATCTCTGTGTGGAACTGCAGGCAAAACAAGCATTAACAACCACTGGGACCTCCACCTGCTATCTTCTGTGAGGAAACCATTGCAGAGTGAAGCTGAAACACCCAGTGAAAGGTGGAATCTCTCCACATGTCTGTGTTTCAGCTCCAGTTGTATTCTTCCGTAGCTCTTAAATTTAATTTAGGCTAATTAACGTGTTCACAGATCTAGTTGCAGATGTATAGGCTTAGTGCCACCAGCATTGCTGTGGGATCACAGACGTGGTGGAGGAGCAGGACCGAGCTGCGGCTGCCCACAGGGCTGCACAGAGCCTGCACTGCAGCCCTGCATTCTGATTTCTTTGCAAAATCCATGATTTTCCCTCCTCCGTTCACTGTTTATGGAAATTAATTTAAAAATATTATGCAATTAAAAGAAAATAATGTTTTCCTTCCCTTGGCATAGAGAGCTTTCTTCTGAGCAGAAGGGAGGGGTTTCTGAACACATCTTTCCTTTTTAGGGAGTTGAATGGAGGCTCCTATCCTTTCATGTTTTAATTAATTTTTGCATAGTTGCTTCATTAATTGATATTTATGTATTGCTTGTGCATAAATTCTGGAAACAGTGCGTAAGAGGATGTTCTCATTACAGCTCTACAAGGGCTTGGCCAATGCTGGAATATTAATAAAGGCAGACGAATGGAAGAGCACAGCTCGCTTCCCTGCATCTGAGGCTCCAGTCGTGGGTGACGCCATCAGGCAACAGATGCTGTATGAAAGGCATCTTTGTGTGCTGTGGGAGCACCACGCCTGTGCAGGTCAGTGCCAAGCCATCAGCGACACTGCTGAGGATAGTGCACATGGTACTGCGTTCTGCAGGTCCTACAAAATCCAGCGTGCACAAAGAGCATCTTTGCATGTATGTCTGCCATGCTTTATGGAGGGTGCTATTAAAAAAAAAGAAATGGGGTATTTGCAGAAGCAGACATTCTGAGACTTACTATAAAATCATAGAATCACAGAATTACTAAGGTTGGAAAAGACAACAAAGATCAAGTCCAGCTGTCAACCTATCCCCACCATGCACACACGTCCCTGAGTGCTGCATCTACCCTTTTACTGAACACTCCAGGGGCAGTGACTCAACCACCTCCCTGGGCAGCCTGTGCCAGCACCTGACCACTCTTTCAGAGAAACTGTTCCTAGTATCCAACCTATGCCTTCCCTGGTGCAATGTGAGGCCATTCCCTCTTGTCCTATCATTAATTACCTGGCAGAAGAGGCCGACCCGCACCCCGCTACAACCTTAGCAAAGCCTGCTTCATCATCACACATCATACAGGCCAGCACAAAGCCTGATACCTCCCAGCACTGCCTGGGTGGGATCCCAGCCCCCAGCAGTGCCATGGCCCCCCCCAACATGGGCTGAAGCCGCTCAGGGCGGTGGCCATGCTCCTGTACTGAGCCCTATGTGCTTCTCAGCACTGACCAGGCTCTGGGCTGGCGTTTTGCTGGCAACTCCCAGCTGAAAACTTCTCCCCATGCCCTCCAAAGGCATGCAGCTGCTTAGAGGGGCGAGTTATGATCTGCCCAATGAGCTGTTGTTATCTGAGATTTTATTAATCATTTACTGCGTTTTATGAGGTTAGTCACCTGCATCGTCTCTGTGCTGACACAATAATTTACCCCAACAAGGATGAAGAATAAAATAAAAGATCATTTACTGGCAGCTCACAGTGCTCTTATCAGGTTACAAAGGCAGTAGGTGAAGAGAGATTTCTGCTGGGGAACACAAAGGCACGGCAGGGCACAGCCAAAAGGGTATTGCTGAAGATCGGGTTTATATCAAAGCAAGCGATAATCAATTATTCAGGGAGCTGGAGCTGAACTATCCCTCCCCATAGGTCTGCGAGCTTCTCACTGGCTCAGCTGTGGTAAGGGCTACGCAGAGGTCAGCAGGCCACAGGAGGACACAAATATTGAGCTCATCATGTAAATACGAGAAGTATTAGAAAGCACAGAACGAGCTCAGCCTCCACTCTAGGTGCCCGTTAGTCACAAGGTCAGCTGTGGGGCTGTCCCATGGCTCTGCACCTCATGAGAAACCCAGGAGGCTGCACAGAGCTCCCCTCCAGGGAGCAAAATGAGAGCGGTGCACATAGCAGCTCTCATGGTGCAGCCCCTCGTCGCAGGGCCCTGGGAGCCTCCTGCTGTGTCCTCTGCACTCAAGCCTCCTCAGAAACATTTTTCAAAATAATTGCCTGGATAAATTTGTTGGTAAGCAGCAGCACGGCACAGCGAGTTTTTATAACTCTCTCTGATTATTTACAGCTGCTGGTAGACCACTCCTAAGGCCATTACTCACCACAAGTCTCCTAATGTAATGCTTCCAAGGTAAGAAAGCGTGTCCTTGGTGGGCTGGGGGCTGCCAGCCCCTGGTTGTGCAGCATCTCCAGCATCACCTGGGGCCAGGCACTGTCTGGGGTGCAGGAGAAACATGCTAACACAGCAAACAGCCCCCCTGAAAGCACTGATAAACAAATATGCAGAAGTCACGTATTTTGCAAGGGTAGAGCCTTCCTAGCAATAATTAGTTTCTAAACATACCCCTGTCCTGTATAATAAATGAACAGCACAGTAAATGTTATGAGAATAATTCATTATTCATCACAAATAACAAATGGAGGGAATAATTTACCAGGCACTAACCTCTGAAAGGGGCCCACTCTGCCAGAGCCACACAGGGACGTGGCACCAGGCTTCTTCATGCCAGCCCCACAGGCCCTGGGTTGGGTGGTGTACCATATCACAATCCAAGCTCCTGTCACCTTTTGTGCTGCTTTGGCATCCCTGCAGAAATGCAACCTGTCCTGCTGCTCTGCATCCCCAAAGCTCATAGTACCAGGCCAGTCCTCTGCAGGATGTAATTGCTTTGCAGAGCCCCCACCTCCCCCAGAGACCTGAGAGCCCTCAAAGCCCTTTCAGGGGCACAATTGTGGACTCATTCCTGTTTTATGTCTGCTGATTGTTATTTGTTTACTGCTCTTCATTCTCTTGTGTCCCTGGTGCTCCAGATGACAGATAACACATAAATCACTGCAGTGAAGCACAGCGAGTAGGGAAGAAGTGTATAAATGTATGTGTGTATGCTGGAGGATCAGGAGTGTTGGGGGATCCTTTGCTTATCCACTGCCATCAGACACACAGCACAGTGTGCTCAGGGATCAGCTGGATCCCCAGCTGCTAGGGACAACCGAGACAAAGCCCTCAGGAAAGGGATCCCCAAAAAATCACTGCAGATGCCAAGCTCATCAGCTGTCCCCTGCACATTGCTGCCATGTGTGATTTGTTTCTTTAAAGGACCCTAAGTTCACGTGTGCAGTCAATAGACCCGAATATGAGAACTAAAATTCAGCATCCTGTTTTTAGGCAGTTATTTTTATTCTAACCTCTCACCTATAATATTGTTCCTGGATGTGAGCAGGCTCCAAGTCATAAAGGATAGTTAAAAGTATCTGCTCATTACACAGTAACTGCCCTCATGTGAGCTTAGTTTGGTATTTTTTCCAGTGGTTCCAAGCTTTGCTAAACTTGTATTTTTGAGACTATTTTTGAATAGTGACTTCCATAACATAATCAAGATAATGCCAACAAACTGCCTTCTGATCTCCAGTATCTCAAAATATCCACAAACCTGCTGACTAACTGGGTATATCTGGGGCTCTGTGGATTTTACAGCCCCGAATTAACGACAAAGAGGGGATTTATTTTTAAGTCAGTGTGAACTCATGAAACTGGGGTGCGTGCTGACAGCAGCTCCAAAGAACACAACAGTGCTGTGCTGGAGCACTGGGGTCACAGCGAGCGCAGCAGCACCTGGCAGCCTTGCTGGCATTGACCCTTCTGGTGTGGGTCAAAGGGAAGTTTATCAACACTTCGACCCTTTTAATTGGCAACACACCTTCCCAGGCTCTATCGGTCAGCCTTGATGCCTAACCAGCTCCCTTGTGAGGAATTTGAATTTGGCACGCTTGCACGAGACATAATGTGGTAACAGAGGTAGCTCTATATGCATGGTAATTTTTAGAGCTGAGTGACATTTTTCAAATGGATGAGTTCACTGAAAAATGCAGGAACCAACAGTATTGGTGAAAAAAATTAGAAAGTGTACAAATGTTTCATTTGAACATGTCAAAAGAAATGGTTTGGAGGAGCGGAGACATTTTGTTTCAACAGCATCAAAACAAAATATTTTGACTTATTGTTTTGAAACAAGCTTTGTTGTTTAAGAACTGACCTATATTTTAGAAAAGTTGGGTTTTTTTGTTTTTTGTTTTTTTTTTAACCAACATTATATAGCAGAACAAAGAGCATTTCTTTTCCTGTTAAGGAAAATGCTTAGTTTTATTCATTCTCTCCATTATTTTGTTGTTTGTTTGTTTGGACTTGACAACCAAACTGAACAATCCATATCCATCTCTCTCCTTCTCTGTTAGCATCCATGTAGCATCTCCTGCTGCTAAAGAAAAGCATCACTTCCATTTGGAGATGCATCCCTTCTGTTACTCAACATCCTCACCTTCTCCATGCAGATGGGGGCTGCAGGGACGGACCTCTCCCCGTCTTGCACAGCAGTGGCACATGGGGTGCAGGCATGGGTGACCTGGTGGCCTTGGCACAGGATACAGACGTGTCCCACAGCCGCCCCCCATGCCTGACTGCACCTGGGCTTGCCCCCGCCAGGCGCTGCCCTTATCAGGCTGTTATTTAACAGCACAAGTTAATGAACAGCTCTGTGCTCTGCCAGCAAAATGAGCCTTCACTGACGTTTATCTCCTGATCACGCGCCAAGGGAGCAGCAGAACAAAGCAGAATTTGTCGTGTCCTATTGCTCACTACCTGAAAAGCACGATAAAGCTCAGCCATGCAGCCACACTGCTTTCCAATGGCAGCTTAATCTGCCTTTTGCCTCCCTCGCACCTGTGAGTTTCAGCTCTTAAAATAGAACCATAGGGCTGGCTCTGCTCATGGAAAGCTTGCTGCCTGCCCCTGGTGCTCTCCATTGATTTGCCCGTATTTTGGCACCCACCAGCAGCACTCGTCCCAGAGCAAGGACCCCCTGTAGCCATCAGACACCTCCCTGTGCTCAATGCCCTGAGGACCATGAGAACCAAAGGAACTCATACTGGGATCTCTACTAAGGGCGCAGCTCCCAGAGAAGCCACCTGGATCCTTGGGGCTATCCTCACACATAGCAAATGTCTGATCAGATGGGTTTTGGTATTTAACAAACCCAAGGATATTTCACAGGTGTGTGACAAAGGGCTAAGAGCTGTCTGCACTGTTCACATCCCTGCTACCTGAGCACTCATGGAAAAACATCATGATCAACAGAGCAGGGGCAAGATTTCAGTCTATTCTTCATCAGTAGATACTGACGCTCCTGATGTTCAATCAGAATGCTTTTTGGATCTTGGCTTCCTCATCTAATTTGATTAAAAGTCGTTCTGCCCAAGGTCTAGCTGGACACCAGCCACTGCCTTGTTGTGGTTCCTACAGCCCCCCCACCACAGAAGAACACCCAGCATTTTTTTTCCTTGATCTCTGCATCCCTTCGGGAGTTTGCTGTAAGATTCTGGATTGTGAGAAATTTCTAAGAACCATCAGTTTCCTAGGGGTCGTTCTCATGCCCTCTGTGACACAGAATCCTTCAGCCGCCTATTCCTAGGCTCTGCAGTTAGACCAGTGAGCCCGAAATCAATGCTTATCTCAGCGTTCTGCCCAGAGTTGTGGTTAGCAGCGTCTTCTGTTTCATTCACTCGTGCCTTCAGCAGCTATTTCAGCCCATGCCCTTTTCATCCCAACCCCCTCCTCTAACCGCCCCGGGCAGCTGGAGCAGTGCCACCTCTGCAGAGACCCAGGGCACGCACGGCTGCTCTACAAAGTCCTTCTCCAGGACAACCCAATTCAAAAGCCATTTCCAGCTCTATTATTAGTCTCAGCCCAGGGCAATCGTACTACGGTCTCTGGTGCAGCCAGCCCTGCCTGTCACTGCTGCTCAATGCACTCAGCTTTCCTTCCAGTTTAAGGTTAACAAAAATTAAATTTGTGCGGCCAAATATAGGCAGAGATTTCATTCCCATAATGAGGCCCTGCCTGCATTATTAAATCCCGGCCTCTTTCATGTGAAACACAAAATATATCCGTCATAGATTAAAAAAGAATATAATAATATTCCACTGGATTATGTACCCTGGGAAAAGAGGGAGTGTAAGTTTTCTGCTGCAGTCACAGCAGTAAGCAATGAGCAGCATCCAGGAGTGACCCCTCACTGCTATGCTATGTTAGCAAACAAGCAGTACAAATTTCTCTGCAGTGCTGGGAGAGAATAAAAACCTGGAGAAAAAAAAAATAAAAACCACCAGTTTTTGTTTGTTTGTTTTTTAACACATTTGGGGCTTTATGAACAGACAACAGACATCTGTCATCAGATCTGCCAGTGCCGATGTGTTTGTGGAGGCTGCATTAATAATGACGGCTATTTCTAAACTCTTTAGATTGTGTTTTAAGGATTTTGGTGCTGGCAAATCTGCCTTAACACTAAATGCTTTGAAAGGGAGCAGAATTGCCCCTGGTTTGCAGCATCTCAGCATGCACAGAGGTAACCTTAAACCCCACCCACACGCACACGACCAGTCATCTAACATCACTTTTAGGGCACACAGTGTCTTTCAGTAGTAATGACTAAAATGTGGCTAACTCAAAGACATTGTGAAGTTTTAAACATGGTGCTTTTACCAGATTTTTACCTAGAAGCATCAGACACATGGGGTTCCTGGGAGAGTTACAGCTACGGGGCAGCGCGCAGGCCGAAACACAACATTTCTGTCTTATCTCTTCAGTGCCTTTCCTTCAAAATTACATCGAGTTTTGGAATTCCCCCTCCAAGTGCTGTGCCTGCACTTGTGGCAGTGGCTGTACCTCTGTGGCTCCATCCCAGAAGGGTGCTGCAGACAAGCGTTAGAGCTGCACAAATGTTTCCAAATGCATCCAGTCAAAGTGCTACTCTATCTCCCCGCTTCTCTGATGTTTAGAAATAAATATTGGCAGTGCTTATTTAGAGAGTTTTGGAGCATTTCAGAGCATGTCAGCAGCATGCTATCTCTCAGACTGAGGGAGCTTGCAATTCTGTCTGGGGACTGAACAGTGCAGGCTTGGAAACCCAATTTAAAAAAGAAAGAAGAAGAAACTAAAGCTCTGCATGCAACACCTGCAGCAACCACTTCCATCACTGGAAGATTTTTTTTTTTCACATTCTGACTAATCCTATATGTAAAAACTCCTTAATCTTCTTCTCTTTGATGGCATGTTTTGCTCTCACCCAGAGAACAAATTCTAATATCTAAATTTCCTGAATTACCTCGTTTAATCATTCTCTACTTCTTATCTTTCCTGTCTTGACTCCCTTCTTACAAGTCTTGATTTGCTACTCGTAAGAATTACTGCAGTGTACAAATTGTTTCTATTTGTATCTGCATGTGAAGTTGGTTGTGAGATGCCTTGGGAAAATTAGCTTTAAAAATATCATATGAAAATAAACAACATTGCATTCTCCATCAGGGGAAGCTAAGCTGGCTTACTGTCAATACATTTTCCACCTTGGGAGATTTTATTTTTTTCTTTCTCTTTTTTTTTTTTTCCCCTTTTCTCTTATCTGTGCATCATTTAGATTATTACTTTTTGGGTTTTTTTTTTATTATTATTATTATTTTTTCCCTGGGAATCACTCCAACAGTGGAACTAAAAGGTCATAATTTGATGGAATACAGTGACAGTGACGCTGGCTAAAATCTGCACACACTGTTCCCTTCCGTTAATGTTACTGAGATAGCAGGGTGCTGGAGAAAATGGATGACCTACTTTTATCCTCTGCATTAGAGATACATTTCACAAGGTGGGAAGAGTGTTTTGAATGTGTATGCAAAACCCAAAGTCTGCTTTAGAGCTGCGCCAATGGCAACCCCACGACTTCCATTAATACCGCTATAGGTCAATTCAGAATTACAGAGTGAAGATAAGGGAGAAACCACAAATATCTGTGTGTCTGCAGCACAGCCCCACCCTGCCATTCTTGGCCAATTCTGCTATGAAATGGCATTCAGTCATCCTCAACTGCTTTTAATTACATTAGCAGTGTTATTGTAGCTGTTACGGTCGAAGGATATGACTGAGGCAAGATTTATGCAGAGAAGCAATACCACTGGTTGGACCAAATGATGCACTGATAGGCTTTTGGCAAATAAATCTGAAAAAGAGCTTGTGTGCCTGAAAATGCACCTGCTTTTTCTCAACAAATATCAGTTTGTTATAATAAAAGGCATTACCTCTCCCTGCAGACTTTCTCTCATTTAATTATATTAGCATTAAAAACAGGTGAACCAAATTGCCTAAGGTAATTTGTTTTGTTCCCAGACGGCAGTGCTGCCTCCAACTGGAGCATCCCGATTCCAAACTGCTCTCAAAGAGTGAGGACACCAGGTTGCAGTCTGTACACATATTAACAAATTGATGAAAAATAACAGAAAAAGCACAAATCACCAGACTTTGGGTTTTGCAAGGAGCTTTGCCAAGGAGAGAAAAGGCCAATGCTCAGAAGGATGTGGCTACCAGCAGCCATGGAGCTGCCCTTGTCAGTATCTGGGGATAAAAGCTTTGGTCCAAGGAACCAGCTTCTGCATCTCCACCTAGCTCCAGCATTGTTTGCATGCTGACCCATTTCCCTGCCTGGAAGAATCCCAAAGCAGAAGCCCCAAAACACTTGAGCTCCTTGTCTTCCAGTTCAGTGTGAAGCTAGAAGCATCCAAAATTTTTAGCCAAACTAATTTCTTACCACGTTTCCAGCCAAGTTGCACAGACTCAAGAGAATCCATGAATTATAGATAAGCAGCCAGGCTTTTTCTCCTTAATTTTGTTTCTAATTACAAATGGCCAAACATAATATATGGAGTCATCAGTTGGTAGAGACAACAGTGAGAATATGATGTAGTGGGATCAGTGCTTAGATATTGGTTGGATATTTTGAAAGGTTGGATATTAGGAAAAAAACCTTCTCAGAAAAAGTGGTCAGGCATTGGAACAGACTGCCCAAGGAGGTGGTGGTGTCACCGTCCCTGGAGGTGCTCAAGAACTGTGGAGATGTGGCACTGAGGGACGCGGTCATTGAGCACGGTGGGGATGGGTTGATGGTTGGATTTGGTGATCTTAGAGGTCTATCCTAACCTTAACAATTCTATGATTCTAAATGATGATGAGAAATAAAAGCATTCAGTGCCTGGACAAAATTTAAGCTCCTTGGCCAGAAAAATGAATAAAATTTTCAATGCTTCTCTGTTCCCTGGCTACGCAGCATTTAATGTTGTGTTTGACATTAAACACTGCAGGATGGCTTTGTTTCGGTCACACACAAAGTGGTCTCCTCAAGAGTGGGGATTTTATTTAATGCAGAATTTGCAAACTGAAAGGATACATCTTTTGTATGCTTTCTTCCTCTGAGGATTTTTTTAAAGGAATATATTTGTTTCACAGCTTTCTGAATGTATATTTGCTCTAAGTGCTCGCTCCCCCACTCCTTCTCCCCAGCTTGTTTACTGAAGGAATAAAAACTTGACCTTGACTTTAAGGTCTCTGGTTTTCCAGACTGTACAGTCAGCAGAGAGCAAGGGGAAAAATCAATGTGAACCACATTAGACAAGGTGAAGGGTAATACGTAAGTGCTGGGAACTCGTTCTGGAAATGGAAACGGCTGAGGTAATTCGTATGGGAAAGCATATCCCACTGATGCATCCATCTCCTATGGCTAAAACCCCACTTCTCCTTCCTTCCCCCTGCCTTTCCCCCAGTGCTCAACACACCTTTGGGGCCATCAGAAGATGGGAACACCCTATATGCAACACAGACCTAGTGATGGAGACCCTGACATAAGTTCTGGCCATGTCCCCAGCCCCCAGCTCTGTCCTCGCACTGACTCTGGGTATCACAGAGCTCCAATAAAACAACACATCACAAGAATCAACAAGACAGGTGAGAAAGGACAGCTCAGCAGATAAACACGGTTCTGCTAATAAGGATGTCAGCAATTGCCAACTGCGATGGATAAGATTGCATTTGTCACCAGTGGCCTCACAAAGCCCGCTCCTGCTCCTTCCCATCCTGCATTAGGGGACAGGCACAGCCGTTTCCCTGCCATGTCCCAATTCCTGGGGTGAAATCCTGTCTGAAGCACTGTCAGGATGCTGAGGTCAGGGAGCCAGACCTCACCACCGGGTGAGCCCTTCCAGGGGCTGTATGGTCTGGCGTGCTTCAGTTTTGGTTTAGTGAGCTGAAATACCACTGAAATGTCCACAGCAACCACAGCAGGCTGTTAATATGTATCTGTATGAAATCCTTAATTAATTAGATGGCATTAGAGGTCCAGTTGTGCTGTCAAAATAGCCCAAAAGTACCGTTTTAAAAAGGAAATTAATATTTAATAGGAAAAAATGCAACAGCTCTCCGAAGCCTTAATCAAATGCATATACCTTTATGGCTCTGCTAGCACTTTATTCGTCACTGAGGGAATGGCATCACAGGGGTTTCTGCAACACAGGGTGCGCCCGGAAGCACAGCCATACATCAGGCTTTTCTTCAGAGCCCCATTCCACTCTTACACAAGGAAATGTCAGAAGGCTTTGGGAATAATACCTGCCCGTGCCTTGCAAACAGCCTGCTGGAGGAAGGAGGAGATGGCACCAGGCAGAGAGCAGCTGCACAGTTATGGAACCAGCAGCCCACCCACACCTCAGACATATGGGACCATTTGGGGTCAGCTCCCAGCCACAGCAAACGCTGGTCCTGAGCAGGGAACGGCTCCACGCAAAGAGACTGCGCTGCCAGTGCACCTGCAGGTGCAAAGAACTGACTTGCAGCAGGAATGGCCATTCATCACATAAATTAGTCCTGCATATGTACATCCTCATTTGCAAGTAATCCATACATTTCATCAGATAATTCCCCTTTTATGCAAAGGCAAGTTAAGAAGAAGCAAGCTGAAGTGAGCCAGGCTGAAGCCTTGTAGCAGGACGTGTGGCTGTGAAGAATACAGTGCAGGGTAATGTGAGAAGCCAGCTGGTAACGTTTCGTCACTTTTTCCAGGGTGGAAGAATTTATAGACCCTATCTTCAACACAAATCATCTCTATTAGCTTCTCCTGCTTTTAAAATTGGGTTCTGCTAGCCTTTATTTATCATGCTTTCCCAGGACCACACAAATTAAAAAAAATATGCATGGTAGTTGCTTTTCTATTTAAGCACATAAAAATGCATGCAATGTCTAGCACTAAGAGTTTCGGCCACGGTCTTAAATGGACTTCTCCATTTTTCATGTCAACTCACATCCAGCCCATAGGAGCCACTGGGAACAATTTTGGAGCTATGGAGTCCTCTTTGCAGTCAAATTGAAAAACCCTTAATTTGGAAGCTCTTGAAGGTGGGGATTGACTTTTGCTCATGTTTTACATAGCACCTGGCACAGCTCAGTCCTGGAGGAGCAGCACTGGGCTCCAGGTACAACCCTGGTGGCACAGGGCTTGCAGGGGCTCCAGATTTCTTGCCTCTGTAGAGGCGGTCATCTATTTCTATAGCCGTATGAAAACCTCAGGTGCCACTGTCTAAAGCTGCCCCCTGTATCCAGCATTAACATTATTGGAAATACCATTAATATTAGCCATAGTAGCACACAGTTCTTAAGTTTTCTCAGATCTTTCTCCAATGTTCTTGCAAACCCACACCGGGATATTTCAACTGACCCGATGAGGGGTAGAGCTTTTGATTTTCAAAGGATCGTGGGCATTTTCTCACCCTGATAGCACCATAGGCAGGTACACATTGCCCCAGGAGCCCAGCAGAGCATGGGCACGGCCACGCTTGGGCAGGCTGCAGCAATGCCTGCATGCTCAGACGGGTCACAGCAGGGCCTTGCTTGAAATCCGGGTGTATTTTTAGTTGAGCTATGTGAAGGATAGAAGTAGGGCAGCGGCGCTCAGCAGCGCTGCGCAGACAGGTTTTGCATACAGAGCAAAACTGGAGAGCAGGGGGTTGGGATTTTTCTTCCTTTTCTTCTGCTGACTTTGCACAAAAGTTGAAAATCTGGATCTATCCAGTGAGCTTGCATGAATTTGCACAGTAGATGCGTGAGAGAAAAATAACCTGCGTGGAACTGGGGAGAGCCATCAGTGCCACACGGGTCTGTGCCAGTGCCTGCGGTGTTCGGGACAGTGCCCCACTGCAGGACAGAGGGATTTGGGATGGGAAGAAGGCTTGGCAGCTCTCTTGAGATGTCTTCTGCATGTTCATGGCTCAGAAACCAAGTAGGAAATCAGCAGCGCTCGAGGTGCTTCTCTTTAACTTTATTCTGTGGTTTGGAAAGCAATTTGAATGGAAAATGAGAGTTTGAGGAAAAATCAGAGAAAGAAAATGGGACCGATACAAGAGGAGGAGAAATTAAAGGAGTGGAGTCTGGGCTTGAAAAACTCTTCTGTATCAGCATTTCTGCCCACCAAAAGGAAGCGTTTTATTTTCCCTGGAAGGAGACAAAACGAACAGCGGGGACTATTGTTGTGGCAAGAACACCTGGAGATGTGCTAGCTGCAGAGAGAGCTCTCTGGCAGGGATCGCAACGACATAATTTGCAGCAACATCTGCAGTTGGCCCAGCGACCATTTCTCCTCATTAATTAGCAGAGCAGTGTGCTTGCCAGACAGTCTCTTCAGCTTTTGCCTTATTACTGTACCCCTTAGCTAATGAGCCGTGCCCTGCCCTTCCTGCTGGGTGAGGTATAGCCCATCTGACCACAGAACGGGCACAGAAATCCAGCGTGCATCAAAGAGGACAGCAGTGTTTACCATGATTTCAAGTACATACCCCATGGGTCATATTTACTGCAATCTCATGACTCAGCAGCAGCGGGCTGCAGGCCTGTGGAGATAACAGCAGAAGTTCATCAATGACCCCCCTGTCTCTCCCTGATTGCCTAATTCCATGCTGCAAGGTATACAGCCGTATATGTACCATCCTGGCATTTTCATTCCCTGAAATTATTTTGGACTCTGTGCAGTTTATTTACAGCTCTGCCTGCGTCCTCCGAGCTGATTAACATTTCTCCGTGCCTTATTTTCCCTGCCTGAAAGTGAGAAGTGTGTCTCTATCCTATGGAAGTGCTTCTGTTTCCAGCAGCGTAATCCGGCTCTATTCATGCTCATCCCCACACAGGGACCCTGGGCGTATCCACCTGGCCATCCCCACTTAGCACTGTCTTGGTGGTGAATGACTTCTGATAAAGAGAAGTCAACATGAGGCAGAGGAGAGTGGCAACCTTTATTAAGTCTCTGGCAAACTCAGCTTTCTTCTCCAGGCTTGCACTTGGACAAAATGGCAATTCCTGGACATGGCAGAGGGACTGCAGGCAATTATTTCGGGAGCTCCATGTCACAGTGCAATAAAAACATTTCTCAAGGCAGGATCCCTTTCCTGCATGTGGGGCCAAGCCTCAGGCAACCCTGCGGAGTCACTTCATGCACAGCTTAATTCTTTCTGAAATGGGGAGGGGGACTCGTTCCAAGAAAACCCAACCAAAGTGATCAAGGTGGCTTAAAAACACGAGGCAACGACAGTGCTACGGCCCTGCTAGACAATAGCAAAACACATTCGGATACGCAACTCAGACCTTGCTGCATTACACATGTAATTAGGTTGTTTCCATGGTAATGATCTAATTATGGTCTTCTTGGCTTTGTGTAATCACATTTGCTGCATTTTGGCAGAGCTGTTTTCCTTATTTTTGAACTGCAACACTTGGCAAGATGTTCTTTCTAAAGCCGAATAATAATTTTGCCTGATGAAAACCAACAAGTCTGCGAGTTTTTTATTTAAAGCAGGGTTGAAGATACAAGACAAGACACCACAATGTGTACATATATAGCACTTTTATAATATAGATGTGTATATAAGGGAGGAATCTGCAATTTCTGTTCCCCCTTCCTTCCTACCTCTTTTCACAAGCACTTAAAATAATTAATGGTAGCACTGGTTCCTGTGTGGGAGGGGGAACTCCAGAGACCTCTCTTCTGTTCCCTGGGTTGTGTCGGGCTGACCTTGAGCACGAGTTCTCACCTCGCCCTGCCTTATTTTCATCGGCAGTAACAGTACTGACTGGAGATGTCCATGCAAAATGTATATTATTTTCACTAAGCTATTTCAGCTGCTGGTAAGCATGATACCTTTGAGACGGCTGGTGAAATCCTGGCCCTGTAGAAGGCCAAGGGCAAAGCTCTTATTGATTTCCGTAGTGCTGCAATTTCCCGTGTGCCTGTTCCAATAGCTTAAAAAATCAGATAGAAAAAGCCAGATCTAGCAGCGTTGACGAGTATGGATTCTCCACCCTGCTGCCCCAGAGCTGAGCATGCAAATGCTCAGAAGGAAAGTGTGGTCAGAACACTCACCCCTGCCCTCCCTTCAGAAGCCAGAGACACCTGGGTATGGCCAGGAGGAGGCTGGCAGATGAAGGGAACTGCCCCCTGCACGTCTCTTCTGCCCCACTGCAGCCATCGGGCACAAAGAACACCAAAATGTGACACTTAGGGTCCCTCTTAGCTGCCATGGGTACCAGCAGCACTGGCACTGCAGGGACATCAGGACTTGGGATTTTTTGTTGCTATTGGGTCCCTTTTTCCTGAGCCCACTCTTTCAAAGAGCTCAGCCCATTCCTCTGCTTTCAGGGTGGTTTTAGGGAGGCACAAGGATCAAGGGACTGCGAGAGTCAGTGTTCGTAAGAATTTACTGTGCTCTGTTGTGCAGGAGAAGAGCTTATTACAGCCTGTAATCTCTCTGAGGGCAGCTCTCTCTTGAAGTCAGCTGCAAGATCTGGCTGTTAGTTATCACTTATAAAGATTTTTAAAGCTTTCTTGCAAAACAAAAGAAATATTTCTAGCTTGAGCAATAAGGGAGCTGGGGAAAGAGAGGAGATGAAAGGTCAGGCAAGAGGAGCTTGTGAAATCACACTGGAGCAGAACTGTGGGCTGCAGTCAGCCAGCAGCTCAGATTGCAATCGACAGGGCTATTCATGGGAGGGTTTTTGATCAGAGTTGCCATGACGATGGGAAATACCTAAAAAAGATCTATGAAATGTTACATCAAGCCAAGAAGTTAAGCCAGATCCCCCACGCTGGCTACTCCTGAGTCAGTAGCTTCCACTGTAGTATTGCTAAAGGATTTGGTCCTCTGACTTTGAAGATTGAGGAAAATAGGTATGAAATGTAAATTCTGAGAGAAAAGATTTGTGCCACAAAGAATTCGCTGTGGAAAGATGTTGGAAGTCTTGCAAATACTGTTTACAGCTTTTACTTAGTGTACTGAATTTAAATACTAGACAACAGCATTCCCCGATTTTGATGGACAGGAGAGTATGGCTGCTTTCTGAATGAATACAATAAAATACTCCTTCTGCACCTCCTCTGGGGTCTGCGGATTGAAATTTCCATCTCTAAACCTTTATAAAGAGATTTCAAATCCAAAATGACTGGCGCTGAATTTCAAGGGCTCAACAAAAAAAAGTCATTTCTGAAAGCACTGCTTTCCCAAGATAGCAGAGGTGATAAGAAAATCTGGCGTTGCCATTTTTGGAATGAATAATGATGTGGGTTTTTTGTAATTTCTTTTGGCATGAATTCATCTTCGACTATGGGATCCCTGGAGCTTAAAGCATTAGCCAGAGACTTTGTCTTCTGTTGTTTCTTTTGCAGCAGTGCCCATGTTACTAGCCTGGAGAAAGTGTGTTATGTTATTGAGCCATATGTTTACATGTTAGGCTCTGTAGAAGCTAGAACTAGATGTAATTAGCTATTCAAAAGTTTTATCAGGTAGACACCTCTGGAATGCCAAGATGTACTGAAATAAGCCCACTGCAAATGCCTGCAAATGGGCAGGCACCTTCACAACAGTCATGGTGAAAGTCAAACCACAGCAGCGGAGTGGGGTGGGATTTCAGGTCTGTTCTGTTGCTGCTCCAGTAAAATGAACACCTTTACTGAGGCTCTCTCAGCAGATTCCTCTTGGAATCCTATGGAAAACCTTTGGGAAAAGGGGATGAGGGTGAGTAGTCTCTGTGCTTTGTTTATGAAGTACCCTATGGGATACACAACATAACCACGAGGGCTGTCATCTCCCACTTTTCCTCCTGCCTCCTCCCTGTCTAATACCTCAGCAGCAGAAGGGGCAGCTTGTCTCCAGAGAGAATAAAGCTTTACAGGGTAAACTACTGAGAGCCCTGCTTATGGAAAATGTTGGTTCTCATATTTGGGCTTGCATTGTGGTATGGGAGAACATGGAACAGTGTGTCTTACTGTGCAGGCTGCAGGCTGCCCCTGCTGTGCAAAGCCTACAAGCTCACAGCAGCAACCACCGCTCCTGCAGCAAAAGGTATTGCACACTTGTAGGTCTGAAATCAGAGCTGAGCAGCCTGCCTTACTTCCCAGACATCTGAACATTTTAATGCCACCAAGGCCTCTGCGTGTGCCTGAAGAGAGACCAGATCCCCTACATTTATTCTGCCCTTGTTTCCTTCTTGCATAACCCAGATATTTGCATAATGCAGAGCAGCAGTGCCAAGTGCCGCGTGTCTCTGCTCCTGCTGCACAGGCTCCATATGCTGCCTATCTGTGTCAGTCCCAGGGAGCTCTGCAGTTGCATCAGGACAATTTTCAAACTGTATGCATGTAAATTAGAGCTGACACTCTGCAGCTTTAATTTATGGACTAAACCTGATCCTTGCTCATACTTTACCCATCAGATAACCCTAACACTATATTCAATACCACCAGATAATTACAATAAGTTGGAAAGCTAAGTGTAAGTTTCCAGCTTTTTTTCATCAAAACAAAGACCTACTGATACATTTCTGCTGAGGCTTACACAATTCTCCTTTATTAGACTCGCAGCTCACAAAAGCCCCATACTGAATAATACTTTTTACATGAACACTCTCAGCCAGAAACTCCCTTTCATCTAAACCTCACTCATCTATCTTGATGTGAATCATAGGTAGGGAGGAAACTGTCCTTCTGTTTCTCTGTTGATCTATTGCCAAACTCACTGCCGACAGAACAAGAATGATGGATAAAGACGGAAGACTGGTCCTTGTAAACACAACTTTTCACCCTTGGGTTTCACTAGCCAAAGCCTGGTATCACTTCCCACATTCTTCTGTTCACCCCAGATCTTGTTTCTCAAACATATGTTGTCCTCCTCTTTCCCTCTGCTAATGGCTCAAAGAAGTCTCTCCTTTGCAGACATTTCCTTAGGAAAAGATGTGTGTCAGGTACCTGGACCAGAACCTAAGCAACAACAAAGAGAGGTAAATCCCACCTCAGTTCCCTGGGGCAAGGTAAGTAGGTGAACTCTTTTCCTCTGAGGCACGATGTCCAACTCTAGCATCTAAAACATTTGAAGTCAAAGAGTGGTAGTAGTACTGGAAATGAAGCCACACAACTGTGATCTGCCCTGCTATAAAATCACTGATATAAGAAACCTTCATCTACATACATAATAGTGAAGAAACCACCACAAAGATGGGCTTTAGCACACACACACTGAGCATATGTACACTCAGAGAGATCAATAGATTGCATATGGTGCGCGCGGCATAATTCATAAGTTTTCTTGAAGGCTGTCACAAATCTGAGATGTATTGGGTGAGAAGAGTACTAGGGTAGTCTTTTAATTAGCCCACAGCTCAGCTGTGTTGTAAAATTCACTCTGTGACATTGCATCCAAAATTTATAACCCCTTAAATCAAAGGAACATCTCAGACTCTGAGCTTTTGCTAATCGGATGTGTTAATGATAAAAGCACAAGCCAGAAAAAGGAATATGTTGCACAATTATGCACAATATTCAGAACTGTTTCTCAGGCCAATGTGCTACCCCATAAAAATCAAGCAGGAAAATATATGGATCTCCTACCTGTGTCTCTCTCATTATTTCCTTGGTGCCACTGGAGGTGGTATGATGGGAAAACAGTATTTTCATAGAATCATAGAATCATTAAGGTTAGAAGAGACCTCTAAGACCATCTAGTCCACATGCCAGTGCACCCCCACTATGCCCACTGACCGTGTCCCTCTTCCACATCTCCACAGTTCTTGGACACCTCCAGGGACGGTGACTCCATCTCTCTCTGGGCAGCCTGTGCCAATGCATTATCACTCTTTCTGAGAATAATTTTTTCCAAATGCCCAACCTGAAATCTATTTTGCCCACCTGTGGAGAATCCTTCTTGGGGCTGCTCATTATACACAACAGAATGTGGGTGCTACAGGACTTTCTTCAGCTCAAGAACGTCCTCACTGGAGAAGTACACACCTTGGTGAGCACATCTTGGGTTCAGCAGCAATAGCAAACACCAGACCTAGGGGTAGAGGTGAGGATGGCAGAAGGACACGGATGGCACTGGCATAAGAGGATTTGGGGTGCTGCAGGAGCCAACTGCAAAAAGTAGTGATGTCCAAAAGAGAGCAAAAATGTGATTGCCTGGCAGGCAGTAGTTGCAAAACGTTTCTAAGAATTAAACCTTCTTTCATCACCCAAATCAATTTGTTTTCAGTTATTTTGAACAGTTTATTTTCTGTTCTGTCCAATTGCAAGCTCTGTTGTAATGAGTTTTCCTTTCAAGCCATACGGTTCTTTCATAGTGAAATTTTTCATTTGGAAAATATCTGAAGGCACACTTCAATCACTGAAAACCCTTTTTCTTCAGGAATACCAAAAAATATTACTTAAACCAGCCACTAAATGCTTCAGTGTCTGCAATTCAGTGATTTCTAAGCACAGCTGTAGGATGGTTCCTCACAAACACTACAGAGAGTAATTAGGGAAAATTCTTTGCTTTTTAGGGTAGGCCCCAGGATGAGTGTCCAAGGAGAAAAGCTTTAACATAGAGGTTGGCTTCAGACACTGAGCATACTCTGTTTTGTGTGTGTTTATTACAACTATATACGTATTGTAAACAGTAGATTAAAGTTTCCTTGAAGAAACACACTCCAACAATCTACAGGGCTCAAGTGACCACCATGTTTGGTTTCATTTTCATTTTAATTAGCCCAGATGGAGAACTATTCCCTGCTTTGTCACGGGATTTGAGAGAACTGCACTGCAGATTGTGGTATTTGTGGGCAAATATGGTTTTGTTTGCAAAAAGTAGTGAAGCTTTCTTCTTAGGTTTGGCAATGGGTTTATTATCATTATTATCATTATTACTATTACTATTGTTATTATTATTAGGGGGTGGGGGTGTGGTGGGGGTAAAAGACTTTTCAGTATCACCAAAGAAGAGGAAAAGAAAGATGCCTGATGAATGCTTTCCCCTATGTCCTGTAACACTCTCCATTTTCTGAAAACAGTCAGAAGAAAAATGTTTTGATATTTCAAGGTGCTGGTTGTAAAGGTCGCACCGGCCCCTCTCCTGCAGTCTCTACATGCTGGAAAATGCCAACATAATTATGAATCGTGCCTGAGATGCTCAAGGGACATCTCCAGTCACTCTGCATGCAGGCGACAGAGCAGGACATGGCTGTATGCTCCCATCAACCCATTCAGAAAGCCCAGCTCCTTGAAGCACTCTGCCTGGGGAGGACTCTGAGTCTGCACCAGCAGAGGTGTGTAGTTCAGGAGCTGGCTTTGGCTGCCATAAATGCCCAGCAGCAGTGCATAGGCTGGGGAAGCCCATTAGTTAAGTGCTGAGGCACCCTATGCTGTTATCGCTAATGCCTTCAGCACAGGACAGGGCAGCAATCAATTTCATAATAAATCAAGCCCATTTTCTAATATGAACCAATTTATCTGCCAGGCAGACTTGCCAAACTCTATTACAGGCTGAGGTCAAACTGAAAAAGACATCTCACATTTTCAACTTCTCCTGCTAGCTTTGCATCTCCGAGGCACCCTCTGCAGCCATGGGTTCAGAGCTCTGTTCCCTCTCTGGAGACTTCTCCTTCAGAAGACTTTCATCTGTCGACGACGCAGGCATAGCAGGAATTATGTATTTAATGCAGTTGCTAACATGACAGCTTTAAGCCCGAAACCAGAACCTGCCTTTTATTGCCACTGTACAGTATTTGTAGAGACGGGAGAGAAAGGTTTCCTGGAAAGGCCTGATTTGCAGCAGAACCAAGAAAATCCTGGTTTACTCCAACCAAGCCTATGCTATGATGTTATCTGCACTCATGTAGGCTACAGCTCTGCTGGAGACACCCAACATAAAGAATTAGCTATGGCAAACATGGTAAGAGAGAGACTTGAGACTGTTATTTATAGAAGGAATCCCACAGAGCTGACTATAAAAATGATTAATGCAGAACAAATATGGATAGCATTAGTCCAAGGATACACAGTGGAAACAAAGGCATCTCTGCCTTGAATGGTCATTGCACAGCACAGCCCCTGAGCAGCAGAGGTCTGCGTGAGCCCAGAGCTGCGGCAGCCCCAAGCTGTACTTGGGCTGCAGCTGATAGAAGAATGCTGATGTTGAACTGTTCACCCGATGGGAAAGAGCCACACGTTCTGCCTTTACCAATCCCAAACCACCAGAAAATATCTATGATCCCATTCAGAAGAGTTAAGGTGTTGCTAGAAACAATAATTGCATTAGCACACTGGAGAAGGCACTGATTCCACTCTCCCTTATACAGCAAGTTCTCTCTCATGCATTTATTTGACATCTTTTGATTTTGCACTAAGAGCATGTCCTTGCTGGAGGATAACCCAGCTATTAGCAAACTCAAGCTCCTCTTATTCCTAGTACCTGACTCAAAACTGCTGAAACAAATATCCCTTAGTATTCTTCCCTACTACTGAATGTTCTGAGATGCTTTTCAAGCAGAAAAGAAATGGTCAAATCTGCAAAGAAGATTACTTATGATGAGCTCTTAAAAAAATTATGCACAAAAAGGCAGAAAAGCAAGAGAGTACCTAGCAACCTTTCCCTTCCAAAGCCAACATTTTCCTATACGAGATTGTGTTTAGCTGATGTACTATGTTTAGCTGATTTGCATTTTCAAATGCAAATAGGATTTGATACAAGGCTGGCTGGAGCCAACAGAAGGGTTTCCGCTCACATCTACCAGCACTGAGCCAAGTCAAGTCCATACTATTAATGAAACTTCTTAGATAGTGATAATAAAAACACATTAAGAGTAACGTTGCTTTTGTTATAAATCCATGGATCTCAATATTAAATTCAGCATGACCCAAATATTCCTGAAACTTTGATCCAGATGGCTCTTCCTATTTAGCCATAAAACTGGCTAAAATGAGGAAAAAAAGCAGGAGCACAGTGACCAGACTAGTAAGAGTCTATTATCCACATTTTCAGTGAAAGCACAATGAAAGGAATAGGTTCCACAGAGCAACCACAAATTACTCCACCACAGCCTTGCAGACTGCTGGTGGTTTGTGCTGTTGGCTTGGGAATCAACGGCCAAGAAGATGCACTGTTATTATTCAGAGAACTGAGCCATGACATTTTTGCATAATACAAAAATTGGAAAACTGAAGAAAAATATGTGGGGTTGCTATGATATTTTTTTAAACCTCCCAAAGCTTTAAAAGTTAATCTAGGGTTGACTGATGTGTCCCTTTCATCCTACTTTAAGATGAACCTTTTGAAGGAATTAAAAATGGAAATGAATTAACATAACGAAGAAAAATAGACTAAAATGTTCATTTTGGAAAACATAAATTCATAATTTCTACTTTACACACTAAGCTTCATCTACAGCTTTTGCTGACTCAAATCACATTCTCTGGGGACTTTTCCCATCCACTCCTACACCAGTCAGTGGGTTTATGCACAGTGGGAGAACTGGAGAAGGGCTGTGCCCCATCTCCCCACCAGCAGAGGAGGTCAGCAGGTCAGGAGGCACACCTGGTGTCTGGGGACATCACCAGCTCCCTGTTGGGACCCAACGTCCTACTGGCTTTGTGTGATACTTGTTTGGAAAGTCAAACTCACCAGGAAGCTCTGCAATAACAGTAAAATACCTGCTACAAAGTGAGCTGTAATTTCTTTCCCGTTATAAACCTCTCTATAGAAAATGATCCCATAGCCACTCACATTAAACTGTCAAGGAGTGCATCCCCTAAAAGCTTTTTATTCTGTTTTTAATTTACAGCGTTTGACAAGGGGAGGAATTGAGCATCACTTGTGTGGATCACAGCGCAGTGCAGTCAACATGCTCCGGGCGAGCGGCCCAGTGCCCAGCAGCCCAAACCCTGTATTTTGTGTTTTCATTAACAGACATTGTCACACCAGCACCTCTGTGCTCTGTTTTCATCAAGCCACTGAGCTCTGAAAACCATTAGGTGCCTTTCTCCATTAGGCATTAAGAAGAGGTATATGTATTTGAGTGAGAAGTTTTCTTTCCTTTTCTCCCAAGTGCTCTCTCTCAGATATCTCGGGGGGGATGACACACCAGGGGGTGCCTGTGATGGCTGGGAGGGGCACAGTTCCTGCAGGGATCACTCTCAGCCAGGGCATCCTACAGCCTGTAACCCGTCGGGTCCTTCAGCTGCTCCTGGGAGCTCTGTAAAAGATAACTGACAAAGAAATCCTGCTTTCAGATGGCTTCAATTGCTGCAGCTCCACTGGAAATTGGTGTTTACAATCGATAGAATTCAGGACCCAGAATTGCCTTTAAATTTAAGGAGAAAAATCTCCATTCCTTCAGTGTTGAGCCTGTGAGCGGCTGCTGACATAAATCAATTTTTGGAGGGGAAAATACCTGCATGTTTCAGGACTACGAGCTCTGCTTCTGCCTGGCACATGAGCAAGCCATACCCTCACTGCTATAGATCACTGCTGCATCAGATGCTTCAATGTCACAGCACAAGCTTGTTATTAAGGGGAAGGAGGCTCCCTCAATTAATATTAATTTCTGCTCAGTAGGCATTCAAGGAAGTAAGTTTGTTTTCCATGGTATGGACTAAGAGATCTGAAGGTCTGTGCCCCAGACGCATGCCTGTGGTCAGACGGGTTGGTGTGGGCTGGTGGATCTCAGCTGCATCTCCTGAATGCGGTCCAGCACTGGAAGAGCAAACACACAGCTTTAATTTCAGTGTAGTCAAGCAAAAAGAAAAAAATAGCATGGAAACGCTCCTGCTTTGGGCAGCCAGGTAAAGGAACTCCAGCTTGCTGTTTTAGGAATCTTCACCCACAAGTTAAGGGAGGACTGGAGACAAAAGCTTGACAGAACTTAGCAGGACAGTATAGCACAGCCTTCCCCTTGCATCCTTCATTCAATGTCAGGAGAGACTTAGCCTGGGTTGCTTTTATTTATAAACCCACAGTGAGCAATGTGCATGTTGCAATCTGAGCTAAATGTGGTTTTGGCAGATGCTTCTGAGCCTCACCGAAATCCCCTCTGGTCGGGGAAGGACTGTCTTGGGCTGTCTGCCACTCCATGTTCTCCAGCCATCCTTGGCACATGGTGTGCCCACCGTCCCCAAAGACTGTTGGCAGGGCTGTGTCATGGGCAGCAATGCCACAAGAAATGCAGGAGAGAGCTAGAAATAAGAATATCATGCACAGAGCAGCTCAGAAGATAGGTCAGTCCTTGGTAGAGCTGAAGAGGGAGGGAGGCAGTCTGGAGTGATTTTAAAATGGAAATTCCTGAATTGATAAATGCCTGTATGTCTGTCAGAAGACAGGGAAGAACTGTAGGATCACCTTGAAGAAATCCAGCCCTCAGCTGCAGCCAGGCATAATGTGTGCTGAACAGCATGGGCAAGCAAAGGGCAGGGTCTGGTGCCAGGATTGGATATCATTTTGTGTGTTATGTCCACTTGATTGCCTACTTAGAAATTATACAAATATACTGTATTTTAAAACTGCGGTCATAAGACAGCAGTTTCCATCTGAATGATAATGAAACACACTCCAAGGTTACGTTGGGACTTTGCTGGCGCTATTAGAGATCAGTTCAAAGCTACAGGAGAAAATATATATTGCACTAATAAGTGTTCCTCATTTTTAAGTTCCCCTTTAGGAGTAATTAAATGTGACTTTTTTTTCCCCTCAGACGGCTGATTTGTGAGCTAGCTGTCATGTTTTTGTCTGAGACTTGAAAAAGAGAACTTGAAGATCTGAGACATTTAAACCGAATAATAGCACAGCCCGGGGAGATTTCCCACCTGGCAGAGTGCTGCTTGGGAGCACACAGCTGGGTCAGACAGCAAGGATGAGGCTGGGAAAGCCCCGGGGTTGCACTCAGGATGCACCCCTAGGTGGTGGAGAGCTCGAGGAGAAGCTCCTGGGGTGTGCTGGGACCCCAGGCACAGGGGTGATTTTTCTAATGTGACAGATTATAAAACGACTGCACCAAAACAATTCTGAATGCACCTTTGTGGCATGGAGCAAACTGCATACAGCCTCCCCAGCTTCCCAATGGCCATTCCCCATCAGTAAAGGCTATAGGTCCTAGCAAGGGAGAAATCATCACCAGCAATATGTGATCATCACCAACTGCTGTATGAAGGTCAGGAGGTGAACAACGACTGCTTCAGATGTTACTGAAGGCTGGCAGGAGAGCCCAGGACCTGGTGGTCTCCTCCCACAGCACAAGGACAGATCCATCCCTGGGGTTACCCAGACAGGATGAGGCGGGACTGCCTGGGAGCCCCCAGCATTTGCACCTCTGAAGCCAAAGGAATTAGCAGGAGGGTTAGAAGGGAAAGGTTTGATTCCAGCTTTCGCATAGGTGTATTCCCACAATTAAGGTCAGGGGCTTATCACAGTTGGCCTTATGTTTATTTATTTATTTATTTTCCTAACAATTTGGCTCCAGGCCCCAGACGGCTGCATCCAAGCCTCATGAGTTGCTGATGTTGCAATCCTCCCTCTCTCTGGTGCGAGCGCTCTGTTTATATTTCCATGCATGTGTTTTTCCAATTTTTGTTTATCTCCTGTATCAACTGATGAAACGGACTCAAGAAGTGGGGCCAGGCCAAGGAGAAACACACAGGTTTTGTTTGGATGAGATGCAGCATTCCTGTGAGCTGACTGCACCTCAAATGGACTCTGGATGATGCCATGTGCTGGTCCCCACCTTGCAAGCAGAGCTGAGATTCGATGGGTTGAGAGGAGGTGATTAACCTCTGGCTTTCTTCACTTTACCAACTCCATAAAAGATGAAAAGGCATTTCCTGGGCCCAGACTGGGAATGGACTTGTGTGATGGCCACCCTCTTACTCTGTCACCCATGCTGAGGGCTGGCACTCAGGACAACAGCACCTAGGGGTGACACCAGGCCTTGGCTGTGGGCAGAGCCATGTAGATGTTTTTCCCTTCCCTCCTATGAGAAAAATAAGGCACTGAGTAGAGAAGTATGGGGCACAATAAGCACCACAGAGCTCTTGAAAGTAGACAGAACCCAAGCATCTGGATGTAAGATTTTTCTTCTCTTCACATTAAAATAAGCAGTCTTCCAATAATGAAGAAAAAAGTGCCAGTACGCATTAGCTGGAGAGGTCAAAGAAATGGGTTTCCTAATGGGAATGTGACAGCTCAAGGATTTACAGCTGAAAGCCTAAGGACACGTGAGCACTGGCGTTTTAGATGAATGCAAAAGGATGTAAATACTAGTTAAAATGCACTCTAAGAAAAAAAAAATCAAAAAACAAAACCATAATCAGATCATTACAATTCAAACAAAGCAACTGTCAATTCCCTGGCAATTTACATATAAATGCACAATATAATCCTCACGCTAAATTATCTGTTTCCAGTGTAGTCCCTTCTCAGAGCATCTCGGAGGGGGAGGAGAGGGAGGCTGTACTTGCACTTGTATTATGTGTGATGGTCTGGGCAGCACGTCCAGGCTGAGCAAACTGCATTGAGGTTTCCCTCACATGGACAGGGACAGTCATGCTTTTAGCAGGACACAGAAAACCTTTTCACCTCCAAGATCAGAAGAGGAAACAGAGTGGAAACAGAGGGTTCAGATCTAAATGCTCAGAGGTGTAGGGGCATCGAGCAGTAAGACAGTTTTAGCTGCAGAGAGGCTCCATATCAACATAAAGGCTTCTACTGCATGCTCAAAACCAGTCTCTCTACCAGAACTCTGCTTATTGCAACATATTTTCACTAACAAGATAAGACTTGCTGTAACATCAGCCCTGCCTACACGTCATCCACTGCCTGCTCCCCATCTGTTAGTCTTGCTATTTCCTTAATCTCCTTCTCTCACACAGCTCCATGAATAGTGGCACAGGGAGTGAAATTGGAGAATGCAAGGCTATTCTCTGGGAAAGGCATGCCTTGATGTGACGCTGGGAGCTTAACAGCCCAGCCAGGGTGGCTGAGCCCCGAGACAGCACCAAGAAATGCAGTGAGAAAATGGAGGGAGAGCTGAATTTGAAATGCCTGTTCTTTAATTATAAATGTTCTTCCTCCAAACAGCTTTTCTGAACAGCTGCTCATCAATTACACGGCGTTACTGAGGTTTTCAGACAGGAGATCGATAAACGAGATTTTTTTCTTGGCTGGGAGAAGCCATTACATAATGGCTGTGTTCCCCTGTTGCCAGGCTGTTTGAAGGCTGGTGGGCACGTTGTGCTGGGCCAGGACACAACTTGGGGCCAGAGAGGGTTGGGAGCTGGGAGCACTCTGGGAGGGCTGAGCACAAAAACTCTGGCCAGTCACTGAGCAAGGAGGGAGGTCTGGGTGGGCTGAAAACCCAGCCTGAAATCACTCGTATGTGTCACTCACACGAGCATCACTAGTCAGAGCCCAGGCAGGGTGGTCCTCAAAGGCATTCAGCAAAGCAACACGAAAGCCAGACAAATACAAAGCATTGTCATGCCCTGAACACTATGGGAGACAGAGTTCAACCTGCCAGAAAGGCCGAGTGCTCCAGGGAGAAATGAAAAGATGTATTTCAAAGCACAGCAATAAAAGCACATTACAGTACCTGAGCCAAAACGTACTCTCAGTTCACCTTCCAGTGTAAGATCCAGAGAAATACTTGGACGGTACCCATACGCATAAAGGCTTGGTTTCAGAAAGGTGAACTTTCAAGGCTCGTTCCCAGCACAACAAGCTGAGGCACAAAGATAGTTTTGTTGCTGGCTTCTCTGAGCCCCGAGGGTGTTGCTGTGATAGTCCCAGGCATTGTGTGGCCACAGATTTGCTGTCTGACCGTTGAACAGAGCAAGTACAATTCAGTCACCTTGTACCTGACAGCTATTCTGTCTGTGCAGCTGATTTTTCCTAAAAAGAAATGTGGTATCTGCTTCAGGTAGTCAGCAAATCCTGCTTGCAAGCGAGATAATCAGCAAAACACCCCTTGAAGAGAACTAGCCAAGTGTTAGAAACAGCCCCTCAAGCAAAGGCTCCACAAAGCCTGTGTGTGCCACAAGAACGGCAGCAGCCTCAGCAATAGGATTTCCAAGGTTAATTCAAGCTGAATAAATTGCACATTAAACCAAGTTGATAGCAATCCTTTCCTCCGGGACAAGGCAATGCTTGTTGCCATTATTGTATCTGATGCATCTGCAGAAGGGAACAACACATGGCTGTGGTCTGAGTAGAAAAATTATTCTTGCTTTAGGTGAGACTAAGCAAAGAGAGGGAGGCATTCTGAAAAGGAGAAACATTAATCTGCACTGGTCTGAGGTTAGGACCAGTCTGTTCTTTTAGGGGGTGCTCAAGGAAAGGCTTCCTCCTAAAGGAGAACAGATAGATCTGGATTAAACTGAGCTGTGCCTCCTGTGTTCATCATATACCTCACAGGCTCCTTTTTCACTCTGCTCTGGGCTACTTATGTTTATTTTTTCCTGAACTGGAAGAAAAAGAAATTAAGGAATTAGTACTGCATGCAAGACAGACTCCCTGTCACCGCCTGGCTTCTCCTGTGAAAGCTGCCAGTGCCTCACCTTCTATTTGATGTATATTCAGCAGAAGTGAGAGAGGTGCCGTAGTTTCTGTGGGCAGCAGAAATGAAAGGGAATAGCACAGAGGTGGAAAAAAAAAAAAAAGATCTTACAGCTCTTTGATTGTGCTGGCTCTTTGTTTGAGGTATACAGAAAAGGCCCAAGCTGCTGAAGGATTTGTCTGCTCAAGATAATAACCTTTTCAGGAGACTTGCCTCACCTTTCAAGCATGAAATTCCTCAGAAGTCCAACCTATCACGTGCCTTCCCTCCCTCTTAAGCAGCGGGGTTATTTTTGGTCATGGCTGAGATTCTCTTCCAAGTCCTTTTCCTCCAGTTCTGACCCACAGCTACTGCTTGCCTGGGGGGTGGCAGCCACCCTTGTTGAGCCTCACCGTGGGTGGAGGCACCTACAGACAGCAGCCTCGGAAGGATGAGGTGGGACTGCTCCCATTGCGGGGCATGGACGTTTGTCTGCTGGTCTGCCCCTCTTAGGGCAAAAAGACAACAAGTAAGCAGGCAAACAGATGGACGTATTACAAGGCAGATGCTGCTCGGGTGTAAATCAGTCATCATACTCAGAGGTGTGCCCTGCAAGTTCACGGGGCACTGCCTTGTCGGCTGCTGAGCAGTGAAATGTAGCCATTCGGTAGACATCTGCTTGGATCCCCAAAGTGTCTTTGCTCAGAAGATTTATGCCAGGCTTGAAAGAAGACAAGACCAGACTAAAGCCAATCAGCAACATTTGGGGAAAATATCCTCTCCCCCATCAACTTGTGAGAATTTCCTCATTACATCTGCTATGGGTATACATATATATATTTACCGTGACACAGTCTTGCAAACTTTTAGCCCTGGGAATAAGTTCAAAACATTTAAATCATTCTCTCTTCTCAAACATTTGGATGTTAAAGTACTTCACAAGAACTCATGGGTTTAGGCCAAGATTTTCCAAAGCCTCTATTGATTCTAGGTGCCTGCCTTGCTGGATGCCTCTCTTCACGTCAAATTTCTGCAACAGGGCTTCATTTCCAGAGGTGCTGGAGTACTCAGCCTCCATAGCTTAAGTGAGAGAAACAAAACCACTCACCACTTTTGAAAGCCTGACCTTTAAGCCCTCAATACCTTTGCTGATCCTGATTACCAGCGAGGAGAATTGTCATGAGGTAGGGGATGTATCCAAGGTCACAAGAGAAGGCTGAGGCAAGCCAGGCACAGAATAAACTTTGTTCCAGATCACCGTAATTGCAAGACCATTCTTCTTCCTGTGTTAGCTCCAACAGAAAAGAAAATACCTTCTTTGCGGGTATGAGCAAAATAGTTTTTAAGGAGAAAAAAGGCACCGTTGGCAATCAACGAACTTTCGACTGTTCTTTCATTTTACTATGGCTTGTTGGGAAAGCCACACAGATAATAAGACAAAAGCTGCAAACAAATTTGGGATCAAACTGCATTTTGCCAGAAGGGCAAACCCCAGAGTCCTGACAGAGTTCAGCAAATAAAGATAATGGCTGATACAAATGGCCCAGCAAGTGAAATATGTGAAGAAAAACTGCAGCAATTGAAAGTGCTCTCATTTATTTATTTTTTTTATCATCTGACAATGACAAAAAGCTTTAGGGATTTGGGAAAATGGAAAAGACTGTATGACATTTTAGCTTTAAAATCATCAGTGCCTTTTTGGAAAGGGACTGGCTGATAAATCAGGTCAATTAGCTATCCATTACCAGTATGTCCAGCCAGTGTGTGCCAGATCAGCTCCTGGCTGATGCCACACACAGTGCTAGAAGTATTTCATACAAAGATGTTTGGAGCAGTGAAAGCTGTTCCTGTTTAAATAACTCCTAATGGAGGACTGTGCTTGAGCAGTGATGAGAGGCTTTTATGTGCCTTCAGGAAAGTGAAAGAGCTTAAAACATGAACTCTCAGCAATCTCATGGCCAGAAGAGATGAATGAAAGTTGTCATTGTTCAAGGCATCATCGACATCAGAAGAAATTTTAGACTGCCGGGAAGAGGAAGCATATTTTCATCTGAGAAGCCTTATCTAGTGTGCAGAGCCCTATTCACTATAGGGATTTTCTACTACGAAGAGTAAAGCTCATTCTTGCCTCAGTCCTGCTCTGCCTCACGCTCCAGTGGTGTGTGCATGCTCTGCAGGACACCCCAAAGACACGTGGCAGTGTCCCCCTGGTGCTGGGGCACAGCCAGTGCTGGCAGTCCTGGGGAATACAGCATAAAGTGGGATACAAAGGCAGGATTTAGCTTGTTGCAGTGCAGTGGTTGGGAAGAACAGATTTAGGGACTAGTGATGCTTCTCTGCTTCAGGTCTTCCTTCAGTGTTTTGTTTTGCGTGCCTGCCCATAAGGTGACTGCTGATTTGAGAAGAAATGAGAACATAGACTTATTCTTGGAGGATTTCTGCAGTCCTGACTGCTAAGGAAACTTTTTCATCATCCCTTCCTGTTCATATCCATCACATCTGTATCACTCAGTGTCCCACAGATTGTAGTGGTTTTGCTTGGATCCCCATATGTAAGCTAACGTGGTTGTCCATCTCATTTGGTGAAACGGATGCCTAGGGCAAGGGATGCTATCCATCATTAGTTTTCCATCTGAACCAATGGCTGTAACGAGATTTGACCAGACATGAGTTTTCTGGAGATCAAGGCTCACGGTTTCAGATCCAGATGCCTCTGCACATACAGATCAGCTGTGGACTCATACCAAGGTGTGTTGAGGCCATTGCTCAGACAGAGCGTCCCTCTTCAAAAAACTCAGGCCTGACACTGGCCTTGTACAGAAAAGCAGTGAAATGAATGGAAAGGATTAATGGACTCTGAATTTCCCATCTGCTGGCTGTTGGTTTGCTACAGGATGGTCTCAAATTAATTCCAAGGGAGGAGTGCATAGCAGAGAGCATTTCCAAGAATATGGCTTGTCTTCCAGGAAAGAGTTTTAGGTTTTGACCATTTTATATTAAGCTGCCATGACACACAGACAGGAGGCTCAGCTCTAATGAGAAAGAACACAGGCTTTTAAATTCTGCATTTGACTGGAAGATTTGAAGTCTGCAATTTTCTTCTAAGCTTGGGCATAGGAAGCAGAAGCACAGGAGACAAGCAGAAACAAACAAGGCAATGTGAAAACTAATGAAAAGAGTGCGCTTTTCTCAACAAACCAAACAATTATTCATACAATGGAAAGACATTTGGTAGTGGATAAGCAAATAGTTTTGCATTGCTAATGAACCCGAAAATTACAAAAGAAAAAACAGAGAGAAATCTTGTTTTGCATGTTGTTATTTGCTCAGTGCCAGCGTAAAAGAGACTTGCTTAGACTCCTCTGACCACAAGGCCCAGGAGCCAGCAGGAAAGCCACCACGAGACTTTTCTCAAGTTCCAAGGAGCATTTTCACACTGATCATACAATCATGAGATCGCAGAATCATTAAGGTTGGAAAAGATTCCTAAGAACTGGTCTGACCATCAACCCATCACCACCATCACCATCATCCCTCATCAACAGGGCCAGCTGGCCAACAAAGACAAAGGGAAGACAAAGCATCAGGAGTGGAGGTGGGTTGTCTCAGCCCTGAACAGAGCATCAGTGCCAGGAATTTGGGAGCAAGAGAGAGGTGAGCAGAGGAGCAGAGGAAGAGCTGCTCTTCCAGACCCACTCTTAATGCCTCAGATGGTGACTGGGAAGGAGAGGACAGCACAGGGGACACTCTGCCAGCCCTGATCCCAGCCAGGCTGCCCTGTTGGGAGTGCAGCAGCTCTAGTCACGCTGTTTTTACAGTGGAGACTGAAGGTAATTGAGTAAAATCTGCTTCTGATTAAAGAGATTATATCTTGCTGAACGTTTTGTTTTGTTTTGTTTTTAAATCGCACTGAAATGGCTTTTATGTAGCTTGTTATTCTGCAATAAGATTAACACCAAGGTGGATTGAATTACCTGTTAATTCAACATCTAATTTGCTGGTACCTCCATGGGCTATCTAAGATATATTTAAAGGCATCCTGACAATGGATCCATAGCACACACAATAAGGACATCATTACTAAAGAAGATACATCCCCAAAGAGACACATCACATTAACCCCATCTGTAGATGAGTAATCAGAGCTAAATCAGGAATGTTCCCTTTCAATCTAAAAGAAATGGTGCCCTATAAATTCCACAAACAAAAATACTGGTAATTTACCACATGATTAAATCGTAGTGATTTTTATACAGTAGTTTTGCTGCAATATTTTATCTCGGGATCCTAAAAAAAGATTTACTGCTCTGAATTCAGCACTCCTGCTTGGAATAATCAATACTGATTTTAATATACATTTTAAAAAGATTTATTTCCTTGTTGTGGAAAAGATTTAAATTGCAGGGTGCCAGCAGCTGATTATGATTTAGGGCCAAATCTGTTTCACTTGGAAGAATGGTAATTTTAAATTCAGTGAAGTTTCTCTGATGAGTAGGACAAGGAAGTTTGGGTCCATATTTTTCTTGAAAACTCACCAATAAAGTAATTATCTTGTCACGCTGACAGCTATGTGTATTTATGGCTGGGAATCGTGGTACCCTAGAGACCCGTGACAAACAGGCCCTTTCTTTGCAGCCCTCCTCCAAAACGACGGCCACCAGAGATGGGACGAGGTGCCATGCAGGGGATGCCAGCCTCTGTGCACTTCAGAGCCTAATTAGTGCCCTATAACCACAGAACGATAGTTGGCTAAAAATCTCCTATTTAATCTTGTCCATCCCCAAGCAGTTTGTGATTGCTCCCGAGAGCCTATTCACGAGTGCTTTGTTCAGTCGAGTTTTAAATGACTCAGGAGCTGATAGGGACCCCACCACCTCCCGCAGGAGATAAATCAGTACACTTAAATAAAAGACAAGATGGTATCTAGCATGCTGTTTCTACAACATTTGCCATTACTTCTTACCCCAAGGCAAGCATGAAATAAACATTCCCTGCTCCCAGGTTAACTGCCTGCTTTTCCTCTGATACAGCGTGCTATGGATTATGCCATCATCAACATACAAAATTAACTTGTCCCCAACGCTGACAGAGACACATCTAACCTACGTAGTTTGGCACCGCATCCAGCATTAATTTCCCAGTTCCAGACACGAGGAACGGAAAAGCTTTATTAGATCACTCGGTCCTGCTCACTGTTAGGCAAATGATTTGCTGCTCAGTTACAGCCCCCAGAGCTTTCCCCAGCCCGCTCTGCAAAATCCTGCTGCATGAGAACCACCTCCCTGTGGACTGCGCATTTTTCTTCATATGTATACTTTTATTTGCATTTTCTCTATCTTAAAATCACCCTTATTTTTTCAAGCTGCACTTAGAGGTTTCCCTCTAATTAATTCCTTCCTCCACTCTTATCCTCTTTTTTTTTTTTTTGCCTTGCTACGTAATTTTCCACATTAACCCATCCAGATTCCCAGAATGACAGTGCTCTAGCACAACTTTTGTTATGCAAGGCAGGTGGCATCCTCAGCTGGCTAACCATGGCCACCAGAACCACATTGCTGACCCGACCCTATCCCTTCCATAACAGAGCCACACCTGCCATCTCCTTCCCCCACTGGGGCCAGGTCCCAGCGATTTGCTTATCTCCCCGTTTCTACCAGCTCTTTTCCAGCACCTTTTCTTCCTTCTGAGATGGAGTATTTCTCTTCACATGGATTAACTGCAATTTTCCTATTTTTAACGTTAATGTTATTTTATTCTAACCACATTTTCTTTCATATCTAGGCAATTACAAGACAATTCACAGCAAATTTTCATGGGGATAGTTCATTACGTGCTAGAAAATGTACAATAATGAAGCATGAAAAAAATGGCAGCTTGCAATGGCACTCTTTTCTCAGACTTTGAATACAAGTGGGAAAATATGTTCTGTAGAGCCTACAACGTGTTTGAATCAGGATAGAGCAAGGTTATTTGAAACAAAAAAGGGCAGACGTTTCCCAAATAAATTCTGGTATGATTAATAATGAAGTGATACTATTTTGTCTTGCTCCTAAAGCACTTCCATTCCCTGTTAATTTTCATGATTATACAGTCACCAAACTGAGGTTAGAGCCCGCACCTGGAAGTCCATGGCTCCGAAGTGTTATAAGTTTTTGCTCAGTCCACAGGAAAAACAAAATTCAGTATCTCAAGAGTTAAATCACACTCATAAATACTTATTCTGCTACCTGAACAAGCTCCTTGTACCTATGCTGTCCTTCTTCACAGTGGATGATCAAACATGGTGGTGACAAATTGGTTTATCTCAGACCAGGTGCTCAAGTGAAAAGATGCTTTCTGAGGACAGATCTCAGGGAGGAAAGAAATGGCTTTAATCACATTGGGCTCTCCTACAGGAGCACACTCTTGAGCACGTACAGACAGAGCAGGGGCTGTTACAAGAAATTGTGCGGCAAGCTTGCCTAAAGCATTCCTCTCTCCCACAGGCGGTATAATAAATGCAAGAAATGATTCAGAAGGGCCATTCTTGCTTCCCTCAGACATATTTTGCTAAACTGTAGCAATAAAGATTCACTCTACCAAACAGTTTCTTTTTCTCCTGCCTCATGTCTTTCTTCATCTAGATATGTCAGACTACATCTAAGGAAGGCACTGAATGCATTTATGGCTCCTTAAAATAAGGGAGGCAAGCAATGCATCTTGCACCAGCCACCCATTTACTGGGTGTCTTAAAGGTTTTGGAGAGCTGCCTTCCTACCCACTGGCTGGCATTCAGTGCAGGCGTATGCATGCAAAGCATGCAGCTTTTTGTTACATCAGGTCTGCATCTGCTCCACTGGAAGGAATTTAAACCATTTACTGGTTGCTGCCCTTTCCTGTCAAAGCCAGCACTTGGAATAGGAATAAAATATGTAATGGTTTTAGAAAAACTTGCTTTTCACATATCCCTAAAAATAGAGTTTTAGTAATCGTCTCTGAAGATGAGGTAGACAGGATTTTATGGAAGAGGGCATCTGAGGAGCCTGCAGCCTGCTCTTAGTGCCAGGGTTCATCTCCTGAAGCCTGAGGACAGCAAAGTGTTAAATGTTCTGAGCGTTCCGGTGTAAAGACCAAGACCTGCCAGTAGTCACAGTACCTCTGTGGGCTGTGCAAGAACAAGCTAACAGCAACACGAGGGGACTGCCCCGAGCTAAGCAATGTCTTTGCACATGCCCACTTCTCCAGAGAGACCATAACACTGCCTGCTGGCCAAAACTGTCCTCTGGGCACTTGACCTTTACCAGCCCAAAGCGAATGCTTTGAACTTTGCAAGAAACAATCCCCAGTTTCCCATTATTTCAGTGAAGAAAAGGGTTAAGTTCTTAGATATAAATTGAGAGCAGAGTTCCTATAAATTGAAATGAAATAACACAGTGTAGTTATGCATTATATTTAGCCAGGCTCTTTCTGAGCTTTTACAGAGCCTCAGCTGAAGCAGTGGCTGAGCTGCAGCCCAGGCTGGATGCTTGTCCCCAGCCAGGGTGCTGCTCTGTCACTCCCCTCTTCAGCTTAAAATAGGCTCCAGCGTTCTCCAAACCGCTAATCAGAAGAGGTATTCCCTGCGTGCACCTCTTACCACATAAGCAGCATTCACTTTGAGTTTCTCATAAAGACCAGATCTGCTGTATTCTTAGCATGGAATATGCATTTGGCTTTTGCTACCTTCTCCTCCCTCCCAGGCAAGATGAGAACATGGCCACATACATATCTTTATGTTGAAAGATCTGATGCAAACAAGGACAGCACAGAGAAGATGGCTAAACACTGGAGAAACAGCACATGGTGGGGGGAGGGAATAGACTGAGGGACTCTGTCTCTGATAGAAGAAATGCATGTACAGAAGAGAGGGTTGAAATATTTGTGATGAAGTTATGGTATCATTTGAACAATTCCTCATCATGTATAGATGACACCTATAATACTTCAACATTCCATATCCAGTAGCTTACTGTTGAATTCAAGACCTTTCGAGGTGACTGAGATTTGACTGGCACAGAATGGGCAGACAAGCAGGCATTGCAGGTGGACCTTACTTCCAATAGACTCCTCACAGGAGTTCTTAAAGTACAGAGAATTACAGCTACCCAGAGCCTGCAGCCCTTGCAAGAAGACACCAAATGGTAAGGAGAGAGGAGCTGGGAATTTCTGGCTCCATCTCTCCAGCTATAATTAGCAGACTCCCCACTCCCATCTTCTTGTTGCCAGTGGGTTTATGAAAGCCAATATCTTTTGATGGCCACTACCTGTCTCAGGGGCCAAATCCTGCCCCCACATTGCACTGGCTGATCAGATCTGTGAGATCACAGCCTGACTGAATTCCTATGGCAGCAACAAGACTTCCTGACATTTTCATTTCTCCTGAAAGCATGTGTCCAGGGATGCCCAGCGGAGCCTTATTTAGCGGAGCATTGAAACACAAGCCCATTACTCTGCCTGTCAAGTTACTTATATGGTTCTCCATCACTGCAGGACCTACTGTCTTTATATTGCTGTAGATGAAAGGAGTTTATCCCCCACGGTAAGGAAATGTTAGCCCTAGCCTGTGAACCATGAGCAAGAGGCTAAGACCACATAGAGAAGTTTGTGGCTCACTGGGGAAATTCACTATTCTCTAAACCAGCTTCCAAACCCTGCTTTCCTCATCAGCTCTTCTCCATTTCATTACAGCACTTCCTTGCCATCAAACGAGGTTTTTGCATCTATTTTTCTTCTATGCTCCAAAAGAAACTTTTGGCAGCTTTTCTTAAATTTAATATTTTCCTGAAAAACAATATTTTCAGAATGATCTCTGAATAGATTCCACACCCCTGCCCCCAAGTAGATGCTGTATTTCCCATTCTTGCATGAAGCAAGGGAGAGGAGCAAGAAACCACATCATTTATTTTTCTAAGGGTGGAAAAACAGCCAACAAAAAATCCTCTTGTAATCTTCTGAGTGCACTGCTCCATTTGGTCACAATAAACTCTTCTCAGATGCATACTCTCCCAGAAAAGCTTAATGCTGCCTATGAAAACAATGTACATCAATATATCAAAGGGAGGGGGAGGGGGTTTGGTGTGGAGTGCTACCCTACAGTACTGCCCTGCAAGCTTCTACCTGAACGTGTTTATTGGCAAAGATTGGGGCAAACATAGGTGGGGGTTCCTCCCATGGAGAATTTCACATAAAATAGTTATTCACAAGACCCAGTCCATGCCTGAAGCCAAACATTTGCTTCTCAGAGATGTTCCTACACTCCCCCTAGATAAATCATGCTGGCAGGGATGACTTAGCAGGGGGCACATTTCATTAGATGCCAGGATATCACCTCAGCTTTCTTTCAACTCAATGGCGGATTTTAATCAGGGACTCTTGATTACTCTCAAGTGCCATAAACAACCAACATTTGCTATCATGTTTTTGGATTGTTACCAAAATCTTAGTGACATAATACACACTATGCAAAAAATTGATTAAAGCTGCATGCAGATGAAATGCTTCCAATTAAAGAGCACTAACTTCCATGCTGGCTGCTTTAAACAACTCCTGCTATTATCATCTTTGATAATAATTAATCCCTCTCGTTTTACACAATCCAGGGCTGCTTTGGCAGTTTTCAATATGTCCCATCTGGATTTCTTTATTTATTTATTTAAAGAAGCATTGTCATCAGGAAACCTGGAAGACCCAAGAAAGAGCTGATTGATCACAAGGTCCTATCAAATGTCAAAGCTGGCCCTTGCTGACCTCCCATCTATTCAGAACTGCTTTGATTTAATCTACAAACTGGCTGCCTCTCCTGCCCGTGAGTTCTGTCTGTAACCCATGTGTCAGTGTTTGAGATATGACCTGCTTCACGCTCCATTCATCTCGTCTGAAGGACGGAAATTAAACTGGAGGGTCAGCAAGGGGCACAGCTGAAAATACACACACATTAAACTCAAGTCTTTTGTTTGGGACCATCAGAAGAGTTAGAGCAACCATCAAAAATTTCATTCAAGTGCAATTGATTTTCTTTTCCCTATTGAAATTTGTAATAATTTGTTGAAGGCAGCAAGTTTTGCCATTGCCAAAGGAAGAATAACCATGGTGCCTTCCCAAAGAAGCGCTTGTGGTGCCTTGTAGCTACACGACTACACGAGCATATTGCCAACTCCAGGTACCATGGCATGCACTAGACAGTGCTTGCAGTGTAAACCCAGTGTTTCAAGCCTTTTTACAGGGCTCGTAGTATTACAGCTTTAGCTGAAACACAGTGGAAAGTTCATAGCAGGGATCACAATGTTTTCAACCTCATTTGTCTTACTTGGGTTTTATTATAATTTGGAAAACACTTAGCTGCAGAGGAATGTTCTTGCCCTGTGGAGCACAGCCAGCAGCTCAGATGGATGACTCTCAAGGGTGACCACAGCTTCGCAGAGCAATTTTGATACCGGCTATTACTTGGCAAGGAGAAAGAGTCTGAAGCACAATCCCTTGATGGCCATGCCAGCCTTCACGCACTCCTACAGCCCTGGTGGGACTGCACCAACCCAGTGACATGAACCAAACCTTCAGGTGAACCTCAGGGCAAGCCAAAGCTCCTGCAGGATAACTGCAGGTGGACCTGCCATTTTTTGGTCATTTCAGCCCCAAGCTTCCCTGCGAGTTAGTCAGAGCATTCCACTCATTACACAAACATTCTTGTGATGGGATATAAATCAGATTTCCACTTGCAAAGGCAAAATGGAAGGCCTGACTTCAGCGAGGAGTCTTCTTCTATCACTGTTCTACCAAGTGTGAGTTCAATGTACAAACCATTCCAGCTGCTTTGAAACACTAGGGGAGCACATCACTGATGGCTAGATTAATTGCTTTCCCATTCTCCTATTTCTAGCCAGTTTCCTTTGCTCTTTTACTTCCCCCTTAATTCCTTCTCCAGGCGCAAGCCATCATCAGTGGCAATGGGAGTTGTAATCCTAGCTGTTTCCACAGCAGAGAATGAAGGGGATCCCCCTGTTGGAAGACAACCCAGCAATATGCAGGTCCTTTAAGGTAGCAGGCACCTTGTTGACAAAGCAATGATATTTAATTCAAGTAGTACCACGCCTGCTAACAAAAAGAGTGAGTAAATGGGTTCACACTCAGGGCTCCCAAGACAACGTTTGTGATCATTGTGACTTTGGAAATCTTGTCAATTCAGGAAGTAAAAAAAAAAATTAAAAAAAAATCCCTAAATCTCATTGTTTCTCATTTTTCTTCAATCCATTGTCTCCAATAAATTAATTAAATCACCAACCCTAGCAAGTTAATCCCAAAAGCTAATGGAGGTCTTGTTTCTGATTGCACGTGGCTGTTGCAAATCTACCTGCCAACCATCAGCAGAGAAATTGTAGTGATTTGTAAAGAGGTTTCTTCTTTGGAAAAGCAAAACAGGATGATATTTATCAAAGGCACATTTGCCCTTGAGTCCAAAAAAAGAAAGCATGAAAATGCCTTCAAGTTCTTTTTAGTTCTAAGGCATGTCTTTTTGTTCATGCTCAACTGCAGAAGAAAAATTAGGAACAAGTGTGTGCATATCAGTGCATGTGTTAGCATAGTCTTTAATTGGTTAGGAGTAAATTAATGGCTGCTTGCAATATTTCTGGCAATCTGTTATAAGCTATGTAAATTTTTAAAAGAGGTTTCTTGAAAAGGCTGGCTGAAATCCTGTAATTCATAGTGTGCTTGGGGAATTGATTTGAGAAATAATAATGAAATGTTTTACCTCAGTGATGAATCTCAGTTTTGTAGCACTGCAATTTTTTTTAAGATTCTTGTAAATAATGCTCTGAGTGTTTCTAAGAATAATCTACTTGAAATAAATATATCTGTCTCTGAATTAACAGCATCTTTTTGCTTTTTCCTGCTCTTTTTCATCTTTTCCACATTCACCCTTCCATGGGATCACTGTGCAAAGCCAGCATTAGGTTTCATGTTATTATAATAAATTAAAATCCAACTTTTGTTACCATATGACTTGCTCCAGCAGATTTTAATAGCAGTTACGCTATTGAATTCAGTGGGAACTTAATCAAATCCTTGAGAAGCAGGTCCAGTTTTAGAGAGGCCAACTGGAAGTGGTCCAGCAAACCACTGACTCTTCAAGGTGAGTCCTTTTCGGTTATTGTGGTGTGAGCTGTTAAACATTGATTGGGACAGAGGAAAAACATCTAACTTGGCTGCCCAGGGCACTCATTAAGGCTGCAGGAGAAGAAATTAAAGCCTCCCAGGAGGCAGCCGAAGGACATAGACTTGGACCTCCCACAATCACTCCCCAGCTCTGCTTTGTTCAGCACACTCAGGGAAAAGGAAAATCTTCAGTGGCAATGAATCGACTACTGAACGTATTTGCATGCTGCATTCATCATTTCAGTAGCTTCTTACTATGCACAGGGACTGTCAGTGCTGTGGATGGTTGGGGAGAAACTCTCAAGACCATAACACAGGTCTTTGTAAGCCTGGCGATCCTACACACGCACTTATCTTTTGTCTTCTGAGAAACTTGCAATGACTGCACTGTTGTTGAACACATACCACCTGCCTGGCTGGTCAGCAGGTTTCATTGCTGTTGGCACAGGGGACACATGGACAGAAAGACTGCCACTCACCAACGGAGCAACCCTGGCAGGGCCGCTCCAGAAAAACGGCCCAATGAAGAAAATTGGAAGGTTTTATTCTTATTTCCAGGAAGGTGAAACTGGATGCCTTTGGAAGAAAGCTCCAAGATATGAACTAACTGAAAGCAAATTACTGATACAGGTTTTCTTATGGCTGTATGTACAGCTCCTGCAATGTGCCTCACTGCTTTGGCTCTATTTTTATCTTGTATATCTGACACCTCCCTTTTTACTGCCTAGTGGTATGCAAGAAGGTATCTTGTACTGCCAATAATGCTGTTATGCTTTAATAAAAAAATTAGAAGCTACCAAAAAAAAAGAGAGAAGGAGGGAAGGAGAAAGGCTATGAAAGAATATGGCTCAATGCCTAGAAAACTTCAATATGCTGTAAAAGGAAAAGACTGCTAATTAGGCTCTTGCGTAGTCTATTCTAGTTCCCTCTGTGCTGCGAGAAATTTAACCCAGCTCACTTGGCTGATGGCTGGAGAAGTGGGAATACAGTGTGGGAGCTCTGGAATCAGATTATTGAGATGATCTATGAAGTAATGAGGCAGTGAAATGCAGCTGGATGCAGGGATTTCACTGTTGGGCTCAAAACATAGGGAAAAGATTCTTAAATTAAACAGAAGGCTGCTCCACCCCATGGCTCATCATCTCAGTTGGCCATACCAAAGCCTCCCACCAAACTGGTCCCACACTGTTTGTGTGCTGAGTGATGCTATGCAGGGAAAGCTGGCTTTGGAGAGCTGACTGCTACTCCAGATGCTCTGTGAGATCAGCCACACTCAGCTGGTTGGGAAAAGAGGAAGCAAAGGATGCAGGAAGCACCACGAGAGCCCTGCAGGCCATGATATGGCTCTGTAGCTACACTCCTTGGTTTCAGTATCTGCAGCCAAACCTCATATTTCTGTGTGGCCCCATGGGCAGGGGGAGACAAAATAAAGTGCACACAACTGCCAGAGAGAGAGAAACACCAGTGCCCCCATCCTGTCCATGCAGCAGGCTTGGGAAGATATATGTACACACAAATAACACATGGCTTAATTTGCATATTAATTAATCTGTAAAATGTTATTTGCATACATATTAATTCGAAGGTGTTATATGAAACACTTGCTTTTAAAGAGTGCTAGTGCATATTTGAGAGACAGACATGATAATCTCTGTTTTAGGCTAAAAAAGGAATTAATAATGACTTTAGTTATTATTAAGGAGCAGTTTTGAAAAGAGAAATGGAAAACAACTGCAGACCTGAATCCCCAGCATGACTCCATCAAGGCAGAGGCTCAGCTCTGGCAGCTGAGGGAGGGGACCCAGAGCCCCATGGGGTGGGGAAAGGGCTTCCCAGGGGACAGTGGCTGGGGTGGGATCATCGTGACATTTCTGTTCACAGAAAAGAGTTTGCTGAACAGCAGCAACATAATTTTAAGAAGATATTATTTACTGTGCAAGCTGCCATTGCAAACTGTGATTAAAGGCGCTCTTTTTCGAAGGCGCAGCTCTTTTTTACTGCAAGCTCTGCCTTTAAATTCTGCTGATATTTGGAAAAGGACAGGCTCAGAAGGAGAGCAGTGGGGGCAGGCTGGGTTGCCTGGATGCAAGCACAGAGCTCACTTCTACTTGGGAAAAGGAATGTGGTGGCCAGGGAGGTGGATGTGGGGGAGAAGCTCGTAGCGTTTCCATTTCATGGAAAGGAAATCTTACACACTGAGTGTTCCCAAGTGGTGTTATAGGCCCATTTAATCAAAAAAATACTTAGCAGATCTATGCTGTCACCAGCTTCTAGTAGACTCAAACCTTGCTCTCTATGGAAGACAAATCAACCCCCAGTGACTGCCAGCTGTCCTCCTCGGTGAATCACTGCAGGGGCTCAGGCTGTTAGAGCTGGCAGCTGGGGAACCCTTCTGGGGATTTTACCTAAAATGTCCAGCAAAACAGAAGACAACCACTATCCTGCTTAAACCTATGGCTCTGTGAGATCTCCTCCTGGAGAACACCCTGCCAGTCACACAGGTGAGCATCCTCCCTTGGTCCTGCTCAGCTGTTAGGGCTGCAGGAACCCTTGGCTGCCCTCTGCTCCTCTCTGCAGCTGGTCTGCTGCCTGGAAGATTTTCTCCTCCCACTCCAGTGCCAGGGAACAACTCACTTACACCTTGCCTCTGTGTTACCCCTATAGCCCTCCCTCTTGCCAAATTCCTCCAATCCCAACAAATGGCACAGCTCCCTGCTCATGTATTTGTTTTTACTGCTCATCAACAAGCTTTCCAAAGACAGTTTCATCCTTAGGAAATATCCTTTCTTTTAGCACTCTGGATGTTGTTTGCACAGTAAAACCTTTATGGGATACAGATTCTGGACCTTCAACATTTTAAAAAGGACCTATAGAGATCACAGAGCTAATTTTAAACAGATGGGCCTTGACACTAGAAAATACCTTGATTAAATTAAATCTGCGCTCAGTAGAGATCTGACATAACTACAGTGACCCTGTTTACAGGAGATGCCATTGCACTGATGAGCTGTAACACATGTGCTCCACTTGGCTTCAATTTGGCATCGCCCAAAGGAAATAAACAGCGTTATGAAAAGGTAAAGTGCTCTTTGATTTTTGTCAAAGTGAGCTAAGCAGCAGGTTAAGGGCTTCTCTTCAAGGAAGGAATTATGCCCATGCTGCAAACACCGTGAGATGCGTGGTGCTCGCAGAATCCCTCCCTGCAACCTTCCCACATCCCTCCCACCGCCTCCAGGGATCTCCTGGCAGCCTGGCCGCAGTGCTCCCCGCATTTTGGAAAGCATCAGAGGGAGCTAAGAGCAAGAATGCAAAACATGCATTTAAACTTTAAAAATTAATCTGACATTTATTTAAAAATGTGAGTTTGCAGCTCTCCCCTGGTTCACCGAGTGCATTAGCTTAGTCAAACACCCATTACTTCCTTCCCTTCCTACTAAGCAGAGTGCTTTCAAAAGGCAAGCTTTGCGGGCTTTGCAAGCTTTGCAGCAAAGAGTATACCCCTTCCCTTTTTTTATTCCTTCTAAGCTGCTGAATGCAAAGACTATTTATAGAGTGCGGATCAGAGAGAGGCTTGAAAAAAATCAAGATCAGGGTGCTCTAAAATTTAGCAGCAAGAAAAGATTTTCTCAGAGCTAAGATCAAAAAACAACAGCAATCTGGGCCAGGTCCCGGCTCTCACATGTCCTTCTGCACCTGAGCAGCTCATTCGATGTCCCCTGCCAGGCTGGGAAGCCTCAGGATGCTTTGCCATCCACTAAGATCTGTGGAAGCCATGGCAATACAAATATTTTCCCAGGGAAACTCATACCTAACATTGTCCATTGATGCTGTCCCAACGCGGCACTGAGCACAGTCTCCAGCCAGCACTGTCCCTCCCCTGCACAAACCTCAGCTCCCAGGCTGTTTTTGTCAGCAAACACCATCCCGTGTCTTTGCAGCACCATCTGTGATATTTGGGGTGCTGTAGCTCTTTGGCTACAACTCTGCAATAATGAGCACATTTTGCAGCTGTCTTTTGGACATGGGAGTTGTAACTACAGAGCTGCACAGGGAATTTCTGGTGCATCCGCTGTTAAAATATCGCAGCATTCAGACATATGAGCTGACAAATTTTGTGGCTGTAAACACTGGAGGCTTGCTGAGAATCTGGACACTGGTGTATAAAACAGGAATACTTTCCTAACGTGAAGACAAGCGAAATCCGTATGGTCTTTACAGGCAGTCTCAGCCTGCTGGAAATCCTGCAGCTGCTATATGGGAATCCTGTAATTCTAATATTGCCAGCTCCCAGAAGGACTTTAGCACTGAACAGTGCATTAGATACTGGTTTGAGAGGCGAGTTTTGTAAGCCTTTGGAAATAGGTAGGTTTCAGGCTACGCTGCTGCTGTAATGAAATGAGAAAGGAATACCCTTAAATAAATCTTTTATGATTATGGGTATATCTTCTATAGATTTCAGCATTCCGCTCTTGCTCTGAGCAAAGAAGCCAATTAAGCTCCCAAAAGAGAAGACAAAATCACATCCAACTGTATTTCCCAGTAGACAGCAGAATGGATTCTGTGCTTCTGCACTAAGGAAGGGCAGAATAACTGCAGTCCTGGCTTCAGTCCCACAAAGTTACTTCAGGGTCACAGCAGATTATCTGAGATCAGATTTTGACCCAGTTACAGCTTTTAATTATTTTTCCCCTCAACATATGTTCTACAACATTTTCTCAAAAAAAAAAAAAATAATAATAATAATAAAGGATGTGCTTTCCTTTTTTCCTTTTTGGAGGAAACCCACATTGAAGTGTACCAAGTTATTTACTATAAGAGTGGTAAGGTGCTGAAACAGGCTGCCCAGAGAGGTTGTGGATGCCCCATCCATTCCTGGAGGTGTTCAAGGCCAGATTGGATGGGGCCGTGGGCAGCCTGGTCTAGAATTGAATGTGGAGGTTGGTGACCCTGCATGTGGCAGTGGGGTTGGAGATTCATCATCCTTGAGGTCCTTTCCAACTCTGGCCATACTGTGATTCTGTGAGCCAAACACCGGTGTCAATAAACAAGCAGGGAACCACTGGAGCTCCTGGAGGAGGAAGGAGTGAAGCTGAAGGCCCCACACATCACATCCATCTGCAGTAGAACCTACATATGGCCAATGAATTACATATCCCCTGAGGATACATCCTTCTACACACTGCCCTGCTCCCATGGGTCCCAAACACACTATGAAGCCGAGCAAATCCTGCGTGCATCTCCAGAGAACATTCTCAGTGCTTCTGAGAGAATGGGATGAATGCTGCCCAGATGACAGGAAAATAATACTGCGGATAAGTGCTATTGAATGCCCTGTTAGAATCCTTTGCTGTGAAATCTCTGCTGTATATTTTAGTAAAATACTCACCCTCCACTCCAAAATCTCATTAAAAAACAAAATTAAAATGGAAACATTCGCCCTTCCTATCTCATAAGCTTATTGCATGTGTTACGTGTGGGTGGTGAACACGTTAGGTACAATTTAGAGCATAATTTCCTAAGAATTGAAATGTCACCAAGAAAAGGATTGTAAATAATGAAACTTTGAAAGGAATATGTGATCTTCACAACAGATAATCATATTTTAATTCTGACTTATGGCTCATCCAATTGCCTACAGTTAGGGAAAAATGATTCTTTTTCTTATTATATGGAAATCAGATGAAAAGCCATCAACATCACAGCTTGGAAAACACATAGCAATGTTCAGTGATGTGAGCAAAGCCCATGGATCTGCTTCAGTTTGTGGCCCTTTTTTTTTTGCTTATCCTCAAATATATGCAAAAAGATCTATATTCATTAAAATGTTGGTTGCAGAGTTTTCTAGAAGTACCATACAACACAGAATAATTGAGTTTAGTAAGCTCGTAGAACAACTCCTACTGAATCAGCCCGGTAGGAGAAGTTGGAATCTCTTATCCTCTCTGTAGGCTTTTCAGAGGTTCAGCCAAGTTCCAAAATTAGTATTAGATCACACAGTTGCCCAATTGTGGAGTTGGAAGAATGAATATTAAGTGGTAAGTACTCCAAGTGAATAGTTTCTCCGTAGGCCCAACAGGCAGGAATAAGCTGGCACAATGCTTTGGGTCTGATTTGAATACCAAACAATAAAATAAAATGTAGACATCAGACTCTGCTTTAGTATAATTAGTAAGAATAAAAATGGGTGAGATGCACCAAATAAATTATTGCAAATGCTTTGCCTAATGACTGATACCACAAAGACATGCTGCAGTGTCCAACAAAAACAAGACCAGGGATTTCAGTGCCTAGACATGTTCTGATTTTGCTCTAAGTCCCTCTCTCTTTCCTGTTGTTTCCAAAAGCTGTGAAGCTCTATGCTAAGCATTGCCAATAGCTAGGGTGTTTTGTGAAGACCAGATCAGTGAGAATTTCTGATGTGGGCCCATCACAGATGAGCCAAAAAGATAAGATTTTGTGTCAAGTCAGCAGTAAAGCAGAGCTTCACCCCTGAATATCCATCAGTACGTGGGAAGAGTGAGGGACTGAAAGGAGCAGGGCCTCAAGATGCACTTACCTCCCGTCCTAACTCCCTGCCATTCAGCACAGCTTTTTGCATTTCCCAATTCCTTTGCCAAGGTCTGCTAAACTATTCATACACTGATGTGCACATGCACGCAGAGACTGTGCAAAGGTGAAAAAGAGCTGCGGAACAACTTCCAAATAACACATTTCATTCATTCTATTCTACAAAACTCTTTTTTCTGGTCCTCCACCATCCTGCTATTCACTAAACAGAATCATGATCAGTGTTTTACAATTCCCTTCCCAAAAGGGATTGTACAACAATATGGCAAAAGCCTTAAATTATTCACCCAGGGAAGCTCCACAAATACAACCAGTGCTGCAGGGATGCAGAGCGAGGGCTCACCTCTGCTAACAGCACTGCTTTGTGTTGGCAGCTGCAGTGCTAGGGAATGCCCCAGGCACCCACAACTCTGCAGAGAACAGGTTCCTCTGTTTGGTGGCTAATTCAAGAGTAAGGGGAAAAAAATCACTGAGCTTTAATGCAAAGCAGTATTTTTTCCCTGTTTTCTTGACAAGAAAATAAACAAATAAGCCAGAAAGAAAGAAAAAGACCCAAAAACCTATGTTTAGGATCTGATTAATCAGTCTGTTTGTTAAACTTCCTATTTATCAAAGCTGCGCTACTCCATACATGAGGATACCATTTTAGAAATGAAAACAAAACAGGCCCATTATTCCCTGTTCTCTTTCTGTTCTCCACCATCCAAACTCCTCCATATCACATTGCCAGCTGCCCCCCTCCATGACCTCCTCTCCTGTCAACATCTTCTCTTTTCCAAGCTTTCCTTTTGGCAGAGAACCTATCATTCTGGGGGAGATGTTTGCAAAAAGACACAATTGTTTGCTATTCCAGTATTGGCCTCGTTAAGTGTTTGATATCATTCCTTCAGTTACTGACACTGAATCATCTTTATATTAGACAGAACAAAAACAGGGAATCGAATGAAAACTTTTCCATGCTGATATGGGAGCTGATGAGAAACCGTCAGACATCTCAGCTTCATTCTCTGAGGAAAAATACTATTCCACACATTTAGAGCCCTGATGGGGACCACAGAGCCCATGAGCAGCCAGAGCAGACCCTTGGTTTAGGAGTGACTCCAGGAGGTTTCTGCCAGCACACAAGACACTTTTACTGTCCAATAAAGCATGGATTTATGTTCAAATGGGACATTTCCATAGAATGGACAACATGAATTTCTTACACATTGCAAAAGCGACTAGTAAATTTTTTAAATAACTGCAGTAGCAATTATTAGCTCAGTTAATGAAGGCTTTGGAAATGAGACTGTGTGGGAGCATTTTGAGTTGTGAGTTTAGTCTTTTAACTCAGTAATTGCCAATGATTAATTCATTTTTCCATTTAAGTGCTGAAAAGCTGAAATATTACTTCCTTGAACTGCATTTGTGCTTGGCGGTTCTGAGTTAATTACTACTCTGTGAGCACCTTTAAATCAAATTCAGAGGTATTCAGGTATACATGTCACAAGGTCCTGGTAAATCCTTCAACTTCTGCTTGGAAAAGGATTACAGTGTTTGACTAATGATGCTGTTCTTTGGAAGGTCTGTCTGCTGGGCACCCACAACCACTACAGGCATTATGAGGGCCATGGAGTAGAGAGCTCAGGTTGTGGAAGTTCCCACATAAATTAAGATTATACTCATGAATGTCTGGTTTGGAAGTCATCCACAATAATTTCATTGGATGAAGACAAAGTCTTGGTCAAAGCACTGGAAAAATACAAGTGTGTGCATAAATCACTGGTTCACCAGCAATGATGGGAGGCAGAGGCCATAAGGATCTGGAACAACTATAGGTCTCTGGTGAACTCACCTAGCCTGAAGGGCTAGGGCTGGTTTGCCCCTTTTCTGTTATTTCAGCTCCAATCATCATTTCCTTACCTGAACAACATAATCTTTTACAGCAAGAGGGAGCATCTCCATCAGAGCACTCTTCCTCCTGCTGTGTGTCAGCCTGGCTCTTTAGCTCTCGGTGGCAGCAGATTTCCTTAAGGATGCTCCAGGCACCAACAAATCCCCAGGCTGCTTCTTGGCTCAGTTAACCTTTGCTTTCCTCGTTCAGGGCTTGGGAATGTCCTAATCTGGCACTCTGCTCTCGCCGAAGGGGACAGCAGCACTTGCCAAGGCAGCACTGCGCCGTGATACCGCAGTGAAGGAGAAGTGTGGCCATGGAGGGAAGTTGGAACAAGCCCAGGCAGGGACCTGTGTTGGAAGCTGGATTTTGGCCAGAACACCTCCTCTTCTTTCAGTTCTCTAGCTGAACTAGAACACTATTCTCAGACTTGTTGTGCTCGATTACTCTTTATTGGTAGTCCAAGATTTATTCAAAATGAACATCTGCTAACCAGAGATGTTAATCTCATCCAGGCTTTCAAAGTTCTTGGGTGCACATTATTCCAGACTCCTAAATCATAAAAAGGCAACTAAATCTTGTTAATTTCCTCATCTAGTAAGAGTAAAGCTCCCTGATTCTGTCCAAAAACAACACAGAAAATTTTAATCAAACATGTTGAGACTTTTTTCTGCTTCATTACACTAAATTAAATCAATAACTTTCAGGTGGGAAGGAGAAATCCATGATTTTCCTGTTAGCTCTTTGTGCAAACGTTTTTTCTTCATTAGAGACACCTGAGACCCATGTCAGAATATATGTTAATATATAGGGCAACTTTTAAACGGCCTTCTTTATTATTCATGTCTTTTGAGTGCTGCTGCTGTTACGTCAGAGGGTTGGCAGGTTATAAGCGGAATCATTAAAAATAGCTCACTTTAGTAATAACACAGCGCTATTCATATTTTATTCAGTAGTTAACAGTCCACAGGAGACTCTCATGCTTTCTTATTTGCCAGACTGTCTCTTCTAAATGTCATTGTCAACCATTCACATCCAGTTCATCCTCCTGAGCAAAATGGGTTCCATAAAGCTTACCATAAACAAAGCAGCTAAACAGATGGTACACTGCACCCCTGCAGCGTCCTCGGGCTTGAGTTCTGTCCCTTTAAAATAACAGCACCCCCTGAAGTGAACACGTTCCCTTGTACTAAACTATGAAATATAATAATTACCAAGATTACAGAACAATTCACTCAGTCGTTGAATGAGGAAAACAAATAAGTACAAGCAGGTAATTGGGCTGGGGAGAGGTTTGCTGGTTTTCTGCTGGCTTATGCAGTTTGGCAGAGAGCATGAAGGATCCCAGTCCCTACGGCTGACCGTGGAAGGCACCAGTTCTGAGACAGGCACATGAATCCAGCTGCAGAGTGTCACCAGCTCACCTTGGCACACAGAAAAGTTCCCATCCCGTGCCCTAATTCCAATTCAGCATTTCGCTTGAATTGATGCCAAAGACTGGTTTGCATCAATGCCATGCCATGAGCTATGCCCTGCTATACCACACACATTTCTTTCTCCCCTGTTCCTGGCTCAGCATCTGAGCTGCTAGCAAATCTCAGGCTGCAGCAGGATGCTCTGGGCTGTACATAATGTAGACCTGGGCACAGCTGTTTCAGGATGTTCCTACTATCCATGTTCTGCTTTTGGTTGGCACAGCTCTCATGTTCTGCTCCCAACAGAATTCATAATCTTAACTTGGGCTTCACAACAGCGAGGTCACATAGGAACACAAAGAAAAGTGAGAAAAAAAGTGAGTAAGAGCTTGGGTGCCTTTCGGTTTGGGCTTTTGCTTCAAGAGAAGACTAAACTACTGTACATCTCTGAGTTTAAAATAAATAGCACTCAGACCCAAACTCCCTCTGCATTATGTGTAACATCGTTGGGCTATGCAGACTGTCCAAATCCCTCACTGGGAATTAAATTTCTCATCTTCTTTTCCTCAAGTCAGAACGGTGCGAGGGCCTCCCCTGAACACAGCTAACCATCTCCTTTCCGAGGCTTTCCAAATTCAGGGCTACAGAAAGCTCAGCTGAAATCAATACTTTCCCTCTTTGATCATTTCAAGCACACTCTCCCATGTGCAGAGATAAACCTCTTGTCTGCCCATGTGGACAGAAGAGCAGAAGGAAAGCCATACAGAATCCAAAGCACAGGCTTCAGGGATGGAGGGGCTGCCAGAGCCTCAGCCACAGACAATTACTACAGCATGAAGGTTCTGATATGTATCCTGCCTTCCATGTAAGGGTGCCTCAGGGCTGGAGGACTAGGTCATAAACCAGCAAAAAAGACAAGTCAGTCTGATTTTTCTCAAGCTTTCATCAGCACAAACTGAGATCAGTACCACTACAGATGCTGGAGTTGTGTTACTGCAAAAGCTGTGTGGGCAGAGATGAAAGAGCACATCGCTCCTCTTGGTTCCCAGAGAGCCTCACCGCGAGCAGCCAGGTTTGATGGATCTCCCATTACAGCCTGTCAGCAGAGCTAGCAGCAGGCAGGGCGGAAGAGCTGACACTGTAAGGACTGCTCTCCTGCGAGCTGAAGTGACACAGCCTGTGCTTTGTCCTAGTTTTAAAAACATCATTTCATTTCTCAGCTCCTTAAGCTTAAAAGTTTACTGTTTAAAATGAAGCCATCCATCGCTCCGATGGCCTACTCTGTCACAGGCTAGTTGTTTTGTGCTCCATACAAGAGCTCATGCTAGCACTGCTTCCAAATAACCTTAAATAGCCACTTTTCTCCTCATCCCATGAGATGGAGAGCCCTCAGTCTGCCCAGGACTGCTGTGAAGAGACTCAAAGAGTTCTGTGTCGGCACCTGTCCCTTTCCTCTCCAGAAGCAACTCCCAGGGACCATGAATTCCATGAAGAGGCAACTCCTTTTCCTTGAGAAGCCCTGAGTACCAAATGCTGCGTGTGGGTATCTTGCAGGCTGGGTACCGTGGGTTATCATAGGGTGGCTTAGGTTGGAAGGGACCTTAAAGACCATCTAATTCCAATCCTTAGCACAGACAAGGTTGCCACCCACCAGATCAGGGCCCCCTCCTACTTGGCCTTAATCACCTCCAGGGATGAGGTAGCCACAATAAGTGGAAATAAAGACTGGGTTACAGAGCAGAATTCAAAGTCCAGTGTGTGCAGCCTTGGCTTCTAGGTTCCAATGCTCAGTTCTACTTTCATCTCCTTGCCTGTCTGATTTATTTGTATTATGAGATCCAATCCTTACTACAGTTTATACAGCTCTTAGCATAAGGAGGTGCTAATCTCTGTGTGGCTAACTATAATATAAATGAGAGTAAATCAACATCACAAGAATGTATTAGTTAAACTGTTTCATTCAAGGAGATTAAGAGAAGAAGATTATACTGGTATTAAACTTTTTAAAGTTTAATAAATGCAATCTACTTCTTATTCCTTCTTCCAGGGACATTACTTTGGTACAGGTCTACAATGTCCTTGCAAGGAGCCTCAGAGCTCTTCTGCAGGATCCCCACCTCTGGGGCTGGCCCACAACAGCTGCACAGCATCACACTGGGACACTGGTAATAATAGTACTTGCAGCACTTACATAGCATTTTATATTTTCAGAGCTCTTAAATTAATTAGTTACAGGGCCACAGTACAGACTCAGGCAGGATGTGAAAAAGAAAATTGTATCCAGTGGAAACTACAGGGGGAATCTGGGGAAGCACAGTGTAATTACCCAGTTTGGAAGCTGGCCAGAGCACCACTGCTAGGAACGCTGTGGGATCCCCAGTGACCACACGCGGTCAGGACATTGACTTCTCATCTGGCCCCAAAGTGATGAGATCCCCAACGAAGAGTGCTCAGATACCAGGTACAGGAAGGGGATCATTATAACAAATCCGATTTCCCACCTGGGTGCCTCACAGCTGCATGCATTTGGATGGGCAACGGGAGCTTATTTCAAGTCAGATCTCCAAAACCCCTAAATTATTTTCAGTTAAATCAACTTTTGGTGATACTTACAAATGATCCACCTTGTGATTCCATTAACAGGTGTTAATTGTTCAAATGCCCAAGCAATTGTCTCAGCCATTCCCCTCTGACCCCACGTGGGTCCCCTTCCTTTAGCTACAGACATACCCGGTGGTCGCAGGCTGAGCTGCAGAATCACTCTGCGCCAATTGGGAAATACTAATGCCATGTAGACCTGCAAATGTCACACAGGGCCAATTTTAGGATGCACAGGAGAGGGACCACTAATTAGAAGGAAGGGGGAGGAGGTGATTACAATTTCCGCTCACCTCAGTGATGCTGCAAGACAGAAAGCCAAATGCTGACAAAAAAAATAATCTCACTGATGGTGCTGGATGCCTACCTTGTACTGGGGAAAAGGACGCTTCAGTTTTGCAAAATGGAGATGGGAAATCCTGTGTACTGGATCAGGGCAGGACCCACCAGAAAGCTTGATGCTTTTCCCACTGGATTTGTTTTAAGTTTGCTGATATGGAAGGAGGTCCAGTGATTCTGAGACAGTGTGCAAGGAAGTGCAAGGGGGATGCTGGCAGCTGCCTGCTGGGAGCCTGCCTGAGTCTGGTGAGCTCAGGGACAGGTTGGAAGCAAAGGGGACTCCACAGCCTAATTCGAGGACACCCTTATGGACACTGACAGCTTTCAGGCACGAGGTGTGTTCCACACTGCCACTGTTTGGCTCAGCAGGGCTCTCCTCATGGGCTGCCTCTGCAATACCAAATCTGTCCAAAGCAGTGGGATAAACAGCTACAAGAAACAAGGAGCGTGACACTTCTGACATCTTCTAGAATTAGCTATAGAATATAGCTGTGTAGATAAGCATAGACAACAACTCCTAAAACTGTTCCCACACAAGGCGCTACTGAGCACTCCCTCTCCGAAGGTGCTCCGAAGCACAGCAGTGCAGAAGGTGCCCCGGTGCTGCCGGGGCCACACAGAGGAGAGGAGCAGGATGTGAGACTCAACAGAGAAATTTGTTTCATAGCAAAAACTCAAGAGGAGAAATTCAGAAGGAATGCAGCTGTCTCTGTCATTCCTGTGGTGGCTTTGTCAGGGCTCTTTTTAATGAGGCCCAGCAGTTCACCACTGCCCTACCTCGCTCCTTACAGAGGAAGCTTTGTACAAACACAACTCTCCTCTCCCTCTGAATTCAGTTGCAGTCATCCCAGCATTGCAGCAGGAGGCTGGTGAGGAGAGGATGGTGTACTGAGCCCTAGGCTGCAGGAGAATAGGAATATATAAATATAAGGAAATAGAAGAACATGAAGAAATAAGCCTTGTCCTGGCTCAGGTTAAACAAAGGGAGCACTGGAGGAGGTCTGACTCCATGAGTTATCAGCACTTGGCTTTGTGTCAGCCCTCTTTTGCTCTGTATCCAAATATCCCCATGACATGGGGCAGGTCAGCACGGGGAACAGTGCTGTCTCTCACCTTGGCACACAACTGTCTGTGCTACCACATGACCTTGGTATGTTGTCACGTTTTTCTTTGAAAGATAAGGCATCTTTCAGTGAAAGAAAAGGAACTCGGTTTCATCGTGGGGCTTTTCAACAAGTTGTCACCATCTCAGTGATTTAGGGTACGCAAAACACTTCGTATTCCCAGTTGCCCTTGTGCCACTGCAAGCTGCCAGTCCGCATGGAAGCACATTCTGTACAGCATCTGGAAAGGGCAGAGGTGAAGTGTTTTCATGGGGAGATAATCAAGCCATAAGATAAATGCCTCGTCAGAAAGAATAGTCAGCTCCTGAATGAGGACAGTTATTGTATGAGACATTTCTTTACCTAAAAGAAGCAGGTTAATATACCTCCAAATTACTATTTATCACTCTGTATGATGTTCAATTTCCAGTGTAATTTCCACCGTGCTCTCTATAGCATGTGTGGAAATCAATTTGGAGATTAGTAAATCCTTACTTCTCAATTTTTACAGCAGCAAGTCAAAAACTAATTAAGTAAAACCACGATGAAGGAAAGGACCATATCATCTGGCAAAATATTTTGAGATGGGCACTTCAAGAAACATCAGTCCCACACCAGCTCCTGTCAGCTCACATGTAACGTACCGCTTGGCATTCTGCAGTTGGAGTGGGAGAAACTGGAAAGGGAGACTGTGGTGGGCTCTTATGGGGGAGGTAGAGGGGCACATCTTGAAGGCATCAACAACAGATCCAGGGTATAAAAGGATGAGAGAGTTCGTACAGGAGCCCTGGGAAGAGTTGCAGAAGCAGCTTATGGAGGCCAGCAGTGGTAGAAGAATGGAAGAAGGCTAGAGAAAAGCACCAAAGTGCAGGGAGAAAAGAAGCTGAAAAGCTGCAGCCAAGCACCTTTGAAAGAGCCACGCATTAGGAGACTGATCGAGTGACTGTGAACTCAAGCATCTCAGAAGGAGGAGTAATTTCCTTTCAGGAAATACAAGACCTTTAAAAAAAGCCCATTGATGAACACTTTCCAGCCGGCTCTACAAAATCAGCTACCCTTTTCAAACGACCTGCATAGCAGCCGAGATTATTTTTACTGCAGTGCCTTCCTACGCTGGGCTGGAAGCGCCACTGCCAGGTGCTGCCACCAGCAGCCCTGGGCACAGAGTATTAGTTTCACCTGGCTCCATTCCATCGCCAGGAATTAAGGAGAAACCAAACCAAACCATACTCAGAGCCCCAAAGAATATATTTGCCTTGCCAACAAGACCTACTTTGGACCGTGCCACTCCTCACCCATCACCCTGCTGTAATAAAAGTCCCATTTTACAATTTTCTAAGCTGTCAACATCATTGATCTTTCAGACTGAACGTACTCATCTGCTATTATGTGTGCTGGGTTACTTGTGCCACAATTAAGTCTTTATTTAGCTGAAGGCACGTTACCTCCATGGCAGTGTGTCATTTGCTCTCTAGCAGAGTAGTCTAAGCAAATAATGATGTAGATCTAAAAAATACCTAAGTACATAAAACAAACAAAAAAAGATATTAGCAGTATCTTGTAAGATGGACAAACTCTGAATGGTAAACTATCTACTTTGATGGGGTATTTGGTTCGGCTTGATCAAAACTGCATTCTCTTACAGAACTGAGCATCTTGCAGGGCTCAGGATTACAAGAGAAAATTGTCTTCATCAGATTTGTCATGAAAACAGAAAAAAGGAGAGTGGACTTTACTGAGCAAAAATGAAGGGATGTCCTCTAAATCCAAGAGACTATGAGCCTTATTTATCCTTGTGTTACACACTCAGCCCCTCTTGTCAGCTCTCTGTTACCTCTTTTGATGTCCTCTATTAAAAGGGAAGGCTGACAGCAGAGACATCCCACAGAAGTCCTATCCATTTCTTCCTACCTCTTAAGAAACCCCACAATGACCTGAGCACTGTTACATCACCACTGCAGACAATGAAAAATGAAATAGCGCTGCCTGCGTCATTAATTGGAAAATGCATATTGGTTTATTGCCCCTAGTAAAATGGCTCTAGAGGTCGACAGCTGACACGTTCCAGGTTTACACCTAAGGGAGGAATCACGGACCACAGCAATTAGCTGACAGCCTCATCCCACAGCCACAGCACTTCTGAGCACAGGGCCCCACATGGGCTGCAGCATCTCTTCCAGAAGAACACTGCACACCTTGGAGCAAAGCGTGATGAATGACAGCTCAGCATGCGGGCTGGTTCCAATGCCAGTGGCACTCCCCACTACTGCCGTGCCTAGGGATAAAGCTTTGCAGATTATTCATCATAGCTCCCAGACTTCTGCATCTGGATTCTTTGTGGTAACACACTATGCCCTGGCACTTAAGAAGATCCACAGCTCACTGCACAGACATTTGTAGAAGATGCTATGTTCTCATTTGCAGGACAAAAGGAAATTTGGTCTAGAATCCTGCCATCTTGTGACTCCAAATAATTGTTATGTGTGATTACAAAGGCTTCTATTTTACACTTTGCTCTGCTTGTCACTTGCCTGCCCTTCCACAGCTCTTTTCTCTATTGTTAAATAGAGAAAACTAAACTAAACTAAAAAATAACCCTCTCAACTAAGCACAATAATTCTGTGTCTGTTTTCTAAATATGAATATGCAGAAGGTCAATAAACTTGGCCAAAACCACTCAACAAGCCTGAGAAAAGGATGTGACCCAACTCTCCAAATCTTCTGAATCTACTCTGAAACAATGCACTGGTTTTATTTTCACAAGGCAAACTCCTACTCTGTTAAAAAACAGAGAAGGGGAAAAAGTCAGCCTATGTCTCCATGATGTCAGACAGAAGATGCATCATCATCTTGACATAAAGTGCTTTGCACCCAATTGCTCTGTGCAGTGCAGCAGAGATGGGCTCAGAAAAGGGCTGGCTAGAGCCCTGGCCCTGCCTGCCTCCAGCCCAGGGGTGGGCACGGCTGGGAGCTGAGCAAGGGGCTTCCAAGCAGGAAACCACTAATCATACAAGCCATGATAGATCAGTGTCCCTGTGAAAAATTTAACACTGGAGGTGGATAACAAGACAGGGGTTAAAAACACAGCAGATTATTGTCAGAGGAAAAGGATGCTAGCTGCCTTTTTGCTTTACAGTCTTGCTTTCAGCTATCCAGCTCTGCTGCTTTTCTGGCAGGATTTGTGACTGCAGGGGCAATCCCTTGCCACAGCAGCGAACTTCACAAGAGCACAGCACTTTTCACAAGCATCAGTGTGACTCCTTAAAGAGGGAAAAAGCTCCTTCTTGGAAAGTGTGAGTGAGCCAGCCCCATTTCCTTCATGGTATGCCATTTGGAATGTCACCTTGCTGCAGACAGCAGGTCACCATCTGCCTCCCTCTGGCCAGTTCTGCATGGGATGGCTAACATACACAGCCCACTGGGTGGCTGGGATAAATCAGGAAACCTTTATTCCAGCCCCACAAGCAAGATGAAAACCCACAGCCCAGAGGCTCAGCTAGAACTGCCAAGCGATGCAAACAAGACATGGTTAAGATTCAGGCTGCATAATTTGCACTGCACAGGTTCTTCTGCAGCTGGAGCAGGGGCAAGCTCCACAGCCATTCCTCCCACCGCCTTCAGTGTTGGAACATGCCATGACTTTTTCATTTGCAAAAGCCAGCACTTTGCAGCCATGCCTGCTCTCCAGTAGACAACCTAGGGTTGTCAGACAGTCTTAGGCTCAGTAATAAAGGGAGGAAAGCACTGTCCTGAAGGGTGACAACAGCTCCGAATGCCAACCGGACCACTCCCTGGTTCTTCCCTCTTGTCCTGTGGGTGGGAAGGGAGGAAAGGAGAGAGCTACAGTCAGCATAGCAGGTGAAATCATGCACTCGCTTTTCTGTCTCCTCTTTCCAGAAGGGTGTTGGTGTGCAGTATGTCCCCAGAAGTGCAAACATACCCACTGAAGGTGTCCGGCTTGTTACCCTCTGAGGACACTGTTGTTGTTAGCAAAGAGGTTGCTAAACAACCACATCTTGGAAGCTTCCTTTCACACTTAGCTCAATTTGCTAATGTTTTCGTTGCTACCGAAGGGCTCAAGGGCTCGTGAGAACAGAGACTGCTGCTGGTGGAGGAGGGGAAAGGAGCTGAACTGCGCTTTCTGCTGTTGTCAATGACAGTTAAAAAAACAAAAGGCAAAAATAACTGGCTGAGACTGCTCTCAATGTACTCTCCTTGAGACCCTTAGGTCGAAGCAAATTAAGAATTATCATCATCATCCATCACATTTCCTTCCCTTTGTTTCCTTACAGGGCTGAAGCACGCACCACCTGAACATTCCCAGCTCCTCCGAGGTCAGTGCCCCAAAACCCAGGGTCTCAAAAGAGCCCTTCTCCAGGCCTTTCTCAGTTCCTAACTGCCTTCCAGACACCCTGCCTGGACTCAGCCCCAGCCCTGCACGGCAGCATGCAGCGCTCCATGCCCCACAGTGCATATCCACAAAGAGCAGCGAGCACCCACACATCCCTGCTCCACAGTGCCCATGTGGGCTGCAGAATGGGTGGGAAGCCCCAGCCCCAGCAGAACGCACACCCAGCCCTCCCATGAAGGATGAGAAGTCTGCGGCTCTGAGGTTTTGGTACCCGTCCCATGCTGGGTGTAGCTGTGAAAGCAAAACAATGTTCCCTCAAGTAAGCATGATCAGGCCTTCTCCATAAATGTTATTTATGGAAGGCAGGGCTGAGTAAGTGAAAAGCTGGGGAGAATTTCCATTCTGCCTCAGCAACGTGCAGCCCATAGATTTGTTGGTGAGGTTTAGTGCCTGGGAATGCTGCCCAGACTTAGTTTTAGCAGGGGAATTAGCAGAATGGTTTAATAGATCCGTTCTTTGGCCCTGCCCTGTGACGTGGTAGTAGCGAGGTGAATTTTGGAAGTGGCTGTGTACTTCTTACACAAATTGCCTCCAGATTCGTGCCTGACTTGCACATCCCCTGGTGGAAACAAGCTACTTCTCCCGCCCACGGCAACCTAACAGAACATCAAAGCAAATGCAGTAATCCGGCATGTGAAAAACAATGGATTCTACTGCCTAAATCTCCCCATCTTTTCACACCGAGAAATACATTTTTGCAGTTATCACACTGCCATGTTGAGCAGCTGAGCAAGGATGCAAGTTCAGCTTTGTCTCTGTTCACTGCTTAATAGCTATAGCAATTTCTCCCTACATATATATTACAGTGCTCCCAAATGGTTTCTCCTGAGGGGGCAGGCAATAGCTGGTGCATACTCTTTCCTTAGATGTTTTTTTTCCCCTCTATTTGCAGAAAATAATAAACAATAATACAGAACAGATAAAAGATGAAATAGAGAAAATGGAATAGCAATTGTTCTGGAGGGGATAACAGCAAGATATCGATCCAGAATCCTCTGCCATTCGATACCCAGGGTGCTCACATCTGAGCATAGCCTGAACCATCCCAGCACAGCTCCAATGCCCAGCGAAATGGGAGATGACCCAGAGCTCCTCTAAGTCTGTGGGAACTGATATCCCAACTCATGTGGGCTTGGTTCAGCCTTAAGTCATGCGTGTAGATGACTGAAATTTAAAAAAGAATAGATTCACACAAAAGAAAAGGAGCAAAAGGCACAAGGGGGAGGGATTTTCTTGCATTAACATTTTGGAAAAAACATTTTTCCTGCAGCTCCCACTAAAACCAGGGCAGGGAGAGCTGGCTTAGGGAAATCCCTCCTCAGGGAGACACTGGAGTGTGTTAGTTTAGTTGCAATTAAACATGTCTTAAATGGTTCCTTTAATTAGGGTCAGAATGCTTAGAACAGTTTGGACCCTACTTGTGGGGGGTTGAGTATTATGTGGAGAGGAGTGGAAACTTGAGATGATTCCATGTGCATCTAAGCTCCATCAGGTAGTGATTTCTCATGGAAAACCTGTGAGGAAATGTCCCCTGGGACAAGGAGCCTTTCGTCCCCTCTCAATACAACCATACAGTGGCTGCAGCTGCAACCTGAAAACAGTTCCATGGCCAGAATTTGGGGAGCACGGTGGATGGGAGCACCTATTCACTTGGCTCTCATTTTGGAGCTTCAAGAAAGATTCACCAATCTGTGGGAATGCATACAGTGTGATGTCCATACTTCTGACACCAGCTCTCCAAGGAAGCTGAAGCCCCCAGGACCATGGCTTCTAAGGGCTTTTCCAGGGCTCCCAGGGCACAAGAGCATCACACTGCTGAGTCCATCATAACACCTGATTTTGAAAATAAGACCTGTGGGGCTGCGTTTAATGCAGAAGCAAAATCCAGTGACAGAACACCTGGGAAAAGGTGGGGAGGTGAAGGGAAATTACAGACCTTCATTGACACAAATTTCTTGCGCTTGATTAAAGCGGTGACAGAGGAAAGCAGAGCTGAACACTCTCGCTCTCTCTCCCCTGCACACCTGCCCCAATCACTGCTGCTCGTTTCGAACAGCATCCTGACAAGCCAACGCTGCTTAAGCAGAATTGTGTTCCCATGGTTACAGCAAGGATTTTCTGCCGAGCTGTGCACGTGATGCAGGAAGCGAGGGTGACTCGGCTGATATGTTAAGTGTGGAGCGGAGTCCCCTCACAGCCCAGTGATGCACCACCTGCAAGCCAGCAGCTGGCACCCAGGAGCTGACCCCTCTGGTGCATTCAGGGCAATGAATGGCTGCAGTCCGACCTGGCACTGTGGGTTGTGGCATGGATCAAGCAACCCAGCGGGCAAGCAAATTCCATCACATGAGAAATGCCAGCAGAGCAGGAATCTTGCTGAATGACACCACAATAGGGTCTGTTACAAAATGCAAGCAGGAGCCTAACTTGAAGCTGAGCAATTTGCTGCTGGCTTGTGCTGCAGCTTTCAGGTCCTACATGAAAGATTGTTCCCAGAATGGCATGGCTGAACTCCCTGATCTAAAGTTGGTATGTGCCCATATGGAACATTTTTTTTGCACATAGAAGTACTTAAGAAATTATTATTTCCCTGCAAAAGAAGTTATATAAACTAACAGTTTATATAAAAATAATCTGGAGTTTTGCTTTTTTTTGTTATCTTTGGCAAGAATAACAGCAATATCAGAAATAGGGCTGGAAAAGAATTCAAGAAATTACCTAAAGAAGCCCAACTCTACGTACATGCTTCTTGTAATACATCTCCACTTGCCACCAGCAATGGATCCACTAGATAGCCCACAGAAAATCTGTTCTATTCCTGCTTCAAAATCAAGTTTTGAAAGGCTTTTGTCACACTGATCACCAAACTAATTGCACACAGAAGTCCTCCCACTCCTAGTGCACTAAGCCCTAAGGGAAGTGATCAACCCCCTGTACTCTTGGAGGCCCTGGAGCATGTCCAAAGAAGAGCAAGAAAGCTGTGAAGGGTCAGGAACACAAGTCTTATGGGAAGTGGCTGAGGGAACTGGGATTGTTCAGTTTGGAGATGAGGAGGCTCCAGGGAGAACTTGTTGCTCTCTCCATCTCTCAGAAAGGAGGTTGTGGTGAGGTGGGGGTTAGCCTCTTTGCCAGGTAACAATGATAGGATGAGAGGTGATGGGTTTAAGTTGCATCAGGGGAGGTTCAGGTTGGATAGTATGAAAAATTTCTTCTCTGAAAGAGTGGCAATACATTGGAACAGGCAGCCCAGGGAGGTGGGCTGTTACCATCCCTGGAGGTGTTCAAGATATGTGTAGATATGGCAGTTAGGGACATGGCTTAGCGTGTATAGTGGGGATGGGTCAACAGTTGGACTTGGTGATCTTAGTGGTGTTTTCTAACCTCTGATTTCATGATTCTTGATGTCACCTAGAGGCAGGCATTGGGGGATGCCCACATCCTGCTGCGGGTCCTTGTGTGCAGCCTGGAGCTGTGGCTGGCTGCAACGTGTACGGAGCTGATGTCCTCACCCAGCTCCACGCCTATACCAAAGAGGTAGCTGGACATTTCTCAGGCAATTGGGCTGGTTTCTATTCACTTGCCAACAGTGTCTTTGTTAACACTAGTCGTGAATTTATTTCATTTTCTCCAGGAGCTCTCACACCATCCAGATCAATTTTAACGTGTTAATTAAATGGGATGTAACACTTTACAGCCTAGCAGATAACAATTTGGGCTAATGGTAGAGGCTGTTGGAAGGTTACGAACACAGGCAGGGAAGTCTCTGATTGACCCCTTTAGTTTCCCACAAACCAATATTCCTACTTTCTTATAAATTCTCCCACTCCCTGGCTTTCAATAAATATTTGACTGCACATCACTGGCAGTACATATTCAGTTTGAAGGCTTTACTTGTCAGCTTATATACGCTTATCTGCAAAAAATAATCCTCCACATTGATGGTTTTCAGTTCCCCAGCCTCCCAGATGTCTTTAAGTTCAACTTTATTTTGCCTCATCTTAATTCAAAGCTGCAGAGAAAGACACAGCAACTTCCACTTAACCAGTTTATGGCATTTAGCAGAACACTGTGATGTACTGATGGTCAGCCATAAATCCACCTAAGATGACAACATGAGCACCAAGTCTGAATTTCTGCATGGCAACTGCCTGTCTGCAGTAAAATCCAACTGCAACCACGCTCAGGAGTGTCCCTGTGTGCTCTGCATGCTTTGCAGCACAATATAAGCATTTATTTTAAAGTGCGTTTTTGTTCAGGTATTCTTACATACTAGTGAATTACAGCATTTTCCTGGTAACTGGGGGGCTTCTATTCTCTGTAAGCTTGAATTCAAAGTTGAGCTGATTGGTCGGGTGGGATAGGATTTCTTCTGGGTATGTGTCGTCCAAAAGCAGCATCACATTTTCCAAAGTGACTTAACCATCTGTCTGAATATTTTTCGTGACAATTGGAGCTGTTCATAAGGAATGTGGTATCTGATACTGGAAAAGCGTGCTTTGTTCATTAATTTGGGCAAGATACATAGATGGCAATGGTATTTTGGCCACTCATTGCATTTCTTTATGTTTTAAATCCAAAATCTCTCTCTACGCATTTTCTTTGCCATCAAACTCTAATTCCCATCTTATGCAAACATTATTGCAAACAAACTCATGTGTTACAATACCCTCAGAACAACGTAAGAGATGGGTGCAACCACCAGCAAAGCCAATCCAGGAGTCTGTTTACTTCTTTGCAGATAATTTGCTGAGGGATTTTTCCCACTCCAGTTAACAGGTGTTTCTTTTTTTCTGCTGTAAACTTATCAATCCACCTCAGTTTTTGTCATGGTGGAATGGAAAGCCCAGCAGTGAAATGGAGGATAAAGTCAAGCAAATGCATTAATGCAGTGCTTGGTTTGCTGCCTAAAGCTACACAGACCATCATTTCTAATCTACATTCAGTTTCAGCACAGTTTGTAAATACCAACAGCTACACTGCTCTTCTGAAATTAAATGAAATGTCGATAAATGTTGAAATATTTTCTTTTGGTGCCCAGACTCAGCCCCTTCACGTCCTGAAGGCTGCATTACAGACCCTCAACACAGCATCATAGCCCTGACATCGCCAGCATCCCACAAGGAACACAACAGGTTAATTTTTCCAAGGCTGAATCATCACAGAATTCATCTATAATAGTCCATGCAGAATAAAAAGCTAGAGATACATTTAAGTACCCCTAAAGTAATTTGGTTAGTCAATGAACCACAGTAACTTCTCCCCACTCACTGGTTCACTTGGCATCCATCACTTTTATTTTGTATCAGATATTCATTGTCTGGAGAGATAAACAGATACGTGATCCAAAGAAAGGAGCATCCCGTTGAATAGCTGGCACGCAGCTTAACACTGTTATTATGCAGCATTGTGGTGCAAGCCAAAATAGCCTTTTTTACTGTGTTCTCTGCAAAGAAATGACTGCACCCACATCCCTGTTAAAAAACCTCAGCAAATTATTAAAGCTGGTAGCCCTCAGCGTTTGGCATCACCCTGAATGAGCCACCAGGGTTGCTCTTCAGTCAAACACCTAATTTTGTAGATATAGGTGTTGCTGACACCATTTAGTTAATTTTTTTTTCCCCAGAGAAACATTTTTAAACTTGACACCAACATTTGGGAGTTTCACAGCACAGAAGCTGTGAGCACAGTCCTCACCCTTGAAAATGTATACAGTAAAGCTTACAGCTTAAAGAGAAATGAAAAGTGGATAAATTACTAGGAAAGAGGGTACAGATTTCTCTTCTAACAGAGCACCTTTTCACTTGTAGCTGTGGGCACCAGATGTACCCAGGGAGCTCTGTCGTGCTGCTGCCGCTGTTCTTTCCTATGGCTCTGTGATTAATTCCATATCCCTCCTTTCTTTCCTCTCTGTTCATCCTCACTCTGAGCCCATTCTCTTCAGATGAAGTGCTTGGTACATCGAGCAGCAGGAAGGAATCCTGCCGTAATGGCTAAATATCTGCAAATATTTAGACTGTATTTTTCTTAACAATAAATAAACAAATAAAATCAGTCTGATGCTCACTGACCCCATCATGTCCCCTCTGGCATATGCCATCCAGGGTACCCCAGAGGACAAGAAGTCTGAGATTTCCTCTGTTCCACATACACTACAGCAACACGGATGCTCAGAGGCATTCAGATCAACCCCAGCTTTCAGAAACAGCAATCCGGCCCCAAAACTTCATTCATAGGGAATCACCTGTCTCAGAACAAAGGCTGAAGTCACAGATTTTTGCAGCTTGCTTAAGTCCTTCCACACAAAAAATCTTTAAATTGGGCATTACTATGCCAAGCCAATTGCCAAGGACTTAGAGCAGGCTCACAGCTGGCTCTAGGCACTTAATGCTGTGGTGTAGTCACAGTCTCTGCAGCTAATTATATATATAGTGCTTGTTTAGGTGCTTCTGCAACCTCCTGGTCACAGAGAGTCCTGTGAAAGCATTTAATTGATGCTGCTGGCAAAAAAAAACCAACAACACAGAGAGATCACCAGCTTTGGTGGGAGACGGGCAGGAGCAGCAAAGTGGCTCTGGGGGGGCTGATGCACTTGTAGCACAGTGGGAAGGATGACCAAAAAGAAATGGTCTCTGTAGGGGGAGGTCACGTGGGGTGCCTAGAAGGTAACCAAATGTGCTTCTCTTTCAAGACTCCTAGTATTTCCAGCCAAAATGGAAAAATAATAATAACAAGATCACAGCTTGTTTCTGCCCTTCCTGTCCTGAGAAGAACATAGCAAAACCAGAGCTGACTTAGGAAAAAATGCTCATGCAAGTCATCAGCGGATCCTGCAGCAACCTAGCACCTCAGCAGGCAGTGAGCAGTGGTTGCATGCTGCAGACCTCCCAGCACCAATCCCAGCCCAAGCCTCAGCACAGTGCATGTCACACTGAGGTTTGGGCTTTCTTGCATGTCCAAACCATTCTGATTTGCTGATTCCTGGCTTGCCCAACAGATAAAGTTTAAAGGTTAAGTGAAACGGCAAAAAAATCAAAGCTAAGGAGGATTTTCATTGATTTTTGAACAGGGTCAGGGAGCACCAGTTTGTACCAACTCTCTGGAAAGGGAAGAATTGTAAACAAACAGCCTCCACACCTTCCTCCCACACGTGCAGGCAGGCATCCCGAGCTGCTCTCATTTCATTCACTGCTGACACCTCCTAGTGCTAAAGATAATTAATCCTTTTTACTGCTATTTTCCATGTATGGCACACTTCTGTTTCGTTCCTATGTCATTACATCCCTAGGCCTGTAACTCAGTGCAATTAGCCATGTATGATGGGGAAGTGGAAACAAGAGCTGTCATTACAGAATTACACTTGGGCAGTGGGTGGCAGGGAATCTGCGTTGATCTGGGGGACCAGCATTGCCCCACCAATGCCTGCAAGTCTGGCACTGATACAGCGTTTCCCTACAGATTCAGGCACCATCACAGCCATCCCTGCTGAGCACTGAACACTGCCACTAATGCAACATCCATGGGAACTCTAAAATCCCCACTTCTGACAAGCAACACTGCCTATTTAGGTTACTTCATCGTTACACAAGCGCTATAGCAAGGAATGGTACTGGGAAATTAAACAAGCATAACCATGTTCCACCTAAGCTCAGCAGAACATACAACTCAGCATTTGGTCAGTTCTCATCATCAATATTGTTGGGAGAGCTGGAAACACAGAGTCAATGAGTCAATGTAGATTTAGGAAATACCAGTGCTTTTTGAAGGTATAAAAGTCTGACACAGTCTCAGAGATTTTCCACACATCATTCAGGCTCCCAAAATAACATATATTTTTACACACAAACAGATATACATACATATATATGTATGCACATGCATTAGTGCATACCTCAAGCACACTATCTGGGCACTCTGCACATCAAAGTAAGATATTCCAGCAGCAGCACAGAGCTGTGGGCGTTTTTCAGCAAAGACTCAGGCTTGACTGTGCAGGAGATGCAATGGGGCCCAGGAGCAGCAAGTGCTGAGCCAGGGTTTCACTCCTCACCCAGCCTTTCTGTGGAACAGGGAAATGCGTGGCTGCTGTTATGAAACAGCATCTGAAAATGGGTTTGTTCCACAGTGAAATTACGACAGCCATGACCTGCTTTGCAGGCATCCCGGCTCTCTGCCAGGCTGGTGAATCAAGTGATGCTGAACAGCCAAATCCACCAAACATCAAAGGAAATGAAGCCGTTCCCATGGGACTTGTTTTGCTTTCTGGCCATAGGAACGTTGCATCAGAGCTTTCCTTTGAAGAGCACAGCAGTGAGGTGCAGCGGGAGCTCCTCAGCTGGCTCAGCCAAACGGGGCTTTGTCTTCTCTGCACTACAAACCAATACGTCTCAAAACGACTGTGAAAAATCCATTGCAAACATAATAGGAATGAAAAGGAGGAGTAAAAATAGCCAAGAAAAGGAAAAAGGTAGTAAGAGAATTAGGGCTGTTTGCAAATGGTTTGTGTTTCCAAAGAAATTCCTTAGTGGTTGCCAGCTGTCTGAGCCTTAAAACTTGGCATAACCGCAACAGACACTGAATTTGATACAGACATTTGGTTCCCCATATTAATCATGTAGAGTTGAAATAGAATACATCATCTACGCGTTTGCCTCACCAGCTAAGGCTTTATTCCTATTAGACTTAATGGAAACCTTCACTTGATTTACTCGTGGCCAAGCTTTCTGCTGCAGAGCACACCTCCAAGGAGACACCACCTGGGGAAAACCCCATGCACCTGTGGCCCACTGCCTGGCAGAGAAATGCATGGCACAGGCTGAACTCTCACACCACTGGGGCTAGGAGTGCAGAAGCAAAAGGCAGAAGCCCCAAAAGGCTGAAGAAAAAGAACATCAGAAACAATGGGAATACGGGTGAAGGACCAGTCAGAGAGAAGAAGGGATCACTGCTGTACCCGGTATGAGCAGGAAGGGGTAGGCAAGTGGGACAGGCCTCTCCAGGGCGATGTTTGCTGGGCTGGGTTACACTAAGTGAAGCAAAATGGTCCCACGTGACCTTAAAAGACAGTAAAAGGTCAATGCATGTCTTTGTGTTTCAGCAAGAAAAGGCTTTGATGTCCTGCTGGCCTTGCCCACAGAGCAAATGCCAGGAGGGGAAGAAGAGGTGATTCATTGCAGTATCTCTCCTTTCTCCTTCGAACACCAAATGCCCACACAATTAATCTAAAACCATAACACATCAGGGGGGTTAGTATTAAAATACATGCCTTATGCCAGTATTGTTCTAGAAATGTCTTTTTTCTTCCTTTCAGCTACTCCCACAGGGCAGTAGGCACAATACTTGTGCACGCATCTGGTGTGCCACAGACATTACAAAATGAGTCAGGTCCCCAGCTGGTATTATTCAGCTTGGCTGTCCTGATGGTTTTCATTTTCTTTCATTTCTGTGCCTCCTTCCAAACATTTTCCCTGCTCACATTCTGTATGCAACAATAGCACCATAATATGTAATTGTATCATAACCATCTCTGCAGTCCCTCACAAAAGCGAAAGAGATGTGTGGATGTTGCTGACAAAGTGGATGTGTCTGAGTAGCATTTTGCTTAACAATTCCTGCCATCAAACTCCAAATCTTACCTCCACTTTTACACAGAAAAGCCTCTCTTTCAATTTTTGTTATCTAATATACTAATCTTTAAAATACGCTTTTAAATATTTTTATGGTGGGAGTGGATTCTTAGGTTATTCATGTCTGATACATCAATGCAAGTCCTTTCCCCTGCTCTCACAAGTCTCTGCATCATGTCATCGCCTCCATACCCTTAATCATCCTGTCCTGTTGCTGCTATTGAGTTCACTGATCTGGTGAGAGCAAACCCTCTTCTGAGGGATCTTTTGCTACAATTCTTAATGTGACATGCATAGGAAGATACCTTGCTTACAGCTTTTGTGTTTAATCTGGGGAAATAAAAAGCAGTTATAGTTTGTCCCTCTGCTTATTTAAAAGGTAGGCGATGACCTAAGCAACAGAGTTGGTTTCATGATGCATTTCCATACCTGCTAGTAGACATCACCTCCTTTTTCTGCCTTAAGGAACTGTATTGCATATGGTTACTCTGCTTCAAAGTCCTGATGTTATTTCCATGTCTGTGTCAATTATACCAAACAAAATCACTTTATTTTTGCAGAACATTATGTTTTGTGCTACTACAATGCATCCCGACACGATAATCCTCATACCATGTCAGACCAAAGGCCATTTCAGCTCAGAATTCAGTGTCTTACTGCAGCCCAGGAGAAAACAAAAGTATGGGGAAAGCTCATTTGTTTCATCAGATCATTCCTCACTTCCCAAAGCCCACAATTTGAGGACTTTCTGAAGGTTAAATATGAAGTGTCAGCCTCAAAAGTACCCTGTACAGGGGTCTATGCTCTTTGCATAAAGTGCACGTACGTCTTTTGATGCTCACAACAGAGCAAATGATTCCTTGCTGTTCACTTTCTTCATTCTGCTCCACAGCTTCGTCACTACCACAGTCTGTCTACAAGGGAGTGCCAGAAGAGCTCTGATAACAGGTAGTCCTGTGACAGAGTTGCCATAACAATTTTATGGTGAAGACTTACAATGGAGTATCTCATGACGAACTCATGTTGACAACCTTCCTCATGGCCATTTGTCACCCTCTAGAGGAGGCTGACAAAAGAACTGATCAGAAAGAACTGAACAAAGCCCACCAGCTGCTGCTCCCAGCCCAGCAGGATGCCCCCAGCTTCCAGCATAGGACCAGAGGGCCAGTTTCACTCTCCTGGTTCCACCATCTGCATCATCACAGGACATCATATGTTTTCACATACATCACACAGCAAATACTTGAGCAACTTGAAACATGCTGCTCCTGAAATGTCCATGAAACAAATTCCTTCTCTACAACTATACATTTATTCAGGGGTTATCCATAGATGAATGCAATAGTGCAAACCTGACCTTCTAAACAGCTGAGCTCCAGTGGCTATCACAAAACCATTTGGTTGTTGCCTGCTAATCTGTGGTGATAGATTTAATCTCTGTAAAAAAAATATCGGGAATGGGAGAAAGAAGGCCAAATTACAATTTTATTTATATATTTATTTATTTTTGCTATGTGCCAATCTATCAGAGTACTGCAAACAGAGAGAGTGCTGAAAATTTATCTATGTGTCTCATCTTACATAGACCACTAAAAATAGACCAAACTCTCCAGGAGAAGGAAACAAAATCCTCTTTTATCCATTTCTTACTTGTACTGCTGTGGTTTCTGAAAGCATGCTCCTCTGTGCCAGGAGGCCTACAAACACAGAAGGAAAAGACGTGCGCTGGCCCCATTGCTGAGCTGAAGGCTGTGACACTGCTCAGCACAGCACAGTTCTCCTGCCTACTACAAGGCTGCCTCACTTTGCACCAATCAGATGTTTTTCTCCTATTTCTTGCACGTACTCTAAAGGAAGAACTTATACAAAACCAAAGATGCCCATATTCCTTGGTGTCTCTTAGTCCTAATGCAAGGAATCCCACTGCCTCAAAGCAAACCTCCAGGTGAAGTGGACACTCAACAGAGCCTGGAGTTTCTGTCCCCACAGACCAGTTCTGGTGCTGGTCAGAGGCCAACCTGTCCCATTTCTTCTTCTTTCCTGGTATTTCATCACAAGCCTTGCTCTGCTAGAGGACAGCCATGCAAACAGTGCTATGTAGAATTGTGTACCACCTGCTATCTCACACACCTCTCTCTGCCTGTTTACACAAGATAGGAGTCTGGTCCTACGGTTTGGAAAAAAAAAAAGCAGTCTGCATCTTCTTCATTTTCATCATTTTGATGAGTCAAGTCAGAACACCACTGCAAACCAGGTTCACACCTTCTCTGAAACTGCTGCAGCAGAAATAATGTAACAGCTCCAGACCTCGCTTTCCCTGGATCACCCCTTGAGAGCAGCTTTTGAAATTCAACAGCACTATTGCTGCTTCCACCAACAAAGGATTTGGCACATTTCTCTTGCTTACAGGGGCAGCAAAGAAAAAATGCCTTGCACCCCTATTCCCCTCTACTCACCCCATCTAAAGACATAGAACAAAAAGAAAGTTAAACCTTCACATCTGAGGTCTGAAGACAAATATTGAGAGGGCACCAAGCATTTTTTCTAATCTACAACTCAGAGGGTAATCTCTGAACACCCTATTTTATAGCGTGCTTCCACCAGATCTGATGCCCTTCTGATGAGACAGATATGTCTCTTCCTTCAAATGGGGTGTTCTGAAGGCTGAAATGTGTATTTGCTATTCAGTTCTACAGGAACAAGCTAAGCAGTTCAATATTTCAGTTGCATATACTCGGCATTGTTATTTTCGGACTTGCTTTTGAAATCCAGAAACAAAGAACATAACTGAAAGCCTTTCAAGGACGCACCCCATCCAGTCTGTGTGCTCCAGAGCCCATTTTGACATGCACAGACCTTTCAGAGAACATTCTGACAACAGCTGCATCTCCATTGTTAACAGTGGACTGGGCTGTGCTGAGCTGAATTATTATGCTGTCTCATGTTTCCTTTACACCAAGCATATCAAAAATTTTTGACATTGTGTATTTCTCTCATACAAAAAATGCTTTGCATCTCCTAAATTTTGTCAAGCCTCTGGGTCTGCTTTCAGCAGGGAAACTGTGCATGTAGGTTCATCCCTGCCCACACAGTCCTTCTGCTCACCAAGGCCATGTGGCTGCCAGGGAATATCTATCTGACTCCCACAAAGGTCTTTTGGCAGAGGTAAAATGTTGGTATGCCTTTTATACTTGCACTAATCAAAATGCCACAATAAGAATCTCAATTAGTAACACGATGAAAAAGTCAGGAAGAGAAGATCCAGTAGATAGAGAAGATGCACCTATTGCTGCCAGCTGCAGGATAAACGCTCTCTAATGAACCGCCGTTCGAGATTTGCTTGGGATGATTAATAAGATGTAATGACAGGTGATGAATATCTTAAGAGCAACTGCATTCCTCCTACTTACTCTGCCAGTCTAACAGAGCTGACCTTTTCATAATGCCTAGTAATTTTCATATTACATCCTGAAAACATAGCTGAAATGAGCATGCTGAATTGCAATATGGGACCACAAGGGACACACCAAACAGAAGAAAGGTGTTAGCAAAACGTGACAAATTACTTATCTGCAACTTCACAGAGCAAGGTTCAAGTCCAATTTGAGATTTTGAGTGATATATGTTCGATGGATGCAGTTTAGTCACATCAGACAGACCGGCCTATAATCCACTTTATAACTGTCACACATTAGTTTATAATGCTTAGGAGAGGATTGGCAAGACAAGAATGACACGGTAACAGAATTACCTCTGCAATCTGCCTTACATGCTCAGTTTATTGAACTCAGATCAGAAGCAGTGACTCAGTGTACAGCACCTCGTCACAGCACGGCCCCTTCACAAACCATGTCTCACACTAAAAACTTTCTTTTCTCTTTTTTTTTTATATCCTGCTGGCATTTAGAAAAGGTTGCAAATAAACTGTATGATTCACTTTCAGCTTGATGGAAAAAGAATGAGGAAAAGCATACGTTTCACAACCCAAAATGTTCATTTCAAATAAAAAAATTCAAAACTTACTGTTTGACAAATATTGAAGTGAAACATCAGACATTCTGTCTTTTTGTGACAGGTTGCTTCGTGCTTTTCTTTCTTACCTGAAATATTAGCTGAGCCTTATATTAATTTCCAAGATATATCAGTTAAGGCGATTTTTCATTTTTCATCCAAAATCATCTAAAAATTACAACGATATTTCATGTTCTTTTACTTCATAGAATCCTATATTTCCAGGAAATACACAGGAATATTGACGTTGAAAAATGGATTGGCAATGACAGGCAGAAGAACTGTATATCTTTCTGCCAACTTCTGTAGCCCCCAGGTCTAGAAGGGAGCCACATCTCCCTTGCACCCAAGGAGAGCAGCTCTATGTATGGGCAACTTAGGTCTAAAGGGATCAACCAGTTCCACTTGAAAAACAGCCGTAGCCAAATGAAACTGTAGTTAGGAGCAATCAGTCTATCAGATCTCTTTCCTCGAGCTTTTGGTTACCAGACCTTTTCCATTTCATACGTCTGCAGAAGGTCTTTGTGATGCCCCATCCCTGGAGGTGCTCAAGGCCAGGTTGGATGGGGCCTTGGGCAACATGATCCAGTGCTTGATTGAGTGGTTGGCAGCCCTGCCCGTGGCAAGAGGTTGGAACTAGGTGATCTTTGAGGTCCCTTCCAGCCCAAGCCATTCTATGATTCTGTACTTCTACAATCATCCCCTTTGCCCTGCCTGCTTTCACATGCCTTAACCTCACAGGTGGGCTATGCAGGCAGTCTGGCTCCAAAACATTATCCCTCACCCTCTGCCTGGCAGGAACAGGACACCAGAAGGATTTGCCAAAACACGAAGCACCACAGGGCAGGGAAAAACTGCAAGGAGCAAAGAGGATTTTGTGAGACTAACGTGATTCCTTAATTGCAGTGCCAATCACAGCCACACAGCTCATTTCCTCCCCTGGTGCCCTCCTGGACTTTGCCTGTTCAGATACAGACGAGTTTCTCAAAGGATGTACTTCGTTCTGGTTTGGCAGAAGTAAATGCAGAGTTGCCTTAGTAAAACAGTGCCATAGCAGTCCATCTCACATCCTTTGTGCACATCTGTGATCTGCCAAGAACGCTTTTTGGTGTCATACAAAAATAATAGAGATAGATGTAGTTAATAAATAGGTAAGTACATTTTCAGCCCTCTGAGCTCCTCATTTTCTTCCAGCATAAACCAATTTTTTACAGCTGACTGCTGTGATCTTCCAAGGGATGTGCTGATGTGCCTGGAACCAAGTTAATTTGCTCTTTTTTTTATTTTTTTTTTATTTTTTTAGGATTGCAGATGTCATCAAAAATAAACAGTACTTGCGGGGGGTGGGGGGGGAGAGAGGGGAGAATAGGCAAAGAAAATGGTTCAGAAACTAATTAAAATAAAGCATTGTTCTTAAAACCTCTTTAAATTACTCAGATGTCACATTCCAGGCAAAAGCTGATCTTTTCTAAACATTCTGCTTCCCCCCTCCCCCCTTTTTCTTTCTCTGTGCCAAAATAAGCAGTCTAATTAAATGGTGAAGGTATCTCCAAATGAATTCGGGTTACTGCAGCCAGTGGGTTTGGAGGCATCCAAAGATCTCCAAGTTACAGCAGTTCCGAAGAGCTAAATGCACGTTCTGTGCTAAAAGTGGTGAAATTCAGGAATTAGGGGGGACGGACCCAGCAGAGCTGCCAACAGTCCTTGACCTCTTGGCAGCTTCTAAGTGGGTAATCTACAGAGGTGAATTTTTAACTCAACGGCTGTTTGCACCAAGAAAGCAACTTCCCAAAGCCTTGCCCCCATTTTACGTCCCCCGAGCTGGAAGCGTGGCAATGCTGAGATCAGCAGAGCAGGACAGCATTGTCTGCTCTCCCTGTTTTGTGTGGTGAAATAGGACAAATTTCTCTAGCGTGACCTTTTCTTCCCATGTGAATTTTTCAGGGAAACACCCAAGGAAATAAGTATTTGGGGCTGGTTCCTGGGATGTCTTGGTGGCTGAACATACTACTAATACATTAAAACACTGCGGCACGGGGGCATGAGAAGCCAAATCCTGTCTCATGCAAAGCACTTTTACGGCCCTGTTCCCATGTACCAGAGAGCTGCCCTCTGCACCATCCTGGATAATTATCCTTTAACCCACTTAGCATCCTCTCCTAGTGCAAACTGTCCCTCTCCTACAGCAATACCCCAGCTCAGTGCCTGCAGTGCTGAGATGTGACCTCTTACATGGGGCTTCCCCAAAACCAAGAAGCCCTATTTCTCTCATTCTGAATCTGCTCTCTGTGTCACCATTGTGCAGCCATTTCTGCCTCCTAATCCAGCCCCTGCCCACACTCAACCTCACTCTCTGAGAGCAATTCTCGGTGCAATCATCTCTCCTGCAGCTGTTAATCTGTCATTAGCACGCCATAAGTCAACCAGATATACTGCACCATTACAAAACTTCAACAGAGTGGAAAAAATCACTTGCTTTACTGTCAACATAAAAACTTTTTATCTTCATTGACAGCTTCAGTTAGAAAAATTTCAGCTATATTTTAATTTGGCTACAATGATAGCTCTCTGAAAGCCGAATCTGTATGTTAAAGTTTAGTGCAAGAGCAGCTGCTAATTTTCTTTTTCCACTTTTTGGTTTTGTTTAACAGATATTTCTAAAGAACGGATGTTTCTGGTTTGGTTTCTTTTTGTTGTTCTGTTTTTGTTACTGCTGCAAAAAAGCATATGCTTCTGCGAAGTGGCTATTTACTAATGGGTGCTAAAACCACCTTCCTCCCCATTACATCAGCACTGAAATGAAAAAGGACACCTTCAGATCTTTATCTACTTGGACACCTACAATTTACTTTGCAGTGCTCTGCCCTTGCTCTGTGAATATCTGTTTCCTGCTGTAATAACAAAACCAATGCCTTGGAGTGGAGTCAAAACACAAGGTTAGAAGGATCGGTTCTGAGCTCTAATTTCAGTGAGCAGGGCTGGTGCTGAGAACAGAAGCAACACTGTTAGTCTGAGGCCATGTTTTCTGCAAAATAATTGAAAGAAATGAGAGCATTATCGCTCTGTCCATACTTCTGAGCTCATTTTGTCTTTTACTGTGGCAGCATTAGTCAAGTTTTCTTGGTCAAGCCCACAGTGAATTCATGCATGGGAAGAGTACATAAAGCACCAGCTGAGCTTCTCAATTTGGCCAAAACCTACCTACCTTGTAGAAAATATTTCCTTTGGAAACAGCAGTGCCTTTACAGAGCTCATAACTCTGTGACTTTGTGAACCAAAGTGCGTGAAAATCTATCGGTCACATCCTCACTGCTAGAAAATGTCTTGCAACAGGCCAGGCCTCTGGTTGTCTCCACTGCCAGCTGCAGTGCCAATTCTCTGGGTCAGCAGCACCGAAACAGGGACACACTGACTTGCAGTTCCTACCACACCGAGGTCCATATAAGACTATAAAATGCACAAAACCAAATCCACTGTACTCTTCCTTTAAAAGCAAAGCGTGACACAACATTCATGGTACATCTGGCAAAAAAACACCAGAGGCTGACTGTTAAATAAATAAAGTTTGTCAAAGAGGTTCCAGAGGGATTGTGCTGGCTTTAGCTAGACACGGACAGGGAGAATGTCAGTTGGTTGAACTTCTGCAGAATCTGTTTTTGTTTGGTTTGTTTTAAATTGTAACAATGTGAAACTGATCTTCTAAAACACTTTCTTTTTTCCTTTAAAAGATAAAGCCCCAGAGCAAGAATATTTGTGCTGGAAGAAAGTCTCTCCGATGAATCGCTTTGTACATACAAGGATAGAATTGCCTGAAATAGCTTTGTTTTGAAACAATGCATTGTCTCACAGGAATTTTAGACATTCTTTAGGAAGGCAGCCCTCGGTATTATATTTCATGCCTCTCAAAGTATCTATTTTCTTAGGAAATGAAGGAAGGGGATGGGAGAGTGATGTTTTTCACCAAACTGGCTTTGCAGTTGTGATGATCTCAAGCAGGAAGATGCATAAGAATAGAGAGGACAGAAAATATTTTATCCTATTCAAACAAATGGCAGCTAGAAAAATAAAAGAATGCTCCCTCCATCTTATTTTCATGAAGAGGGACTCTCTTTGAAGACTCCTTATTGCTAAAAAGAAAAACATGCTTCAGCGTGACACGTGAATGTCTGAGAATTGCACAGGAGGATTTAAGAGAACACAACTGACAAATACCACATCAGGATAGATCATTCTATCAACTTGAATATAGTCTGTGTGCTCTCCCAGCAGTTTATTGTCTGTTTCATGTATGCAAATTAAGTCTTTTCTGCTAGAGCAAATGGAACGTGGCAATAATTGGTTATGAGCCCTATTTACAATGCCTTCAATCTGAAGGGACTGATCTGGTGGTCTGGTTCACATCCACCTGTCCAAGGCACAAACTCCATCCCTTTTCCCTGTGGATATACCATTCTGATCTGCATTCATCTTAGAAATCCAATCTCAGGCACAGAACATCACCTCAGCAGTCCCCTTGCAGTTCCATTAATTATGGGAAAGCTCCATAGGGAAAAGAAAGACAAAAAGATCAACAGCACGCAGGTCCACAGGAACTTTCTCTTTCCAAGCTCCAAATCACAAACACACGTGCATACACACATGCACATGCACCCTCACTGCACTCTGCAGCACATGCCTGTGTGCTGCTCTATCCTGTCTGAGGGCTGGCTCACACCTCCACTTCCAGCTCCCTCCTCAGTTGGTAGTTACATCAATCATTCAACTCATTTTTCATTTGCATGTCTCTCCTGAAGAAAGGTCCATGGTGGGCACATTATTACTCACTCTCTATTTCCAGTATAAATTTTAAGTAACCTCTTTGTCCCCTGTGCAGCCCACACACTGACGCAGCATCTTCTCACACATCTCTCCCACACAGGCAGCTCGTGAAATTACACTCCTAAGGCATATGGGGGATGATAGATGGTTGGTATTTATCTACACTACACAGGACTGGCTTACTCAGAGCCTGGTAACGGGGAAGAGAAGTTTTAGCTGGCCCAAGCACCGTGCAAGATGCTCTGGCTGCCTACATATAGATTCTTAATTGCTTAAAGAGTTGACTTCACAAAAAATATCCCCATGATTGACAGGTCTACGTGCAGCCTCAGGCAAGAGGTCAGAAGCAGAGGCAGCGAATCATCAGCCAGAGCTGAACCTGGCAATTCATCAGCAGCAAGAGAGCTGCCCAAGGAGTACAGATGGGTGTGTGTGCAAAAGGACAGGGCAGGAGCTGCTGGAAGAACCGCTGGAAAGGTGGAGGAGAGGTGGGCTGAGGAATGGGAAAGGAAGGGTGAGCTTGGTATTTGTGCCCCACTTCTACCATTCAAGACTGAAAAGCTAGCTCTCAAAGTCTGTTTTTCTGCTTTAGCTCTCACATCAGTAATTAACGGCAGGAAATCACATGGCAGACACACTGGTAAAACACACTCACAACTTGTCTCGCTTTCATGTCGGGGCTTTTTTTTTTTTTTTTTTTTTTACCTTGCTGAGGTGTTGAACACAAGGCCAATAAATTTGCCTCAGAAAAAAGTGAGCCTGTAGGAGCTGCTTCATCATCTTCCTTCTGCTTTTCTGTAACAGTCGGTGTGGCAATATCCGTTTAAGTTTAGAAAGCATATTGTTACAGGATGTGTGGGAACCACAAATACCATCTGAGCCCAAGTTACAGTAAATCCTATTCTTAGTGTCATTAATGGAAATGCTTCCTTCTCATCACAAAAGCAAATGAGGGAAGGTCCATTAATTTTTCACTTGTGGAGCAGTAAGAAGGCACTTTAGAAAGGTGGGAGGAAGGACTGCAGCTGGGTACATGGGCAGTTTACAGCTTAACACCCTGTGGAGTCCAAGGGTTTGAAACCAACTCAGTCTATGAACCATCAAAGCCTGAGTTCTGCTCGTTGCTTTAGGAATATCTTAAGTATAAGCTCAATTTGAATCCATAATGATGTTTGTATTAACACAGTATTAAGTTACTAGGGCTACTCACTACAATAAACAGCTAATCGTTATTTCTGTTGTTCCTGGCCACTGTCTGCATTATAGTAGAATAAATCAGAAGAAGTACATTTCCTGCTGCCTTGAATGCAATAAGACATAAGATAATAAACATTTCCTTTAGTCTTAGCATTTAGGCTTCCTGGGCTTGGAATTCCCTTGACTTATACCAAAGTGAAGCAGGAACAAATCCACCAAAGTCAGTGGAGTTAAGCTAGGGTAAATCAAGCCCTCTATTACCACAAATCAATTTTCCATTTGTTTTAATAACATTAATTTAAATGAACTCACTTGATATTCTCGTACTTCTGTTACGTGTATATAATTTATGCTAGGGGTAATCCTGGGCAAACGTGGGTGCTTATGACTTCTCAGTTCGCTCCAATTTGAATATCTACTTTAAATAAAAGTATTAATAGGATTTATTTTTTGATCTTGCATGCCGAAACCAAGTGCAGGGCATGCAGTTAGCTTAAAAACATATTGCAGACTTCAGCCAATGAAGAAAACTTAATGCCTTTACCCTAAGTGCATCTGGTACCCTTGTGAGTTTGTGCAGACAAGCTCCAGAAGCCTGACTAGAGTAATTACTTCCAGGTCCCTGAGTCAGTTCAGTTCTTTGCTTTCTGTACCACCAAGCCATCTACCAAGATTGGATGTGACGAGCATCACACTCCACAGAATTCCTGCAGACAAAGAAATGAGTTTTTACTGTCTCTAAGATATTTTTGTTTCTCCCTCAGGTGACAGAGGAACTCTAGTACAGCAGCAGTCTTTTCAGTCACTCACTCCTGTGCGTTGCATACTGACCTGGATTACATTTCTACTGTAGCACATAAAATACAGTCACCACTATCTGAAGATCTTGGGATTTAGCTTTCAATATAATTCCTTCTTGCCACAAACAATAGCAAATATTAAATTTTGCTACACGTGATGACAATATTCAATGGCCAATATTAGTTTTTAGAGACAGAATGTGGCTTGCCACTGAAAAAAAAAAAAAAATTCCTTGGAAATCAAGGATGGAAACCTTGTTAGCACAGACTTAATTCTTGTTCCTCCTACAGCAGGTCACAAAGAGGTGACCAGAGTAGTATTCAGCAGGAAAAGTTAAGCTAGGTCTCCTTTTAAGGTTTTATCCTGTGAAGACTCACGTCTACTAGAAGTAGAGCTTGAATGTGAAAATGCCGTGCTAATGGCATTTTAACAACATATGTGAAAGCATTACAGGAAGAGGCAGGTCTAAACCACATCCACCTAAAGATAACAAGTAGGAAGAAACACCTCCAGAGAAAAAAAGTAACATTGCATGAAGATGTTTTTTATCAAACCAAGAGTTGCATTTAGGAAATACATTGATCAATTTGGGGCCTATAAATCCTTTGTTCAAGGTCAGAGTGATAGAAAACACAGCTAAATATAACTACAGAACCATTTCTCTAGGTTTACAGACCATTTGGAGCAGAGAGGAAGAGAAGACGGGAAAGCTTACTCTTGTATAAGTGTCTCAACTTCAGGTCCCACACAGGGAAAAAGTGTTATGAAGCCACAACATTTAAGACACCTTGAATATTTAGCCCTAGGGGAATTTGAAAAGGCACATCTCTGAGATGTGTTCCCTTGGACATAAGGACTGAGGGAAAAGCAGACTGGTGAATACAACTCATCCACTAGCACAAGGCAACTACATCCATTCAGTTGTGCTCAGCCCAACAGCTTCTGTGAAGGCATCAGCCATGAGAGGTTTCATTCAGTGATGCACAATATAGGACCTAACTAGGATCCAATTAATACAGCCTCGTATGGAGAAGTGACAAAATCTTGAGCCTAAAGCCAATAGGAGAACTACATCATTCGAGTTTCTTCAAAAAAGGTCGCCCAGTGCTGCACGCAGGGCTCTAACACACAGCATGAGACACTGCCTTTAATAAATAGGACATCAAGATCCTAGGAAAAGACATTCCTTGTTGCTCATAATATAGTAGCAAAGACTGATAGTTATAATATAAAAATCTTAGCATGTCTGCATTTTCTAACATATATTAGGTAGATTAGCAGGATATTTCCAGCAGAAGTGCTATAAACAGGTATAAATTATGGTTTACGATATTCTGTGAGCTGCTAGTCTTAAAAGTCTAAATATTTCATCAGACACACACTTCTCCACATTGCTTTCTTTCAAATGATAAGGCAAACACCGAGTAATCACCAAAAATGTAAAAGAAAAACTAAAACTCCTCTCTGAGAACTGGCTAGAAAAGAGGGCAAACTGGAAGATCACAAGAGCACTCCAAGACCTGAAAGGCTTATCTCAGCAATTTGCAATTAATATCTATATTAGATTTGTGAGACACCAGATAAGAAAGCATATGATGAATGAGGAAGTGTGCTTTGCAGTATGGACCCAGCTCCGGCTGTGCAGAATAAATGAAGCTTTCAGCCTGCCTTGAAATCCATCTTGGCTTTCTGCAGGACATGTTGTGTCCTACATAATGTTTCCAGTGTTGGGTCACATGGATGCATCACTGCAAGGACAGTGGGATCAGAATGGTGACAGAAACAAGGTGAGAAGGGGGCAGGGAAGTGATATGAGAGAGAAGGGAAGAACAGATAAAGAAAGGTGAATGGGAAAAAGGAGCGTGTAATGAAAGCAACTACAGGAAAGCTGTTGAAAAAGAACAAGGTAAATCATCAGTGCACAGAACTTTCATCTCCATCACTGGAAGTTTTGGATTCCATATTTTGCATCACTTCTGACTGACCAGAAACCCAGCCTGGGGAGAAACAATACAGCTGCCTGGGCCTGCAGCCAGGATGCTGTCTGCCTAAGAACATTTTTATTCAACTTGAGGTTACAATTCTTTGTTTCTGAACATGTAACATTTCATACAAACCCCAAGTGCTGACCTATTCCTTTTGAAAATGCAGAAGTGATTTGGGCTTCAGTTCCAGCTTTTGATTAAACAGCTTTTACGAGAAAACCTCAAAGAAAAAAAAAAATCCTATGAAAATTCTGGGCCAAGCCCATTTTCTGGCCTCTAATTTCCAATAATAAGGGAGAAAACAACTGTAAGTGGAGGGAGCAGAGACACATATAAGTTACTTTAAGAAGATTATTTACTTTCCTTAATAAGGGACTTGAACAGGATGATGACTCATGCAATATAGATAAAGCAGAAACAAATAAATCATGAAAATAAATAGATACAGAAACAAATGGAAAATTCAGAAGACAAAGTACTTATTAAAATCTTAAAGGAAGGGTAGAGGGAAAGAACTACTTCCCCACTAAATGCCATTAGCTATTTTTTTGTTTTTTGCCCTTCATGGATCACTTATTTTGCTGCAGATATTTCTTTGACATGAAAAGTGATGGATGTTTGTTCCTTGGCACTGGCGGAGCTCCCTCTCCTGCACCAGTGGTACAACAAGGACCAAAGGTCCTGCTCATTTCTCCTTCCAACTAATCTAAGAGCACTGCATCACTCACCTGCACGGTCTCTTAGAAGTCCTTGGGAGGGTTTGGCCAAAGAGGCGCTACGGGGATGCAGAACAAGGCACAAGAGCATCTGCCACTGTAGTTATATTATAAAGATATAAGAGAGATCATAGTAGAAACTGGCTATTCCTAGGACAGTTATTTGTGTGTTTGAGTTTGTTTTGTTTATTTTGTTCTTTGTGGTCTATTTGTGTGTACTTTTTCCTCGTTGCAGTTTGCATTTCAGCTTTTCTCTGCCAGAGATCTTCTGACACAGACAAGCATCTGCGTTTTCTTATTTTATGGTGTTCCAATCTTGGCAGATGTGTACAGCTTTATATTTAGAGCTGCAGCCACAGAAAGGTTGAGGCTGGAAAGGACCTCTGGGTCAGTCGGGTCCAACCTGTGCTCAAACAGGGCCACCTAGAACAGGGTGCTCAGGAACGTGTCCTGGTGGCTTTAGAAGCTCTCCAAAGAGGAGACTCCAGAGCATCTCTTCGCAGAAAGATCACCTCTCCTGATCTACTGGTGATGCTTTGCCTTAGCAGCAAGGGCAAACTGCTGACTCACATTCAGCATGCTGTCCACCAGGAGCCCCAGGTCCTTTCTTGCACAGCTGCTTCCCAGCTGGGTGGCCCCAGACAGTCCTGCTCCTTGGAGATATTCCTCCTCAGCTGCAGGACTTTGCACTGTGAGATGTTTACAATTAAACCAAGCATGCCTTACAGTGTTTCTTCAGGTAATTTTCTCCTTTAGCATTCAACACTACTATTTTATACTTTTAAAAAGTGATCAGACCCAGATAATACAACCAAAATGAACAGCCTAATTAAAGTACCACCTTTTATTTTGTCTTCCAACCTGAGAAACTGTTTCAACTCTTCAGTGCCCATCATTCCAGCATTTGCTGATGTTTTCTTTTAATGATGACAATCTGTTGCAGCTCAGACACAGAACTCACATTTTTCCCCAGACACTCAGTCATTTGTTTCTTTGTGTGTGTGCTTTATTTTTTATGGGGCCAGCTGCTTTGTGATCAGCAAAATGTCAGAAAAATCATCTTACCATAACAAAGCTGAAAATAAAATATTCAAAGAAGCAAACTCCCATGGAAACATTTAAAGCCCTAACAAGGGAGACTTCTCATCTCTGTGCACATGGGTGACTCACAGAAGTAAATGGGAACTGCGTGACTGCATCAAATATTTCAGTACTGAAGAGCACAAATTTTCTCCTGGCTTTGGCCTTTTAAAGTGAACTTACAAATAAGTTCTGATGAAGAATCTAGATAAACTTTCTCAGTGATATCCTCCATAACAAGAATATCACAAAGATGTGAGTTATGATGTTTCTCTACCAAGACTGTGTGCTTAAAATAATGTATTTCCTCAAATGTTTCTTCTAAATCCAGCACTCACATTCAACTGTCCAATTTACAAATGGAATGAATGGTACCTAAAGGTCAGGACAGATGTGTCCTTACAAATATAGACATTAATTAACATCTCAGGAGCACATGGAGTTAAAACTTGCAATATGGAAAAAGGCTGTTTCTGTAAATATTGTAATTAAACAGAATGCTGTTTTTGTAATTGTCAAAAAAGAAAGCCCCAAATTACCAGGAGGAAAGAAATTAGTGCAAACAGATCTGCAGGAAAATATTCTCATTTTAAGTATCAGCTAAAATCTAAACTGCCTATGAAAAATTCACAAAGATATACTCAATGATGCACCAAATTATCCTCTTGGGTTTCATAATTCTGTGAGTGTGTGCAATTAGTTAACGGTGGTGTTGTTATAAAACTACATACTGTGGCTGGCGGGTTTTGAAACTACTCCAGAAACCAAAGACTGATGCTAAACAACTATTGTGTTTGGGTATTAGGCAACAGGAAATCTGCCTGATGATAACTGAGTTATACCAAGCCCTGCAGCAGCCACTGAGACACTATGTCCATTTAATCTGCAGATGGCAAAGTAGATATGCCATTCACAGCTGCATGCATGAGGATATGACATCTTTGTCTATATTAATCTCATGGCTGGCTTCACATGACTCATTCAACCTTTTTTTCTATTACATGAAAGGGAAGTTAACTAGCAAGACCTCTGGGGATTTTTAAATAGGTCCAGCCCCACTGTGATGTACATTTAAAGCAATAGAGCACAGAGCTACTCTCTGCATTCCTAAAGCCCTCATGCCACGCAGCTGTATAAGTCCACTGGTATCCAGGCAAATCCCCTGTATATGTCATTAGCTCCTTTCCAAAGCAGTCTTGTTAAAGCACACAGGCTGCGTTGCCAAGAATATGACAAGCAGGTCAGATGTATTAAAATATATATTGAGAGAGACAACATCAGCAGGCTTTGTTGTCCCAGTTATCAGCAGGGAGATAGAAGACTTAAATAAATGAGCAGCTTTAATTTAAAAAAAGAAAGAAAAGAAAGAAAAGAAAGAAAAGAAAGAAAAGAAAGAAAAGAAAGAAAAGAAAGAAAAGAAAGAAAAGAAAGAAAAGAAAGAAAAGAAAGAAAGAAAGAAAGAAAGAAAGAAAGAAAGAAAGAAAGAAAGAAAGAAAGAAAGAAAGAAAGAAAGAAAGAAAGAAAGAAAGAAAGAAAGAAAGGAAAGAAAGGAAAGAAAGGAAGGAAGGAAAGAAAGGAAAGAAAGGAAAGAAAGGAAAGAAAGGAAAGAAAGGAAAGAAAGGAAAGAAAGGAAAGAAAGGAAAGAAAGGAAGAAAGGAAGAAAGGAAGAAAGGAAGAAAGAAAGAAAGAAAGAAAGAAAGAAAATATCTGTAGGATCTTTGTTCCACTGAGATAAGCCGACAGCTGAGGCAAACCACCGCTATACCCAGAGGCAGCAACAGGAATGTAACAAGTTTGCCAGCCCTCCTCATCCTCTCCTACAAGGCTGAGAAGAACACCAAGGGCTTAGCTCCAAGTGGTTCACAGGAGCCCTGTTGTTCAGAATAGCTTGGTTTGGAGATCTCATGCTCTGCTTTTGAATCAATATTCAGATAAATACATGTTCAAAGTGGAATATCGCCGGGGGAAAAATATCAAGCTTTTCATTCCCTTTTTTTGGGAAAAGCAACGAACGCTTGCAGGTCTGAGAAAATCCACACAACAGTACTATTTTCAGTTATAACAACTCCTTCAAGTCTCAGAGGAGACTGCTTTGAAGATCAAGTGACATTCCCTTCCCCAGAGAAGTAACTCCTGGAGTTAAACAAGATACAGAAAGAGAGGAAGAAGCAGAGCAGAAAGCTGTCACAGTCAGTGATGCTCATGCAGACCCACCAGAGCACGGGTTGACTGTGGATGCAAAAGGAAACTGAAAAATGAAAAAATATGTATTTTGGAAAGCACTTTCACAAGGAAATGTTTTCATGTGAAATTCCCATTTTGAAGGTCAGAGCGTATGTTTTTCCGTAGTAATCCCATCCAGTTCTATACAAACAAAAACAGTGAAACAAGATGGGGAATTTTTCTTCCATAAACACATGGCAAGCTCCAGTTTGGAGAAATATGAAAATAGCAGGCTCCAGCCCTACTGAGAGCATTTGCAAGATTATCTTTTTGTATCTCTCAGCTCCACTAACAATATGCTACCTGCTGAAAGCTAAGGTAAATAGATCCAGAGCATAGCAAGTTTTCTGTAGAGAATAACCTGTGGAGAGAGCATCTACCCAGAGAAGTGGGAGCAAACCCTGACAAAATGTTCCAGTCTTCCTAACTGAATATAAAAGCCAACGGCTTCCAAAAATACATTCCATCTCCACTTCTTCTGTTGGAAAGAAAAACAAAACACCAAAACCAAATAAATACTTAAGATACTTTAAAGTATTTGAAGATGTCCAGGTTCCTTAAAGAAGGCTAAATGAAGCATTTCAAAGGCTTTTTGATGATCAAGAGCCAAATCAGCTCTCTGCTTGAAGCTAGCTCTCTAATTGTGCTTGAGAGGACATTTAACTTCAAAGACTGGTGTGCTTGAGGGGCAATGAAAGAAGTAATTTGTTTTTAAAAAATCTAAACATAATCAGAAAGACTTTGATGCATACCTGTGTTGACCTGGGAGCTGAACCTGGGAGCCACATTTGTAAATGATAAAACGTTTATCACAGAAGGGAGTAACCTCCAGCACTGGGAAACCAACGGTATGCTTAGACTTGGCAGAGCACATCCAAAGCAATGTCAGATCTCAGTAGGTCAAAAATCTGACAGCTTCCCCATGCAGATCACTTGTGGGAACATACTTGTGTTCATGCTAATGCTTTGCCACTTTCTAATAAAACAAGAGCAGAAATTGCCATTAGTATTCTTCGAATCCTCTAATGACAGAGTTTCAGTACTTTCTCTACACCAATTCTGGTTACAAACTTCTCCACCTCTTCCAAAATCTCTATGAGCTAAGAATGCATTTACACTTTTTTTCTTTTAATGGATTGATGTTTATGACACACAGATGAACAATTCTATAACCCCACTGTGCCTCTTCCTGTGATTAACATGAAGAGATATTGATACTCGATTTGGAAACCACAAAAAGGTAAGGGGCTCAGAGCACAACGACAGAGACCACAGCAATTCCACAGATTCCTAGCACAAAATACTGCAGTGTATCTGGATACTGAGATACTATTCACATTTCTGCTGGGAATTCTGCAGGGCCAAATGTATTTCAGCTGAACCTAGAACTGAATGGCTAGCAGGCAGTAGCCCAATGCAGGATGACTGCACAACTCTGCGAGGAGTTGCTGGCTTGTAACCACACATCCACTGTAAGCTGTTGTGTGATGTTTCTGAAGCAATATCTCAGTAAGCAACATGCCCAAACAGCTGCCAGCCCCTCACCTGCCTTCCCTGCAGGGATTTCGGTAAATAGGAGCTGATCCCTTCTTCAGACACAGAACATTGGTGAAATCGTGCCATCTCGCAGTGAGAAGAGCAGGAAATGCTTTTGAAATTGCTTTTCATTCTTTTATGATCCTGCCCTTAACTCTTCCCTCCACTGGTAGGAAATGGACTTTTATAGCCGCTATCGCTCAACTGTCAAACCTAACATCAGAATTAACAGTACAAGAAGACTCGTGCAAAGGACAGGGCTCAGGCTGCAAGGTGATCTACGAGCTTTTTTTCCTCCAGGGTCAGGGTAGGGGTAAAATCATAAAAATGGTGAATTGCTTATGATCCAAAAGAAAAGACACAGGTGAGCCACAAATTTTAGCTCGGCCAGTTGTAGTCAGATATTCTATAAAGACATCAGTTAACCTAAACCTCAAAGCTTGTTAAAAACAAAGCAAGTATCTTGGAAACCCCAGCAAATTAGATATACTGCAGATGGTTAACAGGAATAAAGGAGATTAAGTGGCTGCTTGTCACACTTTCAAAACCAGAAGAGAATTTAGTACTTCTCTGAACTGCGTCAGAAACTAAACACTCCACCCGTTAATACAGAAACTAACTGAATGAATCTTGGGCTAAGAGGCTTGCTGACCACTTTTCAAATTACCAACACTTCATTTATTGCTAGAGACAAGAAGGTATTTCAAAACTCCCTGAGAAATGGATGTTCCCACAGCCCTGCACTCAACGCATGGTATTTGGCAGCAAAGCAATTCTAAGAAGCCCAGAGCTCTGTCTGCATTAACACCACTATGGAGGTGTGACAAAACCAATTATAGACACATTCACTATTACAGAAATGGTCACGTCGCCTTTCTGAAGGAAAACTATACTTTTAGCAAAAAGGATTTTCCCAGAAAAATAATATGTTTAAGTCAGAAAATATTCAGTTTCCGATGACCAATACTTCTTATGAATGCAAAAATCGAAAAATTGTTCAGAGAACACTCTGACGAAGATATTTTTAAAGCAATAGGTTTGTAGGGTTGGTTTTGTTTTTTTTTTCCTACCAGGAGGAAATTCAGCCTCCCAACCAGCTGTTCTCGCCACTCCAAATACATAAATATAACAGCAAAAGAGAAACATGAGCAGTTCGCAAATACTCTCGAGGAATAGCAGACTACTTAGCAGTCCAGTCTGCAGCCATAACTGTAAGTTACAGTGAAACCTTCTTTCTAAATAGCCACAAGGAAAGGTTTAAAAGATGTGTGGTCGCAGCAGAAAGGCCGCACTCATTTCGAGGCCCGAGGGCTGTAGCAGCATTGCAGCGTGTCAGGTGCAGCCTGGGAGAGCTGCTGGGGATGCAGGATGCGCTTGGTGACAGCACCAGCACTAATATGACACAGCACAGCCAAGGAACAACGCTCCTCATTTATTACTAATTAGGCTTTGGGAAATCTTGAAAATCAATAGTGGTTCAAATTTTAAACCAGCTTTCCTCTGTGTTTGAAAGCATTATTTTAGTGTGTATTAGTAATAGCCAGGACAAGCAGTTCTGTGCTTTAGCAGCTATTCCAGAACACAAACAGTCGTCGTGCCTTTGTGCTTCTAATCTAAATATACAGAGAAAGCACTGGGGAAAGGAAATGTTATTATTCCCGCCTTAGAGCTGGAGAATTGAGACAGATAAGAACTGAGCAATTTTCCATCCTTAGAAAGGAAGTCTGTGACAGAAACTGGGACAGAATGCAAATTTCTACAGCTATTCTCAAAACAGGTTTGTTGGCATAATTGTTTTTAGACTGCACAGGTTGCCAAAGAACCCTGAGGTGCATTTATGGAAAGGGAACCTTAAATACGCGCTGTGCAGCGAAGAGCCCTTTCATGTTCAGGCGTCAGATGGCAAGAGATTGTCTGCAGCTGACTTCAGAACATCATAAAGAGGAAAACCTGACAAAAGGAAATGGAAGAGAAGAATGTATGATCCAAGCAAAATGAAATGTAGCAACATGAGATACCGTGAGCGCAGACTGGAGGACTGGCTACGTTACTCTTTCTCCCAAAGCATTTGCTCTCAGTATGGCAGATGATAGCAAGCATAGCTGGGTGGTCTGTTAGCAGAATATCAGCTGAAGTCACTTTGACTTCAGTAATGTACTGCAACCAGATGAAATCATTGCAACGCACAGATTAAGGAGGCGAGATCTAGACAGAGAGGAAAAAATGACATTGGAATGCACGGGCTTTTACTGATAAAGCGCTCCTATAAATTCTGAAGATGCTGATACAAAGGGGAATCAAACAAAACCATATATGCACAGACAAGCCTGGTGGTACACCACTGAAATCAAGGTTTTTACCCTCTGCTAGAGACACTACTCCAAGATTGGGTGTAAAAGAACCAAATCACAGGCTGCCTGTGCTGCAGGCCACACCCCAGGATTTATGTTGACTGAGGCAACATCTTACTGGAAACTCACCTGAAAAAAATCACACTTTTCTTCACTGCAATTTTCAGATTTGGTACAAAATCTATTTTGTTAGGAGCAATTTGTTTAAATATATGATGTTTGCAGATGTGTCTCAGACAGTTGTTCATCCGCACTTCTTTTATGCTTACTGAATACTAACAGTGAGTGGATTTGCAATTAGGGTTGCATTTTCCTAAGATCTTAGGCAAAACAGTAATATTTATAGGCAACAAAGACAACTCCCTCTTTTGATTTGATCCTCAGAATAACTTGTTTTATTTAACAACCCAGACAGAAAACCTTTCAGGGGTAACCACCGGGAGCTTATGATTTTCTACCAATTGGACACTTCTTTTTCATCCCATTAAACCAAAGGATTGAGAATAAACGAAGCATCTGCATGTCAGCATCCGTACAGTTGCAGTGACTGCCTCAGAGACTGGGGCAAGGGGGGCTTTGCTGGCAGCTCTGCCAGCCACATCTTCCTTGGGTTGACTTTGTCAGCCTGCTAGACTCAGCAGCTTTGCTCTCAGGTTTTATCAGCACAAGTAATGTCAGAGTAAGACCCTGTGCACTTCTGCTACTGCCTGCGGCTAAAGCTTGATTTCCTATTAGGGAGTTACTAATCTATCACACATTAATTAATCGTATAGACTGTAGATAGAGCACAGCTGAATAAACTCAGCGGAGAGAGGAATCTGAAGTCACTCCAATATCCCGAGGGCTTCTCATAGCTCTGCCCTCCATACTAGGAAATGTCATTCTCTAAAGTAGGTCTTACATCTTTAGAAGATGTGCGTGGGGACAAGCTCTCATCTGGGATGTAGAGACAGTTTCAGGCAAAATAGCAAGAGTGGTTGCTCTAGTTTGATGAGGGTTTCCTCATTATGTTCTGTGCATTTCAAATGTGAGAGTTTGGTTTTGTAATGATATTGCACATTATTTTTGAGCCTCAGGGGGTGGATGTAGGATTTCAGAAATAAATATATTAGCAGGAACAATTGCAGCTTAGAAGGAAAAAAAAAGTTACACTTTTCCTGGTTGATAGTTTCTGCATGCCACCTACAAAGGCTTGTGTTTCTCTGCTCTGGAGTTTCCCAGGCTCTGGGGTACTTCAATTAATTGTCATTTATATAACAGTGTATCCCTTCCTCAGGGGCAATGAAAGCTCTGACTAAGGAGAAAGTCATCAGATCCCTTTCATCACTCTCAAGCAGGACCAGTGACTAAAAAGCATAATATTTCATTTGGGCTTAGGCTCATCTCTGCAGCGCATTTGTAACAGGCAGGTCTTTTTGCTGCCTAGTTTTTGTTTGCTGACTTCAGGAGTGTACTTCAAAAGCTCCCTGGCCTCTTAATGAAAGCACTATGCCTGTCTTTTATCGTATCTTTTGTTCTGAGTTTTAGCCCACATTCCCAAATAGAAGATGAAGAGTAGGAAAACTTATTCAGCATGACAAAATAGTCATTGTATTAGGAAAAAGTGCAGTGTGAATCTAAGTGAAAACCTCACAGAAAGAAAATCCTAATCAAGAGAGTAGACCTACTGAGATATGTTTTTTTCTTAATACAGTCCCCTTGTCCTAAAATAGAGAAAAGAGAAACAGAAGAGCAGTATAGGAAGAAAAGGCCCAGATGAGTCCAGCTTTAAGCAATGCTGTTGAATGGGGCGGGATGACAGTGACTAGACATGTGGTTCATCTGCTGCTCGTTAACGCTTTGCCCTTAGCTCTGCGCACTCCATACCCCAGCTTCTTTGTGGGTCAAAGGAAGTGGTGGGTAACAACACCCTTTAAAGAAAAAAAAAAAAAAAAAAAAAAAGGCTCAAACAAACAAAAAAAATTAAAAAAATCTGTGTTTATGAAACGCTTTCCTAAAAACGCCTCTCCTTCATTAATTTTTGTCTGATCCAAGGAATTATTTTTGAGGTGTAACAGATGTATGGAGGTATATGATCACGGCACATTTCTGAATTTGAAAAGTTTTTATAAAAAGGATGTCATCTCAGGATTATTTATTATTATTTTGACAAAAATTCCTAGTATTTCTCTCTAGCAAGAACAGTCTAGTCTTAGTGTTCTTCCTGGAGAGACTTAAGCAATACACATACATACCTTACCTGCTTGGTCTGGTTTCCTCTGTATCCCTTTAGATGGAATGTGAATCATCTAATTAGCCATTCCAGAACAGCATAGCAAGTCCCTTCCAATCCTAATCTCCTTAATCTGTAGCAGCTGATAATGGCATTGCGTTAGAACAGAGCTCTCCAAGCTTTCTATGCAACTTTGAAGACTACTCACATTTCATGTCGTCTTTGTCTCTTAATAACCTGATATGCCTGGAATCAAGAGGAGGTCAAACACCTCTTCAAGGCTCTTGAGTAAGTATACCTGTATGTCAGATGTAAAAGCCTAGCATAATTTCAGGGAAGCTGGTGGGCATTAGCCATGGGGAAAGGACAAAAGCACACTTAATTTGTTCTCTCTTGTTTACAGGTTATTCTCCCACTTAAGTCATCCAGTGAGACAAAACTACTTTCACACCAAAAGTAAAAAGATCTAAATGAGACATTGCAGAAACCCAAGCTGAGGCACCGTGCCTAGAGATACACCCCCAAGTGAGTGCTTTGCAACAATTCCATGCCAAGCTGGTCTCAGAAATAGCCCGTGTGCTCCCTCAGCCCCTAGCAGTGCCTTCAGAGCACTAACAGCAAGCCATGATTTTGTTTGATACCCCAGAAATTCCCTTTCATGAGCTAAATATACCAGATTCACAAAGCCAGGTACTGATGCTGCTGCATATCTGGATTTCCTGATTGCATTCATTTCCATTGCTGCTCCAGTTAATTGTGACACCACTAGTTTTCAGTATCATCTTCAGCATATGCCTTCAGTAATTTTCTCTCATCTATGAGCTTCTCTTACCTTATTTCTCCTGCTTCACAACTCCCATTTTATACTGGGCTGAAAGAATCCTTTTATTTATGATCTAATTGACCTTAATCTTGGGGGTTGGACTCGATGATCTCTGGAGGTCCCTTCCAACCCCTACAATTCTGTGATTCTGTGATTAATCTACTAACTCAAACTCACACCGAGTGGTTTGTTCTGTAAAAGGAAGAAAACAACTTCTAGATCTCCACAAGGAAATTAACAGCATAGAAAATTTGGCTTATGTTATCTGCATCAAGCCCATTGATCTGCATGGTCTGAGCAGGTTACAGATCCCCGATATGCACACACTCCTTTTTCCTGAAGCGTCTCCAGCTTAAAGAAATTTATCTCTCTCACTTGTTCGTTTTACTACTTGACTTCAATCAAAACTATCTCCGCTGAAGTCATTCTACAGATTTCATTTCTCTACTTAAACACACCATCTATCCTCACTTGTACCACCTCCCTCCTCCTACTCATTTAAATGGGCTGTTATACCAGGGTAGATTAATGTCACGGTCGTCTCCCTTGATTTAAATGCTGTTTGATTATATCTGTCAGGATATACTTCTTTCTATAGTATGTGTTCTTGCCTGATGTATTAATCTGATGGAGTAAATGGGCCTGGAGACATGGTCTAATCATTGTGCAACATTAAATAGTTAAAGCAAGGTTCAGGCCTCCAGGTACTGACTTGTTGGTATTTGTTATCCCTGCAGGCAGTGGAAAACGTGCCAGATGATGTAACTGCCAAAACACAACAGGCAAGTTGCATTCTTCAAGACTGAGGTGGTCAGCAAATATCACATTTGCTATTTATTTACATCTTTTTTCCCCATTCCTCTGTTTCATTGGTTTGTTTTTGTTTTGTTTTGAGTCAGACTTAGAAAAACCTGCTTGGTCTCCAGTAGAATTTCTGAGCTAAAAGCTGCAATTTTACATGCTGCTTTAAGGATTTTCTAAAATGATAATTGAAATAGGCTTTGAGATTATCATTTTCAGATAGAACCACAATTGAAATATTGAAATGAGGGAAACTGACAAAAAAAAATTAATAAGGTCATTAGTCTGTGTCGCATTTCAACCAAAGTGACAAAAGAAACATTTCCAAAAAGACAAATTTTAGAAAATTAATGGAGAAATTGTTCTGAGAATATTAGTTGAGAATCAACATCATTGAAACCTGCGAGTTTCGTTTTGTTTTTTGTTAGTTTGTTTTTAGCTGTTGTTGTCTGTTGTTTTTCGTTGTTTTTTTTTTTTTTTTTTTTTTTTTTTTTAACATCAAAAAGCCAAACAACTTAAATTTTAGAAGAACTTAAAGCCAAAGCAAGATGCTGTACTCATTCTGGATTGATTCTCTTGAGATATTAGTCACAGATTTACAGGAAAACTTTCTCTTTCTTGATGCTGTTAGCCTATCAGAGATGTGCACCTACCACAGCTCCGTTGCACCATGCCTCTTATTTTGGGTTACTGCAGCCCTTTCCTTCACACAAGACCTCATTGACCTTAATTTCCTGCACCACAGCCCAGGGCCAAATCCATTGTAAAGCTCCCTACTCAAAACTGCTGCATCACAGTCAGATTTATGCTTTGCATGGGGAAAAAGAAGAAGGAAAAAGAAAAAAAAAAAAAAGAGGAAATAACATAGTGGATAGACCTTTTCCCCAAAACACATATGTCAGATAAGGATGAAAATCTCTATCAGAAAAATCCTTCCTCAGCAACCCAGATTTGTGATAAGAGGTGTATGGAATCACAGAAAATGCTGCACAGATAGGTGCTGGCATTATGAAGCTTGCCTAACAACGCTAGATGCACCTTTTTTTTTCTCCTTAGCTGCAATTCTATGACTGAGCTTAACACTTCTGTGTGAGAGTGAAAAACAACTATAAAGCTGACATCTTAATGTACAACTGTGGTCCAGAAGTCCGGGGATAAACACACAAGGACAGAAGAAAGCTAGTCTGGTGAGGAATTGTTCTAGGCTCTGCAATAAGGGACCTGTTAAATGCTTTGTGGCAGTTGCACCCAGTATCAGGTTTACATACTATGGAAGTAACCATAACAGCCTCATATTTGTGTAGCACCTTCCTCCTAGATGGATCATTATTTATATAGCACTCACGTGTGGGCTAGATGTCCCCTAAAGGAATTTACAATCTCATTTTATTCATGATGTTCAGTTACTGTGGTGAAAAGAGCCATTTGTATCCAGAGACAGACAAGCAGGTAGAGTAACAAACATCAGGGAACTGCAGGGCAAGAGAAAGAAGCCAAAAATCAGGATTTCCAACAGTTTGCTTATGTAAAAGTTTGGGGAGACATTCTCCATCTACAAAAACAATTTGGGATTAAGGATATATCATGCTATACCTGATATCAGTACAAATCCTTCCTACACAAATTATTCACATTCATACTCAGTCCCCACATTTATGTGCATTAATTCAAGCCTGATCCATTGCACAGCAACTTCTGCAGCAATGCAGGAGTGTGAATGCTTGGGTAGCATCCTCCTCTCCGCTAAGAGCAGCTCAATGGTAACAGGATGAGCGTAGAGAGAGAAAATCCTGTAGCAATAGGAGTGACTAGCAGCAATTCATTCTGCAGTTACTACGTTTGATAACAGCATGCAAGAGACCACTCATCCATCAACTCTTTTTCATCATCATCAGTTCGTCATGGTAATGTGATAGTGGTATTTGCAAGACTAGAGTACAGAAATGATTTTTATTTAACGAGTCAGACTGAGCATTAATTAGTCTGCTACCCTCATAGAATGTTGCTACAAAGAATTTTTGCTATCCCTTCCGTCAAAAAACACCATCCTACTCCCTTCAACCCACTGTCCCTCCATACACTGGCAATGCAGCTACAGGGCCCCACGTAGCCTGTATAACAACACTGTTAATACGCATATGCAGTGATCTGCTCATAAGCACATTATTACTCACCAGCATCATCTGTACTATTCTGAGACAATCCACAAAGAAAAAAAAAGAGATTACAGTTACCTAGGCAGATAAATAGGAAGAATTAATTTTCAACTAAAATGTTGAAAAATCATGTAAGCCAAAATATTTTGTCCTGACTTCATGTCTAACTTTGTTTTTCACACAAGCACTGACTGTGTACTTACGATGATAAATGATGGGAGAAAGTTCTTAGAATTGTTCATCTAGAATGAAAGGTGGACATTTCCTAATCAAAATAACTGTGCACAGAGAAACAAATGAAAAGAAAACAAACACAGCCATTATCCGCACTCAACTCCATGAACAAAGTGTTAGGCTGAGCCAAGCACTGGTATCAATTTTCTTTGCTTAATGAAAAGGTTTTCTGAGATGTAGTCCTTTCTGCTTCACTGTGGATTGACAATACATTCTGACCTAATGGATGCTGATTACTGTTTCCATTATGCCAGGCTGACAGAAGCAATATTTCTTCAAACCACAACCTGTTGTTGAGCACAGAACTATTGTAGAGTGAATCTGTACTACAAAAGCCTTTTTCATATCGTGTGTTCCTCGTGTGCTTTGAACTCTTAGAAGACCTCTCCCATGGCAATAGGAAGAGCTGTGAGGCTGTCCTGCCGTTACAGCAGGGATAGCACTCAGGAAGAAAATCAGCACCATCTGGAAGTTTTGGTTCAACATAAAAACCAGATGAGAAACATGCACTTCAGTTCTCTAAATGAGACCAGACTGAAGCAAGCACCACAAATGTGAGATCACCTGGGTAGCAAGCCCTCAGCTCTTTGTGATCTCTCCAAGGCTTCAACCAAACACTACCAGAATTGGCACAAGAAACCACATTCTTCTTGCAAAACGGGAGAAAAAACTAAACATTATTCATGCAAAATCCTGCGTCTAGCCAACATCTGTTTTTATTTGGAGGACTTGAGAATTCACTAAAGCAGTGTCCATGCTGCACATGAGCTGGGCCTGTTCTCAGGGGCGCAGCCCCACCACAGGCTCTTCTTAGAGCAGCTGATACACTCTGCTTTCATTTGTCAATCCTGCACATCAGCAATCTTCTTACCATTTACGTTTCACAGCCTAAACAGCTGAGACCAATGCATCCAAGCTCTGGTAGCATGCTGGAGGCACATTCTGCTAGGCATGGTACAAGCCATGCTTCCTGAGATGAGTTTTGTGGTTCCTACCCAGCATAACACTATCATTACAGAAGTGGCTCTGGGTTTCTGCAATGCCATAATCCTGGCAGCCATTTCAGGAGACGCCCTCCTGAAGAGCTCTGTTTTATCCATGTAATCAGGTTGTGGGAATCCATTCTCTAAATTTGACTCATCTTGTTAAAGCAACTGCAAAAGACAGTTGTGTCCATGGAGCCTCTAGGGAAGGAAAAAAAAAAAAGAAAGAGAAAAAAGGAAGAGAGGAAGAGAAGAAGAGGAAGAAAAGCTTTTCCCAAAGGATACTAAAGAACAAACCTGGCTTTCACATGCTGGGTGGGGAGGTCTGAGTCAGCGTAAGGAAGTGGTTGTCTCCCTCCACCACCTCAAACCACTCACAGCTGCACCAAGCCTCTGAACAATTCTTCTCCCAGAGAGAGCAAAACTAATTGCTAAAACATCTTTCTGAGGTTTTCGTGCATCATCTGCTTACATTCAGTCTAGCTACCTACTGTCTGACAAACCCTGCAGCAAGCAGCAGGGCACAGCTAGCCCAAAACCATGCTGCAGAACCCTCACCAGTTGCACTGAAAACTTTGGTGCTTGCCTGGAGGTTTTCTTGCTTCACTTCTGTTGTGTCCAGAGCTTCACCTGCTAAGTGTCTGGTTGCTGGGTGACTGGGATTTCATTAAGCTGCATCAAGAGAAAAGCCATTTGCTGCTTTTAAAATAGTCACAAGAAGGAAAGGGAAAAGAACATTGCTGCATGTAATCATTCTGCAGGAGCCCAATTTCTGGTACAGAGCCGCTAAAAGCACTATAACTACAGGCAGCTCAAGGTAGGGCAGAAACCCATTAAAAGTCACAGTGATCATCTGCCAGCAAAAACTCAATTCTCACACTCATGTTTTCATTTTCGTTAGGACAGATGAGGACATATGTTGCCATACCTCCATGAACTACAAGTTTCCAGCCCTGGGTTGATACTGCAGGTAATCTATTTCCACGCGAGTGGAAATGCAATGAGACATGAGCCCACTGCTCTCAACTCAGCCAAACACAGGTTACACAGGCTTCCCTACAGCTGCACACAGTAGGCTACTACAGATAGCATCATCCAGCTCATGTCAACACAGTCCTTCCCATGGCCACACTCCCTTTTCCACAGGCACCCTCTGAGCCCTCCCACCAGCATCCCCCCCAGTTGCCTGCAGCAGGCAGCTCAGCTCCTGTGCTGGGCCAAGCTCTGGCTCTCAGTGGCAGACCTTTCCTTGCCAGGCAAGCCCAAAATGGAAGAATTTGCCTAAAGGCACTACACCAGCCTTCTGAGGAGACACAACGTGGTACAGATAAGCCCTAGGTCAGTATTAAGTATACAAAGGTTTCCTATTTGAACTACAGAAGGTAGAAAACAAATTAGGTGACCTCTTTAAAATCAAGCAGAAGCACAAGTAAAACCACAGCTCTCCCAAGCTCTGTGCCACAGATTTATTCTTGGAGCCACCAACCACAGCACTGAACAGTCACTTGACTTCAAAAGCCTGTGTGGGTGAGTGACAGGAGCAACTCTTTTTAGATTGTTTTTGCTATGCAAGGTAACCCTTCTTGGTGTTCTCGCTCACACATCCTTGACACATGGCTGGCTTTCCTGCAAAGGATCCTTCTGTTTATGTTTACCACCCTACCTGATGTGCAGGACAAAAAGATTGTGAATTATTCAGTGCTATACAAGATGAATATGAATTTTGTTTACTATTCTTGAACTACTGAGATGCTACATGGATGCTGTGTAGGAAACAGCAATGGATGCATGCCTGCTGAATAAGTATACCTTGCCAGCCCCGCAGAACTGTTCACACCTCTAAGCCAATTGATTGATTGTGGTTCATGCCGTGTGAATGCCTTTGCCAACGGAAACTGTGCTCACAAAACAATTCCAAAAGGCATACAGCCACACTGGCACTTGCATATTTGTGTGTTTCATTTTAAAAGGTCATCTGCGTGTTGTGGCTTATTTTCCAAGCAAGGGTAAGTCATTTTGTCCTTGTTCTTCAATCTGCTGCAACTTCACTCTCTTTCAATTCCCTACTGTTTGCTGTGAGGCTGCTGCAATACTTTTCCATTTAGATGAAAAAATAAGTTACACACACCCCCTTGGAAATTGTTACCACAGGTATTCAGGAAATAGCTGGCAAGAAGGCGGCTGTGGTTCACATTCCCCCTGGGCAATCACAAGATTGGCACAGTGCATAACCAAGCCAAAAAACTCATAAATACAGATGAAAAGAAAATTCAGCATAATCCCTTTCCAAAGCTGATCCTTAGTGCATCTCTGAGATGACAGGCTGTGTACACGCCTGGCTGTCTGCTGACATTATAATGGTTGATAAGACTTCTGCAAATGAGTAGCAGGGAATGATCAAGTAGAACAGCTTTTGTTTCCATGAAGCATTCTTAGTTGCCTGAAATAGACCTCTAGTTTCATCTCACATAACCTCAGAAGAAAACTCCACTGCCTAAAATCTGCACTGCAGCAATCTCTGAAACAGAGTTGGGAAGTATGCTTAACCAACAGAGAGCCGACTCACTAAAATAAAACTGATTTGCAGAAAGATTACTAACAGACAAATCAAGAAAATGTATACCAGAAACATACTGAGTAATTTGTGTACTGGATGTCAGCAGCCCACCTGCACTGGTGACTACCCACGTTCCAAAATCCCATTTTCTTTCACTTTTTTCACAAATCAGATTGTAGCTGGTTATACAGGAGTTTCCCCAACACTTCATAGTAGCCTGCTTTCTAACATTACTTTTTTAAAACGCAGACTTCAGATAGAAATTGCAGCCTGTGTGGGGTTTGAGAACAACAGCCAGATCTTTGCTGTAGACACTCCTATCACCAGAGGAGACAAGGTTAACATCTGACTGAAGGCATACTACATGGGGTTTCAGAGAGCAAGGTAATCTGGCTTGCACGTCAGCACCAGCTGGGTCACCATTTGGGAACGTGGGTAAGATACTACACATCCTTATTTCTTTCAATACAGTGCTTGCTTGTTTTTTTTTTTTTCCTCTGAAAATTAAAACAGCTGCAGGCTGCATGATCCTTATTGTCACATATCCCTTTAAATACCTGTTGCTTGTCATAGCCTCTCTTGGGTCTGTGTATAAATGATTCTAATGCTGCTACCAAAAAGCAAGTCAGTACAAACCTACACAAGCCTATTAGCCTCTAAGTGGTCGTTCTGGCTTCCATGGAAAGATTCCAGCTGACTTCACAGGAAGCTGAATCAGGTCCCTAATGAAGGCTGCAAATTTAGGTCTGGTTCAGCCACACAAGGGTTCATAGACTTGCCTAGATCATCAAGATTTTTGCACTTTGCTAGAGCAAATATTACCATAACAGTCTTGAAAGTGGAGATACTGCAAGAATAATCTTTCACAGAGCACTGCTGCTACACTGAGAATCAACACAAGAAACTCAACAAAAACGGAATATTGGGTACAGAAGTGAATGCAGTCTCAAAGAGGGGGATTTTTTTTCTTCCTTTTCACCTTTATTTTGCTCTTTTTATAGTACTGACTCTTTTTATGAAGAAAAGCAGTATGCTCCTCATTGCTTTCTCAGGTGTTAGCCTAGGTCCAACGTGTGATCTGCCTTAACCACGTTATTAGTTATGCACCTTTTGTGATCAGCCATATCTTCTCAACAAAAGGTTTCTGATCCCTTATTAACAGTATTTCATTGATGCATAGATGTAGAATGACAAAGACACACAAAATAATGAAGAAGGCAATGAAACCTCTGGATTTTCCTATTCTACCCACAGTATAGGACAAGAATAAGGAGAAATTTCATGAAGTTAGAAAGGCTGCAAAGGCTGATATGGATTAAAGGAAAGACTTCCCTGCTGAACAGGATCCAAGCAGTCTGTGAAATTAACTGCTGCCTGCTCAGAGTTGAGGAAGATTGAAATTGTGTTTTCTTTATTATTTTTTTTTTAATACAGGAATCTAGCAATATTCATATCTTCAAAGCACATTTGGAAATAAATTAGCAAGGGAATATTTTAGTTAAAAGAAAAGATGAAACAGGAGTTGCTGGTGTCTACAAGGCTCTGGCTGGATTAGGCTTAACAATGCCCTTAAAAGAAAGGCACATAGAATAGGATGCTTGAGAAGTAAATGGAAATGAGGAAAAATAATGAAGAAAAGGGAGAGACCAAAGGAGGCAGTGAGTTGCAGAGTCAAGCAGCTGCAGACTTTCAGAAGTCTGGGGTTGATCTCATGGGGTAGGAAAGCCAATTCTTTCTATCTCACAACAGGAATATCTGGACAAGTCAGAAAAATCTTACTGAAAAGGGATGCATCAAGAGCAACGGCACAAGCAACACCAAGCTGGCACTGCCTGCCCTAACCTGGGCAAGGGAGGTGGGCAGGCTGGGTGCTGAACTCCTTCCTGCCTGGGCACAAGTAGGCTGCTCTGGAGCAGAGTGGCTGCTTGCACAGTGCAGAGCCAAAGCTGTGCACTGCTCTGTGGATTATGGTTTGCTGCAAACCCGTCAGTGCAGCCTTTGTTACTCAGAGCTTAGTGCTGTTTCTTATTTCATGGTGTCAAGCATCTTTAAATAGGAAAACCAAAGGTGATCTGAGCTTCTCTCATATTGTAACAATAAAATTATATTCAGCTGCTCTCATAAGCTTATTTCTGTGCCTATAATTCCCTAATGGTAATTTTCACTTTCTCTAGACCCAAACTGACAATCCTCTTCCTCTGATGGTAAAAGCAGCTGTCCTATCTTGTCTCTTCACAGAAATGGCAGTGGGACAAAACTAAGATCACGCTGGACTTCCACACCAGATCCTTCTTATAATACAAAAGTGGCAGGGTTTATTACTCAAAAGCTCATTGCAGTAGCCTATGGTCTGCTAGCTAAATTAAAAGTGATAAAGGATGCTAATCTTGATGCTCCAGGATATAAACTAATTACCATCTGGAGTCATGAAGCAGCTTTCCTCTTCATAGTGATGCAGCTTTTACTGTTGCCTTGGAAAATGATGAGTTTGGAAAGAGATTGTTCCTCTCTCTGATGTATTGACCTCTGTCAAAGACTGGATTCTTAGCTAGTGGATCAATGGCATATTTTAGAACAATGTTTCTGTGTTGATATATCACCTTCCATTCAATTATAACCATCTAATTTAACACTCATTAACAAGGCAATGCCCCAGTCTCTTGTATTTGTCAAATTGTTTGTTTACCTTTTTTATTCCACAGAGTAGTGCAATCTCACACCCTACGTGCAAAGTACAAGTGAACACAACCAGTGCTCCATAACTCGCCTTTCAGCAGAAAGGTTGGTGTTTCTCCATGCCTGGTGGAGGCAGCAGGAACAGTGACACTCGTATAGACCTAAGCCTTTTATCAATGAGCAGTGGCAGGTCTATTTGTTTGAGCCCTTGCTGACACCCACAGTCTCTGTAATTCAGTCTGACAGATTGAGGCCATGTTCCAGATCTCACAAAAGAAGCAGAGGCGGGTATTGATTTTTCTGTTATTGTTGGTGATTTGCTGCTTCATTCCTCTAACAAATGTTTAAAAAAAATATATAGTAAACAGGAAGGTCACAGCTGCAGGTTGGCAGAGCACACAGTGCTCTTTCTCCTGTTATTCTCTTCTTATTCAATGGGCATGTTCCACAGACCCTGAGCAACAACACAGGATAAATACGAAGTAAAAGCCATGATGACGCTAACAACCCAGGAGGACTGGGGGAGGAATCTGGTTCCAGGCATGTTCCACTCTGCAGCTTTGTGTCACGCTTCCTGAATCACATTTCAGAATAACGGCTGTATTGTATCTTCTCCTGCATTAACCTTGGTACATAGGTAGCCTCCAAGTTCACAAGGAAATCATGCCCCTCAGCTTGCCATGCTCAGGCTTAACCCTAACTGACCTTGGGCCCAAGCTGATGACACCTCACAGCTCTGCGGAAGAGCTCAAGCCCTGAGCAAGTGCAGGTCCTACCAGGGATGTGCCAGATGCTGCTGATTACATCCCTTCCTTCTCCCAGCATCACAGGGGTGTCTCATCTCAGGAACGTACCTGCCTTGCACATCTACAGCACTTGTTTGGCAAGGCACGCATCTTGCAGCATCATAGTCCTGACGTATATAGATTCAAAAGTTTTAGATCTGTTGATTGTAATGGAAGACTGATACACTTGGGTCCTTAAAATAACTTATTACATTTATCGGTTTCTGTGCTTTAGAAACTTCCTAATTTTCAAATATACCAAAGGAAGTAAAAAATATTTATGGGTCTATTGCTTCTATTATATATCATCTCAAAATGCCCAGGCTTTCCTTTTTCCCCAGCCAGTTTTAGATAGAAAAGACGTGCACATTCAGGTCTGAGTATCTGGACAGAGCATGTTTTTATGCATTAGATCCATGACAAATGGCTTATTTTAAGATAGATACTAAATTTATCTTAGAACTTACACTTAATTCTCCTTTGTGTTTGGCATCATATTAAGAAACAAAACAATCAAAAACCAAAGCAAACAAACCACACAACAGTTACAGTTGCTCAGGTTTCTGCCTGCTTTCCTGGAGGGGGAAATGGTCAAACTGCTCTCATGCAACCTAACCAGAGCAACAGAAACAAAGCATCCAGAGCTAAGCTGGTATGCTGATGACTCTAATGTACATATAAAATATACAAGGGATTTTTTTTTCTGAGCAGCCTTTCAGCGTGAAGAAAGATAGGTAAAAACTTTGTGCTGTGAACAGAGCCATTTTCACTATCACAAGGCTACGATAACTAGCTTCCTACACAGTTTGTCATGCTGGATGTCACTAATACTGTCTGAATACTGATATTGTTCGTGACTTTTTGTTATGTCTCAAGTAAAGATTTTATGTATTTAATTTAGCAAAGGCATTGATCAACAGATATAAATCTTTGGAGAGGCTACTGATAAAAACTCCTTTAATATCACACCTAATGTCTGTGCTATGTTAGGCATCAATAATATTTACATTTTATCCTTTTTATGAGCTCAGTGGCATTGCAGTGACAGCTCTCAAAGATGATTGAAAATCAGTCATCTCCTGGGAGCACTGGCATAAATCTAGAATAACCTTGCTGCCTCTGATAGAGATACTTAGCATGACTGCGAGTGCTATTAAGCCTAGGGATTATGCCATACCTATAATTAACAGGAAAGGAAAAAAAAAGAGAAATAAAGGGGGGAGGGGTGCTTTGTGCTGGCCCTGGGGAATCACTCTGTGCCCCTGAGGGCAGGACAGACTTCTCTTTGAGAAGTGCAGGGTTTAATTCCCATGGAACCACTACAGCCTGTCTTACACGCCCAGTCCTGGAGGTGATAGCAGGGGTGGGGGCACACTGCTTCACACCTTAGATGATGACTTGATCTCACCAAGATGCTGACGTGACAGCGGATGCAGCTTATTCCCCACTGAGAGGGAAGGCGTGAGTGTTTGCTGCTCCTATTAGCACTGTGCCAAGAGGTCACAGCAAAGGCCGAAGGGAGTGGGATCACTGTGTGGGTGTAAGCACAAGCCATGTGTTTAGCCAAAATATTAAAGGAGAAAAGTATGAGAGTGAAAAATATAGGCAGAGACAGCTAAAGCCCAAGGTCAAAGAACAACTCCATTACAGCTGAAAAAATGGATTTATCCTCTGAGAACACTTCCATAAGAGAAACACATGCCTATTTTAACAGATTTTGTCTGTGTACAATTATAATAGTGAACTTCTTATGGTAAACTGCTGTGTGAAACTTGGCCTGGTTTTGAATACTACTTCACCATATGTGAGAAGTCTAGTGTTAGTGCCTTAGAAATGTTATTCATGTTACACCTCAGGGGCAAAATAAATAATAGATGAATTGAATGAACACTCCAAAGCATTAAGGGTATGCAACTTCAACTACCCTATCAACTTCTCCATTTTCCTCACAAAAATTGTTTCTGTTGATACTTCGAATTAAATTGGTCTTAAAGGGGAGGAGGAGAAAAGTTTAATCAGAAAGTTGTCAAGAAACTGTGTTCACTGAGCAATTAATGGAGAGTGCCACTGCTCACAGCTTGGTGTACCATATACATCCATCCTGCAGATGAATTATCCTGCAGGCTATTAGAGCAATAAATGCGCTCAACTTTTTTTTTTTAAACTTTGTTTTTTAAAAATAAAAAAGCTGATTTGTTTTGTTTTGTTTTTTTTGCTGTAGTTTCTGCTGCGCAATTTTACAAGTAAAAGCCTTGTACAAAATAATCAGAAATGACAATAAACACTATCATGCAGGGTGCCCTGCCTTTGGAGAATCATGGTTAGCACTTTTGATAGAACTTATGCTAACAGAAATAAGGAAAATCATTGAAAGTATTCTTCTGTAATAGGTACAGATCATTGTCTTCCTGTTAATTAAGCAGAAGGCAGCTGAAAAGCTGTCAATTCTGCCTTTTGGCTTCGCTGTCTTCCGCACTTCCACTCTCCCTCCTGCCACAATCCCTTGTTACCTTCATCCCCAGCTCTGTGAAGCAGAGGCTTGTCTCTGTTCAGCTCCTGTAACACTTTCTATTCCTAATGCAAATGGCAGTAACACCACAGCAATGCAAAACCTCAGATGCTGTGAAAGTACTAGAAGGCAGCCAGCAGCGCAGTGCCCACAAAGCAGCACGGTGACTGTTGCTAGAAGTACGCTACTTCATTTGTGCCACAGAGATCGACGGTTCGGAGGCACAAAGCTTCATTTCTGGAGCAGCCACATATCACTTAGTTGTACAACAATACAATGAAGATTGCACATATTCGCAACTGAAAATTAGGTTATTTTAAATAAATATACCACACTGTTTCAAGGTCAGTAGTAAATATTGCAGGGAGAAGAAAAGAGGGAGAAAATCGTCCAAGTGTACAAAAAGCATCAGAACAGGAAGCAAATTGAGGAGTGCTTATAAATTGATTGTGAACAGTGAATGAGGAATGCTCCTGTCAGTTATAGTAAGACTTTGGTTATTTAGAAGCTAATAGCAAATGTTGTCTAACGCTGACAAACACAGAATAATGAGGAATGAGGACTTTAAAGTATCTTTTACTCTCTGCATCTCTTAAAACGCTCAGATTAAAAAGGTAAGGATGACCAAACAAGCAAGCTAAGGGTGGCTGGTTTTTCTTTTCTAGAAACAGAGAGCAAATACCAAATCTTTCTTGGGTACAACTCATACTAAGTAAGTGCCTTACCCAGAAGGAAATTTAGCCAGAATGGTAAAGTTGTCTACTACATAGTATAAAATCTAAGGAGAACAGCAAAAATAATTTAGAAAGATATGAAATCCGCAGAAAATAGTCCTTGTGGTCAGTGACATATTCCTGAACTTAAGATCAGCATCTGAATTCCTTTGCAAAGCTGGTCTTCAAGCACTTAGAAATCAGGCTTCATTTAGAAGTCCATATACTTAGAGATCATGGGCTTAAGTATTCTTTTACAGAGAGATAAATGATTCTGAGTACTGTTTTGGAAAACACCTCTTTGTCCCCAAACACAATACCATACCAAAGCCATACCAGTCACATCCTCTTGTTCATTCTGCCAGGCCACAGTTCAAATTTAAGCCAATTCTAAATAAGTGTTCAGAGTGCAACTTTGAACACTTACAGCATCCTACTAACTCACAATGATGCAAAACATTTCTACAGTTATCGGACTACTGATTTACTGTTTAAATCAATCTACCTAATCTAACGTTTAATTAGGTGATCTAATCTTTTGCTCATGTCCCAAAATCATATTTCTTCCAAAATGAGACAGCTGACATGCAGCTCCCAGAAGATCCTCACTATTACATTGCCTCTTCCTTGAGCATCCAACAGTATTCAACCAAAATAAAAGAATATTAAGTCCACAGCATCTTTTGCAAAAAGTCTTACTCTGAAACAAATCCACACCTCTCAAGCTCACCGGTCTACTACTGCATTTTAGAAAGGTGTTTAATGTCATCTCTAAACATTTCCAATAGTTCATTACATGCACTAAACCATGACTGCCACATTTCCTGTCTCACAGTCTTTGCTCGCCTACAAGCAGTACAAATCCCAGCAGTTTGATAACAACAGTTCTTGGTTGTCATATACTAACTGACATTGACTACAAATTTTAGAGATCTCCTACAGCATAATGCACTAATTACTTGGCCAACAAACGTCATTATGCTTTTTAAATAATCTCGTAGCATTTGGAAAACATACTGTTCAATGAATGCCTTATTAAATAGAACTGAAGCATTCCTTTGAGATCTGTAATTCTAAGGATGAGCACACATTTTATTTTCATGTATGAAAGATGGCAAGTAGAATAAATGATTAGAAGATACCAGAAACATAACATTAAGAAAAAAAAAAAAAGTCAAGCAGACCTACTTGAATGTTCTGGAAAACAGTGCTGAAAATTGTCAAGGTGTGGAGGTTACAGGCATTTTCAAGGCTAGACAGTTCCAGGATGTCATTTGTAGGTGTTTCATGACCAGCTCATCTGTGTTGCCAGGGGAGAACATAAATACCTGAAAATGACAAAGGTTAAACAAAGTTATTATCAGTTAAAAATAGGATTTCACACTCCTTTAGTTACAGCTTTCCAGGTACTGAACAGTCAAAGAGAAAAGTCTGTGCAGCAGGCATTTTCCATCTGCTGATCAGCTTGTCTTGATCATGTGGATGAGAAAACTTAAATTGAAAGAGGGGCAATCAAGTAAGCCACCTCATGCTCAAAACAAATTGACGAGAAAGGGAGATAGTAAGAGCTGTAAAGAATGACTGACCATACAATGATGGATTAAAAATAAGATAAAAATATTCCATAATCATCAGAAGCACAAAATTTAATTCTTTTTGAGGCTTCCAAGTTTACCAAAGGCACAAAATAAATACACAGTTATCTTGTTCTAAATCACTGAGGGAAAGATTAAAATCAAAACCACATATTAAAAGGGAAAAGGAGAATAAGTACCTTTTGTGGATGTATTTAAAAGGGTAGAATTATATCAGAAATACAAGATTATATAGGGTAGGTAAGTAACTACTGCTATCACATCATAGTTAGAAACCTCATTGAATTTAGCTTGTTTTTTTCTCTCCAAAAAAGTGAAAAAGAAGTTGTGCTCCACAACTTTTGGGTCACATTCTCACCACACACTGGCCTTAATTCCACTCACTTTAACCTAATCTGTCAGCTCCAGTAACCATATATGAGGAGTACTACAACCCAGAGTATCCTGAATGCTTAATATGTCTTTTGCCATTGAAATGCAGCCACTTCCAGGAAAGTCTGAAATGCCATGCAAAGATCCTATATTCTAAAGAGTGTCAGAAAACTTTTTTTTTTTCCATAAAGAAAACACAAAAGAAAACTTAATTTTCCCTACTGGGAGACTGAAGCAGATTTCCTTTTTAGTCTAAAAGTTTCTACCAGCTCCACTCCAACAGAGACGCAGAAATGAAGATTAAAACTTATTAACAAAAAATATTATCTGACAGCCCCAATTGTTCTGAATATTAGACTTCTAACCTGGCCTTACCACGTGAAAAATGTTATCTGTTAAGAAACACCCACACAAAAGATGCCTGTTTGGAGTATCTTGTCCAGGTAGCCCACCCCCAACAGCTTCACAATACTTTGATTTATAACCCTTGGAAAGCTGAAGGAATGCCTCTTAAACATATTCAAACTGGTGTAAGACTGTCTGAAATCAATAGGAGGCATTCATTTCACAGGAGGTTGAGTCCTTGCCAGTTCTGACTGAGCTGGAAGGTCAAACAAACAGACATTTCAGGCTTAACATTTGGGAAAATTAATTCACCTTTTACATGCATCTCTGAAATTAAATCTTCAGTTGTGGGAACCAATAGCAGAAGCTGGAACTCTGCAGTGATCAGGCAGTGAAGACACTGCCCATAGCTTTAAGAAACTATGGCATGGATAAGCACAGATGCAGTTCCCCCAGTTGTTCATGGCTGTCCAAGCAGTGCAATAGTTTTTCGAGGAAAGGAGGGCAGACTTATGCCCTGTACCAGATTTGCAGCTGTGGATATATATCTCTGTGCCTGAAACTGAGTTTCACGCTACCGCTGCAGCAGTGTGGAACAGGACAGAGAACTTCAACCCATCGCTTGTGACGGAAGACGAGCAAGAGCTCTTCAGAGAGCACCACATGCATCCCTTCCTCAGCACACTGCATTCTTCCCTTCCCTCCGCTTGCTTTTAAGCAGCAACATTCAAGGCTGCAAAGAGGCCCTGAGCTGTCTCTACTCAAAGGCAATCAGCGTTTCAGGGCAGCAATCATTTATCCTATCCATTCAGTACCCTGTCACTCTCAACCAGAAATAAGTGACCGTCATGTATAAAGTCCTGGCTGCTGGTATTTTTCACACAGGAGAGGGAGGCCCTTGGCCAGAAGGGTTTACAATCTAAATAGTAAGGAATGGGGATAAAGCAGCACATCCTGCATCTCATCCCTGCCAGTGTGCCCACACAGAGATCAAATACATCAATGGAAGCCACAGCTGGTCTCCAGCATGAGCTTCCCTCCCAGCACAGAGAGGAAAAGGCAACTTCCCTCTTCAAACAAAAATCTAATTTTGACAGCCTGAAATTCCTCAGTGAAGAAGCATTTTTGGAGCTAGGCCAGGTATAAAGGACAAAAGCAAGTGAAATTGTTCCCTGAACTTTACTTCCAAGTTTCTCAGAATCATCCACTTTTTATGCTATCTTGCTATGTGCAAGAAGGAAAGTACAGCTCACCTGACTAGATTATAGTGTTAGTGACAGATTAAGACATAAAGCAAGTCTTGTCGTCTTTTACGAAGCACAGCATTAAAACACAGTGTTAAAGCATAAACTGCATCATTGCTAGGTAACATCAAACTTGTCAATTATTATTATCCCATTCATCACCATGCTGGCACATGCCGAGATTTAAAAGTCAAATACCATAATTACACCCACAGGAGGAGAGCATGAATGGGAGCCCCACAGGGCTCATAGGTATACACTCCTTGTAACTTGGGTTTCTATGGGGCTTTTTTTTTTTTTTTTAAGCACAGCAATGCTTCTGTCATTCAGACTTACTTCACCCTTTTTGACACTGTACATTTTCAAAGCAATGCAGCCAAGTCTAGGTTGTCAGCTTTCGTCTCAGTTATTTTAGAAATCCCTCTAACAGTACACTTTGATAATAATCTCACGGAGACTCAAGTTTGGAATGATGAAGGGGGAAACTCACCTTTCCCATCAGCAATCAAATATCACTGGCTACAGTTCAACAACTACGCTTTAATTAAATTCAAGTCAAGAATTTCTTGGAAATCAATGAAAACGTTTCAGTGAATTTGTGAAATCTTGGATAAGGTTGTGTTTGCACATAAAGCTAATCCCATAAAGCCAAAGGCATGGATTGCATCCGAGAAACAAAAGGAGGTAAATGATTTTTTTCCTCGTTTTCCAAGACCAGCAATTCTGCCCAAATCTTGATCCCAAAATACAGCTATCTCTGGAACAGACAAGTATACTTCAACTATTTCACGTTGTTGTTTCCTCCTGTCATTTAATTTTAAAGCTGTATGTTATTGGCATTTGTCATGATTTAATGTTACAGTTGTTTGCTTAACTTACTTGGTTACCTGAAAATAATTATTTCTCCACTGAAACAGATACATTCTGGTTAACAACTTCTGTTAATTACATTTGTGTTTCAATGAAGCTTTACTGTACAGCAAAATTCTTGTTACATTTGTTTTCTCCCTTCTAGCCTTGACATGTTTAGTTACAAGAAGCAGAGTAAACGTATGAAAATTTTAAGTTGTAATTCTCTCACTAAGCTCCACTGTCTAATAGAGCTGTGCTTCAGGTCTTTTTCAAAAACACAAATTAAGGTAAGAATTATTTCATGTTTCATTTACTCATAATATCACAGTGCCAGCCAGTGTTCCTGACATTCACAGTGCAAAAATGCTTGAGTAAGTATAGAAAAAAAAAAATGTAAAAGGCTCATTGAGAGCATCCTGGCTCATGTAACTCCAATTGCATTCAGCAGGGAATTAGCTGGCAACTGCTATCACTATAGCGACTGTTATTACACAAAATTTAAACAAATGTACAAGAAAGAATCTAACTCAAGGTTACAAGTTTTGTGATCCATAAGAAGAGATCATGCTTCAAATGCCCGCTGTTGCCTTATATTTTGTTTAGTTCAGCCAGAAAAGAAAAAAAAAAGCTAGAAATATTGGGGAGCTACGGCTTGTTGATCACCTGTGCACTTGCCCAGCTCACCACTGCCCTGGTGAGGATATGGACTGAAGAATATTGCCATACAATGTCAGTGGGCAAACATCTGCAAGTCTAAAGCTGACCTCCTGGCTCATGGGAAAAGGCGTCGCTGCCTGGAGAACAGCATTCTGAGTAGGGGCAACGTTGCCCAGCAAAAACACAAGAACAAAACCTTACAGTAGCGCTGACTGAAGCGGCAGAATTTGGCAATGGCTTCTGTTTTACAATTTGGAAATCCAGCAGGAGAAATGGAAATCAATAACGGTGAATATTTCAGAATCCTGAAAAAAAATGCTGAATTTAATAGAGACTGCATTACACAGGGGTGCATTTATCCATATCAGTACTTTTTTTCCCCATTCTCCTCTGGAAGTCTGTACCAATTTCGCTTATTTAATCGTTCCGGGAAGCCCACGCTTAACATCCAACATCAGTGAACTGATCCAAAGTCCCTCAAGGAACACAAGGCTTCCACTTGACACCAGCACCCACAGTAGGTTTGAAAGGAAGAGTTATTTCCAAAGAAATAGACTGATGAATTTGGCACATTTACAGCATGGAATACAGTAGGACATCAGAGAGTAGGGCAAGTGTACAGGAAGAAGGGTGTACAGGAAGAAGTATAGGGTACAGGAAGAAGGACAAAGGAGGTCACAGCCTAGCATCTCTGATTGTTTGACCCCAGCTGGTTGTGCCAACAGCTGCACAAACAGTATCAGAGTATGGTACGCTGCTGGAGCAAGCTGCTGGCAGACAGCGGGGCAGAGAGAGGGCACAGCCATCAGGGTGAGAGCCATGGACAGGCTGAAGTGATGATCTCTGCATGGGATCTTCTCTTCTAAGTCAATTAAGTTGTTCTGGCTATACCTGCTGCACTTCCTTTTCCACACTTCTTGTGGGCAGCTTCAGATAGATTTTTTTTTTCCCTCTCCTTTAATCCATCACTCACTTGGTCTCTGAAAAACTCTAAATTGAAGCAGTATTGGAATCACTTAATGTTTCAAGCAACCTCCCAGGCCAGCTTCTGCTGAAGAACCAAGAGGAAGGGGCAGGTTTAAAGTATTTTAGCACTTCAGCCAGGAAATATTATAAGATCCTGACCATACAAATCCTGCATCTGAGCTGTAAGCTTCAGCTATTGGACATATTCACAAGAACCCTGACAACAAATGAACTTGAATTTGTAAAATCTCTGCAGCCCTGACTCCCAGCTCACCACCACCAATTTGGCTGTAATCTCAGCAGTTAACAAACAGCAGGAGCCACACAGAATCGTCACGTCAGCATCTGTAGCTGTTCAGCTACAACACGGGGGGGGAAAATCAAGGATAATTACAGGGTGAATGAGTTGCATAATACAGAGCGCATCCTCAGCAGTACATTGTGCCTTGATTACCAGCACAGAAGCTAGAGCTGCACTGAAATTATTGTTTGAAGTTCATTACCTTTATTCTAACAGACTGAATGCAAAAGGCAGGGATGAAAAAAAAAATTGGTCAGGAGCTTGGAAAGAATTGTATTGTCACCAGGCTGGCAGTCAGACAGCTGGTGGTTTCTGTGCAGCACTGTTTCTAAGAAATAGAAAGGTGGAAAGGCCTTTGAACAGGCAAAATTCCCATCCTGAGCTCTTCATTAGAAGGTTTAGTTTTAGGACGCTGCTCATCTCCACTTATCACAAGGGATCAGGTAAGCCTATTGCCAATGACTGCTGCCCAAGAGGTATATAATGCCAGGTCCTGCAAAAAGAGGACTAAAAAAAAAAAAAGAAAAAAAAAAAAAAAGAAGGCTGCTCAGTCCAATGCTCAGGGACTGCAAAGGGATGGTTTTTAAGATGAATACCATCTCCCACACATTAAAATATACCAGTAGTCTTTGGGTTCATTTCCAGATCTTCAGAAGGAATATTTTTGAGCATGTCTTCAGAGGGCCTTTGAACTTTTATTAGCCTGTTCTCTAAATGATTTCTTTATTCTCATCTTCTACATGAGCAAGCCTGAAGACCCCATGCTCCACCTCTCCTGGCACAATCCCCACCATCAATCAGGATGATTTGTCTTCATCACTTCCATTGGGTTTTCATGGCATTTCTCACTATATTACATATCAAATGAATTAAACTAAATTTACCCCCTCCCTGTGTTAATAAACAATTTGTAGTGAACTCATGCCTTCCTTCAAAGACGCTTCTTCCTTTTATAATCTGCTGCACATAAAATGCCCAGAGAGCCTCTTCCAGAATCTATTACTTATCAGTTCTAATGCAAAGATCAAAGGCATGAAGGGATGCTAAACTTAAATTTTCTTTACAAGCAATCATCAGGATGTCCCATCATTGGTTCTGGCACAAACTTTCACATATATATCTAATTACAATTATACATGTATTCCTATTAATATTCACCATGTATTCTTGATATACCTGCTCTTTATAGCCATTATTCTGAATAAAATACAGATAAGATTCTGAGTCAGTACATTCATTGGAGAAAGGTACCTCTATGCATGTATTGTGTTTAAGTGCCTCTTCATGACCATAAGCACATTGTTGCTGCAGAAAAATCATACTAAATCCAGACAAATACTTTTACCAGTCAAGTGGACCCAGGGATAACACACAGAAGCACAATTTAGTGAATCTCTTCTCCTTAGGACTATGAAATGTACTCATCCACCACATCCCTGACACAGCTGGATCCAGCTTGATCAGGAGCACACTGTGTCAAGCTGACCTGTTCTAAATAGATCACTGCTAACCTATGTTATTATGGCACCGTCCATAACCACAGAAGTAACAAAACACAACTATAGTGCCAGTGTGTCTGATGGGCTCTCTCTTGCGGAGCCCACAAGACCCATAAAATAGGATTCCTACCTGGAACTGTCAAGAGAAAAGTCTATTTGGAGAATGACATACAGACATCTCTACCTTCTTTTACTGAGGCAAACCAAAAATAAGGACTGTCAGATTCAATATTCTTGACATTTATATAAGTAGTAGTGGATCACTCACACTGGTATGATTGTAAGCTCATTCTTAATGTTCAAAATGTAAAATATTCCCGGACAGTGGGGTTTATCAAACCCCACTAATGTAATCAACCCCACTTTGTAATCAAACAAAGCCTTGTTATAATACATTAACATGTGGATGTCAATAAAACCAATATTTATATTGGTAAATTGTTTGGCTGTTGCTATTATTTTTAAGGATATTTTTTCATCTTCCCCTTAACATTTAATATGAACCAACATTAACGTCAAAATTAATGAACTGGCTGCATGTATCTGTATGGTATTCAGTTTGATATATATAGTATAAAAGTTTCATTTTCATTCTGAATTAAGAATTAATGACTACTTAGAGTGTTAGTCACGTCTTGAAATGCTCAATTTCTCTCAAAGGAAAGCAGTAGCAGAATTAGTCAACTCTGAGCAGTACAATTAGATGCAGCTTCATGAAAAGCATGGAGAGTTCAGCACATTAAAGGATATTATTTTACTGAGCATGTTACATGCAGTGAATAAACCTTTTGTAAGTCTGCAAACCATTTTAAATCAATTTATTTTTCATTCAGTCTTATATATTGTATCAGAACTTCAGTTATCCAAGTATTCTTCATTTCTCCAGTCATTTAAATGAATATATTAGTGTACTCTGAAGTAAGAGTGGACCTATGGTTTAAAGTTTCTTCCACCACAGCACAGCAGAAATGTTCTTAGGGAGTGTGGAACCCGTGGTCATAATTTCTCCAATTTACTACCAAACGTTATATCATCCCCCTACCCTTGATTTCTATGGGAGTGTAGTAAGCAATAAGGCAGTAAGGAATTTTAAGAAGCAGCCTGGTTCAGCAACAAAGAACATACTTATAGCTCAGTTTATGGTAGCCTGAGGTTTGAAGATCATTTCTGCTGCACGGTTCTTCTTGGCAGGTGTTTCATGTGCCATCAACTGAAGAGCACAAAAAGGAACTGGTGGAAGGCAGCCCAGCATCCTCAGGTAAGGATCCATTACAGGTAAGCATAAAATAAGCTGAGGTCCTAGGAACAACATGATTTCTGACACATTCTCCACTGAGAATTATTAAGCACTGACAGTATGCTCATCACCTGGGGTTAAACACGTCCTGCAGAGAGGAATTATACAGTCCCATATGCTACTTGGCTAGAGCCAAACAAGTATTTTTGTGAATAAAATTTTCCTCTGAGGAAGATCTTTCTCAGCTGCAATTATTTGTAAATCCAGATCAAATCACTGAATTGCCTCAGAGGTTTAAATAGAAGGGAACACAAGCTTAAAAAAAAAAAAAAAAAAAAAAACCCTCTGTACATATTGTAATCTCATAGCTTGAGACAAGTCTGATATTTCTGATTTGTTTAAAAATTATTTCATTTACACATGGCATAAGATATCCTAACAGCAAATCTTCATTAAAAATATCCTCCCCTCCTGCATCTTGGACTGAAGTTTAATTTTACACAATATTAATTTTGGAGGGTTGTGTGGAAAGGAGCTCCATACTTTGGCAAAAGCAGTTCTGTTATGCAGTCATAAGACCCCAATGTTTTAAGACCTGGTCCTAATTTAAGAGTGTATTTAAATTAAATAGAATTTTCATGAGTGAAAACTCCAGGGACAAGGCAATTTTTTAATGAACCGTGAAACCAAGGTGCCAAACCATAAGCTGTGTGTCTTGGGCTGAGGAGGCTATGAGAACAGCAGAAAGCACACGAACATCTATAGAGGTTTTAAGGAAAACAACATTGTTGCTTTTGAAAGCTCACAGTGTTCCCAATACAGCAAGAATTCCCATATTAAAAATTAGGATCATTCTTTCCCACATTGAGGCTTAAATTTCCTAAGGATAGGGATTGGATATAGGCAAATTTAATCTAAGACAATGGGAATATAGTTGTGCACAGAAAACAAGGGTAGCAAGAGACAATCATCATAATTGAGTTCAAAACCCTCCAGGAGACAAACAGATGATGCCAGTCATCAGCGGTAAAAGGGAAAAAATGAGATGAAATTAGAGAGGAACAAGCACTTTTACAGCTCCAGCTAAATAAAATCTCTAACTCTCCTACAGTGCATTAATGTTTATTGAGCAACAGAAATACAAAGAAAAAAAAAATTGAGACACTGACATTATAGCCACCCACAGCCTTTCTCGGGTTTTGCTTGTAGGGATAAAAGATGAAGTAGTTTAATACCTTCTAATAAGACTGAGTCATACCACCTCTTCTCATCTGCAGCCTTCATAGCGGCAGAACGAGAACATCCACACTTGAGCAGGCTCACGGATATCTACACTGCCAGAATGTTCCATTATGTGTGAAAATATTCAAGAGGGAGATGGAATTAAAATATTTCAGCATCAGACAAGCAATGTGTCTGGCAACTCACCTACTGAGCACTCTGGATTTATGAACATTTATGAAACTGATTATGTGATGTGGAAGTGTAGGAGAGCAGAGGACCAATATGAACAGCCAGAGGGATGCTTCTTGCACTGTGAAGTGTCACTGAGCTCATTGGAAGGGTAAAACAGTTATAGAGAAGTGCTGTCCTCCATCACTAGCCAGGACCAGGAGCCCAAGTGAACAGCCTGCAAGTGCAGGTCCTGCCACAAGTGGGCCATCAGAAAAGGCAATTTTATGATAAATCAGGTCCATTAGTCAGGGGATCCCCAAACACTGCTAACACTTATTCCACTGTACTGTTTCATCAAGGCTTGCCATCAGCTGAAAAGATCTAATTTGGTACTGAAAGCACAGAAACATCAGCATTGTCACTGCTTAATTCCATCCTGCTATACACAGAAACTTAAATTTTGTATGTCTCACATCACCTTCCTTCAGGAACCTCTGCTTCATTCAGCGAAAATAGGGGAAGACATTTGCAGGAAGAGCAACTACTTGGTGCTTTACTGGCATTTCCTCGCTTGGAAAAATCTCTCAGCCTTTTCCCTCCCACCTCTGTTGCTGCTGTGCTCTGACAATAGCATTATTTGTTTCCTTGTACACTTTACAAGAATATGGGACATCGCACAGCATTTGCATGATTCATGAGGAATACAACACACACTGCTGCTCATAAAAGTGAAGCTATATTGTTCTCTTTTCACAGATGCAAAACTGAGATGTAAGGGGATTAAAAGGGAAAAAAAATCCCTTTGTTCCTCCACATTTTTAAGATTATTACTTTCCACACATAAAATTGTGACAGGGCCTTTAAAGCTGAGTTTTTTGGTGCCTAGTGGCACAAGTCCTTAACAACCTTCGACCTTGGCAGCTCAAGTCCTGCCAAAACCTCCGACCCATCAGCAAGGCTGAACACCAGATGCACAGGGGAAGGGACCAACCTCCACGAGTGGATTTAAACGCGTGTGGGAAGTCCTGGCACGTTCTCACTTCAGGTACCAGGCAGACTGGGAAGACATCCTCAAGAGGTGTCCCCATGGTCCTCACTCAGCACAAAGGATGTAGAGAGAGAGATGAGTGAAGGACTCAGGCACAGACATTTGGCGTTCCCAAAATTAGAAACTCTTCTTCTGGTTGGGAAGACAAGTCAAGCCATGTTGTCTTTGCACTGTCACTTGGATTGCTTATTCATGCAAGTCTCTGTCAGCTTGATGCTCTCAGCTAGCTAAGGAGCAAATCCAGTCTTTTCATTTTCCTTCAGTGGATAAGATCTTAAGTGTATTTCCTAATTTCAGCCCAGATGATTAAGATGTGGCCTTATTAAAATGAGTAAAATCTGTAAGCGATGGCAAGCAGCCTCTCCTAATAAAAAGGCAGTAAAAACTGAGATGCATATTTCTCTTTTAGTCCTAAAATAAAGAGCAGCACAAGGTCTGTGATTTAAGAGGCTCCATGCTTGCCTCTAAGCAGGTGTCTCATTCAAACGCTCCCTCTTCAGACCTACTCACTGATAAATGGCACTGGCAGCTACTCTGCAAATTTATCCAGAAAGAGAGATGGAAGCAACCATGTAAGCAAGCAGAAGATTTACTGCCAGATTCTGGTGCAAACAGTGCTTGTCTTTCTCATCCGTGACAGGGAAGATGACAGCCTACTGAGAACAGCAGAAGGAAACAAAATGTGAAGAAGGGAATGATGTTTTGCACTGTATTTGCTTGTCCTTCCTCTACTCATTCCCTGCTTTCACATAAAAAACACTGCTGTCTATCTAGAGGATCTCCAGCCCCACAAACTCTGGTGTGTATCAGCAGAACACCTTATGCTTTCAGCCCAGTGAGGATCAGTTTCTATCAGCTGAAGTGTTCTAACCCAACAAACATGAACATCAGCTTTTTGGCACATGAAGAAACATTTTACCTATAGCAGCACTCAACTGATGAAACTTCTAAAAGCAGCAGTGCTCATCGGCATAAGAGAAAAAAAATGGAGGAAGAGATCATAGGGAAGAAAGGTGAACGTGACAGATGATTTCTGAATATTTAAACGTATCCACATTGAGAAATGTGGCCATCAACAAACAGAACAACATAAGCTGCAGGTGAAAAAAAAGCTCAGAGGACTGCCCAGGAAGGGGGGCAGAACCCTCCAGTAAATTTTAGTCATTAAGACTGGACAGAAAAGCATGAGATATTGAAGATAATTAAAATACTGAAATATAGAGTCTAATACAGAGGCCTATTAATTCATACTGCTTTTAAGCCAGTCATTCAGTTTGTATTTTTCTACTTAGGCTTTATCCCCAATGTACTGAGTCCATTTTTTCAGAATGGTATCATCAAATAAAATACATTTGCAAACTGCCATTTTGGTAGAACAAGTCCTTTAAAATTCTAAGATCAACTTAAAATTTATCTGATATCCTTTAACCCCAACTGGGAGCAGCTGCGATCAACTGTCACAAGGCTAACATGAAACATGATTTGGAATAATATGTAAGTAGTAATAACACAAATAGTTATTTACATCTTCTGTATTGGGAAAAATGAAAAGAACAAGTTCATTGTAGTTTTTTAATCCGCTTCATTTTGTGAACTTGCTGTTTTATCAGAGAAAAGATTTGCTGTCTGTGATGTAAGAATTTTAACTGACGTCCTATTATAAGCCTTGTGCTTTTCAGCAGAGGCCTTTTAATAATTTTGTAACTGATCAATACGCACATTAACATAACAATCCGTTATTGCTGAGTATATTTATATTGATGCCTGTACTACAGGGCTTTGGGTTTACAACCTTAATTACTCACGTGACTCCATATTGCTTGATTATGGAACTGTGTAAAACTAGAAGCATGCAGGAAAACTGTCATTAATTTACAAAGTAATTTGGAATTCAATTCTTTCAGACAATTTATTCCCTAAAATGAGTCCCACAGCTGCAAATATCTACAAACTTCTGTGATGTTTCATTCCTTGAGTGAGCTCATTCGAAATTTTTCTTCTAAAGCAATGTATAGTGGCATCGACTGCTCTGAAATTAGTTTAAATTAGGTCAGAAATAGAAATCATTTTTATAGGCAATAGGTCTTTTATAGGTAAGTAGTTAGCTTATGGTTATTGGGAAAAAAAATTCTACAGTTTCTCCCACTTCAATCTGGTCCTAATTCTCTCCCCTACCCCCACACACACTTTATGAAATAAATGCACTATGGAAAAGGAGAAGGAAGCTAATTGGACTCCTGCAGCCTTCTTGTAATTTTACATCACTGTCAACTTCAGATGCCACGACCCAATTCCCTTGGGCTTTAGATCCATGAGTAAGAATTCCCTCAGCATGGGTCAGAAAAAAAAAATATCCATAGAACACTGGTGAAAAAGGCCATAGCAATGGACTGCTCAACACTAATCCAAATCCCAAGTAAGGGCCAGATTTGTGATTTCTTCTGAACGTTAAATAAGTGAGAATCTATCCCAGAATGAAAAAGATAACATTTGCTTGTTTCCCTCTAGAGAAGAACACAGCATCACATCAGATAGATCTGTTTAAATCAATCATTTTACTCTTGCTAGAAAGCTACTTTCATGTATCTTAATGTCCTGGCAATTCTACAAGGATCTTGGCACCCCTGAAGTGCAATGCCTTTCTGTTTTGTCAGCCAGGAAGCTGAGGACAGCCTTGGCTCAGTGCACCCAGCCCTACCTTACCAGTCCCCAGCACATAGCGTGGATTTCTGTTTTGCCTTGCTGCTCCAAGCAGCAACAACATGGATACACATGCATTGCTTTTATTCTGCCTTCTTAGCAGACTGGCATTGGTGATTACTTTTTCAGACACATGATACCTGGAAGTGTGCTAGATTTTCCTGATAACACATCAAAATAAATCTGCCTATAAAAGTAGCACTAAAGTTTCCATTCAAAGCCAATAGCTATCGCATAATCTAGGCCAGAGTTTACATCTGGGTGAGGCCAGCAGAGTGCTATTTAAAACTGAAAAATACATGACAATTTATATCAGTTGAGAATCAGACCAGCTGTTTCTAATAGGGTTTCATTTGAAGCAATTAGAAAATGCAAAGTTAGAAACCCTATCATCTCGTTAGTTTTCCAAGGCCTATTATCTAGTCTGTGTATTGCTCCGAGAGAAGTGGGGACCTTCTCCAATTACTCATTCTTAATTTACATGCCAGCCTTTGAGCTTCTCCATCCACAAAGGCAGCAGGACTTCATGTGACCCAAGCAGAGCCTGCTGCACCACCTCACGGCAACAGCAAAGTGTTCACAGGAGGCAGGACGCTGTAAGGAGGGGCTCCTTCTGCTGGCATTTCAGCCTCCCACATTTTCAACGTGCAGAATTAAGTGCATGCAATATGCAGAATTTTTATTATGCATATTTTACTTAGAGAACTAGTGTTTGCATGTCAGTGATATGTAAATATATGACAACAGCTGCTGAATAGAAACTACGTTCTCTCCCCAGGGAAAGCAGAGGAATCCCTATGCAGAAGCAGAGACAAGTCATTGGCAGAGCTGCAAGTAACAGGCTTCAACTCTGGGCCACTGCAATGGAACAGAAATGTTTCTTCTCTCAAGTCCAGCCCACGTACTACTAAATCTCACATGCTATTTACCTAGACCGCAAAACTTGTGTGACTTCATTGTGTTTAAATCACACCCAAGTCTGCAGCTCTTTGAGTAGGAGTCAGTACAGAAGAGAGATGCAACGTTATTTCAAGTGCTGTGAAAGGACAGGCTTTTTCTATCTGTGCTCCAAAGATTTGTTCAGACCAACCAGTTCAGAAAAGAGAAGTTGCCATAGCATAACTGAGTATATCTATTAAATAAGAAGCTGAACTCATTATTCAGAGCTAGTCGGGAGGTTTCCCTCAAAGCAATTTGTAATGGGGGAAAAAATAATACACCAAAACCAGATTTTGTAAGATTGAAGACAGGAAGTACTTTCTGATTTCTTCTCTGATTAGTATTTTGTGAGAGCCATAAAATGGAGCATGTCATGGGGCAGACCATCTAATCCCCGCAGTCCAATGGAGGCAAGGGACACCTAACCTGCAATTCTCATAACATGTTCCCAAGACATGTCACATTATACTGGTTCTAAACAAAAGGCTAAGTGTTTCTACACGGTACTGTTCTAAGAACTTCTTGTTCACAAGAATTTTCAATTTTTATTCCAGCTGAGGACAGAAACTTGTCAGAAAAATCAAAGTTTTCTACAGGTCATGGTTTCACTTTTGTACAGCTCAAATACTTCTTGTTACACCACCAGTTTTTTCCCCAGTTTTCTTAATACATTTTAGAACTTCCAGGATGACTGGACACACATTCAAAATTTGGAGATGATTATACTCTTTCAGTACCTTCATTTTAACAGGAACACATAACCAGATTACCAAATACAAGTAATCCATTTACAAGTATTCATTCTACATAAAAAGTTAAAGACTATCCAATACCAATAGAGAAAAGCAACGAAAAACTAAGAACTTGGAGCAAAATGACAGTCCTTCCTTAGGGCGCTGCATAAAATCCTGAGCACCAAAAAACGCAGCCAAGAACAGTTTTATATACACACACAGGTTGTTAATACTTGTGGTATATTCAAGCCTGACACCTGGAGCCTCGTGACACACATCAGACTTGCACAGCCTCCAAGGAAAGCTGCCTGCACAGTGAGGTCTTTGTCAGATGCTTCCTCTGATTCATGTTCTCAACGACATGTGCTTATATCACTGTTACACTGGTTAATAACCTGACCCTGAAAACTGGAAATATACCACAAATCACCATCACAGAAGAGTTTACATCTCAACTTCCCGACTGGATTCAAAGTTCAAATGATAAACTCATCAGTGGGTGTACTGCTTTCTGGCTAGTGGAAAATCTGTTACTAGCAGAGAACTATTAATCTTCTGAAAAGAACTGCAGTGCCTTACTTCAGATGATAGGTTTGTGGTGGGGAAAGCAAGAAAAATGGCACGGCAATCATCAGTGACCCTTGTCATTAAAACGCCATTTACCAACTCCTCAAACCAGGGATTCTCATCCAACAGGCAGCTCGCCAACAAGATCAAAGTCAGTAGGAGTTTTGCACAAGCAAGCAAGAAAAAGTGTCCAAATAAGGCCCTTATCCAGAATGCAAATATTTCTTCCTTATTCAGCACGTGGAATTCCCATTGATGGAAATGAAAGTACCATGTGTGCAGAAAATGCAAAGGATATCTGCAGCTCAGATCAAGGGAAAGAATTTTGCCTGCAGTGTTATGAAACCTTAATCATTTATACAGTTCAAGGATCTTAGGACATAGCAAAAAAAAGAAAAGGTTAAAAATATTCCATGTGAGAATCACATCATACACCATTTCAAAGCCTTCTGGATTGGAATGGGGTCATTTTTCAATTGCTAAGCTAAAGAAGTGAAGAAATGTGTGGAAACTGAGACTTAAGTTTATCAACTAAAGCTGAGCTGATTTTTATACCTGGGGAAAAGTAACAGGGTATCTTTAAATGAACATGTTAGTTTTCTATCTCAGAGGCGCAGCATTTCCAAAGTCAGATACACTAGCTGTAGCACCATGTTCATACCTCATACAAGCATATGGCACTTATCCATGTCAACAGTCCTTCTAGAGGACAGTGTGTTTTTTCATTAATTATACATGTATTTAACAGAGAATTTGCTCCTTTGTGAGCAAGTTTCACAATTAGACTGCTTACCAGTAGCGTAAGGGCTGAATTGAGAAAAAATTGCTTCATTCATAGTAAGTGATTCTCCATGCAGGCTTTGTAGATTTTGGTAAACAATGGTAAACAACTTAAATACAACTGTAGCTAGATGGCTGAGATATGAATCATTGTCATTCACAGGGGTCAGGCTACCCAGACTTCAGTAACGTTCTTCCTATTGCTAATATTCTTGAAAATGCTTGCAAATGCCCCAAGTTGTATGTTGTTTACTAGTTGCCATTCACCATTTGTTATTCCCTGTCAAAATGTTTCAGTCATTAAATCAGAGAGCAGAAAATATACCACATGCCCAATCACACACTGTGAATCATAAAAGTAGACAATTTGTGAACGGTTTGTGAACAAACCCTGAACCAGAATAGAATGCATGCAAACTATTTAACAGACATCTGAATAACAGATCTCTTCAGAGAACAGCAATGATTTGCAGGTTGCTTCTCAATTAAAAATAAAGCAGTTAAAGCCACAGAGCTTCGTACTTTGAAAAGTGCCGTTAGTGTAGTCCTAATATTTTGTCTCTTTCTGCTTTCAAAAGAGCCAGTGGAAGACTATTTCCATTTACTTTTTCTTTTCTGACCAAAATAACCTTTGTTAGGACTTAAAGTGGTAAATGCTTATCGGGAACATATGTCAAAATACATTACAAGGGAATATTGATTGTCATAGAACTAAGAATCCTAAGTCCAGGAAATGCAAAGAAAAAGTTAAATATTACAAGAAATCCAAGCATGTAAAGATAAGGACAAGTTCAGTGGGTTTGGCTTTACCACCGTACCTTTTTCTAAACATTCTGGGAACTGACTGAAAACCTAAGCATTTAATATTCACTTTGCAAAGTGGTTTTCCACCTTGATATTTCTCTGGCTCTTCTTCTACTGAAGTAGCTTGCAACCATTTTGTAGCAAATACACGACTCTCCAGTTCTGATTTCTCTTGCACAGCCATACAACAAAACTGAAAATTTATTTTTTATAAGCCTTCAGACCACTAAGAACGAGTATTTGTGGACTGTCAGCCCAAAAGTAACATAAATGCCTCAAAAGCACTCGTGAGACTGCTTTCAGTGTTATCGGCCACATAGCTCACGAGTGAAGTAGATAATCACAACGTCCTGCAGTGTTGCTCATTACTTGATTTTACCATTTGTTTAAAGATTGATATTCTCTTGGCATCTCTTTGGACTAAGATCATTGCATCCTATGGTGAAACACAGCATTAGACATTTATAATGTACGTACTACAACATAAATCTACACTGCCAACATCTGTTCTCAGTACAGAACACCCTTTCCCCAAAGCAGGAGTTTTACAGCTGATCAGATTACGATTTCCACGTTCTGCTCACGGTGCTCTTTCTCAGTGGAATTTGTTTCAGTGCTCAGAAGATGAGCACAAGTCCTGTATGCTATTTAAGCTGCAATTAAGCCCTCAGAAATAGGTCTTAAGCAATGCATGGGCTGCTGTCAGCTCTCTAAATTTCACCCTATGTAATTTCTTCCATCACCCACTCACATTATGTTATTGTCTATGGCTTCAGAAAATTACTACGAGCGTATTCATAACTTCCATTCAACAAAGAGGCTCAATGATTGTTTTCTTTAACGCCCTCTGAGCTTCCCATATTGGCTGTTGTGCTTTTACAAGTACATTTCCCTAGTATGAAATTTCTCTTCCATCTTAAATTGGAAAGAGTGTAATTTAGAGTTCACTCTGGAACATCTCATCAGGGAACGAGAATCAAGTTCGCACCACTTCCATTCTTAACATTATACTGACCTCTAGAGTAAGAAGTGCTGCACTCCTGATAAATTGAATGAGTGAGAGAAGCAAAAAAAAAATCGGGCTATGACTACAATGAGCTGCCTGCACTCAGGGACTGTGCTGGGAAGAAGGCTCTGGGGCAGCACAGAGCCCTCAAGGCTGGGCTGGACCTTGGCCACCGATAGAATGCAACAAAGGCCCGGCCATGCCATGGTCTCCATGAGCAGCTCCAAGAGTCTCACACCACCACCACGCAACACTTCGTACCTTAGTGTTCAATTTACATTGTGGAGAACAGAAAATTTAAGGTGCATGCTGTTGCTCATGCAGATTGACAATGCTCCTTATTAAAAAAATCTAGTATTTGCTCTCATTTTCACTTTTCAAAGTAACCTGGAGGCTGCAGCTTGTGAGAGCTCAGTTATATATCCTCCATTTCGTACTGTTTACTTGAATGCTTGCAACTTACATTCATAGTTTTCTTTAATAATATCAATTTCCTTTATCTGTTTTTTCTTTGTCTAAGCACTTAAAACATTAGTTAAAATACTTCCTGAAAACAAGTGTGATTTTCATGAGAACTTCAAGGTTTCAAAAGCACATCACCAGAAGACTCAGCTCAAGAAAAAAGTCTTATAGTGTCACCTAGATTTCTCCATTACAGCCTCTTACCAGTAGATTACCAAAATACAGCCTCACTCTTAGAATGACAGCGTAAGAAAAGTGCTTTACACCATGTTGACTGGACTGCCAGTATACAGTCAAGAAATAAAAATACACAATGTCTTACTAAGTATCAGATCCACTAGGAGATGCACCCTCCCACTCAGAACCCAGACAGCCTGTAAGAGCAACACGGACAACACCTGTCAGTTCCATGAGCTACCAACAGAATTAGCAAGCTAAGTTACATTGCCAGCTAAGTACTATACGTTTTCATTTTGCACATTAAGCACAAAGTTTTTCAGGCCCTTAAAGCTGTCTTGCAATCAAAGATGGTTTCGTGCTTTACATTGCAATTGTCTTTAACACCACATGGTAGCTCATCACATTCAATGAGGTTCTTTCTTTCTTCTTAAGTATATCAGCTATTCCTGCTATCGCTTACCCTCATGGAAAACCAAACCAATCTGTCACAACAGATATGGTCACAGGTAAAACCTGTGAACTTCAGCTGGCTGGAAGACAGTAATTCATTTGTTTGGTTTTCTGTCTAACTTTAGCACAGCTTACAGTAAATTTAAACACTGTGTTAAAGCTTTTTCTGGTACACATCCTGTCCTCTTTAAAAATTACATGGATGCTTAAAAAACCTTTTTGAGTTGTACATTGCACTATGAAAAGCTTGTCTATGTTTTGACAATAACCTCCAATAAAATCTCAAATAAAAAGAAAGCTTCATGCTTAAGATTTCAAAAGGTCAGCAACCTGTAGTGGCTTCCTGCATTAATTCCCTCCATAATCAAAAGCAACACATGCTCCTTCACCAATCCATGAAAAGCTCAATCATCAACAAATACAGGCCAGTTTTTTGAGCACAAATGGCAAGTGAAATGGCAGGGAACACAAACAACGTGGCATTAAAACTCAGGGCACAAAGTTAACACAAGGAAAGATACAGCAGACTTCTGCAAAACGGGCTACTTTACCCAGAGCAGCCAACATAACAAACTTATGGATGGAAGTGCGTGGCAGACAGCAAAAAGTCAGGAAAGTGCTCAGTAAGTTCCAACTGAGACTCCCCTACACTGGGTAGAGACCTGGACAAAGACAGAAACACAGGGCTGAGCAAGCACACAACTGCAATGGCTCCTAGAGAAGGCACACACAAATACTTACCTCCCCATGCAGTGCTGCTTGCAGCTTGGTTATCCTCAGAAGCAGGACAGATCAGCCAGAGGACTGTGATCCTTCACACTCTCCAAATTCTCATCACTAAGAACACGTTTGGAACTACAAATCCTTAGTCCCTTACAGATCTCACTGGGCCACTAGACATATTTCTGCCCTTATGCTACAGAGAAAACTGAGCTCTGAAATGCTGCAAACGTCTTTCTAACCTGCTTTGCGGGTTGCAGGTGCTTTGGATTAATCCTAATGACTTTCTAGTGGAAGTAAATGGGTCATCAGCCCTACAGCTGTGGCATATCTCCACCTGAAAGGCCTTAAACTTCCTATTGTTTCCCTAAGGGGCCCAGTAGCTGAAGCAATGCATACCCCTGAAGCAGGGGGCTGTCTTTGAGCCTTCTTAGAGTCTACTTTAACACTCATTTTGTAACATTGCATGAACCACTCAGCAATGCTAGGGTGTTTCCACACATGGATGCTTCAGTCTCCCATTTCCAAGCCAAGCTATGGCATGTTTCAGGCTGGTATCTGATGAGCAGCCGTGGTACAGGATAACAAACTGAGTATGGCAGCTGTGCTTGGAGCGCAGGGTCACCTTCAGCTTGTGGGCTCAAAGGTAGCTTAAGCAGTGACATTATATGCTTTCCATAAAACCACTGAAAAGGGTCTGACTCAGACGCAAAGCAGAATAGAGGGCTAAAGGTTTATCTCTGTACCACTTTGGAGTTAAAGAAGTGCAAATACACAGGGCTGTAATGTAAATAATCCAACACAAATGAAATCCTCAGAGAAAGTCTGCAGGTGGGTCAGTGTATGGAGATGGGTTGCACAGTCTGTTATTAGGCATCAGTGATGGAGGGGCTGCAGCCTGACCAAGCAGAAAGTCCCAGAAACTTGCATTTTATTTGTTTTACGTGTTACCTCTTAAAATAAAGTTAAGTATGTGTCAGACTGATGATGTTTAAAGGTACAACTCCCTTTCTAGTAAATTGATGCTTCTCTTTATCTGCATGACAAACAGTTCTGGAAACACGCAGTAGGAAGAGACTGTGGAGAGAAGACGAGAGCTCAAGAGACTCGAGGCTACTGGAGACACTGAAGGAGGAAAGGGAAAAATCAAACTCAAAAACAATTTATCAAGGTCAAAAAACAACGTGCATCGCTGAGATATGCTGCTTTGTTTCTCAGTTCCAAAGTCAAGAGAAACAGAAGAAAAGACACGTTATTCAGGGCCAGGGGAGAAGTATATTAACCAAGAGTCAACAATCCATAAGACAATATGAAAAGCAAAAGGGAAAGAGGAAGGATAAGTTATGCCAAGAGCAGGAGCCCAGCTCTTCCAGCAGCTGAGCTCCACCTGTAAAATGAGCCGGTCTGGGGCAGAGTTGAAGGAAAATTCCTGCACAGGACAAATACACTGGTCAAGGGTTAATCTTCATTTTTACTATCCTGTGAAAAGCGCAGATGCACGTTATCTGTTTCAAGAACACCTCGGCTGAGCAGCAGAAGCACTCTTTCAGACAGAAAGGGTAATGAATTGGACATTGCATTTCAGTTTTGTTACATGTAAGAGCTCCGAAGTGTGCTGCTTTTGCAACTATACCATGCTGATCTTTAGCCAGTAACCAGCATTTTAAAACACTAGTCTTCCTCTCCCTGCAGTGGCACAGATTGGCTACCGGTCCAAGCAATTAGACTGGGTTGTAAACACACAAGGAAATGCAGCATGGTGACAGCACTGGGGATACAGGCAGAAATTTCTTAAACTGAACAGAAAGCTTAACACAATACAAAGTGGCCATTTGGTTTAAATCTTTTTCTTTTGATAAAGTTAGGCCAACTTTTCCAGTGGGGATAGAGAACCACTGCCTGCTGCCTTTGTATGAGACCATGCTGTCACTCCTACCTGCATGTTTAGCAATGGTGCTGTGGAGACTACTGGTACCACAGGCCTCCCAAGGGCACCTAGGAGGTTTCTTCACCTTTGCAAGAGGAGGCACCCACATCTAGGAGAACTTAAAACACGTTTGCCATCTAGGGCAGTCAGAAACTTGTTGCTTTGGCTGTGTTCCGTTTCTTCCTCAGGCAAGGGTAACAGACATCTTACAATCTTCTTTCTCAATCAATTCCAGTTTACACAGGCGATGAATTCTCCTCCAGAAACTCCTGCCAGTTCCTTTGTGCACCAGTACAAGTGCTTGTCTGCCCTTTGTGCTGTTAGTTTTAACCCAGGTCAGGTTCTTGGCCTCCTTCTCTGAAAGACCAAGTGAATTCTTGTGCTGAAAAATGGGACCGTGTAGAATGAGGGGGAAAAATGGGCAGGTGACACCATCTTCCAGAAGCAGTGACAGATTTTTGTAGCATAAAATGATTATGAAATTATGTCACAAGTTGCATGACAGCACTCTTGGATGACTGGATAACTAGAACTTCTTAAATTAAAATTATAAGTGACAAATAATTAATGAAATAACAGCTAATATGTGGCACGTACTTAATGATCTATACTGAAACAAATGTCCAATTATTCAAATCCTCTGAAAATACAGTCATTCCTTTAACATGCACGTGAGCAAAAGTAGCCTAGTGTGAACAAATGAGATTAATTAATAAGGAGGAAAGTGGTTGTGAACAGAAGGCACAGTCATTCAGAACCAAAATAATGTCATTTCAACATGAGCAATGTTTTTGTGGCATTTGACTGGCTCTCTGGTACCTTATGAAGCTCTAACATTTTGTGGTGTTATGCTCCTGTCTGACACGTGGCAGTCTGGTACTTTGAAGAGTTTAAAGGAGCTCTGATATTCTAAGGGGCTGAAGGGAGAGGCAATGAAGAGGGGGAAATGTCATGAAAGGCATGCTTCTTTGCTGCTCAGAAGAATCTATTGAGGAAGAAACTGCAATTTTCTCATCACACACTGACGCTTTTTTTGCCTGAGGTGTGAGCTCTGAATCCAAGACTTCCCTAACAAAGTCCTCTGCAAAACCAAACAGAGGATGGTATGCACTTAAGATGACATAAATGGGAGAAAATTTCCAGGAATACTTTGAAACATTATTATGTGAGTAGAGTATATAAAACTTCCACAGAGAAATGCTTTGGAAAGGCAAACACAGATTATGTTTATTTTAACTCACACTTATTGTCCTCACTGAACCTCAGCTGAAAGCTGAGCTTTATTTGTAAGCGAAACTAGCTGGAGCCAGATTGAAGGCCCACAGGACCAAATGAATGAAGTCGCCCTGTTCCACAAAATCAGCTCAGGGCTTAACCTCAAGGGCAGATTTTCAAAAGATTCAGAGAAAATTTCAAGTGTTCACAATGCCTGTTCAGGGCGATGTTACCCCAAATCTCAAGCTCCTGACTAGGACATAACTGGCATCCAGGCTCTGACCATTCCTGAAGGTCAAGGTAGATTCCAGTCCATTTTTTGGATGTTTTAATAGAAATGAGCTTCTCTGCAAATCTTGCCTAGGGCAAGTAATATTACATGCAGCTTCAGAGAACAGGATTTACCCGCTTCCAGATTTGACTGGGTTCCAAAAGTATTACTCATGAAAAAATCAAAGAAAGGAAAAATAAGCAAATAGTAAAATAAAATGAAGATCTAGCAATACTCTTATGAGATTAAAACTCAACTTGAACTGTTAAATTAACAGGTCCATCATAGTTACTTGCTGATTAGTCATGCGGCACCAAGTCAGTGTGTAGGCAGAACTGTATGTGTGTGTGTGATGTAAATATAAAAGGGTATTCCGGGCAACTGCAGCATTCCCCACAGAAACAAGTCATGTGAACTGTTAAGAAAATGTAAATAAAACCATAAAGTCATATCACTGTGCACAGAAAAATCCTGCAGAGGAGATGCCCTACAGATATGAACTCTCTAATAATCTATCCACCTAGAAGCCTATGTGATTTATTTTCCCACAGCTTTTGTGTGTACGTGTGTGTGTCTGAAAGGAGTTTCCTTTATTTAATAGCTCACAGTCTGTTCTGGGGCTTGTTAGTGCAAAGGAGACAAGTCTAATTTTGCTAATCCATGCTGTGAAGGGAGTCAAACAGCATTTCCTATATTCTCTGCCAGTATGAAACAAAATCACACTTGTATCAGGTTCTCAAAACTATCTCACAAGATAGACTTCTGTTGCTAATAATACCTGACACTTCTACGCTTGAAAGCACTGATAAAAACTTCAGAACAAATTGATCCCTGATGGAACCTTACTGAATTTACTGGAATTAAACTAGGACTAAGCTGGTATGTTATAGGGTCAAAGCAATAAGGTGTAGAGCCTCTTCCTCCCACAGGCTTACCCTGACGGTCAAGGTTAATGGTGTCAAGCAGAGCTCCTGCCACTTTCCCAGAGCCGCCAAAGGCTTGAATCTGGATTGCACAACAGTGATAGGGGGTTGTTGCAAGGCTCTTGTTTTCCTTCTTCCTCTTCAGTCAGCAGAAAGCTGAGGGGGAAAAAAAAAAAAAAAGAAAAAGAAAAAAAAAGCTCATGTCAGTGCACAAGTTCCTCGAGTATCTGAACCAACATCTAAAAAGGCAATGGGAACACCCCAAAGCCACCCACATGGCAGACTGAAAGACAATAGCAGAAGAGAAGCTAAGCTGTGAACACAAATCTGCTGCTTTGCTGAAGGGAACTCACCAGAATGGGTACAACCCAGAGGGACCCTTAATATCAAAGTCCTTTACCAGAGCTCAGAATTTTGCAAAATCAGGCTTTTCTAATTGCTTTAAATTACAAAATGGAACAGGCTAGTTTTTGATACCTTCTAATCTTTTGGAAATAAGTAATTGCCAAAATAATTACAGTTTTTTTTTCCTAAGGTGGGAGACTAATAACATTTTCCTAATCTACTTTTGTTGTTTTTAATGCTTTCTTGAGGGGAAAAATATGTTGCCGTTTGTAAGGCTTTGATCTTTCCAATATTCCCTTTTTCAGAATTAATGATACATTACACTTCTCTTGGGAGACACTTATGAGAGAGAGAAAATACTGCTGAAGAAGAATATGTTTTTGTATGCCCCAGTAATTTGAAGCATAGAAGATCTATAACCTGATCAATGCCCACACGTGATCCTGCCTTCTCTGAGCAGGATCTGTCTTTCACAATTGATCTGGGCAGCCCCAGGACTGGGCTCAGCAGAGCCCTCCAGAACCTCTTTCAACCACAGAATCAATAACACCAGCAGCAAATCTTGGCAAGGGCAGCAGAACACGAGTCCAAAAAGCTGATGACCCTTCTTAAATACCCGATGACCCTGCTCACATCCAGTGTGAGAGTCACTAGGGGACAACCTTTACTTAGAGATTAGTCAGACTCATTGAAATGAATAAAATTTGAAACGAATTGAGAATCCATACTTGTGATAGCAGCAGGAAGGCTCCCTAGTCACAGAGCCAGCATAGCCAACTAGGTGCACACTGGACATGAAGTCCAATTGCACATAAAGTTTATTCATCTCATAACTGATCGAGGTCACTAAAGCAAACTGAATTCCTCCAGGGTTCACATTTCCTGAGGAATCTCTTGCTTGGCACTAGCTCAGACTTCTGCGTCCAGATCTTCTCATGGCAATACAAGCAGGGTTCATGTAGCTTTTCAACCTAAGTGGCCTGTTCACAGAGGACAGGCCAAAGCAGCGCTGTGTTTTTGGCAAAGTTTTTTACCATACAATTTGTGTTTAACAGATTAAAAACGATAATTGTCTATAACCATCTCTTGGGCTGCTCTGACAAACAAACAACGTACTTTACGTGTCTCCTAACTGCAAGCACAGCTATTTACAAAACAAGTCTGAGACGTCTATAGATAGCACTGGGCTTGGAGGCTGAAAGCTGACTGTGGACAAATACATGTGCTGGGACCATCACAGATAAGGACTCCTTGCAGCAAGCGGGGCACTTTGCAGGATTAAGCCCTCGTCTGGCTATTTTATGGTTTGTCTGCACTGGTAATCCTCAATGGCTGTGAGTTCTCAGATATGCACATGCAGTAATATTTGCTCGTTTATTATTACATTCATTTGGCAACACATGGCACGAATATGACCATTATCAGTGAGTAATACTTCAATAAAATGGCTCTGTAGTAAAGCACTGACTCTGGGAGCAGACACTGTACCATGTATAATGACAAGAAAATATCTACCTATTGCTGGAATAACCTTTCTAAAAAGAACATTGCAGGCCCAGGTGTCCTTTATAGATATTAAAGGAAATCCCTCATTATCACCCCTCCAAAAAAGAAAGTGCACTGACAGAATTACTATTTTGGCTAAGTGCCCACATCTTGGACGTATCAGACATTTGTGACTTTTCAGTGTGTTAGTTATATTAAAGCTTTCAAGGCATTTATGGGAGCTACGATGAAATCTCTCAGCATCATTTTCCGTCCCAGAAAAGGTCAATTCTGACATTCTCAACAGGAGCCATTGCAGTGGCCAAGGCTGCAGGAACTGCAAGTGTGAATTTTATTGATGCTCCCCCCCTGACTGCAGCCATGCGGATGCCCTCCATGACCCACCTCACATCCATGCACTGCACAGATGCCGTGGACAGAGCTTTTGCAAAAGATTTCCTTGGAGCAAATGAGCAGCATCTGTGAGAACAAGGCTTAGAGGCAGCAGGCTCACTGGAAATAATACTTCAGGACTAAACAAACATTAGAGAATTGAAAGATGCAATGGGACAGAGCAAAATAGAACTGAAAACAGAAGCTCAGATCGTTAAACAGCAATACTGCTTGGCAGAAAAACACAAGGTGAGCATCACATTCAAAGTGGGGAATAGAATCAAACTAATCAAGCTTTGAGCCAACACAAAGTTAGGAGAAATAGGAAGAAAAAAAATGCATTGTAGAAGACATGTCTACTCCTCAGTAAGCTGCAAATCCGTAGTTCCCAAGACAGCATGCCAAAGTAAGGCACAGTGAATGAAAGCGCTCTTGGCAAGGGCTAGCTGAATGCTCACAGCAGAGCCCAGTAGAGAAAGGAACTTTTGGCAACAGGACTAAAGACAAGCAAATTTCTGTGTGAGTAACACAGCAAACTCAGGTCACGCTGAGTGTAGAACCCCAAGGCAAAGTACACGTGGATTTTTCAAGGGATTAATGGGTCTTTTATTTCCTCTCCAAACTGTTACATTGGCAACCACCACCTACTCAGTTGCATCTATGCTGAGGAACCACAAGGAATTGGAAAATAATGTATAGTTATTTCAAAAGGATTTAGGTCAAGTCTGTTCAGGTTTTCCTATGCTAGTAGCAAGAAAAGAATCTTCAACCCTGTTCTGCCCTAATGATGCAGCCCTTCTTGGGTGACAACTGCAAGGAGAGAGACCTTTGCCCAGCAAGAAAAATCAAAATTTTGCAAGACAAAGTGTAAAACTTACACAGATAGGCACTCCCAGACAGTTGCATGAAAAAGGTGAGTACAAGCCATCAGGATACTTCCACTTTTCATCTCAGAAACATCATGTGTATGAGCTCATTACCAGAACTCGTACTCTGGTCTGGCACTCATAGGAGAGGCTGAGATTTTTTTGCCTGAGGCCAACTTACATGACTGGAACAACGAGATAGGGCTGGGAGGGAAAGGGCACAGATGCTTGTTCAGTTATCCACATTTGAACATAAAATTGCAGAGTGAGTTTGTATCATCATAGGGAATTGCAGCAAAGTAGTGATTGGGACTGCAAATAAGCCTTTGCTTTTCATTGCCAGCATGCACACCTGTAACCTGAAAGGATCTTAGCGAGGTTTGTATCCGGAGGAAATGATACTGCACCTTCTGCCCACCAAACACTGCTTACAACCTCCCAGGGAATTTGGCTGCAAAAGGAATCATCCAATATCTCGGAATAGCCTCTGGGTCAGAATCGCCTCTTTAATCTCAGCTGTTCTAAAAATAATTTCCATGTGAAAGACCGTTCCTTTTCTTGCAGTATTACTTGAAACTCCTTGTCTGGCTGCTTTTGCTGGTCTTACAGAAAAAGCATGGCTTTAGAGTTCTGGCTCTGGTTCCTTTTGTTACCAAAGAGGCTCAGGAAATGTAGCAGAACTATGTTAAATTACAGGATTTTTAGGTAAATCACATTAAAACTCCTAGGGATGGATATCCACCAAAGCCTCCAAAGAGTTGTTCTGACAGCAAATTATCCTGTTAGGATTTTGCAGCTTATTCCACATCTGCATTTGACTACCCTCAGCTATCTGCTTGCATTTATTTCAGCAGACTGAAGATCACATTCTCAATTCAGACTGTATCCATAAGGTTACTTAAGACTCTGATCAGATCTTTCTTAAGTTTATAAAGCCAAACAGGTAGAGCCATCCTGAGAAGTTTTTCCTACAGGGAAGGTTTTCCGAGGCACTTGGAGTTCTCAGGGCTCCTCAATCCAAAATTGCCATCAGCCTTGTGGAGCTCCTGTCAGCAGGAGCCTGTGAAGGCTCACAGTGCCTTGTGTTACACTGACAAGAGGTGCCACTATGCCAGCAAATGGCACCGGCCAGTAGAAGAGATGGGAAATCTTGTTTCCCAGAATGTGTAATCAGCTCATGGAGTGTGTGCTGAGAATTGCTCTGATGCCAAAATAGCAGGAATTAAAGAAGATTCAGTTGTTTCTGCCAATAAGAATATCCAGGTACATTTAATAGGGGAATAGAATGAAGGAGGAGCAGTAACCTTTAAGAAATGAGCATCATGAAAGGTGGAACTTCTTTCCTCAGGGTTCTTTGCTGGAAGCAGGACGTGAGCTTGGTCCTGCACTGGAAAGGCCCTCTGTACAGCCCTACACGTCAGATGTGGGCATTCTGTCGGCCCTACACACATACCTGCTTTTCTTCAGAACTGCAGTTGCACCCAGGTTGCCTCCACACGTACGTTTGCTTTCCATGCTTGGGGCCAATGTGCAAATTCGGAGATTACAGATTATTCTTCCAAAGCCCTTTTTTGTTGTTTTTTTTTTCCTCCTGCACTCTTTGCCACGTTGCTGCCCACGAAATTAATGTATTTATGTTTGTTTGTTTTCGAGGTGTATTTAGCACACCGTCTCGGAAGGCCTCCAAAAGCACCGGTACCTTTGCAGGAGCGCTTTTTGCCGTGACGACAGCGCCATCTTGTGGCGACGCGGCGGCTCCGCAGGCGGGCCCTTGGGCGGGAATCCGCCGCCAGCCCCGGCGCGTGGCCGTGCCGCCCGAAGGCTCTGAGGCCCCGTTCGGTGCGCTGAGCCGCGAGCCGCCCCGAGCAGCTCCTCGTGCAACGGGAGCCCCGAGAGATCGAGTGCTGGCACGGGTTGCCTCTGAAAGGTCAATAGTGCAGCCAGAAAGGGGCAGCACGGACCCAAATCACCGTTGCTGCACCGCTGAGATGCCTTGCAACCCATTGCTGTGAACTTACATTCTGTACTCCGAGTACAGGTTGATTCTTCTGCTTCCGTATTCTTCTTTTGCTTCCCAGGACTAGATTTTCCCGCTTCAAAGAATTACAGAGCAGCCTCCAGGCTTTTTCTGATTGCCAGTATTTTACATCTCCCTTCAATGTCCTGTAAATCACTTTTTAACATCTTTCACAAAATGCCCTTTTCCAGCTCCTCCGCTTTCCCAGCGCTCCAGCTGCTCTTGGAGAACAAACTTAATTTGCATCGATCTCAGCTCCCAAACAAAGCTGACTGCAGTCGGCTCCCCTGCCCTGCAGAGTTCATTAGTGCCTCACTGCAGTGGGCATCTCGCCCAACATGCATTTATGTTACATAAAGGAACTGACCAGATCAGTATGTACAGTGTCTGTGAAGTGCTTTGAGAGCTGAAAGACAAAGTCTGAGTGCATAAATTTGGAAATCGGACTTGGAAAGTGCCTCCTCCACTGTCACATCACCTGTAGCCTGAACTCTGCAGAAAACCAAGTTTGTAACACCGAAATCTGTAGTGCTGAATCGCAGAGTGAAGCAGAACTTTGTCACTGTCAGAGTGATGGAGCACTGGAACAGGCTGTCCAGAGAGCTATGGAGTCTCTTTCCCTAGAGACATCCAAGACCTGTCTGGATGCCCACCTGTGTAACTGCTGTATGGAACCTGCTTTAGCAGGGGGTTGAACTCAATCTCTAGAAGTCCCTTCCAATCCCTGCATTCTGTGATTCTGTGTAGCACTGTGAGACGTGCGCTCTCTTCAAGTTCCGTCTGACAGCAAGGCATCTTCACTAATGACTCCAAGCCAATTGCTTCAGGCCAAAGATGTGCAAATGCTCACAATGTTGGGCTCTTTTGAAAATCGGTCCATTAAGGTTGAATTGCCCTGTCTTATGAACTGGAAATCCTGCCTTGTACCTCCTGCACCACCAGGAAAGGTGATAATGAGACTTAGCCATCAAACACCACCGTTGTGGAAACGCCTTCCAACACTTGTCAGAGAGAAAAGTACTTAATGCTTTAAGCTTGACAAAAGCGTCGCACGGAAACAGAGATCAGCCATCAAACTGCAGTCTGCAAACCATTCGTGCTCCACAGAGGCATATATGGGGATTGCAGAGTCATACGGAACAGCCAAACCTATGGCATTTTCAGCTTCAAAGCTGTGTCCCAAAGGAAAAAAAAAAAAAAAAGCCACACACACACACAATAAAACCCCACAAAAATAAAATAAAATAAAAAGAAAAAGAAAAAGATGCGATTAGAGGGTCTGACATGAAGCATGGACAAACTAGAAGGACTTGACTGGTGTGGTCAACGTTTAACATAAGCCGATTTTGAAAGCATCCATAAATGCAGAGATGAATGAGGGTGGCACAGTGGCACTGCAGCTACCAGGAGGGTGGTGAGACAGAGGCCACTGCAAACCTTTAGAAAGATCTACTGAGATAAAAAATTCCTCTATGCAAAGCAATAGAAGCAACATATCAACTGGAATATTACCTCTGGAAAATCTGTAATAGCAGCCAATTGTATATTTGACCTCCCGGATAAATTAGATGGACTAAAATGATTTCCTTCTTCAGCTTCTGAGATACTCTAATTCAAGGATAAACATATACAGATGGAAGAAAATCATGTTGACAAGTCAGCACAGAGCTTCTTCCAGATGCACACAAAAAAAGGAAAACAAATCTTATTTAAAGCTTCACAGAGAACCCTCTTTCCCACTGTAGCAGCTCCCTGCTGTGCAGAGGGCCACACTCAGTGAATAAGTTGATCAGCAAAACATGTCAGTGAGGCAAGCGCAGCGAATCGGTAATGACCTTGTCTTGAAGAATTAAAGCTTGACTGGAGCACTGCTGGCAGAGAGCTGTCCTCAGCTACACCAAACTGCCCTGCAGCACGGCCAGCAGGCGTGAAAACGAATCCATATTGCCAGCACACCAGGAGCAGACTGCAGAGCAGGGGCTGTCGGTGCCCTGACCCTTCTGAGCATCCCCAGCTGTGCATGGCTCCCCATCACACACACTCCTTCAGAAAACAAGACTCAAAGAAGATGCTGACTGCATAGGCCCAGTGTCAGCTTTACTGTCTGCAGTGCTTCTTTCCCACCTCCGATGCTGTATGCAGCATTTCCCAGCTGTGGGCTCAAAGCAGGTTTCACTTACCCTAGTAAATGACATGACCTTAATTTCTGTCACCACAGCTTGATCAGCCTCCCTGAAATAGGGCCAGATTTGTTCTGTAACGAGGGGAGAATCTGCTCCTAACTTTTTTAAAACAAATGAGTTTACTACACCCTGGGAATTTTCAAACGTGGCACATCCATCAATTTTCCTTTCTGACTAATGCTTGGCAAAATGGAACTGTCAAAACTTTTTAATTCAAACCAAATTGTTTGTTATTTGTTCCAAGCCACATATTAAATGTCAGTGAGAAAAGTTTCCGTGCAGCCGTTGTGGGCACGCATTGCTACTCTTTGACCTGCACTAAAGAACAGCCCTGGAGAAGCCAAAACCCACTGAGGGACAGCGTGAACACACTGAGCCCCGTGCCTTCTGCTGTTGCAGTAAATCCCACTTTGCCCCCTGCACGTTCCCCTCATCCTAAAATGTTTAGAGGTGAAATCATTAACTCTCATTGTTAATATTTTTTTTATTATTATTATTATTTTTTTGGCACTGAAAAACCCCTTTGTGGCAATGGCAGTCTGGCGTATTTTCTCTGCCTGCCCATCAAGCCCTTAGAAAATTAAGTTATTAATCATCTAAACATTCGCTTCTGCTGCACCAAGGCTCTCTGGCCAGAAAGCCCCATAGGTGGCTGTTTCAAATATCACCCTCTTTCTACTGAAGAATTTTGGATTATAACAACAACTCAAGTATGGACAAATGCACCTTGTGGTAACTGCTGCCCAGAACTACGCTTTTAGAGTAGTCAACTGAGCTCCTCGCTTATATTTCACTAATTTGATTGCTTGGTACAGAAAAAAAAAAAGAAAAAAGCCCAATCCCACACTCACTGTGTGGTTTATCTGAGGTCTACACATACAGCAAAGCATTGCCTGCAAGAAGGAAGAGAAGTTTGCAGCAAAATTGTTTTGTAACAGATGTATCAATGGAAAAAGTTAGTAACTGGGAGTGTTCTCTCTTTCCCTGTCTCTCAGTTGCTATTAGTGCCGGTCTTTAGGGTGTAGCTTTCCTCTTGGGCTTCTGTGTTTGTTTTACTTACTGCTTTCCTGTTCCTTTTGGTCAGGAGCCTTTTTACAATCAGGCAAGATAATACTGAGCGGCAGCACCGAATCTGCAGGACAAAATGAGTCTTTGCTTTAAATATCCGAGAGACAAATGGAGGTAAGTAGAAACAAATGGCTCGAGCTGTTTGGGATGGGGATAATAATATTGAGCTTTCAGCTCATTATTTGGAGGCTGATAACAACTAGTACATTGTATTTATTCGGGTTTGTTTTCTCCTGCAGTTTGACTGCAATTTTAAGAACGTAACTAAAGCCTGGCTTGGAAATACGGTGTAGAAATAATTGCATTCAGGCCTTTGCTAGAAATTATGGAGAGTTGGTTAGGATAGGAATCCTTTAAGTGGGTTTTGCTAGGCCTTCATGGCAGACCTTAAACATATTTCCCCTCCATCTTGCAAAGTATCTCTGTATTCCCAATTCACTGCGCACACCATATAGCAAATCAGAGAGTTTGCCCTGCTACTATTATCTTCTTGTATTTCATATATATTACAGAGGTTGTATTTGCTCAGCTGTTCTGAATCCTGTTATAAAAGCAGGGTGCAGAGGACAGTTTCTGGTTGCACAATGAATCTCTGTAACTAATAAAATATAGCACTTGCTCTGCTGGAAGTATCAATGTGAAGCCATAATGCTAGCACAGAGCTGACAGGGTAAGTGATCCCACTTCATAATCCTGTAATGTTGATACAGTTTGGTGGTACCAGCATAAAAGAGATACTCTGAGCTAAGCTGGACTTTGAGATAAATTGAAAATGGTGTCTCTAAAGGAAAACCATTCAGTACAGGATTTGATGACATGCAGATCTTCTACCCACAGGGTGTCATATTTGGCACTTGGGTGGATGAAAATAGTCTGGTATATTGTGCTGTAGAAACATGGACAAGGTTTGTGAGGAGAAAGGGCTACCTATCCAAACAACACTGCTCGTGTGTGTCAAGAGCAGCCAATAAAAATGTGAAACTTCTAGACAGCTCTTCTTTCCATCTTCTAAATCATCTTGAAACTTACTGAGATGCAGGTTTTTTTTCCCCTACTTCTCTTCATATAATTCTGAAAAAAAAAAAAATCATTTCTTCTTTCTGCAGACTGTTTCTAGTATCAAACCCCAAATCACTTAAAGTTTTTCATGCACGCCTATGGTATGTTTTTGTTTGTTTCCAATTGCATTCTCATGACTTTTCAGTTCCCAGAAAAAAAAAAAAAAAAAAAAGAAAAAAAGAATCCAATAATTCACTGTTATTTTCTGCTTTCTGTTCATTCAGTCTTTTGTCTGCTTAGGACTTTTGACAGAAAAAAGTGCAGGTCAGACAGCACAAAGTTGGCTCATATATGAAAAAGAATGAACGCTTCCCCGAAATATTTTGCAGCATCTGAATCATCTTTCTGTCAGCCACATCACCTCTGGCTGCTCCTGTTCACTTCCTGCCCAATCTCTCTCCCAAGCAGACACAAATTCCTTGGGGGAGGGACTTTCATTTATTGGGTGTTCATGCACTGCTTCTGAGTGTCTGCCTCGTGGTTATATAGCACAGGTAATAACTAGAACGTGCTGACTTGATTCATCCCTTCTCATAGCAAAAAGTTGATGGAAGTTTGACGTGGCAGAACCAGACCCCAAATTAAGTTTACTCGTCAGTTTCAGGGAAACACTGAGTTAAACTGCGTTTATGTTGGCAAAACCATGCCCAGAGAGCTGAGTCACACCGCCCAAAGCAGCAGCTATGGCTCATTGGAACATTTGCTTTTTCAGAGTACATCCTCCTCCACTAAGACCTCCAATAGGCTTCCTGCTGCAGATGTTTGCTTTTCAGAAGTGGCACTGAGACAGAAACAGTGACAGCCGCATTTCCAAACTATCAGAATGGTGTCCTGAGAAGACAAGGTGAGGTGTGACCAGCCACCCCTTCTCCCCTGAGCTCTAATCTGGAGCACAGAGCTTGGCTTTCTGCTGTGAGCAGTTCAGATAGAAGTTCTCTGTTCCTCACATTTTGCCCCAAAATGAGTTTCTAAACTAAAAAGGTGCAATCTTGCCAACTGTTGAATACGGAGTCTGAGAAAAATAATGTGCAAAGTACACAGAACAATGTTCACCTGTTAAATAACATGCTGGGAGTCAGTAGGGATGTAAGAGTGAAATGCACTGGAGTAGCCAACAAGAAGGAGGAAACAAAAGCAAAACCAAAACAGCTCATGGACAATACTTGATAGTCACGTGAAGATCAAAAAACCTCTCACATGGAATATACCATAGGAAAAGAACTGACTGATCCCAAAGGAAATTATCAGAATGGCATACTGAAGTCATCAGGCAAATTTGAATATAAGATGTCTTAAAAATGGAGGAAAGCATTCTATAAGTAACAACAGAAACATCAGAAAGTAAAATACTCTTAGAAACAAAGCACTGGGAACAGGCAATCACAGAAAATGAAAACCTTCCAGTCAGTTGACTTGGCTACTAATCGATGCCAGATGTTTGACAGCCATTTAAAATCATTTCACAAGATCATTAAAAAAAAAAAACTTGCCTTCCCATCCCCTCAGCTAGAGAAAAAATCATCACACCTTTTTATGCAGAGAGTTAATTGATGTATGCCATGTCATGTACCATGCCTCTGCATCTGACAGAAATCAAAGCAGAGATTTTGAAAAGCAAGCGAGTTTGAACTGCAAATTAACAAAGACAGTGTTTCAGCTGTTGTTTCTTAATGACATTCCTGCTTTTACATAAAATATTTTTCTGACACTGTATGTCCTGGGCAGTAAGAAGCTAGGTTGCAACCAACAGTTATCTGTTTATTCCTTATTGTGCCTCTGTGTTTAAGGAAATGGAAGGAATATCTAATTACACATCCAAAACTTCTAGTGAGTTATTGAGAACTATTTACAAAATTAACTCTCCAATATATATTTTATTCCCCTGGATACATCTGCAAACATTAAAAAGCATCTGAAAGATTGGGGCTTTACATCAACTTCTCTGCCCCAGAAAGTTCTGCTCTTGCTTTCTGCTTCCCTGCCTCTTCCTCTGGGGCTTCATTCAAAAAACATATATTTAAAAAAAAGCAACAATGAAACAAGACAAAAGATGCACTCAGCCAAATCCACTCAAACAATAACTATTACCACACAGGAGAATGGTCACAGGAAGAAAAAATAGCCAGCTCTAGGCCAGCAATTCAGCATTGCCTTAAAAAAACCCAAAAATGCAGCTCATCCTTGGAATAAGTGCTGCCTGGCCTGCATTGGTTGAAAGCGAACCCTCCCAACCCTGTCACAGTGCAGCCACTCTTGGAGAACTGTGGACTAATCACGTTTGTTACAATTATAGTCTAAAAGGCAATCACACATAAATACAATAGTCCCAAAATCCCATCTTGCCAAAAGGCATCCATGCAGATTACTGCTCACCATCTTACAGGCACAATCAGCATGCATTTCCCATTTTCCAGTGCTAAGGTCTGCACGTCTCCAAAGGATTAGCATGTTTCCTTGAAGCATTAGTAAAGCACACAGATATCTCAGCAGCAGATCTTTTCTTTGTAAGACCAACGGACAGAACCCAATCAGCTGTTCAGCTGTTAACATGGCTTTTACTTTTTGTTTGTTTGTGGGTAAATCTGGAATCTCCATCACTGATGACTTCTGAAAACCAGTTCAACAGAGCAGTTCATGGAGTAGTGGTGTAGGTAAATCTGAACACGCCCAAGGGAGCAGACAGACGAGATGTCCTTTAAGGGGCCTCTCACTCTCCATTTTCTATTATTTCTGTAATTTGATGCTTCTGTTTCACTGACTAAACAGCTGGCCTGCATTAGTAGACAAGTAACAGAAGCGATGCAGGATGGTTTAGATGAAGCCAGCTTGATGTATTTGCTTTTGCTTTAAGAGCACAGTCCTGCTCTGGAGGGGAGCTAACAGGTTATGCACACAGCTGGTCTTTGTGTTGTCAGACACCTGAAAAGCTAAATCCCTTCCCAGGAACAAAAAGGCTGTGCATGCAAACACTGCCCTTAGACAGCTATGTAGAACATACCTAGTTGCCTATATCAGCCTGCAATACCATCTGAGTGACATATTCCTCCACTGTACTGATACAGTTGTTCTGATTTTTAAGTGGGGAAATGCACCTCATCTGTGTGTTAGGAGGCCAAACAACTGGTGTTAGTTTCCCTGAATCCTGCATATTATGCATGAATTTAATATTTTCAGGAATATTCAGTTAAGAGATTGAAAGATCTGAATTTAGTACTGCCTATATATCACAAACTGAATTATCTTGGAAACATCGTCATTTGAGCAAGAAGGGCCAGGTCCTCCTGTGGCAAGAGCACTTTTCATCTTACTGCAGTAGTCCTTCTCAAATTTACAATTGCAAATGCACACATGGGAAACTTAAGATTTATCTGAGTCAGAAAATGCCTGGATTTTAGTTCTTTCACTGCCAAGAAGTATGTATAACCGCTCCCATTATTTCAGAGGTGAGGTTTAATGCTATTATTTTTAATCACCCTCTAAAATCTTTCTAAAACACACTATTTGAAAAGCTCCTATATTTGGACCTTAAGCCTCATAATAAATTTAAACCTGTGAATGCAGTTCAGTGCAGATTCACGTGTTGAGTCATGAATCCTTTTCCAGTACAGTGCAATAGTCTCATCGTGTCCATGTAAGGGGATTGGCAGCAGCTTTGGAAATATCTGTCCTCTTCCCCAGTTCACACTCCTGAGCCATACTTCCTGCTTTTTTTTTTTTTAATATAAGCAAATAAACATTTTGTCTCTAGGCATCAGATATTGTCTCGGAAACAATCTCTGTATCAGTACACTGTTACATAGGATGTTAAGAGAAGCTCTGAAATTTGTTATAACCTTGGTGGTCTGAACCTTCCTCTGCTAAGATTCATGGCAGGCTGAGAAGATCTTTTTTTCCTCTCTCATCTTTTTCAGTCAGCACCAACTGAGCTGAGCCAAACAAGTAGTTCATATAGTTGTCATCCATCACATACCTACTCTTTTATCATACTCTTACAGCATGTTAAAAATCAATGCTAATATCTTGTCAGTTATTATTAAACTGGTTCTCAATGCTCTAAATCTCTAGAATGCCCAAGCTGATGAGATGATCAGAACCAAATCACTTCACCACTGCTGGCTTAGCCAGGTGTGCAGAAGCACTGTGCCTTCCCAGGAGTCCTCGCTTGCTTGCCCTCTTCCCCAGCTGGTGCTCCTCCACCAAATGTGTTTGACTCACCCAGTGCCTCCTTTTGCCCAAGCATATGCTGCCATGCAACTGCACGAGATGTACTGCCACAGGGAAGCACCTAGAGACTGCTTTTTGATATGTTGGGTGTACGTATGAGCTTTGCAGACCAATCACCAAGTCAGGTAGACAAGTGCTTGGTTTCCTCCCTGCTGTATTAGCAAAGTGGCTCTTGCTAGAACACCCCAGGCACGGCCACCAGTCCAGCTCCTGAAGTAACAGTAAAGCAGTGCTCAAGGAAGACAGGTTTTCAGGTGTTGATTACAAGGATCTGGCAAGGAAAATGTGTTGAAAAACCATTTGAAACAATTTATAATCTAATTCTTCGGATTTAAATAGTTCAGATAAACACCCAAGCATGTTTGTTGAAGGAAACAAACTGCCATTCTGAACAGCTGGAGGTTTAACCATCCCCAGAGCAAAGTACATCAAACCTAGAGATGTGGCAAAGCACCAGACAGCTGCACGTGTGTCATTTTGATGGTCACACAGGAACACCCTCAGGGCAGGAGAGGATTAATGAAAACTCTGTGAAACCCCCAGTGCCTCATTTCTGAGCTACCCATGGCAGTATATTTCTTCTTCCATTTTCACTTTGTTCTTAAAGCTTCAGTCTTCATTTAAACCCTCTGAGGAAACCCCCTGCAAGATAGATGTACTCTCCTTTTCAGTAGAAACCCTTCAAAACAAGAAATACCAAAAAATAATTAACGATGCCCCTCATGTCTCTCTTTCTCTCTCATCTTCTCCAAATATTAGTCCAGAAAACAGCTTTCACTTGTAGCAATTTCAGTGCCACAATCCAGATAGCATGGATTATTTTTGCAGGGATGCTATAATGCTAATGTGCAGGAAAGGAATTTGCTATCCAAACAAATTACTTTTGTCCTTGGATGAAACAGATAGGAAAGGCAGCATCCCTGGTTAATTGGAAACACTAGATAGATACTCCTAATGTTCATACATTAAGTCAAATGTTGGAGATGTTATTAACATTCAATTTAACTCCTACGAAATTAGAACTAAAGCATTATACTCATTTCTAAGGAGAAATCTCCTTCAAAATGGCTTGATGTACTGTTTGGAAAGACGTCAAAAAATCACCTTTTCACAATGACCAGCAAAATCTGGACCCAAACACCAATGTCTGCGTATTTATGCAGTAGGTTCTTCTCAGAGATGCTTATCAGGGTTTGTTATATATAGTGCATATCAAGCTTAAAAAAAAAAAATCACAAAACAAATTTAATTATATCTGACCATGGGATACCATGGTCATGAAAATGAAAGGCATGAGGCCTACTTTAAGTCCAACAGTACAACATAAAAAGCCAGTGTGTGAAATACGAAATCTACTTCGTTCTAGGTCATGAAGCTAGGGGTGCTTAAATAGAGATGTATAGATAATCTCTGCCTGCCAGAAGGAAGTTTGAATTTGGAAAAATATTTCTGTAAGGTTTGAGAAGTGAACTCACCTTCATACTGTGGTGTGATTGCCTGTTCAGAGAGCACACACAGTCACTGATCACCAGGGACACAGGGAGCAAGGCCAGGGGAACGGAGACAGAAATGCTGCACCACCCCTCACAGCTCTGCTCAGGACCAAACAAGCTCATCTCTGCTTGTGAACCCTAGGGCCTGACCAGCTGCAAGCAGCATGGTGTGCAGACCCAGACCAACATGTGAAAGCAGCCCTTGCCAACATATTTGCATGAATTGTTGAACCTACTGCTGAGTTCAGTACAAATAATATTTGTGTGGGACAAAACTGAGTAGTATGTCGTACCAGCTCTTGGTGAAGTCACCTTCGGACTAGTCAGGTGCAGTCCTTAGACTGCCTGTTTCAAGAGCTGATCACCATGTATCTTTGCATCATGGCCATCCATCACACCACCACTTTCTCATCTAAATACTGCCAACAGCACTGTGAGTAGTTCAGCACTGACACTCCCTCCTTTTCCCTCTGCATCTTATTATTTAAGTTGCTGCTGGCAAAGAAAAGTGACTGTGTCCACAGTGACATTAGCAGAACTGGCAGCTTAATCAATGCTGATCCATCCCTCCTCACCTCTGCTGCTCCTTTTTGAGGCAAAAGAGCTCTGTAAATTCACCACTGGGCCCAGTCAGCCAGAAATACTGCTCATTTTCCAGAAAGCCTTGGGTACCCTGACTGCCTCCAATAGCACATGCTACATCCCCCTTGGCCATGCAAGGTCTCAAGCAGAACTATTGCCAGGAGCCCTAGAGCACATTTCTCCCTCAGTCAGCAGGAGCATCTCTGGCAGCCAGCAGGCAGATCAGGGAACTCTTCTGCAGCCCACGGATCCATCATCAAGAGGCAAATAAGTTTACAATAGCACTAAGGGCAGAGCAGTCCACCATAAATGTGGAGTGTTTTGAGAGAGACATTTCTGCAACCAAAAAAAAACTCACTGAAAAGCTTTACAAAACCTTAGGTTGTAAATAGTCCCTAATCTCTCCCACTCCAATATCTGTCCCAGCTTCATTCAGCTACAAGGCCTGATAAGGCAGTGCAGGGCATTTGCTTCACCTACTGGTCTGTCCACCATCCAATACAACTGAACTGTTGCCAAGGCAAAACCTGTGCCAGGAACAGGGGCACTCATCCTGGAGCTCAGCATACTCAGACATCACTTTCCTGTTGTTCATCCCATCCCAGCATAGATGTGACCTCACTGTGTAGATGTACTCATTGTACTGGTAATAGCAGGATAGTTACCTACAAACTGTCACTCTTCCAGCAGATTGTTCTCTGACACTATCTTTGCAAAATAAACTCCAGAAGGATTTAGGTACCTTGCTGCCATACGCAGGTTTCTCTGAGAGAGTCAGAGAAAGTTTTTATTTCTCCCATTCCAAAATAGCTCTCCTTCCTCCCCCATAAAGCACTGAGAGGTTTCTGCATTTCAGGAGGAGCCTGAAATTTCCACCTGGTCAATATTCCCACTGATGTAAATGCAGGGAGCTGGTTGCTTAGTATCTCCAGACTACACGGTGATATGAGCCTAATCAACTCTGTCTCAATTTTCAGGTGTCATTGAAAAGCATATCTTGTCTCCCTTGTCAGTACTGCTTCATTTTCTTCTCCCACTAAGCAATTATTTAATTTACTGGCAGTCCCTAGCACTGACAGTCAACATAGTTCATAGGACTGACCCAGGGTCACAGTCTGGAGCTGGTGGACTCTGATTCTAACAGTCACACAAGCTTGAAGTGTTGTGGCCCAGTTTCCCTGTCTTTGACATTAAGAGCAATGCTTTTACTACTAGTTGCGGCTGGAATGATTACATCCTAAAAATATTCAATGTTAAGCACTTTTCTACCAGTCTAATTATCACGTTTGTAGTCTGATGACTTGCACAAAAAAGGGACTGGAGAATAGCCCTAGTTACAGAGCAGCTGAAGTATGAGAGGTCCAACTTCATTTCCTGGCTCTTTTACAGGTAATGAGAGATCCTAGCCAACGTCTGGGCTTCAAATTTCCTTTTCTACTGTGGGAAACTCAACCTTTCCCTGTCAGGAAGCTGGATAATTCTTGTTTTTGAGATTGAAAAGGAACTTATTTCTGTCTTTAAATACATTATTACATACACAGTTCTAGTACAGATTCAGTTTATTAATAAAGGACAGAAAGGAATAACTATGAAAAGCTTTGCAGTACTCAGTCAATGAGTGCTTTCTTGTTACCTGATGTAATCTTGTACACCAAAATTAATTCAACAAGAGAAATAGGCCTCATAGCCAATACTGACCTCACTGACTTCAGTTATTCACAACATTGAGTAAGACAGCAATTACTTTTGCCCCTTTCACTCAAATAAACAGAACACCATCAGGCCTAATACCTACTATAAAATCAAGCAAGGTTACTTACAGTCTGGACAACAACCTCAGGTGCTTTGTAGATTTTCCTGTTAGCATAGTTTCCAGACCAGCATCACTGCCACAGTTCAAAACATTTATAGTGCTGTGCCTGATTTAGCTGCACCTGAAACACAGGTTGTGAAGGAACACACGGAAGTCCAACAGTTGTAATTAATGCCAAGAGATGCATGCAGGCAGCCTGTTCTGCTGCCTCACACTGCCCTGCCCTACAGCTGCCCTGGTGTGCCTGCAAAATCCTGCTCCAAATGCTGTTTCGCTGCTTTCCATGTTTTCTAAGGAAACGCTCCAGCAGCCCAGAGCTGGTGTCTGACCAACCAGCATAAAGAAATCCTGCAGTTACACTGACATACACCAACCCGCTCTTGTGCCTTACTGATTTTCACAGGTTTTGATCTTATGCACAGTGTAATGACAGAAAGGCCAGCACAATGGGAAGATGTTACAAAGTATAAAGGGCAAAAGGATCATAGCAATGAGAAGATGTTACAAAAGAAGGGGAAGGATCTCTCGCCCATCTCTGAGATTCCAGGCTTGCAGAGGAAGCTCTACAAAGGAAAGATCTCAAAAAACAAAACAAACAAAAAAAAAACAAAAAACAGTGGCAGTCAGCCCTTAAATGAGGTCTAAGAGAGGTGCAGCCAGCCTCCACCCCTTCTGGTCACACACATGAATTGCCTTCACCTGTGCTCCCAGGGCTGTGTCCTTTCCCCAGGTGCTCAATCAGGCCATGTCTCAGCAATTCCAACACACACAGTCATACTGATTTATTACTAAATGTGCAGTTACTCCCAGGTCTGGACTCTCCATAGACCATTACTACTTAGCTGGAAGTGGTGACCAGCATATTATAAACCCCACAAATGAAAATGCAGATACCATTGCAAGCACCAACATCCAAAGGCACTGCATTCCAGCTTGCCAGGCACAGGGAGAGGAGTGATGAGTTATCTTGCTAGCTTGATGGTTAGCAGGGCATGGTGAAAGCACTAAGTTACCACAACACCTGTCTTGCATAAAAGCTTTTGAATAGAATATAACCATAGCTTGCATAAGTTGAAGGTTAATGAGAAATGAAGGGAAGCAAAACAAGATTAAATAAACTGTTTGGCTCTAAAGAGTGTATAAAGAGCAAAGTGTCTCTTGCAAAGGGACTTGCCTCTCTTGTGAAAGTAATTTCCCTTCTCCTTTTTCTCTGGTTATGTCTCTATCCACTGTTTGCCCATTTTTTTTTCCAGGACTGTCTTCTAATATATATTTATATGTTTGTCAAAGTTCTTGTGTAAAGGCTAATACAGATCATGTATTAAAAGGCTTTAATACAGAACAGAGGCCATGTCTTAAGGGATGTTTCTGTCCCTAGTGTTGTTCTGTCTATGCTAGGATTGGGCCTACCTTAAATTAAGATCAATGGGAAGGGCTGGAAAAGCACATCTTCACACCGAATGCTCTTCTGCTCCAATTTGTATTGGTCTACATTTGTATTGCCCATCTGTCCTGTGCGCAGCCTTTCCATGAGCTCAGCTTTTGTCATAGCCATCGTTGTCAGCAACTGCAGGGGCTGTACAGCTCAGGAATAGCTCAGCCCACAGGGTTAGGATGAATCCACCACCGGCCCAAGCAGCAATAGGCAGAGGCAAGGTGAGGTCTCCATGTACTCATCAGCTCTCCCACTAAATGGACTGTTTCTTCCTTATACTCTTACCCTGGTCTGTTTAGAAAAGGACAATGTTGTGTTAGCATTCATTTTCATCCTCCACTGCAGGGTTCCATCCTCAGCCCTCATTTAAAGATTTTACCTGGATTAACTTGAACTAAAAAAGATCTGCTGAAAGAAACCCACATTTGTCTGACTATAACATTTGAACATGACATTTCTTCAACCCAACAGTTGTGCTCTCAGTGCTGCAGAAGTCATATGGAGTGCGGGGGGGGGGGGGGGGGGTGGAACAGACTGCTATCACACAAGCTGGGTACCAGCAAGGCCCAGGAATCAGTGGACATTTACAGCTTGCCTTCTCACCTAAAGTTTAGGAGCTGAAATAAAGATTTAACTCAGCTGTGTGTAGGTGAGAATTAGGGCTTCAGGTTTCACCACCAAACTCCTGACAGTGCATTTAATGTGGCTAAATGCTGATAGCAAAGGATGCAAATCTTTGGATCGTGTCAATTCAGAACAGACTCCAGCATGAAGGATGCAGTCATACCATCATTTCAAGCCCATAGGAATAAAAGATTTTAATTAGACAAAATGCGTAGATGGACACAGCTCAAAAGCTGCACACAAAATGAGGTCAGTGTGACTTCTGGGCTCCTCTATCCAAACACTGGGCAAAGTTCATCTTTATTAATTTTCAGGTTTCTAAAGTCAAGGGGGTGGTTTCAAAATTTGCCCTTTGGACTCTTTAATGAAGAGCAAATTACTGTTTATCCTACGCTCTTGCTGCTTGTGAAACACTTATTCAGAGATTTTAAACATAATCCTATTAACTTTGCATTGCTAAAAATGTATTCAACATCTGAAGTAATTTTGGTATACATTGAAGGCATAGATCTACATTTTTGGTTAAATCTCTCCCAAAAATTAGGCCCGGTGTTTATAGTCACCTGCAAGCAGAAATTAATTATTCAATCTGGGATGACAGAATTAGAATTAACATTGTATTTCTGAGATCCTTAAGCTAAACGCATGGGATAATTACTGCCTATGCGACCTTTTGAATTACAGTAATCCTACAGAAACCCATTACTGCAGTGACATTTTTAAAGCAGAAGCTGGGATCAGAGGAGGGCTATAGGAAAGCCATTATTTGGTCTGCAGCAGCTTCTCACAGAACACTGACCACGTGGGTCCGGTCCAGCAGACAGAGCGCCACGAACGGCTCAGCACAGATAGGTGGCACACGGCCATCGCACCCCAACCTCCAACCTTTAAGTGAAGCATTGGAGGACTCTTTCTCTCTGCCAGACCTCCACGCAGAGGCTGGCAGGGCTGAACGCGGAAGGAGCGGGTCTGGGATTCAGAGAGGTTGGGTTGGTTCTGGTTTCATCTCTAAATCTCCCAGCCGCCAGAAGTGCAAATTGCTCCCAAGTCCCGGAGCCCTGGGGACTCCTGTGCCTGCGGAGCCCGGGGCAGGGCCGCCCGGGGCCTCTAGGTGCTGCTCTTCCCCCAGCAATGGGCTGGGAGCGGCGGGGAGGCGCGGCGGGGGGATGCCGCAGAGCTCCGCACCCCCACTGAGTGCTTTTCGGAAGCATCTCGGTCGCCGTCGTGTGCACCAGCAGTGCAGCCGGCTGTGCTGCTTTCTGCGGGGACTGCAGAGGGAAGACCCGAGATCACGATCTCCAGCATGTTTTATCTGTAGCTATAGTTTAGTTTTTTGTGCTACTAAGGGAAAAAGAAGGAGTTAAACTGAGCTCCTGCTATCATTATGATAGGAGTTAACCCCATTAGGTCAAGAATGTGCACAGGTGGTTTAACTGTCCCTGGAGGTGTTCCAGGAATGTGTAGATGGGCACCAAGAGACATGTTTTAGTAGGCATGGTGGGGATGGGTCAGTGGTTGGACTAGATGATCTTAGTGCTCTTTTCAAGCCTTCCTGACTCTGTGATTCTATGATTTGTCCCTGGGAAGGAGAGCAGAAACACACGAGGCTGTTGCTTGAAGGAAGTGGCCATAGAGACTGTGCATCCTTTGAAATGTTAATCCTCATTTAGCAAAGGAATGGTGCATGATCAGGCACATCTCAGAGAATGACTGTTTAATTGTGCCCATCTGGGAACCCTGCTCTCAACAAATGCATTTGAGGCCTATACGTGAGCTCTGGCAGCTGCTGCCTGGCATGCTGATGTGTTAGGATTACACTGTGCTGCTCAGAACAAGGTCTCAGATATGTGGTGAGAATGAGATGGATGGCAGAGAAGAGCGATGGTGGGGTGTAGCAATGGGAGCAGCTGGAAAATGCTGTTATCATGCTGTAAACCTGCCTTTTGCCAGCCACTTTCATTCCTCTGCTGCTTCGTAGAGCAAACTCTTCCTGTCTGTGTGGATACACAGCCTCTAGGCAAACGTGTCAGCAAGGTGCAGCTTCCCAAGTGCTAAGAACAGAAAGGCACCTAGGGAATCCATCCTGATGCTGGAGGCACTGGTGCCCACAGGGATGCAAGCCCCAGCATATCTTGGGGACTCACCCAGCTGCCACCATTGCCCAGACACTAGGCAGGTCCCAATGAATAGACAAGCTTTCATAAGACGTTTTTGTGTGGAATCAATTTTGACTTCTTACCTATTAGCCAAATCCTCACGTTTGCCTTCTGTGGACATGCACATACCACAGCTTTCTTGCACTGGGAATTGGAGAGTTATTTCTCATCTGTATGGCATTTGTTGATATTGCTGCAGGCAGTTGGACTTTGAGCAAAGAGGAGGCAGTTTATGCTTTTTAGTACAGGCATATGCATGTGTCTGCGTGCATGTTCTGCATCTAATGTAGTGATACTGGTACTGGGTATTCTGCTGCTGGAAAAGAGCAAGCACCATGCATGTCTTCAGCACTACAAGAATGGCTTGGGTTGGAAGATACCTCAAGGATCACAAGGTTCCAATCCCCTGCTACCAACCTCTCTATTTAATACTGGACCAGGCTGCCCACGGCCCCATCCAGTCTGGCCTTGAGCAACTCCAGGAACGGGGCATCCACATCCTCTATGGGCAGCCTGTTCCAGCACCTCACCACTCTCTCTGTGAAGAACTTCCCCCTGACATCCAAACTAAACCTTCCCTCCTTGAGCTTAAAACCATTCCCCCTCATCATCTCTTGCCCTTTTTTACTATACCTCCTGTAATTAGGTTTTATGTCAGAGCTCGGAGGCCCTTTTCTGTGTCAGACAATGCATCAGCAAATTTTGGCTAAAAACTGAGGATTAGTATCTATGGGAAGTGGGCCAGAGTTTGTAGCAGAAACACACATTTCTTTTTTCACCAAATTGAATCTTAACAAATATCAGTGGGTGTAGTAATTGACTTGTTGGATGAAATGTGCCTTTTCTATCACATCATTTGTTCCAAAGTACTTCCAATATTTTCTCTGTAGGTTGATTTATTAACACTACATTGCAAACTGAGAAACTGGAGCTTTTCCCTTCAGCCTTTAACATGGCTGATGCACTGTGTTTGGGACTACTAACACAGACTTGTTGTAAGCTTCCCTAAAATACAGAGATAATTATCTGCTTTTATTGCAGAAGTTTGCAAGACTTCCTGTAACTCCATATTGCTTGTGGTCAAAGAGTGCCATGAGCTACATCATGCTGCCAGAGGACGAGGCTGTCCTCTTCCAAGTGTCAGTGGATGAGAACCAGCACTGCAGAGTCCAGCATAGCAAATCCTGATTATGAACTGTGAGTTTAGTGTAGCTGGAAAACACTTCCAGCTGGAAGAACAGTCACTGCTAAAAATGGATTCAGGTCAGCTTTTACAATGCTTTCTCTCAGGAGGGATATTCATTGAGCTGTCCTAGTCTCCAAGTGCACTTTCTCTTCTCGTTGTGGACAGGCTGTTTTCTTAATCAAGAGTCACTTCATGTCACGCACTTTGAAGCTGTCTTTCTGTCCTCTTTCCTCTGATCTTGGATTTACTTTCTATTTAGCTGATCCTTAAAAATTCCTCTCAACATAAGAATTGAACAACAGTTGCCACCATCAGAGGGTGATGTTAATGCCCATCTTCAAGACAGTTGCACCTTCCTTTCCCCTGTACCTTCTCCCTTCTTTCCACTCCCTGCAGCTGGCTCTGGAGCCTCACACAGCATAAAGTTCAGTTTAGAAGAACTAGGGAAAATGATCACATCAGACATGATTAGTAAGACAAATTCATCTTCTGAGGACAGATATTATACTTAGCACTGTGAGGAACCTTCACTGTGGATGCTGAGAAAGCAGAAGGCTCACTGTGGGTATTTCAGGCTTTTCAGAGGCTTTTTGGGATCCTGCATTGTCATTCTCTTGGGCCCAATCTACCAGCATTGGCCTAAAATACACACTGTGTCACCCCTGAGTCACGGACGTATTCTGTCAATACCCAAGATTCAGATGTAAATAATATTGGGGCTGATTATGCTCAGGCATTTCTTCTTATAAATTTTTTAGTGCTTTTATTTCTAAGAAATGGGAAATATAATGAAATGAGACAGCAGTGATAATCCCATTGTATGTATTTGGTGCAATGATGAGGCTAGATCAGATAATGAAGGTGTAAAATGGATAAACGTAGGCATTTCTAAAATCTGTAATAAATTCTAAGGCACTGAAAAGACTTCATGATACTAACAAAAAAGAATTCGTGACACTAATGACAGCAAACTCATACAAAAATCATCTATTCAGAGTGCTAGTCAATGAAGGGAAGTGTTCCAAAATACAGAAATCATAAAGACTGCATAAAGTGATCCATACAATACACAAAATAATCAGTACAATTCTCCTACATGTCCTCAGCTTCTTGGCTCTGTACTGCACAGAGCACCTTTTGCTTTTTCACTTTCATTTGTGCAATGGGGGATGACCATGCTAATGGCAGCAGTGATTTTAATGCCTGTGGCTTTAGCATTAGCAAGTACTATGTATGTTCATCTACCTGACAGGAAGGAAAGATTGTTACAGCAAAACAACTTATGCTGCCTATATGTCACCATGTTTATAACCAGGGGAAAGAAAAGGAAAAGCATATTCTGTACAGACTCCAGAATGCAGAGCTGCGACTTCTCCTTCAGAATTTCCTCATCAGCTGGCAGCAAGGGAGCTAAGGTACAAACCCTGCTATTACACAAGGGATTCCTTCAGCCATAAGATCTCCTTCCAGTGACAGCTGCCCCTGTGAGAGGCACTCACCTGGCAGCCCAGCTTAGTGCCATGAAACCAGACCCGGCTGCAGAGCTCCCCTCCTCCTCAAAGAGCAAGCAAGGCATATCCTGCTGTCACACTGAGCTTAGCTTTGCAGCAGATGTCATGTCTGCAAGTGATAGCCATTCCTGTCACTGGTTTTCATATGGAGAAATTGATTTCTCAGACAAAAATCTTCTTTATTGGGAATTAAAATGAATGGCTGCCACATCAACACAGCACAAGTGTATGGCCAGCAGGACAGCAGCTACGTTGGTGATAGAACAGCATTTCCCACTGGTCCTTCTTCTCCACACAATAACTTACTCATTGTACCACCCTTCCACACCACCTAAATGCCTGTATTTTTCTCTTTGCAATTGGCTGCTGCCAAGGGGCTGTGCTTGAGAAAATTAGTTTTTGTCACTTTAATCATCTAATCTTCATAAATCTTTTAATGCAAAAACAAAAACTACTTAATGCACAGCAAGATAATTAATATTGAAAATAGACTCGGCGGGGGAACTGTAGCACCTGCTGCCTTGCATTAGGTTCCCAGAATAATGACTTATCTTGGAGCTTTAAGTATGTTTGTAAGAACAATATAACCCATAACGCCAACACTTCCATTTGCTTTTGATATATCCTATCAAGTAACTACATAGCTCAGCACCAAGCATAACGTCACCAATGTCCATGCTGAAATCAAAAAACCAACAATTTAGCTGGTCCAGAAGGAGAGGATTTACCTTTTTCCCCTCATCCCACCAGATCTCCATATGAGAAAGGACTTGCAACTGGACTGTGCTGGGAGCAGCCTTGGACAAGGTCAGGCTGTGTTTCCCACCCAGAAGAAACCCTTTGCAGCAGGATAAAGCTCTCAGCTGCCCTGGGGTCAGTGGAGCTAGGTATTCCTTCTCCTACAAAATAGCAGAGAGATAGCAACTCATCCTGCTAAACACATCTCCCCCTAAGCAATGTCATGTAACTCATTAATGCTGAGAACTAGGTGCTGCCAGTACAGTCTGAAAAGGCTCTGAAATGCCAAAAATAATGTGTGCACTTACTGAGCACTTAGCATCTTCAAAGCACTATACAAATATTAACTAATTATTAAAGGAACTCATTACTGAGGGAAAGATGTTTATTGCTCTTCCTGAGCAAGAAGGCATGAGGGAAGGCACTCAGCTTTAGAGGACCAATGGCAGTGGTCCCCATCCTGACCAGTCCCACACCCACTCTTCACAAAGGGCCATTTCCACATTTACCCCATCCAATTTCTATGGCAGCTGAGTGTCCACAAATCTGCATGACTAATATGTGTGCATGAAAAAATTGCTATGTGCTGCAATTACAGAGACTGCATGAGGAATGCTCAGAGATGGGAGGTTAAAAAAACCTGTACTGAAAATAGGAAATGGTGAGGAAGAAATCAAACAAGAATACAGATTCATTTAATGCTCAGCAGGGGATGGATGAGGACAGCAAAAAAATTCAGAGTGAATTAATGCTGCCAAAGAATTTAAAGGGAATACGGAAGACACTTATTACATGAGTGTCAGGGGAATGAGAGAGAATGTCCATTAATTAGCAAATTAGGGTGGGTATGAAGCTAATGATTGCTAGAATCTATCTTTAATGAGACAGATGAAAGAAATGTGAACAATTTAGAAATGAGGAAAAGCCAATAAAATACCTCTTCCTAGTCAACATGTGAGAAAATACTTGAGGGAAAATAATCATACATGCAAATCAGCTGATATAGATGAGCCCAGGATATGGGGGGAAGTGGCAAAAATATCATACTGCCTGTATTATACTGTGCCCTCCTGAATTGTAAACGAAGACTGAGAGGCGACTAAAGAAAAGCGCGTACAGACACTTAGAAGGGGAAATAAATGATCCCAAAACACGTCTTGCTGAAAACTCTACCTTTCTGAAATAAATCCGTATTGCTTTGGAATGCAGCCAGGTGAAACCTGGTCCATCCAGAGGTCCCACACTTATCCCCGGGTGGCTGCAGTCCCTCATGACAAAGGCCACCACTGCCTGGAGCTCACTGCTCCTCAATCTGTCAAGAGACTGCAGGCAGGAGGTCCCCGTCCTGGCCAGGCACCATGCCACTGCTGAGAGCCCTGGCAGGGAAGCAGGTGCTTTGCAGATGGTGTTAAGCGAGGCGTGCTGCTGCAGGGCTTCCTGAGCAGTGTGGGGTGACCTTGCTGCAGGACAAGGGCTGTGCTCTTAGCAGGTGGAGGGACCACAACCCTGGAACAGCCCTACAGGGATGCTGCACCCCGTCAAAGTCTTGGCAGTAATTATAATTAAGACAGAACTCTCAATTAGCAGAACTCCAGTGTAGGATGAACATAACGATGACCCCAACACTGATTTTTGGAGGTGCCTACACATCCAGCTGCCATGGAGGCAATTCTGGCCATGAGAGTTCGGCAGCTTCAGCAGCACAAAGCCCCAGACTGCATTGGTCTAGTGGAAATAAATCTCACCAGACAAACCTGATTGCTTTTTTGATAGGAACAGAAAATTAAGAGATGAAGGGAACGCTGGAGCTGTAATATATTTGCATCTGAGTAGAGTGTTTGATACTGTGCCTCATGAAATCTTTCTAGAAAAATTAATTTAAATCAGATTGGAGATGAACATTCCCTTCTTGATTGAAAACAGGCTAGAAAGCTATAAAGAGGGGTTAACAGAGAGCGACAAAGCAGAGAGTAGATGAGGAATCCTTAGAAGAACCACAAAGTTTTAGAAGTTTTATTTAAGGTCTTGCCTGTTTATATAGAAATAGGGGAGAAAGTGACATGTTAATAAGATGAGATGACATTAGGAGTAACTAAAAACCTCAACAAAAGATCCATAGGCAGAAGCAGCTGGATAAGGGCATTACAAAATGCATTCAGGGTTGGGTACAGCACAGGAGAATTTAACCAGATTTCCCTGCACTGGAAGAGAAGAAACCAATCAATTTTCATTGGCAGGAGGAAAGGAGATTCAAAACCTGTGGGGATAAGTTGGGAATGAGACAGGGCATTGGGGAGGGCAGCGCATGTGGGGCAGCCCGGCTCCTGCCCACCTGGATGCTGCTCTGCTGCTTCTGCACCTGGAACACTGTGTTCAATTCTGGGGAACTTATTAGAAAGGAGATATTGAAAAATTGTAGTGAGTTCAGAGAAGAGCAACAAAAATTATCAAGGGGATGGAGAGACTCATTTATAAGATTAAAGGAGCTAAATCAGTACTGGAAGAGCTGAATTTGTAATACACTGCCACTCAGAGAAATGGCTGTGGAGAGACATTATAGCCTAGTGCAGAAACACCAAACAGGGGAAAATTCAGCAGCGTGGAAGGGTGTATAAAGAAGTACGGGGAGTCCAAAGTGAGAAAGAGGAAATACAGACTGACGAGCCATAAGCATTTCCTGACAAGGGAGGCCACATAGCCTCGTCTGTGTGAGGCTTCCGCTCACTGCGAGCTGTAGTGACAGCATCATTTCCTTCCCAGAATTTCAAATTTCCTCTTGTGAGCTTTTGCTCAGAATGAAGAGTTGGGATTCTGGTCCCTGGAATGTTTTTTTCTTGATTGTCTGAGTGCATTTACGGTTCATGCTACACTGGGAGCAAGATGCATGCACACAGGTTTCCTCTGGTTTGCATCTGTGTTTCCCATTTAATTTCCCACACTTGCAGTCACTTGTTGCTACTCCGCAGAAATTCCTCTCTATGTTCTTCAGTGAAGCTGCTTGAGCTGACAGCAACAAGTTCAGGGCAGATATCCTTAATGCCCTGCCTAGCTGATACCAGTAATTCCTCAGGATTTCAGTTTCCTAAGAACTGTGTAACTAATGCAACACAGCACCTTGTTGTTTTCATCTATTTTGTTTAACTTCATACGCTGTATTGTTTTCACTTCTCAGATATTGATTAAGTCAATTCAACGCCTTGTTCTAATCAGAGCAGCACTGTTTGCATTGTTATACATGTGTACCCATTATAACTGGTTTTTATCAAGTAGTTGGTGAGCTGTCTGTTCCAGAATTAGACAAGGTCTGCATGTTTCAGCTGAGATCAGCTCTCCTGTGCTCAGTACCAGCTACGTGCTGCTTACCAGTGATTTTCTGTGCTTTTTTTGAGTAGTCTGGTCCTGCTCCCCTCCTCACAACAGTTAATTAAAGCAATTCATGTGGAGTAAATCAACTCCTGTGGGTGATAAAACAAAGGGAAAGGAAACGTATAACATCTACCTTGGACTTTAACCATGCGCTTATCTGAAGAAAACATGGAGAAAAATGAAGTTAAACATCTTTGGGAGTACTGTTTGCCCCCACCTGAAAAGCAGTTGACCAGAAAAAGGCAGCGGGAGGGAGCATGGACCCTGCTCCTGTGCAGTGCCCACTTCTGCCCAGGTCCTGGCAGTGGCTAAGTATACATTTGTGATGTTGGCACAGCACCAGCAATGTAGTCAGATGGCTCTGTGCAGTCATTTGCATTCTGCCTCCAGATGCTTTTATTTCTCTTGCTTTGAGTAATATTTTTTCAACCTTGTCTTCTCATTAAAATTTCTTCTTCATTATAGTACATTTCAATATAATTTCCTCCCAAACTGAGCTCAGACTACAGCCCGACTAATAAGAATTGCATGATCTGCATTATTATGCACACATAACCCATTATAATTGAATCTTATTCCACTTTAATTGCACGTGTTTACAAACACTGTACTCACTGCAACAGATTATGTGTTTTAGTTGATTGTGTCATTAATGATTGAAAAGCCAGTGGCATTTTGCATTAAGCCCACTTTTTGCTCGCATAACAAGCGACAAGATAAAACTCTTCTGAAGAGCCATGACAGAGGTTTCTGACATTCTCTTTTTCTTTCTAATTGTAACTGTTGGATAGAGCTCTGCCTTAAACTGGAACTCTTTGGAAACACAGTACTTTGTATCACTGAAACCATCTTCAGACATCCGCAGTGTGACAGGATTTGGGTCAAATACTGATATTCGGATGAATTTCATAGAATCATAGAATCATTAAGGTTGGAAATGACCTCTAAGATCACCCAGTCCAACCATAAATCCTCCCCCTTCCCCCTCCCCATGCCCACTGACCATGTCCCTCAGTGCCACATCTAACTTTTACTTGAAAACCTCCAGAGATGGTGACTCCATCACCTCCCTGGAAATTTGGAGGCCAGATTAATGACAGCAAGAGCCCTTGCTGCCCTCAGCCCTTTGCATCAGCCAGGCACAACTAGAGGAGAGCTTTGCACCCAGACCTCCCTCTTTGCAGTGTGCTCGTATGCCCCCTGAATGCCCAGCAACTTTGTTTCTGGCTGATGTGATAAGGTCAGCAGATGCAAAATTGTTTAGGAAATGTTGCCCCTGAGACTTCAGATACTGAAGAGAATTGGGAAATTTGGCAGCACGCTGTGCTGCTTTGGTGCAAGGTCAGTTAGATAAGGTCAGTCAGGATGTTAAATCTAGCTGCTGCCTAGTTTGTCATCGGGTTTTGTAACAGGAACAAGGGAGTCTGATAGACCAGAATCTCCAGAAGAAAGAAATAATTATTAAAACCAAGCCTGGTTTTAATAATTATTAAATATAAATAATTAATAAGTATAAATAATTAATTTAATATTTCCCACCAAGATTCATAGAAAATGTACTTTCATATTTTCTACACATTTACCCTTTGTAGAATTAACTGAGAGGTACATGCTTCTTTTGGGCTCTGCTCAGCTCCTTCCTCACATGTTTATCCTGCTGCTCTTTAAGCATCTATGCAGGACATACCCTAGAAGCTGTCCTTCAGACACAGGTACCACCTTGCTGGAGACACCCTGCAGGACACCCATTGCAAGCATTTTCCAAAGAGTCCTGCAAACTGGGAAAGCTTTTTGCCACCACTGCATCGCAGATCCAAAGGCTTTGCCTGGAACTTCCCCTGTTAGAGCAGGTCTTTAATTGGGAGCTGATTTTGTGGCTCCAAACATGCAGATTAGTTTATTAAATTTGATCATCATTTAATAAAATACTATTACAGCAGTGAAGGAGAAGAAAGGATTTGTCCTTAATGAGACAGGTTTTGGCAGAAATCAAAATGCAGCTGATGTGCTCAGCATCTTCAGGATGCAACTGTTTATGGCTTTGACAATAAATAATACATCACAGGCACTGACAAATGGAGCTTCACAAAAGCCCTGTGAAGTAAATCAGCAGTTGTTATCCAGGACAGAGAGGGAGATGGGGCATAAAAAGGTTAAGTATTTTGACCATGAGGGTATAGGATGCATGATGCCCGGGTCTGTGCTGGTAGCCACATGCCCTTTCTTTCCTGATTTTCTTCTGACTGTCACCAGGTGCTGGGAAAAGCCACCAGTAATACATTAGGATACAAAGTTGTCAGGAGGATGTGAAGACAGGAGATAAATTAATGATTTTTATGTTCTGTTTATGGATTTACAGAGAAACTTGGGATTTAATTTGGACAGTCTCGGTTCTGCGATGCCTTTTCGGTTTCATCTATTGGATTTCTGATAACTGCAAAGCCCTCCGGTGGCAGAGGGGATTTGAATTGTTTTGGGGTGGAATTAAGCAGTATAGCACGACGCTGTGTTTATTACAGGAAGGCTTTTGTTTTGTGCTTATAGGGATTTGGGCAGTAACTGTGCTCCTGTTATTAATTGTTGTGTATTATGAGTCACAGTAAACTTACTGCATTGTTTAATCTATTTTCTAAACATCATAAAATGTTTAGAGGTTTCATCTATCTTACGGTGTGAGATTTGGCCCATCTTTACACTGCTGTGTAAGTAGGGATGCTGTAAGAATATACATCAGCAGGTACACAGGTAGAGGGAGGGGATTTGCTGGCTTTTGTTTACAGTGATTTACACAGCTTGCTGTGAGTTACAGATGCTTTCGGCTGAACCAGTTTGACTCACACAGTCAGAACGCAGTAAAAGCAGGATCTCATCACTGCAGCTGCCTTGCTCCTTCTTCCTTCCTTCTTTCCCTCCTTCCTTCCTTCTATGCTCTCATGCCTGCCTGCCTGCCATGTCCAGAGCTCCCATCCTGCCTCTGGCCATGGCCACAGCATGCATTAGGGTGATGTTTGCAGTCAAGATATTTTCTTCTAGGCTTTAAGATACCAGTGCACCCTTCTTCTGCAGTTATTTTCCAAGCATGTAGTCAGAACCTAGCACTGATCTAGTGCTTTTCTGTCCTGTGATGAGAAGTGTGGAGAAGTGGAATGTATTACTGTTATTGCCGTCCTTTGATATGTATTCCCTAGGGGAGCTGATATTTGAAGGGTTCTCTGTCTACAGTGAGGACTGTTGTCAGCCCGGGCAGCCAGGATGTAGGAGTGGAGGCTTGCAGGTACTTCGTGCCGTGCACTGAGGAGAGAAATCTTTTGTTTGTGGAGAACAGCTCTGCAGAGCTGGAAGGAGCCGTTCCTGTAGCACCAGGAGAAGAGTTGGTACAAGGTCAGAGCTTTTAGAAAGGGCAAAGAGAAAACAAACCAGGCGTGCATGCGCCGGTGCGTATTTGCATGCATGTGCATATGCAAGCAAGTCTGTGAATGTAATTAACACCTAGCTTCTGGAGAACAAAGTACACTGTAGCAGAATACATGCATTCTTACCTTTGTGTGAATGCAACTGCATTAACCTTAAAAAAGGAAAGAGGAGGGATTTAAAACACTGCAATAAAGCTATGCTGAGTTGTGAGTCCCTTGCAAAATTCTTGTGCAAAATCAAACTCATTTTTAGTTAAATAAACTCATAAACTCTTGCATCACACCAATGATTACCTTTCATTACTGATAAATGGCCAAATGTATTATCTTTGTTTCTAAGCTGCCAAAGATACTTGCTCAGCCTGAGATGCTGTCTGCCAAGCTTCAGGACTGAGGCAGATTGTTATGCTTGAAGCTTTGTACACACACGAAAGAAAATAAAGAGGGGTTTGTTGCTGGCAAGTTGGCACAGTCTTAACCAGTGTTGATTAGCAGGAGACTCTGGGAAGCACATCAGGCTTGGAGTAAGTGGGGAAAACGGCAAATTCAGCTAACAGGTACTGAAGTGTTGCCATAAATGGAGTATATTAAAAGGAGAAGTGAGCAGAGGAAGCACTTCAAAGGTGGGACAGCTTGTGGAAGGTAAAACATGCTGGTAAGACCATAAGAAACCAGGTTGCAAAGCGATTAATGAACTAGAGTTGAATTTTGGTTCTTGGGACCAGAAATCAATTGCATCCCAGTAGGAACACCAGAGATCTGAGGGCAGAAGTCAAGCCACCACTGAAAAAAATCTGTACTCAGTGCCCACACTTTCTAACCACCCTCTCAAGCACCTTCCAGCAAACACTGATAATTCAAGATTCCCAGACAGGCTGCTTAACTTGGTTTTGGGTGGGGAAGGCAAGCAGAGGAGGAAAAAAGGAAGAGACGTGGAAGAAGAGAAACAGCAGCACACAGAGCTCCAAGAAAATGTTTGGAAGTACACCAAGCGGGATCCTGGACGTGAGGACAGCTCAGCTCACAGCCCCAGGAATTCCCTGAAGCCCTGAGAATGTCCACAATGCAAACCTGCTGGCCTTGCTGAGATGTGACATCGCAGCACAACTGTTTCCTGTCCCTGCTATGCTGGGTGCTGCTAAGCTGAGAGTGGATGGTGCTATAAGCTAATTCTCAGAAACAAATGGAGGAGCTTTCAAGCACCAGAAATACCCAACAATTAGCTCAGCAGTGGCTAAAATAAAAGAAGGATCATGCATGGAAGAATATTTGGCATATTTCCAGGTCTTAGCAAATATGAAACCCCATCAGTCTGAAGAAGCATTAGGAGTTTATGATGTGGAAATAACTGGCTGGTGTGTGACGCATTTCTAGCTTACGGTGAGCAATCTATTAGAAGAAAATGTTTTAGACGTTCTGGGGCTGGAGTCAACCTCACTGCTGCAGGCCAAATGCCATGAACATGAGGCCAGTGTTTCAGAAACAGAACAGCCTACCATGTGCAAAGAGGGAAGAGATCAGGAAATATTAGACATAATTACTCCTCAGCTATTTAATACTCAGATGAGGTGATGGGAAAAGTCTTCTGTAATAGCTGAGTTCAGGCAGCTGATATATGCTGTGGTGTCATCTTTGCTGGCTTCCTCTCATTCTGAGGCATCTACCAGATGGACAGAAACCTTTTACAATTTGACCATTTGACTTGAAGCAAGCTCTCACAAAGAGAATCTGCCAAAACAGCAAAAGAGAGTGAACTGTTTTCATTGCATCTACTTTTAACAGCAACAAAAAAGGCAGCTCAGTCACGTCCAGCAGCCAAGGTCAGCACGACCTTGGGTTTGAGCAGCACCCCCTGCCCACTCCAGTGGAGTAGGGTAATTCTGGACTGCTGGGGATCTCAAAGCACTCCACAGACACTGCTTGGCTTTACAAATGTCTTCAGCAACAGAAAAATATTTGCTATACAAATAAGCAAACTGAAACACTAGAAAAAAAGTTTTGCTCAGTCAGTCAACAGAACGATCAGTGACTGCAGAAACAGTGACTGCCAATTCCTACAGTCTCCTTGAGGCCAAGCCAAGCAAAAGTGTCAGTGTCCACATTCACACATATTACACAGTGACAAAAGATGGCAATGAATCCTCCATCACCAGAGTAATCCCAAGTGGTGTTCCCAATATCCATGAATGCTTAACCATCAATTTCTGAAGTGTTTTCTTTCTCTAGAGCAGCTCTTTCTTGGAAGAAAGCCTGCAGTAGGGTCAGGAGAACAGGTTCCTTCCTTCCATAACCTAGGGGTGCAGGGTCACCCCAAGACATCTGTACTGGGATGATGATTGCAGACCCAGTGTTGCACCTGAGCTCTTGGATCTCATGTAGAAAGTGCTTGATAATATAAGCCCAAAATTATTCACGCTGGAAAATGGGCCTGGGTCTTTTTTTCCTACTTTTAAGTACCCAGTTTCTGTCTTCTGTCTTTTTAGTTCTTCTATCTGCTATTTTTGTCAAAAGGCAAGATTTGTGCCCTCTCTTTGACACAATTTTTTCAGTTCCTCTGCAAAAGAGAAGCTGCACTGTCACTGACAAAGGACCATAGAAGCAATTCTGTGATGCTCTCTCTGCTAGAGAAGTGCTGGTAGGTGTCACCCAGCACCTAAGGAAGGGGTACTTGACACAAGCTCTTCACCTTTCAGAAACTGTATTTTCTGCAGTGACACAAAACTAGGCTTATTTTCCTATCTTTAACCTATCACACACAGAAGCTTCCCAAATTCAAGTGCTTGCTCTCCTGAAGTGCCAGTACTTCTCAAGCGCTGATAGTACCTGCACTCTAACTTACCCACTTTTATTTCCATTTCAGACAACACTGTCTGGATACTGCATGGCCTTGTTAAAAAAAAGCATACAGACACTTCCAGGAACAGTCAGTCCCCTTTCCTTCCTGACTTAATCATGACAGCAATTTGATGGACTCTGTGAGTACCTTTATGCCACGAAGACAGGAACTGCTTGGGGCATGAGTTGAAAACACGTTTGCTTGGATAAGAACAAGTATTTGAGGGGCATCCTTGTTGCTTCAGTCACTCTTAAGAAAGTGTGTCAAGAGGTACTTCTATGAGTACATGGCATCTCAACCATGCTGTTGCTCAGCTCGCCTTTCTTACATGAGCTAAGGAGACATCTACTTTGTGCCAGCAGAAGGAGAACTTTTCACTGTGCTCCATAAGGCTTCTGTTACTCTGCTGTAGCCCTGCTACCCTTTGGGATGCATTGCCGTGACATGGAGCTAAGACCTTTACCAGCAGACATGAGCAAGCTTGGTTGAAGTGCAAAGCCCCGAGATGTGCAGAGCATCAGCGCTGCCCTGAGTGCACTTTGCATCCTTGTGCCATGGTGCTGTGATCAGCAGGAGGCTACAACCACACAAGCCATAGCCATGCAGGGTTGGGTGCACAGGAGGCTTTGCCTACATACCCTGAGAGCAGTGGCCTGCAAGCAGCACTACTGCAGAGCAGCAGTCATCTGCAGCAGTGTGTGTATCTTCTGCAGGTGCCACAGCTCCATGATGCTGCCTGGCTCAGGGCTGCTCCCAAACCAGAGCAGCAGGAGCAGCAGCAGCTGGAGGTCACTTAGCAAAAGCCCAAGGAACAAGGAGGGGGAAGGACTGCCACTGCTCCACCTTCTGCTGCTGCTGTTTGCCTGGGAGTTGAAGCTCAGACCAGTTCTATTTTCAGGATTTAGATAAAAATTCTGGACACAGGTCATGAATCTTTCAGCTGCAAGGAAGCCTGACTCCTTTTTTTCCTGTGGGGCAGGAGCAGGAGTGCAGCCAAGCTGCCTGGCTGGAGTACCCTGCATCGAGCAAGCCTCGGGGACAGAAAGATGCTGACACTCACAAACGTGCACACTGGGGATATTCTCACATGGACTCACAGAGCTGGCCTTCAGTTGGTAATTTTGCACCAGACTGGCACAAAGTTTCTCCTCTGAGCCCTCCTTCAAGTTCTCCTCAGCCCCTGCCCTGCAGGGTTTTGCACAATTGCTGCGAATCAGAAGCCCTCATGGCAGGATGAGAAAAGCAGCAGACTGGGAGGGGGTTCTGCGTCACTGAGCCCAGTCACAAGTCACCATGTCACAAGATCTCTTTCAACCAGCAGTGAAGCATTCTTGAAGCTAGTTTGTTTTTACCTCCACTTCTTTTTCAAAAGGACCAATCTGGTGCCTGATTCTTCTGATGGCTGGAAACCTCAGAATTTCCATCTCCTAAGTATATCCATGACCCATTTATACCTATTTGTTCCTGTGCCAAAGCTGGCCTCGAGTTTAAATCTCTCTCCTCGTTCTCCAGTGTTAACTTTACATTTATAGACAGCAATCACATCACTCCATGCCAGACAAAGGCTGCGCCTGCTGCATTTCTCTGCAGCTGATCCTACTTTAGCACACCTTCTCTGAATGGGTTGTGCCAGGGCTGCCTGGGGCCTCTTCAGCCCTGGTTCAGCGACGCTCAGTGCTGGATTTTACATCAGTAATGCATGACGTGATTCCCATGAGGAACATAAACTCCTGTGAGAATCATAAATGCCATCAACCTCTCACAGCAATCCTAAAAGGAGTCCAGGGGCAGCCACTGCATCCCAAACTTTCCCCCAGTCCATTCTACATTTTCCCTGAGCCATCAGTGACTTTCAGCACAATTTCACTAATCTCTGTTCCCTCCAGTTTGACCAAGCTTTTCACTGTCATGTACTGAAGTCCAGAGAGATTAGACCGAAGTCCAGAGAGATTAAATCTACTGCACTCTTTTATCAAGAAAATAAATTATCAAACAAAAGAATCAAATTCATGTGACCCAATATGCCTTTGCTAAAACAGTGTTGCATTCCTTCCATCAAAAAGCAGTCAATTTCTTTCGTAAAGGTTTTTATAACATTGAGGTCGGACAAACAAGCCTTTAGTCATATTGATCATACATTTCTCTTATAATATGCAAAGCAGGTATTACACAGAATGGTAGTGGGATCCAAGCCCTGTCTGGAGATAGATTCCCTACATGTTGACTCCAGCAAAGACAGATCAAAAAAGCAGCTAACCTCTATTACCTACTTTGCTGGTGGCTTTCTTTTTTTAAATGTTTGGAGTGTTCTACATTTGTTACTTCAAAAGCAGTTTACAATCAGGCTTTTGCAGTGCCAAAGTACAGAATCAGGGTGTAGGAAACAAACAAAGTTCTAGAAAACCAATGTAAGACTTGTATTTCCACACGACCAGTGGAAACAAAATACAGTATACCTTCCCATGGCAATTAGGGAATCTGTTCCCTAAAACATATCAGAGAATTGAGAATATTACATGTGTTTTACTTGGGTTTGTTCCAAAGGCTTCTGAATGGTGCAGCTAACAGGCTGTTAGGTATCCACAGCCTTCTGGCTGGGGATCTAATTCTTAAGCAGCTCTATTTCCTTTGGTCACTCCTGGAAAAGGACATAGATCTGTGGACCTGATAGGTGCCTGTGTGCTGACTTTATGTCAGCAAGTTATTCAAATAGTCATTTTCAGCACCCAGGGCAGGATGCAGGGGCACTCAGGCCATTTCAATACTCATGAGGCAGACCTCCAAGCCGTGTCATACAGCAATGCAATATGGCATTTTACTACTTGTTTGTGCTACATGCAAACAGTAAAGTTGACGAGTTAATGAAAATTAAGAAAAATGAGGGCATTTCACTCGAGCTGCACTAGGATTGTTTCAAACAGCCTTGCATGGACAATTAATCTCCTGCTCCTATTACAAAAATGAAATGAATGGTCAGTGGCTGGAATTAGAGAAAGTAATGAAACTGAAATATGGTTATTAACAAAGACAGACCCTGAAAGAATACCAGAGTCCAGCTGAAAGTTCAGCTAAATCTGAACCCAACTGCAGAGAAGAACCACACTTAATTTTAAATGTTTCACAAAACATTTTTATGAATCTAGAAAGGAAATTTTAGCAAATCTGATTTTGCTGGATAAAAAGAAGCTCTTGTCATGATTAATCCAATTTAGAAATCAGATGCCAGCAAAGGGGGAAATTTCCTTCTCGTTTATATTCCTGTCAGCCCACTGAAATCAGAAGGGCTTCAGGAAAGTTAAAGAATTCCTTTGTAAAACTCAGCAAAGGAGCTGAGACATACATTTAGGTGGCTCTCTCATCGTGCTCAAACATCATCGAGGGTCATTCGATGAATGAAAGATCTCTGGAGCAAAATCCCACTTTGGGTTTTAAGTTTTTAAGAGTAAAACGTTTGTCCATCTAGAGTCGGGAACTAGAGCAGAGTAGCGAATATACCACATATATTTCATAGCAAATATTTAGATGTAGAATCTTGTTCCTTTATTTCATTAAAGATGGCTATATTAAAATTAATGACATGAAATATCGACAGAGTATCTCAAACTTTTCATACGGGCCAAGGAATGTTCCAGTAGCTAAAATACCAAGGGGCCACTGAAATAAAGTGCACCAGTAATTGTGGGCAGTGTCTTTTTGTTCAGTGATTGCACGGCTCCTGACATGACAGTGCAGTGCCTGGCAGGAAATCCTGCAAGGACTGAGCTGTCCAGAACAATTAATACCTGTGGTTGATTTATTTGTGAGAGAAGGAAGAATAAGCACATCTTCAGTGCTGGGACTCAAAGCTGTGTTCCTCACCTTGGTGTGTGGGAAAAGCATCACCTACTGCCAGTTCAGTAGCACCTATTGGCACCAGATCAATGATCCTCACATTATCCCAGGTTAGGCATGGCCACATTCTGTTTTCACACTGGTTTGCTGCTCCAAGGGTTATTAGAAATATAAGCATGAAAGTGAACTAAAGGAAATCCTATAAGATCTGGCTGCTCTCACTGCCACTGAGCATTATTTGAGGGAGTAAAGACTTTCTGGGACTGTTTTTCAGATTGTTTCTATTGTCCCTCCACTAAGATGTAGGCATTGGCTGTGGGCTAAGGCTGGGAGCCCTGCAATAGAAGCACAGGACTTGGGTCCTGTTGGATGAATCCATAGGCAATGTATATTTTAGGCATTTAGCCCCTCACAACAGTAGGGACGTGTTCCACAGCTTGCAGAGTGTCTTCTTTGCCTACCAAGGTTATTTGTAAGAGTCCCAAAATAGAGCAAGTACAGACACAAGAATTTAGAGAATCTCAAAACTTCCCAGAGCAGAGGAAAGGTCAGGTTACAGGTGAATTGATGGACAAGTTGTTCCTTTTACTTTGTTCTGTTTTTAATATCACCTAAGTAGAGAAATAATGAAACATTACCTCAGTAGGCATAATGAGTGCAAAATAATTTCAAGCAGATGTAAACAAATAGTGTTAGGTAATTAAAAACTGAGATAACTCACTGGCTAAATTCCTCTGGAGTCCTGTTCACTGCAGCCTTTGATGATACATTAATATTTTATACGCAGGATTGAAAAACCTATCAGTGAGGATGAAAAGCACAGATTTCTTTTATCAATGGAAAAAGTGTGTTTATGCTAAAGGAGTACCCCTCTGGCCTGTGATAAAGGCAAAGCTTTATCATTCTATATTTTCTCTTAGAAAGCATCAGTTTGGTTCCCAACCTTTTTTTTTTTTTTTTGACCAAGTCCTTTATCCATAAGTTCGTCCCATGTCCTCAGCAGTTGTGATGGCAGGGAATATGAGGCAGCTTTGTGCAGGTGCTGTAAATTTTTCACATATGGGAGATAAATTCATATACAGCCCATATATCTTTGGAGATGTACATTTCAAACCGAACACTGACCACAGTGGTATAAATCTCTAATGACTCTACTGCAGTAAGCACAGTGAAATCCCACTGGTCACTCCTGATTTATAGAGGACCACTGAAAATTTTGGACCCTTGGAGAATTTTTGATAACTACGTATCCACATATGTTTTAGTTTTTAGCCAAAGCTCAAAAAGCACTTTGTAAAGCAGAGCAGTGCCATTATTTCAGCCTTATAGGTGGGGAAGCTGGGGCACGGCACTACAGAACAGCTCCTCCACAGTACAGCTCCCAGCTCCCAGCTCCCAGGGCATTTATTCCTCTGCCCCCATACCACATCACTGCTTCAATGGAAATGGCCTCATTCAACAAAACAGTCACTTTCCCTCCTGCATTGCATCTTCTCTCCACGACTTGATTCTTAGTACCTGGAGTGCAGAGCTGAGCACACAGCACCAACTCATCAAAGGCACTAAAACAGAAATATTTCGCTGATGCAAAAGACCTTTCAAAAAGAGAGAGAATGAAAATAGAAGCATGAGCTTCATCAGAGAAGTGACTATTCCACCAAAGCAAAGCAGCAGTTGAATAAAGAATAAAAGCAAGAAGAGATTAAAGGAGATACTTGAGTCCCGAAGAAAGGAGAGCATTGCATAGCAAATGATTTGCAGGGGATGGAAAAAAAGGGTGAGGGATCAATTCTCGAGCAATATCTTGATGAAGTTGCTGGAGAAGTAAAATTACTGTAGCAATAGGATAATGTGGATAGAGAAAGCCAGCACGAGGTGGTAAAGAAACAGCTAGATGCTATATATAAAATCAGAGAGCATCTAAGTGGCCTATTTGTTTTTTTCAGTGGAAGGTGAATAACACAATGAATTACCCATCACAAAGCATGGAAATTGCAGCAGAGATGATTGGGACACTGCTTCTGGAAATAGCTGAACAAAGAAGAAACCCCTCTGATCATGGCATTCCAGGAGAGGAGTAAATTGGGAGAACTGCACGCAGAGCTTAGGCCAACATGTGCTGTAAATGTTTGAGCAGTAATCCATTGCTTAACAAATGGGAAAGCAGCAGGCAGCAATTGCTGCTCAGCAGAACTGTTCAGAGCAGGAAAGTATCCCTGCCCAATGGCTGCGCACAAAATCAGGCTCTGAGAGCACTGCTGCTGAGCCCCAAACAGAGCAGAGTAAAATCACCGGAGCATGAAATTCTGGAATTACTCTCCACGCACCTTGGAGGCTGGCCCCAGCAACTGGGTGTGCTTCCTCAGATACATATTTTACTGCCCTTTAAGCAGTAAACATCCACTGGGCCCAGCAAGCAGCATTGTGCAAGCAGCCTGTTTTGTTGGATTCTGTTTTGTTGCTGCTCAAACTCACAGTCAATCTTCAGTGATTTACTGAGGAGGATTGGGCACACCAGAAATCATTTTATTTCATCATCTCTGCCCAAGGAATTCAATAGTTTACACTACCCGCCATTGTGAAAGATGCTGTTCGAGTCTGAATGTCCCCTCCGGGTAATCATAAAAGGATGCCTGACTTGTATCTGAGCAGAAAAAATAGCAAAGCCCCTGCTTGCACCAGCAGGAGAGGGGAAAAGGATTATTCCGATGTCTTTGCTGATAGCTGTCTCGGACATTTCCCATCTCTGCTGTTCCTCAGTACCATTGAGGCTATAGACATTATAACAACACGTGGATGCTTTGATGTTTCTGAAAATTAGCTGTGCTTTATGGTATATTTGATTAGTGTAACATGCAACTGGCAAATATTAATCTGGAAGCACAGGAAGGCAGCAAGCTCTGGGAGACAGAAAGTAATGGAAGGGTTAAGCTGCCTTTATTTTTGCCAGCAAGTATACATTCTCTGTTCCCCATCCACCCCCATAAAGTACAAAATGTAGCAGATGTTTGTGAACAGCTAGCCTGATCTATCAGCCTTTACATAAATGAAGGCTGAGTTACTGAAGGAGAAGGCAGAATAATGTTTACAAGAGAAGAGCAAGAAGATTTCCGACACCTGGGCAACTTAATGATGGCAGATGGCAAAAGCTGAAGGCAAGAAGAAGCAGCAACGTGCACCAGCAGCTGTCGAACAAACGGGGAGGAGGAAGGCCTCCTCCGAAACTGCGCGGGAAGGATTTAATACCTGCAGTTGGGTGAGGGTGAGAGCGTCAATATGCAGAGAGAGGAGCCCGTGCTTTAACTCCTCAGATAACTACCATCAGAAGTACCCAATGGATTGTCAACCGAGGAGATTTTCACAGCAAGAAGCCATCTATTTGCATCAAATAGTGTCAGCCTGCAAGGCAGAGACTTCTGGGTCATTTAACAGTGCTCCAGATGTAGTCATTTTCTCTGAGGCGAGAGGCTCAAAAAGAGCAATGTGAGAAAGAGCCAGTCGGCATGGCAAGGGGACAATCAAGCAGCATGTGGAAGTGATTAACCACTCTGTGAAAGGTAACTCAGTTAATGGACAGAGCTGCAGGACACCTGGCTGTCTGTGGTGCTCAGCACAACAGAGACTGCAGGACTGGGGCCAAACACAGGGCTGCGATTCGCCATCAGGACACAAACCATTTCTGGCTTTGCACTAGTGCTGTACATTATGACCAGTCACCCGGCAGCCTGGCTGTGTGCGCCCTCTAAAGCTGCAGCAGACACAGGTGTTGACAATTGTACCATAGGAAAGAGAATGGAGAGCAGCTAGAGCTGTAAATGAAGGCACTGACATCAACTGACTTTCTTAGTAATTCTTTCATCAAAAAGCCGTGGGTGGGATTAAAATGTGTAGCCAAGATCAACATGGGGATTTTATCTTTCCCATGCTGGACTCACCCTTTCTTTGGAATATCTGCCATCAGCAAAGCTCAGTTCTGACTTCAGGCTCCACGAAGCCCAAGAATATCTGGATGTGCATGACAGAACTTGGCCTCTTTTAAAGGATTATTCTGGCTAAAACTATCTTTGCTCTCCAAAACTCCCTGAAAGGAGGTTATAGCAAGTTGGATGTTAACCTCTTTTCCTAGGTAACTAGTGATAGGATGAGGGGTAATGGCCTTAAGTTGCACTAGAGAAAGTTCAGTTGGATATTAGGAAAAATTTACTCTCTGAAAGAGTGGTGAGGTTTTGGCATTAGGCTGCCCAGGGAGCGGTGGAGTCACCATCCCTGGAGGTGATCAAGAAACATGGAGACGTAGCACTGAGGTACATGGTCAGTGGGCGGTACTGGTGATAGATGAACCATTGGACTAGATGATCTTAGAGGTCTTTTCCAATCTTAATGATTCTATGATTCATTTATGCTGTAATTATACATTTTTAATGCACAGTGTTACCTGCTGTGCATGTCGCATCTGCAGCCTGCCAGTCTAAAGCTGTGCTGACCCAGCATGGAAGAGCCATCATCATTGCTCCAATGTCTTCAGCACGTGGCTCACACCAAGTGCCTATGGATTAACGAGTCTCCCTGCTGCTGTTTCAAATGCAGACATGTTTTGAAAAGCACGCAGCGAGTAGAAAGAGTGCTGTCTGATAGGTATGCAATTTCAAAACAAATTTGTAATGTTCCTAGAGAACTTATCACCACAGGAGAAGAAAAGGTTATTGTATGTGTAACCTGCAGCTCTAATTACATTGTGTACTTCCCTTGTGCAATTAGAAATGTGTAACAGAGAGTTACACTTCCTAGTTACGTTTCTATCAAATTCTTGATATAATTGGGATGACTCATAATGAAATTATGCATTATTTGTTCCATTTGTTATATTGTTTGACTTAAAATCAGCATGCAAAATCCAAATCTCCTGAATTCTTCTTCTCCACCCCTCCTTGGTTGTTTCCCACACACATATCGGTCGAGTAGACAAAAGCATTTTTAAATTGTTGCAATTCCTTTGCAAGCTTTCCCAGAGAGGGTTTGCTGCAGACCATGGCCGTTGATATGCAGCTCCCTCTGACAGTTGCACCTGTTGTCAGAGTGACTTTAAATTATCACAAAGGGTCTCCTTTGGAATCACTGTAGCAGGGAAGTCCAGGGATTCTTTATTGACCATGTGAGGGGAGCTGAGAGCCATCCATTCTTTATGAGCCACCTTGCATTACACAGGTTGGAAACAGTGCAAATAGATGGCAATGATCCTGTGCTACAGCCTGCCAGTAAATGAAATTGTCTCCGCTTCAGCACTGGAAGCTCTCAAAGGGTCACCAACAAAGTCAGAACCCCCAGGTCTGTGCAATCCCAGCAGGAACGTCTGATGCCTCTTGAACTGCTGTGCCATCCCACTCACAGACCAATGGCACAGTGAGCCCCACAGTGAGACAGGTGTGCATTGCTCAGGACAAGGAGAACTTTTCTTTCCTTCCCTTTTTCTTCTCCCTTAAGGGCAAGTTTAGCACTTAGGAAGATGCTGAATAGGCGGTAGAGGAAGATTTCTTTAAATGATCACAAAGCAGGAATTGTCACCGTGAAGAGTACGTTTGTTTTAATCTTAGGGACATGAACTGAATGGTTCCAAAAATTCAGGCAGGTGCTGCTGGGAAGCAGAGTGCCAAATGCCTCAGGCTGCCTCCAGCTTCTGGCCACTGCTGCTGGAGGTGCAGCTGCACCGGTGGCTTTTCCTTTTGTCCACTAGGGACCACACTGGGACCAGCAACTCCGGACTGACGGCAGATGTTATCCAACGAGTTTTGATTTGTCCTCACCAGGCTGGTTATGAAGTAGCAGCCAAGGAGCAAAGAGTTCAGCAGGGCAGTAATATTTCTGACCTGGGATCTAGGGATGCATGCAGATGTACTGAAGACAGCAGTGTGGTAGCATCCTGTTACAACCCCTCTTCTGCACACCACAAATACCACATTGTTTATGATTCTTCCGTTCATCACTATCCTGCATCATGTCAACTTGCAAATTTAGGTTGCAAGACCCTCTCTGCAAACGGTATTTTACCTTTTGGAAAGCGCAGCCTGCTTCTGTCCCATGTAATTCCAGCCATTGGCACAGTCCCTCCATCCTCTTTCTCCCCTCCTGCCTCACCTGCCCCACGGAGCTCCAAGAGCTCTCAGCTCCCCACCTCCCAGCTCAGCCCCACTAAGGTGCTGCTGCCCTCATTTTGCTGCTTGCATCGGTTTCAGGAGCTCCAGTCGTTTCCTTCCCTTCCCCGGAGCGGCTTTCCTCTTAGTTTCCAAACAATGTGTGAAGCCCAGTTCTGCAGGCACAGGAGCCTCAGTGAGTTTAAGGATGACTGAAGCTATTTCCTCTCCCGGGGAGGTTTAAAAGCCGCGGGGGGATGCGTGGGGTGAGAGCGATCGCTGCGTTTCCAGCAGCCGCCCTCTCCCAGCACTGAATCGCGGCAGGAGCTGTGTGCCCAGCCTGGGTGAACAAACCCACCCGAAAGCAATGCCTTAAAGCGCTGCAAGCAGCCTTAAGTGCGCCGGAGATAACTAATTTCAAGCATGGCTGTCTAGTGTGCCTGTCATTCCCATTGTCCTTCCAAACTATCTCAGACATTTTGAGCGGGGAGCACCCAGCTATGAGTTAGTAGGGGTTGTGACACCGATGGTCCAAAGGGGTTGGAGCACCGGGAGGGGACGATGACAGCGCTTAACAACTGGTGGCACTTTGGAGGATACGGCTGGAGCTCTGTTTATTAACAATTAGGCTTCGCCTCGGAGGAAGATGTGACAGCTGTCGGAGGTAGGATTTGCATGCGAGACAAAGGGAGCTGTTGCTGCTGGGTGCTCCGGGTTGTGCAGCCAGGTGGGGGCCGGGAGGGCCGGGCTGCGGGGAGCGCTGCCGCCAGCGCTGGGGCTTCTGGCAGAAATGTCTCGGGGACAAAGCGGCTCCGGAGTCGTTCCCGCTGCGTGTGCGCTCCCGTGAGCGGAATGCATAGAGGTCATGCGGGAAACACTTCGCCCCTCACCTACCGAGCTGCTTCTGGGGTGGAGAGGGGAGGGTGCCCTAAAATAAAAGGGGAAGGGGAAAGCGACAGACCTGTCAGCTGGAGGAGACTGCTGTTAACATGGAAAATGTGTCTGGTGTGCCACTGCTGTCATTTGGAAAGGGGAAAATGAAAAGGGGCTGGATTTTCCGGTGGAGGAACTCCTTGGGCTATAACTTACTGCAAAAAAAGAAACCACAAAATATAGCGTGTCCAACCATTTTGCGTAATCAAAGCTTCCTCTGCACTGTTGACATTGTTTTGCTGGATGAGAACTGTAGTTTCAGACAGAAGGAGGGAGGGCTCCCTGCTGTGCTGCTGCCAATCCCTGCCACCCCCCCTCCATAAAACAGCGGTGTGGGGAGAGAGGTGTTCAGTGCTCTGCTGGGTACCCAAAGGGCTGCAGCCAGGGCTGGGACTGGAGAAATGCTCAGCAGTGTTACAGGAACAGCCTCTGGACAAGGCTGGTTTCATCTCAACCAAAGTCCTGGAGGAGATATGCAAAGTTGGGAGCCTCGTGGACTTTTTAGCAATGTGTCCATTTGGCTTTGCTAGACCAAAAAATGTCCAAACCCCAGAGTCAGGTCTGTACAGCAGAACAGGTCTGTGTGTGGCCCTCCTCAGTGCTGGGCTGCAAGTGTATGTATTTGCATTTGTGTGCATCACCAGGATAAGTAGCAGGAACTTAATGAACAAAAACCTTATATAGGTGCACATGCAGCATCAGTATTATTTGGGGTGTGTGATGTGAGTGTGACTTTCCCTGGGCTGATGAATTGTTTCTGCTTGCGCATTAAAGTTTCAAATTCCCAAACAACAGAGAGACTTCAGAGTGAGAGGTATTTAGCAACAATAAAATGCTCTGCTTGCGGAAATGCTTCTCACAGGAGCTATTAAAAATGCACTCAAAGGAGCTGCGAGTCATGTCTTGCAGCAAGGGATATAGTACTGCTCACTCTGCTAAGTATAAAAATGAAGGCTGTGATATCATTTCAAACATACTTCAGTGTGGGTGTCTACAGGCATACTTTACAATGCTGTTGTTAAATGCTCACAACTTAGAGAATTCTGGTAGATTGAGTGTTTTCATTACAGCTTCATTAAAAAAAAAGATTTCCAATGTAGTAGGGACTCACAGAGGAATCTGAATTTACTCATCCTAACGAATGTTCCGTTTAAGGAGAATTTCAATGATTATAGCAAGCAAACTTCACGTGGGTCATGGTGTCACTCATTTGAAAACGATATACTGACGACAATTCAACAACAAAAGTGCCACATGCCTACAGTCACAGCAAATACAGTTTGTGCCAAAGGGAAGCAATATTGGCTTGGAAACAGCGAGAATTCCCCCTAAGAAACACAACTTACAAATATTCAGCGTCCGAGCAACAACTTTTCAGTCAAGCACATTGCTTTGCATTGCAGACTGGGGAAAAAATCATTTCAACCCATGCTATCTACACTACTATGTAGGACAAAATGATAATAGGGGAAAATTTCTCTCAAGAAAATGTTCCCAGGAGTTTGCAATATGGCTTAAAGAGATGTTATGCAGAGATATTAAACCTGTGTCAGAAATGAGCAAGCAGAAATCAAGCACCCATCTTTTCTTCTCCATCTGCCTTTTATCCAGAGGCTTTGGCAATTTTACTTTTTTTACTTTCCATCCTGCAGGGCCTTGGGCAATCCCCAGCCTCACTGCACCATGGGCAGTTGTTCTAGACTGTGGGACAGTGTACCAGTGAACATGTAGCTGGTGGTGCTTAGGGAACAAGGCTGCACGTAGAGTTCAAGAAAAGGGAAAATGTGCAAAGCAAACTTTTGTTGCAGGAGTAGGTTCATATTTCAGGTGTTTTCGGCTGTAAATAAGACATATTGCAAATCCCATGATTGAAAACTAAATCTGCTTTCAGAACTATTCCAGACGAATTTGCCACTTACAAAAACGCCTGCCAGTAGCAAATATCCATTTGCCTGAGAGCCTGTCAGAAGCGACTCCAAATCTCTTCGTGCTCCCTATGCTCCACCAATGCGCAGCAGATAATGAAGTAACCCGCATCAGATTGATTCACTGTGCTGAGAAACAATTTTGCTGTTTTCTTCAAAAGCTGAACGAGTACTTTATGCTTTGAATCTCACTTGTCCTTCTGCTTTATGAATCGCCTGTGGGGCTCATGCAATTTTCTAATTTATTTATTTGATATTATTTGGGAATTTCATCAGTGAGTAACACTTGGCTGGCAGATCTTTTGGGAACGGCAAATGCTTGCAAATTCATACTGTGTTGCCTATTTTAGTCATGTGGTGTTCCTCGGGTGGATGATTTGTGTAACTAACTAACCAAGTGAATAGCAGATTTTACAAGCAAGCGAACAATTTCATCTTGGATTCCCATCACTATCTGAGCAGTCAGGTTTCAAGTTCCTGTCTTGCGAGGAGTCATAGGAGCAACACATAAGTGCTGAAGGGCTCCCACCAGGCAGATGTGAGAGCCGGGTTAACAGCTTTCAGATTCATATGAATATTCATGGCAAATGTTTGAATTCTCACAGCTTTGCTAAAAGGAACAGTCAGCATCATCCAGTGCGCACGGCATGGGCCACTCTCTCGCAGCGCTTGTGGAGCGTGAACATTATGAGACAGGGTCTGGCACAGCATGGACAAGTGAACGTGCCCTGACGATGCGTAGCGATGAAGCTGCTGAGCGGAGGTCGCTGCCCCCAGGTTCGCGATCGCAGCGAGCGCGGGACCCGGAGCTGTCCCCCCTGCGGGTGCTGACTGCGGGGACAGGGGTGACGTGGCTCGGTGTTGTCATGCAGGGCGCTGACGGCATGCCAGGGAGATGTGGAGGAGCTGCGAAGCAGCAGACAGAAAGGAAACTAACATCTGGTGTATGGCTGAAAAGCAGGGAAAAGCAGTTGGGCGAAGAGTTTCAGTCAAGTGGTTTTTTTCTCAGACAGAAAAAAAAAGCAGCTGTCAAAACACCAAGCTCTTTTGACTCAGAAACAAATGAGGAGGAGAAGGTTATAGAACAGAGATGTGTTAGCCTTTTGAACTGATTTTGTACTCTACTTTTGTAAAATAGGAAACCTCAGGTCTCTTATCGAGTGTTTGTATAGTTCAACTACTTCCCTACTGTATGTAGAACAAGCCAGGTGCCTACTGAATGGTTGGGACTGCTGTGCCAGCACTGAGCCGACCAGCAGTGTGACAGCCTATTTTGTTGGCTCTTTCCACCCTTTCAGTGATTTTGAACCTCAATGATCCTAATATCCTTATTTGTTTTAAAAGTAGAAACAAGCCTGAAGAGCACACAGCAAACAAGCCACGCACCAACAGTCACTGTGGGCAGTACCTGTGCAGTTATGTTGTCAGGGCACACACAGTGCCAGATTAGCGCTGCCTGGGGAGAGTAATAGAACTAGAAGAACTAGGGAAGCCAAAAACAAAGAAAACAAAGAGGATCTTTGCTACAAAAAAAATTGATTTCATGTCTGGGGTGAAATCCCAACTTAAAACTCCCCTTGGATAGGGCTTAAACTCTTTCTATGTCTCTTTCTTCAAATACTGCTTTTGCTTTCTTAGTATAAAGCTGACCTATTGGCCACGGTTAGCCCATATCTGTGCTTGTTCCAGGCAGGATAATTTTCTATAGACCATTTATAAAGCAGTAGTTCATTTTTAAAGAGAAAACAGATAAATCCCACCTTGTTCTGCCCTCATTGCTGGGTACCATGTTTGCATCATCTGTTCCCATGGCAAGTTCTGCAGGGACACCCAGCAACAATCCTGGAGCTGTAGCACCTTCTGCCAAGATCCCGGAAAGGGTAGAGGCAGCAACATGGCTGTTAGTGAACAGAAGGTCCCCACTGTTTATCATCCATTTCTGCAGCTCTGCAGGAGTAACTTATCAGCTCTGAGGCACTCAATAGTCTATCAAAACTACTGCAGTAAACACACAAGTTCTTTAGGTAACCATTTGCATCACAGCTTGGCCAAAACCTCACTAAAACCTTCAGTCTTGCCTGCTGGCCCCTTGGCACTGGGCTGCCCGCAAACTCCCCAAGAAACTGAGAGATACAAAAGCAACAGAGAAGGTATCCTTCAGGAGAAAGGAGGAAAACAGCTGGAGATGTTAGATGACCTTAAAACACTAATGGGGGTTGTGACTAGATCCCCAGGCAGCGGATGCGATGGGCATGTGACAGCTAGGACCAGCCCCAGCCACCCCCAAGTACCTGGTCATTTTGTTGTTCAGGAACATTCAGTGTTCCTCTTGCTAGCACGCCACTGAGTTGCCCTAAATCAACCACCACAAGTATTTTGAAGACCAGAGGAGACAAAAGACTATTTGTCCCATTTCCCCACTTCCCTGTCTGGATCAGAGATCAGAGTGAAACTGAAGTTTATGTGTAAGCCCAACATGGTCCACCTCCCATTGTCACTGTCCCATCAGGAGTCCCTGCATGGCACAGCCTTTAGTGCCTCCAAGGCCCAGTACCAGAGGAGGGCTGGGATAACATCACTGCCTTAAAGAAGTGTTGCAGAAAACATTCAGTATATTTGGCTGTACTTGCAGACAGCCTATTTTCCACCTCAGCAGAGTGGTACTCCTTTCTGACAGCCATTAGTTATTTGCAAATTTAGATGGGCCCTATAAACGTCAGGCTCCTGAGAGAATAAATAATATTTCAGAGCAATAACTTGAAATAAGTCAAACTCAGAATGGTGAGAAGGCTACTAGTATGGTCCCTCTGGGACACACTCCCTACCACTTCTAATTAATATCTGGTACTTAAAGCATCACAGTCTGGTTAAATCAAAGTCAGTGGAAACAAAGGAATATAAAATCCATTGGAGACCTATGCCTGTTTCCATCCATGGGAGCAGGCACACTCTTCAGAGCTGCTGCCAGACAGACTGGCGCTGGCCTCAGAAGCCATGGGTTTGGGAGCACAGCCCCAGAGACTCAGTAGCCAGGCTGCCCTTGTATTACTCCCTGTTCTCCTGCTGCCTCCCCCTTCCATCCCTCTACTCCTCCTGGCAAACAAAATCAGCTCACGAACGATCCAGGAAAATATGCTTTGGTTTTGGGATGCCAGCTGGGACTCAGCAAGCATCAGAGCTGGTGCAATAAAAGCAGGAGGAAAGCAGAGTCAGGAGTGAAATGTGGGGAGCAGCATCAGCACAGTACATTTTCTAGCTAAACACCCCCAAACTCCTATGCCCTAAGGACTCAATGAGCCTGCTGCAGAAACAGGCTTCAGATAACCACATCTTGACCATAGCAACATATTGCAGAGCCTAAGAGTTATGAAAGAACTGAAGAGCAAAAAGACCCGAGAATTTGCCTGCATTCTTTGATTGCTGAGGCCCTTCTATCTATTGACAAGTAGTTTTTGAGCTCACATGTTGAATTCCAGAGCTACTGTCGTGGTGATAGGGCAAGAATCAATGGCTGTGAAAAATAGCCCTTGTAGAGCCGATGTAAGGATGTCTGTTGTAATTTGGCCAAGTTTACTGATCCAGGAAATGCACATTTCAGGTAGAGAGCCTGAGTGGAAAACATCAATGCAACTAGGCCATCTTTCAAACCCTCCAACAAAGCACATATACTTCAAGGAGCACTAATCCAGGCAGGGAACAAAGGAAGTTCATTTGGAACCATAGCATTTTATTAACCAGAGGATCTTGCGGAAGATGAGTGTCCTGTCTTTTGAAAACCCATTTTAAAGAAGCACTGGCACATAGCATAAACTTCTGAAAACTTCTCTGTCTTCATTTACTTCCATATAAGACACTGATCTCACTGACAACTCTGTTCTTTGAAAGCTCTTCTGCTCTCCTATTAATTGCATGAAACGTGCATTTTCCCACCTTGCAAAGATCATCACAGGACTTTCTGGTTGTAAAGTCCAAGAAGTCCGCAGCAAAATCTTTTTTTAGTAGAGCTTAATTAAGACAATCCAACAATTTGTATGCAGCTGATATGGAGGGATTTTGTCACAGGTAAACGAGTTTTGAAAAAAAAGCTTTTATCTCTTCTTGCTTGCTGTTTTAGTCATATTTTAAGTGGATTAGTACAATCTTTCCTCAGCCAAACTCCACAGCCAGTCTATTCCTTCATTGTTCTAATTTTTCAAAAAGAAAAAGACTGAAAGCAATTAATTAAAAATCTCTTCAGAGATGCATATGTGAGAGCACTTATTCAAGAACTCATAAAATAACTCCACATTTAAGACAATTTATCTGGTGCATTAAGCATGAACAAGATGTCTTTGTTAGGTGCACCTGCCCTTAGATGGTTCCCCAAATGAATATGCTTGTCATGTAAAGATGTCTGCAGTGACTCAGTTCAGTTGGAGAGGATCCCCTTTCAAACTTGGTTTGAGCTTCTAGGCAGGTTCTTTTTCATTTCTCCTGTGTGATGAAGAGTTTGATAGATTTCAAGCAAGGAGTCTTTTCCTACTGGGACCGGGCTGTCAAAAGCCATCACAGAACTTGTAAGATACTGTTGCAACTCCACAAGCCATAATTCACCTCCACAATTATCTGAGTTGAAAGAAAACTCCCAGCAATTGACAACAGGAGCTTTTTTTAGCAGTGTTACTCCGCCAGGCTGCAACATCATCATCTGCACACACATGGACACTCACATGGGAAACAGTACTACCATATGCTGTGAAGTCCACTGGCCTGAGTGAGCTTGAATAAGTAAACATCAGTTTGTTCACACTAAAACCCTGCAGTAGTATATTCAGAAACTCTTAAGGTCAATTAAAAAAGACATTCACATTTTGTAACATTTCTTCATTTCTTATGAACCAGATAAAAACTAAATTTCTTGAATTTAGGGTGAGGGAGAAGGTCTGGCTTGATCTCCAAACTGCTCCCTTCCTTAATAGAAATCCAGCATATCTGTGCTGAGCGCTGTGCCTTCCCTTCTTTTCTGGAGTCAGTGCAGTAGACATGGTTTAGTGAGCACGGTGATGATGGATCAACAGTTGGATGAGATGATCTTAGTGGTCTTCTCCAACCTTAATTATTTTGGTTCTATCCTGCAAAGTACGCTTTCCAGGAATCTTAAATATGCTGTGGAGGTTCACAGAAGTGCTTAGCCTGTTCTTTAAGCAGCAAATGTTGAACAACAAATGGATTTCTGTACCCTCTTTCTCAATGATTTCATCAATATCCTCTTCAGTCTTCATTAAACTGTTCACTGTTTGTCTACTCTTTCTACTCCCTGTTCTGCTTGCCTGTACTTAAAAAGCCTCCCATATCATAGCCTGCTGGTCAGTAGCCAGATATCCAGATGGTACTTATATACCACGTAGAAAGGTGCCTTAGAAATAGCAGGGAGAGGGGAAAAAAAAACAAAAAACATTGGAAGACTTCAGATGCTCTTTTAGATAAATAGCAGTGGTAGAGCTTATTAAATGTTTCTTCCTTTAGGGAAGCTCTGGAAGCAGCAACAGTTCAGTTCCATGTGAAAATGCACCTCTTGCTGTTAGATTTTAGCTTCCCCCAGACAGTTCATAAGCCTGCCCAATTTCTTTGGAAGAAGCCATGCTTTCATCAGGGTTTGAAGGTTTCTGTCAGCACCCATCATTGTTCTGCCCTAACACCACTCCTCTATCAGCCACTTCTGTGCAGACAAGTTGTTTCTGTAAGAAGGATCAAACGTTGCTCACCTTAATTGTGTGAGAATCCCTCTGGCAATAATCAGGCTAATTGCCTCAGTGAAGCCAGCTGGATTCGGCTTAAAATCAACCACCAAAATTATGTGCACATGCTCCTTTACAATCCAAGACCTGGTCATTGAACATTATTTACATCTCACTCAGAAATACTTCTTTTTTTCTCTCCTTTTAGCCAAGGAGAAAGCTAGATAGTGTTTGGCTTTCAGGTGCACCCCAAATGAAAGCTAAAGCTTCTCTAAGTGGTCCCAGTTCACTGCCTCCACCGGTGCACAAATCTCCACATATCTCTAATCATTTTCACTATCAGCCTCTGCACTCATTTTACATCTATTAGAGAATTTATGAGATAGGATGACTAGAAATAAAAAAGGATTCTGAGGGGAGAGCATGCAATTGATTTATGTTAATGGCATTATAATAATATTTTCTGTGGTTTCTTTTTCATTTCGTACACAGCTAAAATGTTGATTACTTTTCTATTCCTCTCCTGCTTGTCAAACAGCCATGCCCACTTGGGCTCCAAGAATTTGTTCTCAAGTCTGTTTCCAAAGTGGTTAAAACATAATTAATTTAAACCCCCCCAACATATGAGAAGTTGAGATAACTCTTTCCAACCAATCTTACTAGCATTCATCAGTGAGTTTCACCAACTGCCATGCTGCTCATACATTTTTCTATGTGAAGCTCCTCTGCCGTCAGCAGCTTTGACATATTTAACAACTATTAATGCTAAAAAACCCATCAACCCTGTAATTTCTATTGGTCTATACCAGAAGCCTTAGAAGTCCCCCAGATGTGCATGAATAAATATCACAGTCACCTGTGACAGTATCCTTAATGATTTTTGCATTTCTTCACACTGATAACTTTCATCTCTTGTGTGTATGTCAGAAATATAAAAATGCTAAGATGCACTGGGAGTTTATAAATGCAATCACAGAATAAATGCTATCGCAGAATTGCACCTTCGTAACACATTCTGCCTTGAGAACTGTATTAGGTGTGAAACTGCTTTATCCTGGAGGGATCGGAATATGGAAGTGTCCTTCAGAGATGTCAGCAAAAGATCCTGATGGAGGGCTGATGATGGCACTTGATAACCCAATAGAAGGGATTATTCAGCACAGTGCCAGGGATAACCAGAAACCTATTCTACTGCTGTTTGACAACTAAAAATGAACAAACAGGCTTGGACAAAAAAAATCAGCCTGATTTTGTCTTGAAGTTGAGAAAATCAAATGCGAACACTTCATCAGAGGTCTGACAAAGCCACTTGTCCTTCTTCTATTCATTACAGTGCGGCTGTGCACTGCCTTATGCTGGCTGGTCAGAGATAGAAATACAGTATCACAAATTTGGGATCTGCCAAAAGCTGAAAACACCAGCAATAACAACGCTTTTCTTTAAAGAGCCCTGTCAAAATTAAAGAATGGCTTTTCAAAAGCCCTTGGCATGACGAGTTCCTCCAGACTTCCCTAGAAAATGGACAACAAGGCCATTTGTCTTCCATTTTCAGTGTGCCCCTATGAAACAACTCACAGCCATCACATCTTTCCTACAGGTTAGAAACAGTTTGCAATAGCATCACCTAACACTGAAAGTCTCTATTTATTTTTTTTGTGTGATGAAGCACAGGATTACTGTTACTGCTTCAAGCTGAGGCACAGGAGCGAGTCTCTGCTATGGGATTTGGATGTGTACCCATGTGTTTGGTTTGTGAGACAGCACACCGAACGTATGGCAATTTCTGTGCACCTTCATGCATGATGCAAAACACAAAGTAGTTATCAGACTGATTATACCTAATTGGCATATTTATTATTAATGTGTCTGACGTGGAGGCTGCTGAAAGATTCAGGCTGTGCCAGGTGGTAGACAAACACATGGCCATAAAAATAAATTAAATGTGTTAAAGGAGGCACACAAACACAATGCTCGTATAAGGCATTGGATACCATTGGGATTCCCCACAGTGGGAGGAAACAGCCCACTGTTGCCACCCACGTGAGCACACAGGTTGCTTTGGGGATCACCGAGGGGAACTGCTGGGAAACAAACCCTGCAGGGCTGAGCCTGTGAGCATTTCAGCAGCGCTGACATTCCTGATACAGCCAGAGCCATCCCTGATGCACCCAGAGCTTGGTATCCTCACTCCCAGCCTCTCTCTGCCCTTTTTCCTACTCCCTGAAACAAGATTGCAGTAGTTGGACAGCCCTGGGTATAGCTTGTAAAAAATAAATGAAAACCCAAGTGGATGCGCATTTGCTATATAAGTTTTGCACCTGAATGTAAGTTTCTTTGCAATGTCTCAGAGGGGCACAGTGTGGAGCAGGGCAGTAATTAGCTGTCTGTGTTCGACACGCCATTGGCATCATTCTGCTGGCTGCTCTGTGCTCCCTAAACGCACAATACTGACTGTGCAGAACCAGCAGTACGCCACATGTGAATCCACACAGGCCCTGAACAAAATATAGTATGCAGGTACCAAAGCAACAACCTCTGGCCACTTCACATGGGGCCCTTGCTCCGGCAGGCTATTGGTCATCCTGCAGCTGCCAGTCACGCAGTATTACCTATAGCCCAGGAGAGTGCTGAGCAAGGAGCCTGCTTTGCATTTCTCAGGAAGGATGAGGAAGGATCCCAGCTTTCCTTTCCTGAAGAACCTCATTCATATTTCTGAACTGTTTAGTGTGGGCAGCAGAGAGTGATGAAAGATTGGGATAGCAGCAGCTGCAAATGAAGTGCCATAGTGCGAGTACAGAAGGTTCATTTTGTAGCTCTCTGAGGCTGCACAACAGCTGAGATCCTGGGCGTGTGGGAGCAGAACAGTCCTGGGCTGGGGAAGAGGAAGGTGGAGGGGCAGACAGAGACCGCATTCTCTTCCCACTCTTTGTGTATGGCCACTTTTTGGATGGAAAAGGCTGTATTTGCAGCATCTCTGGAACTGGGCCATCCGCTCTCCCCTCAGAGAGCTCATAGCCAGCCATTAAATTGCACTGTATTATACCATAAATCCAGAAAAGTGACATTTTTCATTCATGAGGATTCATAGTAACCACAAAAACAAGCCTTCCCCCTCTAAAGCGGTATTCGCCATTCAGATTCTCAGATACAAACTGCGCAGAACAGCATTTTTTCCATTCATTCTCACACATAATACCACATGTGATATTTCTGGCTTTCACCTGAACATAACTAGGGAACATTGTTTATCCAAAGAGAGTTCCCTTGCCTCCCTAACTCATCTTTTTCACCTATAGTATTTTATACTGAGATATGAGAAAATGGTAACAAATTATACACGGCAGCATCTCCCAGCTCCAGAGATTTCAGACGTGCCTTGCTCCATGCTATCTTTCTTTGCTAAATCTGGATGAATAGGACAAAACATATGTTGCAAAGACATCATTTTATCATAAATTAAGCCTGATTTCTTCATTCAGATTCTGGTAATACTGTGGAATTACTTCACCTTCTGCTAACTCCTGACTGCCTTTACTATCCATCCACACAATTTAAAAATCGAATAAGCAGGCTGTTATGTGTGAAAAGCAGCTTTTACCTCAAGAAAATGAAACATAAAAACAAATGCTGAAACCAATAAACTTCAGAAAATGCAGAGCTGCAGCTGTCATGCTTATCGTCGGGAGTGGCAGCATCACAGCTAAAAATCAAAATCCTCAAATTCAATCAAGGCTCCATGATTGCATGGTGCCGGCACTTACTGTAGAAGCCCACAGCAAGAGCAGATTCCTACCCAGCCACAGGCTGGTGTTTTGACTGCAAAGATGGGGGAAAATGCTATTTTCTTATTTTAAAGCAGATGAGCAAAGCCGCAGAAAAATTATGTGCATTGTCCAAAAACACGGAGAAAGGCTAAATCAAAGTCAGCAGTTTCCCAGATCCCAGCATGCTGGTTAATTCCCATATTTTCTACTCGCATAATTTTTAAGGGTACTGCTATTTTTGTCTTATCCCCTCATCTAAGAGCTGCCACCTCTGCCTGGGGACAACCTGGTCAGAAACCAAGCAATCTTTCATTGATAAATGCAGGATCATCTATGCCAGCGATGGTCTTATCATGACGGAGACTGAGCCCTGAAGCATAGATTCTTATTGCTGCTCCAAAATCTCATTTATTAACGTTAAATACCATTACACAAAGCTCTTGCATTACCCACACAAATGTCCACTCAGGAGCCGCACTCCCACGCTGAGATGGCCATTTACCTATTTAATTAGTGCAGTCTTTTGTGACAGCCTAGGGGATCACATCAGCCAATAGACCTGGCTGTTAATGGGAGCATGCAGGTTGCAAAGGAGGAGGGGAGCACAGAGCACCTTTAGCAGGCTCCAGTGTTTACAAGGAAGGCTTCCAGAGGAAGGTAAATAGCGCTGAAGTGCTGCCAGGATTGTTTCCCTGTGTTTCAGAACAGTTTTCCTTTCAGTGTTGCTGTGCCAAGTTTCAAATCTGCCTTGTGCCAAACTTCATACGTAGAAATAAATTTGCAGAAAATTCATTTCAAAGTCGGACTTAGGCTACCAAGAGGAAATGTCAAAGGAGAAATGAGCGTGTCCAAGCATTTGTGCTACGGCTGCTGCTTCTATGATCACTTAAACAGGGAAGAGAATCAATAAAGACAGATTTACTTCTATCCTCTCACAACTAAACTCTCCATTTTGTATAAATAGATACCTAACATACCCACAATTCAAGCCCAAAAAGCAAAGACGAGCACTCATGGTAGGAGGAAAGGAAAACTTCATTGTGTTCCTACAGAAACAAAGCCTCTTCTCAAGGCTCATTTTCCCACTGCCAGAAAATCACGTAGTGCTCAAGGTGGGATCAGCAGCATCAGGCAGCTGAAGGAGATACAGCAAAATAAGTCTACGGGGAAATAACATTTGAAAATGCATATGTGTGAAGTAGTTACCAGACCAGCAGGATCTGAAACAGTCTCATTAGGTGAGAACAGGGGAAGCATACTGCTCTCTCAGAACTGCCCCATCTAAGGGAAGGCAAGCGTGGCTCCCAGCCACACTACCCAGACTTCAGACAGCACAACTCTTCCTGAACCTCCTCCTTTCCAGCCCCAACACAAGACTAAGCTGTGTGCCATTCACACAAGCAGAGCTCATTTGGAGGCAGCCCAGTTTTCCAGATTTGCACAGCGTTCATGGACATTGAGCCTTTTTATAAACAGGTAATGAACTTAGGTCAGCTGGGGGTAAGCCAGGATCCTTCCTCCTGCACAGCAGGGCTCTCATTGCTACTAACTCATGCATAGCCTGAAAGCAGCCTGGGCAGGAGGGACACAAGACCACAAAGTTGCTTTTTCTTACTTTACAAAGCAAATCAATAAATCAGTATTCTCACAGATTTTCAAAGAACAACATGGAAGGAAAATAATGATATTTTTAATAACCTTTTCTTTTTTTAAAATATATATTATTTTTAATGTAGCTAGGGACCCATTTTTTCTAGGAGCAGTGAGGCAGAGTTGGGCAGCGCTTGAGGAGCTGGGGCCATTGGAGCCCTTTTCCCTTTTGGCCACGAAGCATCTCATGCTAAATAGAGCACAAGGTTGGACACAGCACAAAGTGAGCACTTCCTGCCAAAGCCATTGACACTTCCTTACCCATGCGGAGGTAGACACAGGGCAGTTATGCCAGCAGGCTTTTCTGCACTGGTATTTTCCCATAACAATAATTGCAAATACAGAATAGCTGAAAAATAAAGAAATGACAGCATGAAAGTGTCAGCTCAGAAGTCAGTGGAAAAAAACGTAAATCACCATTCATTTGTAATGACGTGACTAGTCTTACTAAGAGGGACATTTAAAGTGAAGCTGTCTGGACAAGCGCACAGGAAGGTCAGTGAATCCTTTCACTTGGAGCACGTTATTCCTTAGGATGCAGTTTCCCTCGTTCCATGCAAGTCTTTGTATTATGGGGGTCCCAGTCTCCAGCACAATTAAGAGTCACTGAGCTTTCTTTTTCACAGTTGCTTTGATCTCATCTTGCTGGGGGAAATGCAGTTGCTAACCCCACTTCTTCACAGTAATAATTTTTCCATTGGCTTTACAGAAGCTATCGCTTAATTTAGTGGCTTGCTCTTGGCATGATTTAAAAACATCATCTCCGTAATGTTGTTATCTTCCTGCAATATTTCACAGATATTGTGAAACCAGTTTATACTGATATCGAACTTAGCATCTGGCTGACAGGACAATTGCAGGGAAATATTGCCAGAGATATAAGGCCATTATAAGACAAATAATGAGCCTTAACATTTAACGGGGTGTTTTCTTTAGAAGAGATCATAGCGATGCTCCTGTCCACAAAAATCAGCACTTTCCATACAAAGGCAGAGGTAAAAGCATTCCTTCACACAGGAAATAAATCCTAGCTAGTGGGCGAGCAACGGCTTTGCTCTGGGCTGAAGTTTTCCACGGGCTTCTTGAATTATCTAATTTGCCCAAAGTGAGTGACTGGTGCTGGGAGTGTAGGGATAGCTAATAAGGCATTCTGGAGTCATTAAGGTTTATCATGTAAATCTCTATTTGAGTGCTTTTAAAATGCATATTACTTTCTTGATAAACTAGGATGGCTCCTAAGGAGCTGTTAATATGAATTAGGGCGTGTACAATACATAGTTGAAAGCCTTATGAGGAGTAGTTATTTCACATGCAGGGTAATCAGCTTTTAAATTATATTAAATACTGCAGCTGTAATGTTCCCCCTGCCTCTCCCAGGAAGCAGATTGCCTTTATAAAAAAATATATATATTTTTTGCTAAATTTCATTTCCTCAGATAACAGCCCACTATCAAGTTGTGCAACCGTGAGGTGACTGACAGAGGGCAGGGAGGGGTGGACAAGCACATTTCATCTCTGCCATTTAAATATCCCCAGATACTGTTGGGTAATATTTTTCTTAGCATAAAAAAAATGTATTACTTTCAATCAGAAATTTCCTGTGTATTTGTGGAGGAATGAGAAAAGGTGCATTCAGTTCAGCAGACATAGGTCAAATCACAGCATCTCCCCTTCACCTCCTCTGAGATCTCTCAAGGCAAAAGGAAGTGAAACTGGGGAACCTGGAAATGAGGTGATCACTGGGAGAATGGAAGGAAAGATCATCCTGGATCTTGTAATTACTGCAAGCAAAGCACCATCTCCACAGACCAGTTATCACAGTCCCTCTTGAGGCAAACAGACTCAACAAAAACTGCCTTCATACAGGAAAGAGACCAGAGGATACATCCTGCTTTGTTTTTCTGTTGAAAGGATTCCCAAGGCCTTCCACGCAGCATCTCTGCATCTCTCTTCCCATACCCATGTGCCCCCGTGCCCAAGAATATGTCTGGGATGAAAGCAGCTCCCAGACAGTGATAGGAGGGGACTGTGGAGGGTAGCTGCAGGCACTCCGGGGGCAGGAGAGCTGCTGTAGCACTTGGTCAGCTAAATTAACTTAACCAGGGAGAATAACCTCCAGAAAATGCTGCTCTCTCATCATCAGTTACAATTTTTGCTAGCTTTGGTAACATCACAACGTGATATTACATATTTGAAGATGACCTGCTGGCAAGAAGCTGTTGGCTTTCTGTACCTTTTTCTGCTCATTAGAAGATTGTAACAGGCAGCAAAAGGGTTTCTTTATGAGTGATACCTGCAGCTTTCCAACAGCGGAATTCTTCATTCATTGGTGATGTCTTTCTGCTGATAGCTCTGGCATTGAGCACATAGGCATATACATCTTCTAGACAAAGACAGGAAGGATTGGGAGATCTCCTCTGTATTAGTTTTTTCTTATAATCAATGTACTTGCTTTAAGGACCAACTTCTACCTTGCCACACTCTTGGCACAGAAGTTGTCATAGCGAAAACAAAATTTTCCTCACTTCTGTTGCTCTCTCCTTTGAGCAAGAATTGAAATCTCTGTGGCAGCAAGGCTGGTAAACCAAGGCTCCTACAGAGGTCAGCCTGAGCCATCCCTGTGTTCCAGAGGAGTTTGGGACAGGGCAGGCAGATGCGGTGTCAGATGGGCTCTGCTCTCCTTGCAGGTGCAGGGATGGCTTCGGATGTGCTCCAGGCAGTGGGGCACCAAGCAGGGCAGCTGTCAGGATGATGGCACACTGCTGTTGTATGAGGCTCAGTGAGAAATGCTAGGATCCTCACTGCTCCTCACACAACCAGGAGTAGTTTTATGGGGGATTGTAGGTATAGAGAAGGCAATAATTCATATGCTATCAAATGAAAATATATGGGGTATTCACTCCTGTAGGTGATGAGACATTATCAGAGTTCATCCCTTTCTGCAGTTTTTGTCTCTACACAATTACACATGAAGGCCTTTGGTAGCCAGGACGTGTTGACATTTCTTTTTTCAAATGGAGTAAGCATCTGAGCTGTTTTCTATTAGCCTAGGCCTAGGAGGAGGTTTTGGCATGAGATGTTCCTGTTGCTGCCATATCCAATGCCTCTAGCCATTGGCTTCATGCCCAGGCTCAACGCGAAGCAGTCTGTGTGAGACAGACAGTTGTAGGCAAACAGATCGGGGTGCCGCAAAATTAACGCCTTGCTATTGAGCAGTGAGCGAGAGCTAAAATTACCCTGTGCGCCCGCAGCCAAATTGGGAGCTCACATTAGAAGGCTTTTCCTGCTGCTCCTCAAACCAGCTCCAGGCCATCTCATCGCCAAATAGGGCCAGCAGCATTCAGCCAAGCACTGGGGTGCTCTCAGTGTTGGGTTGTGAGGCCCTCTGAAACGGAGGTAGCAGACGGAAGCACAGCCCTGAGGCTGCTGGTGAGTGCAGCATTACTGACAGTCACTTCTCCAGCGTTTTCCCACCTCATCTTCTAAACGTCTTCAGGCAGATCAGCAAGAGACTGTGAAAATATTTGAGTCCAAGAGCAGTAGGAGAGCTGGAGAGAGCAATAGAGGGAAAATTGCCTTGCAAAACATAGGACACTAACCATTTAATATATGCATCTCTGCTAGAGACTCTCACAACTGCGTGTAATGGGCTGTGCTCTCCTGAGAGCCTTTTCTTTAAAGTGTTTACAACAGGAGTGCGTAACTGTCGAGGGACAGAGACAGGCACATCCGTCTGCATCGCACTGTGACTGCTCAACAACAGCCACAGAGCGCTGAGCAGTGGCACAGCCCACACAGGCAATGGGCAGACGTTAAGCTTCATGCAGAGAAAGGTGCACACAACAAAACGTGGTGGGGAAGCACTATGTTTTCTTTCTCTGCATCAGTGCTGTGCTTTTCACTTAAAGTAATTGACAGTTGGAGTTAAAATTACAAGCAGGAAGGGCGTAGGAAAAGTTGATAATAGCCATGAGCTCAATCTATAGGGATCGATCGCGCCAGTGATTGAGCTGTCTTCCATGAAACAGATAATGACAATGCCAAGCTCTACATTTACCCTTCCAGTGCCAGGAGTTTTCACCCAAGTTCTCTTCCAACCCTCTCTAGAACTGTCAGAAAATCTGTCCATAGCACTAAAGACTTAATTTCCTTGATTACCAAAGCAATCCAACATGCTAATCAAGCAGGTGCAGAAATCTCTTGAGCAGGCAGTCACGGTGACCAGAGAATCCCAGGAGGATTTTTTATAAGCCCATGAAACCAGAGAAGTTTTTCTCTCAGTCTCAGAGCTCCCAGAAGCACCCTCAACACACTAAGAAATTCTCCTGACAGTCTCATGGGATCTGCTCACTGTGACAGTGCCCACCACAGAATCACAGAATCACACAGAATCACAGAATCACCCGGGTTGGAAGGGACCCCAAGGATCATGTAGTTCCAACCCCCCTGCCTAGCAGGGCCACCAAACATACACATTCAGATCAGGTTGCCCAGGACCCCGTCCAACCTGGCCTTAAACACGTCCAAGGACGGGGCATCCACAACCTCCCTGGGCAGCCCGTTCCAGGGCCTAACCACTCCCCTGGTAAAGAACTTCCCCCTAACATCCAACCTAAATCTTCCCTCCTTCAACTTAAAACCATTTCCCCTAGTCCTGCTGTTGTCAGCACTTTTGAAGAGTTTACTCCCCTCCTGGGTGTAGGTTCCCTTCAGGTATTGATAGGCTGCAATGAGGTCACCCCGCAGCCTTCTCACCAGCCTGCATTGACTTTATTTCCAGAAGGGCACACAGCAAAGCAGGCTGAAGCTGTCTCTAAAAAGTTCTTTCAAGAGGACAAAATATATAGATATTGCACAACTCTGCCTCCAATCCTGTTCTGCTATCCCTAGGAAAATCTGATCTGATGAATCCACTTGAGGAGTTTCAACCTAACTCATTACCAACTAATTAAGGTCTTTTCCTCTCAAGCCAAACATCAGCTGTTAAGCTATTATTAGTTATTTCAAACTAAACCCCAAAAATAAATCTCACACAGCCTGTTAAATCTTCCCTGAAGTTTCAAAGAACCTTGTTTAAAGCTAAAGCTCATCAGAGTTGCACATAGCCAGCTCAGAAGCAAGGTGTAACCCAGCAGCAGTGACACTGGGGAGCCATACATGGTGGCACCTGGCTTAACCATAGCCATGCATGCTCCATTTGGGACCAGCACTCGGACCTCTACCTACACTAAAAGCCTCTTTTGCAGCCATATATATTCCCTAGTACCAAGCAACACGAATTGCAGTGTTACAAAGCAAGGCAGGTTGAAAGTAGCACGGAATTTGAGCCAGGAGTATGCTTCTTTTGCCTCAAAAACTGGAGTAATGACATCTATAATTACACTACTTTTATAATAGTACAGGGAATGGTGGAAATCAGATTGCAAAGGAATGAAAAATTAATAAAAGTCCATGGCAAATTAAGACCAAGTATCTCTGTGAGAAAACCACCACTAGGATTAGCAGTGGGGAGCTCCAGTCTGACAATTGCAGGCAAAATGTAAGTGAACCCTGGTGAGCGAGGCAGTCAGCTAGGAAGTGAGAATTATTTCAGCTCTGTGATATTTCTATCTTTAACATTTGTGTTTAAAATTAAATGCAATGAAGATCATCATGGTTTTGCACTGAACTTCAGAGGTAACCCAGAGTTTCACACCTGAGTGGATCTATGAAAGGAGGATACATCTCCTGAGTGGGAGTGAGGGCAATGAAAGCCCTCTTACCCACCTTGGAAAACCCTCTCTAGCTCTCTGGATACAAGTCAGCCATAGGTTGTAGCGTGCAAAGGTAGGTTAGGGAACCTAGATTCCTTCTGCTGATTTTAGAGTCAGGTTTTACAGATTCACGTCAGAACAAGTTATCACTAACATGAAAACCCTCCCCCAGTTCTTTTAGCAATCTTACCATCAACTGAGGAAAGTTTAGCAAATAACGCTGCTACCTTGCTACCATGAGGAAGGATTCACTCAGTGCAGCTCTCTACTAGCAAGTTGTTAGCAGTAATGAATAATTAATGAATAATGCAGTTGTCTCAATGCCCCAGTGTCTTTGGCACCTTCACATAATTAAAATGATAGATAACAAACAAGATAAGTCCCCAGGCCAGTGGTCGTACATCCTCTGTTCTTGCATTTCTGTCGGTTTATGTACATGTGATGCAGAAGCCAGAAGTTTCTTATGCTTTGTACCGCAGACCCCACACCTCCTGATATTGCACCATGCTCTGAAAGCCTAGGGATGTGAGGAATCCAAAGAAGCTGCAGGAATTACATTTAAATAAAGAATCCAGCAGCCTGAATATTTATGAACAAACTCAGAATGACTCTGGAGTTTAGTCTTGGTGAGCAAAGTGACTGTTTGCAATCTGGAACATCTCCATCCTTTCCATGCAGATGCTTTAAGAAACCATTCCCCAGATCTTAATTTCTCTTGATGGTGCAGTATAAGTGTCCCCAGAGGCTAAGACCAAATACTCAATTCTTCCAGCTGCTTATGAGCACTGCAAAGCCAACAATTCCCCAGTGCAGCCTAGCAGTCACATTAGTCTATGTTTCCAACCTACAGCATGACAAGTCATGAAGAACTGGAGCAACAAGTGACCACATCCCCTTGCCCTGCTGGCACATCCCTGCTGCCTCCTTTGGTTCAGCACTGCACTGGTTTGACTTCTTACCTTTTTCATCTTTTGAAAATTAGCAGAAGATTGACAAGGATGGGAGGAACAAAAAGAAAAAAACAGAATCTGAGTGCTTTCATCTCAACAGTCTGCACACACGGGGAGCCAATTAATTCTTCTGAAGCTATCCTGCTGTTGAGACTGAGCATCTTCCTATAGACTTTCCACACTCCTTAAGGGAACAAGAGCAGTAGGACACTGTTGTAACTTAAAGGCTGGCAACACCAAGAAGCACTGCACATCTCTGAGCTAAAAACAATCTTCTTCGGTAACAATCAGAGCAGGCCTGTTCTTTGCAGGTCTGGAGATTAGGAAACAAGTCTAAGCTGAAAGTCCAGTTTGGCTCCTAGGGCATTTCTCTATTTTCGATTCACAGAATTCAATAGCATTGGCACAGAGCTGATCCTTGTACCTAATTTTCCATTAATGGGTCAAACAGAAGCAATTTTTAACAAATCTGTTGAAGCATCTGAACAGATGAAAGAAAATCACAAGTGATCCATCAGGGCTTGAATCAGTCCTGTCAAAGAGGCATGCTGGAGCTGGCACCTGTGCACACATATTCTGCTGTCACGTCGCATTATACCTTCAATTGTACAGCTCAGTTTGGCAATGATACAGTTTTTCTTCATCTTCAGCAAAAGCATCTCCTTCTAACTTCAGCTCACTGCTGCACCTGAAAACTAACCCATAACCCTATGAACAATTCAGCTTGTCACCCACATGGTGGTACTTGTGGAACAAAAGCCACACATCTGGGAATAGAGGATGGGGCAGCTTCAGCAAATTCCCACAGCTGGCTCAGCTTCAGTCAGTCATGAATTTCACCTCTATTTTCATTGCTTACTCCACTCCCTTCCCCATTACATTTGTAATTGCCAGAGAGAAGCTCATCATTAGGTTTCTCCATTGTTTCCAACTCATGCCTAGGGCTCCAGGCAGTGAAGGGGAACGCATGGAAGTCCCCATGCATTAACACTGGGTTTGTCAACAGCAGTGTTTCCCAGCTCCTGAATCAATGATGCTCTTACAGAGCATCAGGCAGTAAGTAGGCTGTAAGCCTTGGTGAGCACCTTTAAACCTGCACAGGCTATTCAGGACCTAATATTATGTATTCCCAGGAGAACGACAAATCTCTTTTAGAGGAATTACGGAGTCAGTGAGAACTGTACATTAGAGCCTTTCATCATCCTCTTCCCACATCTGATATTCAACCTCCCCTGTTCCACAGCTGAAGAATTATCAAGGTGTCAGCCCTTCCTCTTGGTGACAGCAAACCTAATGGTTACAGCTGCAAGTGGCAGGGAAAACCTTTAATGAAAAACAGCAAGTTGTGGATATCACACTCTCTCCCCTCTGCCAATGAAGTTCAGCATATTGGAAACAGCTAAGTTTTGGGGCACTGCTGGTTCCCCACATGCACTAATAAAGTATAGGTCATCTGTAAGTGTCCAGTGAATAAAACCGACTCCAACACTGCCTGAACATCATGAAATTATGGGAAACCATCCCCCGTGGTTTCCCAAGTATTTTCCACTGTCCAAGACCACCTACAGGCTCTCTTGTCACCTGAGGCCTGGTGAGGATTTAGGCACAAAACTTAGTTTTGCTGAACTTCCAGGAAGACTGTCATGTCCTTACACTTGCTGAAACTTCAGCTAGGGCTGCAATATGGCACATGCTGTTCAGTTTAAGTTCTCCTCCACACCTGAATGGTGTTATTTTAAAATCAACAATTTATTGTCCATCTGCCTGGACAACTGTGATCAGCATGCATGATAGGCCTGGAAGTGCACAATTATTATTCAACTCAACTGATTTCAAGGAGATCTTTGATTTTGTTTTGTTTTCCAGAAAAATGGCAAAGGGTTATTTCTGTTGGAAAGAGACAGCTCAGTAATATCAAAAGTGAAATGTCTTAAATCAAAGTCTCAGAACATATTATTTCATGCACTAGCTACTGAGTGATGAATTAATAATAGTATCTCAAACATCTTCCATCAATATGCTTCTTCAGATACTATCAGCATTTAATTAACATAAATTATATGACACAAGAAGGATTCAAATGGTTACCAAAAGCAATGCATCTTATATGATACTGAAATTCTTGCAATTCTTGCAAGGCAGTAAATTTTTTCCTAGAAATTAGTCACAAATCAAGTATTTTCACAGTACATTTAGAACTGCACATTTCTCCTAAGTTGCTGAGGATGGGAGATTGGGTCTTTGGCTTTGTTTCAGGTCTTCTTCTGAATTTTATGCCAAGCAATAGCATTCATATAAAGAAAACAGTGGCAGTATATAGCTGCAGAGGGACCTTCAGCAGCTCCCATAACCTTTACAGCAGCAGGGCATCAGAAAACCACACAAGCTGTTTCTCATTTAACTATCTTAATAGGTCAAGAAAAAGTAGTTATGACTGTTCTAAGAAGCACAGACATTTGCTTTTGTCTCATAATGATACAAAAGGTTGTACTGCTCTGCCTACAAAAGGTTGCAAAGAAATCAGACCGAATCCAGGAATGAGGAAGTTTAAGTATGCAATTGAAATGTCAGCCAAATGACCAGAATGATGAAGAGCGAAAGAACAGCTGTAGTCCCCCAGTGGGCTGAATAGCATCCAAGTGCTCAGTTGCGAAAGAAAAGGAACAAGTGCAGAAGGTAATAGGGAAAGGCAAGGACATGCAGGCTACACAAATGAAAGAAATAAGGATATTCTCTGTGCCTTTCTTAAGATAGAAGAGGGAGATGCCTGCTTTAGCTTAGAACAAATAACTTATAAAGCTGGCTGAGTTAAACCAACAGCAAAAAAAATCTTTAAGTTTCACATTAAAGGCATATTTTGCTTTTATTTTTTATGGCTCATGCTCTTATCTAAAGCGTATTCTTTTGTCCTTAAATTCATTCAGTGAAAAATTTGATTCTGAAGTGACCTGGCAAACCAAGATATTTTACCCCTATAGGAGTGCTTACTGTGTAGACTAGGACAAGAGTTTGTGAAGAAGTGCACAGCTCCCCGGTCTGCTCCATCAGGAAAGGGAGTGCAGCACACAGGCCCCAATGCTACTGGGAAGGTGGCAGAGCCGCACACAGGTCTGAAGAAACTTCTTCTAGAGGCTGTCAATAACTACAAAAGCTTTCTCATATCTGGTAGAGCGCAGATCCTCACTCCAAAACCTTTGGTGAGTTCATAGCAGGACTCTGACTCTCCTTCACATTATGTGAAGGGGAAAGCATAGCAATATAAATAAACAGAGCTAATGTACTGCAAGTAGTGGGGAGAAAATGAGCCTTGCATTCAAGTACACTGTTCTAGTCAATATAATCCACTCCAAATTAGTTAATATAATACTCACTATCCAATCACTCTACTATTGTTACGAGCTGCCATATAGTGCTAAGCACTGCACAATCTCACTGCAAGCAGCTGTTCATTCTCCAAAGAGTTCACAAGAAACCAAATGAGCAAAGGAAAAATAATAATAGCACAAAGTGTCCAGTGTCGCACAGCAGTTTGGTAACAGTGCAGGAATACAGCCCATGTACTTCTTGCCCTTGCAAATGTCTCTGAAACATACCTTTGGCCATTTGACTTCTTTTGATGTAAGATACGTGATTTCAGATAATGGGCTATGCTAAATCTTCAGTATGAATGACTGAAGTTTCCACAGGTATTAAACAGGTCTATGAAGGACAACAAATAAATCAGAAAGCATGTAGCATTGCTTGAAATACTGTAGTTCTTTCTTAACCAAGAAACAATTTGTGTCACCATAAAACAATCATGAATTCACCCACTAAAAGAGATATTGTAGGACCCATTTCCAAAGCATGCCACATTCAATGCATACAGTCAAAATAATTGTATCTGTGAAGTCCATCTGAATTTGGAACACAAGTCTTGTTTGGGTTTTTCCATTAAAGCAAATTGCTTTGGCTGCCTAACTGGGGAATCAATATATTCTGATCTGCATTCATTTCCATCTCATCCTTCTTCATACCTAGAATTGGACAGCACAAGAACTATCCTTCAAAAGCAGTAGCAAGGGCCCTGAGTCACCTCACCCGCCTGAAGATATGATTTAAACACGGAAGATGAAGATATCATCCCTTCTTCACACCCAGTTCAACACTTCTCAACTGTGTATGAATTTCACCTTTGGGTGTACATTCACAGCCCCAAGTACCACCAGCAGCAGGACTAACAGCACCAACAAGAGCCTTGGGGCAGTCCTGGCGTTTTTATAGCAGTGATTAGGTTTTCCAGAAGAGCAGTGAAGTGTCTGTATCTGATTAGAACTCTTCGAGTTGGACTTCTAACCTCTTGAGTCATTTTCAAACAGTTTAGGCCAGAATTAGTCACAAAAGCATTTGCTTTTTTTTCTTTTCCTTTCCCCTTTGCTTTCATGTTTTTCATTACAGAGGGACAAAGCGATACCGTGCTATGACGAGCAGCCAGAGCTCAGCTGAAACACAGCTCCTGCTATGATCCCTCGTTCAGCAGCTCATTTCCCTTCCTCGTCCTGGGCTCAAGAGGCTTATCAATAACAACTAGGGAGACAGACCTTTTCCATTTCTGACTTCACAACGAGTAAATTTTCCCTAGAATGTTTTTCTGAGATTTCCACAACCATCTCCCTCCATGCCCCAATCCAAGATGAGTGGTATTTCTAGAAATTAAGTTAGCTCCGCTGTGTTATGTTATTTTTATTTTTATTTTTTACAAACCACCCTTCATTACCTTAATGTTCTCATTATGGTTGATACACTGCATAGTTGTTCATTATTATCACATTTTAACTCAAGTTCAGATTGTATATCACTGGTGGAGCTCCCTGGGATAAAGGGCAATGAATACTTTAATTGCCTGATAAATTATTAAGGACACTCCTTTAATTGGGTAATGTGGTGTTTACATCTTCGAAGCAAATACTTATGGAATCTACACGGGTGCAGATTTGTGCTAAGCATACAGCTACCAGCCTCCATTTCCCCTCAAGGATAACAGTTTTATCAGGCTATTAAAATAAACACCACACAGGATAAATCGTAGCAGATGCCATGCAAGATCTGCAGCTGGAATGAAGACACAAACCTCCAAAGTCAAAGGGGGTGCACTGACTTGCATCAGCTGAGGGATCTGTGGCCAATGGATTTCACTCAAAGCAAAGCAAAACAGCCAAGGACCTACATTTTGCATCACTTTAGCTAACCTAGTTCATTTGAACTGAAATGGGTCACAGTGTACCCACACAAGGAGTTCAGCAGCAAACCCAACTTCAGAAGAGCACAGGGAAAATGCAGCTGGGGAAAGCAAATGCACATTGTGTTAAACAGAGCTTGGCACAGCAGAAACCTGGGCTTTCAGCTGCTCTCACAACCATTTTAGAAATAAAACATCCCCCGGAAAGGCACAGTCAATTCCAGCCCATGGGGAAAAGATGGGAGCAGGAGGGAGAGGCAGTCCCCTGCCTGAGACCCAGCTGCTCCCAACTTTCCCTTCTCTGAGCATCTCTGTACTTAGAAATTGAGCTTCCTTGAAGTTCTGCCATGTCCCTGCTTTCCTAAGCTGTGTGGATATGAAGGTATTTGTCACATTCTTTCCAGCCATATGCTATGCTTCTTGCTTATTAAAAAAGAGAGAAGGGAGCAGACTGTCTAGGAAGGTTCTTTGTGTTGCTTAGAAATAGTCACGAAACAGACTTTTCAGGGGAAGTTAGCATTTCAAAGGTGTTGCACATCTATTTATTATCAGCTTTTGGTGACACACTGTGCCTGAACTCAGACCAGCAGAGAAGCAAAATACTATTAATACCTGCTTTATGAGTGCCCATTCTGTTCATTCCAGGGGCTTTTGGCACAGCAAGGGGCAGGCAGAGCTGCACCCAGACAGGGCCAGCAGGGAAATGGGCTGCATCATCACTGAGCAGTCTCAATAGGGAAGCCTTCCTGCAGTCCTCTGCTATAGCCCTTGACTTCCTTCTCTCCCCTAGAAAATGTTTTTTCCCCTCCTCCCCCTCTCCAACCCAAATGGCACAATACAGTGCCACTTAGTTTCCCTTCTATTTAAGGCTCCATTCTCCACAGCCAAACGACAGAAACACGGTTTGGGTATGACATATATGCACATACACACACAGATACTTCACTTATCTATGCATGTGACTTTTCTTAAGGAAAGATGAGTCTTGAGTGTCTTCGCCTGTTAAGAAGTCACCATATTTCACTGTGGCAGGAATTCACCCCATGTTGAGTCAGATGACCCTACTACTGCACAGCGTTATCTAAGTTCCCCCCCATCCTTTTCCCATTGCACAGGGGTGAGAACATGATTAAGTCTTACAGATAGTGGAGCTCTCTGCTCTTTCAAGGGCTACAAGGAAAAGTGCAGTCACAAACCTCCTGCTTACTGCCTGAGAATCTCAATAACGAAGTCAAATTAGGTGAAATCCTGGCTGATGCCTTCTTACAAAAGCAGACTTTGAAACAGTACATCCAGAAAAACATCTAATTCAACGCTCAGATCTTAAGAAAATCAATCCCTGTGAACATGCATCCAAATGAAAACAAGTGTAGATGGAGAAATTCCTCAGGTTAATGCTTCCAAACAGATCAATACACAAACTCCCGTGGACTGATTTCCTGGAGCTCCAGACTGGCTCTTCAGCTCAACTCTGATCGCCTGGATCTACAAGACCTGGGAACCAGGCTCTGCTTGCAGTTTTTTGACTCTCCTTTTCCAGTTCTGCTCTCCTTGGTCCTTTCCAGGGGATCTCACACTCCAGATGTGCAGAAAAATACTTCCCCACTCAATTTAGCATTTCTGCTTCACCATGCCACACCAGGCAGTGGAAAGAACTGCACCCTCATTTATACATGCATTCCCTCTCCTTCCACTGATAACCTTTTGAACCACATCTCAAAAAGGCTGCTTTGCCAGTCAGAACATCATTGTCTCGCTGAATCTGCTGTAATCACAGGAGAGCTAAGCAGTGTTACATCAACAGTGCCATTAATGGGTGCAAAGACACTGTGTACTGCTCAATAGCTATTATGCTTTTGTACAGTTAAAGTTTGCCTCCAGCACTCATGCTAGTGGGAGAGAGTACAGCACAGGGAAAGCAACAACACAAAGCAGTGCTCTCCTCCTGGGTGGGCAGGAGGAAACCCTTCCACCTAAGGATGGCAGAAGGTGCTGTGGCCACTGGCTGATGGCACAGGACCCAGCTGTACTTGGCCTTCTTCCTAGCAGCATTTTGCTGATCTAACCCATGTCATGTTCTATGCCAGCTGGCAATACTATTTGATTCTGCTTTTGGATGCCTGTATGCAGCTCCCAAAGCTTCTGACCTGCTCTATAGTGCTACTACTCTCACCTCAAGATCAGCTTTACCACATTCCCTGTGTCAGTTCTTCACTATGTAAAATTAACAAGAGCACAGCCAGCGTGCCTCTGGCTGCCCCATTGATCGTTACAGAAGGTTCCTCACAATGAAGTGCAGCAGTAGTCTGTGTGGCACTGCATGGATACACAGCTGTAATCCCCAGTGCTGGGATCAGATCGTCTCTTGGGGTCATTTCTGCACATGGAACCACGTGTACACAGACCAGTTGATTCCAGCATGCCCAAGGTACATTCAAAACCTCAGCCATCTGTTATTTATCATAACAGAGGGCACCTTTCTCCAAACAGGGGTTCCAGGACAAACTGCAGAGCAGAAGGACAGACATGCAGCCAGTGCTGAGCAGTGATGGTGCAAGTTGGCCTGTTTGCTGTCCATGCATATGTTTGCAAGAAACATTCAAAATGGAAATCCAGCTAGGATGGAAGAGATGCCATGACATTTCCCACACCCACAGTCCCGCTGGCATCTTCCTCACTCAGCTGCAATCTCAAAGACTCATACAGCTGTGAAGTGGCATGAAAAACAAGAAAGGGAGTGCATAAAAACAGTGCTAAGTCATAACTGCTTTTGAATGATATGGCTGGCCACAACACAGGCTAAAAAAATAATATAGAGTTTAATTTGCAGCACTATACGAACTACTACAAACAGGCAGTGGGACATAGCTTCCTATTTTCTTCCCCTTACCTCAAGTGTTTCTTATCTGCCTGTGCTGGGGTGACCATCTATCACAGCCCATCCCATGTGCCAGAAGACAGGCATGCTGCATCTGATTACACTGCTTTATCTCCACCAGGGCTTTAGGAGCCATTCCCACTTTGATTATGCTAATCTGATAACATTATTTCTGAGCAACATGCCACAGCAGAGGGACAACGAGCTGCTTAGTGGAGACCAAATCAAATGCAGTCGGATAAACTGCTTCTGTCTTTCAGGTGCAGATTTCAAAGGTTGTGAGGGTGCATCCTGCCTTTCCAAAAGAGGGAAAGGCAAATTTGACTATACAGAAAAAATTTTAAGAGACAATGCTTATACAGCAGGGGAGATGGCAAGCATCCATGCTGTGCAAAATGAGCATGGGAACAGCGAGGAAAGCGCACCAACACACAGCCCTTTGGTATACACCCACAAATCTTCTCTTGCACACAGCTAAAGGACTCCAGATGCTGCAGTTGAGCAACTTGCAGCATCAGCAATAAAAGCAAGAACAATGAGGGAATCATCCTTTGATATCTATATTGCAACCACAAGCATCAGTGCACTCAGGCTCTGCTTCTTTGGCATCAGAGCTGCTGTGTCAGGAAGAGCAATGTGGTTGTGCGTTCAAGTACAACACTCTGTACCCCAAAGCCCAGCAAGGTTCCCTGGTGCAAACTGTTCCAGCAGCAGCCACACTTATTTTAGGAGACCAATGTTTCCATTTGTTGAACATCTAGCATCTCTTATGGAGACTGGCAAACACTGACATTTCCAGTCTGATGGCTGGAAAATACCAGAGAGAAAAAAAATATATTTGAGGTTGATCTGAAAAGGACAATTTTCATGTAAATGATGAAACTAGCACTTTATTTCAAATCGTTTTAGAGTATTAAAATCTAGCTTTTTAAAAGTTAAGCACATTTTTGAATAAGAAAACCATTTCAGAGCAGTCCAAGAGTTTAATTTTAAAAGAACTGAAACAGCACTTTGTTCACTTCAAAACAGAGGAATGGGATGTCAGCTTCCCTGACAGAAGCCTTCCTCCTCCTTTCTCCAGCCAAAACGATTCACAGATCCATTTGTTCATGGAAAAAGTGGATAATTTTGTAGCAAATAATCCTTGATTGGTCAATTTACCTTTGGCTGCAATTATTTGTCATCCAAATGTATATTCCAAGGGAAAGACACATTCTAGCTCTCAAGAGCAAGCAGAACAGGGAACACCAGCTGTATTACTGGTAGGTGGACAATTGGACTAGATGATCTTAGAGGTGCTTTTCAACCTGAGTGATTCTATGATTCAGCTCTTCCCACAGAGCAGCAGGACCCACCAGCCTGCAGCTCCAGCCACACAAACACTTGGGTTACGTGAGCTATGGAGTCAACTAGGTCAGACCACAGAGCTGAGACCCAAGCTTGAACATCCCTAAGGATGCCACTTGTTCTGCTACTTTTAAGTTATTCAACTCAAGCAGAGGAGGCTTAGATTGTCACAAATAAATTCAGCAGCAAGGTGGTTCAGCAACATCATCATCATCCCCATGACACAGCAGCACTGTGCTTGAGCAACCTGTTACCTGTTCTTCCCCTTTCTGTGCTTCCGCACAAAAAGCCAGACATGGAAGTATTGGCAACAGAAAACCGTCATCTACTCTGCCTGCAGGGAAATCTGGTACAAATTATCCTTTTCCTTAATTACTTGATCCTACCTAATCCTCCAGTGGGCAATGCTGACCTTGATAGTCCAAATCTAGCCTGCACAGCCTCTTTATGCTGTTTCCAAGCACATTTGCAGAGCATTTCCAGCCCCAGGGTGCTCTGGCTCCTTTATGCCACAGCTCAGCAGCAAACCCCAACCCTCCTGAACCAGGGACCTGTCACACTACTCAAAGGCACTTGAGTGCTCCAAAAAGGACAAAAAATAGTGGAGATATTCCCCAGCCTGCGAGGCCAGAGAGATTTACAGCCTCCTGGATGTAGAATTTCAGAGGCTTAGGGCTGCTGGACTTCCCCAGCCAAACCAATGCCGTGGTGCATAAAGCTGCAGCACAAAGAGGCAGCACCGTGGATATACCCAAGCAAGTTCAAGGGATATCAGAACTATGACACATACAAATTGATTTTTCACTCTAAGCTCAATGGCTACTTATCTCCAATAGCAAAATTAACATTCAATTAGATTTGCTAAATAATTCATGGCAATACATTTGATGTGGTAGCGAATCCCAGCAGTGAATCATCAGCATTTTGCATTATTGTGCTGGCAGAAACCAGGATTATTTCTTAAAAGACAACATCTCTCGTTTCCACCATCCACACCCAGATTCTTCAGGGCCTTGAAGCTTCCTCATTTCATATCGCCCAGGGCTAAATTTGAAGGGATAAGAAGAACTGTTGCTATTGAATTTTTTTTTATTTTGGAGCAATTTAACCATACACTGCAGTTTGATTTGCCGGTATTTTTTCCCCCAGCATTGAAATACATTTGGAGCTCTGCAAATCTTTTGTAATGAAGCAATGCAGAACCACTGTTTAGTCATGCAAATGAAATGAGTTAACTGAAAAGCATTCTGGGGAGCATAAACTCTTTGCCAAAATTCAAAGCAAAAATTTCTATTGTCAATCAAAATGCATAAACGTTTCCAAATTGGCTTTTGTGCGTGTGCATTGTTGGGAAAAGGACAAGCAAGACAGAGCAAACATTTCCTGCAGTCTCCGAGATAACCAGTGCACTAAGTACTTGGGAGAGAGGCAAATAGTTTTTCTACAGGACTTCTGAAAATACATGTAATTATTACTATGAGTTGAGAAGGAAGAAAATGGCTTTCCATCCACCATAAAAGCACCCCAACCTCCTCTGAATCCATCCTTTTCCAATATTATACACGAGGTCAGAATCAGAGCAGACTCCCAAAGAGCAAGGCTTTGGTAGGCAAACCACAGCATTCACCTTTTTGCTTTTTCTCCTAGCAGTCAGGGAAGCAGAGGGGCCCTGGTGTCTGCACAAAGGACACTTCCATGCATGGCTCCCCATGCCATTCTGTCCCCTTTGAGCTGAAGCATTTTGCAAACTGTGGTTAGGGACTGTAGATAAAATTGAGCTCACTCTAACCCAGCTCTTAGAGATTACTTGAGATTCCTGTACTGCTGAAGGATCAAAGATGAATAGCCATTTTAGCCTGTGCTTCCACAGCAGCTTTTTACAACATTAGATATAATGACCAGGTATTCAGCTGGTATAAACTGCTTCAGCTTTATTTTCTCCACTCGCAGTAAGAGCCAGCTCACATCATCCAAGGACTTCTCCAAAGTCACTGTTAGATCTGGTTGATACAGAGCTCTCTCTCAGCTGTACAACATTTATTCAGTTTCTTTCTTTCAGAACTTCACAAATGCTAACCAACTCATTGAGACATTTCATTTTAGGCATTAGGAAAAAATTCCCCCCTGAAGTAGCACTGCCACAGGCTGCTCAGGGAGTGATGGAGTCACCATCCATGGAGGTGTTCCAAAGCTGTGGAGATATGGCACTGAGGGATGTGGTCAATTGGCAATATTGGTGGTATGCAAACAGTTGGACTAGATGATCTGAGAGGTCTTTTCTAACCTTTCCAACCTTAATGATTCCATGATTAGATCTTCTCTGCTACAAACACTGGAGTTTGGTGGCTTGTAAGATCAGCAGCAAGAGTTTAAAAGAATTTTAAAGCAAACAAACCTCCCACCACCTGTCAGAGGGCTCACATAGTGGACTTGGATCCTACACTTAATAGGGCACTCCTGGCACCAGGCAAAGGCTTTTTCCAAACTCCTCTCTTGTCCCAGCGTGCAAGGTACACATCCTACATTAGACAGTGGCAGCTTCACACCTAGCTGAGAAAACAAGGTCATTGTCATCATGATAGCACACAGCCATCACAGCTGCGGACTCAGCCCCAGGCTGTGGGTGCCTCAGTGAGACAGACTGCAATGCTCAAGAGATACACAGCTGGCTGACAGCTCAGCATCCCTGATGATGAACGAGCCTGCTCTATGAAGCTATTTGCAAGAAATACAAAGCATGGTTTCTCTTTTAGACCTCACTTAGATTCAGGACTACACCTGGCTGTGAAGGCCAGAAGAAATCTGATTCAAAAGTTTTTTGAAGAGGAGAGAAAGACAGAAAACAGGCTGTTCAGGTGCTTTAAGAACAGAGCATGAATTCTGCCTATGCTTCTATGACAAGGCAGCCAGGTGAGGTACAGCATGCCCATCACATTCTACATGGAAAGCTGGCAGCATCTGTCATAGAAGTCTGAACAGCAGAGGCTGAGACTCCCTTACTTAAAACTCTCTTATGTTCTAAGTAAGTTGATGAATTAGTAGCAGTAGGGATTAGCAAGACCGGAAAGGCTGGAGAACACACAAATGTGCCAGAACCCACAAGCCATTGAATAGCTCTGCTGTTGTGTGAGCTAAAAGGCTATTTCTGCCATTAGACTGAGAGCGACAGCACTGACAAGATTTATCAGAGAACATTTACTCCAGACTCAATGAAAAATTGCCTCAGTAAAAATGCTGCCAGCTCTGCTGACGTCTATTATCTTTATTAGAAAGGCCTCTCTGATAACCAAATTCATTAAGGCCTCTAAGCAAATCATTTCATATAAACTTCTGCATATTAATTCAGCACAAACAGATGCAATGGGAGCTTTGGTGGAAAAAAAATTAAAGAGGGCTACATTTGTCTGTGAGTATAGCAAAGAGGTTTCAAGTTTTCCACAAAGTCCATTTTGAAGTGCTATGGTGTGCTACTAACTCAATGTCGTGGCACCTGTGCTGCCCACTGAGTTTGCACTTAGTCCTTCTCAGTCCTAGCAAGTTCAATCCCATATACAGAGGGTTACATCATTGCCCCCAGGGTGCAGTAATTCCTATTTTTCCATTGTTCATGTTTTAACTGAGTGAAATTTCTACACGTGTTCCAAGTTGGATACAGAAACAAAAGCAAGAAACTTTACTGATGGAAGGCCAGTGAAACAGGATCGATGCACAGCCCTCCCCCGAAACCATAAGATTGGCTCAGCCCCATGCAATACAGCACATACTGCTGTTTCCACTGGGCTCCCACAGCAGCTTGTCCAGCAGTCCAAGAAAACCTCCAAAACTGAGGGTGCACACAAGTTCAGTGGTATCGTGCACCAGGATGGAGCTAATTCTGGCAAGTTAGACCAGAATCTCATTACACAGCATAGGGTCAGAGAACAAGGCCACTGTGCTTAACTATCCTGCAGCCTTTCAAAATCCCTAAGAAGCTTTAAAGAAAGGCTAAGACACAATTTTCACTGTATTTCTGACGACTTAAAAAAAAAAAAAAAAAAAAGGCAGAATTTCTCACAGGGGTCTCTGAAAGATTAGACTCATTACTGTTAACACTGTATTAGAAGTGGACATTAATTAACGCTGAATTGCAAAGGAATTCCAGTAGTACAACGTATTTCACCCTCGCTGCTGCAGCAATGAACTCATTATGAATGAAGAAATTAAAAACATATATCAGAAGGGAAAGTTAATGATTTTCTACTTCTTATTTAGTGTGGGCAAAATACACTACCAGACTAGAACGAAAGAGGAGGAACATATCTCAGATTTATTTACAGGATAAGATCACAGCCCAAAGCACGTTATTTGCTGGAATGAAGTGTTTATCAAGTGATTTCAAAGCTGCACATAATGACCTTGAGCCAAGCACTTTGCATCACCCAGGTTTTCTATCTGCATGGAAGAGCAGCGCTCACCTCCTGGCCCCTGGGCAGGAGGGCTGAGAAGCCCACCAAGAGAGGTGGGGACAGCCAACATGGGGAGAATGTGGCCCAGAGGAAGTGCCAGTGGTGAGGCCAGAGCTGCTCAAGCAGACGAAGCACTGCACAGCCATTCAGTCCAAGCTGCACTTGTGCTACTAGCTGGGGGGCCAGGTTTGTGTAATAACCCTTTAACACAGATGCCAAAGTCACTGCTGCACTAAATCAGGAATGCTCCAAGGGTACCTGGGGGGCTCAGCTCCATAAGCAGACCCAGCCCAAGGACACGAGATCTTTCCCTCAGCATCACTTGTTCTTAAGACACCTACTACCTTGCAAATTAACCCAGCTGACACTCAGCTGCACACCTGCAACTGCAGTGAACCTTTCCTGCAGGTTCCATCTCAGATATTTCAGTAATTCTTGCTTTCATCTCTTCTTGGTTTTACTACTTGCATTAGTCTTTTTGACTTGAACCAAATCATTTTCTTTCACATTATTTCCATTGTTGCACTGCCTGTATCCGTGTCAGAGACTGCAAAATTCCACAAAGCTCAGATAAGCCTGTGTTGTCATGTAAATAACAGCAGCATGTCCTTCTGTCCAAAGAAAATAAGGTGTATTAAAGGTAGCAATATATGATTTTCCATTTTTTATTTTATAATTATGCACTGAATTTAAAAAGAGATGTCACACAGGCAATCTTTATAGTCACATAGACAATCTGTAAGAAAACAAAGGAAAATTTTGATAGAATATATTGCCCTGTGCAAGAAATAGGCTCTGATTATTGGACAAGAGATGAGATAGTGGTGATGTAAATAGAATGGTGACCTTGCTGCAGAAGTGTTCATTACTTAACATCACAACAAGCAAATTAATGGATTTTGGAATAGAGCAAATAACAGTAATAATCATTTTGCTCCTTGGCATTTGTTTTCTGACAGCTAGATTTAGCAGCAAGTGTTTTGTATTATTATTTATAAAAGGGATTGCAAACAGAATTCCACATGACCTTAACGACATCACAGAATCATATATATAGTGAAGAATATGTTACAAGATTAATCAAGGTTTGGTGAGTGTTCATATGTCAAGAAGTGACACCTAGAAACAAAACTGACTGCCAGAAGAGTGTGGCCTTTATGCTAGGACATGTATGGATGGGATACTATCGCTGATGTGATAATCCAACAGTAGAAATCCTACATAGGAAAGCTGTGATCGTGGTTACTATGGTAATTATGGGCACTTTGATATGTGTTCTGTACACAATAAATTGTGTCATGATAAATCTCATGATCTTGTTTAAGGGAACTATAGCTGTCCTACAAAGCGTTGCACTGCCGGGTCTGGAGGTGCTCATGAACTGTGGAAATGCGGCCCTGAGTGACACAGTTAGGAGGCATGGTGAGGGTGGGTTGGCCATTGGACTAGATTATCTTAGTGGTCTTTTCCAGCCTTAATGATTCTATGATTGCTCTCTATAGGAATTTCCTGCCTTACTGAATGATGTCTGAACCACCCCCTCACAATTCACTTCTCAGCCCTCCTGGGCTACACTGGGGCTGGGACAGTAACTGGGACCCACTCTCAGCACTGCCAATGGGTCCTAGGGAGCAGCAGTGCCTTCACCTTGCACAGTACCCCCAAACACCAGCATCTCCATCAGCACATCCAACAGCAGGAGCAGCTTATGGACATCATTCACCCCTCCCACTCAAGGCAGTGGGAGAAAATGTCCTGCAGAAGTGACTGCTGCTCCTGGAGAGGCTGCTGGGCTTGGTCATAGAGCAGTGATGTGCTGTGCTCTGAGTGCCATGCTGCCAACAATTAAGAAGGGGAGTAGAAAACAACGTATGGGGCTCTACCCAATTAAGCCTGCACAGAGCATAAAGGGACTTCAGTATAGCAGCCTGCAATGAAGCGTTTTCCAACAAAGATCACAAACTGGCTTCTAAAACACCTCAATCTGGTTCAAACAGTGAAGTCATTAGGCAAGTTGGTGCAATAAAAACCTCTCCGCAAATGGAAGCCCCATGGCACAAACACCTTCACAACACTATTGGAATTTTAAACCATGATAATTGCTTTGTAATGTAAGCAATTTCCCGATGCGTGAACACCACAGAGCACACATCACCACAGCCCTGCCTCCAGCCCCCTCCCCAGGCACAGAAACCCTTGATTGCAGCACACAAATGTAGGTTGTGCAGATTGCATATGTTAAAGCAACTTCATTTAATAGCCAAACTGCTTGGTAGCAACTTGTGAGAGGCTGCAAGAGGGAGAAGCCCTCTGCTAATGTGACAGAGCAGTGTTGGGCACAGAGAAATGCACAAGGAAGGGCTGGGCCAGGGCTGCAGATGTCACTCCTACACCTTCTTATCACCTGTGCACAGCCCACAGACCTCCAGCAGCATTACAGCTGTCACCATCACCTGTTGAGAGCACCACAAGTCTCTGTACTCTCATTTACACTGATTATCACATTAATAATTTCTGGTGCTACAGAAACAGACTAAAAACAGTGAGCCTGCATCTTCCCAGTACAAATGAGGCCAGTTGATAGTACTGAGAGTGTGGAGAGCTCATTGTTTGGCAGTAACAAAGCCTTTATCTCAAAAGGTCTAATTCATAAAAATTAGTTGCTGAGGCTGTGCAGAACAGAGCACAGTTCCCATGCTGGTTCCTTCTACCACAGCACACCCTGCTGATGCTGCCCCTTCTGTTTCTCCTCCCTCCTGCCAACAGACACCAGCACTGAGATCTGACAGCATCACAGCTTTGCTCTTTCCTTTAAGCTCCACATAGAAAGTGAAAAGGTGGAAAGGAGTTGGAGGAAAGGCTTCCCCCTGTATTTCACTTTGGGCTAGGTGACAAACCAGGGACACAGTGGGATGCCCACCCTCCTGTATCATTTCAGCCTCATGGGAGCAGGGCAAATAGGTGTCACCCTCCGCCCAAGGGCTCCCCCATTCTGGGAGTCAGCCCTTTATTACCATCACTTCGACTATCTGCAAAAACTTCAATTAGCCAGAAAGAGGTCATGTTCCTGACATGGATTAATTGCATTGGAAATGAGCTTGATTGCCCGAACCCTCATTTATCAGCAGCTGCTCACTGCAGCCCAGATTACTCAGCAAATCAAGCTTTGAGTACTTGAGACAGGGCTCACAGGGGCAGTGCATTCATAGCCAAGACTTCAGACAAATCTGAGCATGGCTGGAACAGAGGGTATGATCCTGGGGCACTTCTCCCCAGACATGAGAGATGCCACAGATCTGTCTCACAGAAACAAAAGGAGTTTGTTTTGAGTCCCGATTTACCCTGTAAAAGGGACTGGAGGCAGTCTGGTGGCACTCATTTAGGACCATCTTCCTGCACAGTCACCCTGTCCCGAGAGAAAGATTCCCAACAAGGACAGGGCAGTCCCTTCCCACCTGTGCCACAGCATGGAGAGGCTGCTTCCCACATACATCAGTGCAGCTGTGCACAAAGCATGTGGTTCTGTATGAGGTATCTACATGGTATAGCTCCTCTTTCTGCTTTTACTGTATTTCATCTTTAAATTGGGAGAGATGTTTGTAACAAATCAGAGAGGAACAGCGAGTTTCCAAGGAGATTCGCTGATGAATCAGACTGACTGGTATGAGGTCTAGATGGGCTGGAGCTTCTTAATTCATGAGACCTCATGTAACAAACAGAGGGAAAAAAGATTCTATCTCAATTGCAGATCGTGCATTCCTTCTGCCAAGAAAAGCAGCTTTCATTCCTGTTGTAGGAGCAAACAGCAAGCGCATCGAGAGGGAGAGCAGCGCGAGGTGAGTGAGCTGCTCTGGCACTCACCTAGCTCAGAAAAGCAAACACCATCCAAAGGCAGAGCAGTCCGGATGGAGGTGACAGAGGGGAGGGCTGGAAAGCCCCCAGTGTCACACAGGGAAGAATACATAGGGTTGAGCAAGCACGGGAGTGGAAGCCACACAGCAGCTCCATCACAGCCCTGGCATTTCTGAGAGAAAAAGTGGAACCACAAGAAGATATCAGGGCAGGAACAGGGCTGCCCCACCACCAGACGCTGCTGCAAACTGGATTTTCTGCCCAATTCCTGCAGTTTTCTTTCAAGAAAGAAGTGAGAGCAAAGGCATTGCCTGCAGTGAGCACCATGCCCTGGGGGCATACAAGGAGCCCAAGCAGAGCAGGTGGAAAGAGGAACACCTGTAAGCACAGGAGTACCAAGGAGCATCGGCAGAAGAAACTGCTTCTCAAGGCTGGGTTCATCCAGACAGTCTGCTCACCTGCTTCCTTCTGATGGATTGATGCTGAGAAATCACTGAACACTGGTGTTACTTCTTCTGAAATCCAAAGCATTTCAAACAACCCAGGAACAGCAAGAGCAGGGAGAAGTAACTGGATACACACCAAGTGCTCCGTGGAATGGGTGGAAATCACAGGAGCACATAGATGATGGGGAAAATCTTCCAACCACATTGAGATCTGCATTTTAGGCACTGCTGCTGGCAAGGTAAAGGTGGGCACAGCCAAGTGACTGCTGTGGGGTATCAGAGGTGGGGGACCAGGCAGGCAGGCAGGATACTGGGCAGAGCCACATGGGGGTAGTTAAAGCTAGAGTGAACTCAGGCTTGGTTGTTAAGTGAGGCTCCCAAAAGGATTTCCTGGAGCACTTTTGCCTGCCAGGCAGAGGCACGAGCCGGGTGGTCAAGGGACTGAAGGATGTTTATATGCAAACTAGTTCAAGAGCTGCTAGAAGATGCAAGTTGCACTTGTTCAGCTGAGGAAGCTGCAGCTGTTAGCATTCATGATGTAGTTAAAGGTTTATGGTAATATTTTAGCAATGCATGTTGTAACATTATTGCTAGAAAACACTCTGGGCCTCTCACATAATAAGCAAAATACTCCTGAATGCACTGAGGCTGGAAGCAGCACACGGGATAGTGGAGCAGCACCAGCAGTGGTGGCCCTCAAGCTGCTCAGAGAACGGGGACTGAATGTGGGCTGGGGACTGCATGGGGCTGGAGGAGCAGCTGCCTCTGCGTGGGAATGTGGGTGGTGAGCAGGAGGCTGACAAGCATCTCAGCAACAGCTCTGGAGTTAGATCTGTTGCAAGCAGTACATTGCAAACAATATTGGGTACACTAACTTAATGTGTAAAAACACAGTAAGGTACCACTGAGCTGTGGTGCTTGTTTGGTCCCTCAGTGCTAAACCAGTGGTTGGAATGCAAAAGATTGTTGCACGCACAGCTAGAAGACAAACTGATGTCTCTTGCTGTGCACCTCTGCATGCACAAGCTTTTGCATAACCTTTCTGAAATCAGAAATTCTCTGCACATTTATCCTCTGTTGCCAAGTACCAAATGCAGGCACTAGGGAATCCCACAAAGCAGCCATACAGATTAGCTCCTAGCAGTAATAGTAATCCACTCAGTCCCACCTCAACAAATCCTGCTTTCCCTAGGAGGGAGTCACTGCCTTTTAGAAATCCCCTTATTCACTGGCAGCTCCTGGACAGGGGCACCAGGCTCCGCTCCTCAGTGCTACTGCAGTAGCTTCAGCCATTGACTTCTCTCCATAAAAAAAAAAAAAAAAAAAGCAGCACTTAGGTGGATCCCACAAGGTACCTCCTATGTCCCTGGAGTGGGGTCATCACTTCCACTTCTCAGCTGGCCTCCCAGCGGGCACTGTGGGAGTCCAGAGCTGCAGCAGGCTGAGAGAGCTGGGTTTGGGATGGGACCAGCCCAGCTCCTCACACATCTTGGAAGGCAAATCCCAGCACCAGCACCACAGGGATGCGCAGGATCCTTTCCAACAACCTTCCCCGAATGACCCAGATTGCATCAACGGGCTCTGGAGGGAGCTTGCAGCCAGTGCTCTCCAGATGGGAGTGTAGGATTTGCAACATGGGGCCCCAGAGAGAAAAGCAGCACAACGATGGGAAAGGAAAGCAGAAGGCCTCAGCACCCTTCCCACTACTACAGCTGGTAAATGTCTCTAATTTCCATCTTTTTTACTCTTTTCAGTGAGCCAGAGAAATCACTCTCTCTGTGCCTCTTTGCATGCCAAGCATCAGGGTGCTGGATAGCACTGAGCCTTGCAGACTGCTACAAAAGCCAGAAGTAACTAAGCAGGCTGGAGTAATGCATGTGTTCAGAGACTCAACATTTTTCTTCTTTGTATTAAGAATTGTTTGGTATATAGTTATACCAGCAACCAGATGGTGCATGCTTTGCCAGCAAAAGGGTGTTGGTAAAAAGGAGCTTCCTGGGTTTTGCATGTTCCTCCAGAGGTTACAGATGTGCGTACTGATGTCTGTAATACTCTCTAGGGTAAGGCAGGAGCAGAGTCCCATGAAGAAATGGGACAGGGGTCCATAATTCCCCAAAGCAATCCATAAGGGCACACCAGGATTTCCCATTCCAATTCAGTCTTGTTTTTGGATATAGAAGCTCTGCAGTGCCTCTTGGGTTAATATCTTGTTGAAATGCAACAAGCATCCTCCCTTGTGCAGGGGCAAGCCATAAGCCCCATTAATTGGGGCACACCAACCACTTTCAGCAACATTGCCTCTTAATGGAGGGGAGGCAGCACAGCAGCAGCCACTCCACAGCCCATTAACTCACTGCCAGGTGGCCTGACCCCAGTCTTTAATGTGCATTTAAACTAGAGGTCTACAGCAGAGAGATTACAGTGCAATAGCAGAAATGCAATTCTACAGGGATTCTTTTAGTGCCAGTTAAACTCTGTGGCAGAACTCCCTCTGGCTCCCACATGGCCACAGACTCATTTGTTTGTGCCCACTCGCAGGCAAACGGTGCTAGGTATAGTGTTTGGCTGCTTTCAGTAGGCATCTCACCAGAAATGAAGCAAGATAGAAAGCACAGAGTTAAAAATTAAGTTGTTCAGATAAAGCTTATTCTGGATACTGAACTACCGATATTCCCCAATGCAGCCAGACTGTAACCCTGTGCTTCAAGCACACACCGATGTTCTGGGCTGGGTTTCAATCCTGCTGACTTTATCCAGCACTGTGCTCAAGCTTTGTGCCACTTCACACTCAGAAATATCCCAGCCACACTGCAGGGGTGCAGGAGGAATCACAGCCAAGTTTTTACCCAGTTCCTGTCCATTGAACTCCTCATTTGCTCAGCAGAGCCATGCCCATTGCTAGAAGAGGCCAGCTGCACTCACAGCTGTAAGGTGGTCTTGCTCACTGGTATGTGAGCAACAGAGGTTTCCTGCTCTTGCAGAGATCTAAAATCACCTCTAATTAGAGCTTTGGAAGATCCCACTGTTCTCAGCAATTAGCTTCCTTACCAGGCTTGTTTGAATTGAACAGCAGCCCTCCCCACTGGAGATGTAGCAAGCTTTAACAACTGTCTTTTTTTCCACTCCACTCTGCTTCTAATTCTCAGCTCTACTGCTGGTGTAGAAGTGCTGATAGGGAGAGAAAACGCCTTGTATGATGGAAGAATGAATAAAGATCTCAGATAGAATAAACCCAGTCATGAACATGAGGGTAGGGCATGGCTGGGTTTATTCTGCTTAAAACTCAAGTCTGTCTATGCAAGCGACTTAATTCATTCTGAGCAATGGTGTGTGGTGCTGACAAACACTGGAAGTTTCAGCTGCAGGGAGAGGAAAGGAGCACCCATCCCACTGCTGCAGGCCTGCAGGACTCTACTACTTGCAGGCCCACAGGAGATGACACTGGTTGCTCCTGGACAGAATTTGCTATCAGCTCAGGGGCTTAGTGTGGGAGGACCAGATTTTTTCTTTCCTCATCTGCAGCCTGTCTCTCTCACTCATGCCTATGTTGCTGTCCCATAGCTCCGCCACCCCCCATCTCTCTGCCCACACCACATTGGTCCTGTATTAACCCTACACCAGGCTCCAGAGCTTCAGCACCTCCCAGCCAGCCTTCAGCTGAGATATTAAAGCCATCTAATACATCCAGTTAGTACAGGAGTTCCACCACTTTAAGATAATTGCATTTCTCCCTAGTTACTGATAAAACAGACTCTTCTTAATCATTGAGATATGGCCTGATGAGATATTAACAGCTCCATAAGTGAAATAACAGATACAACACCAAAAGCTAAGTTAAGTGTTCTCAGATGCCTGCATTAATCATTCCATATCTCTGAAGTAGCATCCACCAAAGCTCTCCATTGCTGCCCAGTCTTAAAGTCACAGGACACCTCTGCTCTCAGCGCAGCTCTATCTTTGTGCCCATAAGAAGGTTGTTGCTTGCTTTCAGACATCAGTGGGAAAGCCAGAAGTCTGGAAATTTTGACTCGTTTTGTTTCACTGAGCAGGAAAAGCCTTGCTGATGTCAATTCTTCACAGTGATCATAGGATCGATACTTTTAAATACTTTTCTACCCCTTAAGCAATTTCTTCAAAGTATGCATCCACTCCTGATCTGACTAATGGGCTAAAACTGTACTCTTGATATTTTTGGAATTGATTGCAACCTCCTGATGCATGAAAATAAGCACTAAGCCCAGCAAACAAGCACAGGTGCTGTTGATACAGCAATCACTGCTCAGCTCTGAGCCTGCAGTTACAGCCCAGCACAGACCCACCACTCCTCCATGCAGAACAGGTGCCAGCTTCCTCCCACTCAGGGATTAAGGATGTAACCAGAGATCAGGCAGTCACCTCTGTCACCATCAAGTTCTCAAGCCCCATGAACTTCTCCCTAATTGCATAAGAACACAGCTTGTGCAAGCTGCACTCTGCATGAGATGGTTTATGCAGACCCACACTTCAAAATTTGAAGGAGCCTTTAAAGTTATTCATACCTCAACCATATCAGCATCCTCTGCATGCAAAGGATGCTTTGCAGCTCCTTTCTCCTTTCATGGAGAAAGACCACAAGCCTGAAGGTTGAGATTTCCATTCACAACTCAGAAAACAATGGTAATCACAGATTCAGCCTTCTAAAAACCAGAAAACTAGAAAAGTTCTGACCTGCACAATGGACCAGTGATAGAAAGAAGGTTTATTTGTTTCTCACAGGTTTGTACCTCTCCAAAACAAAACTGGCTCCATTGGAGTTGTATTAAATAATTTACTGCAATAGTTTGTCCCAGAACTCATCCAGCAACATCATTTTACCTGCTGTCTGGTACCACAGACACCTGCTCCAATTTGAGAAAGCTGATTAACACACACTTGTGTAAATAGAGGAGGTAGCTCCCTAATTTGAATCTTCCACTGAGACTACCTAGGTGCTCAGGTTGAGCAGGTGACATTCTTAATGCCTTCTAGACAATCCTGGACACACAGCATTGGTGTAAGGAAGATTTGTTTGCATGGGGAGGGAAGTATTGAAGAGAAAAGCAAGTGCCACATCCCACCCAGATCGCAAGCAGTACACAGTAGTGCTCCCCACTGCAGGGCCACAGCCAAGCTACTGCCACTTTAAAAACCTGGCTGCAATCCAGCCCTCGAAATTGGTGTCAATGGCACTTTGTTAGGTGTGCTGAGGCTACAGAAGTACAGGCTATCATTCATTATTGCTGTTGGTTTTGTAGGACAAGCATCAGCATAAGACAGTCAGCTTCAAGCACAACCAGGGACAAGCTTCCAGGTAGTTCACATCCCTATTTCACACCTTACCCAAGCTGGATTTTTCCTTCATCCATTAAAACCTGAGGCTACATTTTGCTCACCCTATGCTTCAGTAACTAGGCTCACATCCCCTTCCACCAGGCATAGGGCCCCCACCACTCATCCTGTATCACCATGCAGCTAAAGCTGTGCTTCTCCATGTTCCAGACCACCTGGAGCCCATCTGCCCTTTCTCCTGGTCAAGCCCTCACACCCTCAAGCTGCACCCCAGCACTGCCTCCCCACAGCTACAGGATCACTGCTGCTCTGCCTCATGCTGCTGTGCTGCTCTCCCATCTGGTGCAGGTTCATTGCAGGCAGCACCAATCAGCCTCCCTCAGGCAAGGTCTCATTGCGAACAGTGGAATTTTCCAAATATTGACTCTAAATAATAACTAAAAACTAAATAATACCATTCCGCTTTTATTGCCTATAAAGCTGGCTTTGTTTCACCTTCCACAATACTTCCAAAGCAACTTGGCTGCATCAAAGATAACTTGCACATAATAGTGGCAGAACCAGGCTGCATTTAGTACATTCCAACAGCTGAACTGAACCTGCTCCTGCACCAAGAAATATAAATCAATAGATGCTTTTCTACACTCCACTTCCATAGCCACATTCCTACACAAAGAGGAAAGCACACACACTGAGTTTTGCTAAGCTTTAAAGTAAACACACAAAAATCAGGACCTTGGCACAACAAAACATATGGCTTTCTACCCAGAAGGCTACAATAACTAAGGGCACAAAGCAACAACATACAGACAGAAAGAGAATAGCTTGGTGCTTTTGATACTGTACCTTGGATGCACGCTTCTTCCTTCATGTCAAACTGCTCCTCACTCTGCTAGACAATGCCTCCCAGAGCTGCCTTCTTCAAAACACCTCAGCAGGAAACTCCACAAATGAGCCAGCAAAACTCCTGGGTGAGCTATTTATCTACTCCCAGTCTGACCTTGATTGTGGGCACCTGGAGCCAGCATCCACCAGCAGCTCCAGGGCTGATTGCTCTCACTTGCCATGCTCTCAGTAACTTCAGCTGTGTGTTAAGAACTGTTTCCACCCATTGAAATTAACACAGCAAAAATTAAAAGTTTGCTCTGACCGCTCCTAGCAACGTTGGGTATCAACATCAGGATACACAATGTTAAAAACGGCATGATGACACAACAGTCAACATCAGTGCTTCCTCTGATGATACAGCTGCACCCTGAGCTACCAGACCACCCCAACTCTCTGATTGCCACCAGAAAGAGCAGCTTGGGAGAGCTGTGCTGGTAACACAGCTGAACTGGTAACAACAGGCTTTGGTCTGTAGCCGGGGTGGTTGAAAAAGAAGGAGATAATGGCTGTTGGCCTCCACCAGGGCAGCTACGTGTGCTTACAGGCAGAAAGGTAACAGCACTTGAGTGTGATACCTATTCAGCAATTACGTATATCCTCTACATCCTCATGCACCTTGCCTCTGAGAAGTTACCAAAGAAATAGCTCTTGTTCCAGCTCTTAAAGTTTGTTACAGGCTCTTTGAACGTCGATTTTATTTCAGAAAATAGTGATGAGTTTGATATAGGACCAGGTGTTTTTAGGCTACCAACATTTTGAACACAGAAGTCTATAGAAAGGCTTTTGACTGATTGTGAGCAGACTTGGCAATCGGGACCTGAATGCGGACCAGATCTGCTCCTTGAAATTCCATTCAGGCCTTGGAGCTGGGCTGTAGCAGATGCTATTACTGACCTTGGTGTTTTCCTTTAGCAGCTTCACAGGATCCTTAGTTCAGCGTTGCCCTAGAATAAATCTGGAATGGATCCCATGGAGCTGATAAAGTTTTGGCTAAAACAAATGATAGATAGGGAAATGAGCACTAAATGACTTGTGTAAATCTGCATGACTTCAGTGTCTTTTCATTATGCTTTCAGATTTTAAGATTTTCAGTCTGGCATTAAAAAAAGAAAGTGCATAAGGATTGGGAACCGTGTTACAGGCAGGTCCCTGGGCTGAGAAGTCTTGCCATGTGCTCTGCCCAGCTCTACAGCAGGACACAGGGATGTGATTTAACAGTGGCTTGCAAAATATGCAGCAGACAACTTCAAAACAAGGGTCCTCCCTACTCCAGCTTGGTCTGAATGGCCTGCCAAGAATGTGCAGAATTCATCAACAATTATTCTTTCATTTACAGTATTCCCTGGCTGTGTTGTGTGTAAATCTTGTTTTATTTCAGTCAGTGTCTGCCATATACCTTTTGCCTTCAGTATCGTACGCCATGCCAAGAAGATTGCGATATGTATGTTAAGTGCTTCCATTTTCTCATATAAGCTGCCATTTTTCCAATATCAAAATATTCCTGGGACCCTATATAAATGTCTCCTGAATGTAGAAGAATGAGATTTAATATTGCTTTCTCACTGATCTAATAGGAGGTTTGTTTGTTTTTAGAGTAAAATCAATCACTGTTGCAATTTGTCAGCCAGACAAAGTAACAAGCTTCCAAAGGCTTGGATGGCAAGCATCTCTGTAAAACCTCACTAGGTGAGCTGTAGTACCACTTCCAGGGTAGCAGCTGCATGATGTGCTCCCAGATTTGGGATATTTGGCCTCAGGATCCCCAGTTATGCTCTGAACTCTCTCTCAGTCCAAAGCTTATAAGCTGAGTTGATACTTGAGCGACCTCTGCTCATGAGGCTACATGGGATGCAATTCCATCTGGTGAGCCTTGGCTCAGAGCATGGGGTACATTTATGTGTTGCAGCAAGCTGTGAGGCAGCAGGGTGCCTGAGATGAGCATCCACAGCACCCACCCCTGTGGGACTTTATGCCCTGTTAGTTTCTGTAACCAGAATTTCATCAATCTTTTTAAGGGAGAAGAAGACTGTAGGTGTTAATAGCACAACAGTGCCATGAGCTGCACACTGGCAATTCTGGATGACTTGATAGCAACCTCATGGAATCACCACTGTTGTGGGATTTGTTATTTTTCTTGGACCAATCAGCAAGATGCGGGTTAATCTTAGGAGATGTCAGCCACGTATTCTCAGCCAAAAGCATGTAGAAATGGCTTATTTCAGATCCATCCAACACCCAAAATATACAGAGTAGCTTTGGCTGCAAGGATTCAAAGCCTCTTCCTCAAAACCCTTCTTAAAATTTAACCTGAAAGCCTGAAATGAACATTTGACCTTTTATCCACAGATTATCTTTGTAAGTATTTCCAATAAAAGAAGACTGATTTCTGAATTAGGACTTACGAAGATTAACAGCTTGGCATTTGAGCATCAGTGTCTGAGTGAATTTTCCCATCCTCTCCCTTAACTAGAAATTAGGTCCCATCACACGGCCCCAGTGCCAGTGCTCTGACAGGCCAAGAGGCAGCATGTGGCAATGTTGGAAGGGCATCAGAGCATTCACGTGCTGCTTGGTCAGGGACTGCAGGTGACTGTGAGAACAGGAAAACTCACCGCAGCAAAAGCTCCTGACTTACCAGAGCTCCAGCACCAGCGCCACATGTTCTGACTGCCTCCACAGCAGCCAAATGGCTGAACCCAAAAAGCGACACAAAATTACTCGTGATCTCCTCTCTGCAACTGCTCGGTCTCGAGAACTTGATTTGTTTCCAGAGTGCTTTGAAAAGACCCTTCACCTAACTCTGACCTCAAATCCTCGTGCTCCAGACAGAGGGCGGAGAGATTGCTCCTTAGGACATCAACACTTGTTAATTGTCTCAAAGAGATTACGCAAATCACCTAAACAAGTATCAACCTAGATTTTGGATTAAGTGTGGGTGCTAAAATGACCTTGTTGATGAAATCAATGTGATCTAACCTCACAAACTGGAGAGGGAAGCCTTGGATGTAATTGTGACTCAGTAGGTACGATCACGGTGAGTAGTCAACTGCACAGTACCTGTTTTCCTATCTCTAACACCCTTGCAGTGTTCCTTGAGACCCAGTACAATAAAACATCAGGTCTGGGTCTTTCTGGAACAGACAGAACACTGACAAAATCATCGCAATGTGATGTTTCCTTTTACCAATGCTAATTGCTTTCTCCATTTTTGAGCTTTCTGGCTCGTGTTGGTGTCAGCATCCCAGCTCCTGCATTAACCAACATAACATTGTTTGGGGGTGGATTTAGCTTAGTATATTTGGCAGGGAGCTCAGCGCAGGTGTTGGGCATGTTGTGCACGTCAGGGTCCCCCACATTTGTTCCCTGCCTGCTGCCATGGGGTGACGTTCCTGCTGTGCAGCCAATAGCCAGAGTCACTTGTCCTGCTGGTACCTGCAGTTTTCTTTGCGTCTCGCTTAGGTTTTGGAAGTAATTAACTCTGGAAGGACAGATTGGGGTTTAGGCTGTTACAGACATTTTCAGCAAGGTTTGCATTGAGTGTGTTGGTCCTCATGTTGTGGCCAAGAGCGAAGCCCAAAAATTGTATCTGTAATGAGTGCTTCACAAAAGGGAGATCATTAAGTCAGAACCATAATGCCTCTTCAGAGGTTGTTCTTGCTGCTGTTCCATAACACCAGCAGATTTCCCTGCAAACTCTCTAGTGCATATAGCGGAAACAACTTCAGATCCAGTAACAATTCATGGACTGTTTACAAAGGAAAAAAAAATGTTGGAGGCAAAGCCAGCAATGACTGGAATGCTTAAATCTACTTTCAAATCTCTTTGCTCAAATCCAGTTTAATTTACTCGTTTGCTAATCCCAATCTTGTTTTTACAAATATAACTCACGGAAACACGTTGAACTTCTGCAGCTAGCTGGAGAACTTAGGGCTCCAAAACTCTTGGCTCTGCTTCTCCCTGTGTGTAGTGGTAGATTTGCATTCTGCTCAGATATGTATTAGATGCACTCCCTGTTCCCTTCCTGAACACTGTTCCACTTCACTCTCCCTGTTGTTTGTTATGGCAAAGTTAGCCTAGTTTCACTTCATTGGAACAGGTTGCCCAGGAAGGTGGTGGGGTCACCATCTCTGGAGGTGTTCAAGAAGCATGGACATGTGGCACTGAGGGACGTGGTCAGTGGGACTGGTGGGGTGTGTTTGGGGTTGGACTTGGTGATCCTAGTAGTCTTTTCCAGCCTTAATGATTCTATGATTCTTCCACTGAACTTCAAGTATACCGCATGGAGGAACATAGCTTTTCTCAAAGATTTCTTCAAATGCTATTATTAATGAATTCATGTATTTTTAGAAATAATTTCATCACTATCATGTGCTTACATAGAAATAGCAAGTAATAATGATGCGACAAAATATCAGGAACAGTGCAGTCTGTGCATTCAGGGCTAGGGAACTGTGCATTATATTCTTATTTCTGAACCCAGATGGGCTCACAGGGACAAAGGTTCCATGAGGATCCCAGCCTGGGAGCACATCTCCTGGTTGCTTTGTGCACTGCAGTGCTGGCTCCCCTTCCCTTCACAGCTGCCTCCTTTGCTCCCCTTGGGGCTGTATTTCTATATACAGGCATACAGAGAAAAGCCTTTTTAATCTGGTGTCTTACAGACTCAAAGTAGGAATACTTTTCATTTTGAATAAAATATGAATATTAAGCTCTTTGGGCAGGGACTTTGTCTTCCAGTGTCTCTACAAAGCACTTAGTACACTGCCAGCATTACAAATGTAAATACTACAAATAATATAATAGAGTTTGGAGCTCAGAGATCTGTTTCATTGGAAATGGGCCCACAAAGCCTCCCTGCATGCTGTAATAGAAAAGGCTCAGGTATGAGGAAACGCTTAGGTTCAAGACTTTCTTTTGATTTAAGTTTCCCAGTAACTCAAGGTCTTCCTGGTTTGATCCCAGCAGTAAAACAGAGACGCTCTGCCCAGGAGACAAGAAGTTTAGCACAGAGACACTCATTTGAGAAGTGGGTGAGAGCTGTTTAATTCTGTAGAGCAACACTGTGCAATAATTCAAGACAGAAAGCCAGCATGAGTTCCCTAACCAGCTGAAGGCAAACAGGTAGAAAGGACTTAAAAAAAAATCCTTGTAGAAAAGAATGTATTATTAAATGAAAAAGTAATTTAACTGAATAATAATGTTCTCATAGCACACTGCAAATCTAATATCAACTCTGCAAATCTAATAGGATCTCTGCAAAAGCAGAGAAGTTCAATCTGAAGTGCACTCTTCTGAGGCTGAGGCTGATGTCCATTAAGTACAATAGAAATATTACTTCAGCTTCAATTCCAGCCAGACCAGGCCTCCACTGCATTTGGATTGTCAGTGGCCTTTACTGTCTCTGTAGAATATTCCACTCAGACTCACCACAGTCATTAAGGCAACTTTAATTTCCACAACAGAAAGCAGAATGCAGGAGGCACTGTTGTGTTTGCACCAGAGCCTTTTCCTGCATTAAGCAAGAAACAAATTGGCACAGAAAAATCATAAGTGGATGGGAGGCAACCATTAGACTTTCCTAAATGAGGTGTAATCAATACACAGTGCCTTCCACCGTGCTAACAAACAGCACAACCTCCAAGGGATCCTCTAGCCAACAGGAGACATACTGCCCACATTGCAATGGTTGTGCCATTGTATTGCCAGCCATTGTATTTCTCATTATGCCAATGGCCAAATCATTGTGCTTCAGCCACTTTACTGTGTACATCAGCTGGAAATTATCACCTTCATTACCCATAGCTCCTAAAGGCACCATGCCATAATCCGTGTGGAATTCAATCCACATGGAAAAGGCTGGCCATGTAACAGCCTTCCACACAAAGCACCTACTGTGCACCAAGCTATCTCAGTCTATCACTTTTTGCAGGTCCCAGCAACATCTCCCATTTGAGCATTCCATTAACTTTTTCACCCTTTATTTCTTAAAAAAGCCCAGAGGTAATCTTAATCCCCCTTATCTTGCAGCACTATTATCTTACGGTGTTTCTGCTGGCTTCACACAGAGATTTTGTGGAACTGCATTTTCTTATTTAGCCCAAAATAGGCTTAGAGAAAGACAGTGCAAACAGGTCTTTTTTGAACAAGCTAGGAAAAAAAAATGAAACTCTTGGCTTGTGCCTAGTTTCAATTCAGTATCAGTTTAAAGGATGTAGGGTTGTTTTGTTGTTGTTTTTTCTCCTGTAGTTTAGGAGAAGGGAGCATTTACCACTTGAGATGGGAGATCTGTTCCAGTCAAATTACTTCTTTTAGATCCCAAGGGATTAGCTGCATCCCTTGGAGGTGCCCACGATGCTCCTTGTCTGCTGGGACCCATAATTAACAAGGCCAGTAATTATCCCAACCCCGTCAGCTCTGGAAAGAACTTTGTCACGACACACGTAGTATCAGTTCCCTTAATGGACTGAGGGAGTCTGTAAAGTAAAAAGGTGTAAGACTGGCAACTGCTAAATAGGACTGTCCATGAAGAAATCCACTTATTTTTAACTGGGTTGAAGTTATTTTACAAATCTTACATTTGTAACGGATGGATATATTAATAAATTACATACAGAGGCTTTCAAGTTAGAAGCAAGCCTCTCGATCTACTGCTTCAGAAAGCGCAGTCCAAAAGATATTGATCTGTTTATAGAGATAAGCATCCAACAGATTTATCAGAATCAATGCAAACACTCAGAAAAAGACTCAATAGAAATAATAATAAATAAGTAAGGACCTAGGAAATAGAAATGTGCAATTTAAAACTAATTGAAATGCTGACCCAAAGAATAGGTGCTTACGTTCATTTCTGCAAAAGCAGTACCAGGAAAGGGGAAGAGAGTGCTAAAAGTAAGTGGATAATTTTAGAGATGACAGACAAGATAAGTAGCATCCAGCTCTAAGGAGGAGAGCAGGAGCTAGAAAGCAGTGGAAGCAGAATAAGATTTTTTATTTGATTTTTCTTACAGAACTTTCAAATGAATTTGTCAAATTAAAGGTTTGAGTACTATTGAAATCAAGTCAGGAGAGAGAACAGCAGCAGCATGAATAGTCACCTACATCTGTTCAAGGTTCAAGCAGTATAGTTTTGCACCCACTTCCTGAGATCCAGAAAAGTTTTGATGCAGATCCTGTTTGTTGGTTTGATGAGCCATTTTTCATCTGCCTTGCTATCTCTGACACTGGGATGGCAAGGGGTGAGGTAGTGGCACGATAGGTTGTGCTGGCCAACACCACTTGTACTTCAAAATTCCCATCAGCCAGTTCATCAATCTAGGATTTGGACTGATGGCCACATGTTAGGCTTTGGGTTATGCCTATCCCCCCCTGTAGTGTGCTGACCTCTATTGAAATTATTATTATTCAAATTATTCTTTAAGGACTGATGAAGACCAAGAGCCCCACCAGCTGTTGCTGCTGGATGTAGCAGCAAGAAGAGGCCAGCCCCAACCCTGAGCAACTCTCAACACGCTCTAGTTTTGTTTCAAGGGTGGCCAAAACACAACAAAACAGGTTCCAACCAAGAGCTACCGAACCCATTTCAGAGCATTACATCTTATCATTGAAAGTAAATCTCAGTCATGAGAAGAGCCACACATTGTCTGGCTTTAAATATGGAAGTGAAACTGCTCAGTATTCAGAGAAGAAAAGGTCATAAGACATACACAGTTTCATCTCAGCCTTATTAGTGTACTTGAAAATATTAAGAGCTTGCAAAAAAAAAAAAAAAATAAATAAAAAATAAAAAATTTACAATAATTATCATTTAAGTGGGGGAAAAAAAAAAAGCAACTCCATTTTAACCTGAGAGGCTGGGTCCTTTGGGAGAAGTTCACAAAGTTCTGTCAGCAAGATTCAGCTTTTCACAAAATAATGAAAATGGCCCAACTGCAGTCTCAGTGCAGTAAGACAGACATATATCTTATGTTCTGTTTCTATGAACAGCTGATGTGAATCAGCATTGTTTGTACCTGATTTGGCTCAGCCCAGAAATCAGGTGCCTCCAGTCCCTGTAGGCAGCCTGAGCACACTGGGAGCGTGACCAAGCAGGGGGCTGGCTTCAGCCTGAACCTCAGAGCTCTCTTGATACAACCCTGTAGCCATGGGCACTGTGCACAAAAGATAAGCATCTGCGGAGGTCACAGAGGTCACAGGGCATTTGTTTTGCTGATATAACTTGGATGGAAACGCACTGACTTGCACCAACCCTGTCAGTAAATGGATCGGCCCCAGGTGATATTGAGGAAAATAGAGTGGGGATAGAGAAAGAAAGAGCTAGACAAATAGGAAAGGAGAGGAAGATCAGAAAGTGACCTAAGGTTATTGAGCACAAAATTCTAAAGAACAGGACAAAAGTACTTTCACAAAGTAAACTGTGGAGTAGAAGAGCCAGCACAGGTGACAGTGGGAAATGACTTGGAGCTGAAGTTTAATCAGCTCCAAAACCTGCCTCTAGGAACCCAGAGGGATGCATGGCAACCCACAGGTAAGCCCCAGCACCCTCACAGCTCAGTGCATATCCACCCTTTCCTTCTGTTTCTCACACCGATCCACAAGAACCCACTGGCAGTTTCCAGCAAGGGCCCAGAACTGAATGGAGTGGACCTGGACACTTCTTCTCTTTAAATACCTGGGAAGGTCACAGGCTGATGTCATTCAGCTCCATGGAAATCCAAAGAAACTTCAAGACCTCTGCTAAAGGAATTCCATGCTGGAGGGATTGGAGCACCGTTGAGCTTCACATGTAGTCCAAAGCACACTGAAAAGAGGGAAAGGGTAGAAGTTTAAGAAACATTTTGATAAATAACAAAAATATTGTCAAAAACTTAATCAGAAGTCTAGATTTAGGCAGATCTGTTCTCATTTAACCTTCAGCAAGAGATCAGGTCTCAGCCTTTCTATTTTTGGAAACAGCTGATGAATGCGATGTAACAAGGTATTAATAAACATCTGCCCAGCTCTCAGATTAGTATGGGGAAGAATTAATGGAGGTCTTAGCACGTTATATTTTCTGATTATGGCAGATGACTTTATTTATAGAAATAATGGGAGGAATGGAAATCGTCACTGACACCCTGTCAATATGCTTAATGAAATCCAATCGTTTAATTGCATTACGCTTGGCTAAGGAGTCATATCAATGAAAGGCTCTTCTTAGAGCAGTTCAATGGTCAGTATGTACTTCATGTAAGAAAGCTATGAAGATTAATATTTTTTCAATGAACCATTGGGAAGAAAGTCCTGCCTGCCATACCTATTTCCATGCCTCTGACCCTGAGAGGGACATGGCTGCTGTCCCCACTGGGGCAAAGCATTCTGCCAGGCAAAGTGAAGTCCTCTGCCCCTCATGTAGCTATTCAGCTTTCACAATTTTCCATCACCCTTCTAGAGAGCCCTTGCTTTTAGTCCTTGAAACACCCCAAATAATAAAATACACCCAGGCTGAAGCCAACGCTATATTTCAGTGTTCACCACCAATGGCTAAACCAACTCATGCCTCAGCTCCTCGTGCCATTCCCTCCGGTCTGCTTTGGTAAAGTATTACCAGTGCTTCTGTGGGAACAATATCATGCCATTCCGCTGAGATAAATAAAGCATAATGTGAGGGCTTGATATGTTTATGCTTCCTCAGAGAAGAGGAAAGGCCTATAAAACTCCCTTTGAAGGAGTCATGGCTGTTCAGATCGTTTGCAGCTTGTTAGGTAAAGCCCGAAGCCAGTTTTTATCAGCAGGTGCCAGCGCCAGTGGAGGGCTGCTGGGGTTTAAGCAGGCTTTGGACATGCTGTGGCTGTTTCTCAAAGTTCTAAAATACATTTCATAATGCTCAGTTCAGACAGCTGGGGAAGTTTAGGTCTTTTCTCCCAGAAGTATGGGGGAAAAAAATAAAGCTACAATTATGGTGACAGATGGTTTGTTACACACAGCAGGGCTCTGCTAGTAATTTTGCTCCTTGCACATTGGAGGAGATCAGGACTCATGCTGAAAAGTCAAGGAAGTCCTGTGGTTCTGTCCTGTTCTTCCAAAAAAAACCCAAAACAATTCCTAGCCCAATCCAGTCTTCTAAAGCTATAGGTCTGAATTAATGAAAGCAGAGCAAGAAAATGTTACTATTTCTATTAATTAGAGACAGGTTTGTGCAATAAAGAGAATTCATATCCCTACTGTGCTGTATAAGTACCTATAATTCAGCTGCTCCACTCTCAATTGCAGCATGTTCTTCACATTGTTTTACAAATTAGCAAACCTGAAATCAGCAGCCACATGTAGTATGATGACATTTAATTTAACTATGGGGACTCTGAAATCCACAGGCAGTCTTCCAGTGCTGCTTTTCACCTTGATTGTATTACAACACCCAAATTAACTATTCCTAGATCAGCTCTGTGTTTTTCATGGAAGTGGCAGTGCAGATGCCACAGGAAATAATCTGTTACTGCGGGGCAATGTTTGGAATTATGCTCTTTGGGGGGTGACCAAGGACAGGGCAGTTCTGGAGCCAGCCTGACATTCCAGCTCGGTTGACTGCTTTGCGTTTACTGCAAATGATGTGGAATGAGAACAGTTAGGAAAAATTTGTTCTCCAAAAGAGTGCTCAGGCACTAGAACAGGCTGCCCAGGGAGGAGGTGGAAACACCAGCCCTGGAGGTGTTCAAGAACCATGGAGATGTGGTACATAGGAGCATGGTTAGTGGGCAGTATTGTTGTAGGTGGGTGGCTGGACTAGATAATGTTAGTGGTCTTTTCCAACCTTAGTGATTCTATGATTCTAACATGCACACAGATATCATTGCTCAGTGGCCAGTGCTCAGTGCTTGCATACCTCAGGGATTTAATTCTGAGCATCAAAACCTGCAGAACCAGAACCAGGTGTATTCCTGCATCTTAACACTGGTGGTGTATCCTAGGGTAGGGCCGATGGTAGCAATGGTTTGGATGAGCATTTCTGCCACACTCTGTTGATTTTCACAGCAGGGCCAGCCTGAAAACTCCAGAAGGAGCTGGCTACCAAAAACACATTGCTGCAGCAGCAGTGAGTGAAGTGAGAGCTTTGAATGCAATGGTGAAGAAAAACATTCCTCGAGGTATAAATGGAAGATGGAAAGGTTCTGGGCAACGATCTCTCCAATTCTGTTCCAGCTTTCTAAACTCCAGATTAAATAGATACTGCTGTTCTCTGCACCCAAGGGAGAGGAACTGAATTGCCAGTTCCCACTTGGCAAATGGGTTTGATAGCAAAGCTCCTGCTGTGAGCTCCAAACCTCCCACCAGCAGACAGATCTCACTGTGGAGCACTATGGCAGCCAAAGTACTCAAGTAGCCGTGTTTTCCTACAGCTGTGAGGTGTCGATGGCAGACCATTTTTGATGGTAACGTGTTCTCATAGCACATGGCTCCACCAGGATATTAAAATAGATATATAATTTAAAAATATTACCTTATATACAGTGCAAAAGATTGACTTTCCTTGTCTTAATACATCTACCACTTATAGAGCTGCTGTTTTTACCTTTTAAGCAGGTATTTGAGCAGAAGGGTGATAAAATGCTCAACTTTGACTGAACATTTGACTCAAATTTCCAGTGTGGCAAAAGGTAGAAATACAAACACTATGAAGAAATCACAAACTTACTACAGGACAAAATATTCTACATCGATTTTTGAATCCTTACAGACACTCTTTTTTGGCTTGCATAAAGGTCAAAACTGAGTTTTTGAGCATTCTTTCAGCAAGGATTCTGTTTAGATTCTAGAACCTCCTTCCAGTTTAAGGTGTTATTCCACAAAAACTTCCAGTGTTAGTCCAGCTGGGGATTGGACCAAGGCTGTGGTCCCAAAAGAGCAAAACAAATTGAAGAAATGTGTTTGCTCTGGTGCTCACAAGTTCTGTGCCATTGCCCTACTCCTTGATTCCTTCTGCATTCAGCTCCTGATCTCACTGATGTAGGAGGAGAATCACGTACCCAGTCTCTTCTGAAGTACATACCAAGGAGCATTGAACTGAACTGATAGGCTTCATTAAGTTTTTACATCAGCTTTCAAAGAATAAAAACACTGAAATGGGAAATTCACAACAGTATTTCCAATGTAAGAGAGAGGAGCAGCTGGGAGTGAGAGTTACATCTTATGAAGTAAAACTGCAGTCCACATTACAACAGCCTCTGAAGACGTTTGCTGTAATTGGATTACTACTATCAAATTAATACAGGAGAAAAGCCCTCTGAACACATTAGGAGGGAGATGATCAGCTTTTATTTACTTCCTATGCTGTATTACAGTGAGGCACATCAGTGTTGCAGCAGGGCCAGCTGCAGGGTGCTAGCTAATGGCTTAGTGACCTTTCCCACAGGTATCTTTGCTTAAACTGACCTACATAGTTTGAGGAATTCAAATACTAGCTTTTAGAAACAAGCAGATGTTGTTGAGATCCGATGATCTGATGAGAATCTGATGAGAACCCATTTATGAGAAACATTTTGGATTAAACCTACCTTAGTTGCATTCTTGGTCATGAGTTCAAAATAATAATAATAATAATAATAATAATGAAATAATAATAATAAAAAAAAAGGTGCTGTGCTGCTGTGATGTAAAATACAGCTTTTCTTCATTTTTATTTGAATGCAATCCATTTGATTACCGGGCTTCAGGGATTCTTAGGAGAGACAAAGGCAGGAAATTTAATAAAATCTTCAAAAAGGGTGAAAATTAAGAGGCAATTTTGAAGTTTCCCTAGAAAGTAGGGAAAGCACATCTTGGTTCACAGCGCTGTTTCCTTCAGCAGGGGCTCAGCAGAGGCATTCAGGTGTCTGGGAGGAGCTGGGTGAGACCTGGCCGAGTGATGGAGGTCCCACCAAAGAAAACTGGGGAATTATGCCAGCTGTGTGGCACTCTGGGCAGGCCTCTAACATGCCTTGGATGCACACTTAAGAGCTATTGAAAAGAGAAACATTCCCCATGCCCTAAGGGAAACGAAGCACAGAAGCCCCATTATTTCTGACAGAAGTTGTGCCTCTAATTCCCCATCTGGTCTTCTGAATGTTAACCTACAGTGTTGGCACATAAGCTTAAATGACAGAGAGATTGCAAATAGAAAGCAACAAATATTAGTCAGCCAGGCTGGCGGTGTCTGCAGAAAAGTGATGTGAACGCTCATGTTTCAAGGGAGCGAAATGGTAGAAGGGAAAACATTGTGTTAGGCTGGTTGAGGGGAGATATTATCACTATAGATGGAAGTAATGAGTCAAAATCAGATTTATTAATTTTTTTTTAATCTTTAATCCTTAAGGAATTCTGCACAGTTCCTCCTTATTGTTATTTGTGTTTAGCAGCTATGTAAAATAGCAAACAAGGCAAGAAATTCTAGAGAAGAGTAATAATGTGATGTATAGTGTTAACAGGCTGGTTTTGGAAATACCCATTTATCTTGGTTAAATAAAAGCTTAGCTCAAGTACTAAACCAAGTAATCATGATTAGGGAGAGAAAAAGACATTCACTTCCTTAGAAACTCAATACTCTCGAACATTAATAGCACTGCAGTGACATTGCTCGAAGCTGGACGCTTGCTGTAATTAATATAGATTATTGCCATATGAGGAACAGAAGCATCTGTGCCTGTTCTTGCCATTGTTTTCACTTCTAGACCAAAATACATTGGGCTTTTGTTTTGGGGACGTGGCCCTTTCACTGTTCAGAGCACTGCTGGCCTCAGAGGACTGCAGAGATTTTGTTCTCTTTGTTGTTTCAAAACTGCATAGAGGGCATAGGCACATTGTTCCCTCTTACAGAGACTTTGCTTTTGTTCTTTCTCATCATCTTTTTTTCCTGACTCTCAAGAAAAATTGGTTTTATGCTAAAAAGTATATTACAAGAACACATCTATACAGAGACTCATAAGCTCCCAATCTATTGGTGTTTTAAGGAGGCTATGTCTGCATTTGTACCATCCAGCATATCATGCTCTGAACTCACCCACAAAGCAGGTGATTTGGTTCTTACAGTGATTTTTACGGCAGCAAACACAGCTCATCAGCCTCATCTCAGTAGTCATTTGACTCACTTCACTCCACCAACTTTCCTGTCCATTTCATTCCACTACTTCAGTAGGTTTTGTGACTACTTTTGTGGAATATGTAGACATTTCTACTCTCTTCTTTGTGAGCACATTGTTCTTACCTCATGTTACATTCCCTGTCTTTCTAATCTTCCGTCTTATTGCATCCCATTTCATGTGTAACTTTCTCTCAGTCTTTTTCCCCAGGCTGGATTTGGTATGTGAGAATGAATCCATCAGAAATGCTTCCCTGTTCTTCTTCTGGAAATTGTTCTCTGGGTCATGCACCTTTCCTGCAAAAAATTAGGATTTTACTTTGTTTCTTCCACTTAGACAGGAGGTTTCTGTCTGTATCAAGGGACCTGGAGACCCCTACCAGTGGGCAAAGCAAACATAAAAGAAGTTCAGCAGTCTATGGAGATGAAGCTGTGTTGCCCATGACTTAGGCTCCAAAGCCAATAGGCAGCTTCCTCTATAGAATTCCTCTGTGCAATATAGAATATAGACACATAAAGTGGAAATTATATGAAATTAATGCATGAAAAATTATTTCCGGTATCCTTCTGTGGTGTTTGCATGCAAAATTCTACCTGGTGAAGCTGATTGCAACAGCTGATTGTATTCAAGTAACAAATGGCTACGGGTGGTGAGGTATGTGTTCTGAAAAGATGAGAAATAACAGAGTATTTATCCTGCAAAAATTTACCCTCTTATACTAAGAAAACTAGGAAGGTTGCTTGTGAGATCAGAACTGGGTGTTTGGCTTTGCCATAGAGATGCTTACTTCACAGCTCCATGCCTCAGTTGTGTCTGTATCCCGGAATTATTAAATCTCCCTTTCCCCATCAAGGCCATTCCTTAGTTGTACAAACAGTCTCCTTGCTCTGTACCTCAGTTTTGCACCTGCACTTTTGCAGTAATGCAAACACCACTGAGTAATGGCCTTTAGCAAGACATGACACGTGAAACCTCAGTTATTCTCTGGATTTGTCTACCCGTTAGCAGTGAGCACATTCAGCCAGCTGCAGACTGCCAGACTCTCATAAAAATTAACAAGCTATTCAATGCAGACCACTCTATTTTGCCACAGAAAATAAAGTCAAACAACAGCTAACATAGGGGAGGGAAGGGGGAGAAAGGAGAACAGTGAAGGCAGACCAAAGACAGCATACGACTTGTATTTATTTTTTAATCCGATCGCTTTTAGTGCTTGTGATGCACGCTGTAACTAAAGGAATCTAACTGAATTAGAATTTCAATATGTCCCGAGCAGATTGGAGCCATTTCCATTCATGAGCAGCATGTCCCAGCTGTAATTGCCTGCTTGCTTATCCACACAGCTCTTTACAGCTAATCCAAATGTGGACTCAAAAATAAATAGTGACAGAGCATTCAGCTCCCACTGGGCTGTCCTTTCAGCATTGCCTCTGCCTTCGCTTTGTTCTGAGTGGTGCTCTCGATGGCACAGGGTCGGACTCAAAGGAGATAAAAATGATTGAGCCACTCAAGGATTTAGGTGAGAGAAAAGCCACTCTCACCCTATCTGCTCCAGCTGTTTCTGCTTTTCCTTGGGGTGCTGCCTCATGGTTATTCATCTCTCCCTGCTTTCACCCCTCTTCCCAACCACAGCACTCTCCAACCCACTCTTCCTTTGTGGCAGCTGGTGCCCTCCCTGTCACCCCTTCTTTGTGTTCCCACACAGGGAGGGTTTTAACAGGGTTTTAGTGCTGCCTTCCTCAATTGAAAGATCTCTTTAGGGATGTTTAAAAACCATGCACTTCTCAGACCAGATTTTTTTCTGGAAGAGTGTGACACTGAGGCATAGCTGCACGGAGCTGGAGGGGACATCCCTGCTGATGGGACCTGCCACTGCCTCTGCTCTCCAACGTGGGGTTTGTGACCCAGCACTTGACCTTGCTGCACATCCTCCCAAAGCCAGTCCATGTTACAAGTGAACACCAGGAACAACAGAGATGATATAGTACTTGTCCAACGTGTCACTTTCTACATAGATTCAAATCAGTTTACAACTGACAAAGCACAGAAAGCTAAAAATGTCTGCAGAGCCCTGACAGGCAAAGGGGACAATTATCCCCAGCAACTGCAATGTGCCAAGAGAGGCATTGCCTCGTGCTTTGATTACAAACCCAGCAGCACCAAAACATGGGAGAAGTGGGGCTGGTTTTTCACTGCCAGCTGAAGGTGGCCTCTGCCAGGTAGAGCAGGGGGACTGGCACAGCCTTTGGGTGAATGAGGAAGCTGAGCCACATTCTCAGGGTTCTTGGAGGTGGCCCAGAAGGTCACCAAAGAAGAAAGGATGTGACTCTTATTTGCAGCAACAAGCAGCAGCTCCCTCTCTTGTAGCTGATCTGTGTATGCAAGAATTTCTTCAAAAAGTGGTCATTTTGATCAGCTAAGTCACCTGGGATGAAACAAGTTATCATGGAGATAGAAATGGATAGGAAGAGGCTTTGGGGAAAAAGAAGGAAGAGAAGTCAAAAAGATAAGCAGAAGTATAGACTATAAAATCTGCTCTATAGGTAGTGGACTACCTAGACTCATAACAGGCAGGTAGCTCTTGGAGCCAGGTAGGAAAGAACCTGGGGGCTTAAAGAAAAAATTGAACAATAAGGCTTGAAATTTTTTCCACAAAACATAAAATCAGTACTGGAGAAAAAAAGATCATGACATGCAAATCTGGATGATTTACAGGTTACCTTGGAATATTTAATTTTGAAGTGAGTACGTACTGGATGTCATCATGTAGTAAAGAAGTATGACTCACATTTTCTGAACATCCCTTTGACTAATGTGAAATACTGGGCAGAAGGGTTTAATAATTATAAGGGATGACCTGAAGTTAAAAGAAGTTTGTCTTCGAAAACAAACCATAAGCCCCTGTATTCTGCACATAGCTAAGTTGCACCCCATGTGATGGCTTCAGTCGTATCTAGCAGTCTCATCTTTCTCCTGGGGACATGGAGCATCTTAGCCACATTTGTGCCAGTGGAGTGCAGTGAGATCTGTCCCAGGCACGATCCTCCTTTAACTCAAAAACCAAGTGGGATGCTCAGCCCTCAGCTCAAGGGAGATTTAGGAGAAAGGCCAGAAATAGAGGTGAAATCATTAATGCAGCATCATTAGTGATCAGTCTTCCTGAACTCATTAGTACCTTAGCACCAGCTCCCCATTGTCCAGTTTTCCCTTGCTGTAATGAGGAACCCCAAATTCAAGGTCGTTTACTGGCTGGATTAGTCACTGAGTGGAGCCGGAGCTCCTGGGATACTCCAACAAGAGCAGTTATTTATGTCATTCTGTCCCACACCGTGCTCATTAGCTCACAGTACAGCAAGGTCTGGTCACGAGGCAGAAATACACTGTTTGATATCGCTGTTGCTGCTTCACGATTTAGTGTTGCTGCTGGCAGGGCGTTAAATGTTCCCTAAGTGGTAACTGTCTTCCACTAATGTGAATGCATTTCTTTTATAAGTTAACTTATTGCTTTTCCTCTTAGTCCATGCTGGCTGTTCTTCTGCTCTGGCCACAGATAAGTGGAATTCAGGCAAGCAGGCACTGGGCCCTGCAGGGAAAAGAAGTATTTTGAGGAAACATTGCTCCATGAATAGTGTCACAACATGAGAATTGCCAGTTTGGTGCTGATCTGCTCAATTTTAACAACCCCACTGGATTTTTCCTCAACCTCTCCCTGGTGCAACCCCACTTCCATCTACCCCTTCACATTGCAATGGGCCATACCTGGGAGCTGGATGTTTCAGGCTCTGTTTTTGTTCTGATTCTGGCTCTTACATTACTTCCATACCAGGATTAGCAAACTCCCCAGGGTCATCTCTTGATGCAGACAGGAGAATCTCAGCTTAGCAGTTAACTGCATAGCTGTGAGTTTGAAAGAGCAGATGTTGCACAGTAGAGCTAACCTTTGCCTAAAGGAGACACAAATTTAGCGACTTCCATCTGACTTCTGGAGTAGCTTCCATGATGTCATCAGAGTTAGGATTTTACACAAGATTAAGTGTGCAATTGTGTGTTAAACAGTGACCGTTAGCTCAGATTGCCCAGCTAATGAAGCAGGCAGCATTAACACCATCACATATGGTCAGCTTCTAGGCACTGGCGCCATGAGGGACTCTGAAATCCCTCTGACGTTAGAGGAGGAGGACACCTCTTCCCTTCTGGCATCACCCCAGTGGGGCAGCCCCTCACTGCCAGCCATCACCCTCTGGCTCTCTTGTGATGTGCTCTGGAGCTTGTGGGTCTACTCCTTGCCCAGGAAGGACAAGGACTCAAGCAGGCAGCAGAAGCTGCTGATCTCTTCTAACGAGTGCCCAGGGTTTTCCTAATTAGGAACAGACTCTGATAGCACTCACCACCATCTCTGGGAGCAATCAGGACATAGTAGTCCAGCCAGCCAGGCTTTCCATCCTGTACCCTCAAGGCAGCAGTGGTAAATACAAACATCGTTTTATTTTCCAGCAGTAAGGAGCCCCAGGACTGAGCCTGGCAGAGGTCTCAGACCAGACGCCATCATGGCCTCCAGGTAGATGCTCTGCACTCTCCTGAACTGCTCAGTGCAGAAACACCAGAGTAGGATTAGACCCAATATCTCACAACACAAATTTATGTCCGTGATCCCTATAAAAACACTTCTTAGCTGGTGGCTGATAGATGCTATTTCACCTTCTAAACTACAGTTATTACAGGAAGGAAGGACTTCTTCTTGTTGTTGATTCCCCAGTACTTACCTACTGTGGTTGTAAGAAAGAAAAGAGGTTTTGCTGGCACAAAGACCTGCAGCGATGACCATGTACATGAGGAAGAGACTAGAGAAGAGTTCATTTCCATTGCCTCCCTTCTTTGGAACCACTTTCTTGTCCAGTTTACTGTGCATAAATGCAGCACAAAGCCATGCCAGACAGTACTCAGCCATGTCACCCAGCAGCCCATCTGTGTACATATGGATTCTGGCTCCCTGCCATGCCTGTCTTTCCCTGCAGCCACCTCAGCTGGATTTCAGTATTCTCCCAAGGTTCATCGCTATGCAAATATTGAAATCACCGTGTTTACGTACATAGTGGCATTACAGACTTTTCCAGGAAAGGAGCACTGAGGAGTTCAAGTGCCTTCTCTGATAGCAGCATCAACAGCTGGGTGTATTTTTCAGTGAGTTCCGGTGTATGAACTCCTGCATTAACGCATTCAAAATCCCTCATATTTCATTTTTTTCTTTAACTTTTCTCACAAACACCCAAAAGCACAAAGTGCTAAGCAAAGAAGTAACGTGAAATACAGTGAATCTGTATGGCCCAATCTCCAGAAATGGAGATTATAGCCAACTTCACTGCACTCAGATGAGCAGATTTGGAGAAGTTGTGAGGGGAGTGGAAGCTCCACTGGCAATATCCATATTATTTATGCAATTATTTAACTGCAATCCGTAAGGATAGTTATTCATATTCAATTAATCCACAGTATCCACAATCTTCTAGGACTAGATATAGCAAATATGCCTTAAATCAGGGCAGTTCTGCAGGTCCAGACAAAAGAGAAATACTTCCTGAGGTCTATTCGGTGCTGTATTTCACATTTGTGAGATCTAATTGCAGTAAAGGGTTAAAGTTGAAATGAAACCTCTGAGACTGGAGAAGGCATCACCTGTCTGATGCCCCTGTGAAACACAGAAGCCCCAGGCAGGAGCTTATTCTGTGGGATGTTAGAGAAATCTCTTGAAAAGTGATATTGGAAGAAAAATCCCTGAAGCCCAGGTTGAAATATCAAGCAAATCATACTTCTTTAGCTTCAGAGAAAGCTCTACCCGATCTGGCCAAATGGTTTTGAGACAGTAATTTTTCTGTGGGAAAAGACATCTTTGTCACATCAGATACAATTCCATAAAACACTGCATTTATGTCTCATACTTCTGCCTCATTCAGACACCTTTCCTGAAAACCTCATCTCACTGAGGGCCATTGTGTAGCCAATAAATTGCAATAAGCATGCATTTGCTTAAACAGCCACTTTCTCCCAACAAAATGCTGCCATAACATTGGATGCAGCTATTACCTTTTCTTAAACTGCCAATGATTTCTTGTTCATGGTGCAAAGCCTGCAAACTGTGGAGCATATTTTACCAGGGGGGCAAACAAAATTTATCCTTCATTCCCTCTGCCAATTTGCCATTCTCACTACTTTACATCTCAGCTCAAGTTTATCAAATAATCCCTCCTGGGCACAGCCACGGCAGATCTGGGTGTAACTTGGTCTGCTGCACTGGGTGGGCAGTGACAAAAACTATCACTCTTCCCCTAGGTCCTTCCATCGCCCCACTGCAGCAAGCAAAGCCAACACTGGGCAACCCTCTAAAATGTTTATTTGGACCAGTGGCCGGAGCTCTACATCTTACAGACACGATGAGAAAAGGTAAATGGCATCAATAATGATTGTCTCTGATGGGTTTGGAATCTCTAGGACCACGACCTGTCACTGCTCTATAGCGGTGGCACTGGGGGAGGGAGGAGGGATACAAAGCCCCTTGTTCCCTCAGCTGCTCTCTGAAGGCCAGCTCCGAGGTTACCACAGCACACAGCACACTTATCCCCAGCACAGATTTGCAGTCACAGCTCCAAGCCCTTCACAGGTGTCCTGCTCCCTGCCCACAGCACACACATGCCCTGCTCCAGGCACAGCTCACAGCCTCCTCTTTTCCAGCCACCTCTACCTCTCCTCCAGTCACCTGTGCCTTTTACACATCTGCGTGATGCATCCAGCTGCCAGAGATGCTTCCTGTTTCTATGCATGCACATGTGGGAAGCATGTGTGCATGACACTGCACAGCAGCTGGGTGATGGCAAACAGCTGGAAAAGTTGCTGGCTTCTGGTCCAGCCCAGTCCAGCAGTACTGCTGCAGGAAATAGGCTGATGGACAGGGGAATACTGAGTCTCACACAGACAGGGAATTGCACAGAAGAGAAGGAAAGGGAAGGAGAGGTTTTAAGTCTACAAAGGCAGCACTCAATTGGGAATGAGAGAAGTTAAATATCATTTCTGAGAGAACAATTGTCAGTAATGCTCAGGCTCATCCTTCCAAAATCTCTCTGCTTTGTAGTGAGATTTGCTGGGCAGCTCATCTTGTCACCACCAAACACATTTCCCCTTCCTTTCTTTCCCCCTTCTCCCTTGTCTCCTCTCCTTCAGCTCTCACTATTAACTGCAATCACAAAACATCAGACTCAAGTGAAACAAAACCAGAGGTCAGTGGAGCTACAGTGCCAATTAGCAAAACACACTCTAATGAGACGTTACTGCTGGCATCTGCCTAGGAAAATGGGTTTTGAGTCCAGGTACTAGAGCTGCCCGCGGGAAGTTGGGTTTCTTTGGAGGACTGGCTAATTCACTGACCTCTGTTGCAAATTCCACAAAGGTGCTCAGCTCTTTGGATAATCCAATCCCAAATAGGTATTTTGAGGACTTGAGCTTGGCAGCAGGTTTCCATGGACATTCAGTTGGAGCTGGACATCTAACTGCTTCCTGTACTTCTGCAAGTCTCTTCTGTAATTGAGTTTTCCCCAGGCTTATGTTCCTCTACCCCTATGTACCAGCCGTGGCAATTCCAGGTGCCTTTTCAAGCCATCAAAAGGGATTGAAGGAAGAGAAAATGAGAACAGGAGAGTGCTGACTGCAGCCTCAGGACTGCAGAAGAGAGGTGTGAACATGGAACAAGTGCTCACAACGGGAGGAACTCACCCGTAGCTGTCTGATGGCGATTTTAACACGCGTAAGGTCACTGGCAGCAGCACCACGTCGTACAGTCAGTTCATTTCAGACAGATAACATCCCCTAAATGACCCCTTCCTAGGAATCCTGTGCTCATTAAGCTTCAGACAGAAAGGCTGTCAGCTGGAGCAGCAAACTTATGCCAGCAAACAACAGTCTGCTGCAGCAGTGGGTCACTTGCTGGGGGATAATTGCCTCCTCCAGGGTGGGGAGTGTCTCTCGGGCATCTGCTTTGGTAGCGCCAAGGCCAAGAAGTGCATTCATTGCTATGTTTGAGAAATCTGCTGCTCCCCAACTGCCACTTCCTAGGCTTTGGAAACCTAGCCAAGACCTCATTACTTCTCAGCTGTTCATTATCTTTTCCACAATGCTATAAGCTTGGAAAACCAAAGCACAATTCAGTTTGGCCTCTTTTGGAGGTGACAAGGTAGGGAATTGAGTGAAGTCCATTCTTAGTGATAGGAACCACCAGAGAGGTTCATGTACGAGTTCCAGGGACATATCCTCTTGCAGTACTTCAGATAATAAGAATTGATGCAACAAAGCATCCCCAGTAAGGAAAAATGTAAATAAATTGGATTATGAGTAGAAAAGCTCCTGAGCAGAAGAAATTCAGTGGTTAATATATGAGAGGTTTTTGACCTTTTTCTTCAAGGACTTCTGCTATCAGTAGATATCAGAAGTATGACTTCTGCATAATAACTGTGATATCAGAGAAGAAAATGTAGGTTCAAAGTCACTCTGAATATTCCCAGCAGACAGGAATCTCAACAGCCCCGCAGCCCACAGAGCAGGTGGGAAGCAAGCGACAAGCCTTGTCCTTCTCATTGCTTACTACTAAAATATCTGTCCCCAACGATGGCAGAGAAAAGTCTTGGCTGCAGCAAATGGGAGCAGCTCTGCAGAAGATAGGGAACTTCTTTATGAAGGTGATTAGGCACTGTATTTCTCCTTGGCTGTAGCATTCAGGCCGACTAACGTAACACACACCCTCCTCTCCCTTCATCTGATGGCTTCATAAGGAGCTGCTGACCACCCTGCAGTGGGATCCCCGCTTTGCTGCCACATCCACAGAGGGACCGCTCTGCTCTGTCCCCCACAGGCACGGCCACAGCTGAGGTTTCCTCTCTGGCGGTTGAATCAGGGAAGAGTAGCCAGCCCATATCCTGTGAGCAATTTGGCAAAGGGAACATTTCAGCTTGAAAATGATGATGAGAGCAAAGACCTTTTGTCCTTGGAGGTTTGCTTTCTATTAAATGTCTTTACAGGAGGCGGAGAGACCTTGTGTTTTGACAGCTGTGACATCTTTAAAAACAAAATACACCCACTTCTACACCACTATCATATTTGGGGAGCTGCCACAGGTAATCACAATTATTAGATGGAGTCTGTGAGATAAGCAGTGATCCGTGTGCTGACAGCATCAGCCGGCCAAGCACAGCACCCCTCCAGCTCTCCCAGTCAATAAGTGTCAAAAGTTCACATGTACCAAAAGTTCATACATGCTTAAAACCCATTCCACACAGCAGCAAACTCACGGGCAGGGTAACACAGCTGCTAAGGCGATGCTCAGGCTGCAGCAAAATATTCTACTCGCCTTTTAGCCCATCTTTTTCTAACTCATGCTCTTGGCTCAAGGCCACATAGGAAGCATTTGCAACCATTCTCAATTAGCTATTTGTTTTTAAATTGTCCATTTGTATCCCTTTTATGTCCTAGCTGCTCTGGTGACACTGGTGAGCGATGGCTCTGTGTTTTACGTCTACGCGCTGACATAAGTTATGCTGTGTGATGGGGTAATGTTCTGGAACTGCATGACAATTTCTGCCTTCCTGCCTGCTTCCATTTGAAAGCAATGCAAATTGTAATAACAGCTCTCAGAGTTAAACACAGATTGACAAATAATCATAAAAAAGTAGCATCAGATTATTACTCTACGTCACTTATTTGAAAGCAATGGCATCCACCACTTCACAATACATTTTTCTCCCCAGCACCAGGGAAAATTTTGACAGGCAGAATTACCATTTCATTCCCAACTAGAAAAACACTGACAAGCTTCAAAGGACGGTTTGGAAGAGAAACCACAGGCAGCCAAAGGAGTAAATTACAGGAGGATGAAGAAACCTCAAGAGGTCTTAGTTATGGGGGATTGATGGCAGTAACATCTAAGCACAATTCTTACTGTAAAACCCCACACCTCCTGTGCTTTGCATGACTATGACTCATCACCTAAACACAAATTCAATTCCACTTTTAAGGAGTTTGTGATTAAACATGTTTTTTTTTTCTTGTTTTTACTATGCTTTTGTATGATTTTCCATCTGTCTCGACTGTGTCCCTTTTGGTGGATGTAAGTGATACAGTTGGTCTTTCGTCACACAGTGCTTTTTTCCAAGGTTGAGTGAAAGTTGGTGGTTCAGTTTAAAGGAATGGAGGGTTTGCAGTGATGTTGATGTTGCTCACCTGCCATTTTGCAGACAGTAGAAGAGGAACCTCTTCCACGTGTACTACCATGTCCATGTTATGGTGGTGCCAGGGCTCAGAGGTGTGCGGTTCTCACGCTTCGAGTGCTGCCTGGATGATTCTAAAGAACCGTAACAGAAAACACAGGAGATTTTGACCAGCCTCAGGTCTGTAAGTACATTTTAAACCCACAAAGTTTGAGTGTGTTTGAAATGTACTCAAATATTTCCTTCTTCACCATTGTGTCCTCATGACCCATCGAATCATCAAAGGCTCAGAGATGAAAGGAGGACTTACGGTTAGAAAATGGAAAGGACTCTGCTGAAGGGGGAATGGTCTGTTGTATCTGCTTTTTTTAATCCCAGAACAAATAGCTTTAGTGAATAATTTTCTGCTAGAGTTTTCAATGTAATGAGTAACGGAGCTTCCAGAAAGATATTTTTTTAAATAAAGCAAATAAACTCCCAATCAAATAAGCCCACAGAAATCAACTGCAAAATCCCCAAAGTGTTTCATGAGCCTTGAGCTGCAATCAGGGCTGAACTTTTCCCAAACCACTAACCTGTAGGGAATCAGAAAAGAAAGCTGTCCCTTCACAAAATGTCAGTGACTACTTCTGCAAGTTATATCCTGCATACAGGAACATAAGTCTTGTTACCATATTTGACTGAAGACAAGACACCTTACATACCCAAATGTGTTATAGTACCCTAAATTGGCACTGAGAAATCAAATTCATCTATATCATAAATATTCTGAGCCAATGAAGCTGCACCAAAGAAGGACCTACTGAGCTGGCACAAGTGTCTAATCTTTGTATTTGCAATAAAAGGTTTTTACCTTCTCAGAAATGGCTGTAATTTGTTTTGGAGATGAATTAATTTCCACCAGGTCAGAGTGAATACACTGAATAAGGACACCTGAGGACCCTTAAGCCTTTCTCTCCCACAAGATGGGTATGGAGGTGGAACTGCCCACCCTAAAGAGGATTCATTGACTAAATGAACTTCACATAAAAATATATTATTTTCAACCTCAGAAATATTTACCAAAAAATCAGGGATCATGATCTACTGGACAAAAGGAAAACAGTCACAGCCCTAAAAGCTGGAGAAGACCGGGCCATACTCCTCGGGCTGGCCATGATGGTGTGCTCTATCATGATGTTCTTCCTCCTGGGAATCACCCTGCTGCGGTCCTACATGCAAAGGTAATTTTGGTGTGGTTACCCTGACCTCACACACCCTGCTCCAGCGGACTTATCACAGCTTGTTCTCATGACTGGTTTTATTAAAGTTGCATAACTTCTCTTTTGGTCAACAAAGATCATATTCTGCATTTCATTTCCGTAAAATAAATTAGGCATAACAACAGTGAGAGCAAGCTGAGCAGTGCAGGCATAAGTGAGGGAAAATTTAGATCCCTGTTTGACGAAATCTGATCCATAGGCTTTAGCCTTGCTGCAGTTTAACACAACCATAATATCCACATCAGCTGTTCTGCTGCCTGCTGAAACCTGTCAGACCCCCAGTGCTTTGCTACAAAGCCCAGACAAAATCCGGAGAGAGCAAAAGTATTTAGCGGCCTTGAGAAACAATGCACTTTCAAATGAAAAATGGAGAATTAATTTGGAAAGAAATCCAGCTGCTTTAGAGCATGTTGTTTTCCATGTGGGTTACTGCTTTCACATTTAACAAGTGAAATCCTCCCAGAACACAGCAATTTGTGAAAGTGAAATATTGTCTTTCATCTTTATTGCATTGTACTTAATTTTTCCAAGGCCTTCTCTGGCTTCTTTCTCTGCAACTGAGCAGAAATTTTGGCCTGTGATTCATTAACAGTATTTGAAAGCAGATTTCAAGCACCAGCCCTATTTAAAATCCATCCCATACAGAAGTAAGAGTGTCAAGAGTGTTTTCCACTCCAACCAGCAAAGTTATGGGGATGAAAAACATGTAATTGTGGATCAAAATGGTGGTCTGCAAGCCCAAAACTTGGCACACGTTGGCTTATCAACAACAGAGTCTGTATTAAGATATTCACAATAAGTGCCTGAAGTTAACTGGTATAAATATCCTCAATTATATCACTGCAAAAGTTGAAAATCATTCCTCAACCCTGCCACGATAAGGAAAAAGAACCATTACACATGAGGATGAACTGAATGCCAGCCAGCATCTTATTTGTGCAATAAAAGTATTTACCCCTTCTTAAGTCCAAGCAAAGTTTAGACTTCTGGAGACAGGGATCGAGGCCTTTTAAGTATCTCAGAGCATTTGCATTTCCAAACTGTCCTCACAGACCTTTCAGCAGTATCAGGGTCAATTGCAGAGGCTGCTAAGGTCAAAATTGCTCGTGTGGAAAGCTGATTTATATAACAAACTATGTGAAAAAATGCCTGAAGCACCTATGAAGTATCAAATATTCCAACTTCACAAGTCTCCCATGGATAGGTGTTACAGTACTACCCCCACCTGTGCATAAAACAGCAGTCAAAGGGAAAAATGAGTAAAAGAAGGGTTTCTGCAGGTCTCTGCTAGTGAATGCCCATATCCCAGCAATGAGAGGTTGTCCTTCTTGAGCTGAGCTGGATGCCATGGTTAATGGTTGAGGCTCAGCTCATGGCATCCCTTCACAGCCCCACTTGTCATGCGCTCTCCCTGGAGCACGCTGCTCTGTATCCTTCTCTGCTGATTCCTTTTGATCTTTATAGACCTTCTTCAGACTGAGACCCAGTTCCCTTTTCATCTACATACATAAATTAGTGAATAGAGATATCTTCCCAAACGTTAGGCGCTGCAGAATAACACAAGAAAGTCCAGCCCTTTCAAAGGGCTCAAAGCCCTTCAAGATTCCCCTCATATATCCCCAATGGAAATTCTGAGCTGCAGTCGGTGCTTATCACCCATTCTAGCCATGCTCTGACATCTCCTTTTTTCTGCTTTAGTGTCTGGACAGAAGAAGCTCAGTGCTCGCTTCTCAACGCATCCATCACTGAAACCTTCAACTGCTCGTTTAGCTGCGGCCCAGACTGCTGGAAAATCTCTCAGTACCCCTGCCTGCAGGTGTACGTCAATCTCACTTCTTCTGGCCAGAAGCTTCTGCTCTACCACACCGAAGAAACAATGAAAATTAATTCTGAGGTAGGAGCACGGAATGAAATTTCTTCCTAAATGGATTTCTGGAGGGCTGCTCACTGTGTTATAGCCGTTCCCTGTTTAAAAGTGATATAAGGCTTGCAGCTCCTACTTCCCTGTTAAATGCAGAGCAGAGAGCAGTGCCCAGACAGAGCTTCCATCTCTGAAGGGGAACATTCTCCTCCACCCCATGCAGACAGCACATTCTGGAGTGCCACACCTGGGGCTGGAGCCTCCTCTCATCCCTCCCTCCCCCCCCCCCAGTGCTGGGGTCACAGATGGTGCAAAGATGCTGAAGGTTTACATAAAAGAGACTGTCAAGACAAAAGATGGAGATAAAAAAATAAAAGGCAGACTAAGATGCTGGCCCATTTTCTCACACCACTTCCCCAATTCCAGACTTTGAAAACAGAAATATTTTTAACAGAAGAACTCCTCTCTGCTTCAGCAAGTGTGACACCCAGCACGACTCAGTCCAGGTGGGACACAGACAGCTCCTGCCTGCAGGCTGCGATGCAGGCAGCGGGCACGCAGGCAGCAGGCGCACAGACGGCACGCAGGCAGCGCCGCTCCGAGCAGCGCCTGCTCACAGGTGGCTGCAAGCCGCCTCTGCGATGCTGCGTATGGAGCTCTGACACGCGCCTCTCCCATCTCCCCTTCTGCACATCGCCAGCACTGGGTGCCAAAGACCACAGGCTGCAGCAAGATGGGATGCAGCTCAGTCACGAGGCTTTAAATTCTTAGTTATCCAAGGTCACTGAACCCCAAACTACAGACGTGCTGCAGTCCGCAATGGCAGAGCCCATGTTCGAGCAGCTGACAGCTTAACCTATTGTATTTCTATTTATGGCAGCAGTTCAGGAGACCAAATTACTTCTGTATATTAAGATGAAGTGATATTAAAATGAGTCAAAGCACCGAGTGGTTGCACAGGGTGGTTATTCTGCTGGATAATTAGCTCCTGTGGCTGAGAAACGAAGTCCTTTGGAGTTGAGGTGTGAAATACAGCAGTGTCCCCATTCCACCCCCAACAGTGCAGAAAAGAGGCACCTGCAGTCCATTTCCCAGCACCCACAACCTAGGGCAGATCCGACTCTCCGCTGAGACAGAAGTAAAATCCAGCGATTCGATTAAAACAGATCAGATCAGTTTCTGCACTCTACTGGATTCAAGTAAATCAGGAGGTTTAGCATAAATCTCCACATTCTGCTACTGATTTTTGTTCGATGAAAACAGATTTTGAAATTCTCCTGAACTCCTCCATCTCTTAATTTAATGTGGGCACAGTTAATACTCCTCCAGCCCAAGGTTGTTTTACAGGTTAAGCTCTACTCTCAAGAGGATTCCTAGGTTTTCCTCATGTGCTACTAGCTATGTGACCTGAATCCAAACACAGTTTTTAATGGACGCTCGCCATGTCTGTAAAATAACTGGCTGGGATCAGCAGAGCCTCCGGGCTTCAGGCCAGTGCAGCCCATTTCTGTAGGGACCACCTCCTCCCAAACCTTTTCTAAGATCTGCATTACATGGTAGAAGCACTGGGACAATTCCTACTGCAAATCTTGGAGGATTAGGAAAAGGATGTTCCATTTCAGTCTCAAGGGTTATCACAGCTTCAGCAGAATGCATGGCTACAGACTAGAGAGGTATTTTACCAAAAGACAGAGGAAATGCCAAAATCCCCACACCTGCTCAACCCATGCTCAGCACTCACCTCCTTCCTCCTGCTTCATCACACCTTCCCAGCAAACCCACCCCCACCCCCTGCATCCATGTCCCAGCAAGCTCTTCTAAGCAGCCATTGGACCATTTGCATTATTTCCCCCTCTTCCTCTACCCACCCCTGCCTTGCAGGTTTGCATTCCCCATCTTCCTCCTTGCTAAGCAAGCCAGAGAGAAGTCTGCCCTGGCTCACTGAGCCCTGACAGAGATGAAGATGCGCAGACGTGTTATACACCAGCACACATGACCTCCAAGAGGTCCCCCTGCCTCGTTGAGCACCGCCACGCATGCCAAGCAGCACCTGCAGCCCATTTCGCCCCTCTTGCCAGCAGCAAAATGAGCAGAATGCACTTTGATTTTAAATAATGATTAATCTAGGAGACTTGCTACCTAACGGAGCTGCTGTCCCACATGGCGTGGTGAGAAACAGGTGCCATTTATATTGAGACATACGGCGTGCCGCTGCCAGTCTCAATGGGAAGTAAATGGATGCCAGCTGAGCTGCTCAAGCCTATCCCAGAAAAGCATCCACAGTTTTTCATGGCTTGTCATTGCACTCACTGTCTGCACTTTATCTCTAGCCTTAAGGCAAGACCAACTCCTTGCCAATACTACAATCATGGCAGCTTAAATACTTTCACAGCTATACTTTTCTCACTTGGTTGCCATACACTACAAGAGTCGACAGGGGAGGTACATTGGGCAGTGTAGCCTGCACCCAGAAACGTCTGCCATGCCAAGGAAGGACTGAGCAGCTTAGAGCAGTTCCAAAAGCCCCGATTCCATTCCATGCTACGTCATCTTGATTCCTTTCATGTCAACACTGGTTTATATCCATGCTTTCTAAGTGAGGTAAGCAAGCAGATTTGATCATCAGAACCAGTTACGTGCTTGCCCAGAGTTGTTGTGCAGCCTCCAACCATGGAGATCCTCACAGCTTGACTGGCCAAGTGACCCTTCACTGAGCAGGGCTTTGGGTTGGACAAGTTGAGAGGCAGATAGCCTGTACAGATTGCCCAGTCCTTTAAATTAGAAAGGTAGGGCTGGAAATCTAGCAAGTTCTCTTTATAACTACCTAGCATGTGCTCTTAGTGATCAGATTGCTAGTAACACAAGAGCCACTTACCCCATGTTTTATTACAGAATTCTTACTTGAGACAGAGGTCCAGACAAAGTTTACTTCCATTCTTGCAGACCTCCAGGTGTTTGGCAATGCAGAATTGTAATAAGGCAGCGCAGCTTTAGTAGTTTACATTCATAGACACAGTATAAGAATGGCAGATATAAAATTCCCTGCCAAGCACTTGAGAAAACTAAATGACAATCAAACCAAAGAAAACACTGCAAGCATCCCATTATCAGCAACTGCCTGCCTGCCCATCACCTACGCAATGCTCAGAACTGAAACAAGGACATTAGCACATGGAGCGAAGGGCACCGTTATCTTGAAGCATGAGAAGAGATGATTTTGGCACAAGGAGCCTGGCTGTGATGCAAAGCATATCAAGCTCCCTTGCATGACTGCCTTCCATGGCTTCATCACTTCAAACCCGGTTGGCTCAGGCAGCCCAACCAGCCCGACACGGCTGGTGGCTCCGTGTAGGAGGCAACAGCTCGAGTTTTGCTTCTGCATCAGGTCTGCTTCAAAAGTGCTTGCAGAATACTCAAGCCTGCAGGAAGCCAGGATCTGCAGAACTTCCCCACGGCACTCTGGGGACAATTCTGTAGACTCTGATTCCAGGAACCTGTCATCATTGGGGCTTTTACATGCCTGCTGTTTTCTGTCAAGAGGACAGGACTGTGCAACAGCAGCCAAGTCCTCATTCAGTCTCCTCTCTCAGGACAGTAGCAGCTGCTTCAAGGAACAAAAAAATCTGACTCCAAACTTGCAATAAAAAACACAACAAAGCATCAGAGCTGGAAACATTGCTGTTAGGACCACGATAGCATGATTCAGTAAAAGAAAATTAGGTACAGCTTCACTGACAATTTTCCCGTACTGAGTAGATTATGATCTATTAAGGAGTCACAGACACTGGAAGAGGGCTTGCAGCTTTGGACATTTAAGACAAAGCTGGGCAGAGTGCAAGAGAATATCCTGGGGGGAGCAGCCCTGCACCAGCAGGAAGATGGATGAGATATTACTGACCTGATATTTTCCATCTTTAATTTCTAGAGCTCTATGAAATATTCATTACAGCAGGCCGACATGCTCTACCCTTAATGCTGCAGTCGGCTAACTGCAGACAATCTTCCTGCCGTGCTTCAAATCACATTCTGGGCTAATAAACTTGCCAATGAATCAATCAAATCCTGTTATGAGGTTAATCCTTGAATTGTTATTAGGACTAGAGATTTGTCTCAGTACGTTATGAAAAGTCACAGTGCAGTCATGAGAAAGAACAGAGGGACATTTATAAAGTTTATAACTTAAAACAACAATAATAAAAAGCTATGGGTTGCATTAATTTAATAAAGACGACTCTTTTCCTTTGAAAAACTCTCTTGCCATGGTTAAGTTACCTAAATTTAAGTATCACCCCCTACAAGCAAGATCAGCAGTGCAAGCAGGGGAGCATGGCAGGACCCAAGAGCAAGTTAAGCAACAGCCCAAGAGCCAGGGCTGAGCTCCAGCAAGAGGTGAAGTCACTAGGAAAATCTGCATTTTCTCTTTGACTTTCTATTTGTCCTTAACTGAGGCACTGCCCCTGATGGAAGGTTTGTATTAAGTTTTCCTGTTGGCCTTTCCTTCTGTGAGTAAACACCCGTGACTACTGAGATCATTTTGATCTCATACAAGCCAGATCTGAGCTGCCAGATATGTATTTACAGCAAGTCAATTACCCACCTTGCTGCAAGGGTATGTATGCCACTTAAGATGAAGAGGTGCTTCATCAGTTTCATTTTTGCATGTGTAAATTAGCAATAATAATGTATTCACCTATCTCACGAGGCTGCTGTGCAAATTAAAGCATTAATATTTGTACAGCACTTGTAGGCTCTCCAATGGGAAATTCTGTAGATGTACAAAATATTGAGTTTTGTCTGAGATAAATTTATTATTAGCTTAATGATATTGCGCTGTTATTATGAAAAGCATAATCATCTTGAGATTTTCCTGCTTGCCACCTGAAAACAGACACGGTATCTGGTTTGGAGTTGCATTTTTCTCCCTCTGATTTCTCCCCAGTGTTCGTACATACCCAAGTGCGGCAAGAATTACGAGGAATCCATGTCGATGGTGAACGTTGTGATGGAAAACTTCCGAAAGTATCAACGCTTCTCCTGCTTCTATGATCCTGAGGGCACTCAGAAGAACGTGATATTGACCAAACTGTACAGCTCCAACGTGCTGTTCCACTCGCTCTTCTGGCCCACATGCATGATGATCGGCGGCGTTGCCATCGTCGCGATGGTAAAGCTGACTCAATACCTTTCTCTCCTCTGTGAGAGAATCCAAAGGATCAACAGATAAGGATGAAAACTCCTCCAAGAGTTAATTACAGATAAAATACTGTTTTCTCATTCTTCACCAAAGAACCTTAAGTTTGTAACGTGCAAGTCTGTTGTAAGTTCCTTACTATATTCTTATAAGTAGAGCAATAATGCAAAAGCTGTTCTATATGCAAACATGATGTTATTATTATGCAGACAACTGAAAAAATTACTGTTTGTGTTGACGATCTTGTTTGATGCTGAGACCTGTACTTCTTCCCTTTCTACAGCCAGAATTGGGCTCAATGTGACCATTTGCCATACTCAGCCAATTGACTTTCTCAATGTAAAGGATTCTGGGGAAATTCACGCCTGGAGAAAAGGCAGCAAATGACTTGTGCATCACTGAGGTCTCACCTCTGGCTCAGCCCTGCCAATGGATTTCTGGTTTTGCCTTGTTATTATTGGTTGCAGGGGAAAAAAGTAGGGAAACAAAACAGGCTTTTTTGCAAGCAGGTGGCGCCACACGGACTACTGCGAGGCCAGGATAAGTATGAGTGTTTTCTGCCTAAGTAGGACTTGGCGATGCTATCTGTTAGCTCCCCCAGTTCAGAAGTAAATTTCACCCAGTGGTATGTACAGTCTTTTGCAAACACTTTGGAGTTTTATTTATTTTATGCTGTATTTTCCTTCTGTCTTACCAACAGCATCTTTGTCATCTGCAGAAGCTGTAGCCAAAAAAAAAAAAAAAAAAAAGAAACCAACAAAAATCACCTTGTTCCATTTTGTACTTCAGTGTGAGCCCTGCTGATGGAGATGGGACCAGAACACCTTATGTAAAGGTTTATTACTCATTTGTCATGTATTTGCTACCATATCACTGTAAAGAAAAAGTAACACAATCAGCTATTTTTTCATTTTTTACTTCCAACTATTTTAGATTTTTTTACTTGATATATATATACAGATATATATATATATATATATATATAAAGAAAAGCTATATTATATCTAGTTGTGTATCAGAACTTGATTATGGGATGGTGGCTTTTTTGTTTTTACCAACTGAGAAGTGAACAATGTAACTCATGTATTCATAACCTTCAGCCTTGGATAATATCATAACGTGGAGGAGCAGCACCGCAGGATCCCATCCAATATTCATGATGTTGTGTCAGGCAAAGGTCCCTATTGTTGTAACATCCGAAATGACAAAAATCTAATCCAATTCCACAGCTCTTATTAACTGAATTGTTAGGTAATAATCATAATACTTCTGGAAATCTCTCCTGACCTCAACTCAGCGTGCAGTTCTGGCTGAAGTGAATTCTGATTTAAAATGCCCAGGTGCAAGGATTTATTGGAAATATTCATGTTTTTTTCTAATATGCTGTCCTATCTGTCATTTATTTACCACAGGAATATTGCAGGTCTGATTTCACACACACACACACACACGTCATGGTTTCTGCATAATTTATTTTTATTCCCCGCATAGAAAACATTCCTTTTTATGCTGTGTTTAAAGGTACCTCTCATAGTTTCTCACCTTGCACTTAGTCTGAAGGACAAATGCAGGGCGTGAACTCACTGCCCAGTGATTCAAAGGAATCATTCACAGGCCTATCCAAGCCAAGAAACTAACATTTTTCCCCTCAAAAAGACTGCAAAGCAAATCTTCTGCCTCCTTCATCTCTATGTAAGTACCTTTCTGCAACATAGCATAAAAAATTTCAAGATATTATGAAACTTTACAAGTCACGCAAGTGTAACATGAGCTGTTAAAAAAAAAAAAAAGAGTTCTAAGCAGTGAAAATGGAGCTGCAATCTTGTAATCAGTAGTATAATTTTCCTTAGGTAAATAAATGCCTGAAGGGCGGGGGGAGGGATAATCAGGGTTCCAAAGATATGTAATAAAAATATTAAATTAAATCTTCTAGATTTCAATATCTTCTGCATTCAGATTTGGCTTGTTTCATTAGACTTTCCTTTATAGCTCCTGCAGCTAAGAAATGAGGAGTGCTGACGCAACAGGGAATTGATGAAGGTTTCTGTGTAGAACATTTTCTGGATCAATTTGTGCAATTCACATGGATCACAGCAGATCTGGGCGCTCCTACCATCAGCAGGACTGGTGTGGCAAAATCTTTGTTGAGCAAAAATACTCTGTCCTCAGCCAAAGCTGACCCTTTTGGGACAAATTCAGGACCAATACAGCCACATGGCTCCCAGTTTTCTTCCTTTACAACATTGCTTTCCCTTCAAGCAGAGGGGTTTGCCCCGTGCTGGTGCTCAACTGTCCTCCATTCACCCCCCTGCTACCACCCATGCCAAAGGGAGAGCCACGCTGCCAACCTCAGCTCACAAACCCAACATCACCCCAGGTCTGTGCATGACAACCAGGCTGCCCATGTCAGTGCTGTTTGGTGCTGATGGAGCTCCTGAAACACACTGCACGCTGCACTTGCTGTCAGTGCTCCCTGTGGGTGACACACCTTGATGCTGCTGCTTTCTGTAATCATTTTGTTGACATTAACAGAGAGATCTGTGCGATAGCAAAATAACTTGAGTAATTGGATGGAGCGAGGTAAAACAGTAATTTTAAAGGGAATTAACTGCCTGGCACAGTTAACCCCCCACAGAAGCGTTAGCACTGCAAACACAATGTTGACAGCTCCTGCTGCCTCAAAGAGGAGTGCTTTGGTGGAGATGTGCTGCTCCTTTTCTCTACCACCATTTCAATATCACTTTGAGTAAAACTGATATTCTTGTAGGCAGCACAAATGAATGAGAAACATCCCCTGTCCACACACTGCTCTAAGGGTGAACTTGAGTATTCACATAAACCCACCACATTGGAAAAGGTCACTAAAATCAACTACACCCCATAATCACCACGCCAACTAAATGCATATGCTTCTTTGCACAGCCATCTCACACCACATCCAGCTGGGGCAGGAAGGAGCAACTGGGGCTGCAAAACTCCCAATGGAAAAGCATCACAGGAAAATGTCAGCACAGTGCCTGGACACGCTCATGAAACTTAGGGTATGTGTAATATTGCAGATGCCACATTCACACAGCCTTTTAATAGGTATTTTCTTAATTAGATTATTTACTACAGGTCTTATTTCTGTTCTGAAACAAATGTGAACTAGAAGTGTGACCAACCCTGCTGCAGTTCTCTGCAACTTGGCACTTTCCTGCAGACTTACTAAATATCACCAGCTAGGACAACAGAGAACACAGTTGGGTTTAGCTCGTCTGTTTGAGCAGACATCTCTTTTATCTCAAAACGTACCCAGAAAACAATCAGTAGAAGTTGGAGCTAAATACAGAAAGGGGGCTCGGGAAATGAGAGAGCTGCACACCTTGAGAAGACACAGTGCCACAGTCGCAGATCTGGCACAAAGTCCCAAGGCAGGCTGGGGACATGGCCACTGTCCCCACCTTGGGGACTCACTGGTCCTTCATCATGGCCACATCAAAAAGAGAGCACTGCTAGCCAAAGGCAAGCCTTGTGTGTGCAAAGCGGGGCTCTTGGGCAGCACAGCAGCATTTGCTCACATTGAAGCATGCATCCCAAAAGCAGTGCCCAGCAGAGGCAGCTGGCATGGCACAAGGTACAGTGCAGCTCAGTGAAATGACTCAAAGCTGTGCCTGCTGTTGACCTGGTCAGGCAGACTCCAGCACCTGTGTTACAGAAACTGCAGCCCTACAGCAACGCAGTGAAACCTCTAGTGGAAACTGCAACTTACCGCACCTTAAGAACTGGACAGCTAATTCCCCTTCTCATCCAATAATGCCCATACTAATAGAGCTTCAGCTTTCCAAGGGGACTGAACCAATATTTCTGCAGTAATGCAACCTTGCAGTCTCAGAACCTGAGCATGATAGCATCAGCTCTCCATTAGCTGCTGCACTGCTTGTCATCTATCATAGACCCAGGGAAAAGAACACTTTCTTGCTTCACTGAGCAACCTGAGCTTGTCACTCCCCAGCACTCGGAGTCCAGGAGGAAATTGCTGTTTGTGATGTACCCAAACATTTCACAACTGCATACAGACTCTTCTGAGTGGTTTGGGTTATCTGGGGAAAAAGTATAAACTACTTAGTTTGAAATGTTTGGAAAACACAATGTTTCCGTTTCTCAGTTTGACCCACTGCTGCCTGCTGAAATCCAGGAGAGGAGCAGCTTTCCTACTAGGGATGCTTGAGAAATAAATATAATAGTTCCTCTGGTGCGAAACAAAGCTATCGGCAATTGCTCGGTTCAGTGAATATTTTGAAGAATTTATTTTTAGAGGCTGACTGGTGACACGTTTCTTCTCTGCCATTCTCCTCAACCATCAGAGGAGCATGGGATCGGTCACGGGGACACAGCCACCAGCTGCCCTCCTAACAAACCCCAGAGACATCACTGATCACAGCCATGAGTAAAGCAAAGCATCAGAGCCTACAGCACTACAGCACCAGGAGGGGAAGGAGAAAAGTAACATTTATCCATCATCACCAGGGTAGCAGTGGTGCAGCTGGTGGCAGCTCCCAGTGCCAATGTCCCCAACAGCCTAAAGAGGTCCACTTTAATTGGAAATGCTGCCAGGTAAACTGACACCAGGCTTGCCTTCAGTTTGCTAAACCCAAGATGTTTCGCTCCCTGGGGGCCAAACACTGAAGCGCTCAGATCCCCACTCAGCATGGCCACAGAGCTGGGTGCTCCCAGGTAGGTGCCGAGCAAGGAAAGAACACAAGCACTGCCAAACCAGATGCAGAATGAGAGAGCTGCCAGGCTCCATAGCACAGGATATATCCAGCAAGAAGGAGCCATGTTTGGGGCTGTGATGGACTTTGCTGCAAGTGAGCAATTTGATCAACCTCACTCAAAGCCTGATTTTCTGCTAACACTATCACACTCCATTTTTCACTCTTAACTCCAACACATCCTATTAGGGACACAGGGAGAGCTAACCAAAAGGCTTTCCCCATGCTAAGGAGTATCAAAATTAGAACTGCCATTAAAAGGAATTCAGATACTCTTCTGTCAAAACTGGGAGGCCTTTATTCCATCACAATTCTTCCTGAAGTTAAGGAAATTGAACCAGAGTTAAGTCATCAATGCCTTGCTTTACACTTGTGCACAACAGTACGGTCAGCTAGCAGAAATTCACAAGGCACATGATGCTTCTGATGTCCCTGCATTAGCTCCGTGCTGCTGAGCAGTCACCTGAAGGAGGGAGAACATCTGCAGTCCCAGATTTCTGCTGCCATCTCTGGCAGTCCTTCATCTTCAGCCAATATCATCCTGGCCACAAATAGCAGATTAATGATCTGGGAAATGTGTTGCTCTCTCATATCCTTTCCGAGTCCCCTCCCACCCCTTCTGGCCTCTCTCCCTGTGACGAGGTGGCCATGCTGATCTACACGCATAGAACAGCAGGAGAAGCAAAGCCCAAGAGCCATCTGCTTCCCATCAGAGTGCTATGTCGCTGGAGTCAGCACTGATCAAAATCCAGATGCCTGCCCAAGGAAGCCTTGGTGTCACCAGCTCTCTTGTCTTGGGAGCTGACTGCCCCCCAGCAGCTTACTACGGACCCACTGCTACCACCCCAAGGATCCAGAGCTTGGCAAAGATTTAATCACCGCTCCAAGCCCAGAGTCATCCTTCTGTGCCTGCACAGCCAGGGATGGGCTCATCCTATGCTCTGTTGTATGGCTGACAGTAGCACTTAGACCTTTCCTCATGTCACCTCAGCTGAGCAATAAGCTTGAGCAACAATTACTTCCAGCCTTGGATAAAAATCTCCTGTTCTGATGCTGTTAAATTATGTAGAACAAGATTATAATTACATACTAAAAAAAAAAAACTACCCAAACCATACACGTAAAAGAACATTATTCAGGTTGCAAAAGCAAGCACTCTGAAGTTTCAAAATGCCAGAAATAGAGCTGCCTGAACAGTTTTTATGCAGCACTGTTTGTATGTATGCATTATGATACAGATTTTACCTATACAGTGATATACCACTTCTCCACTGGACACCCGGCCCTGAACCAAGTGGAAGAAACTGAGTTTATAAGTCATTGCTCTACTTCTTTTTAATCCTTTTTGTTCTGTGTGCCTTCAGTGCGTGACAGAGCTACTGTCAATTGCTGCTCATCCAGCAGAACCCTATATCTCCTTCTCCGAGGCTCAAGGCTCTCTCCAAAGACAGCCATGCCAGACCTGAGCAGTCTAGCTCAGAGGTGGGCACCAGAAGCATGCAGACTGAGCTATTTTTTGTGGCACAGTATCACGTAAAGACAGCTTCTGCACCCAGCGCAGGGTCAGAAGACATCTGATGTCCTTCAGCAGAGGATATGGTGAGGATGAAGAGAGGCTGATGGAGAGCCTCTCTGCCCCCAGAATCCCACAGATCCTTCTCCTGCTTGACTCTGCCAATGGCCAGGCTGGTGCAAAATAAGACTGCTGGGCTCTGCTCTAAGCTGAGCTGTGCCAGAAATCCCATCCACCAGTTCCTGTCACCTCTCCCATAGAGGTCTGCCAGAGCAGATCAAAGAGAATGAGACCAGCACACAGACTTCCCCTAAAGTCGTAAGTCTGTCTATTCCTCAAGTGAAATATAAATCTACCAACACGGACTCAACAGCTACTGGAGGCCATGTTCCCCCAGTTCATCTGGACATTGTCTATAGGACAGGTCACAGAGAAGGGCGGTTGCCCTTCTCTGTGGATGGGATGATGGGCCAGATGGGAGCTGGCCAACCGCAGCCATCAGCTCTGCACACAGACTGAGGGCTCTCCACAAGCCGTGACTGTCCCCACCATGATGTGCAATCAGTTCTCAGCCATGGTGCACATCACCATGTCACAGCAAAATGTGGTGAAACACGATAAGGCAGTGAAAGAAATGAGGAGGAAATGAAGTAAAACTAATTGATTTACCTGGATTTTTTTTCTAAACGTTTTTCCCCATGGTGACTAGTGCTTCACAGGCAGCAGAGGCTGTGTCAGAGTCTATATCACTCACGTATTGACTTATAATGTCTCCAGCTTTTTTTATTATTATTATTAAGCCTTTGGTCTGAATCTGTTAGAGTTCATGCTCACTGACTCCAAGATATCTCCAGCATAGGAAATGTAAAAAATTAGCACAATCTCAATGTATAGCATACTTGCACCATGTAGTATCTCCTGTTCCTCAGGAAGCAAATAAGCATATGCGCATTGTGAAACACCAAGCATTATAAACAGAAAAAAAAAAAAAGAATTACATCTGCCAACTCAGCATGACAGGGCTCCCTGGTAAATAAGGCAATGCACTGAGACAGGGACTGCGCAGACGTGCAGTCAGCTTGGACGTGCCCTCAGAACTATGAGTTTCAGTTCAGACCTGAACCTCACTGCCCATTAGCTTGGCATGTCTCAAGAACACAGATTCTGACAGTAGGTTCACAGGTTGCAGGACTGTTGCAGGCCCAAGAGGCACTGAGGCTGCAAGAAGAGCAAGTACTGCAAGGAATAGCCCCATATTCCTGCATCTGCCGTGCTGACCTCTGCAGTCTCCAGGGCTACGTCCAGTCTAAAGGGGTGAGTACTCAGACAAAGCACTCCTCTGACTTCCATGGAGGCAGCAAGCGCAAGGATCAGGAATCAGCAGAGCTAGAAGCAGTGCTCCAGAGCTGTAGCTCCACATCTGTGCATTCAGATGGCCTCTGGATAGAAGTGCTGGCACAGGGACAGCCTCACAAATCATTGTGTCTGCTTGCAGAAGTAGAGCCCTTAAATGTACCTGTTGGTACCTGCGAGCACACTGTCCTCACACAAATCTGGGGGCTCTGAAGTGGTTCAAGTCAGCAAAATATAGGCCTGGCCAGCAGAAGAGGTTTGCATTTAGTCAGGATGCAGCTGAAAAAATGAGCAATAAACTGTGCTAAGTTCAATGCATTCCTGATTTGGGTCAGAGTCCTGCAACACCCACAAAAAGGCCACCACTCTCTTGGACTGGGTGCCATGGGGGGCTCATCGAACTGCAGCCCTTTCATGCATACTTTGGCAGGCAAATAATTAAATTACAACTCGGTTTATCTTGGAGATTTAAATCAAGTCCCAAGTTGGCCAAGGCACAGTGCTGAAGGGTTAACACCAGCATTTGGGTGTTTATTTTAAGAAGAGCATAAAGCCTTGACAGGCCATAATTACAGTGTTGATAAGCAGGGAGAGAATATTTGATGTTTCAAATATCACATGACTAATTGGTGCTGGAACAGCTGTGCATGTAAATCGGGTGATGTGATGTGTGTGGCAAAGAGGAGGGGTCTCCACACCGAGTGCAGGCCTGGTACTGCTCAGCCACACATCCCCCCAATACCACCAGAGTGTGGGGCCACCTCGTCCTTGTCACAACATCAGGCTGAAGAGATAGGAGAATAACACACCCCTATTTCTGTTCTTTGGTCACCTTTTAGGATTGGGTTTCTAAGTGGAGCATTATAGATGCTCCACACACCAGTGTTCATATTTTTCAGGTGCTGACAATGACAACACTCACAAAATCCTCAGAGTATGCTCTGGTTTGCAGAGGGTAAGGTGGAAGGCAGGTTTCTTTTGTTCCAAAACCCACCCAGATTTCCTCATTCAGCACATCAACTGTTCTTTTCTCAGCTAAACATCATAGAATTATTACTCTTGGAAGACCACTAAAATCACTGAGTCCAACAATCAACCCACCTCCACCATAATCACCAACCATGTTCTTAAGTGCCACATCTACCCTACCTACAGTATACAGGAAAACTAGTAGCCCTCCTGGTGCCACTGGAGCAAGGAGCTCCAGAAACAACCACCACCAATTCCAGAAGGAAAGGAACAAGCCCTGGTGACACTACCAAACCTTCAGGCCCTCCACAGTGGATTGCTTCAAGTCAAGCAGGACATCATCTCCTTTTCCTTATGCTTCTTTCTGCACTGGCCTTTCCATCTCCAGCCAGTTGAGAGGATAAGTAAGTACAGCTCAAGCTATTTTTACTTAAGAAAGAGATATATATTTCACTGCTGCGTCTCTCTCTCCCCTTCCCAACTTTGCCCCTCCAGAGGCAGAAGCAATAGGAAGTGCATAAGTTTCTCTACCACGTGTTGCTTAAGAAAATCTTTTTCCTCTACAGTCCGTAGGAGAACTATGAACTATTTTTCAAGTAGAGCTTGGTGTGATAAGAGCCTTTAATTAGTAGATAAAAATGTGTGCACCAGAAATCAAAACCAAGTTTGATTTCTTTCTCTCTCCATTTTTTTTTTTTTTTTTTTTTTTTTTCCTTAGGACACCTTAAGGAAAAAAGTACTTGGGTATGACTTCTTACGACCAGAAGCTTCTGATGTTCAGTAGGGGAAGCCATCTGCTCCACAGAAAGGGGAGGGAATGCCAGAGAGCAACGCAAAGGGCTGAGCACATGGCAAGGTCAGGATGGGGCCAGTGATGTCCCCTCAGAAGCTGTCCACAGCCCAACACTCACAACAGCATTTGCTGGTGCCGCATCTTCGCAGTACTAACCCAAGGGCACAATTCACAGCCAGATTTTGGAAACAAGTGATAGAACTCCTCCAAGGGCTCCTCCGTGTGGTCGCCCATTGACATTTATGTGCCTACACACCCAGTTGCTGAAGGAGCTGCACCCCTTGCTTACAGCCTAGAACTACAGCTGGTGAAGAAATGGACTATAGTCCTAGAAAACTATTTCCACCGATAACCTGTTCTAGTCCCACTTACAGCATAACAGCATCAAAAGCAATAAGTATATTTAGGTCTCCAAGCCCATACAGATTCATCTATAGCACGATACATACCTGGGGAGCGCTGCTAGGAGCCAGGAAACAAGCCAACATGCTGCACGCAAACCTAAAACCTTCCAAAGAACCTACAAGTGCTGCTTTAAGCACTTTTAAAGCCTAGGACTGAAGGCCCAAACTGGCCTTAACCATCCCAATCAGAGCCACCTGTGGCCCCCACCCCCCTGACCCCAGCAGCTGTGCTGGAGCTCCATCCTCCCACCTGTGTGTGTGCTCCTGGGCCCGATGTTGTCCTCCACATTCCTCACTCAGGGGGCTGCCATCCTCAATCTCATCCCCGTCCCACCCTGGGGATGGCGCTGGGAGTCACGGTTTCACCTCTTCCGTTCTGCAAAGCTCAGCGTTTCACTCTAATTGTGTTTTGGCTAGAAGCTACAGAAGAAGAAAATGATTATGGGTTTTACTATCTCTTACAATTCAGCACAAGTGCCACAGAGCAGCTGTGGCTGAAATGATGAAGTTATTTACAGTGCTTTTTTTTTTTCTGTCACAGGTGTTTCTCTTCCACTATAATAAAGACTCACTAGTATCACACTAACAAATAAGTGTACATTGATTAAACCTACTGACACCTGGTTCCAAAGCCAGTAAGAAAAACAACTTGCAGATGACCCTCTATTCATATACTTTTAAAGATCTCTTTATTTGATATATATTATCTTTATGGTCTCTATGCCACATGCAGCAGCAGTGCAGGGGTTCTTGCTCCACGAATGTTATTGCACTGTGATATTTTCATCAGTAGCTCTCTGGGAGGTATATCTAGAGGTCTTTACGTGGAATCTAACAGAAAAAATGTTATTGTTTTTTTCTAGTATTTTCTTTTATTATTTCACCTCCCACTGGTAGTAGGATATATAATGCTGTACCCACTATGCATTTAAAACCAATATAGTTTTTAGGAATCATTCTGGAGTTAATCCACTATGACCGAAGGTGAGATAATTTAGGAGTTCATTTAAAATGCACTAACATTGATTTCTGACTGCTTTTCCTCCCACAGGGTCACAAATCAGGAGGAAAGCTGTCAGGCCCTGGCAGCACACCTATACAGCGACTCTTCTATGAGATCCTAATGTGGGATCCTACAGCTCAAGCTTTTCCTGCTTCCTTGCTTCCAAAATAACAAGGGTGGGAAGGAGAGAGGTTCCTTGGGGATGATTTTTTTTCTTTGTGTTAGCCTCTGTGTGAGAGGGAGGACATCAAAGGGAAGCAGTCAGGCAGTAGGAGAACCACCATGCAAGCGGCAGGGGGGAAAAAGGTCAGCGGGGAGACAGGCTTTGGTTTCATTCACCGTGGTTTCTGTAGGTTACAAAGCCAAGCTTTGGGAAAGCTTGGGAAAAAAACCCAACAGACTGAGACACAAAACAAGAATCCTAAAAGCAGCAGGATTTTTAACTGCATCTGATGATCCAGCTCCCAAGCAGACAAATTACTTTGTGAGAAAAGTGGTGCAGCCAGCCCCTTTTCAATTACAGAAAGCTAACACAATCAGCTCCTATTCTTTTTAAATAGATCTGGTGGGTTTAAATGAATGAGCATAATATGTGGTCCATTTATTTTCAGGAACACTGCAGTGAAAGTTGCTTCATGGAATCAGTCCAAAAATCCTGACTAAAGAAAATCAATAGGAACTATCCACCTTTCTTTAAATAATAATTAAGAATAAAAGGTATTTTCTTCCTTAAAGCTCAATTCACTGTGGCACTGTTACTGAGCTTGCTTAAGACCCACTCAGTGTTTTTTATGGGGGCTTCTTTCAGCCGCATTTGCAGAAGCTCCTGTTCCTCAGGCTATAGGGTTAACTACAGATCTGCTTGAGGCTGAATTGCAAAGGCAAAGTTCATCTTGGAAACCAAGGGTGATGGCTTTTTGTTGTCACTCTGTGTGCGAGGGGGGGAATTAATGTCCTTGTTGCCTGTATCAAGGCACCAGTTCCCCATGATGTACTCCCCTGGTATGGCCAATCTGTGTTTGGTATGGTTGAATTAGGATGTCTGCCCAGCCCAGCCTGTGGCATTGCTGCCCATGGCACTCCAGTTCTGAGGCGTTTGCTGTGGTTTGGGGACTTTGTGGGTTCAGCAGACCCAGCCATTGAAGTGCTGGTGCAAATCGTGATGAAAGTTGTTCAGCACATGTCCTGGAAGAAATAGTTCTAATAATCCATTTGGTCTCTCTTGATTAAATACTTTGCTTTCATTAGGCAAAGAAAAGAGTCCCTGATGGTTTCTGCTGCATCTGTCATGATAGCACTGGGCAACACATTTGTTGTTTGAGATTTAAGAATGACTCACTGGCACTCTGGGACATGAGGTCCTCACCACCAGAAAGCAAACGGTTCTGCCAGCAATTTTCCCTCTCAAACACTGGCTTAGCTCAGCCATGGCTGCATGCAGCCCCACTCTCATCATTAGCAGCCATCAGCAGGTGGTTGTACTTGCTCTCAGAACAAGATTAGACGAGATGCACACTTCTGGCATTTATAGAATGCTGCTCATTCTCCTGCCTGTACCAGCTTATATAGCCTGGCTCCTTGTGAAGGGCTGTAGGAGGGTGCAAAACCTGGCTATCTTAAATGAAGATACAGTTATTCTTTTCAACATCACGTATCATATATTGTTCTTGTATGTCATATATCTAATAGACAAAACAGTCTCTGGGGTTGGTGAGGTAGGTATCTCAGATAACATGGAGGTTAAGATGAGAAAGTGTCTATACCAGACTTAAAAATGTATGACTGCTTAACATTAAATGGCAGCCAATTAAATTGAGGTAGAAAGTGCCCATAGTGGACAAGCTCAGAGGAAAAGAACTCATTCTGCTGTATATGTTAATTTTAAATCACTGGACCTGTGATTTCAAAGCTAAGTCTTTTCCAACATGACCAAGGATTAATCTTCATTCACACTCCAATGGAGATAAGTAAATTGTTTAAACAAAGTCATTTTTCAGTTTTCTGTGCTTTAGGAATAAGCCAGAACCCTTTTTGATGGAATGTATATCACAATTTTAAATGACTGCTCTTTAAAGTTCTCCTTCCAGTCTGGAAAAGCATCAGGAGGGAGGGGAAGGGGATTTCCCTCTCAGCACTGTACCCAGGCAAGTCCAGGAATCATCTCAGCTCCCAGCCATGAGGCTGTATTGCTCCAGAGTATGAAGAACTGAGATCTTATTTTCTTTTTGCTCCAAAAATTGAAAGGCTTCGGATAACATTATGAAATTGGAATCAACAGCCAAAGAGAGAGAACTGTATATATTTTATTGCAAGAGCTTTCACTGGGACATTAAGGGTATTTGCTTTGCAGCAAACGGTTACTATGTGCGGTATATGGATTTCTTTCAGACTCTTTTCATTCTCTCTATAAAAAAAAAAAAAAAAAAAAAAAAAAAAAGAGTGTTAACATTGCTCAGGAAATTATTGGGGATTCACTTTGTGGCATCTGAAATTAATGTAAATTGAAGGCAGTCTTGCAGGTGCCAAAGTGAGGTTCTGAAGTTTACTATGATGTGAAGCAAAGAAAGAGCTGAAAAAGCATGAAGATACTCATCAAAACACTCCATTTTACTGCACAGATTTTTCTATTTTCAAAAGGCAGCAGAGGTGAGACTATCATAGCAGTTAAATGGATGTTTTGTTGAGCTAGCACATATAGATAAATGAATCCTCACTGTGAGATGCGAGTGAACAAAGAATATGTTGGAGCTAGGGCAGCCCATGGTGCCCCAGCAAGGAGCCCTGCTCCCCATGCACCCAATCTGCTGCAGCTAGTCATAGAATCATTAAGGTTAGAAAAGACCTCTAAGATCACAAAGTCCAACCATCAACCAAGCCCATCATGTCCACTGGCCACATCCCTCAGTGTCATATCTGCACAGTTCTGAACACCTCCAGGGGCGCTGACTCCACAACTCTCTGTGCAGCTTGTGCCAATGCACCACTGCTCTTTTCCTAATATCCAATCTGAATTTCCCCTGGCACAACTTGAGGCCATTATCTCACGTCCTATCACTAGTTGATGTGCTCCGCCCCACAAGAAAAATCCCAGTCCCATCAGTATTTCTTGATATTTGCACTTATTTACTGACACATAAATACCTGTGTACTCATAAATAAGTACCCTGCACCCAAGCCAGCAGCATACATTAATAGGTCACTTCAGGTGCTGTCCTTGTCAGGAGGGTCTTGTTATCAACTCAAACAAAGAGGAAGGAGGGGGCAAAGTATGTGGGTCTGGGATTTAAGTAAAAGTGGTCAAAGCTCTGGCATTAATCTCCTATGGAACCCAGGGTAAAGCACGTATTTCTGCTTGCGTATCCCATATACAGAATTAATTCAGTTGTACCCAGTAGTTGTGAAAAATCAGCAGTCAAGAGTGTAAATAATGCAAACGTAAAATAGGCTTTGCAGTGAGAAGAAAATAGATGGCAGCCCTCGCAATCCTAGCTGAGGACAGATGTCTTCAGATGCCTCTGGGAGGGATGATATGAGAGAAGCCTGAGAGCCCCCGTACAAGACAATTTTCTATTCTAAGGCATGGGAAGTTTATAATGGCCCCAGGTGCTTTGGTTTAGATCATTTAGTCTGTTTTGCTAGCAAATATCACCATGTGCTGATAAGCTAAATTTCAGCAAACGGTGGTACAGTCAGCAGGGAGCCAGGTTTGCTCTACTCTTTAAGTTCATCAAAGCACATTCTTTTTTGCCTTTTTTTTTTTCCTTCTCCTTTTGACTGAAGTACTGCAAACACTTCAGATCACAATCTGAATAAAGAACCTCACACAGCAAACACACGCTGCAGTCTCAGCACCCATTGCTGAATGGGTCCACCTCCCTTTGCACCTCCTCAGTATCTACATCAATTGCACTGTGCCCACTGCAGTGAACTTGGCACTGGTACGCAGCAGCTTTCCAGGCTGCGGAGCTCGAGCCAGTTATCATTCACTCCCAGGTGCTGTAATTGGCCTTAGAAACCTGCACGTCTTAATTCCTGGGCCCCAGCCCAGCTCTTGGTGGGAGCGCCAAGGTCACTGCAGCCCTCAGGGATCCAGCTCAGAGGGAAAAGGAGGAAAGGCTCCTTTTTCTGTGAATAAAATTGCAGTTCTGACACTCACAGGCTATTTGCTGGAGTGGAGCAAGGCAACAAAGCTGCCCCTCTGCAGGCACAGCCACCACATCCTTTGGTCCACTGCTGGGTCTGCCATTTTGGAGTCCTCTTCCTCCAGCAGCATGTCAGAGAGCCTCTGATGGCCACTGGGTGCCATCTAAAGCCCTGGGTCTGGCCATGGAGAGCTCCGAGAACAGAGCAGGAGCTGCATCTCTACATTAAGAGACTGGTAGTGATTTGAGTGCTCACTAAGAAAGATCATTATTGACTGCAATGGGAGATGGACCAGGTTCTTACACATCTATTAAACAGCGAGAAAGCAGTGAGGATGCTGTCAGTGCTGGGGAAATAACCATAATAATGTGCTGAAAAAAATGCAGCTTTGTTTTGGTAGAGCTGCTACCTTTGACGATCACAAGAACCTGTCTGGAAGAGACAGGACATTTTTATTTGAAACCGAGTATTGGGTTTACAAGTATCCTTCCCCAAAACCTAATGCTATAAGATTCCTCTTGACTCTCATTTTTACTTCTAACATTTCCTATTTGATCTATATCCCCCTTTCTTAATGGCAGAGAGGGGAAAGAAAGGGAAGGAGCGTGCAGTATCCCTTCTGTCCAGGTCCTCACCATGTAATGAGAGCTCCAAATCCATACAACAGGCCTTCACCTTCCAGCTGCAAAACCCACCTCACTTGTCAACCATCATCCCAACAACAAAAACTTCTCCATCTATATTGCCATAGAGCACACTGGCTCCCCAGAATGTTTGCTGGGATTGTGATCATATATGACTCTACAGACACTGATCAGTGCAGAAAATCTCCATACTGCCTCTTCACTGAAGGAGGTTTCAGCCCAATCATTCAGGCTTCACTTTAACTTTCAAAGTTTGGGCTGGTATTTTTGTGATAGTGACGATAGTGGCTTTGGCTTACTAACACAGCACAGAAAACATAGCTAGTCTCTTTCCCTTCTTCTTCATTCTGTTCCACCCAGGGGCATTTGTGCTTTTGTGCAACTCTTATCACAGCCTTCCCTCACAAGAGATGGCCACTGTCAGCATGCATCATCTCCAGCACAATGGGGCAAGGGAAGGGACCAGCACATAATCATTCAATAAAGGGAGAAAAATGCAGGGCTAGAGAAAAAGGCTTAGATTAAATAATTCTTTGACGTCCCTTATGTCTTCATCTATTTCTCAAAAGGCATTACGCGCAAAGCAGAAAGCAGTATTACTTTTTGTGTTAATAGAAGAGATGAATCATCTAATGCTATTCAACACTTGGAATGGAACTAATATTAAGGTTCAAGCTTCAGAGCTGGCTGCAAAACAGGCAGAGAAGAATCACACAAAAATTGTTGCCTTTTGAGGAAAGATCCACAGCCAGAGCCCAGGTCCGTGACACTCCAGCTGCCCAGAGAGCTGCGGGTGCCCCATCCCAGGAATGTCTGTACGGCAAAAAATGACAAGACCTTCAAATGGGATACAGGCACACAGAACAACAACAGATAATAAAGAAGGAAAATCAGCTTACCCTGTCCAACAACCAGGGACAATTCCAGAGGAACACAATCTTTATCCAAAGAGAGATGCTGCATCCTCAGCTGCCAACCCTTAAATGAGGATGAGTGGGAGTGCATCCAGGCTCCACCTCTTCTGGTCACTTAGGAGCATTGCTTGCACCTGAGCTCCCTAGATTGGCCTATGCCTTCTTACCTGGAGCTCAGCTATTGGTTCTGGCTGTGACCTGGCAATTCCACTGCAGTGCAAAGACCAGGTTGGATGGGCCCTGGGCAGCCCGAGCTGGTGGGGCAGCCAGCCCACAGCAGGGGGTTGGAACTAGATCATCTTTGAGGTCTCTTCCAACACAAGCCATTCTATGATCCTAACTAGCAATCTGAAATAGAAGCCTTAAACCCTTCAAACTTAATTCTTGGTTCCCTAATTGCCGAACTACCAAATGACAAAGCGCATTGAGGATTTGCATTGAGGGCAGTGTGGCCTTGCAGTTGTGTACCCAGTTTCTACAAGAATGATAAAACCCTTTGAGGGGTGCTGACAGGATTCTCCCAGGCACCCAGAGCACCTCGTTGGGCCGGCACCAGGCTCAGAGCATGAATAATAATGGGAAGCTGCCCCAGACCATTGATATCCATTTGGCCAGGACATTAGGATAAATGAGTGTGGAAACAGAAGGAACAGCATGCAATAGGAGTATGAGTAGTACAGTTTCCAGAGCAAGAAGAGGTTATTATTTGCATCCTAATTCTTCACAAGGTGTGAAGTCAATGGGAAAGAAGGATGCTCATGTTTTGCAGAATGAAAGTGCCTAAAGCCAGGGTCACCTTCCACAGCACAACTTCATAGAAATTAGATGGCAGCCCATCCGTGCTAAGAGTTTCTCCACTCCAGAGGTTTTGAATCGCAGCAGAATAATTCCAGCATCTGTAATTAGCACTTCCACTAAATCCTCATTGCTCTCCTATTAATTTCAGGAGTTTGGAACTGACAGAAATGTTATTAAGGGATGCAGTCCTTGTCAGGAGCTGCAAATAAAAGTTGAGGTCCTGATTAAAAGTTTAGGGTAGTCCTCATTATTTTCTGCATCAGAAGAGTAGTCTTTCTGGGTCAGCCTTTTCAGTCAGTACTGTTTCATTACCGTGGGTCTCTAATTGTTTCTGCCTCAGAGCAATTTAAAATGAAAGACATCTCGCTTTCCACGCATTTCTCATTGGAGCCAAATACAAAAACTCCCATTTGTGTTCAGAGCCAGAAAGGCACACAGACAGCAGGAGGGCACTGGAAGGGATTTCTGACGAATTTTTCAAATTTCCTACTGGACAGAACAACAAAGGCATGGGGAGTGGAAGTCTCACGCAGGTATTTAGCCTTCAGTGCTCCAGCACCATCTCCCTTGGTTGGCTGCTGTGGCTTTAAGCATATAAACAGGTGCATAACAATGGACCGAGCCCTGCCCCAGGGCATACAGGTTCAGATGAACTGAACCTAGTGGCAAATTCACATCGAACTTACATAATTATTTTCACTGGAAATCAAAACTTTGAAAAGTAAGTCACAAAATGCTTCATTTGGATTAGAAGAAAAATTCCACACAAGAAGGATGTTTTGTTTTGGAATTCATCCATTTGTTGTCAAGTACAAATCGAAAACAACTTTCAATTAAAAATATCTATTTAAAGGTTTGAACAACATTTTATTAAATCTGATTCTTCTTCCATAGCTTTCAATAGGTACATTTCACAGTTTTTAAAATTTTCTTCAGCAGTTTCAGCAGTAAGCAAATAAATCAGCTGCAAAGCCAGCAAGTTGCTGAATCCTTCTCACTCTGATTCTTTTCTGTCTGATGATGAACATCTCTGAAGACTGAGTTCTGTAGTCCCTTGTTACATTTTAATTACATTGCAATAAAATTGCAAAGAATCTAATTTTGCCAGACAAAGCCCAGGGACTGAGCAGAAGGTGATGGGGTCTCATTATTTCATACACTAATTACACTACTACAGGCCCTGGAATACTGCACTATTTTTATTCATTCATGAGAAAAAGCCCTTTTGCTGAGATCAGAGTGGCTGCTATTTCATTCTCAAAAACTCAATGCGCTCTTCGTTCCTCAAAAAACAGCTCCATCTTCTGTTTCCATGGGATATTACCACTTCCAAAATCCTATTGTGCGTGCTGTTGAAATCAAAATAAAATACCTTCCCCTTTGCCTGTTTCAAAACAACGAGCCAGCATCCATAACACACTGTCACCTCTCTAAAAACCTCTGAAAATGGGGCAACATTGAATAAAAACCTGAAATATGGGTGTAAGGAGGTAACAGTCCTTTCTAAAAGCACAGTCTGCAGTGCCATCAGGAGGTGTGAGCACAGTGCGTGAGGGCTGAGCCTCAGGCTGACACTGATGCACAGACATGGGGACAGGCATGCTGCACATGTTGCACTGCTCCAGGCACCCATCAGAGCCAGCGTGGCAATGGCACCAGGGCTCCTCAACCTGGCAGATAGGACTTCTGCAGCCAGAAGATGCACATAAAATGTAGTTTTCCAAGAGGCTGCAGGACTTCTGGAAATCATACTCTGTTCACCTTGATTTTGGTCACCCAGCAGAAAACCTCCTCCTGTACCTGCAATGAGTCTGAGGGGGGCTGGTGCTCACTAAACAGCACACCGCCTGCAGGATCAATGTGGAAAACAGCCTGTGGAAGTGACAGGGTTTCTTCTGGAGTTATGAATTACTGCGACCCATTTCCTCCAAAACTGGTCACAGCTCTGTGCTATTTTTGACTTTTCAGTTACTACAGCCAGTGCTCCAGGGAAGAAGAATCAAGCGCTGGTTAGAGCATCTTAGGGGGTGAGTTCTGATCTCACCACACGGTTGTTTGCCTGCCTCTTCCTCCTCCTCCAGTGTGTCAGGAAAATGCCTGAGTTGCTAAAAGAAAGCCCTCAGAAGAAGGATCAAGCACATCACTGCACTGCCATGAATATTCAGCACAGCCAGAGATCTCTCTCATGTATTACACCTTGTCTATTATTTATACTCTTATGAAATATCTATGAATCCCCTCACCTCACATTTACTCTCTCCAGAGAGATAGGAAAGGTTCCCTTGAAACAGAGAGATGTCACAGCTTCCCCAAGGTCACATCAACGAAAATACAGTGATTGGAATTGGTTAAGAATGAGCAAGCAGCTATTTCCAAGTCTCTGCTCCACCTGATCAGTAACTGACTTTCACAGGCTTTATTAACAACACAGAGGGAGCAATGAGGATAAATGTTCTGGGAAGGAACGCTGAGGGCTGTGTTACATTAGCAAACTCAATTCACACAGAATCACAACTTTTTCAACCAGCAAAATCCATTCTTTCTGAGTACAGACCCAGTATGCATTCACTGTTCCTCTCACTAAGCAAATAGTGAACTAACAAAAAATTGCCTTTACGTATGTTTTTATGAAAGGAGAGAACTGGAGCACATCTGCAGGTGACTCTAAAACCCTCAGGACATAGTGGCTTGTCCCTGCCTCATGGCTATACCTCTTAGTTCCTACCATAGGTTGGCTTACAAGGAATTTCAAAAGTCATCCAGTTCCAACCCTTTGGCTGCAGGCAGGGCTGCTGACCACTAGATCAAGCACTAGATCAGGTTACCCAAGCCACATCCAACCTGGCCTTGAGCAGCCCTTAGAGGCTTCATTTTGTTAAGGTGACCACTGCTTTGGTCACACAGCCCCTCCATGAAAGCAAAGCACTGCAGCTACAATACTTTCACAGCACTGTAGATGGCACCAGGAATATTGGGTCAAAGACAGCACTTCCAACAAAAATAAATCATTTCTAATAAACAGAAATTGAAAAAGCCCCCAGCATCAAAACAATACTAAAGACTGAATCCTTCTGGGAAAGATGTGCAGTATTCATCTGGCAAAACTGCTGCCAGCCATCTGATGCTCTAATTGTAGAACACTGTTTTATCACAAATACCAAATGTAAGTGATGCTCCTGCGTGATGTGACACAGCTTCATTTCCTTCTGGAATAAACCAAGCTCATCTTCAGAAGGTCCAGTGAGCACAGGGTGACCCTGACCAGTATCCATGAAAACACTCAGATATTTTTAATTTGACTGAGGTACTGCAGCATTAAGATGATGGGCTTCTATACGGAACATCTACCTTGAGACTGGTAAACAGTGTCACTTCCTCATGGGTACAGGGCAATGCAGTCTTTAATTTTCACGTAGGCAGCTCCAGCAATCCCAGGGAATTATTCTGATATCTCTAGTCTACAGCTGCCCCCAAATGCATTTGCACAATTGCATGCTAGCAACTCTCCTTGTAGAGCTGGATTTTGCTAAGACTAACTCAGTTTGGTTTCTAAGCCTTGTTTTCACAAGACTTAGAGTCAGTTTCACCAAAATCCTACAGTAATTTACAATACTTGCAATCTCAGCAGGTCCTGTGAAACTTCCATCTGTGTCTGATGGCTGGAAGGAACACTGCAGATACAAAAAATACCTATGAAGTTGTTTATGTTCCTATTTGTGTTTTTTTCCTTCTGATTACTTACCTCTGAGACGTATGTTATATTCTTTTCTAAGTATTACAGCCTATGATCCAGGCTCAATATACAACTTTCAGACCTAATATTTTGGTGATTACATCTAGTTCCATTTGGAAGACCTGCACTGTATTCACTGTGCGAATATGGTGTCATATACCAGTGACAATAAACATCAGCTAGCATCTGTAACTTCAAAGCTTTCACAAACCATTTCAGAGAGCTTGGCTGCTCAGACATTTACCATGCAGTTTGTTATGTGGGCAAGCTGACAGTTACAGAAATACAGCTTCACTTTCACAGAATGGCTCTAGGACACCATTTTTTACATCAATGCCTTTGAAGTTAGTGAGAGAAGAAAGCAACGCCAACTTTGTTAAATGCAAATTGAAAGCGTGCACGCTTATTGTCAAGACCATTGTCATATAATTAGCATTTTTAGTCTGCACCTAAATTAGAAACATCTCCCCTGGAAGCTTATTATCTACTAATATACATCCAGCACATACATACTTCTAGGTGTGGTATGATCCATCCCTAAGTTTCTCAGCAGCTGTGAGAAGCTGTATGGAGATCCATGCTAATCTAGATTAACTTTGTGCCTTCATAAATCTGTCTCATGTACCAGATACTAAGCTATGCACAGAGGGTCTCTAGGCTGATAACTGTCTCTAAACTGAGACACCTGTTCAGAGCTAACACTCCAAGCATCCGCATCTAGCCAGAACTTTTGATACCTCTTCATACTCTGTTCACCTACAACATCCAATACTACCTTCAGAACCTCAGGTATGTGGCTACATCTTATGTTTTAACAGTTGTCATGTCTTCCATGCTTGCTGATATTGGGCTAACACTCTGCCCAGCCCTGCTGCGTTTTGCCTGGTGGGAAAAGAGTACAGAGGAAGACTCAGTGCATTCAGTCAAGCATTATGACACTCAAGCCTCCTACACGTTGGTTTTTGCCCTGAACAGTAGTTGATCAGCCTCAAGGGAAGCTAATTCATATGGTCAGCAGTATTACTCAGATCTTACCACATTATTTCAAGAGTATAACTGCAAATATAAGAGCTGAATATCCAGCATGTGCCTTCTGACAGTGGGATTGGCAGAAGACAAATTGATGAATTTCTACCTCCTCAGTTTTGTGTGTTGTTGCATTCATCCTGGGGTCACTACAACCTTGAAACATCTTATTTCTTATTTACATTCTCCTCTCATGAACAGTGGATAATACCAAGGTGGAAGAGTGCTTACAAGAATTGTTTCATTTGTGCACACATGCACATACACAGCAGGTCAAAGCAGAGAAGGATGAGTCCCATAGCTACTGAGCTCATGCTGCCCTGCCTCACACAACTTTCAGTCTCTGCTAGATTAATCCCATCTGCACAAGTTCATATAGAGCAATAATGAGCCACTGCCACAAATGACAGCAGTTAGCTCCCAAACTCTCTAGCTGGCTGCAGTCAAAAGATTTTTGTCATTATGTTATTGTTTTTGCAAGTCTCTTAAGTCTGAAATACCCTTTATAGCCTCCCCAGAATAGCAGATGATAGCCCATATGCCTTCATCTTCTGGTGCATGGGAGTTTTGTCATTTGATTTTTCACAGGTTTTTCATATCTACATTTAATCTTTTAATACTCAGGGCAATAGACAAGCTAAGGTGCTGTTTTTCACACATGGTCTCATTGCATTTAGCAAAGTACATAGCCAGGCCTCCTCAGGTAAATGCTGCATTCATGCATAAAATGCTACAGACACACTGAATGCAGCATATTTAGCCCTATATGCAACAATGTCCTTTTCTTACAATTCTACACTCCTTACTCTTTCATTCATAGTATCGCCTTGTTAAAAAAGATGGCCCTTGATAGCGAGACACTGTGCTTAAATTCATACTTTTCCTTTATGTGTAATGCAAACATCCACCAAAAAGCAAACTCTACTCTCAGCTAATATACAGTGGATAATCTTCCATTTTCTCTACATCTGTGTAATTCCAACAACTTTAAGCATATCTGCTCTTGTTTTATGCAGGTAGAGAAGTGAAGCAAGCCCAGCAGAATAAGGCCAAGAAAACAAGCGTCATTCAGAGAGGGATTAGGCCAACTGCATTGTAGGTATTACCTGTTACAGCAGTTCATTAGAGCTCCTAAAAGGACAAGCAGCATCCCATTCAAACACTTTGAGAGAACTAGCAATTGGAATAGAGAGAATTTATATGAAGTGGACATAAATGAACACAAGAGCATTCCAAACCTGTACTTCACAAGCATAGAGCATCTACAGCTCTTCTAAAATTCTTCTGTTGGTCTTTTCTCACCACTTTGTATTGCTTCTGCAACAAAAATCTCTGTGGAAAACTCTTTCAAGCTTCATCACTTATTTTTTAAGTCATTTGCTAAAGACCATTTCCTCATACAAGGTAAAGTCATCATAGATAAAAATGAAAATCTAAGAGCTATTAAGCAAACTGTTTTAAACATTTTGTAGTTTTCGTCAGGCAGGGAGCAGGGAGGATTCATGGAAAAGGGGCAGGGTCAGAACCCTGGTATTTAAAGGCCTCAAGTTTAATCTTCCTTTTTAGTCACAGCCTTTCTGAATGAATCACGTATTTTTTCCTTTACTTCCTCAGCTGTAAAATGTTACAGAACTAAAAAAGCTCTTCACACACCAGGCTAATCGGAGAAACAGAAGGAGAGCTATTTATGCTTTTGAATTACACAGTCTAAGATTTTCCTTCTGTACTATTTTATTTGCTGCATAATTTAACAAATGCCTGTGAACCCAAATTAGGTTGCTCAGGTATCTCTATGTGTCACAAAGGTTTAACTGCACTAAATTGCCATGGAATTAACACAGAATACAATTTTCAGTTGCAAGTATTAAAAAGCATCTTATAATGTCAGACAGTACTCAAACATCCCGTAACAGGAAGATGCTGCTCCACACAGGTTTCCATTCCTACAACTGTAAGGAACACAGCTCAACAAAAGACAGCAAGGGGCTGGGGTCCAATTTAATAAAGCTCTGATTTTTTTTTTTTAATGACCTATTAATTATAAACAAGAATACATTAAAACACTCTGCATTTGACTCTTAAATAGGAGAAGGCACCTAAGTACTTAGGCAGCTCCTAGTCCCACAAAATAATCCCACTGTGGTGTCACTACTCACTGCAGTGCCCCCATCCCCTGAAACACAGAGGGCATGGGAGTGCAGGGATACATGCTGTAATGCTACAGCGTGATGGAAAGCACAGCAATAATAGCGGAGTGGCACAATCCTAGGCTACAACAAATGATAAAATGCCCAAATGCAGCAGCCACAGAAACAAAGGAAAAAAAACTGCTTACCTTTGGAAGGCCTGTTATGTAGGGATCTCCAGCAAGATGGCCTTGCCTCCACTGCCAAGCCTTAAATGAGGTCTGGGAAAGGGTGCATCCTGGCTCCACACCTTCTGGTCACTCAGGTACACTGCATGCACCCAAGCTCCCCTGGGTTGCCCTGCCTTCCCACCAGGTGCTCAGTCACTGGTTCAGGCTGTGACTTAGCCTGTTCAGACAATTGCATCTAGATTAGAGCTGTGCCACGAGAGTTGTCACAAAACCCAACGTGCCTTAGGTGCCAGGATACTGCCCTTCAGATCAGCAGCTCGTTCTGCTCTCAGCACGAAGGATAACCAAAGTTTTTCTCTCACCTGAATTCAACCTGGCAAACCTCAGATTTTCTTGGTGTTAATGCTCCAGTTCAGGATGTACTTTCTGTTTGGAAAGTCATTTCTGCTGCATAAGCATATGCTCTTCTAGAGCTCTCAAGTTACAAAAGGGCAAAAGAGCACACTGGCAAAAAAAAAAAATGCAAATATATGTATCAGGCTCAGCTCATCCCAACATTTTTGCAGTTAGAATTGCAAGTCTATGGCTCAGCCTGGGGCTGTTCCAGAACTTGTGATGTCTACTCTAGGGACAAGTACTGTATTAAAAAAGAAAAAAAAAAAAAAAAAGCTCTTCCCATACCTTTGGGTTCCATCTTAACTCCTCCTGAAGCCAATACAGCTCAGAGGGAGAACTCAGCCACCTGCTGGCTTTCAGTAACAGTTCAAAGAGCTCTGATCACCCACAGTAACAAATCCTACAATGGCTTTACCCCTTTATCACTGTATTAAAGCATAATACTCACACAGCCCCACTCAATGCTAGGCTAAAATCAATTCAGTTATGCACTGTCTGGCATCGTAACACAAGCAGCAGCAAAACCAGACACTAAGGCTGTAAAATGGTAAGAGGAAGATGATTTATTATAGATTGAAGAAAAAAATCATTTTCATCAACTATTCCCTCAGGGGGGTCAGTAGAACATAAAGGAAAGAAGGACAAATGTACAAAACCAACCTGACAAGAAGGCTCTAGATGAAACACATTCAAAGCACTTGCAAATGATCTTGCTGGACAGATGCAGAAGGAAATTAAATCATTCTTCTCCTGCAAAATACAGACTGAAAAACTGATTTCATTAAAAGAAAAAAAGTTCTGTCTTGCCTTTACCTGTAGATATTTCAGATAAAAAGATATATGTTTTAACTGGGATATTTTTAAAAAAGAAGAAATTCCCAGAACTACTATTTGACCACATTTATTTGAAAGTGTATTTTATTTTCGCTTCCAACTTCGTGCAGATGGTAAAGAAAAAGGCTCAGCTCACGAAAATAGAAGCTCAGCTACTAGCTTCAAAGAAATCAAGTTGAGCAAATCAATACTTTTTCATTCACTGTTAATCCCTTAGAAATCCTGGTGCTTGTTTTTCCATAATTGGCAATAGGTGTCTTTCTCATCCAGAGCATCCTTGTATACAAGGTCATAAAATTTAAAGATTTTTAAAGAAGTGTATCTATGAGAAAATACCAGCAGCATGAAATTCCTGAAAGGTTTCAAGGCCTGCTCCTACCCAAAGTCCATGGATTTCAAACTACTTTAGCTGGAGCAGGAGCAAATCTTTACAGAGTAAGAGACACATTCCTCAAAAAGAAAACAAAAAACAAACCACCTCATAACCTGAAGAGTGTTGAAACCCAAATGTAGAAGTAAAAACCGTAAGTTTTAGCAGTAGAATTCCCCTGGCCCTAGCCAACACAATGTTATTTGGCTAGAGTACTTCATTTACTCCAGACTTGGCCAAGATTTCCATCTGTTACTGTGAGAGTATTACTTAAATAATGAAGCAAAAGGACCTCATGCATTAATAAGCCAAAATATAAATCCATGCTATGGTAATAGCTTTCCCTTCTAATACCCTGTAATGAGCATCTAGGAAAGGAAAAAGGACAATAAGCTTTATAGAAAAAACGCATTTTGTTGCACTAATGAACATCTTAAGCAACTCCACAGAAGTTTCCAGGGTTCCTTTTGAGAAATACCAAAAAAGCAAAACATCAAAAGGAGACCAATGTTCGGCAAGATTACAGTGCATTTAACCATCAGTGCAGAACACAAAATAACAACTAATGCTTAAATGCAAGCAAAACATTACCACTTCCATACTTCTCACAAGTACATGGATTCCACAATTTGCTTCCTTACCTTAAAAGAAATGCTTAAAAATTCCCCACAGATATCACCAAGTTACCAAAGGAATCATTGGAAGGAAAAACAAAAACAACCAGACCAAAAAAAAAAACCCACCACCTAAAAAGGACAGTTAAGTAAGAGCTGAAAGGAAATCCTAGTTTCGCTTGTTGTGAAAATAAACAAAGAATATCCATTGGCTGCACTGCTGTTTTTTTTCTTGTGTGGGGGGTTTTTGGGGGCGGGAAAACGGGGAGAGAGGGTGGAGCTTTTTGCATCAAGGGAAAGAAAACAACACAACCATGAGAGGCAAAACATTTTCACAAATATATTAAATATCATTTCTGATCCAAAAGCAAAGTGCGATGCGATGTAGAGTTCACTAAAACAAAAACAACCTACGTAGTGCCTTAAATACTAACGAGTCAATTAGTGGTCAGCACAGTAAAATAAATATGAAGACATTGTTTTGTATTCCATTTCTAGCAGCAAAGGTCATTAACCTACTGGCCAATGTGACAGTTTCACAAAAGTTCTACTTCTTGATTTTGATACTTTGATTAACTAGAGAATATAATTTGCTGGGTCTGGAAAATAGTATTGCAGCTGTATGGTATCCTTCTCATCCCACAACACGTGTTCTGAACAACGATCTGGAGAACAGCTTTCCCAAAAAAATAAAACCACAATCCATCCTGCTTCTCACACTGGAAAGCATGAGTTTGGATTGGCTTGAACCCTAATGATGACAGTGAGGTGTTTGTAATCAACAGTTTCCTGTGCTAAAGAGAGTGGGACGTAGCACATTTGTACCAGGAGGTACCAGGCACATGGAGCAAAATGAGTCTTGACACTTCCAGCAGCCACTCAGTCACAGGACATGAACAGTCACTGGAAATGCCAAATGAGAAGCAGACTGTTGGGCTGGGAGCAGGAGCAGTAACCCAAGCAAAGAGGTGAACAGTTGATTTTAAGCTATATGAAAGCAGACCAAAAAAGCCTTCTTGGTCCTCATTATAAGTACCTACAGCACCCACAGCTCTTATTTTAAAAAGTGTTGGTTTTCTGCTATTAATTGCAGCCTGTGGGAAATACCATGCTTAATTTACAGCAAGAGGGATGTTTAACTACAAAGCATGAATATACTGGTGAAATACTTAAGGTACAGCTGATCCAGCTCCTTCTGGCCCTGCACAGTGGTGTCAGACTAGGAAAACAAAAGATAGCACTAAGAGGAAACCAGCCCTTCAACAGCAAAAAATGAGGGGAGAAGGTTGACAGGAGATTTTTCCAAGGGGAACCTTCTTCAGGGCTGCAAAGGTGAACCGTGGGCTGCACAGCACAGGAAAAACAAACAGCCTGTCAAAACTGTCTAGTTAGTGCTCTTCAGTCTGGGCTCCTGTTTTACCTCCTAATACACTCCTGTGCACAAAGCGTATTTAATAGGGCTTTGCAGAAAGGAGAAGGAATCCCACTCAAGAGGATGTTTGCTGCCCTGCCTGTATCTGCACAGTAAGGATCAGCCTGGAATGATGTAGATTGCTTTCAGCTACTTTGCAAGAGCTCACCCTGCCAGGATATAGGAAAGCAGTGCTAAGGTTGCATGGCTACCTGGTGCTCAGCTAGAGACAATACTCAGTTTCTGAGAAAAGCATTCATTTTTGAGCAGCCAAGTGAGACAAGCCTTTCCGAAGTGGATTAAAAAGACTAATAAAAACTACCTAGATTTTTTGTTTAGTCATTTTTCATTTTTTAAGGCAAGCAGATAATCCTTCTGGAATGCAAGAGGCAGGGATTAGAATAGCAAAAAAAAGGCAGGATTGGTTACCTTCACCATCATGCATCAGATAAAGTTTATCCCTGGTAAAAGGCTACTGAAACTGATGGAGCTGCACTTAATTCAAGCTACCCATGGAGGAGTAAGAGAGAAGGCTGGTCCCTCCTTTACCCCGTCTCTGCATCAGCCACCAACCTACAGCTGTAGCAGTGCTGTAGTGAATAAGGTCCAACAGGGTTTAGCCACATGCTGCACGTGCCACTGAAGCCAACGTGACAGAAACATCATGAGCCAAGTTCCAATCACAGCTCCTCACATCTACCTAAATGGGTAGAAGAGTGCCAGCCCTACTTCTGCTCTTTATCCCCTTTCCACTTTTGCTAAGGAAAATTAAAACAGACACATACTCTTCATTGACATTTAAAAAGATGCTTGAAAAGTTTTGTGAATACTTCTGCATCACCAAAAAGTTGTTGCTCAATCACTGTTGACATTCACACCCTAACTAACCTTAGATTTCTATGGTCCCTAATGGTGAAATTCACATCAAGAAATGGAATTAAAACCCAGTTTGAGATGAGAAAAGGAAGAGGGGAAAGAAATTTCATCTAATATGGGTAGCATTTCACCTCTTATCTTTAACATCCCTTTGGCTTTTTCCAGGGAATTATGTGGAGGTGGGATACACTGACATCTACTTCCCAAGGCCAAGGAAGCCCTGCTCTCCCAGAGCAACAAAGCTGCAGGCTAGGCAGGCACCAATGCTCTCTTCTACATTAGTATGCAAAGAAATTACAGCTGACAGCTCCTTCCAACCTATCCTTAACCCTACCCTATCTAACATGGAATCAGAGCACAGCACATCCCACCCAAGCAGGTTTGCTTTCCAATTCACTTCATTAAGCCACTGAGAGTTGAGCTACCCGCAGTGCATTCAAGTACTCAGTCAACAGTACCAAGAACCCTTTTTCATTGTTAACTGTTTGGTAGAAGAATATTTCTGGATGTGGCTAATCAGCTGATACCTAATGTTGGATGTTCAGAGAGAAATCTGCATCACAGAGAAAGGAGTAAGAGGCAAGACCCTCCAAGGTAGAGAGGTGTGCACAGCCTTTCTACAGGCACATGAAAAGAATTTACTGTAGGCTGTAAGAAGAGCCACAATTAGCAATTTGTGGACAAGTACACCCCTAACTCACACATTTACAGGTCCCATTCCTGCTCCTCTTTTACAAGCTGTTCAGAGATTGACTCTGCTGGAGAAATACATTCTGGAGCGCTACTCTGTGGCGTGCAAAGAGGGGAACAGGCTTTGCATGTGGTCTCACCCATGTGGTAGAACCACAGAAGTTTCCAGCACTTCTTGGGCTTTGCATATTCATGCAGAAGGCCGAGGAGAAAACAAAGTCCCCTCAGTCACTCAACACAATGAGGAGCCTTAGATAACTAGCAAACAAACATCAAAAACACTTCATGTCCTGCACAGTGTCATCCTGCCAACTATGATAGAAAAAAAATTTAACCATACCACTGAGTTTGCAGGTGTTACATGTATAGCTCAAGAGCATACTCCTATCAAATGGAGCACAAAGCAGGGCATGTGGCAAACAGCAGGCGAGAGACAAGCTGCTCTATTTGCAGACTACTACCAAGGGTGGTGCGTCATTGTACGTAGCCTAAGTTCTCCATCTCATTTCTGTACCGCTGTTCAGACACCTTGCTTTTATGCTGTTTGCTTTCTAAGTGCTGCCTGAACTCCATCTCCTCACTGGCCCCAGCGTTGCACATGGAGCAGTAGAACTGGCCACTGGGGGTGACACACATTGCCAGATCCCGAGGAATCCTCTGACGAGAGCGGGGATTGAAGTAGGGACCTGAGGAAACAACAGAAAAGTCTATTTATCTATTTAAAAAAGCTTGAGGCACCTCACTGACAACTTCAAGTCCAACAAATGCATGAAAGGAAGCCATAGATTAGCATCTTTAATTGATCATTTAAGTGATTAATCAATTTTTTTTTTTTAAAATCACCCAACTCAAGAATTAGAGCAGTCTTTTGATTAGAATAAGCTGCCTAACCCAATTTAAAATCATCCCAAAACAACATTTGATAGAATGTTAAAACAAACGTCTTCCAAAGCATAGTGACTGAAATGATGATATTAAACCAAGCTTCACCAAGAAGCAGGGTTTCTGCCAATACGTGCACATAACACAACTTAAAATGAAAAAGAGAAACAGATGCTGGGCTGGACACTCTAAAACACTTCATCAATAAAGAGGAAAAGTTAACAACTAACACCTGAGAAGGGGTTCTAGGAACAGATGGTCTTACAGGGAGGCTAACACACTTTCTTATCTTTCTCATTCTGGACAGAGGAGAGCACATAGAGGTTGCTGTGCTACAGTAGGAGTCAAAGCATCTGGTCACTTGCCAAGAAAATAAAGCAGGAAAATTGTCATCACTTAGAGCAGCCCTACAGACGGGTAGGGCAGATGGTAAATTAAGTTACAAACCAAGAAAGCAGAATAACAAGCAGGCTGACAAAACAAAGTAACTATAGCAGCTGGGAAAATATACACAGACAAGAAGAATCAACAGAGCTGGAACCAGCTCCTTTAACAACCTGTCCCTGCTAGAACACAGCTCAGAAATAGAAAAACAAGTCTACTGAACATTCATTATTATTCTAAATCTACAATAGAGCAGGTGCAAACTCATGATTACCTGTGTTGTTTTGAACTGTGTACATATTTCTTCTGTTCTGCATCATTTTATATTCATTCCCTTCTTTCCTTGTCCTCCGTTTGCCTAGTTCTGATGTATCCCTGAAGATTAAACAAATACAAACAGTTGCAAGTCTGAGTTTTCTAACAAAAAAAGACTTCCAGAAATACTGCCACATGCTTTCAGCCTGAGCATGAAGTTGAACAATACCTACGAGAATGAGTTATTCTGTGCTTCTGCAAGACGCAGCCGTTTGGCATGATTTTTCCCCTGGTAGTGAGCCTGTGCCACAGCTGGAGAACTAAATGAGGCATCACAAAGCTTGCAGTAATCATTCTCTGTGGCCAAGATCACTCGGCCACCTGGTTTACTGGATCCCATCTAGCAGCAAAGGGAAAAAACACAACGAGAAACAAAGTTAAACTGTTGCAATACTTGAAACACAGTGTCTGAGACCACTATGGCCTTTGCGAGCAAGCAAGAGCACTAGAATTAAAACACTGGCTTAGGACATTCCAGCCCCTACCCAACTGCTTCTACAAGGACAACTTAGTTTTCTTTGCCTCAGCTTTCCACAACATCTTCACATTCCACATTCACCTCACATGAGATCTATATAAATTCCATGCTTCAGATGGAGAACAATCTGAATAAACTCTCTGTATTTCGTCAACAGCCACAGAGGCTTGTTTACTTAGCAGTGATTTAACACCTCTATTCCTGATTCCTGGGAGCCAACAAATCATGACTTTCATACTGAGGAAGACTCATTGAAATTTAACAGCACTCCCCACTTGTGTTTCCAGTGTAGCCAATCACTCCACAGTATCCTGATGATACTGAGAGATAAAAGCAATAACAGAGCTACCAAATTTCTTAGCCTTGCCCTTCAGTTGCAGGGACACCTGAACCAAAGCTTCAGAGGGAAGATCCAGCCCCACATGAGGAGCTCTTGCCATTGGAAACAATACCTTGCCTGTCTCATCAGACAGGCACGCTGACTGGGGCAGCAACAAGGTTTCCTCAGTGTTTGTGCATCATCCAGAGAAGAGTGCTCTGTAAACTGCAGCAGCAAGAGATTGATACAGCCATGTCACTGCAGCACTTGTAAAGTCCAGCTTCTTTTACATCTCTTGCAAGCTTACAGGCTTATATACAATTCTGACCCATGAGTTATAACATAAATCCTCACACGGCACCAGAATGGCCTTTTTATTGCCCTGGACCATTCCCTCCATCAAAAATAACACCAGACACCCCAGCAAGTACAGCACCCATGTGCCATTACCAAGGACAGGACTCAGTGCCCTCTTAAGACTCTGATTCAGCTCTGTGAGCCACAAAGCCATTTTACACAGGGCTAAGTCTCCCTCTGGTGGCTCTGACAGCACATGTAAAAACCTGCTTAGAGTAAATGCTTTCTGCTGTTGTACTGACAGAGGCTTAAAACTTTTGGAGGTGACAGGATAACTTCTATCCCTGCTGCTCAGCTATAACTCTCTGCACTTTCACACACAAGAGACAGTTTAGCTGCTAAGCCCCATGACAATCAAAAGACTAGAAGAACAAAGTAAACATTATCTCCTTTGCCTTTAACATGCCTGAGAGCAAAAGGGTTTGAATCAGTGACCCATCCCTCCACTCACACTGTACCCAGGAATAACCACTGCAGAATGAACAAGGAGAATTACATAATAACACTGAACAACGGTACAGGTGCATCTAAGCTTTTTTTCCACATAAGCTTCACTCACACAAGGGAGGCGTGATTTTGCAGAGCAGATCCACACCCTCGTGCTTAAATCCAGCTATAGCTATTTTCTTTCAAGTTTTCTTTAAACAGTCTTAATAGCAGCACATCAGACTTACGTAGGAAACAAAGTATTTGCCACGCAGAAATAGACTATTTCAAGTTCAAAATTCTGCTGCAACAGCAGATTGGTATCTGCTCCTTCAAAAGAAAGCAAACAGCTCACAACTGTCTATATCCACCTTCCTGCGTCATCACAAGGAAAATTCTTTCTAAACTCTTGCAGTAACCCTCAAAGCATGAGACCTAGTTATTCTTAACGAGGGTTAGGTTGCAAGCAAACATCACAATCTCTGTCACATCCCCATGCCTTACCTGAGCTGGAAGGGAAACAACCTGAGGTGGCACAGGCTCAACCGAGTTACTCATCCTGGCGGGTGCCGGGCAGCTATTGGCAGCATAGTAATTCCGGAGTTTCTTACTGTGGTTTTTACCCTGCAAAGAAAACTCAATTTAATCACTGTCCCAATAACAGCATCTCACAGCGAATGCAAAACAAGACAGAGATAAAAGGAAAGAAACAGCTAGGAAGCCAGCACCTCAGGTAAAGGAACCATCACTCAGAAAATATAGAATACATTGAGAGATGCAGACAGCCCCCCCCTCGCTCCAAAATGCTCACGTTAAGCCTAATCTTCAAACAGTTTCCTGAAACAAGTAAGGTTACAATTAGTTCTTTAATCTATTTCACTTAAAACCAGCATTTTGTGTTTTAGACATAAGACATTAACTGCCTTTTGATAAGCCTGAGTACACACATCCATTTTCAAGAGGCTGTGGGTATAAGATAATGCAAAAAACCAAACTTCTAAAAAGCTCAGCTTTGTATTTTATTTTCTCTTGGAAAATATATACTGAAGTTCTTACTGGTGCTTTGCAAACTGAGAGAAGCATATGAGAGCAAGAGTATGTACAGTGGATATATATTAAAGAACATACGTGAAATAAATAAGAGTCATACATTTTTAACTACAAATGCCACTTCCGCCTTACCATGATAGAAACACTGCAGAAATCTTATGTTAAACTATAACCTGTTCCTTTACAGTCAGGAAAATGCTTTTTTTTTTTTTTCTCCTCTTCTCCCAGAACCAACAGCAAACATGAGGTCCAGGCCTAGTATCCTGAAGACACAGAGAACCACCCTCTTGCACTGGGTGGTGAAGAAAGTTACCATATCCATACCTCTCACAAATTCAGCGCTAGGAAGGCAAGCTACTGATATCAGGGACAATGTAAGACTAAGATTTATTTAATATCAGCAAAAAAATACACAAATTGTTCCTAACCAATTCCAAAGAAACCAACTAGACAGACTGAGCAAACAGAATTTGGCTTGAGCTGATCCAGCTGATATTTCCTGTAGCAATTGGACAGTCCAATACAATGGGAAAGGCATTACAACAAAGATGTAATAACAGAAGGACCAGCACAATAAAAAGGCACTATAAAGAAAAGGAAGAAAACCACTCACCCCTATCAGAAGATTCTAGATCCCAGGAAAAAGCTTCACCAAGGAGGGATCTCCAGAAAGAGATCCTTCCCCAGCTGCAGTCAGCCCTTAAATGAGGTCTAAGAGGTGCAGCCAGGCTCCACCCCTTCCTGTCACACAGATGAATTGCTTTCACCTGTGCTCCCAGGGCTGACCAGGTCTTTTACCCAGGTGCTCAATCAGTGGTTCAGACCATGACTCAACATTCCCATACACTGTTCAAAGCACATGAGATTTTGCATAAATACAGCCTCCAGCAAAACAGTGGTGTGCATAGCCTCAGGAAGGAGGCAGTGATAAGCACATGGTAGCAGACTACTCTCCTAAGGGCACAGCTAGTTCCAGAGAAAACATCTGTCCAGGCCTTACAAACATCATGTTTGTGGAATCAGAGGTTCAGTTTCACTGGGAAGATGTAGAGGTGGAAAACAAAGAAAAAGTAGGTATTTTCCTTTCCACTCATGCCATCTTAGTAGGATTTCTCTGTCTGCACAGAAAAATATTTTGTGATTTGATCCTGTCATTATACCTTAAAAGAAAGCTCTGCAGCTTATCTGGATGACCAACAAATTCAACCAAGGTGAAGCTACCTACATACAGTAGTTCTAAACACAGCTTCCAGTCCCCCAGATGTAGCAAAGGTAGCTTCAGATGAGTTAACTCAAATGATGCTGCTGCTGTGTAGCCACTTCAACACAGCACTCAAAACCTAATGGAGATGCAGCAGTCCTGGAATCCATGCCCACTGCTACTCTGCTTACCTGGTAATGAGCCTGGGCTTGCTGAGCTGAATTCAGAGTGACATTGCAGAGCTTACAGCACAGAGGCTTACATAGTTCCTCCAGCATAGGGTCCTGCTCCACCACCTTTGCAAGCTCTTCGTCTTGTGCGTGATAAAAGGAAGGCCCCAGTCCAAGTGATTTTGGTGGGGAGAGTGGCGAGGTGGCTCTGGGCCTTGTAGCCACTGACATAGGAAGAGATGAAGGTTTCTCAGGATGAGGAAGAAGTCCTGCTTGCTGTAGAAGAATCATTGGCCAAGACGACTGTGGGCATACTATTTCTGAAGGATGAGGAGTCCTCTTCCAATCTAGACCAAAAAGACACAAATGCTCAAATAAGTCACTCTAACAACTGAGGGGACAACTTCTGCAACTGTATTGCCTCTGCTTTATGCCTTTTTACAATTCCAAGCAGGTATAAAATCAGCTTGTAAGAACAGCAGAACAACATAACCATGGCAAGATATTAAAAATACATGGGTATAAGGAACAGACAGTGATCTGAAACACAGCCGTTAGCACCCCAGGGCACCTTTGCAGACACATGAAGATCCCTCACAGTACCCGACCCAGAAGCAGACCCTGCCATACACACCCCAACGCTCCATGACTGCTAGATGTGACCTCCAACACACAGCACCTAAAGCTGTGTTAATAGGAATGAGGGACATGACTATTAGCCACATCCTCTTCTGACAGCCTAAGCAGAAGCTTACTATCTAAAACATAAACAAATACTACAATTCATAACTACTACACGATACTAGAGGAGAACTTAGAAAGAACAGAAATATTTCAAAGCGTATTTATTTTACATTACTATAAAATACATCTACACACATCTACATCACCCAAATAATCACAAAAATCTTCAAGAAAAAATATCCCACGGTTAACTTTTCTCATCTGAGTCATCAACAAGCAGAGGAGTGGGAAACAACGTGAGCAGATCTTGTACACAATCATTTCTCAAGCGCCCCTTTCCCAGATCTCCCATAGTCTTGTGGAATGACCTTGAGCTACTTCTCTGCATTTCCTTCTCTACGCACAACCTATGCAGCAGCCATATCTTCTACAAAAATGGAGTGCTTATCCCATATTAACCTTTATTCTATTATTTCTCCGTTAATTTGAGTTCTTAGAACTAACGTTACATTTCCAACAAGGGGTTCTGAGAGGCTTATTTAATTAAAGTTTATAAATCGCATCTAAAGCCCGGGATGAACAGTCCCAGAATAATGCTGAGCAGTGATATTATGAATCGAGGCACAGCTACTTTTGTTAATGTCTTCTTAGCTTCTTATCATAACAAATCCCATTCACTGTTACATTGTGGTAGACAGCTGCATTATCTGTGGTGTCTGCTGATGACTTCTAGCTAAGGCTGCATTGGTAGCAACCATGTCTGTGCTGTGGGCTTCCCCTGTTTAAGCAAATAGCAAGCCACGTCTGCACCTTAAATAATAGCTCATAGGAGACTTCTGGAAGATTGAGGGAAAGGTAAATTAAATGCCACATAGGAACTTTGGTTCTGAATCGCATTTGAAAATAGATTTTGACTTCAAAGGCATTTAGGAACCTGGAGGAGACAGCATTTATCTGGGATAACTTCTGGGATTTTCAATCTGCTAAAATTAGCAGGAGATAAATACTGTGTTGCATTCAAGCTCTGGAAAATCCCAGCTGATGATTGCATTTTTAGATCCTCTATTACCTTTGAAAGTCTGACCCCATAAAGGTTTATGTTCCATTAGGAAAAAAGAAAACATGGGATTAAAACTCTCAGGTGACATAAGCACTTCTGGAATTGTTACATCTAAACGATGTAAGATTGGAGGAAGTTCAACTACTGCTAAAACTAGAATTAGAAACAAAAAAACAGCAAGAAAGAAGAGCATGCATTGCCTTGGGAACAAGCTTTTGAATCAGTAACAGAGCCACTGGCAGGTTTTTGTTTTAAATTGCTCTCCACTGTCGAGACTTTCTGAAGTTCCAGGAGGGCATGAACCTAACATGAATCAAAACGTGACCACAAAAACAAAGTCAAAAACAGCTTCATGAAAACAAAGTGAAACATAACGAAACAATATGCTGTACAAAGAATAAACGAAGAATGAGCATGGTGTAAACCACCCATCAGCAGGCCAACTTCTGTACTGCCACCCAGCCTCTCTCCAACTTCTGGCACAGGTTCTGCTAGATTAACGGAACTATGGAAAAAGTTTCTGCTAGCTTCACTTTCTGCAACTAGTGCCTTGTAGACAGTGTAACCAATTTCAGTGGTGCTGATGATGGAACCAGCTTGTATTCACAATAGTTACACACATCACACCACAGACCTCTCAAGGCACTTGACATCAGCTATGCAAGTAGCTAAACATGCCATTAAACTTCAGAGTTTTACTTCAACATCATAATGGGCCTCTTACTTTAAAAAGAGAGTCAATTGTAGATAAATACTTCAGAGAGCAATATAAAGCAACCTACAGTAAACGGCAATCAGGATCCATCTGCTTAATTTTGCATGAGTGCTTGCTGTGCCACATCTTCCATACTCAATGGGTAAGGCTGGGATATCAAGCACAAGGCAAGACACTGCTTAAAGGATCTGCATCCACTGGGGAAAAGGCATAAAGCAATACTCCTAGAGAAATCATTATTTATGAGGTCATTCGCTGTTCCTCAAAGTAAACAGTACTCTGAAGATAGAGTTAAGGCTGCATGGGCAATTTTAAAATTAGAACTCCATGGCTTTGCACGTACAACTCTAGTGTTCTTCTAAAGGTGGTCTGTCACTAAAACTGCTCTAATTACATCATTTTTCTCCTTTCAGACACTATTTAAAAGAAAGAAAACCATTCTGTTTCATCTTATTTACGTGTTCTTCTAACATCACACTGCTGGTTACTACAGATACCCATCCAGAAGTTCACAGGACACCTGGACTCCTCCTTTCCACTCACACAATAAGCTGTAAAATTTGTTATGCTCACAGAACAGCAAATGAGTAAAGAACCTCTTTTGTGAGCGAGCTGGGCCTCGGCCTTAACTGTGGGCATCGCAGCCAGCAGTGTGCACGGCCAGCCCACGACCTTCTGCAGCCACGGGCAGAGCTCACAGCCTACATGACAAGCAGCACTCTGAGAGGAATCAGTTTCTAAATGCACGGGGGCAATTTAGAACAGCAATACGGGTTTATATAAGCGATGAAAAAGCCGTGGGTTGTCTTCCCAGAACTGCAGAGGTATCCTCCCAAGCCGGTCGGTTTCCCAGCACGCTGCCATCCTCCTCAGAGAGCCCCTTCGGCCGCAGCTCCACAGAGCCTCACCGAAACGCAGCGTGTCACGCACAGCGCACACAGCAGACATCGCAGCCATTCGCACCGAGGGCCGGGCCCCTCTACGCTAAGATTCTACAACTCAATCCGGGCAAGGACGCACATAAAGCTGGTTCAGACCAAAGGCGCCTACGGACACCCGAACCGCACGGCCCTCCCACGCGCGGGAAGCCCCGCGGCACCGCGCGCCGTGTGGAACCGCCCCGGGCCCGCGCCGTCCCCTCGCCCGCACCTACCGGGCCGGAGCCGCCTCCTCGCGCAAGCCGGGCCTCGGAAAGCCGGCGCCGGGCACGGCGGGGCCCAGCTGCAGGAAGTGAGGCGGGACGGGGCGGGCACCACGCGTGCGCGGCGCGGAGCTCCGCATCCCGTGCCACGGCGGAGGCCCCGCGCTAGGTGGCAGCACGGCGCCGGCAGCGCGCCGCAGAACGCGCCGAGGCCGTGCCGTTCGTCGTGACGTCTCGCGATGACGTCACGCCGCGACCCTCCCGCTCCGCTCTCCCTCGGCGGCGCAGGCGCGCCGCCCGCCTCCCCCGCCTTTCTCTCCCCCACGCCCCCGCGGTTCCACTTCCGGCGGGCGGCGCCTTCCCCGTCCGGGGTCAGGCCCCGCCGCCTTCCTGTTATTGCCGCTGCGGGAGGCGGCTCGCCCGGGGGTGCCGCGCGGACTGCGGCGCCGCTTCCGCCAGCGCCCGGGGGAGGCGGTCCGCCCGCTCCAGGGTCCCGCGGGGCGGCGCCCGGGGGCCGCGAGGAGCGGCGGGGAAGACCGCGCCCGTGAGGTGAGCGAGGCGGCGGCGGCGGGGCCCGCGGGGGGGGAAGCGCGACCCCCAGGCGGGGCGCTGCGCTGCGGATGGCGGGGCGGGTGCTGCGGCGTGCGGCCGCGGCTCGGGAAGCGGAGGAGCCGAGCGCTTTGTGTCGCGTTCCTGGGCGGGAGCTTCGCCTCCGCGCGCAGACCCGGGGTCCGCTCGTCGCCGGTGATGAACGCGAGAAGGCGACTTCTTGTCGGAGCTCGGGTATTTATAGGCTTCGACTGGCCTAACGCAAACGGCGTGTTCGTTTTCCCCGCGGGGCTCTGGTGCTGTTGTGGGCGTGCCTCGCGTTACTGAGGTATCGGAGCCGCTGCTGATGTTGCTCAGAGTTCTTTTCCTCAGTCAGTTTTATCTATTCTTGAAGGCTTTAAGGATCTGCTGCACAACCATAGCCCCGCAGCACCGCGTGCTCGCAGCGCACACACGTGAGCTGTGTTTACAAGCGGGCCGTGCGGCTGCGGGGTGTGAGGCCTTTCTGCAGGGAGCCAGGGGTGCTGGACTGGCTTTGGGAGCTGAATTTCTCACTGCTTTAATGGAGAATGCCGAGTCCTGGCCTGTCACCTATATGTACACATACATTCCTAGCTTTGAGTGCTAACAAGTTTCCAAATTCATTGTGCTGGGGAAGTTCTTTGCTTTTGCCAGCATTACCTGAGTTCTTTAATTTATCCTCCTCATAGTTAACTTACAGGGATGTTCTCGTAGCTTTTGCTTCAGTTCCTTCTATGCCCCAATTCTATAATGCAGTGCAATAATCAAAGTCCAGCTCTCACTGTGTGTAAACAACATGTGTGACCAGGAATATTCCAGTCCTCAGGATGACGGCTTTAATGGTTTATACACTGCAGGGAACTCACTGGATAATTTGTTCTGAAATAATGTTCTTTGTGAGGAGAAAATTTCACAATAAGTAACGTTGTTCTCCAACAGCAAGCTCTTGCAGAGCAGCAATTTGGAAGCATATTTTAACAGCGTCACTGTGAAACCCCAGATCAACAAAGCTCATAGTGTTTGCAGGGGAATTGGTGAAACCACACAGTGCTGCCTGTGATCTGGGAAGTGTTGTCTTTGTCATTAAGACAATAAGCGTAGCAGCTTCAGAGGCTTAGCTGGAGTTCTGCTGGGGCAGGTGCCCTGAATTTCAGGGGTGTGAACTTGATGCCGTTCTTATCAACTTGGAGACAATGTTACTTGTTTTTCAGAGCACTAAGCCCAGCCTACAGACCCACACCCAGATGTTTTAGCTATTCTGCTGCCTCCAATGCTCATTCAGTTTGAATGGCAGAAATGTATTGCTTTTTGTTACAGCTTGCTTCTACTGATAATGAAACTGAGTGTTTTGGTTTCACTTTGTTTTCTTTTCTGGAGTATTCTTTGGAAAAGGTGGTGTAGCTGAGCTGTTTACAAAGCAGTTGTGCTTTATTGGAAGTCATAAAGCAGTTCAGGACCTAGTTAACTATTTCTGTGCCAGTCAAAGTTAATTGCTCTCTGGAAGTAAGTGGGGAATAGTTGTTTCTGGACAGCTGTTGTAAGAAGTTGCTGGAGGATTTGGAATAGGATTGATGAGAAGCAGAAGTTTTGTACTTTAACAATCATGCTGCTTCACAAAACCAAGTAGTCTGTAAGAGCTTTCCAGGTATTGGAAAAAAAAAATAACTTTGAAAGGTGTTATCATGTGAAGAATGAGCTTCTTTCTGATCGCAGTTGTTCCTTGTGTTTAAATACGTACTGTGCTTGCTCACGTGTCATAAAGTTTTAAACAACATCAATAGCCATAACATTACACTCAAAAAGAGATGCATGGTCTGTTACCTCTGGATGAATGGAGCTAAGGCTTTCCATTTATTTTTAACTTTGATACTGAAGAGGAAACAGTCAAAACTGATGCTATTTTTTCTCTTGTGGAATATAACCAGAGAAGGAATATGAATTGAAATAATGCAAAGAGGATTTTAAAACATTGTAAGTAATAAAGCAAAAGTCAGTTTTATAATTTTGTAACTATTGGTAAACACGTGAGACTTATTAAATCTCCCAGATGAGGAAAAATGGGCCACATGTGTTCTGTGCATGTAAATGAGGTGGAGGAGGAGCGTTAGAGAGAGGAAGTGTTTGTACTTCCACAAACTGAAGGAACAGGCTGATGGCTTGAGGTGTCAGTTAAGGTAGGAGTTGTTTTTATACCTTTTTGGTCATCACGTTCTGTGCTTTTAGGAGTTCGGTCTCTTCCTCTGGAAAAAAGAAAGACCTCTGGTTCCTCCAAGTGATGATACTTGCCTGAAATTGTAACTAAGGGGACAAGAGGCAACAAAATTATTTGTGGTAGAACTGGGTGGAATTTTCTTTTACTTTGAGTTGAATGTGTCCTGGCGAATAATTGCTACAAATCTCTCTTCCCGGTGCCTTCATCCAAGTGGGAGCGGTGCAGAGAGAACAGATTTGTTTCTCTTGGTGTTTGTTCAGATGCCAATCATATGTGAGTTGTTCTGAGTTCTGGATGAGCTCGGATAGCCTCCAGAGGTCCCTTCCAATTTGAATTACTCTGTAAACATACTTTTGAATGGTAAATGGAATATTATATGAACCAGAAGTAATATTCTGAAGTGTTAACTGTTTGTTTTCCATGTTGTGTTGCTACAGTTTAAAAAAAAAAAAGAGTGGGGTTGAGCAGGTTAAGGATAGCTAAACTGTTTAAAGATTGGACTTCAGATATATAAGCAAACCTGTGGGCAAATGGAAGTGTTGCAGATTGAGTACTGCCTATGTGAGGTTGAATCTGTTATCTCTAAGCAGTGGTTTTCAACCAAGCGTTTTTATTTTATATAGCTTGCATAGGAGGTATTTTCCTAGTTAATTTTGGATCTCCCTTTGTGAAAGGCAGTGTAGAAACCATGTGCACTTCAAAGAAGTAGTGTGAGAGACAGTGGAAATAATCACTTGTTCTCTAGTAACAGTGTACTTTTCTCAAAGCTAATAAAGTGGGGAATAAAAGCACTTGGCAGGCATGACTGAGCAAGTACACTCACTGGGAATGTTTATGGTCTGTTCTAGAGAGGTTATGTCTGAGTACCTGAACTCTAGAAGTGTGGAAACAAAGTTCAAAGAAACCAACTTACCTTTGCAAAATAGGAGGAGGGAGAATGATGAAGGTTTAGTGCAGCCTTCACCTCTTTGGCATGTTGTTAATTTAGCAGTAGAAGCAAATTAGCACTGCTGAAGTGTAGTTTAAAAGCAGTTGAGTCAAGTGAAGAACTTTTGGTGTTTGTGTTTTTCTTTTGTGCCCTGTTGCTTTTTCACCAGTAGTAGGTTAGGTACATGTCAAAGAAATCTTTTAGTCTGCTTTTTGATAAGTTTCCTTATATTAACTTTATCCTTGTGGGTTTTACATAGGATGCATTTGGCAGTTTTAATTTAATTGGAAATTACGAGTAAAATAAATGCTGACAAATTGAGCTTTTTGAGGATTGTGAACCATGAAGCGTGTTTGTTGGATACAAGGGGTTTACTGAATTGGCCAAGACTTACGGTGAAGTTCTCTGAAACCGAGACAGCTGAGTCACATTATTGGCTGTACATTATGGCCCTTTTCTAAAGCAAAGAGATGAAAAATAATACACATACAACATGTTTCTTTACAAGTCCAAGCAGAAAAGAAAGGAAAAGGGACTGGAAGTTTGCCTCCTAGACTGCACTGTATTTCAAAAGATATACATATGTGCTAAAACTCAACTTTTTTCCATTCTAATCATTTAATGTGCAGGCTAGTCAGTCTTGTGCTAGTACTTGAGGTAGCTAATGGAGATAATACCTCGTACTCTTCCAAAGACTCTTCCTAGATTTTAACTCGCACTGTTTACTTGAATTGTGATCCTTTCAGAAGCACAGGGTACCTGTTAGGATCCCAGTTGTCTGGCAAATGTCTTGACTGCTTAGCAGTGAGCCCTTGTGATGGGCAATACCTCTGCTGGTTTTCTTCAACAGGGCAACCTAGGTTGGTCTTCAAAATAATAGTAGTCAATTAAAAAAAAAAAAAGGCAGTTCTTGAACATCTTCAAAATGCAAGAAGCCTTGAGCAGGACTGAAATGTTTGAGAGTCAGCATTTCATCTGAGATGAATTAACCACAAATAGAAATACCTGCCTGTTTTCTAATTCAAGTATAACAACAAAATTTCTGTGCCCTGGGACTTAAGCCTCTGCCTTTCTAGAAAAACAATGATGCTGATTGCTGCAGAGATGCAGGCAAGCTAAGCACGAAACATCTGCAGGTACAGGCATAAAGAAAGGAATAAAGAGCAGGGAGTAAGGACTGCTTTACCGCAAGTAAAGTGGTAATAAATTGATTCTCAGATTTTATGAAAATACTTTCTGTGGTGATATGTTGTTAGGCAGCTTTGGTGCTTGTGCTATTAAGTAACTTTTTATTAAGGCTGGAAAGCATTAACTGGACTCTTGACTACAGGCATAGCTTAAAAAAAATAAAAAAGTTAATGTTGATTATATTAACTTAAGAAGTTTCTAGATAAACCTCCCTTTGGGAAAGGAAGTAAATACTTCCATTCCAAATAGTATTCTAAAATAAGTACGTTGTGGTCATTAAAATGCTTAGACTATAAAATATACCACTTATTCTTCATTTTTGTGTTTATGTTCCCAGTCTGAACGCAGTTAACAGCAAATGCTACTGCTGCATTTTAATAATGGAGAGTGAAAACTTCTACTGGGTTCTGAGAAGTTGATGCAGATGCTGAACATCCAGTTCTGCTTACCAGTTTGTGAAGACAGTCTTCACTGGTGGAAGGAAAGCAATTAATTTACTGCATTTTGTTCTGTCAATTCTGTACAATCTTCCATTTCAATGTCAGGTACTACTGAAGAGCACTTTTTGTAGAATCAAAGTGGTTTTCCCAAGAAAACTTTTAGCATCTATCTGAGATGCTGTTGCTGTAGAGGATGCACTTAACCAGTTGTGATTTCTTTTTTACATGGTATTTAGCTAAAATGAAGCGTTTAAAGTGGACACCAGCATTTTAATTGAGTAGGTGAAGTTTAATTATTCTGCTTTTTAGTAAAATTCTCTTAAGTTATATTCCTCTTCATCTTGCTCTGAAATGGAGGATGAAGCACTCAGGTAGTTATCACTGCTCAGCAGTGCTCCCTTGATTTAGGTCTCCAGCTTGGAATGTTTTGACGTGTTGAGGAAGATGGCATAACTGCTAACTAGAGGTAAAGGATGTAAATGTGAACTGGGAGGCAAGCAAACTACCTGAAGAGAAGGAGAGCAAAACCTATTCCTGACTCTGGAGGCTTTGCTTAAATGTGTTGTCAAATTATTTTGCAACCCAGCTCTTCAACTCTTCTTTCACCACCTCTTTTCCAAACCCTTTACTGTATATCAGCAGACAGAATGATATCACAAGCAATTGCAAGGTGATTTGAGATGTGTAACCATCATTACAACAGCTTCATGTTTTCTTGATGCCCTGGTGTGTGAGCCATGATTTAGGTAACTTGCAATATGGTTCCTCTTCCCTAATTGGTGTTTTTTTTATGGACTGGAATTAAATGTAGGATACTTAACCTTGGGGTAGAACAGGACATCACACAAGCTTAATCTTCACTAGGTTGTTTTTTTTTTTTTCCTAAAAGGAAGTTCTGTCACTGTAATGTATCCCTTCTAACAGAGTTCTGATTGTACTGATAGGCAACACATGCTGTAGTGTCAAAGCATTTAATCTGTTATGGATATGAAAGTGACCTTCCAAGCAGGAGAGTTGAGAAGTCTTGAAATTGTTGCAGAGAAGTTGGTGGTATTTACTGTTCAAATGCCTCTGAGTTCATGTCACTTCTTAGGAAAGTTCCTGTTATTTGTACGTATCTATTGAGGCAAATATTAGCAGTTTCTTTCAGATGTAGCAAACATGAATGGGTGGTATCCTGACCTCTTTAGAGAAACAATGCGGGTAGCAGCTTGGTGCATAGGAGAAGGAGATGCACTAACAACAAGCGCAGTGTCTCAGCAGCGCCTCTTTGCAGAACACAAGGTTTGCAAAGCAGATGTTTCTTACAGATGCGTACAGAAATGATGAAAATTTGATCAAAACAGGCTGAAGAACCCTTTGTTGCAGTTAACCATAGCCGTTCTCATACTTCAGGCTGAAGCAGGCAAGGACTAATGACAACATAGTCAGCATGAGTCATGTGTTCAGGAAGAGCAAACAAACAAATGCAAATATGTTACTGTCTGAGGAATCATAATTGTTACCTTGGAGCTCAATGTGGAAGTGCAGAGAGAAGTCTTATTCAAGCATCATTGATGGTTTGAACAAGGATAAACCTGTGCTCCTTCAGGCTTCACAGAAACTTTGGGTTTATTTCCAGCTTAAATAAAGCAAGCAAATGTACTTACAAAATCGGTAATTCTGTCAAAAGAGTTGCCTCAAATAGAGACTCCCTCCTCCATCTTCTGACACACGTAGGTGCAGTGCACCTAAGCAACCTATGAGCTTTAGGGGCACAGGTGAAGCCCCACAGGAGAAGGGATTGGTGTTAAAATGTTTCACAGCTGAACAGCGTCCTGCTGTGCCACTCTGTGTGTGGTAAGTACCACTAGTCCCCATCTGCTGGTGTGGTGAGCAAAGATCCATCAGTAATCCTCTACAGAAAGTTCCTGCTCCTTACCTATTAGCAGAGCTGTTGTTTATGGCTAAATAAATATTTAGTTACTCTCCAATGAACTTGTTTGTGATACAAAACCGGTCAGTAGTGTTTACTATTTTCAACTGATTCTCAAAAAGCCATTGTACTCTTCTGGGGTGGTTGTAGCTGGTGAAGAAGCAGGCAGCAGTTTCTGCAGGGAAGGGTTCTCAAGGGTCTGCATAGGTTTGCCTGCTGTCTTATTCTACAGCTCTGTGTCTGTGTAGGACGGTGTGCTGAGGACTGTGTTACTGTCTGCCCTTTGTAGGGCAAGAAACTTTAGCTGCAGAATTGAGATGTCTCACTTAGGGAGCTGTGCCTTTGTGTTAATTCCTCATGAACTTTCCACAAATGGTTTTAAAAAGAGTTAGGAAATACCTCAGTGGAAAATGTGTGGAGGTTTTGTTTTTAGTATAGAAGCTTAAAGCAACAACAACAACAAAAACTCCCGTGGCTTTTGCTGAGGCACACAGTTCTTTGTAAAAGCTCTCTCAGAAGTAAAGCTTCATCCCATCTTCTGTTGATTTGTTACTTGCAAACAATGCTTGTTGTTAAAGGAAGCCATTAAGTCTACAGAAACCAAGCCTATGCTTCTGCAAGTGCGTGGCTGTGGTGGTGAAGGTAGAAGAGGAAACCTAACTTATATTTGGATTACAAAATAGAAGCTTCTGCGCTCCCATTCATTCCCCTATATTTAACTTCAGATAATCTGCACAGTTTGCAGAAACACTGCTATTCACTGCCACCTCAAAACCTATTTATTTTACACATGAGCTGCGTTCGGGGTCTGGAGCAATTCTTTCTGTGTAGCAGAAACCTTTTATCTCTATTTACTGTTGCTTTCAGCCTTGGTTCTAAGAAATGTTATGTGAATAGTATATGATATGTCATAACTCAACATCGAGTTTTGGCTTTTTCAGCTTCTACTTAGAGAGGAAGGGCTGATGGGGTGCCTCTGCTGAGAAAAGGCAAATTAAAATTTATAAACAGAAGTTCTTATCTCAGCCCAGTTTTTGTAGGAACATGCATTTCCAAATGAGCTGATAGGGTGAGTGTTGCTGATTGACTCCGCTGTTACTTTTGCTTGTAGCAGAGCGGCAGGTCTGAGGACTGCGGTGCCTCCAGTGTCACTATTTCTTTCGCTGCCCTTCTAGGCGGGGGCAGTTCTTTTTCAACAGAACTAGAGGTTCATCTTGCTGCAGCAAAGGGAATTACTTCTAAACGTCAGGCATTAGGTGAGGGCTCGGCTGGAGGGAGTGTGCAGCACCTGGGCTCGCTCTGCTGCTCCTTGTCCTTGTCTGTGTGCCAGCACTTCCTGTTTGTACGGATTCTGTTTACTGTCTGGGTTCCAAATAGCCCGGGAAGGTGGGAGGATGGGAAGAAGCAGAAAGAAAAGCAAACAGCATTATTTAAGGTGGAATTTTGTATTTCTGTGTGTATATATATGTGCTAGCATTTGTTACTATGTAGCCCAGTGACACGGAAGAGTCTGTCCAGTTCTCTTGATGTTGCTCTGTACTGATTTCCAAAAAAAAAAAAAAGACTTCTGCATACATAAACTGAAATTGAAGCTCTGGGTGTTTGTAGCAAGGAACAGAGAGGTGCTTTTACTTTGCGTTCCCTCTGAAGTTCTTGTTAAGGAAGGCTTGTCACCCACACAAAATAGATTATTTTTAAACAGTAAAGGAAAGCCTTATTTCTACTGGTGGTACAAAGTGACTCGTTGCTCTGATTTTTACTGCCTAACTTCAAGGCTTTTGGCTTAAACAGCTCAGAAGAGCATGGGTGCTGCTCCCTGGGCTCCAGCACACAGCTGACCCTGACAGCACGGCTCTGATCCCAGCACTCAGATGGGAGTTCTTCCCATCCCACTGCTCCCCCAGCCATGAAGCAGTGAGTAATAAGTACATGAAGGAAGCAAAAAGAGAAGATGCATTGCCTCACTAGTTCTTCACTGTGCTGTGTGACCGGGGGTCCTCTATAAATACAAGATCCTTTGAGGTAAAGCTAGAAATGGAATTCTTGAATGACTTGGAACTAAAAAGTCTTAATTCCAGGCTTTCTTTAACAAAGGAAAAGAAATCTGCCTTAAACTGGAAGAAAATGTTCTAGGACAGATGCTGTGCTCTTGGTATGTCACAGGCTCCCTAGGGAAAAAGCACTGTCATGGTGGGAGTTGCAGAGGTCACCAGCAACTTGCAAATGCTTCTTTCCTGTCATCTTGTTTTCATGGCTCCCAGATAGTGATGCTGTAAACAGTGTGCATGCATGGCTGGGGGAGGCTGCTCAAGGGGGTATAGAAATAATGTGATGCCAAAACCCTAGGATTTATGAAGGTGTTTTGTTTTTCTTACAGGAAAAAAAAATAGTAATACTTCGAGCTTTTTTAAAACCAGGTAAATGAAAAAACAACTGTTCATCTTGCTTGGGTTTTTTCTTCTGATATCTGATACTGTATCATTCTCGAGTAATTTTTCAGAATGGCCCAGCAATGCTTTGTAGTGAGTTCCTTATTTTTCTGGATGATCTCATCATTGGTATTACTTACGGTGTCTGAATGTCACTACAACCAGAGGATATTAGATTCAGAAATGAAAAGATAGCTGCATGCAAGAGAACTTTAAAGAAACATCTAATAAAGCCTATCTTCTCATATGTAACTAAACTAAAGCAGAGTCTTAGTGAGATTTCCTCTTCACAGTAGAGAATGACCTTGTATTTCTTCTGTGCTGTAATTCTACAAATACCAGCAGTAATGTTAATTTTTCTAGCTTGGTGTAGAACAATGCAGAGGTGCTGCTTGGGGGTAAGGGGAGGGAAGTAGGTAACTGCAGCTAACATTGATATCGTTGCTTCTCTGTTTCAGAAGGAAACAAAACGCTGGGAAGATGTTTTTGGTTGTTAGATCCCTCTGCATGTTGTTTCCCTTGAGCTGCTGTTTGTGATCAGATAAGAAATTCTGCGTATTTGCGCCTCTTCTGTGGAAGGATAAAGACAAAAATAATACGTAAGAAATTCACATACGTAAATAATACAGAAGAAATTCACACTCATTTACTTGCATTACATCAGTCTTCTCTTGCTTTCTGTTATGAACAAAGCAGCGCTGCTACTGTGTGTAACAGTGTTGTCATAGAGGAGTTTCAGACATCTTTGTCTTCCTGGATTTTGGAGAAGTGCCAGCTTGGCAAGCAGGAAGAACAAAAGGACGGGACTGAAAATATCTCGTCGGAGGCAGCCTCACCATCACCACACATCAGGTTGGGACAGCAGCAGAATTAGGCAAGCAGCCCGGCCCAGTTTTCTTCATGGTAAGCACTGGAGTAGCTGTTCTCTAAAGATGAGAATAAAATATTTTGGTCTTGAAAGTTTGAGATTTTGGGAACAAAATGGAACGTAGATTTTTTGGCGTTCTCGAAAATGTTACTTTTGCCACACAACTTCTTTTTCATAATGTTAGTTTTGGGGATTCCATAGAATCTTTTTTTTCTAAAAAACAAACAGAAAAACTGTGGGGAAATAGCTAAAGCTTTGTTCTTCTACTGGTTTGGAACAGAACATAGAACTCACAACTGTGTAGTAAATTGGAATCTATAAACATAGTTGGATTGCTTAATGAGCAGATTCCTTTTTTTCCTTAGATGACAAAAGGGGAAAAAAAAAGTCTAGAAGATACTTCCAGCTGGCAAAGAAATAAAATTTACATAGCCATCTTATTGAACGACTTTTTGATACTGATGATAGTGCAAATTATTATAAAACATTACTGCATCCTGTTTATGACAGCCATGTAATGAGGTTTGTCTTACAATTGGAAAAGCCAGTGGTCCTCAACTGAAGTGTAGAAGTCAGAATGGTTAATTCAGTCTCAAGTACGGACTGATAAAATTGTATTGAGTGTTTAGTCTGCCTTTCTGAATTGATTTTGAAACACTAGCTGATGTTTACAGCAATGCAAAATTATTGTCCTCTTTCAGTTACTGGAATGCATATCTTTTTGCATCAGCCTCGCATGTTTTATGCCTTTGATGTGGTGTTTCTGTACAGCTCATTTTTGATTCTTCCCTCTGTATTTGCTAGCTTTTTTATTAGGTGGTACGTAATAGGAGAATTTCCTACTTGCAAAGCCTGAAGAGTAGTACAAGGTGCTGGTGGATGACAGAATAAGTCTCCTAAAGTGAATAAAATGATTTAGATTTTTTTGCTGGACTGGCCCACAGACTTGCATGGTGAGTCTTTATATCTGCTTTATAAAACACGTGTTAATGTTAGGTGATGCTCCTCTCTTTAGAGAGCCATTCCACAGGAAATTTACAAAACAGGGAAGAAAATCGTGTTAACCATGTTACTTAATAGCCAAATATTGTCATCCACCTGAAGTTAGTAGAATATCTGTGGACAGTCTCTGCAGTGAAAATTAATCTAATCTGTAAAAATCAGTGTTCTCCTAGCAAGAAGGTTGTCTGGATTTTCTAATAGAGGAGTTCATGCAAGATCACTTCTCTGTTGTCATTTGCTGTTTTTTATGATGTGGATTCCATTTGTACTGAAGGATAACAGTCCTTTTTAGCATAAAACTGAGACCAGCAGAGAGTCTTCTGACAAAATGCTGTGTGCAAAAATGCTTGCAGTGGAAAAAGCACTGCCAGGGTGTCCTACTGGGCTGTAGATGCACGAGGTTTTTATGTGATAGTGTGGCTGTAACAGCTGCAGTAGGCTCAGATGTCTTTAGGAAAAATATATGGGCATTTTTGACTAGAGTTCATTTGTCCCAAACTAAGTCTGTATATGTTATGAACACAGAACGTGTTATGGTTAGGAACCTCTGTTAACTGGGGTGTGGTACAGCTCTTACTGAATTTTTCCTCCACTGACCTCCATTCCTCAGAGGGAAGGAATTCTCAGAAGTAGTAGCAGCAAACTTCAGTGTCTGGTAAATATTTTCAGAGTTAACATATTTGTATGTCATGGAGAAGGCGTTAGAAAGCTAACTGTAGCCTGCAACTGAATAAAACAGTCAACAGAATGAAGTTCAGTTAACTGTGCTGTCTCAGTTCTGCATGATTCACTGTTGTGTGGTGGTAAAACCCCACCGTACTGGAGTTCATCCGAAACATATTTTGAAGGCCTGTGTCTTAGAATTCCTTTAACTAAATTTTGTAGTTCCACTGTATCATATAAGAAAATAGATCATATAAATCAGCATGATGAATGTATCAAGCGAGTATAAGTAAGTATTTTGGGAAATCTGCTGATGAACTTCCCTCTTTCTTCCTTCATATATATTGATTATTTTTGAGTTTTAAAATTCGATCTGTTAGGTCAGTAGCTTAGCAAGGTTAGCGATGGAGAAGATGCTTAACACATCAGGAAGGCGGTAATGAGTTCAAAAGGCCGCGGTCTGATCTGCTGATGCCTTCAAGCTTTTCTTTTCTGACAAAGCTTTTGGCTCAGGAGCAAGGTTTTAGGTATTTTTGGATTGCAGGTGTGGTGGTGCAGTGTTCATTTGAAGTGCTTGCATGGAGCCTTACTTGGATCTAAATAACATCTCTTCAGAATTCTCTGAAAATTATACTTTGACTGTCGAAGAACATAATTGATTCTCTTTATTCCAGGCAGCCTTCCAGATATGGAGTGTACACAGCAATGCAAGCTGCCAACTGTACTTCAAAACTGTTTCTGTTTATGTTTTTGCTTTCCAAATCCAAACCCTGGAGGCGTGCTTACATGCACAAGTGAATGTGCACACAGCGACTACACACAGACCCAGCACGTCTGTTACCCAATTTAAAACAAAAGCTGCTCTTCTGGGGCAGTTGCTCTTAAAGGCAGTGTAGATATTTGGGCTGTCCTTTTTGGTCCATTTTCAAGCTTTTAAAAGAAACGATCTTGAGTTGGCACTTTACTTTATAATCTCTTCAAAAGCCAAAGGTTTACATTTCTTTTGAAAACATGATGTACAGAAGGATTCAATATGTGCGTGTGTTTCACATTTTTGCCTCAGTTTCTTTGTTGGCAATTATTGGTAGGGAGGGAGGGAGGGTTGGCAATGAAACCATCACTTCTGAAGGAGAGTTAGCTCAGCACTGCTGCAGTAGTGCTTTCTGCCCTGCATAGATCCCGGTGTTCACCTCTGTCTCTCAGTAAGGCAGTTCAAACAGTGGAAACTAAACCAAGAGGGGCAGAGTGAGTAGTTCTTTGCCATTTTAATCCAGCTGAGCCTGCAAGGAGCCGGCTTGGGGAGTGTGGGTGCCAGCATGATGTAGAATGAGAACACCTGCCTTGGGCAGCGAGAAGATGGGCCCTTGTGACCATCAGTTCAGAAAGGCCCAACCAGGGTTGTGGTACCAAACTTAAAAGACTGCTGGTAGAAACTCAGCCTGTGTTGTGAATACTTAACTTGATTGTGGTCCACCTATATTATTGTTGTTTGTGTATGTGGACAGAAAAGTTCTTACGACTGCATATTCTTGCTTGGTATTTTAATGCTGGTATATACCTTAACAGTAATGTGTTTTTTACCTATGCTTGTAATTAAGAAGTGTAGATAAAAACATGTTATTTTAGATAGTGTCTTGCTTATGCTTTACCTGATTAAAAAAACAAGATGCCATTGAACCTTCTCAGTATTTCTTTTTATTTGTAGGCTGAGTTAGCAGTAATTCATGGTTTTTCAAGTTGCTCTGAATGGCTCTATCAGGGTTCATTTGTAATGTTTTGTAATTGAAAGCTTTCCTGGTTTGACTCTTCAAATACACTGTGAGTGTGCTTAGAACTTTCCATTTCAGCATCTGCTTTGCTGAGACCATTACAATGACAAGGAAAACAGCTTCTTCAAGCTGCTTTTCAAAAAGAAGTCAGTAGCATAGTCCCTTAGTCCTTTTAAATACGTATGAAGTGTTAGTGGAAAAGCATTTTTCTAAACCTGCAGTGTCCCTTTAGTATGCTTTGCTGATAATTTTAAAAGTCCAAACTGCAACTACAAAGGAGGGGAAGGAAGGAAAAAGAAACCCTATTCCTGCTGAGTGTTACTTAGGAAGCAGTGCATTTGGGAAAATATTCTTGTTCTTCTGCATCTTAAGAACTGCAGTGTGGTAAAAGTGGCCATAATTCAGGAGAAAACATTTCAGAAAAGAAGTACTGAAGAACAGGGGGGTCGTGATTATTTTTTATGTGCGTATGTGCATACATACATAGCATGTGGCTTTTGGAATAGTAGCCTAGTAGTTTCCTAGCCCTGTGCTGTCTGGACACTTGGCTAAGGGAGGGAGCATAATGGACTGTTATTTAGGAGTCTGGTATTGCCTTTTCTTATAAGGAATTTTTCATAACACAAATGCTGAATTTAATGAGATTATTAGTAATGCACTGTTTGAGATCTGCGTAACATATGATGACCTCAAAGTATATGTCTGTGACTGTAAGAAATGTTTGAAAAGCTTTGATCTGAAATTCATTCTGATGTTTGTATTTAAAATACTAATGTTTAAATCTCTGATTTTTATGTAGGTTTAACTCATACGAATCACTGCTTGAAAAACTTCAAGTACAGAATTATTGAAAGACTTAAAAATGCCGCCCCGACCATCATCTGGTGAACTATGGGGCATCCACTTGATGCCCCCGAGGATCCTTGTGGAGTGTCTTCTCCCAAACGGAATGATAGTGACTCTAGAATGCCTCCGTGAGGCTACATTACTAACTATCAAACATGAACTTTTTAAAGAAGCAAGAAAATACCCTCTCTATCAGCTCCTTCAAGATGAATCTTCTTACATTTTTGTAAGTGTTACGCAAGAAGCAGAAAGAGAAGAATTTTTTGATGAAACACGGAGACTTTGTGACCTGCGGCTATTTCAGCCTTTCCTAAAAGTCATTGAACCAGTAGGTAACAGAGAAGAAAAGATACTTAACAGAGAAATAGGTGAGATTATCTGTATTTAAACATAGCTAATCTGCTTAACTGGTTTCTCCTCTTCAAAATAGAAAGCTAGAATCAATGTGCTGTATTTGTTACCTTTTGCTTTGTCTATCAAAGATTACATTTCAGAGTTGTTGCACCAAATGTCCCAACATGTTGATCATAGTTAAGCCAATATTTGTAAACTATTCTTTATTTCATTCACACATGTATATTTATATATATACAATTGTATATAGGTTAGTAGTGCATATTTTTGGTAGTCACCAGTTAGCAGGATTTCATATTAGTACAGAGCAAAGCCTTTTTGTACTTGTTTTATTTGGGAAGCAGATCTTGATTTGTTTTGAATTCTACGGAACAGTGATAACTAAGGAAAGGTACAGGAGGGTTTAATTGCAAATATTTAGCTACGTTTGCAGTGGTACAGTTTTTAATACTGCTTTGTCTTGCTTAGAGTGCAAAATCTGAGAAACAAGGTGTTTTTCTTCCCCCTTTCCCTTTCAGACAGAGCATTAGTAGGTGTGGGAAGGATCATGATAAAAACACCTGAGTACATTGTTTTGAATCATTTCTGGGGAAGCCCAGAACTTTTCCATTATCCAGGAGGCACAGGAAAACTAGCATGTGTTTTGGTATCTAGGTTAAGTATCTACATTCAGTTAGTGCAAGGATACTGCCTTTCTTAGTTTCTAACAGGTGTATGCTGCAGTGCTAGAGACTTATCAACTGGAAATACTTGTTCTGGGGTGCTCCTAATTGTTAAATTATCTAATAGTTGTAAATGCATCATGGGTAGATTTCTGTTTTGTGAAACATAGCCTGGTCAGAACTCGGGGAGAGTAGTGGCTACCTGACTATGTGTGGAGATAAAAGTGAAAGTTTTCAAATTTGAGCATCCATGCATGAATCACTCATTAGGAATGTAATCTAATGAAAACAAATGTAGTTAGACTTGAGACTGAAGAGTTGAGAGGAATACGCAAATCTTTGCCCAAGAGTTAAGTTCATTATTTCTTAGGCTGCTATGGGAGCTCACAAAAAAATGTGAAGACCTGTCATTGAGTTGTAAGCAAAGCTGATTATGGCTCTAATAGTTATCAATGATCCTGTTGGAGTTTTAGAGAAAATCAGGAACCACAGCTCGTGTTCCACTCAAAAAACTTTATTTGCTGACTTCAAAAAAGTTGATTACTGATTCTTTTCCTCCCTGAGAGTTATTAGCAATGAAAGTGGTAATTTGAGGTTTGCAGGATTTTCAGTGAAAATGTATCAGGCTTCTAACCTTTTTTGTGATTACTGCTTTGTTCTTGAATGACATAAAATCAATTTGTATATGAAGTGGAAGCCAGTGGTTAACACAATATTGCAGGTTGTATTTTGCTTTAAATGTATTTTTTTTCAAGCAGTGGTAGAAGGAATCTTCAGTTTAATTTAGTTATCTGTTGTAATTATTTTTCTATGCTTCTGCAACATTATAGGTTTTGCTATTGGCATGCCCATCTGTGAGTTTGACATGGTTAAGGATCCTGAAGTACAAGATTTCAGAAGAAATATTCTTAATGTTTGTAAAGAAGCAGTAGATCTTCGAGATGCCAATGCTCCGCACAGTAGAGCATTGTATGTCTGTCCTCCAAATGTAGAGTCTTCACCTGAGCTACCCAAACACATATACAATAAACTAGATAAAGGTAAGATAAATATTTACTGTAGGCACAATATTTTTCTGTGATTGAAATCAAAAACCACAACTGGTGACTTAAGCAAATTTGTGTAGTATATCTGATACACTGCAGCTGTATCATAACCCTGAGTTGTTCAGAAAAACTTGCTTAATAGAATGTAGGTTCAAAAGGCAGGCAGCAAAACTTTAAAATTACTTTTTTGCTATTCTAGTAATTTCATGGAACAGTTACTGTTTTCTTGAAGGCTGAATGTTAGATATGGAGGTTGGTGGCCCTGCCTGTAGCAATGGGGTTGGAGGTTGATGGTCCCTGAGGTCCCTTCCAACCCAAGCCATTTTATGATTCTGTGATTCTATGAATTGTCAGTAGTATTTGATGTAACATTTGTAGTATTTGATGTAAAATTCTTAATCCTAAGGTATAAAAGTTTGAATTTACACTTGAATCATAAATAAGCTTAGGGCATCTAGTTCCTCGCAGAAGTTATCAATCCTCTCTTGGATTGGGCTATGAATCTTGTTTTTGTCATCTTGTAGTAGTAATTCTATGTGGCTTTGTTTCTTTAGGGTGTGAAGGGGTGATGGTTTGCTGAAAGTGATAGGCTTAACATTTCGTATTTATTTTAGGGCAAATAATAGTGGTGATATGGGTAATAGTTTCACCTAACAATGATAAGCAGAAGTACACCTTAAAAATCAATCATGACTGTGTGCCTGAGCAAGTTATTGCTGAAGCAATTAGGAAGAAAACACGAAGTATGTTGCTGTCATCTGAACAACTGAAGCTCTGCGTGTTGGAGTACCAGGGCAAGTATATTTTGAAAGTGTGCGGCTGTGATGAATACCTGCTAGAAAAATATCCTCTGAGCCAGTATAAGGTGAGTAACATGATGAACTCATTTTAAAGTACACTGAAAAAATCCTAATGTGTGTGGGAGAAAAGTGATCAGTCTCATTATATATAGTCAAAAACAAAGAAAGTAAAAATCTGTTTCTTTAGGGTAATTGGCTTATATGTATCTGACTCAAGAGTGTATTTGTTGCTGTATGTGCTTCAGTATGTGGCCAGGGAAGGTAATTTAAAGTAGAATTTACGTCATTCATTCAACTTTAAAAAAAAAAAAATGCAGTAGCAGTTTTGCTCTAACGTGAGCAATAAATCAGTGGTAGGTTCTCTGAGAAGTATACTACATTTCTGATGGCAAGAGATGAATAACATTTGAATGGGGCTGATGCAATGCAAAAAGAAATTAAATTGGATGTTGAGTTATGAGGCAACCATTACTCTGTGAATCTTCTCCCTCCCTGCTTTAGGGGTTGGGGAAAAAAAATAAGCAAGCTCTCTTGGCTTACTGTTGATTACATCAGTAAACTTCTTGATCTTATGAAAGGGGAGTGGTAAACTTCCAATACCATATTTATCAGTTAAATCTTCCTTGTTGCTACCCATCCTTCAGTGTCTTTGTTCTCTTAGTGTTGTACCGGTAGCAGAACTGGCAGAAGAGCCTGAGAGCAGTCCTTTCTGAAGTAGACAATGTTACCCTGTATATTTCCTGACAGACTGCTGTTGCTCTCTCTCTGAGAAACCTACTGTTGTAATAACAGCTCCCATTCCTCTATCTAAAATGGTTGACAGTCTGCTCTTCAGAGCTATGGAGGAGATAAGGGGGATGGGGGATCCTGATACTGGGAAAAGGAACTTAATATTATGCAAGCTGGGGAAGAAGTGCAGGCATATGTGACTAATTTTGTGCAGTCATGAGATCAAACACTAAACCTATTTGATCTAGTGTGGCTGCTTCAAAAGTATCTGGTATGCCTTTCTGTGCCACGGAAGAGCTTACTAATTACAGTCCAGAGCTGACCCTATCTTAACACTTTGTAGTACTGTTGCCAGATGAAATACTTTCAGCAGTCACTCCTGAGCAGACACAATACAGGTTTGAGTGTGGCAAGATCAGTGTAAAGAGGTAAAGCTGAAAAGTTTCTGAACAAAAAATGAACAGTTCTGCATGTTCCCTGTTCTTTTTCTAACTGTGGCTAGGAGTGTTAGGGGCACATGTGCTAGGTTGGTACAGTACATTGTAACAGCAGTATGCAAGGCAGAAGATAGCTAACCTGCTTCTGGGAACATCCCTAATCTGGAACTGTTCTCTGCACTGTGCCTGAGCTTAAGAGCCCTATGAGACACTTGTCTTTGCCAGCTCTGTTCTGTATCTGCAGTTAAGCCTTCAACTGTTGTAGGCATCGTTCATGCCTCCAAAAATCTGTTTGAAGTACTGCTGTGCCATTTTACCCCATCATGTATTTAAACTGTTGAATGTTGCAACAAAAAACACTGAAGGATTTACGTAAAGGAACAGACCTGAGCTCTTTAAGTATGCTTTTATTTTTATGTTATTCTGAATGCTTTTAGGTAGTGATTACCAGGAGCATGCGCTTAGAAAACATACTGAATTTTGGTTTTGTTTTCTTACAGTACATAAGAAGTTGTATAATGCTTGGTCGCATGCCCAATCTGATGCTGATGGCTAAAGAAAGTCTATATACCCAGCTGCCACTGGATACCTTTACAATGCCATCTTACTCCAGGCGTATCTCTACAGCTACACCCTACATGAATGGAGAAGCTACAGCCAAATCGCTCTGGACTATAAACAGTGCTCTCAGAATAAGAATCCTCTGTGCAACCTATGTAAATGTGAACATTAGAGACATTGACAAGGTAAGGCAAATGCTGTATAGCATATGTAGCTTTTGACACACACGGTTTCTCTCTTTTCCATAATTGCATTAGAAAAGAGGTGTTATTTCTAATGTTAGAAGATTAGACCACTTTGTTATTTAAATTTCAGCCCTCTATTCTGAAAAACAGAGCCATGTTCTAAAATCCACATGTTTTTGTATACTTCTGAAAAACGCATGGATCGTGGTATACAGCTAAAGGAGTGCTCTAGTTTATTTCAGCTGAGTTCGTAATAGATGTGCTATCTTCCACATTTTAAACTATGAACATATTCAAGCATATTGTACAGTAAGTGAGAATACATCTGACGAGAAGATGCTGGATAGCATGCTGCTAGCTTTGTTCTTAGAAGGGGAGGTATGAGAAGATCAGTGAGAAAAGGCGTGTGCAGCTTAGTCCTGCTGAAGTCATATGGCAAGTCTCTACCTCACCCAGAATTTATTTGGTCTTTTTTCTTTCTGTGGTTTGGCTCATAAAGAATTCGTCATTCCAATTTGTTTTTAGAAGTTCCTTTCAAGTTCATTAGTGTATTTTTAAGTACTTCTACAACAGTAGTGAGGAGAAAGATCAAAACCTTTTTTTTTTCTTCCATAGGAGTATACTTACTTGAAGAGCATGAATAAATTTGGGTTGAGGAGTGGTGGTGAAACTGTTCTTGTTTGTTTGTTGAGGTGAAATATTGATGGGTGTTTTCTTCAATAGAAAGGAGAAAGCAATGTATTGTAATCATACTATATGTTGATAGGAATGAAAACTTTGTTTATAGTGGAGTTTCAAAAATAGTACTGATATTAACATTACTTTCAGATCTACGTTAGAACAGGTATCTACCATGGAGGAGAACCTTTATGTGACAATGTGAATACTCAGAGGGTACCTTGTTCTAATCCCAGGTAAGATACTAGAAAAACTGTAGAGAACCTGACTTTTGGGGCACTATGAATTATAGTATTGAAGAAGTGAAAGCACTGCGTAACATTATTCAGGTATATCTCATTGCTGGCAATCCTTTAGCTGAAGAACATTTACAGTCCCTGTATTGACCAGGTCTGTTTTACATAAACATTCATGATTGCCTCTGAAACTCCTATGTAATTACTGTTTAGTATCATGAAATCAGCATAGCTCTGGGCAGTCTAGCTCTGTTTTTCACTTTGGATCTACAGCTGGTGTTCCAGTTGCAGGTTCAGATTCCAACATCAGCAAGAGGCAATGTGATGTAATGCAATCCACACATTTGTTCCAGTGCGGTTGCAGAGCATGTGCTAAAGCAGAAGCACTGATGGGAATCATTTGGTAATGTGAAAGTGACTGCCAGGTCTGGGCTGATTGTTTCCAGAAGATTTGACCTGCTGTGAATTTTATCATAAAAAATAATAATAAATAAATCCCATGAGCTTTAAAGTGCTATTAGTGTGCAAAAAGAAGCTTTATATGAGTGTATGTAAGCATACAGAGAACAAATATTTAAGAGATTGAATTTTTGCCTGTAACTCTGAATAAAGAGGTGTGAAATGTTAGCATCCGCTAGGATTAGATGTGATGTGTGTTCAAAAATAAGTTCTGACTTGCGTTTTCTGTCTGCCTTCAAGTCTTTGGAGGTTTCAGAGTGTTTACTGTAGATATGATTAGGTATTAACATTAGAGGGCACAATGATACATGCAGGTTTTTAGAAAAAATAGCTTAATCCTCCTGCTTACCCTACAGATGGTTGAAGTTTTTGTTCGAGCATAGCTGTTTTTGAGGGAGAATGTTATGGGAAAGATGGTCAAGGACATGGCTGGAAAACAGAGATGCTGTTACACACAGATACATAATATTTGAAAGTAACACGTAAGAAAAAATTAATGGTGTCCTTGGAAGCTGCTGCTGCTTCCAACTGAGAAAATAACTGTATTTAGCAGTTCAAAAGCACAGTTGTGCACATTGTGAGAGAAGTCCTTCTTAAAGAAGTTCATGAACATATATTCCTCTAGAACTAATCTCTGCTCTTATTACTATGATAAATAGAGTGATATCTGAGTTATTTCAACAGTCTTATCATAGAACTACAGAGCCAAGAGCAGAATGAAAGCACTAGCTTTATTATTCATGGTTCAAACTACTCCATAATGATGGAGGGACTATATAGTAATGAAGTAGGAGAAACAGTGACTGTGTACCAGGCTCTGGTGTGCTTAAGGAATAAGTGCAGTGAAAAAATGCTTATTTCCTTCTATGGAGTACTGTTTTGCTAATGCATTACAAGCTTGTGGGATAGCAAACCTGTCATTATGTAAAAAGGATTTGAGGAAACCTTTACTTTCACAACTAAATGAGACTGTATTCCAATTAGTGATACAATAGGCAGTCATTTAAAGCGGTAACATGTTTCAGTCTGCTGTGATTTTGCAGTTCCTTGCCTTTTGACTGCTAATTGCTTCCTATTGCATTTATTTACCATTTTAAAAGCAACATAGTTAATACAGTCAAGTAGAATTAAGCAAGCTTTTGGAAAGTGTCCAATTGCTGCTAGCAATTTTGGTTTTCCTTTCTTTATGCAGCTATAGCAGTGTTGTTTTGTATCACTGTTGCTGAGGAATGTCATCCATATATTCAACAATTCCCCTCAAATTTAGGAGAAGTGTTAGCAATGTGTCATTTTATTGCTTAGCTCTGTAAATTGCAGTTCTAAAACATTTTTCTACAGTCAAGTTCTAATTATACCAAGCATAATATATTAGCAAAAATAAAATTGTTATTCTTTATAGTGTTTATTGTGCACAAGAGGAATGTGGCCAGACATCAGAAATATTAGATTTGTTACATTTTATCTTGTTTTACTTTTAGGAATTAACAGTATTATTTTTAGGGGTATAGCGTTGTTTTTAGCATAACAGTTGATTGCATGCAGTTGTCTAACACAGTGTCTTTTAACTGGTTTTAATCTGCTTGTTAAATGTTGCAGATGGAATGAATGGCTGTTGTATGACATGTACATTCCTGATCTTCCACGTGCTGCTCGGCTCTGCCTTTCTATCTGTTCTGTTAAAGGCCGGAAGGGTGCTAAAGAGGTAAAGTGCTTCATAGCTTTAGTAAACTAACAAGCAGAGGTTACGCAAAGTTTGGGAAGATATTTGGCAGTTGCTGTTCTGGTAATTAGTCTCAATGCAATGTTGGATTTGAATCTGATTAAAATAGGGATTTTTCTTATGTATCATTCATTTGTCAGTGTTATCTTAAACCACAAAAAGAAGCTTGCCCATTCAACACTAAATCATATCAGTACTGTGTTGCTGGCCGGAAAACTCAGTGGTAGTCTTTTGAGGTCTGAATACCTAGGAAGAAAACACAACTTCTGTAACTTTCATTCTGCTAATCTGGAAATGTAACAAGTTGCTCTTAGATAAGAATGTTGTTTCTTGTGACTCACAATCAGAGATTTGATGTCAGAGATCAATTTCAGTGGTTCCACAACAATGAAGTGGTGTGCTAGATATGTGGCTTATCAGACAAAAGTGGACCTGAACAAGTGTTGCCAAAAGAAACACAAAGCAATTTCTGATATAATGATACTTCTTTAGTTGTTTGCGTACTGCCAGCTTCAATTGCCCAAGCAAAGTGGTATTCATGATAGCAAGGTTATGTACTTCGCTGTTTTCTGAAGTCCAGTTTCTGTTTCTGTCCTTCCCCATCCTAAACTGCTTGAAGTAGCAAAGGAGTCCACTCAAAGCATGCCATTCATTGTTAACGTAATTTTATCTTTTTTACTTGACCTGCTGGTTTACTATCAGCTAGACTTTAAAGGCATGGAAAGCAGCCTGCTGTTTATTTTACGATAGATCAGAATAACTTGGTTTTGATAACATCTCTCTACTGCACAGATGGAAATAAGAAATATTTGGTTGGGAGGGACCTAGTAAGTATTTAAAGCTGTGGTGAATCCCTATTATTTTTTTAATGTTTCTTTTTTGAAAATGTATATCTGATAATTAGAAGTTGAAACTGAAAAATCGCCTTTTAACCTCTTTAAGGAGCACTGTCCATTGGCTTGGGGAAATATAAACATGTTTGACTACACAGACACTCTTGTATCTGGGAAAATGGCTTTGAATCTTTGGGCAGTACCCCATGGACTGGAGGATTTGTTGAATCCTATTGGTGTTACTGGATCAAATCCGAATAAGGTAAGTATGTGCATGTGAACTGCCTCCTCAGGAATGTATATTCAAAATATGCTATATTCTAGTTAGTATAATTCAACAGAAGTAATCTAAATTCCCTTTACATAGGAAACTCCATGTTTAGAGCTGGAATTTGATTGGTTTAGCAATCCTGTGAAGTTTCCAGATATGACAGTGATTGAAGAGCATGCCAATTGGACAATCTCACGTGAACTGGGCTTTAATTACAGCTATGCGGGACTGGTAAGAAGAACTTGCTTTCCAAGAATAGTTACTAAAATATCAAAGTATTTGCTGCCTTTTTTTCCACAGTATGCTAGTGATAGATTATCTTAATCTATTACTGACCAGCACTTAGAAAAGAAACTGTCTTACCATGCTAACTGTAAGCATGTTTTTGGTATATTTAAATAATTGATTCAGGTGTCTGAACTACTCAGTTTAACTTCTCAAAAGTTGTAATTTTCATTCATTGATACTGTTTTCTTTATTGCAATTCCATTTTTTGTAGTCTCATCTGCAGAAAATTCTTTCATTACTCATCCTTTCCCAATTCTTAAATGTTTGGTAGGTTTGAACTGTACTGTGATTGTTCCCTTTAAATTTGTGGTATCTTCAGGTTTGAGGGCCCAGGCTTTCTATATTCAAGTATTGTGTGTTTTTATGGCTACTCTTAGCACTCCCTTTAGTTAGGGAGGTAAGAGGCAATACAGTATATATTTCAAATCAGATACTAGAGTACCGAGCATTGCCCAGCCTTATCTGAAAGCTGTAGAATGCTTGCTTGAAACGGTCAAAATTAGCCAAGCAGTCACTGAAGTATGATTTCTATATAGATGTTTGTGATAATGCAGAGAACATAACTATACTTTTTGGTTACCATGAAGTGCATTATACTGCATTTAAAATCAATTACTGCACTCTGCATAAGGTGTAATTTATATAAGTTCATTATTACTTTGGACATGAAACAATCCTTACTGAATGTCTCCAGCTTTGCTACTTGCACTGCATATGTAAACATATTTTAGAATACGTTCTGGAAACTTTCATGTGGCAACACAGCAGTCTTGAATCCCTCTATTTTTTTGAGTCCTGTCCATGTGCTTCAGAATGCTAATAAATGAGCATGTTGGTGCACTGAGATGCCAACTATCACAGTGCTAGCAGGTAAAGGTGCTAAAAGCTCTGAAGTAATAGCGTTAGATGGAAGTTTGAAGGCAGGAATATTTTTGTCCTGTGTGATAGGACTGAACACGTCACGAGAACGTGAATACAGAGAGCTGAGTCTGTAGTATATGCCATGTTGCTGTAATCTGACAACTGTTGCTGCATTGCTTGTATTCTTAGAAATAATACACTTTACCTCTTAAGAGGTGCCTTGGTCTCTTGTCTGAAAACTTCAGATTGTTCCTTTCTTCAGTTTCTGTTTGGTGTTTATTTGACTTTCTATAAAAGCCAGGCAGATGGCTCTTTTCCAGAGTACCAGTTCAGTCAGCTGAAAATCACCATCAATAAAACTAGCTGAGAAAGCCCAGCTCATTCTTGCTTTGTATATTTTTAGTGGAAATAAGAAAAATGTAGAACAGGAGATCGTTACTGTGTGTTTTTTCTCTCTATTCTTGAAGCATTCTACAGTTCAGACATTTTGAACATTAATAAAATTGATTGTTCTTCCTTTTTTCTTTTTTTTGTAGAAGTCAGTATTGTACAGAAGTCAAAATGAGTTCATTTTAATAACACTGTTCAATCTGCATATAATTTTTGGAAAATTTTTGGGTACTTCATCTTAAGTGTCAGACTTGTTTGTTACAGTTTTATTATATATAAACACAGTAATGCAGCCTAAGCTTTTTTCCCTTTTAATTGATTCTGTCATGGAGATGTTAGAGATTGCATCATTTCAATGTTGCTTTGCAAAAAATAAATATGAAGTAAGAAATTGGAGATGTAGAAGAAAACTGAACTTGGCTATGAAATATTTAAGCTGTAGTATCAATATCTGTCATTGGTCTTAGCTGGTTCTAGTAGGAAGTCTCAGTACATGCTGAAATGAATTTTAGCTAGTTCTGCTCTTTAGGGAGGATTTTACACTAGTTCTGGCTAATGTTTTCTGGTCATTCTGTTATGCAAGCTTTCCTACAGTGTTCTACCTTTACTTACCTAGCCTCACCCTCCTGTACTCTGCTTTTTCAATTCTGATTCTTTCAGCCCGTTCAGCAGTTCTTAGAAATCTCAAAACTGGAGACAGAAGTGACCTGTTTCATTTTGTGCCATGCTAGGCTGCTGTTGTTCATCACATGCCAACTACTATTTCTCCACAAAGCTGACTGGTGAACTGTACTTCCTGTCCCAGCAGTGAATAAAAGCAGTTATAGAAAATCAAAGGCCTAGTCTTCAATTTCTCTATTTTAAGCTTGTAAGTCCTCACTTATAGTAGAAGGAAACAACAAAGTGGTATTATGTGTCGTATAAATGTTCCTGCGCTCTAAGAGTACTTCTACGTTGTATGACTGTAGAATGAGGAGGGTTAATGGACCACTTTCTCTCTGCAGAGTAATAGAATAGCTAGAGACAATGAATTAAGAGAAAGTGACAAGGAGCAACTGCGAGCCATATGTACACGGGATCCTTTGTCTGAAATCACTGAGCAAGAGAAAGACTTCCTCTGGAGCCACAGGTACTGAGGAAAAGCAAAAGTGAATGCACAAAACAAAAATGACACTTTGTACAAACAACCTTCATTCTCTTTTTCAGACACTATTGCGTAAATACCCCGGAAATTCTGCCTAAATTACTTCTGTCTGTTAAATGGAATTCTAGAGATGAAGTGGCTCAGGTAACAAACGAATGTCACTGAAGAAGTTTTAAGTTCTGAAGAAGCTTTAAAATCTGGACTTTTTTGTAAAATAACATAAGTTCTTATGCTATGTTGAATGAAAACAGATAATTTGAGTTGCCTCTTTAACTAGTTGATTGTTTTGTATTTGCTGTATGCAATCCATTTGTCTGTTCCAGGAAAGGTTTTGTGTTCTCATTCTTAAATTCAATCTGAGTCTTTGCTTTTTTCTGGTGGCATTACTTGCATCCTTGCTATGATGCTGAGTATTATTTCAATGTGAGATTTTGTTTTTGTACTTTTAGAGTGGATAAAATAAGTCAAACTGGCACTAATACCAAACTATTTTTTAGAAGTGAATGATAAACAGCTTATATTCAGCAGCAGTTTGTGTGGTTATACTTTCTATTGGGTGTGTATTACAACGTCTTCCTCTTCAATGTGAGTGTGTATAATGTCCTTGGACTTCATTGTCCACAGATGTACTGTTTGGTGAAAGATTGGCCTCCAATCAAGCCAGAGCAAGCAATGGAGCTTTTGGATTGCAATTATCCAGATCCAATGGTGCGAGCCTTTGCAGTTCGGTGTCTGGAGAAGTACTTAACAGATGACAAGCTGTCTCAGTACTTAATCCAGCTAGTACAGGTATGTAACACTTAGGTATTCTTGATGCCTTATGTACATTTGATAATTATGCAAGTTTAAAATACAAGAAAAGTTAAGACATTGTGGAAAATGTAAGAATCCTGTTTTCAGTGCAAATTACATTAGGAGGAGCTCTGAAAGATGAAAGTTACTTTTCTGTTGTGCTCTGGTTTCTGGTGTTGGTATGAAATGTCGAAATTCTGCAGAGATGCAGAACTGTTCTACCAACTGGAACAGGCAACTGTTTCAGTTGTCTTGCATATGGTGGCACACAAACAGAAGCATCTTTTTTACAATGTTAAGTATGCTGAAGCTAAAATATTTGGTAACAGTATGGGAAGCATCAGATGGTAAGTTTTTGAAATAAAAGCAGTCTGTGCACTCTGTTAGCAGATATTCTTTAAATGCTGATGTGTGTATCAAAATACCAAGGTCAGGCAGCCTAAAAATTTTTTATATCAAACTTGAATTGTGTTTTATTTAACTGTCTTAATCTATTTGCTGTTCAGCAAAAATAACTGCAGCTAATTTTCTTCCAAATTTTCTTTGTCCTTAACTAGGTTCTGAAATATGAACAGTACTTAGATAATCAACTGGTGAGATTTTTACTCAAGAAGGCACTGACCAATCAACGGATAGGACACTTCTTCTTTTGGCATTTAAAGTAAGCTTAGTAAATCTTGAGTAGTGACAAGATTCCTACAAGCTTTTAAAAAAAAAAGTTCCATATGCTACATGCTTTTCTTTTGGGAAATATTACTACTCAACAATTAAAAAGCAAACTTTATTTTAAGAGTTTGAATGCATAGTTTGATAATAGAATGCATTCCTTGCAGTTTTTAAAGCAAATTAGTAATAGATTATGAATCTTTATATCATCTGCTTCATTTTGATTCTTTCCTCTAATAGCAGTTACTCTAAAAGCAGGGGTGTCTAAGATAGCTGGAAGCTTCCTGTAAGCAGCTAATAATACAACTTACAACAGATCTCTGTTCTAGAACCTTCCACCAGTCTTTCTGAGCAGTTTTTTCCAAAACTGAGCTACTTCTGAAGTTAAGCCAGAAAGCCATGGGAAAATGTTCCTGAAAAATCCCTATCTCTGCAGACTTGTCTTTAGAAGGCTGTAACATCTCTGTGCATTTACAAATAGCTGAGGCCCAAAGCAAGTCACACAACTAGACCAGATAAACCTTTGAAAAATTATGGTTTGTGAATTCTTATAAAGACCACAGAGATTGATAGCCAAAATATCCCTGTTCTTCTGTATTAAGCATAGCATGGGTTCTCGTAAGTTCTATTGTTGAGAAGGCTGAATAGAACTCAGATTTCAGCATTCTGAGTTGTATCCAGATCTCATCTGAGAATGCTGTTCTAAGATGAAACGCTAAAGATAAGACATAGAAATAAGAAATCTTTGTTCTCTACCTGTTTTAATAATGACCAAGGATAATGGAATATCTTGGCTGACTAATTTATATTAGGGGATGTAGAATGATGTGAAGTTTGAGAGTAGTTAAGAACAAAGTAACTAGCCTGGGATTAATAACAGAAGGAGAAGATTAAACTGCTTAGAAAGCTGGAACTTGAATTGAAACTGGAGGCTTAGTGGTTGGTTGGTTTGTTTTTTTTGACAAGCATGGATTTTGAATAAAGTTAACAGAGAAGGACAGGATGTAGCAAGAAGGGGAATGGAGTCAAGAGAAAAGGAAGGGTGAAAGCTGCTGGGTTAGTTGTAAAAAGTAAGGAACTCTGCTGATCAGTTACGTCAAAATGAGATGAGTTGTGGGAGGCCAACACAAGTTACGTAACTGGGAAGGACCCATAGGCAGCCTTCAGAAAGGTGTTACAGTATAGTTTCATTTTTTGGCACCTGTAAGTGGTCTTGTCTTAAAGCTGTAACTGTTCTTCCTCTCTGTAGGTCTGAAATGCACAATAAAACTGTAAGTCAGAGGTTTGGTTTACTTCTGGAGTCCTATTGTCGAGCGTGTGGAATGTACCTAAAGCATCTGAGCAGGCAGGTGGAGGCTATGGAGAAGTTGATTAACCTCACAGATATTCTCAAGCAGGAAAAGAAAGATGAGACCCAGAAGGTATTTTAAGCTGTCCACACATCAAAACTTTTGTGACTTAGTCGTAGGAATCACTAGAACTATTTTACTGGATTAATTAGAAACGTATTTATACTACTAACTTCAGTAGGTAGTATCTTTGAAGCTGTAGTATTCTGTGTGCACCTTGCTATTGTCTGTCTCTTAAGCTAATGGAACCTGAGTTGAGAGCTTTGATTTGTGTAACCTGTGGCAAAGCAGAGTTGCTGATAGTGGAATTGTGCAAAACCATGCTTAAAACAAAAGCTGAAACCTGATTCTTATCTTTTACATGTAGTCAGTGTTCTTACAATCTGAATGTACTTTTTTTTAGGTGCAGATGAAGTTTCTTGTTGAACAAATGAGACGTCCAGATTTTATGGATGCTTTACAAGGCTTTATCTCTCCTCTTAATCCTGCTCATCAACTAGGAAATCTTCGGTATTGTCTTCAGTTCTGAAATGTACCCAGATAACTAAGTAAATGCTTAGTAAGGTTAACATCAACAACATCACAGTTAAATGCTAACATACTAAATATTGGGTGTAAGTGAAGTAGTTTCAGTGCAATGATGTAATAAATTAGAGAACAACATGATAGCTTGCTGTTCCTGTTAGATGGTAGGAACTGTGGCCCTTTTTCCATGTGTAAGGAACACTTGCTGCCAAAGGAAAAATGAGTGTAGCTAACTCTTCACTTGTGGCTAGCCAATGATTAGCATTGCAGTTACTAATATAAATTTCAAGATGAAAACAGTGGTAGATTTTCAGTTCTCCGTGCATTACTTAATTTGATACCTGTTCAAATATTTTGAAGAAAATGGAGATTGTAATAGTATCATGGAAACACGATATGAGAATCTAAATATCCTTATTTCATATATATCTTTTTTTATAGGCTTGAGGAGTGCAGAATAATGTCATCTGCAAAGAGACCCCTGTGGTTAAACTGGGAAAACCCAGATATTATGTCTGAATTGCTATTTCAGAACAATGAGATAATCTTTAAAAATGGAGATGGTAAGGGTCACACGACAATTCCATTGTTATGTTTTAATATGTATTTTTAAACAGCTTTAAAATTGCCACCACAAGTTCATGTTCATTCTCATCTACCTACCAGCCATTCTTTTCTTGAGAGAATAAAACCTCCATTCATCTATATGAACCTTACTACAATTTACCACTCAAAAGTGGTTATTTCTAAAAGAAGTAAGATGTGACAGTATCCTGTGTTATGAAACTTGCTGTCTTATCTATTTGATTATTCTAGACTTACGTCAAGACATGCTGACACTTCAGATAATTAGAATTATGGAAAACATCTGGCAAAACCAAGGTCTTGATCTTCGGTAAGCATTAGAGGTCATTCTTAAGCAATTCTGTTCCTAATGGTTTATGCTTTGGTTTGTTACTAGAGAATACTTCTCTACTACCCAAAGGTAGTAAGTAAAATGCAATAACTGTGAATACTTTTGTATATTTTAAAGAGGATTTTTTATAACTTTCAGTTAGCTAAACAACTGGGTTCTGTGAAGTTACCAATCTGGTTTGGAAAATGTTTGTCTCATTTAAGTTGCTGTGAGGGATCTACATATCAGGAATGGCTACGATCACACAAACAAGCCACCCTATAGTCTGCTGATGGTATCTGTAGCATTTGCTTTGAATAGGTTATCAAACTTATAGTCTTCAGCAAATAAACAACTTATAAACCAGAGCAGAGAAGCTTACCTCCATGGCAACACCAGTGGTTAGCTCTGCTGCTGGTTACTCGCTGCACTGGTGTTCCAGTTTCTTAGATCAAACTAACTGTTGCTGATTTGTTTACTGTTGTGTGTTTTTTTTGTCACAAAAAACTGATGTTCCAGTGTAGCTAGAAGGCTGTTTTCCTCTATTAGTGAGAGATACTTTTACCCTCATAAGGAAAGAAAGTTCAGGAGAAAAAGGGTTTCCTTAGAAGCATGACTCTCTGAAATCTTTTAAGAGAGGGTGTTAAACATGATAATGGTTGTTACTTTTAGTATTTGAATAAGACTGCTTTGACTTCTCTCAGGAAAAAATGTTTCAAATGAAACTGACAGAAGAAATGCAGATTTGGTGATAGGGGCAGAGAACTGTGGGGAGGGGAGAAAGGGGAAGATAACAAGTAATATCTACTTGCAAAAAGGAAGAAGTTACTGAGTCTATCCTTTGAGTTTCACTTACAGATTACGGAATACTTTATGAACTCTGAAGAGCACATGAGTAAATGGCTTTCTGGGTATAGTTAGTCCATTAATATCTGGATGAACAATAATGGTGCTGACTATAGATTCCAATTACAATTTTGTATTATGTGCAGGTGCTACTTGAAAACTCATTTTGAACATTCCATGCTGGCAACACAGTGTATTACCTGCTACTTCTGCAAAGGAATTCATAAGTCCTAACATTCACTTTCTGAATGCTTAGGTTCTGACTCTAGTATTTCAGTTTTAATATAGTTGAATAGATATTGTCAAATTATCCTGCATGCTTTCGTAAGAGGCTTCTCCAGTGGATTCTCAAGGCTTCCAAAAATGCATTAATAAAAGTTTAAGGAAAAATTTTATCCTGATACGAAACTGAAGAGTAACACTGGTGGATACAGGGTTTGGATACAGTGGATACATGTTACAGGACTAATGGCCATTATGCTTTTTTCACAGGACCAGTGACAATATATAACACACTTGTAAAACATTAAATCAGATTTTCATATCCTAAAGTCAATAACATAACACTTGAGTAGTCAAGATCATAAAACAACGCCTTTTGCTCGCTGTCTTAAAATGTTTTATTGGAAACAAAAAATCCTTTCTCTTACAGGATGTTGCCTTACGGTTGTTTGTCTATTGGTGACTGCGTGGGACTCATTGAGGTAGTAAGAAGTTCTCATACGATCATGCAGATTCAGTGTAAAGGAGGCTTAAAGGGAGCATTGCAGTTCAACAGCCATACCTTGCATCAGTGGCTCAAGGACAAGAACAAAGGAGAAATGTGAGATTTCTTGTTACTGGGTTTTCCTTGTTCGCTTGCTCTTTTTGATGGAAGCTTCAAGAGAACTAAAATGTATCTGAATGGGAAATAGTCTGTATTTTTCCCTGCTCTCATTTGCCTAATAGTCCTATTTGTATTTTCTTTGTATTTAATGAGTTTGAATAGTCATATGACTTCTCAACAGTAAAGCAAGGTGAAGGCAGAATTAAGGTGACGTGGCTTAACTGTAGTTCCTCCAAGTGAAAGCTCGTCCCTGTCTTTAGAAAACAGGCTGTCATTTTAACAGCTTGTTTATTGTTCCATATGCTTAACTGTAAGTACTTCTATGTCTAGTGTATGCTGAATTTTTTCCTTCAGTAAAGTCTAGAAACTCTACTGCATTGAGTGAAAATGGTAAAATTGGTTCATACCTTTTAAATAAATGAATTGATAATTTTGTATTATTAGAGAGTATGTAGCAATATGTTTTCTTTGTTTTCCATAGGTATGATGCAGCTATTGACTTGTTTACACGTTCTTGTGCTGGCTACTGTGTTGCTACCTTTATACTGGGCATTGGTGATCGCCACAACAGTAACATCATGGTGAAAGATGATGGACAAGTAAGATCTATTTTTGCAAGTACATAGATAGCCCAGTATAACCTTTCAATTTGATGTTTGTTTAAAAAAAAACTGAAATGAGGGATGAGCAATTTTACAATTACATCCTTTAAACGAGGAATTACCAATCTTAAAACACCTTTTTGTCTTTCCAAGCTGTTTCACATTGACTTCGGCCACTTCCTTGACCACAAGAAGAAGAAATTTGGCTACAAAAGAGAGCGTGTGCCCTTTGTCTTAACACAGGACTTTTTAATAGTGATTAGTAAAGGAGCCCAAGAATGCACCAAAACAAGGGAGTTTGAAAGGTAAGTACCTTTCTAAAACCATTTAAATTCTATAACACGTAACATGCAATAAACATGCAATAACATAAAATGCAATTCTGGTGACCTTTAATTGTTTCACATAAACAGACATTTCACACTCAATGCTGTAAGAGAGCAAATGCTCCTGTATTCAGTGCATTCTGAAGAGTAGCTAAGGATGAACAGTAACTTCATAGCAGTGTGGGACAGAAGTGTATCTCTCCTTGATGATCACCAGGGAAGCACTGTTCACAGCAGTTGATCAGGAAACTTGCTTTATGATCTGAAACGTTGCCACAAATAAGTAAAATGGCTCTGTGTACCCCTTTAGAGTTGTTGAACATTTGCATAAATTGAGAACTGAGGCTAGAAATTTTGACTGTTGTACCAGTCTGACCAATACTAAGTCTTACAGCAGTTAAAATAATCTAAAAAAGAAGAATGTCTTTCTTAACATTTGTTGGATTTTGTTAAACTATGAATGTCAACCTTTTATCTGTATATAGTTGCTTGAAAATCTTTTTAGAGGTGAAAAAGAAAATGCATCTAACAAGGCAATATACTGAGTGTTGTCTCTTTGTGGGTGTGGTTTTTCTTTTCTATCTCTTCCAGGTTTCAAGAGATGTGTTACAAGGCTTATCTAGCAATTCGGCAGCATGCCAATCTGTTCATAAATCTCTTCTCCATGATGCTTGGCTCAGGAATGCCAGAACTGCAGTCCTTTGATGATATTGCGTACATTCGAAAGACCCTTGCATTGGACAAAACTGAGCAGGAAGCTCTTGAGTACTTCATGAAGCAAATGAATGATGCTCACCATGGTGGCTGGACAACAAAAATGGACTGGATCTTCCACACAATAAAGCAACATGCTTTGAACTGAAATGAAAGTGAAGAACACGAGAACTAATAGCCCGCTTTGTGGGTACTACACTGTTAATACCTGTTAGCAGCAGAGACTGGTTGCATAGGAATTGCACAAACCACGAATGATATTAGAACTTATGGCAAGAAAAAAGACGAACTATTCAGACAACTGTTGAAAAACAATGTAAAACAGGGTTTCAGATAGCACTAAAATTGTACACTTCAAAAATTAAGCTTTAGTATGATGTGTGACTTCATGTTATGCCTTAAGCCCAAAAAGGTAAACTTGGGAAGAATGTTTCCTTTTTTCATTTGATAGGATAAATTAGAAGGAAAAAGAAAATAGTGCCAGCATGAATATAGAGTCCATCACATATTACCTTAGGTCTGGTACAGCAGGTAGAGACTGCTGGAATGAGAAGCATTGAAAGAAAGTTCAAGTGGTAGTTAATATTTAAATGCAGTGTAGTTTGAAGGGAAGGAGTTTAAGCTCAAAGATCTGAAAAATAGTGAGAGGACAGTGCCTTTTAAATGTGCTCAGAGGCATTAACATACATAGGGTTTAGATGATCCTTTGATTTCTGGGTCTGTCATCTGCACAGTTTCAGAAAACAGTAGGAAATAGGCCCATTCAGTATGGTGTTTCTTCTGCTCAGTATTTCTAGGGGTGCAATTCATGCCTTCACAAAGAAACTTTTCTTATCATCCCCCAAAACTGACTAACCTGGAAACTGAATGGTCGGAATTGGGTTTAGTGCAACAAAGAGTTGTAGTGTTCATCTTAGGTTTGCTTTAATCTAACTTGAACTGAATAGATTTTTTTCATACATGTTTTCCAAGAACCTAAAAAAGGTGAGTTATTAAAATTATTGAAAGATTATTTTTTTATAAAGGCTATTTATATAATAGGAACTATTATTAATATATATTCTTTATTTACATGATTTGTCCAATATTCACTCTTTTAATTTTGCAGCCCAGTTCTATCTGTCCAAGGCTCCCACTTCCCTTAATGTTACTGAAGGTGACCAGTTACAGGACCAAATTCAGCCCTGGTGAGAGAGGACACAAGTGCCATTGAAATGGTGGGAGACACTCCCACTAATGCCAGAGGTGAACTTGGCCTAAGACTCTTTAACAATAAGTAAAAATTGGGGCAACACTCTTCACATTACTGAAGTGATATGCTGGCTATTCAAGGAACGTATGTTTAAACCCTCAACTTTTGGGTCCATCATTTCTCCTCTTTCTTCCTCCGCTCTGGAAGTGGTTGTTTAATCCAGTAACTGATACATCAGAAATAGCTGTTTAAATTTTCAATATGATCAATAATAAGCGGTTCAACATGCAGCAGATATGTTGGCTAGCTCAAAGCATGTGGAGCTACCAAGCATTTTATAGCTTTGTCTGTTTTGTGTGTGTGTAATATATATTTGTAAATCTAGTTGTCCTCCAACACAATTATGATGTGTGCAATCAATTAAATTGGCACCACTTTTTTGAAACTGTTCAGAGTAAAACGGATGTCAGATTGCCCTCATGCACAGCTTCAGGTAGGAATGTTTTTCTAACTACTAAAAAGGTTGTTTCTTTTTTTTTTTTTTTTTTTTTAATTAGTGAAACCCATGATTCTGAGGGTGATGTTTGCCCTAACATTTTAAGCTTGCTAGATTGGCAGCACTTGAAGTGAATTCCAAAGGTCTGGGGCTTTCGGGGTTTCAACTCACTTCCAGACACACACTGAGGTGCCACTCAAAAAGTGCAATACCACATGTAATATAAAATATGCTGACAGCTGGTGTTAGATTAGAATATAAGTATATAAATAAACTGTACTTTGTGCAGGCTGTACTGATGAGGTAATGAGTGGTTGGCTTAATTTAGCAAATTGTAATATATTTTAAAAATGTGCAATCAATTACGTTATGAAAGACTTTGGGGATTGCAAAGCCAGGATTTTGGTTTTTGAAGATCCTTTCATAGTCGAGCTCTTGCAGTTAATTACTGTACACGTAGATATTTGACGATGTTGTGGGGGGGAAAGGTGTCTTTGTGAAAACTATGGAAGTTCCAGGACTAGTGTGGGAAATGTGAAGTTTTTTCCTTAGTTCTACTAAACCCTTTGGAGTAGTCCAACAGACTTCCCATTATTCTGTATTGACTGTTACATACTCCTTTTTTTTTTTCATATGAATATTTTTACTCCTGCTAACCTTGGGCATACTTTCTAGAGCAAAATTTCTTTTGTACATATTACTTTGCAGTCAACACTAATGGTGTAGCTCTTTGAAAACATGGCTTTGTTTCAATGAGTTTAAACTGTTTTGTTTGCAAAATCTGAAACCCTGTTGGCTATAACTCTTAATTTAACAGAGTAAAATTGTTGCACAAATGCCACATTAGGTGCTACATGATCATTATTTATCTGTTAATGAAACAATGTTTTACTTTTTTTTTATATAGGAGGATGGTTGGACTTTTCCAACCAGGATGGAAAGAGAACTCAAATCTTTTGCATCCTATGAGCCCACCTTCTTTTGTACTTTACCCCTTCTTAATGATATACTTGTGTAAATATGGGTATAAATGTCTTTCAGTTCAAGCATACAGTGTTTTGCACCCTTTTTGCACAAACAGAAAGGTATGAGGAATCAGGCTCTGTTTCCAAAACTTACTGCAACTAAATGCTGTGCATGAGCTGTGGAAGTTCATATGGGCATCAAATAATAAAAGAAAGGAAACATAGTGATATAGACATACTGTGACGTGGGGTAATTATAGTTGGTCTTTTTTTTAATGGGGAAGATCATGGGCGTAAAGCTATTGTTCCTACTGTAACCAAGATGGGCATTTGGAAAACATTCTGCTGGTGTTTCAGGGGGGAAAAAAGGTTTTCCAGCTTCAAAGCATTTAATACTAATTACCTTACCTTGTTACACCACTTTTCTGATATAAATTCACTGAAGATAATGGAGTTACTATTGACTTAGGTTGATGTAAATAGGGTGATGTCATCTGTTTTCAATATCTGAAATAAGATCTGCTTATTGACTGTGAAAACACCTGTAACTGAGCTCTAGATTGTTTTGGATTGCTTGGAATTGGAATTTTTATTTTCTTTAATTATTCCCACTTCATGGACATTGGAAAATGTTCCCTTTATTCTGAGTATCAAACGCACAAAACACTAAGCAGCTTGTTTTGGGCTTGAGTTAAATCTGAACACATTGTTCCTGCAAAACTTTGTAAGGAAACTGCTGGAGCAAGGAGCCCAGGTCTGGGCAGTATGAGTTATTGCAAAGCATTAGGAAGAAATTAGTGAAATATCACTTAAAGACTAACCTCATCAATTGTGAAGCTGGTCATGTTTGATTTAATGACAAATCAAGCAGGTTGCTGCTGGTTAGTTTTTTTTCTGAAATATGTTCTTTGCTTTCCTGGAGGCAGCTCAAAAAGCACCTCTGACTTATGCACAATTTCTGTTCAGAAGGAGTGCATTTGCAGGTTTTTTCAGACATAATTTCAGTATAAATTGGGGGGAGGGGAGAGAAGGCATTTAAGCATTTAAATAAAACCAAAACTTTCAGTGCTTTGGTATCTTGTGGTGAAGATAAGCCTGCATATTAAAGACAATTTAGAAATTATTGAGCTCGTAGAGAACTCTGTATGTGCTGACCCTGCTGCTGGTCTGTCTTCTGGAGGATTGGTTTGGTTTTTCAGCTTCCCTTTCCATGTAAAATGTTAAAAGCCCTTTAGCAGTCAGTAGCATGTGTTTGTTGACAACTTGAGGCATTTTCTTTGTCATTCTACGACTGGCATGTAATTTGTCCTTTAATAATGGCACGTTCCAGCACCTGTTCTAAATGATAATTGTGAGTTCCTCCTGTTCTGCATGTCTGTACAGGTTGCAGATGTGGGCTGGGCCCATTCAAAAAAGAACATGAAAATGAAGCCACTGCAATTAGTGTTCTATTGATGTCTTTAACATTTTTAAAATATTACAAGTTAATGAAAATGGTGTGGTATTGTAGAGAGAATTGTAATTTGCTGCTTCTGAGATCTTTTTTTTAATTTCCATGGTTTCTTTTTAATTTTTGTTTTACTTGAAAGAAGAACCACACTTTCATTGTTGGTTTTATATGGCTTTCGTTTGTTTTTTTTTAATACTATGTAGCTGTAGATATCATTGCAGTTTGTTGAATCCCCATTTTAATTTTGTAATATACGTTTCATACAAATAATGAATTTTTATCTTTTTTGTGCTGAAAGTTGTCTCAGTTTAGGGTAAGGTTCTCTGTCCAAATTGATGGGTAGCTCACCACTCAGCCCTGCAGTTAACAGTGTGTGTGTTGGTTTTTAATCTGTGTTCTTGAAAGAAGCCAACTAGAAACTGCATATACAAGTTTTCAGTTTGCATACACTAACCAAGTCTAGGTGCCCTGGTCTTCGGGAAGTTCTGATTTCTGTGTGCAGATAGAACACAGATGTCATTAGAAACACTCTAGATTCACAACAGTAAATGAAATCAGAATTAGGCTCTGTGTATATTGAAGTCCCAGACTACTTGTTCATGTGATTCAGTATGAAGGGTGCTGTTTTATGATAGGAATGGGTACTAGCTGCCTGATTAAATCCTTGACTGTTTTATTTGGAAATAGTCTTTCTTTATTAACTAGCCTTTTTAGCTCTAATTCATAACTGTGGTAATTTTGTCTGTAGTGGCTTTTATCTGTGGGACTTTGAGGTTTATTGTTTTTTACCTTAAAAAAAAAAAAAAAAACAACAAAAAAAACCTCTTAGTTTCTTCTTCCTACTTGTGAACTCACACTCGGGAGAAATACAGTTGTTGTTAATGCAGTATTTAGAGTACAGCATTCTTTACTTCTGAGCTTTCTGAGATAGAATTCAAAAGTACAAGATCACAGTACAGAGGTGGGCCCCTTCCTTCTCCAGCACCCCTCTCTGTGAAAATGGACATGCCCATAGTCTAAGAACAACTTAAAATATTTGCAAAAGAAGATTAATTTAAGCAATGCTGTTAGCTTTCCCATTCATTTGCATTAATGTCTTAAGTGTCCTTGCTGTCATTTCTGTATGTGATACAATTTTTTTTCAGCATGAGGGAGACCAGAAAATATACTATCTTGACTCCTGAGGTTCTGGTGCCAATTCCCCAGTAGCTGTAAAATAGTTTAGGAACCGTTTGGTTCAAATCAATTTAATTAGGAACCTGTTCCAGTATTAGAATTACTCCCAGTTAAACTTGACAACTGTATTGCTGAAGTTACTGAAAGCCTGATTCAAGCAGAATCTCTGTCTCCTGAGGCTCTTACGTCTGCTGCAGTTCAATCCATGAGGTCCAAGATGTGTATGTTTACAGCTGAGCTCTAATTCTGCTTTGTTTATTGGTCTAAATATATTGCTCAATTCCCAGGATTTAGTAATAGTGTTTTAAAGTCTAAATTATCAACTGTACCAGGCTGTCCTGAGTTGTCTTACTGTTTTGTTTGGGGCAAGAGGGAGAGGAAGGGAGGAAAGAGATGAATTCTTCTTGTCTTACAGCCACTGTGGTGTACACTTATATTTTTTTATTTTTTGAGCATGTGTGTGAATATAAATGTGTAACTTCATCATCTGGGAGAATCATCTTCTCTTTCCTTTCCCCATTCCACCTCTAGGAGTTTTAATTGAATAGCCACATACACTACCGAAATCCCTTTGCCTGCTTTGGAGATCGTCCAGTCTGCCTGCCCTGTTTGATGCAGGGTCAGCTAGAGCAGGCTGTCCTGTCCACCCCGGAGAGGAGGATTCCCACTAAAAGCTTTTTCTTGATGTTTGAATGAATTTCCTTCTATTTCATTGCCTAACCTCCTTATGTAGGGCACCAAGAAGAGCCTCGCCTGTCTTCTTTACGCCCTCTGGCAGGTATGTGTAGGTGCCCTTGAGCTTTTTCTTCAGCAATCTAAACAATCCCAGTCCTCAGTCTCGCACTGTAGGTATCCCATGTCTTTATGGCTCTTTACTGGACCAGCTCCAGTATGTTCACATCACTTCTACTGGGGAGTCCAGCACTGCTGGTTTGGTGTCCCCAGTGTTGAGCAGAGGATCAGGGATCAGCTCCCTTGACCGGGATTCTGCTGGCATTTTGCATAGACAGAGCCCAGAAGCATGTATTCTCTTGATGCTTATGCTGCTTTATTGAAGCTAGAGGCAGTTCATGTCTGCATCAAAAGAGAGTATAAACACCCACCAGTGTTGAATACCTTTTCAAAACCAGACAGTTATCTTTGAAATAACCACTATTGGGGGTGGGGGGAGGATGTTGGGATGTGTATGTCATTCTGTAATACAGGTCCTGTGGTATAATAGCTAGAAAACAAGACATTTTTAGTAATTATGGGCCAAAACAAGTTTAAGATATGCAGTAAAATGCATGTATTGTTGTACTGAGAAAGTCTTGCAGCACATTTAAAAAAAAAAAAAAAAATCCCTTCTGCTGTGCTATTCAAGTAACAAGCAAACTTTGGCCTGTGCCATTTAATTGTAGTTCATGTTCATGGGGAACTGTAAAAAGTCTTTTTATTTATCTCCATTGTCTGTATCACATGCTGTTAATTAAAAAAATACTACTTGGGGTTTTTATCACACTTTTGAGTGTTACTGTATATACTAAAAACTAAATTAAAATAATATGGTTGGTACACTTGTTCTGAAGTGAGAATTTATAGCAGCTCGAGTTGTGGAGGTGTGATTTGGTATTTTGGGCCTTCTTGGAAAGGCTTGAAGAGAGGTAGAAAATGCTTACATCTGTTAACTTAGGTGGGGAAAAATACTGAAATTAGCCTTATTTATGGGAATAGCTATGTGAGAGGTCTTAACTGCACATGGTGTTCACTGTTGCATACACTGAATAAGTGACTTAGTTCAGATATTGTCCCAAAGCTGTGAGAGGAGAGCAGGCAGTGTGGAAGTGTTTCAGCAGAATGGCAGCAAAGCCTCTCTGAAGTTGATCAGTTTTAATTTTGAGAACTATGAAGATATTTCATCACCAAAACTATATTTAAAAATAAAAACTAGGTTGCATTTTTGTATCTATTGCTTACTTTTAAGAAGTGAGAAGTGTATTTCGGAAATTATACATTGACAAGTGTGAGAATGTGGGCTTGTAATAGAATTGCAAAAGTTCTGTGTTTTATTTTAGCCTTCAACGTCCAACAAACTGTTACTGTGGGAGGGATTTGAGTTCTCTTGCTGAGGATTTGACTTTTTGGAGGCATGAGGAATGCATTGGGATGCAATCAGGTCACCACTACGTGTCTTTGGTTCACTCAGTTATTTCAGAGCACAAATGGAGCTCTATATGGAGAGGCCTTTGTCAATAAAAGTGAAAGGCGACCTGAGAGAGCATTTATCTCCCAGACTTCACCCAGTCTATTCTCAGCAAAACCTGATGTTGAAAGAGGTGCCTGACATCTGTTCTGTACTCCTCACATATCCAATAACTGACTGAGGTGGCAGAACATAAAGAAGTGCTGTCTTTCTCTGATCAGTGGTGTTGTCTGCTGGGTGCAAACCTTAAGGGATGCCCTGAAACCCATATGCTCCACAGCTCCCTTGCTTTCTCTGTGAAATGTGAGTCAGGTTGGGGCCTTCCAGAAAGGAAAGAACAAGTCCTCCTACAAGGAGCTAAGATGCCTAGATTTGTCACCTCTTGGCTGCACAACAAGATATTCTAGCTCAGCAGCTTGCAAGCTCAAAGCTGAAGTGCCTCCCATCCCAACAGCAGTCTGCCTCTGCTGCCACAGGTAGGTAAAAGTTACCATGTGCTATGTGTTTAATTAAACCCTTTACCCCATTCTTATTTCGGCTGATTGAAAAGAACATGACCTGTGTTGCCTGTTTAAACCAGGAGGTTACTTCCACCTGGGCTTCCTTCTGTTTCCAGTTAGAGCAAGTTCAGCATGATTAAATCTGACCCTGATCTGTTTGAAGATCTCAGGAATGTGGCAGTTTCAAAAGCGAGATGAATTTTCTTTCTAAAGCATTGATGAAACCTTTTGGTGCCTACAGCTTTGAACTGTATCTATGACTTCAAAGGTGATCCTCACGTTTTGTTCTTTCATTGTTTTGCCTTTTTAGCTGTGTGGTTGGGCTGTGCTGTTCTTTGTGGATTTCTCTTTGTGGAAGAGAAATTCAGCCAAAACACAAAGAAGACATTGTGCTTTATGTGAAAGTGGCTTGGCTACCATGATTGTGTCTCACTGAGGACTGGATTAAAAGAAAAGGGCTGGGTGGGTTTGGTTTTCTTGGTTTTTGTTTTGAGTTTTTTTTTTTTTATTTTTTTATTTTGGAGGAGGGGTTGGTTTCGGATTGTGTTGCTGCCCTCCACTGGGCACTAGGGAAAGTGGTTGTTTTTTTTTTTCATATTCACAGTATTTTCGTAGGAAACTTTGCCATGAACAGAAATATGTGAGCATCCTCCCAACTGGATGGCTGTAGCTAATTTATGGGGACTTCATCCAAACCAGTCTTGGAGGAAACCCAGGCTCCTATAACTGAGATAAACAGTGCAGAACAAACCAGAGAGAGACGCTAAAATCTTGTTTGATTGGTAATTGTCAAGAGCAGAGAGATGAATCGCGTTATTTTCTGAGCCCTCAGAAATGTGCTTTGAAAAGGACCACAGTGCTTGTATTCGTGCTGCTTGCCTTCATCGTGCGTGACCATATGGTAAAAGCACGGTTGGTAACCTAATCAGCTGCCCCTAGAGCTCTGTCTGGGAAGTCAGAAAAGGCTGAAGGTAGGATTTTATAAACTAAGTCCAGCACAACGACGCCAGCCTTTGCGGAAGAATCGGCCCTCAGCCAGCCTCCAACGCCGAGAGGCAGCTCCTCGTATAATGGGGCGGAGGAAAAGCCCCTCGCCACCCCCCCGCCCGACCGCTGTAGCGGAGCCGGGAGGCGGCCTCCTCTCCGCACCGCGCCCTCCAGGGGGCGCCGCGATGGCGGCCGCCGTTCGGCCCGCCCCGCCCCTTCCCCCGCGGGGTGCGCCGCGTCCGGAGGCGGCTGCGGTGCGGGCTGGGCGCGGAGAGGAAGGTGAGTCCCGGCGGCGAGGCACGGGAGGGGCGGCCGCGGCGTCGCCCGGAGCCCTGGGGATCGGCGTGGCACCCGCGGGCGCCCGCCTCCCTCCGGCCGTTCGCCGCGCGGGGCCGCTCACCGCCTTCTCCCGCCCGCCCCCATTTTAAGCCCTGTCCCCGGCGCCATTTGAAGTGCGAAGCCGCGTCTCGGTGCCTCCTCGCCTCCCCCCTCCGTCGGCCGCATCCCGCCGGCCGCAGCCGTGACTCACGCTCGGTCCCGCGCTCCCGGTGCCGGCTGGTGGCTGGGCCCTCCCTCACGGAGCCCGCGCTGCTGCCTCGCTCTGCCCCCGCCCCTCCGGTCCCGCTAGGCCGCGGCTCGGGGAGGGGCGGCGGGGCTGGCGGCCTCGCCCTGCCGCGGTCTCGGTGCGTTGTGGGCTCTTCCCTCTCGACCGAAGCGATGGCGGCGTTCGATGCCTCCGATACAGCACTGAAGCGGTTCGCCCTGAGGTTGGCCCGTTACAATAAAGCCGTGCTTCGTACTAATTGTTCCATCTCACGAGAACGTCGGTAACGTGATAGGAGATGTGGTTTTTTTCTCTCGGTTCTGAAGCTGGGCCTGTGAGCGCCCTAATGCTGCGGAACGCCTCGGGTTCCGTTTGCAGCACTGCAGTTCTTTGGGCCGACGCATCAGCCCAGCCGGTTTGGTGTCATCTCCTTTCCCTTCGGGAGCCGCAGACAAAGGGCAGCCCGGGCTGTGCGCTCAGCAGCGCTGATGCTCCCAACCGAGCACTGCTTTCGACTCCATGTGGTATTTTTCAGCCTTACAGTTAGTAATAGTTGTGTGTTTGTTTCTGATGTGATTATTTGGGGGACTGTTTCTTCTTTATTTTATGATTAAACTATATTAAATGCTGTCCTTCTGCAGATGAAGGCCTCGTGCTGGTGTACTTGCTGTACCTGGGTGCAGTGCAGCTGTCAGCCTCCGAGCTGCTCTGCTTGCTGACGCTGAAAAGTGTGGGATTTTGGTAAGATGGCATCACTTCTGTTTTCATTTCCAGCGTGAAAGTCTCTGAAGGTCACTGCCCCAGGGTATCTAATCTCTGACAGAAGGCAGCATGCAGGAGAGCTGCTTGTAACATACCATGCAGCGGCTGCAGTCTGTATGGTGAGCCTTCTTACTCCTGGGGCAGGAATACAGAACTATTTGTTATTTGTGTGCTTTTAATATTTTCTTAATTGTAACAGAATAAATAGGGGGGATGTAAGAAAAGCTCTTTGTATGGTGTTTGGGGTTTCAGAATACTTGTATTGTTTCATGAAAAGTATAAGCTGATAAATACAAGTTTAGCCAATTTTTGAATGTTTTCATTTTATGATTAACATAGACTGTTCAAAATGAATGAACATCCTAAGAAGAGGAAACGGAAGACACAGCACCCTTCTCGATATTCAGGTCAGCCTAGAGCTCCAATTCATTTAATTTTTCTCAGAATAATAGCTTTGTTATGTTTGTACCTGGAAAATAAGTAACATACAAGGGGTGGGTTAAGATGCCTTCTACTGAACATGCAGGGTGCCCACCCTGCGTGCTCTGTTCTTAGGCCACTTTCAGTCTGTGCATCTGAGCAGGTTTGTTCTCTACTCTCTGCATGTTGGAAAGCTTGCACAGACCATGAAGTGGGGATGATTCTACTGACAAACAAGGGGAAAATTTCCCTGGAAGTTGGGATTAAGGGGTCAGTAAGCATTGCAGTCCATAAGCATTCAGCACTGCGTTAGCTGTGCTCCTTTTACTGTTTCAGAGGAAGAAGTTCAGCAATGACCGTATATGATGCTCTGAACACTGGGACAGCAGCAGAAAGCTATAAATCAGAACAGGAACGTTAGCAGACCAGCACAGAGTGCTCATAAAGCAAGAAGTAAAAACGTAGCCAGTGAGAATTTTAGTGCACACTGAATCCATATGTAGCTACATCAGTTTGTTAGTGTTAATCTTTTTTTTTCTATTTTTTTTTTTGTAATACAGATTCTTCAGGTGCCCCTAAATATATAGACAATAGTGGGATTTTTTCTGACCACTGCTACAGTGTTTGTTCTATGAAACAACCAGACATAAAGTATTCTGAAAACAGAGGTAAGAGTGCATTTTGGGGTCTTGCTACGTAATGCTTGACTAAGTGTATTGTGCTCTGATTTGTAGAAATAAATAGAAAACAAAACAGTGGTTGTCTCCTGAGTATTGTTCTGATTTGATGTCCCTTAGACTGAATATTATATCAATTACATTAAGTAAAAAAATCCTTCTTTTATCTTTGCAGGTAGATACCATAGTCCGGTGCAGAGCATAGACACAGATGATGACGGGAGTCCAGTGCATGCTGGGACTTCTCAGTGGAGTGGGTCACATTCAAACGTAGGGTTGCATTATACAGACCCTAAAAAGAAGGATAAAGGTAAGTGTGCATTTGCAGCTTACATGCTGGGAGGCTGGAAGCCATGTATACTGGTGTTTAATGTAACAAGTGCTTTACTTTCTTGGTTTGACAGAAGAGATCAAGGTTTTTTAGCTTACATTATTTATTTGTTAGTTGTAGTCTCAGTGCCTGAATGATAATATTTGCTTTTTGCACTTAAAGGCTTCTACAACCAACTAAATATGCGCCCAGCTTCTTTGCAGGATTGTTTGTTTTTGTTTTATTTTGTTTTTTAAACTGACCTTTATTATCTACTTGCTCCTACAGATAAAGCTGCTAATAATGGAATGTGCAAAGACGTATGTGACTCACCTATATTCAGTGACAGCCCTACAGAAGAAGAAAAACCTCTTGATATTCAAACTGTAGAAATTTCTACAACAGAAGTTAATGCTGTAGAAGTCCATGATATAGAAACACAAACTGTGTCACCTGAGAAGCTAGAAGCTGAGGACCTAGAGGAGATCCCTCTTGAAACCTGTAAAATCTTTGAGAAGAACCAGGCTTTGAATATCACAGCTCAGCAGAAATGGCCTTTGCTGAGAGCCAACAGCAGCGGCCTGTACAAGTGTGAGCTCTGTGAGTTTAACAGCAAGTACTTCTCTGATTTAAAGCAGCACATGATCCTGAAGCATAAGACGTGTGCGGACACTCATGTCTGTAAAGTTTGTAAAGAAAACTTCTCCAGCAAAGTGCAGCTCATTGAACATGTGAAACTGCACGAGGAGGACCCATACATCTGTAAATACTGTGATTACAAAACGGTGATATTTGAGAATCTGAGTCAGCACATAGCAGACACTCACTTCAATGACCACCTTTATTGGTGCGAGCAGTGCGATATGCAGTTCTCCTCCAGCAGCGAGCTGTACCTGCACTTCCAGGAGCACAGCTGTGACGAGCAGTATTTGTGTCAATTCTGTGAGCATGAAACAAACGATCCAGAAGATCTGCACAGCCACGTGGTGAATGAACACGCGTGCCGACTGATAGAGCTCAGCGACAGCTATCATAACAAGGAGCGTGGACAGTACAGCCTCATAAACAAAATCAGTTTTGACAAATGCAAAAACTTCTTTGTATGCCAAGTGTGTGGCTTTAGGAGCAGGCTGCATACAAACGTCAACAGGCACGTAGCTATTGAACACACCAAAATATTCCCTCATGTTTGTGATGACTGTGGAAAGGGCTTTTCAGGTATGTTGGAGTATTGCAAGCATTTAAGCTCTCATTTATCTGAAGGGATTTATTTGTGTCAGTACTGTGAGTATTCAACAGGACAGATTGAAGACCTTAAAACCCATTTGGATTTCAGGCATTCCACAGACTTGCCACATAAATGTACTGATTGTTTAATGAGATTTGGAAATGAAAAAGATCTTCTAAGTCATCTTCAGATACATGAGACAGCTTGATTATTTTCTTTCCCTGCAATAAGCTTGTTAGGATTGGAATTAAAAACACAATATTAAATACAGTTTTAATAGCACTTGTACAATTATAATGTTTTTATGTCAACGAAGCATGTGTAATGGCTTGGTGTTAGGAATTTCCTTTCCTAGGAGCTTCCGTACGTATAATCACACGTACAGTGGGATGGATCGCATTCTGGGGGGAGGGACAGGGAATAGTTGCATGTCGTAATAGTTCCAACTGTTATCCCACACTTTCACATGAAAGGTACAACAGCAGCTCTTTGGAGTTTGATATGACAGAGGGAAAGCCAGCTTCTCCGTCCATGCTGAAGTAATACCATACTGATCTCAGCTGCATCTCCTACTCATGTTATCCTCCACAGCAGCAGGGCACTGCTCGCTTTTAGAAAATGGCACCAGCCTGCTGAAGATAACTGCGTTCCAAAAATTCCTGGGCATGAGAATGTCAAAATTCATATGTCAGCCTGTATTGACCACCTTGTATTCTTGATAAGCTTTTAAAATTGGCGTGTTCTTTCTCTCAAGGTTACCTGTCCTACCTCATCGTTTGTTTCAGTCTTTGGTCAGTGTTCAACTTCAAATCCTGTCCCAACAATGCTTTCATCCACACATTTAGTAGGGACTGCCAACATCACTTTCATTTCTTTTATTTACCTTCACTTGCTGTCTTTATTTTGATGCACAAAGGAGACATATGTACTGCTTGTGTGCAGTCTGGGTTGGGTTTTAAGCAGCAATTCTAAGGGGATGTGTGAAGTGATCCAGCTGAGAATATATAGTGTAACTTTCATATTTAAAATCTTAGTTTAGCTCTGAAATATGTCACCAACCTCATTTGGAGAAAGCCTCTGTAAGTAAACTAGTTCATAATTATTCTGTAGATTTATAATTAGCTTTCTATGACTAGTAATTTGAGGGAAGGGATTTTAAATCTGTATGTGATAAACTTAAATGTACTGGATCAAACACTGGTATGGTTTAAAAAAAAAATCATTTAAAAGTGGTTTAGTACAGCTATTCTGATTAGATAGATAGTGTTCTTTGGGCATTACAATCTTACTAAGTGAATTTTTAAGCTTCAGTCCATAGCTGTGTTTCTCAGTGACTGATAGTTGTACAGATAATTAAGGGTGAGATCATTTAGACTGTTTAGCTATCAGGGTGAAGTAATCCATAAAATGGTGGAGTTTGTTTCTGTACTGATTGTAAATTTGTAAGATTGTCTAATGTAAGTATTATATAGGCATAATTAATGTATAAAACATTTCCTGATTGGTGAGACTTAGGGTTATCAGCTCCCAGGTGTGCAAGGGACTTAGCACTGGAGTTTTATAGCTATAAACATTGGCTGAATATAGTGAGTTTATGGAATTTCTGATGTCTAGAGAAGTATTTCCAGAACATCTGAAAAGGAGCCATTTAATACTGGTTTAGCAGGAGGCAGGACTTATTTTTGTTGTATTGAAATGCTGGTTTAGTACCAAATCTTACATGTAATCTTTGAAAAGGACAACCCAATCATATCCTGACTGTATTTTTTTTTTTTTTTAGTTTGTTGTATAGGGAATGGCAATGTCTGCACTAGTATCATTAATTTCATATTGCCTGGCTTAATATGGTAGCAATCATGTAGGTTATGGAGTACTAATAAGAATTGTTCTATATGTGGAAGGCTGATTTTGCTCATATGGGTATAACAGAGTGGGGGGGGGGGGGATGCTTGAGCTTCTCTTCCACCCTGCTCTTGGTGACTCAGGATTCCATAGTGGCTTCCTGTTGATATATGTCAATTTCTAATCTTTAAAATGGGGATTAAAAGAATATGTTATAGGAGTGGTATGAAAGCAAATTACAATCTAAAATGCACACCACAGTGTCTGGATAAGAAATACATTCAGGTTTTACTTAGATAGGATTTCACAAATACAGCAGTGCGGTGTGTGGTTTTTTTTACTGTATGTATTAGAAAGTAAATGGAAATGTATGTGACCAGTTGGTCTCATCTCACCACAGAGGGAGCAGAAATAAGTTACTTAGGCTTATTTTAGGCATGACCAGCCTGCCTAAACAAGAAAGGTATGTAGTGGAAGAAAAAATAGGTCATGAGTGGAACGTGTTTAGAAATTGGAGTGCTGGAAGGAATGACCGTATGTGTGGGGACAGCCTGTTGTTCCCAGGGAGGGCACTGTGCAGTCATTGGGAATTCAGGGCTGGGTGGAAAGCCAGGCTGAGCTCGGAGCATGCCTAGTGCTGCTGGGCCCTGAAGTCATCTTTAGCATTAATTGATCAGTCCTGGGTTACAGCTATCAACTGCAGTGATCAGGAGTTTTTTGGTAAGCCTTTCCATTTCAGCTGTTTCTTGCAGGGCTCCTCTGCTGCAGTGACAAGAAGCTCTGCTCAATCTCAGGGTCGCTTTGGGAAGTGGTTCATTTAGTGTTTAGGCATCTGAGCCTATAGCTTATAATATCTGCATCGAGTACCACAGCTTCTGGGAGCACGTTGACTACCAAATGAGAGAATGTCTTTATATGGAAGAGTTAAGATTAAAATCTCATTTCTTAGTGCAAGAACCCGCAGCACAGAGCCCTACTGCTTCTCTACTGTCTCCCCAATGCTTATGGATTGCCACAGTCCTTTGTGCTGCCTTTCTCCTCCTGTTTCATGCATAAGTCCCAAACGTACAAGCGACGGGTGCTTATGAAGCCCACAAGCGTTCGTCACCTCAGCTACCGGCGTCTGACTGAAGGGCGGTGCTGCCGGCACGCAGCCCTGCCTCCCGCGCTTTCCTTGGGCTTCCCGAGGGCTGTGAGGGGTTACGGGACGGCCTGGGTTGGAGACAGCTTTCATGTGCAGATGTTCTCGCTGGCACTGGGCTGCACCTACACTGCTGTCTGGGGAAGAAGCTATGGCAAAAAATATAAAATATATCTATTTTAAAAATTAACCATAGCCCTGGCAGTTGTAAAGGGCAGAGAGGGGCTACTTCCCCTCAGCGCCCCGTCTCCATTTCACACGCGGCCGTCCCCTCCGCCCTCCTTGCAGATGGCGGCCGCCGCCCCGCGACCCCTCACTAAACATGGCGGCCGCCGCTCCGTCCCGCGGGCGGAGCCGGGAGGTGGAGGGGGAGGAGGCGGAAGTGGAAGTGGCGTCAGTGTGCGGCCCGGCGGCGGGGCAGGAGGTGGTGGCGGCGGCGGCAGCGCGGTGCCCCGCCGGCGGCGCGGCGGTTGCCTGGTAACGGCGGGGCCTGAGGAGGAACGGGGGCCTCGGCCCGCAGCGCTGTCCGACCTGCGGGGCTGCGCGGGGAGCTGTGGCCTGGCCTCGTTTGGCCCCGTCCGTGATGCCCGGGCCTGGCCGAGGGAGAAGGCTGTGACCTCCGGGCGGGAGCGGGGTTAAATGGAGGACTGGGGGTGAGGCGTGCTTGGGAACGAGCCGTACGGAGCCGTACGAAATCGGTGCTGAAGCTGTGCTTTGTGAGCAGCTGTCAGCGTGAGTGGTGGGGAGGGTGAAGGGTTTGCCAGCATAACGCCTTACTTCCATCGGTTACGTTGTTGTTTGTTTTAACTAGCTGAGAGCTGATCTGTTTTAATTACCCAGTGTGCTGAGAGCACGTTGATTTTCACTGACGCGGGCTCTCTGCGTGTTTCGGTCACTTCGTGCAACTTTCCTCACAGTTACATAATGGCAGAAGCCGCCGTGTCCCCGTTGAAGCACTTCGTGCTGGCCAAAAAGACCATCACTGCCATCTTTGAGCAGCTGCTGGACTACGTCACTGAGGGGGCTGCTTTTGTGGAAGGTCAGTTTTTGACTTGATGTAAGGCCTGATCCATTGCTTTGAATTGACTTCGTGGTAGTGCAGTATGTGTTATGGTACACATCTGTGTGCTGCTTGTGTGAATGTATGCCTTCAGACATTGCTGTGCTTTTTGCTTGAGAAAAGTGAAATGCTGTGCTAGTAGCCATACCTGGGATGGTTGTGCCTAATAATAGCTGGCTGCATCGTGTGGCATTGGCTGCTTTCTGTGATGGTGGAAGCTGAGCTACCTCATGTGGGTTGGGGCCACTTACAGCCCCGTTTCAGTTCATTGCACAAAGAAAAGCATTGACAGGCTCTGCTACCTGTTAAGCAGGTTGATCTGTCTGATAGGAAAGTGGATCATAAGGATATGATGTAAAAAACCTGTGGTTACAACACCACAGGTTTCAGCAGTGTGGAGATGCACGTTGCCCCACAGCTTGGTTGCTCATTACTCCACTGAGCTCTGTCCTGAGAGGGCAGCCCAGCCTGACTCTGGTGTCCATGGCAGTCCTTGTTTGGCTTTCCGAAGGAGGCAGTGTCACAAAGGCCAGGCAGTAAGCCCGTGGATGCAGCCTGGTGTGCTGGAGAGGGCCGTTCGTATTCTGAGATCTCTGCATTCTCTTTAAACATAGATCGTTTTTAACTTTAGTAGTGAGTTTGTTGATTCATCTGTAGTGATTTAACATGATTTCCCGAGTGCTCTGTGGAACTCTCAAATGATGGGCTCACATCATGGAGTTATTTTTGCTTTCCTACTGCTGCATAATTAAAATTTAGACATATCTTTGTCATGCAAAGTATTGATAATGTAGGTCTTGTATCCCGGAGTGTGCATTCTGTATGTGATAGCTTTTGTTGTTTTTTTTTCTACGTGTAGCAACATACAGGAACCCAGAGCTTGAACATATAGCAACAGAAGATGAATTAGCAGAAATACAGGCATATAAAAAGAAGTTAGCAGTCATTGGTGAAGTGCTTTCACGGAGACACATGAAAGTGGCATTTTTTGGCAGGTAATGAATGAATTTGATCTCTTTCAGAACTTAACATCCATGTTTGTAACTTACCTGCACCAGAATTAGTTCATTATATGATTATTCTTTGAACGTGCTCCCTCCTCCCCTAATGGGTGCTAAACATTTCTGTGACACCATCTTGTTCTATTTGTGTAGTTTAATTATGTATGTCTTGCTACATATTTTTATGGGTAGGTTACATAAAATGTTTTTTTTGTGTAGGTCTATTATTTGACTTAGGAAGATGAGAGTTAGTTGCCTTCTCCTGAATGTTCTGTTTGTTTAACTTGGTGGCTTTGTTTGTTCAGAGTGTTTGTTGTACTGAACTACTGTTTTTAAGAACTTCTGTTGGTGTGTATTGTAAGTGCTGAAAAACAAAAATTGGAGCTGTTCATTTCCACATATAAGCAACTGAAGAAAAATAGGCAGTGTTAGAGGCCCTTGCTGTGCTGGTTGTGCCATTAGTTCCATAGGTCTGCGTGGTGCTTATTAGGGAAAATAGTAACAATGCATTACATGGCTTGCAGATAAATCTGAACACAACATGAATTTCTGCTGCCCTGGAATCCCTTAACAAGGAAAAATCTGAATTCACTGTCTTTTTACAGAATGAGTATCAAATACTTTGCATATTTAGTTAGCGTTTTCAAAGTTATAGATTATTTAAATGGTTACGTGTATTTTCTGGAATATGACTTTTTTTAATTGAAAAAATTGTGCTGGTATTGAAAAAAGTACATACAGCACTGGGTGTTGTATGTGGTTGCACTCACTCTGCTAGCAGTTGCTGCATTATTTAAAGAAAAAAGATGAGAGGAGCTGGGATAAGTAAACTGTATCTGAACCTTGGCATTTCATGAAGTTAAAAGCTGAATGCATTTACTAGCTGTGCTACATGGTGAATGTTGCTTTTGTAAGTTCAGTGCAGGAGATGATGAATTAAACCTTAACCTGAACTCTCCCTCTGACGTTCTGAATGAATTTGTTAAGTATTGTGCAGTGAGTCCTGAACCTTCTGCTAGAGGAAGTAGCTCAGTTAACAAATTACAGCCCGTGTTTACTTCACGCCATTGTGTAAGAGTTAAGTCTCAAATCTTACTGGGTGAGGGTTACTGCAGAATGGGGCATTGCTGAGAACTTCACGTCCTTGTGGAGGTGCTGAGTTGGTGAGCAGTTGCATTGAGTCAAGAGAACACTGATGTAATTGAGCTACTTTTTCTTTCTGAAATAAGGACAAGACTAAGTTCCATGATTAAAACCAGCATTTGCATTATAAGGATTGCATGCAAGAAATAAATTTGATTATCTTTTTGCACACCGCTTTACATCTTCCTTTGGAGATGTTGATTAAGTTGAGATTATTGTTGATTAAATTGTTTGGAGTTGGCTGTAATGAGAATTCCCAGACAGCAGTACTTGGAGGCATATCTCAGGACGTTGATACAGTGCTCCTTTTGCACCACATCTAATGCTTTAGAGGCTGTATCAGAAGCACTGGTTCCTTCCTGACTGGCACAGATCGATGTTTTCTGAGGGCAGTGTGTTAAGTTACAGAGATGGTAATTTCACAGGCATTTTAAGTAGTCGCTGTTGATGCCATCACAGAGGCTACTAAGTCCTCTTCTGTCCCTGTAATGCAACCTTTTCCTCATGTCCTTCTCCAGCATCTCTGGAATTACTCCCTTAGCTTTGCTGCACACAGGAATGTTGAATTGTTACCCGATCAAAACATTCTATCTGAAATATTACACAGGTTTTCCATCAGTTCTTTTCTCTGGAAATTCCAGCACTGGCACAAGGCAGAGGGCAGGCTGCCCCTTCTGAGGGACAGGGTGGTGGTATTTAGCAACTGCTTTGCATTGATCTGAGGCATTGTTTTAGGCTAGATGCTTTTTCTGGTGCAGCAGAATTGGATTGGATACAGGCTGGGCTTGTTTGGATGGCATGAGTTATGCACATGGAAATTGGCTTTCTTGATTGGACAGGAGATGTTGATATCAAGAAAGGGTGCTGTAACTGCTATTCTGATGAACTTTTCCTGCACTTTCTATTCTTTTTCCTGCACTTTCTATTCTTTTCTGGCAAGCCGTGATGAAGTGGTTTGATGCTCTCTCACACCCCAAAATAGCGTGGGCCTAACATGATTAAAAGGGAGTGCATTCAATTCATAAGGAAGGTGTGCTTGATGCTGCTTCAAGGTGCTCGGAGTGCTCTCGTTATTTTTTTCCTCTAGAACAAGCAGTGGAAAAAGTTCGGTCATTAATGCAATGCTGTGGGATAAGGTACTTCCTAGTGGAATTGGCCACACGACCAACTGCTTTCTCAGCGTGGAAGGGACTGATGGAGATAAAGCCTACCTCATGACAGAGGGGTCGGATGAGAAGAAGAGTGTCAAGGTAGAGTTCTGGAATGGAGAAAAAAAAAGTCTTTTTTCACAGGAACCTCTTCTCAAAGCTTCTGTCTTGAACAGCAGTTTGAAGTCTAATGGAAGTATAAGGATAACTCATTTATCATTTATAATCTAGTAGGTGAAACTGAAAGTGGCTAAGGTGTGTGTCATTGTAGCAGAGTGTATATTGAGTGATCTATTTTTGCAGGACTGTCAGTAAGCTCTGTTACTTGCTAAAGATCAACAGCATCTCTAGTTGGCCTTAGGACACTTACCTTCCTGTGCTGCTCACGGGGAAGCCTTAAAGCCCTGAGGCAAATTCATGACAGCTCTCAGTCTCACATGGAGCCCTGTGAGGAATACTCAAAACTCCTACGTACTTTTTGAAGCACAACTCATTCTTTAAGTAGTAGCAAGTCTTAAGAAGATGGGAAAAAAATCTTTTTAAAAGAAAGGCACAAATATTCACCAAAAGTCAATATTACGCTTTTGACAGTTTGTGGGGAACTGAGTTAGGCTGCTTTGCAGACTCATTTGTGGTACACACTGCATGTTTGTCTTCTCTCTTCATGTTCCTGATAGACAGTCAATCAGCTTGCTCATGCCCTTCACATGGATAAAGATTTGAAGGCTGGCTGTCTGGTCCATGTCTTCTGGCCCAAGTCCAAGTGTGCGCTGCTGAGGGACGATTTGGTCTTAGTGGACAGGTATGCTTTCTGTTGCAATAAACACCTCCTCAAGTAAATATGCCACTGCAGCATTTAAAAAAGAGACTTGTTGACTTGATTGCTCTGCTGTAGAGTTACTAGTGGTGCTTTTTTTTTTCCCCCTCTTCCTCTCCCAAGAGCGCAGAGCTTGTTCTTTGGTACGTAGTGCTGCCTGTCATTGCTCTGCCGATTCTGGCGTTGTAATGGTTGGAACAAAAAGGTGTCCTGTGAGTGCTGCAGGAGGGACTTGCTTTTGGCTGAGCCTGCTGACCCTTTAAAACAAACAGCAGCATAGAAGTGTGGCCAAGGTCAATGCAACTGTAAATCTTTTGCTCGTTCCTTGTCCTTAAATGCTCCAAACTGATCACGTGAAGGGTGAGCAGCCTGGACTTTGTATCTAGAAGCTTATTTTAAGGGTTGCAGGACGTACATGTCACTCTAGTGAGTGCCTGAAAATCTCCCTGACACTGTTGGTTAATGTGGCTATGTGTTGAGCTGACACTTCCCCTGGTCTGAACCAGAAATAACTGAGGTTTTGCAGACATGAGCTAATGCTTATTGTATTCCACTTGTTTTTGAACAACTGACAGCTTTATAGTCCTGGCTTCATTTTGATCGTTATGTTATGCAAACTGTGCATAGGCCTATAACTTTAAATAGGCCTTTATTAGTGGAAAAAAACATAATGAATAACTATTCTTTCTGATTACAATCTAAAACTTGGGATATGGGGAAGAAGAGCATTCTGGCTGGACTGCTGACAGACCTGATGCTTTTCTGGCTGTTATGATCTGCACATTTATTCACTGCATTTTGTAACATATTTGATGGTCAAATAAGTGACAGATAAGTGCTAAGTGGTAGTGAGCTTTTTCTTTGCCTTAAACTTGAGTTCAGCATTAGACCAAAGGTGCAAGACTTTGTATCTTAACCGTAATGTCCTTAAGTGATTCCAAACTATTTTCATCACTGTAGAAACTCCATTGCTGTATAAATGAATTTGTTTCCTGTTATCAACAGTCCTGGCACAGATGTGACTACAGAGCTGGACAGCTGGATTGACAAATTCTGCTTAGATGCTGATGTGTTTGTCTTGGTTGCCAATTCTGAGTCAACTCTCATGAACACGGTATGGTGTGCAGTGACTTCCCATCAGTTCTTTGTTTAATGTTTAAAATGGAGACATTCAGCAGTGGCTTTTTTTTCTGTGACTCAAGCCGTAGAAGCTCAAGCAGGAAATGTAACTATTTTGTGGTTCAAACTAATACAATAATATAATATAATAATTTAGTTGAAGAACAAAAAATACAGTTGGAGATGAAGAATAGCTTCTGGTTGTAGAAAGCAAAGTTGGCGTGGTGGATGACAATTAATGAAGGCTTCACAGTTTCAGCCAGGCACCTTAGTGCGGGCAAAAATGAAAAATAAAAAAAAAGAGCAGATACTGTCATGTCATATTTTGTGTTTTCTCTGTTTCCTGACAAATATTGTGATTGTCACACAGTTGGGAGCAAACTTAATGGAAGGCAAGAAAAACTGAAGGAGATTCAGTTTTGTAACAAAGAAGACAGTCAGTAAATGATGTGATAGATGTATAAAAGAGCTGATTTTTTTGTTGTTGCAGTGTTTTCTGAAATATCTGTTTTGGAAGCTTTATTAATTATATTTCTGCCCATTTTAGACAAGTTAGCAGCACTGTTGGCTTGTGTTGTTGGCATCGGTTTTAAGAGAGTTGATGACTTTTGAACTATCAGAAGCTGTTGTTTTCTGCTGGGTGTCTGTGGTTTTCAATGCTAATGAATTATTTTTAATATGAATCTTTAAACAACCTTGTTCATAGTTGGGTCTCTTAAGAAGAATGCATGACAGTTTCAGATGCCTGGCAAGTTTTCTGTTTGTGTTTTAATTCTTAGGAAAAACATTTTTTCCATAAAGTGAATGAACGTCTCTCTAAGCCAAATATCTTCATCTTGAACAATAGATGGGATGCCTCTGCTTCAGAGCCAGAATATATGGAAGATGTAAGTGAGTTGGTGGCTCTTGCTTGGATTGATGTATACATGTATGCAAAGATGGTAATATATTTGTGTGTGCATGCTTTTATGTACGTGGAGGTATATATCTGTATAAATCACTGTGGTAATACACTTATTAGAATGAAAACAACAGCTTTGTCTTACAGGTTAAAGGATAGATTGATAGATGGAAATAATTTGCTGCTTTAATCCAAACTGCTGTGTACGCAGGCAGGCAGTGGAAGGCTTGTTTAGAACCTTTGTCTTCCACAGTAAGCTTGTTTCTAATGTTCTTTGTGTTACCTTCTGATTTTGTGATACTGCTGCCTGAGGGTTCAGATGATACGTGACAAAGCATGTTGGAGGAGCTGTCAGTGTGCTCTTCAGCTCTTTGAGGGCATCTGGTTTGCAGGAATGCTCAGTACTCTGCATATGGGGAATGGATCAGTTCCCTCCGTACCTGACTGAGATAGGAAACATGTGTAAATAAAGACAGTTCTAGAAGGAAATATGTTTGCTTCCAGGACTGATTTTAAAGTGATTTTAAAGCAGCTGCTGCATCAGTAGGGTTAGAAGGCATCTAGAGTCCAAGGAAGGGTCAGGCATGGCTTGTTTTGTGCTCAGATGTTTTGATTTGCTTGATTTGCAGCTCAGTTGTTTTTGCCTGTTTCTCATGAACTTCCACCTTCTCCTCAGGTGCGCAGGCAGCACATGGAGCGCTGTCTGACTTTTCTCGTTGATGAGCTCAAAGTTATTGATCCTGTAGAAGCGAGGAATCGCATCTTTTTTGTTTCAGCAAAAGAAGTTCTGAGTGCCAGGAGACAGAAGGCCCAAGGAATGCCAGAGACTGGTGTGTAGGAAATCTTTTTTTTTTCTTGTTTTCCCTCAAATGCAAAAAAAAAAATCATAAAGCCTGATAAAAGTGATCTGGATATTCGTGCTGTGTTCTCTCCCTTATGGTCTGCTATGTTCCACAGGTGGAGCACTTGCTGAAGGGTTTCAAACAAGATTCCAAGAATTCCAAAATTTTGAGCAGATATTTGAGGTATTTATGATGGGCTTTTTTTAACTGCCCCTTTTACTGATGTGAAGGTAACTCCTGTTTATGTGTGGCTTAATTTTACTGAGTATGACCTTGGTGAACAAGTGGAGGAGTGTCAGCTATTCCAACCATGTGACAGCTGTGCCTTATCTTCTGGCTGTGTTCATCAGTTGCCCCTTAGAGCAGCAGGTAGAACAGTGTTGTTCTGTGAGGGAAGGGGTCAAAGCTGGGTTCTAAGCTCATGGTTTGATATCTTAATACCAGTATAGTATAGATGATAAGAGACTGCTCTTAGAAATGCTTCTATCACTTAATAACCATTAGCTGCTAAAACGCCTGCTGTACTGTAAGACTTATTTTGTTCTGCTCTTGTAGCTTTGTAATTCATTATTGCAATCCAGCACTCAAACAGTAAGGTGGTGTGTTTCACTCATGTAAAAGTAAATATTTACTTGCGTTTTTAAAGTCAGAGTTTAGAAATTATCACTATTATCTACCTCTTAGCTCTGGTACTCTGAACTATAATGCTCTTTTTGCATCCTTGGTGCTGTGCTGAAACCATCCTTCAACCTCAGTTCAGCTGTAGTCATAGCTGAGTTCACACGTTCTTTGGCAGTAGGTCTGGCTAGATAATCAGTTGATTCATGTGTGATAGCATCTATTTATCTTGTGGAATTTGATAACTCTAAAGCTGTTATTTGTTATCTTAAATTGGGGTCTTGGATATGCTCTGATTGTTCAGGCTTTATTTGCACTGTTATGGAAGACGTCTGAGATGTTGAAATAATTAGTTCAGAATACAGGCAGCACATAAGTCCAAGAGACTTGAAGTTTCTTGCTTGGGTTCCTACTGGTAACCAAACACGCATTTTTGTTTGTTTTTTTTTTGTCTGTAGGCAGAGCAGGGAACTTTCAACTAGTTGGGAAAAAGTGGAAATTAAGTTTTTAAATCAATTGCTGCCATGTATTTTTGCTGTATCCAAAGCACTTCTTTTTCTGTAAAATCCTTCGTAGTTACAGTTATGCATTCAACACAGAATATTTAAAAATTGGCAGACATGTGACTTATTAAATTATTTGGTGTTATAAATGCTCAGCATATTGATAAATCAGATTTGAGTCTTGAGCTGGACAGTAAGATGAGAAATTTTTGTCCCAAGGTCACAACCACCACAATGATCCATCCTGAAGTCACAATAAACCCTGTGCTGCATCCAGTGGACTGGATGCAGTTGTCTTTAGTGAATATTCTACATAAAACCACAAACCAGTTATGTCACGGGTTGTAGGTTGGCAGAGTTGCTTCACCAAACAGAAATGGTGTATGGAGGAGTGGAAAAGGCATGCAGGGCAGAATAGTAGTTCTGGCTGCAATTTGGAATGAACAACATAGCCTGAGTTAGTACCCTGCAGCACGGTCCTTCCCTAACACCAAGACTGTCTGGCCATGCTGGAAGGCAGTAGACTTTCAATGGGTTTGGTTGTGTTACTGGAACATTGAAAGCTTTTATCTTTGTTTCAATAGTTGGTTATTTACAGAATAACAGTAAAAATGCTCCTGTCCTCCTCTTACCTTTTCCAGTCCTATAATTAACCTTTGTGTTTTTCCTAGTGCTCTAGGATTGTCTGGTTGTGTTGTGAGTGACTGTCGTCCTTTTACCTACCACATACTAATGCTGGGAAGACTCTTTCCTCTGTGTCTAGTCTAGCTCTAACAATGTGCTGATATTTCTGAAACTCTGGCCTTTCATTGCTGATTTCTAGATCTGCTTCATCGAGGAACAGGGAATTTATTTCATTCATTTTGTTTCTTTTGTTTTGCTTGGTTATTTGTAGATAGCTGCAGTTTGTTTTACTGTGCTGAGGTCATAGACAAGATTTTCGAAAGCAACTTAAACACTGTTTGTGCTACCCACAGATTAACTGGAAAAAACCAAAGCTACACAAAACATCACCACCACAAAGCAGATCTGATCTAAGGAAACGAGCTGCTTGCTTTCTTCCCCCTGAGTACAGAAGATGCTGCTGCTGGGTGGCCTCAGTGCAGACTGAGCTCCAGCTCTTATTGGCCACGTGCCTCACGATACACGCTTACCTAAAGTCTTAATTCACGACCAATCACAACTGATTTGCTTTTGCCCATATTTAACATTTATACATCTTTCAGTTTATTTTCTGTAGCACTGAATTGCCATACAGTATTCAAGATTCAGACTGATAAGAAATTTTTAGAGTGCTCTGTGCTAATAGATTTAACACTTCAGCAGTATGTTAAGGACTGCTGGAAAACTTTTGTTTCTAATTCCTAATTATATAGTTTGTGCCTGGACTGTCAGTATTGACATAAGCTTGTAACATTTTACTGACACAGAGCTGCTGCTTGAAGCTGTGAATATTAATTGCAACAAAAAGAACTCATGTGAGGCAGTATTGCCAGGGGTCACATTAGACATTCAGTGTTCCCAATAGGCAGCTGGGAGAGTTTTCTTAAGAGCTGGATTGATTTAACACAGACACAGAGTTTGGTTTTTGTTTCCATTCCTCATTTGTTGTAGACAAAAAAACCTCTGCACATTACTGTCACTGAACGTGAAGGTGTGAAGGTAGAGACCTGCTGCTGTAGATTCATTTGAGATTCCTTTTCTGTTGTCTTTTGATTTCTGTATGTTTTCTCTTTTTGTTTCCCATGGGTTTAAGTTCATGCTAATAGCAGCAAGTGCTTTCTGACAGTGAAATTCCAGAAGGTGTTGGTATGGAATTGCAGTAATGTGTTGTGGCTTGGGCTCCTCGCAGGAGTGTATCTCGCAGTCAGCCGTGAAAACCAAGTTTGAACAGCACACTATCAGAGCTAAACAGATAATAGATACTGTGAAAAACATTATGGACGCCATAAACGTAGCTGCAGCAGAAAAAAGGTAGGTGTGTTGGAGGGCTGGTTGGTGTTGGTTTCTCCAGGTCTTAGATGACCTGGAGCCGTTTCCATGCTGGTGGTTTCTTGGATCATTTTGGATTCTGAAGTGCACTTTTTTTTTCTGTTGGTGAGAAATGGAGAATTTCTCTGGTGTGCCAGCCTGACTGTTCTCTTGCGCTGCTCAGTCTTGCCCTTGCTCTGTGACTCCTGATCTTGGTTTACTTTGTTTTCCTTCTTACTGATTTATGGTCACAAAGATAATCAGTGGGTTTTCCAATCATTTTTTAAAACTTTGAAGTTTTTTTCTCATTGTATCCAGTGCTTTATCTGTAGATGTTTGTGTGTTGTAACATCGAGTAACTATATGGGAAGCTGTAGTGCTCTGATTTGCAAGTGCTTAAGAGTGCCCAGAGGGCTGGGAAGAGCCCATGTGAGCTCTTTGGGCTGTGTCACTGGTTCTTTTCAGGTTGTATCCTTCAGTGTCTTTACTCTCTCTTTGCTCATCCTTAGTGCATGTGGTAATAACTCATCTTTTCTCTCTCATAGTTCCATGTTCTTGGAGATTGGGATACGAATGTTTTTTCTCCACTTTTGCTGCTGCCTCTTCTTTCTCATACATTCCTTTCCATCCACCTCCTTTCTGTGGCTGTTAATAAAGTGTCTTTATGTCCCAACAGACTCTGCTATTCCTGTCAGACATTCATCTTCCCAAACATATCAGCGCTGCCAAGCTGCCTGTTTACATATTAATCTGTCTCACTTTGTCAGATGCTGTGAAAACCTTCTGTGAATCTGTTGGAAAATATTTTGATACCTCCTCCTTTCTGTCAGTTGACCAACCCAAACCTGTACAGTGACCCCTCATAGTCTGAATTGTCTTTGAATGTAACTGCTGATCCTTCAAGACACAACTGCTCTAGATTTTCAGTGTGTTTTACTTAAACAATAGGTCTGCCACCTTTGAAGAGAGTTTGTTGTGACAAGGTTAGTTTCTGCTGCCTCCTGTTCTGCAGGGTCATTGGGCTCATGTCATTGGTAAGGAATAGTTGTATGGTGCTGGTGAGCAGCAGCAGGACAGTTTGGGCTTATCTTTTCTTTCTCTTATAATCAGGAAAGGCTAAGCATTGAAGGCCTCTCATTTCTGCTCCCTCTTTATTCAGTTCCAACTCCAAATGCTACTTTTTAAGATATATCAAAGCCCAGTCATTAGAGTTCTGTTCAATCAATGCAGCCTTTAAGTGCACTTGTAAATTTTGTATCTACATTGCAGTCACTCAGAAGCAGTCAGTGTTTCTGCTCTGTTCCACTACTGTAACCTTGGAACTTTTTTGGCTGCTCAGGAAGCTGTGAGCTCGGTGGTTCATGCCTAATGGTACATGCTTCATTTCTGGGAGAATACCTGCTGGTAATTTCCTTTCTGCTCTGTTAGAGTGCTCTCAATGGAAGAGCGAGAAGATCAGAAGGACAGGCTGGACTTCGTTCGAAATCAGCTGAACATTTTGACAGAAGATACTAAGGAAAAAATCAAACGTGTTACTGAGGAAGTGGAAAATAAAGTAAGTAGTGCAGGGAGGGAGGAGTGTGTGCATGACGCAGCATGGCAGATAAACAAGTGAATCTGTCAGCACGTGGATGTTGAGCAGTAGATGAACTTCTTACGAGTGACTTCACTTGAGCATAGAGCTGTGGCTGACCACAGGCACTCCGAGCTTCGTAGAAGTTTGATCTGAAATTCTGCAAAGATGAACAAAGCAAATCTTCAGCTTGAGTAGATGTGAATCTTGAAGTGTTTGGAATAGGCACTTTTCAAAGTGGTAGCATAATTTGGGGCGGGTTTTTGCTCTCCTAAATTTGGAGACAACATTCATGTTCAAAGAGCGTATAAATGAATACAGACTATCAGATTATATTAGTCCAGGATGCTTGGCTGGGGTGAAGCCTGAAGTATTTGATAAGACATTGTTTTAATTCACATTAGCAGTGCTAATTGATGTGTAAGAGATCGCTAGGCTGTAATCCACTGCTGTGTGTGTCCTGAGCATACAAGAGAAAAAACACTGAGCATCTCCAGTGTCTGCTGGGGAAAAATTGCATTATCCATGGCCTCTGGCATCCAGATCAGCTCATCTGAAACTGTGGTTGTAAGGAAAAGCCTGCAGGTTTTACCTCTGGACTGATGGAGTTTTTCTGATTAGCTGCCGAAGCTGATTGGAGGGAGTATATTATGAGCTTGAAGTGTTCTGACCATAGCAGGTCACAGCAGTGTCAAAAATCTCTCAGCTTCAAATGCTTCTGAACAGCAGTCCCTTTCAGTCATGACAGAGGTACATACCCCACCCCAAGCTTGTGAAGTACATTTGAAGTACATCTATATTCCATTTCAAAGAATAGAAAAGAAATAAAAAGACACGCTTGCTGAGTGTCAGGTAATTGAATTACTTGTTGTAACTGAGTTGGTTCAGAAGCCTGCTTCCACTCTGTCTGGAAAAGATAGGAGAGGATTGCATTTTGTCTTTCAGGTCTCCTCTGCCATGACTGATGAGATTTGCCGACTTTCGGTTCTAGTTGATGAATTTTATTCAGACTTTCACCCTTCTCCTCAAGTACTGAAGCTCTATAAGACAGTAAGTTTCCTTCGTCTTTCCTTTGACTTCTATGTTTTCATGATTTGCTTGTCGTTTTACGTGGCGCTTTGTTTAAGCTTTACAGAACTTTATGATCCAGGTGTCTCTCTGCCCTGTCCTGGCTCTGCAAAATGCCCAGAGCAGACTCTGCACTGTTGGTGGGACTGGTCTTATCTGTCTGTAGACCAGTGAAATCGCCTGCTGTATTGTGACTGACTGCTTTGTAGGGCAGCACCGTACTGGTGTGCTCTTCAGTGTCACATTTTTATTGAAATGCATGCTTTTTCCATGTGCCTTTTAGTGATAACAAGCCTAGAGAAATCCTCCCTGTGTCACATTAATTAGATTTTTCCGTCACAATTTAAAGGCATCTTGTTTTCATGGTAACCTGCTTTTCTTCCCACTGCAAATAATAACGCCTAGTGTTTAGCATACCTCTGAACAACGTAATGTAAATGATGAGCTGAATAGAAGTTGATGAGCATATTTTCTTTATAAACCTTCAGGAACTCAACAAACACATAGAAGATGGTTTGGGAAAGAACCTGGCTGATCGCTGCTCCAGTGAAGTCAATGAGTCGATGCACCAGTCGCAGCAGGAGATCATTGGTAATGTGGGCAAAGCAGGGTGTTGGCTTTCTTGTTTAGAGAAGGCAACCTGGGAAGATTTGCTTCCAGAATAATTTTCCTTCTGAACGTGATTTAATGTTTGCACCACACAGCAGTAAGGGTAAACCATCCTGGCTCAGGACTGTCTCTGGTAATAGCCTGTAACAGTTGCCTGGGGAGAGGAAGGATGAACCAGGGTCAGTAGAGTGATCCATGCCCTGCCGAGGGACTTCTGAACCAAAATACAGCATCTGCATTAATGGCTTAAGCAAGCCATAATGGACTTCCCTCTGGGAACTTGCCTAATCCTTTTGTAACCCCATTTTAGCCATGAAATGCAGTAATTGTCACATGATGTTTCTACACTGTGGTCTCCATGTTGCTGTGAATTTACAGGATAGTTTCCCAAAGCAGTTGTGGTAGGATCCTGATTTAGCACTCTGGGGTTTTTTTTTGAGATGTTGTGGGTTTTTTCGGTAGCAGTGTTTCCTATGTAATGTTAATGCTTATCCATTTCTTCTGCTCTGCTCTGTTTCTGGTAATAAAAGATTCAGAGCAAGATGATTGAATTACATGAAGCCTTGTTATCTTACTCAGTAATGTTGCCTTATCTGTATGGCACCACCAAATGGCTGGATAAACAAACTTACTTGCCGTCATCTTTTACCATTGCTGGAGGACTTGAAGTTAACGTCTCCTTTTCTGACAGTGGTGCTTTATCTACAAGTTGCTTTTGTGTGGCTGTTTTATCTGAGCAGCGAATGGGCTGCTGTGTTAGGATCCAGACTGCTAAAATGCTGGAGGATTTCTTTGTCTAGGTTTTTGTTTGTTTGTTTAAAAAGTCACTTTGGATACTGGTAGTTCTCAAAGCTGGTCAGCGCTGCAAGGATTCTACTTGGGAACATGCTGTCAGCCTCATCCTCTCTATCGGTTCTGTTTCTAGAAAACCTGAAACCATTGTTGCCTTCTGGTGCTCAGAACCAGCTTCACTTGCTGATTCCATGCAGGAAGTTTGACCTCAGCTATGATCTGAACTGTCACAGTCTGTGTGCGGATTTCCAGGAGGATATCATGTTCCACTTTTCCTTGGGATGGACTTCACTCGTAAACCGGTTCTTGGGTCCTAAACATGCTCAGAGGGTGCTTCTGGGACTGGCAGATCCCAATTTACAAGTGAGTGCTTCAGAGGTGAGGCTGACCTTTTAAGTGCCTTGTGTTTCCTTAATGAGGCTATATTGATTATTTTTTTACTACATGTTTTTTTTAAATCCTGTTTGCTTCTCCTGTTTCCCCGCTTCCTGCTGCGTTCCCTTAGTCCTTTTGTGTGAAACATTTTTGGCAAGGCTTGTTTTATTGAGTTATATTCAGGGTTAAAAGGGAACCAAAAATCTTTCCCATACTTTCTGCAGATGTTGCCTAAGTTTGGATTGAACGCTCTGGGGAACTTCTTAATTTGTCACATTTGCATCCTTGAGCAGAGCCCTCATTCTAACCTAGCCCCTGTGTGACAGGGAACTGTCAGAACCTCCACTGTTTACCAGGAACATTGTTCAGACTTCTGTGCTGAAGAGCTCCCTTTAAATGAATGGAACCCTGAATATATGAAAATAAAACTGATCCCTGTGTAGTTCCACAGTGCTTTTGACTCAGGCTGCTGTATTCCACTCTTCTAGATCCCTCGTCCCTTAGCTACCACCCCGTCTGCTGCCAGCCTTCCTGCTGCAACTCCAGAGAACACATCACCTGATGATTTCATGGTTCCTTTGGTAATGAGTTTAGCTTCACTGACATCACGGACCTCTATGAGCATCATCGTTGTTGGCGGAGTGGCAAGTAGTATTAGCAGCACTCACTGATGGCAGAGATGGGCTGTTCTCTCCTTTCTGGGGTTCTATACCATGCAGCATGAAGCATGTAGGAACTTATTACCGTGGCTGGGCTGGATGAGCATTTGTGGTGCACTGGATGTCAGACTGTAGGGGAAAATTGCTGTGATGACGCTGAGTGTAGCTGGGCACGTTCTGACTGTGTTCAGTTTCTGAACTGTGGGGTGATTTGATTGTGCCTTCTGTACTGTTGAACTGGTGGGAGCCAGTTTGCTTTTTCCTTCCTCCTTCTGTAACCTGGATGTTCTCCAAGCCACGGGGGCAGCAGCTGATTTGGATAGAGCTGTACTGCTCGACAGTCATATATTTGCTAACAATCTAATCTAGTAAAAGGGCCCTGAAGACAGAAACAGCAAAAAAAAAAAAAAAAAGGTGAAAATAAATAGACTTCCTTATAGTCTAGTTGCATTCTGTAGCAACAATATTTAAACTAATTATTTAAATTATTTAAACTAATTTTATTAGTTCTTATTTAAACTAACGAGTTGTCCTTTTCAGATTTGGAAAACAGTTGGCTGGAAACTCATCTCTCTCTCCTTAAGTATGTATGGCTTATTATATCTCTATGAGAGACTAACTTGGACCACTAAAGCAAAAGAGAGAGCCTTCAAGCAGCAGTTCGTCAACTACGCGACTGAAAAGCTGCAGATGATCGTCAGCCTTACGAGTGCAAACTGCAGCCACCAGGTGCAGCAGTAAGTGTTACACAGGATAAGAAACCTTTGTCCGTGTGGTGCTGGGTTGTCCTGGCAGTGGGCTCAGCTGAATGTGGTGTGGGAAGGCAGCAGGAAATTCTTGCAGCCCCTCAGCCTTGATTGTAAGGGACATTTGTGATATTGTTACAGGGAGAAGGTGTTACTGTAGCAACGATAGGTGTTGGTAGGTTATGGGCGTGATGTTGGCACCTAGAGAGGGTAAGACGTGCTCTGTGTGGTTGGACATGGGAGTAGGCTCCGTTCTAATGGACACTGATTTTGGGTTTGGCTGCTGCCAGCATCCCCATCTCAGGCTCAACACCTGTAGGTACTCAATCAAAAGTTGACACGTGTGATGTTAGAATAGACTGTGGTACCTTTTTACAATCAATGTTGCCTTTTAAATTTGAAAATCAGGTGATTTTCCTGATTTGTGCAGATTCCTCTGTAATCCCCTGGCAGCTGGAGGCTTTGATTGCAGTGTTTTTTTTGCACTGCAGCACTGTGTGATTTATCCTGCATTATTTTTGTGGCAGACTTCTGCAAGCCCCAATTACAAACTTGTTTTTCCTTCAGGGAAATGGCCACCACCTTTGCTCGGCTCTGTCAGCAGGTGGATGTTACCCAGAAAAACCTGGAAAAAGAAATTGCCCGTCTTTCCAAAGAAATAGATCAGCTGGAGAACATACAGAGCCACTCCAAGCAACTGAGGTGAGTCTGCGTGTGACTGCCAGGACCAATTCCTGGCACTGCTGACCTCTGAGTGGATGCCTGCTGTTACCTTCAACCTGCAAGTGAGGTATACACAGGTGCAGACACCGATACCTCTTTCCTTTACTCAGAACCAAACAGTTCTTTGGTTAAGAGTTAAATACATGCAGGCTTCTTCCAAGGAGAATGAGAAAAGCTCCTGAACTGCTCTCTCTTAGACAGTTTTTACCTTACTCTATTGTATAGGAGAGGTGGCTTTCTTAAGTGTTTGTCTCCCACAGGTAAACCTGGGGGGTGGCACCTTCCCAGAGAACAGGAGAGCATTAGAGCAGCTTCAGGTTGTCCTTCAGTTCAGTAGGCATTTGTGGAACAGAAACTTGCAGCAATGGGTGGCTTTAGGGACTCAGTAGGCCCAGGCTCCAACCAGAGCAAATGTTCCTGTTTTCTCAGTGCTGTGTGTTTCAGGAATAGAAACCAAACAGAATTATTGCTCCTGCCCTCTTTGTGATTGATCTGCATTGAAGTGAATACTTTGCTTTTGTTTGTTTTACAGAAATAAAGCCATTCACCTTGAGAATGAACTAGATCGCTTTACAAAGCATTTTCTTCAAAAGAGTAAATAAAGCATCATCGTTACCCTTCCCAGTGATCCTTTGTAGGACAAAGTAGAAATTTTACAGATGACACTTCTCTGTGGAGTCACACGAAATGATTTATATTTTTAATCTTATTTTGATTACACTTAATGATTGTAAAGCTTAATTTGGACTCTGACGGTGAACCAAACTGAGGAGCTGTGGGACGCTTATAACTGCTATGTTTGTTCTGAAGGTTTGGGGTTAAAAATCTTTAACACTAAATTCCTTTGGGCACTTGAGAATAAAAACCCAAATCTCTTCTGATTTTTGTTAGTGCTTAGTTGGGGCAGGTCTGGCTTCCTGGCATCCAGGAGTTTATGCAGGGAGAGTGCTTATCACTGCTGTCTCTCTCCTGTTCTCAGCTGACTAGGAATAGCCAGGGAAGAAGAATGCTGCTTTTTCATTTGTGCTTGTTTTGGTTTTTGAAGGAAGGGAAGTATGAACTCCAGCGTGGTGGACAGGAGTCCTGACCATTTGGGAAGCAAGAGGAATTGGGTTGGGAAGATTTTCCAGTTCTTGGATAAAGAAACAAAAGGTGGTAACTGTAGAGCAGTCACTCATAGAATGCAGTAGGCTGTAGTTTCCCCGCTGGCTCCTGCAGCTCCAGCCAAGATGGCGTTAAGTAAAAACAAATAGTTGGTAAAATGGATGCTCATCTCTGAGAGCACGGCTGGAACTCACCTCCAGGTGAAGTGCAGCAAAGAAGCGGCCGAGTCGGTGGCTTTGACCCCATTTTTGCATGTTGGAGGGAAAGATTTGGGTGTCAGGCTTCTGCCAGAGCTCATCTCCTGCATGCAGAGGTGGAGGCTGTCTGATGGCATTTCCTCATCCTGACCTGCTCCTCGGTTCTGCTGTAGCACTGATCTCTGCCCTGAGCTGTGTGACAGGTACGTGGGAGTACTTCCACCTCTGCTCACTTCTAGCAGTGCAGAGCCTCTTAACGTGGCTGCTGACACCTGCAATCACTGAGCACCTTCGTTTTTCTAACCAGACTTTTTAAGAATAACTTATTTTAGAAGAGAAAGCCTTTTCAGAATATTTATATATTTTTATGGATGTATTAACAAGACTAATGAAATACTCAAATTCAAAACCTAAGAGTTAAGGATTTGCTATATTCCAGTAAATAAGGGCTATCCTAAAAGGAGGTAGATTTTAAAAGCTAACAGTAATGGAACGTTGTTAATGACTTTAAGCTGAGAGCACTGTTTTCACCACAGTGTACGTGGTGGTGGGTTCTGATGTGCAGCAGCACAGCTGTGCACTGGTGTTAGCAGTGTGTGAGGTGTCTCAGGTTGACTGAGGAGAACTGTGAAAATGAGTGACAGCCCAGCCTTTGTGTGAGGTCACAGGTGTGTGTGGGTGCTCTTGTCTGAAGCGTTGTTGCACAGATTGTACCCAGATGAGAACTTTACATGCATGTGTTCTACAGTTATTTATTAAAAAATTAACTCTCTCTTTTCTCCTGTAGTAACGTTATTTCACAACTGTCTCGGTAGGGAAAAGCCACCCCCTTGCTTCCACTGGAGGACAAAACCCACAACCACTGAGGTTGAATTTGCATTTCACCAAGCAGCATTGATTGCGTAGTTCAGTTGTAGAGAAAAGAATCAGTGAATCGGTACTACAGCCTTAAAAAAAGTGGCAGATGGCACTGTGCAACAGGAGTTCTGCTGGTAAGAATGAAGGAATGTTGTAAAAAAATTAGTTTTGGTCCAGGTTGGTCCCTTACAAACTTCCTGCTCTCTTCAGTGCAGCCTGACCAGGTCCTGGTGAGTTCATTTAGCCTCCAAAAAGCGATTTTGGGTTAGAAGAAAGAATAACAATTCTGCTGTTTAACAGCAGAAGCAGCAACATCCAGAGTGCCTCCTGCTGCTCTGCCTCCATGGAGCTCAGGGACAGAGCCTCCAGCTGCAGGGCAGGGGCCTATGAAGTGGAGTTGGAAAGGAGCATCCACACAGGGCACCGTCTGGTTAAAAGCACTTGTTTATTGGTTACAATATCAACTCATGGCAACATCTTTCACTGAGCCACTGTACAAATACAAAGAAAAGATCCATTGTGAGGGGAAAAAAAAAAAAGCTATAAACAGAGTTCATAGCAAGTGATCTTTTTTCACAGGGAAATCTTTTTACAACAGCACTGTTAAAGAACAAATGGCACAAGTCCCTGGTTTTTTCAATAGCTTAAATAAAAGCTTTAAGACTGTTTCTGTATACATACACGATCCAAAGGCAGTGCAGAATCACTTCATAATTGGTAACATGACTGCAGTTATCCAAAGTAGTCAGCAACAAGTGACAGAAGGAACCGAGCTGATGAGAAATGCCAGAAACTGAAGGCAAATTAAAACCGAGATGGTTAGAAGCAGTTTTGTTTTGGACTCCTTTGGATGTAATATGTACTACAAGTGTTCAGATGCTTTTATTTTTTTCTTCTTTAAAAAAAAAAAGAAAGAAGGAAAAGAAAAAAAAGGAAAAACACAAATAGAGCACCATTGTGTAAGTAAAACAAAGGCTTGAAATATCTAAGACTATTCCACCGAAGTCCATATTAGTTAAAACCTAAACATACTGTGTGGTATAAGAATGTCAGGCACATGTAATCTGTTATCAGTTATATCAATTAGTAACACTGTTCACACATTTACCATAACAACACTGCATTAACATTCTGCATGTATTTTACATAACCAGCAATTGGATAAAAAGGCTTGTGGTGCCTCTGAAGTGTAGGAAGTAGTTTACCAGCATGCATGCCAGATTACTGTATACAAAGTGCACCATCAACCCATGCTTAATTACTTTTACAGGAAATGCTATCTCAAAAATCAGTCATTCTGCTACACAACCATTTATACCAACTATTTGAATTAGCCAATACTTATTCTCACCAACATCTTAAAGCACAGCACTAAACCTAGTGGAGGTGACTGTCCTCAAAGAGGAAAGACTAAGCACGCTTGGAATGTTTTCACAATGGTTTCATTCTACCTTAAAGTAACGCCAACTTCATTGTGGGACACAAACTGAAGAGTTAACTATTTCCAACCCATGCACAACAGTAAGCACGCCAGGACCAGCTGTTACATCCATTCAGCTTTGGACAGTCCAGGTCAGGCCCTCTCACAGACTGGGGGCAGCCCATCAATCCACGTTCCGCTTCAGTACGCAGATCGGTGTCAACGCTCAAACCTATCAGTTCTGCCAGACGCTGCCAGGCAGCTGCAGCTTTGCAAGGCAGATGGTGCTGATGGTTGGAAGAAAAAAGGTCTGGAGACAGATGAAAACAGGCCAACATTGCAGTACTCAGTGAGTATACGGTTAGAAGCTTCTGTGGTTTCCAGAATCTCAATCAAGATCCCCACCAATAAATCGATGTCTGAATCTACACAAGAACAAGCCCAGGTTGGGTGCTTGCCTGGCCTGATTAGCATCCTGTATTGCAGTATTAAATCAACACTGGAAAATGCTGACAAAAAAACCCCAAAACTACCCAACAACTGTACCCGAATGAAATAAATCTTGCTACGCAAAGCACAGAGTTCCACGTTCCACTTTCCAAGCTGTAACCAATAGGATTTTAGAAGAAAGGCTGGGAATGAGTTACTTTGCCACCAATGGTTTTGGCACAGTGGTCTCAGTTACTACATTTCTGTAATTACACAAGGTATTTGAAATTCAGACCATGATGCAGGTTGGCAGCAAACTTTTACAGTTTAAGATGTACCCACTGGGGCTGCAACATCTGCTGTACACCCAGTTTGCTGCCATGGAGCAGTTAGAAATTGCACGAGCTGCACACGTGTGCCTACACCATAGCAGAGGCACAGAGGCACAGAGGCACAGACCATTCTCAAAGCTGGGAATTACATCTTGTAAGTAAAACCTACAAAGGCTCATTTTCTTAACTTCCTCATATTGGAGAGAGTTTGAGCATTTAGCCATTAAACCACATCCATTCTCACGAGTGAGCTCACCACTGATAGCCATAAGAGAAAGAAACTTCATGATTTGGCCTCATACAACAGCAGCAATGCATTACATCAAGGCTGTAGGCTTTTTTTTTTTCATTAGATAATACAGGACAGTAATTAAACAGCAAACATCACCTTGGCAGGATCTATCACAAGCTTTCTACAAGTTCCCAAGACACATCAGATACTTTTTCCAGTTGTGCTGAGGCTCCTTCCACCTTTCCTTGTGCACCACCACAGAAGGAGCCACCACGGGACCTGCAGCACTAGAAGAACCAGTTAACCAAACAGCAAAAACAGGCAGGTATTTTAATGATGCTTTTGGAAACCTCACAGGCAAGTAGTTGGCATTCCTTACTAGCAGCTGAATCCAACAACTGCTCATCAACCAATGATAGTGAAGTTATTTGCAGTAATACCTGTACCAGAGCCATTACCATGCTTACAGTCTACCCAAACTTTTAAGAAAAGTTATATACATTTGTAAAGTTGTTTTTGGAGCTTCACAAGTAGAAACCAGCTTAAACACCAGAATGTAAAAATGGCATCTGTCTTTGCAACAGCGTTGGCTAAGAAATTGGTTCAAAACACATCTCTACGGAAAAAAATGTTTAGAAAAAGAACATTTTCTTAAAATTCTATAGTAACAAATTCACTCAAGGCAGCTGTGAGTTAAAAAAAAAAAGTTAAGTATACCACTAAAAATTGAACCAAATCTGAGAGCTCTCAACTCGCTCACTTAAAGAGTAACAAGTATTCCTTAATAGTTCTGTAAATGCAGATCGAAAAGCAAAATGCTGAGGAGTTCCTGTGACATACAACATTGTGGGATTTTGGTCCTACACCACAACCTGCTGTTGGCAAACGTACGCTCCTGCAGCACGAGATGTGCTGCTTTGTTTTCTTGAAGTGAATTTGCTGTGACTGGTACATTTATTGGCACCTTTGCCACTCAGACATGGCAAGTTTACAGGCACAGTTTGGAAGTCCGGAAATTTAGGATTACAAATATCATAAACTTGAGAAAGAGCCATCTCTGTTTTGGCATACTACAAAATATTGGGCACTTAGATTTGGTACCTGACCCACCGATAGCCAGACTCCCCATAACTTCAGCTGAGGGCAGATGAACGTTATCTTCCAACCTGGTAATTTAAAATTCACATCTATTTAAGACAAGTCACTTCAGAAAAGCCAATAGACTTGATTTCCCCTTTCTACAAATGCCACAGGCTTTGAGATTCCCAAGGGAACATCCACTGCAGGCACAAGCATGCTGCCAGGCACCAAGAAGTTAAGCAGTCCTCCTGGGTAGTTTCAGATGGGCATCACTCACTTGATTTTCTTCTACCTACATTCAACCATACTTGATCAGAACCTGTCGCTTATAAGCAGCTGCCACCAACATCTGAATAAATCAGGAAGAGGAGATGGCTATTTACAGTGTGAGAACTGCAGAACAATTAGCATCTAATGAGCCACTATGGCACAGACCTGCGACCACAGGAGAACAAGCAAGTCGCTAACTTCATAGCACAAAGTTTTAAAGGGCCACACAAGTAAGTAAGGTTATTTGGTTCACTGTAAGTTACACAATTCCTTTCATAACTCACACTGCACGTAACTGACAACAAGCACTTTTGGTTGTGGTATGCTTTGGCAAACCCCCAGTTTGGAGGGGAATTACAGGTGATTAACTGCACATTTAAATCTTTAAGATTCTAAGCAAAGTTCTCTTGAATTCCCGTTTGTTGGGGTGACTGAGCAAGCTCTGCAAGCACACTGCTTTCTGCACAGAGTATCATGCCAAATCGCTGTTAGTTTGTGACAGGCCAAACTGTCTCATTTAGAGCTGAACTGTCAAAAAGAAAAGCACTCAGCCACTTAACAACAGCAGTGCAGTCACCTGGTTTCCATACCCAAGGGCTGGGTGGAATAGCAGATGCGGAAAGCCGCAGTAAGGAGGCTAATACTTCTGAACTGGACTTTTTTTTTCCCTCTGTTGTTGCAACTCTGCCTGGCATTAACTCCTTGGTGTTTGGAGGCTGCCACTGCCAATGGATGAACCAGGAACCACTGGCTTAAGGAAGAACCCCCACGATTAAAAATAGGCAAGCAGGTCAAGAAGTGAGTGAGTAAGGCAGTAGGTATTAACTGGGAGTCTCCAGGGCCTCTAAAAAAAAAAAATAATAAATTCAAATGCCTTCCATTATAAAAACACATACATACCATTGGCTTCACTTTATCTACAGTAAATTCACAAAAACATTTAAAACAGCAATTATAGTTCATCCACTACAAAACTCAGAAGTGACACCTCAGGTTAAAGCAAAGCTATAAATGTAGTTCCTTAAAAAAATGCAAACATATTTCTTTACATACAGACAAATGTTACATGATTGGCTGCTATAACGTGTATATTCTGTTATGTACAAATAAAAGTACAGGATTAGCAGACTGAGCACAAGCAAAAACCCTTCAAAGACAATCTAACCAAACCATCAAAAACAAAAAGACTGGCTCTTAGTTTGTCGGTCACCATGATTATGTGTGCTGGCCCCTTTTAAAAAGTCAGTGATTTCTTCCCCCCTCCCCTGTTTCTTCACTTGATTTTTTTTCTAGTTTACAGAAAGCCTTTTTGTGTAATAATCAGTGAATAGAAAAACTTCACCTGCAAATACAAGGTAGAAATGTTATTTCACAGCTATAGGCTGCAGCATTGATCTCTCCAGGTCTCAAGTGGAGAATGTACATGTTTGGCTCCCAGTTAATTCCAGATTCTGAGAAAACTGTCCCAAGACCCTGTAGCTACAGCCATGCCATCATCAGTAACACCTAAACAGCTGACACGGTTGTCATGGCCAGCAAGGACACCTGGAAAAGAACAACGGAATGTTAATGTTTACAGGATGGAGCAAGGACTTGAGCTGCTACTCTGCCCTCCCAGATTAAGTCTTCAAACAGGCTGATAAATGCATAACAAGAGGTCTAAGCACCCTCTGTTTTCTTTAGCTTCAGGAACTGCACATCACAACAGCCATATCAGGAAAAACAGTGAAGCTACTAACAATACATGCACACAAACAAACATGTTTCTGCCTGAATTTATTTCCTCTACTCTTAAACTTTTCCATCTTCTTGCCCCACAGGCCTCCTCATCCCTTGCCACGCTCTGTACTGTTTTGTCCCATGTTTTCAGCAATGCCATCCACAACGTTGGCCATCAAGTCAATTTCAAAATCAATTGTGATATCTTTGACAATACCAGAGACAGAGCTACTCGTCAGAAGCTTTACTACTTGTGATAGGTGCCAGAACCAATGCAAATGCAACATTTCGTATTGCCTAGTTCTGTACGTTTCAGCAAGATAAACTTTCCATCCATATAATGCGACTTTGGTGGCTGTCCCTTAACCTTTAGAGCTATCTTTCAGCAGAGACAGAAGATGGCCAACGCACTGTAACAACTGGAAGATACAACCAAATGAAATGGTATCATTCCAAAAGAGCAGTGCCAACAGGAAGCAAGCAGAGTTCATCACATCAGCAACAGCACTGACAATGAACCAGCCCTGCACAGATTTGCAATATCCACCACCGCTCGCTGCAGTTACACGCACTTACCTGCTCTCTCCCCTTTCAGAGTATCCCACACATTGCAGTTGAAATCATCATAACCTGCTAGCAAAAGGCGACCACTTTTTGAGAAGGCTACAGAAGTGATTCCACAGATGATATTGTCATGTGAATACATCATTAATTCCTGATCTGCACGCAGGTCAAAGAGTCGGCAAGTGGCATCATCAGATCCAGTGGCAAATGCGTGTCCATTGGGGAAAAACTGGAAGTGTTAATTAAGAGACAGAAGTTTGACATCAGAAAAACACATTTCTCATGCGTTATTTCCAAAACATCACCATATGATATGCTCAGGGTGACCAGGCAAAGACAGAATGATCTCCTGAACAAAAATAGTTTGTCAGCAAACTCTGCTACCCGCACAGCTTTGCGATTAAACTCTTCTGGAATAGTACTGGTAACACTTGAATTACTGCACTTTTATTCAGACAAGTTCCTGCATGCAGTTCAGCAGGCATCAAAAGAGATATAACTAACTCCTGTGAAATGAAGCAAAATGTACTTCTGCCCTGTCTGGGGGCCAAGAAGACCTATGTGAAGTGCACACTATGTTCCCTCTTAAGATGGTCAGCCAGGTTGGCTCAGCCAAGACAGAAGATTGCAAACAAGCAATTTCAATTGCCAAAAACTACTCCAAATCAAAGCCTGTCTTACAACAGCCATACTGATTGAAACTGGAATGAAAAGAGCTCAGCACATCTCAGGATTCAGGTCTAAGTATAGGAACTGCATTTTTGTACAGGTCATGCCTCTGGTATTTTCTCAGCCTTAATAATTTTTCATGTTTATCAAGAACAGATGCAGCTTAGATTTCATTCCCTATTTATCAGAGCTTGTATCTTGCAGATCTGAACATAGTGTTATTATGACAGAGAGGAAATATAATCCAGTTTATAAATATTACAAAATTATTCTGAGGATCAACGTTCAACGTAAGCACTGGTTTTTAACTTTGCCTTCCAGCACATTTCCAGCTTCTTTTTCCCCAACAGAAAATAACACATACGCTTTTATTTAACAAAAAGGCTTAAGTTGGGGAAGCTTGGCTATTCTGCTCCCTCTCAGCATATTGTATTTATCTACAATTTCAGTTTTAACACTCTGTCATGCTGCAAAAAGTTCCCACCCTTCTTTCTTTGCTTCTTAAAAAAGCACAGCCTCAGTGGCTGAACAAGAACATTGCTGAAACTATTCCAAAACCACTTCAATGCATCACACATAATGGTAATAATTCAGTTACACACTGGATCACAGGTTATTTGACAATCTTCATTCTACATAACTTAGTCTCCAACCGAAGTCACTGACTTTAAATCAAGGTAACTCGACAGACTACAGGTTAAATCCATGCACCTACTGCTGTATTCTCCTGCCTTCTTCCCATGCAGAAGTACAAACGTTCACTTACACAAACGGCGTTAATATCTGACACGTGCCCTGTGAACGACTGCCTGCACATCCCATCCCGAATATCCCAGAGCTTCGAGGAGGCATCGCAGGCACCCGAAACAAAAGTCCTCATATCTGGACTTAGAGAGAGACTCATGACATCGCCGGTATGCCCAGTGAACGTGGTGGTCTGCTGACCAGTTTCAATATCCCACAGAGCGCTGCAGAGAAAGCGACAGCGTTAACACCCTGTAGTTGGTTACTGAGAGCTTCAGTTTTATTTAACACTGATGCACTGGGCAGGAAAAAAAGAACATTAATATTGAGAAAAAAAAACTTACCAAGTGGTGTCTCCTGAGCTAGTGACAATTTGGTTGTCATCCAAAAAGCGACAACAGGACAAATATCCTAAAAACAAAACAGTTACCAAAGCGTCAGATGTGAGAGTTGAAACTGAAGGTTACCATCCAAGAGCAGTTACTGAATCTCTCACAGCTATTTTGTAAGCCAGCAAAACGATTTCACAGTTCACAATACACCTCAAAGTGAGACTGTTCCATTTGATGCAGTAAAACACAAAAACAGAAGACTGAAGCTGACACGAGTGTATGGCTGACCTGTGTGCCCTGGCAGCTCTCGGCTCACTCTGACGTTGCCCTCCCTGGTTTTTAAGTTGTATATGGAGCAGATGTTGTCCAGTCCACCACAGGCCACGTAGTTGCCAGACGGTGCGTATGCACAAGTCATCACCCAGGAGGATCTCAGAGGAATGGCATGCATCTTCAGGAAGACAGAGCTCATCAGTGCTGCATCACACCTTTGCTTTCATGTTTTACTGCAGTCATTCATAACAATTCTTGGATTACAGCAGATTAAACATGGCAAACAGACTGCACATCATAAATTTTGTTTTGTTTTAGAATGTATCGCGATCTATGTTCGTGTACATATCAGGATAAAAAAATACCACTATGTCTCCTGAGTGTATATACAGAACTCCTGCACAACATTACTTAATGGTAAAGTATTCTTAACTTAAACATCTACACATTTGTTTGTTCTGGTGAGACTTCTTCGTACAGTTCTTCTGTTTCTGAGTGACAGGTTACAGAACAGAACGGCTGTACCCATGGAAATTGGACAGTTTATAGCAACAAAGCATTGCCCCACACTCTGCCTTAGTTTCCCTCCTGTAACACCTTCTTCTCCACCCCCACCCCATCTGACCTCACAGACAAAGCATTAAATCCTGAGGTTGTCCATTTCCACAATTTAAAGCCAGATCAGTTAAATAAACCTCATCACAGAGGCAGGTAAGAACAGCCAAAAGCTACAGCACTAGCAAACTAGAGGAAAGCCATTATGTATCACCTATTACTTTTGAACACAGCCTACAGTATATCTCCACTAAACAGCCACATGTGAAGGTTACAAAGAAACATCCTTCTAACTGCTTCATTTCATTTTTGACTTGCAAACACACAAATTATGCATGAGTTATTGATAGAAATTATAAATACCTTATTTGTTGTATAACTATCCCAGATAATTAATTTTCCATCTTGTGAAGCACTGACTAGTAGCCTAAATACAAACACAGAGTGAAACAAGTTAGTATTAAAAACCTCTCAAAATAGCCACACACCACGCATGGTTTCCAAGTGAATCAGAAAGACTTTCACTATTGCCATTGTTTTTTAATTAAGTGCAACATTTGTTGGAAAATCTGCAGAGCTGTATGTTACACCACAGAACAAATCTCTGCATCCAAAAGGGCTCATGATTACAATGGACAAAAGAGAAAACACGTTTCATGCTTCTTAAAAAAAAACAACAAAACTACAGTTATACAAAAATATAATAACTGGGTGTAAGAAACGCATACAAGGGAGAGCAGAACACAAAGCTCTATGAACATTTGACCATCAATTGCTCTAAGGCAGAGTGACAGAACTCCCTCCTGGAAGCCCTGTAACTTTTCTTTGCTATACACATGAAGATCCTTTTTCAATGAAATGAAGTTTGCTCTTAAAGTCTCAAAAATCTGTTATCATAGGAGTTACACAATTGCTCCAAATCTTGGAAAATACAACCTCCATCATCCTAGGAATACACCTCACCACAAACCCTTCTCCTTAAATAGAGTCTAAGAGCTTTGTTAAAACTAAAAGAAGAAAAAAGCAAAATGCCTGTGGTAGTAAAAAGCACCTCTCCTTTCACCCAGTGCTCCTCTCATTACTACACAGTCCTCCCTGAATTCACAGGAACAAACTATGGCTGAAGAAATGAAAATCCTAGTCATGGTTCATGGTCTCCCTCTGAGGACACCAAGACTGTACCACACGCCTCACAAAGCTTGATGCTGCTGACCACCTTATTCCTAACCTTCAAGTTGCAGGCTTAAAGACCAATTATACAAACCTTGAGTCAGATCCCCAGTGCATAGCATAAATTTTGGCTAAGTGACCTCTAAGCGTACGCCTCGTTCGCATTTGAATCCGACCCACTGAGTCCAGACTTGTTGTGATCTAAAAATAAATAAAAACCCTTGAGATACTGAGGACTATTTTTAATATAATGATAACTAAACACATTTGAACTTTGATTAATAAAAGCTATCTTGGCATGCAATAGAAAAGAAAAAAATGGATTATCAGTGTCAAAACCATGCAACGCTGGGGAAAAGAAGTTTTACAAGAGAACAACATCATAACCACTATAAGCAGAGCTTCAAAAAGCTTCTGAAGATATCACTACGTCACACTGAGACTACTTCAGGTTATCAAATCTGAAAGTTCTCTATTAAAACAAAGGGAATGAAATCCTCAACATTTACTGCATTGTTACTTTTTCAGGCATGGCAAAATCTAAACGCCAAGTATTTTTGTTCCCAAAGCACATCTGAAAGACACTGATCCAAATCCTTCCAAACAGAGTAAGTACAGTTGACACACTCTATTGTTGGAGTCAGACCATACTGAAATGATGGATTTTTTTTGTTGGTTGGGATTTTTTGGTGTGGCTGTTTGTTAGGTTAGGCATGAAGGTAAAAATAAACAATTGTCTTTTTAACTGTTTAACTTCATTCACCTACAATTCCAAAGTAATTATATAAGCACATGGTACATTCCCACATGCTTGTTTTGCTGTTCCTCCAGTTACCAAACATAAACATGTTAGTCACAAACTGCAGGGTTTGCTTAAATACAAAGGAAGAGAATCAGGAACATACCTGAGCAAGAGTTGTGTCGCTACATGCTTTCCTTGCATCCTGAAACAAGAGAACACAACAATTGAATCCAAAATGCAAAACTGAGCATCAAGCTGAGGAGCAGGAGAAGTAGGACTTAAAGGTTGCTTGAGCATAGCTCTCCTTAAGTCTCTCTTCCTACAAACTAAGTGATTAAAAAGCATTTGAAGCCAGCCCCTTTCCCTGTGCTCACTCAGCAGGCACTGAGCACCCAGGAAAGGAACTATCCAGCTGAAGTAACAACCCCATGCTACGCATAAATAGCAAGTCTTGCATTCACTTCTCTTGCCACAGCAGGTGTGACAACAACAGGCACAAGAAGCAGGACCTGGGGAGCAGGACAGACAGCAGGCTTACAGAAACTTAAGCTGCTGATACACTTCATGCTAAAGGAAGAAAAATACTCTGTGAACACTCATTCATTTTATAGAATGCATGATGTTCAGGCCTTCATACAGATTCTCTGGCTTCTCCCTTTACATTATGCTTACATTCTGCACATTATTCAACCCTACCCAAAAAACAGGTTTTATTTCTGTTTGCACAGTAAGAGAAATTAGACACCTCAAACAGACTCAGTCTCCAGCCACTGGAAAACAAATACAGGCATTCAATCAGCAACCACTTCTGAGTAGCTTAAGATAGTTGTCTTAGATTTAAATAGTTTTATCTTCAATTTGTGCTGTAGGGTTTCTAGTAACAGCAACACTGAAGGATCAATCATAAGAATGCTACTGTGATTGAAAGTACAGCAATAATAGCAGAGTGGCAAAATCTTCAGCTGCAGCAAATGAGAACAGGCCCAAATGTGGCAGCCACAGACACAGAAATGAAGGAAAAAAGCTGCTTACCTTTGGAAGTCCTCAGATAGACAGGGACATCAACTAAGATACCTCTGCCTCCACTGCCAACCCTTACATGAGGTCTGAGAAGGGGTGGATCCTGGCTCTACCCCTTCTGGTCATGCAGCTGCACTGCATCCACCCGAGCTCCCTGGGTTGGCCCTGCCTTTCCATCAGGTGCTCAATCACTGCTTCAGGCTGTGACTCAGTATTTCCACTACACGACCCTTCCCAATTCCCTGTAATTTCTACAAATAAGGCTCAAGTTCTGCAACTACTGGGGCAGGCATCTAACACAGGTGGATGGCCCCCCTTTACCATTAATTTGTGCCCCCCTGCCCAGGAAGTGTTCCACCTATGTGCTAATGACAATGTCATATTTGAGAGAAGGAATAGAAGTATTTACTTACACATTTTGGAACTGAATTCATACATTCAGACCAGGATCTTAACATTCTTTAACATCTTGCTCAAGAGTTGTTTGATATACAACTTAAATGATTTTCAGAGTGTTTACTACAACCACCCTTTATAGCCTTCCTCCCAGAAAGCAAGCTTCAGAGTGGATTAAGTCATCTCAACTTATTTTTAAAGTGTCTGAACTGTAGAAATATTTACAAAATGTTGATGTCTGGAATCAGGAGGGGTTTAAAATACCAGGGCAGCAAATCCCCTAGCACAGGGCTTACTTCATCCACAGGAAGAAATACACTGGACTTTAAACAAGTTTAATTGTTTAGATTAGCTGAAACACTTTAAGGTGTTCAACACCATAAAATGGTTTCTGAATGTGATCTTAACTAAATGAAGCAACTTTTCTTAGAGGCAGATATTAGCAATGTGTCCACTATTTGTACGATTGGCCAAGTTGCAGGCAAGGATTTGCTCAGTAATAGATATAATCTTGATACTTTACTCCTTTAAAAGGAGGAACTTCACCATGAAAAATAAGGAATTAGCAACTCTTACTCTGATCTGATTTCGCAGCTGCTCTGCCTCCTGCCGTAACTGCTCCAGCTCACTCATCTTGCTTCAGTTTCTATTTCACACTCCGCTGATGAAGAAAACCTGCCAATAAGAAGGAGAGAAATAAGTTTCAGTATCGCTATGCACCTATATTTGTTCTACTCTTCAGGAAGCTCCAAACAGGTACTCCTTTAGTACACTGCCTAACAACCCTGACAAAACCAAAGTTGTTTCTACTCCTCAGTTATAATGAAAAATAGTTAAATGAAGTGTATCTTGAATATAAAAGCAAACAAACAAACAAAAAAACCCACAGTACTTTAAAAAATGTTACTGAATGCATTTGAAGCATTGCTCTTCTCATCCATCCTGCAACCTCCAAGAGTGTCAGTCCTCACCCCAAGATGGCAACAGAGAGCAGACACTGAAGCGGTCATTCAAAAACCTTTAAGCTCAACAGTGCTGTGATCGAGCATCTTTGTACACAGTACACAGAACAGTTTTCATTTTAATTAAAGATAAAACCTTAAATCACAGACTATGGCTCAAAGAAGTTTTCTATAACTTTCCCCATATTTTCTTGGCCAAGTCATGATGTCATTTTCATTTAAAAAGCACCTAATTGGTAAGAAGGGATCACAAACAGACATCTATAAAAACATCCTCACACTGGCACAGCCCACAGCAACCCAGAACGGTTCTCATCTGAACAAGGACACAAAGCAGCTGTTCAAAAAAGCAGTGAGGCCACATGCAAGCACACTTTCAGGGTAGTTTTTAGATACAGTTTTTAAAATAATGAACAGACCTTGCATGTAAAATTTTTCAGCCTGTGTAACAGTTTCCTCAAATCAGTTCTCCTCCTTATCCCCACTACAGCTATGAAACCAAGTGACACAGGAGTCCAGTCACACTACAGACTTCAACCATCTCATTCAGCAAAAGGTTTTCCCTCCAGGTAGCTTAGCAATACAACAACCACCCCTGGACTTCTTAACAGTTCATGTGTTGGAGAGGTATGACACTTCCTGCTACAGTGGAACAGAAGTATTTCTTTAATCTACTCCTTTTTTTTTAAACTTTTGTTTTTCAACTGAACCTCCCCTGCTTTCCACAGAACCACTGTGAAATCCTTTCCAGAATAAATCCAGAGCCAGACACAAATTGGATCACCTCCAAATCCAACCTATGGCAACAACAGCATGGGGACTGTAGTCTAACCAACTTTCTCAGCTATACCTAAGGCAACTACAAAGCCTTTCCTTAAGTCTGTGCTCTGTTCAACTACAGAACACTATAACCCACACGTGAACATTCTAGGAGACTACTTTATTTACAATCAATGTCCTCTTTCAGAAGCCAGAGTACATTAACGTTGCTTAGTACACAACAGGTGTAAGATAGATGTAATCCATACACATGTCCAACTCCAAAATTCAATTTTTAAAACCTGTAATCACTTCAGCATGCTTGCTAATAACTGCTTCTACTGTTTCTGAAGTTCACTTATAACTTCAATACAGTTGATATTGAACTTCAATACAGTTGACACTGCACCACTATGAAATGTAGTCCTACCATCAGTTCCAACAGCATCATACCCTCCTTTTTAAAATGCTTTCCCTTTTTTGCTCTAGAACCCACAAAAAGCACCACAGTCAGAACAACGGCCACAATTAGGAAAAGTCAGGGCACCTTTTATCGTCAGGTAGCACTGTGAGTGTATGAGAAAACCAGTGCTCACGGACCACTGATGATCATTCTGCACTTCAGCCATGAAGTCAGTGTTAATGGCTCTATAATGCCACTACTATCAGCACTGTTCATTGTGAATGCCACTTCCATACGATGCTGCAGCAGCTGAACGGCTTAAACGGCGTTACAGCTGAACGTGGCAGTGCATGGACATAACCCAGCTAGCCCTCCCATCCACCCATCTCTGGAATCAATCCTAAGCCACTTAAAGGACAATGCCTTTCCTACCTTTCCTTTAACAAACAAACAAAAAAATCCCACTCCTTTTAGCTGAGAAGCCCTAGCAATATCAGTACATCCTGAAGTGTGCAAGGCCATTGGCGTTATTGCTCAGCTGGGATGCTGCAGTGGTTTGAGGTCAATCTATACCTCACTGCACACAACAGCCTCCAAGTCAGCACTGCTACAAAACCCAGATGAACTGAAAGCTCAGATAAACCAGTTTAAAGTTCTTTCACAGTTCACAGCAGCTGAACATCAAACTCTGAGACACTCTTAAGCTATAGATAAGCACAGAGGTACTACAGCAAACAAACTCAGTGCACAGTGTAACCATCAGACTGAAGTGCATCCCAAGCTCTTTGCTGGGCTGGCTGCCTGCAGATCACACCATGACAGCACGTATGCCCTAATGGCCATTCACCATGAAGTATTTAGCAGAGCTGTGAGAAAGATGCTTCCACTTGGGATTTTTTTTAAACACTATTTTGAGACGCCCACAGGAAATTGGGGAAATGGAGTGGGTGAGGAGGAAGCTCTCACGGATCCTTTCCCAGATGTGCACCAACTCAGCAGCTGCTGGCAAACGTGAACACACAGCCGGTGTCAGAATCAGCACAGCAAAGCAGGAGTTTGTTTGTGTGGAGGCATCTCTGACTTTGATGCTTCTGATTCTACAGTGATATGGTAAAAGTGAGAAAGAGAGAAGAAGCCATGGTAAAGATGCAGCTGTATGTGCAGACCATTACCCAAATCAGATGAAGCCAGATGCTTCTTTCCCAGTGCAATTCCCAATGTGCAGCACGCTGTGCTATGAACAGTATCTGCTGCAGCGAAGAGGCCTGGTGGGAATAAGCAACAGGAAGTGCAGGAACTTGTTAATAATGCTGCTAGCCAGGGGGTATATCACTGCAACATAGCCAAGCAGCCAGCAAACAGGGTCAGGGACACCACACGCTTCCCATAAGGGCCAGCAGCAACAGGAGCGAGCAGTGAGGAGCTGCCATTGCACAGCCCTGTGGCACAGCTCTGCTCTCCCAACAGCTCTGTCCCTGCAGGCTCAGCTTTGCTCCCTGTGGGCTTCCTTGGAGAATATGGATCAATGACTTGAGCGACACCAAAATAAACTGCCACCTCTCAAGGCAAAATAATTAACTGCTATTACACAGCACATCCCGTGTCACAAAAGCCACCAGCAAGCTTGAGTGCTCCAGAGACAAATTATCCCTCATCCTGACTCAGCGGCCTAACAGCTTAATTCTTTGTTCTGCTGGCAGGTAGAGGCAAATTACCCCAAGTTCTCATCTTGAAAGTACTTTCTCTGTAGCACGTTGACTCAAAGGCTGTCTTTTTCTCTACGAAAACTCTTTCCAAAGCACCCAAGGACACAGTGTGCCGTGGTCAGGAGCCGCCTGGAGCAGCAGGTGAGCACAGCCTTAGTGAGACCAGGGGAGCTCCGTGTGCCAGGGTGAACCCAGAATGCTGCTGACTCAGGAGCAGAGCACGATGCAGCTCTGGAAGCAGCTGACACTTGGCAGGTTGCTGAACAGTTGGGCATGGAATGACAGGAGCCTTCCGTGCTGCAAAGCAGAGTTATTCCTGTCCAGAGAAGATTACAGTTTATACATGAGGATCACAAGTAATTCGGTTTCTTTAAAAAATATCTTCATTTAGCTTGTTCCCATGTAAAATTGCCATATAGAAAGGAGAAAAAAATGAGCAGAAGAGTGTAAACACACTCCTCCCCACAACAAAGCACTGCTATTTTTGTATCAGATATAATTCGACTAAGGAGACTCAGAAAAAGAACAGTCTGACCGCCTGGAGTCTAAAAAGCTACCAACTAAAGGATCATTCAAGCGATAACTGTAGTCTGCACCAAAAAACAGTCCTTCAGAACTGAAGTGCTCAGCTATACATATCAGTTCTCCATTTTTCAATGCATATGCTGAGGATCTCACACACAGTAAATATAGAGCAGCAGAAAGCAAGGCAGGAGGCTTCACGATTCACTTCCATGCAATCACCCCTGCTAGTGATCACACAGGTGGCTAAGCATAAGGAATGCTAACTACTGCTAACACTTCACTAAATATAGGAAAATGGCACCAAGATATACTGCAGCTCTCTCTCAAGTGAGTTACACTGCTAACACACAAATCCAGGCCTCACTGAACTTCCACACACTGAAGTCACTTACACAGCCCCAGCTACCTGCCTGCACCCTGTCACTGCTGACAGCCCATGCACAGCATGCTGCTCAGCAGTGGCAGACAGCAGGATTCTCTCTCCAAAGCTGAGCTCTGGTAGCACACACAGAGCAATAGTTTGTGTATGTGGGATGTGCCAGAGAAGCATTCTACAGAATATTTCCTCATCTAGCGACAATACTGCAGACCTACACAGCTCAGCTCATTCATTTATGTCTCCTCAAAGCCATGAATGGAGAAGACCACACATGCTTTTCACCTACCTGACACTCAATTTTCCAAGGAGTTTTAGCATCAATAAACTAAATACACTTAAATCCAAGCAGGCATAATTTGAAATAACAGTACATAGGACATGCAAAAATGTCACTTTGTATCTTTCTCTTCCTATTTCTCTCTTCCAAAACTCCCCAAAGAACCTCCTTCCCTTTTGTAGCTTTAACGCACACTTTTGAAAGGTGCCACTTTACACTGGTTGGGAGAAACACCATAGATTTTTTCAGAAAGGAGCAGAATAATGATTAATTTAACAACAAAAAAAAAAATCATTAGCATTTAAAAAATAAGATTAGAAACTGTAACTGAATTGTTCTGTACGAGTTTGTTTTCACAATTTTGTTTTGTACCACGGGCAAGCAGCTGCCTGGGTTTCAGAGCACACACATATGTAACCCTGGGCTCTCCAGCATTTCACAGGCCTGGTTTCCCCAAGAACAAAACAGGAAACGAGCCTGGGTGTGACCTTGTTCTCTGAGGTCACCACTATTGTTGCACTTCTGCACATTTTGGAAGTGTTTTAAAGCGATACGTCTCCATTATAGCTTTGGTACAAAAACAGGAAATAATCAACCAACGCCTCTAAGAGGAATGGCACTAGCAGAACTTCGTTAAATACCCATTTCTCTCACAGATAACACTCAATTTTAAGGAACTGCTGAATATACGTGTTCAATGTTTCATGTACAGGTGGAAAGCACGTGACAAAAGAGACCCACGAGCAAACAAGCACTCAGTGGGACATGAGAACAGCTTCACCTTCGGGGTGCCAACTGTGGCACACAGCCATGTGGCACAAGCAGGGTCAGGCCAGCTGCTGCTTGCCTTCCTCCACTGAAACACCTTGCCCTCCTCCCCATTATAAAGAATAAGGACCTACTATTGCTCACATATGGATAGCTTGGGATCTTACTAGAACTTTGAAATAAAGCCTGCCATGAAAAAACAGAGTTTCTATTTACCGCAACAACTGCTTGGATGTATTAGCAGAGGTAATCTGCGTCAGACGAAGACGTGCACGAAATCTCACCTTCAGACTTCAGTACTGTAAGCATCAACCCAGAGTGCTTGTCATGAACGTGGGGAGGGCAGAGGAAGCAGCAGTGAGAGCACACCTCAAAGTGCTGCTGGATGTAAACCAGTGCCATTTCAGCAGCACAGCCAACACTGCGTGCACTGCCTGCACAGGAGAAAGCAAACGCATGCGGTGATGGCTTCTAGCAGCTCACTGCATTTGTCTCCACATTCAATTGCTGGGTTGATTATGGTCTCCATGGAAGAAAAACAGACTGACAAATACTGAGGTTATTAACAGCAGTCACAAAACTGGCAAAGGAAGTTACAGGTTAGATACTACCATGAAATAAGAAGTTAACAGTGACTGTAGGCTTGCAGCATTACACACACAGTAAGTTGACAGTTCATTAGATCAGCGTGGTAAGCTCAGAGGCATGAGTTTATTCCTAAGATCCATCTCAAAGTCTAAGCCAAGTACATTTGTAAAACCCCCTGCTCATCTTTGCCAACACACTAGATTCTAGAAAAACAAGAAATTCAGTGTTAAGCGAAAGACTGAAAAAACACAGGAAGAAGGAATTTTTAAATGTCATGAATATTTCACAGTCCAAAAGAGGGATTTTTCTACAAGTAACATTCCTGCATGTTCTGTTGACTTTGCTCATTTCCAGGTCAAAATGTTCCAGTATATAAGCAAAGATTTTTCTTTTCTTTCTTTTTTTTTTTTTCCCCCAAATCTCTCTCCTTGTAACCAGAACTTCATGTGAAATTCAAGTTATTGTTGCTGTCACAAAAGACGACATGATTGCCACTGAAAACTTTGTTCAGTGACCACAGGATTTTCCAATGCTGAATGAACTGCCATTGGATTTGCAATTCAAAATGTGGAAGTGGTGGCAAGAAAGACCTTTGTGAGGTGAAAACTTGTAAGCCAAAGTAACAAGACAGGGATGGTTCCAGTCCAATATTCTCCTTGAAAAGACAGGCAGGCACACACAGACCAGTGAGCCAAAATATTGAGCTGCCTCTTTAAACACTCACCTATCCCCAGAAGCTATTCTACCAACTTGCCCGATACACTTTTAATAGCAAAGAGAGAAGGACAACCCAAAGTCACTTTGAAGCAATCTGTATTAAAGCTCACCTCTAGAAGCTTGATTTGAGATTGGTTTAAGGGGCTCGAGCAGTGATGCTGACTGAAGTGGCACACTCCCCTTCTCTTTTGTAAAGCCAAGTGATGATACACGTAAGGTCTGCTCTGGTTCCTACAGGCACAAAGCACTACTCCAGCAGCATCCTGTTTTCTAGGCATGTGCAGACTGCACAGTACACATAACAGGCTCTAAGTACACAGAAAATGTTAGGCTTAAAGTTGGTGAAGACATTTAGAGAAACTAATAGAGTCTGCAGAGAAGAGCCTTGACCCACACAGATGACTGTATGCTTGACTGAGATAATTTCTGGCTGACAGATCTCAAGAGTAGAGCATTCTCACACACTGCAGGAGCAGAAAACCCAGCAGTACCAGCTACACACACATTGCTTCCTTTCAGATGTATCCATCAGCTTGGAAAAAAGAAATCTGCATTTGATCTATACATAGTATTCTGCACCCTTCCCTCCTCCTCACCATTCAGCCCTACACACACGCTCCCTTGGTACCAAAGCTACAGCGAGGCATTATGCAGCTCACACAATTATGCAGCTGTAACGTTCAGCATACAGCTGTACTCCTTCATAAGAAAACAAGGGAATATAAGCATTTGTTTTTTATACTGATTACCCAAATATCAGATAAAGCTATTGCCCTCACATCTGATTTTAATTTCGCTTATGGTTCACAATACATTTCTGGGCAATTGCAATTAAAAGCCACAAAAAATAAGTTTTCTCCCAGTCTAGAGTTCAGGCTACTTTAGTGGTTTTTACATACATGAATATAAATATATAAATATATATCTAAACATATTTTTCTAAGAGACACTCACTGTCATAGGCCTTAAAATCTACCAAAAGCCTCAGCTTTAGAGCATCACTGAATGACTACAAATACCATATTGGAAAATGAAAACTGTTCAAGCACCAGTTTTCCTTCTTACTAATGCACATAAGAGATTAAGAGTGCAAAGATCATGTAGCCACTTGAGGCACCACTTGTGATGAGATGCAGTTGCAGATATTTATCCTGCTGGGAGCTGCTTTTGATGTTCCTCGTGCAGTACTGCCCCTTTTCATACAAACCACACTGAACGCTTCAGGAAGATGCTCTGCTAGAGCAGTGTGTATTGCTGCTGCTGAGTTATCTTCACAATCACTGGGTTCCCAAAGTAATGCCTGTCTTTCTAGAAAGAATATTTTTAACATACTGATTGTATCTAGCAGAAAGCTTTTAGAAAAGATAAAAACCCTTCTAGATAAAGCTGGCATTATGCTAACAGGAAGTTGTAAATTGAGCTTGCAACTCATTCCACTTCACGCTGTTATGATGCCTTAAAATCCAGATGTATTTTTAGAGATCATATCTCAAAATTCAAGGAACAAAGAACAGATACATTTAGGTAACGTTAACATGTAGAGTTCAGTCGCCAAAAGGTAGAAATTACCTGACTGGGTGTTGGAAGGAAAGCAGTCCTAGATGAAGTTTTCAAAAGAAGAGGATGGAAGAAAAAAAAAAGGAATGAAATACAACACTCCCAGCAGAAGCAAACATTACAAAAGTGACACACTTCTACAGTTGGTTTTGTTGGGTGTTTCTTTTTTTTTAAATTATAAGAGAGAGTGAGAATTTTTCTATGAAGGATGACAGTCATTAGGCTATAATTAGCAGGATTCCCCTGTGGACACAAAGCCCACAGCGACGGACCAGATGCATTTGCCAAGCACGCAGCCACCAGACAGCCCGCAGTGCTGGAGGTTCTCAGCCCACCCCACCAGAACTCCTGCTCTCATCAACACTCCCAGCGTATCTCAAAGCAGGCTGGGTCAACAACAACCCAGCCAAGCACATTGTCTTAGGTTCCAGCCCTCACCAGGAAGCAGACATCGTTCTTCCAGATCTTTGTTTTGGAGCTTTGGGCACACACACTGCCACACACACTACTACTGACAGAATGGCCAGCGCTGGAAGGGACCTCAAGGATCATGAATCTCCATCCCTCCTGCCACGTGCAGGGCCACCAACCTCCACATTTAATACTACACCAGAAGGTTGGTGGCTAAACTTTTAGTTTTCATCAGCATTTGTGGCTGAGAGATTAGTAGAAATAGCTCAATGTTCTTAAATTCCCAGCTCCAGAAGCTGAGCACAAAGCAAAATGTTATCAGACTTGATGAAAAAGTAAATGCTAGCAATGCCTCTGCAACCCCAAAGCAATTGAACTGTTTGCTGAGAACCTCACCTGTCCTTTTAACAAAGTCACTAGGAAAGTCTGCAAACCAGGGCTGCAATGTCACTGCAGAGACTGAGCAGCAAACTGCTCAAGCTTCTGAATTACCACCACTGGCAGAAGCAATTTTTCCTTTTTTTCTTTCATCTTTTTTTAAAGTACATTTTACTTTTGATGCCTACCAGCATTTGTAACAAAACATAATAGATGACAGGAAAAAGAAGTTCCAAATGACTTCCTGTCCCCAGCTACCTGACCTACCCAAGTCGGCACTTATCAACATCTGGGGAGCAGCACTGAAGAGCTGACACAGTTATACAGTCATTTAGAGTGCTTTTACTTGGACTTGTACCATACTTAAAATAATTCAGCTCCCTCTTTTGGGCTGCTTAGATGAAAGAGTTTCCCCTTCTCTGCTGCATACCTTGGAGATTCAGATTGCGTATGTAGTGCCCGAAACAGTAGCTTTACTTCCTGACCACCTTGTTCTGGATGCTTTAGATTGTTTTCTGGTTTTGTTTGGTTGTTTTTTTTCCTTCATTTAGGCACTCTGTATCCAAGCTACTAAAAGAATCTAAAAAGAGTAAGGGCAAAGAAGGTTCTTGTCCCGTAAGCGGCAGCCACAAGAGGTACTTAAATGCATTTAATCCTGTACAAAATGCAGTGGCACTTACATGTGCACCTCAATCTTCTCATCCAACACTGTTAGGGGCACCCAACTCCCCTTCCTATCTCTGCAGTGGAAGTAAAACACAACTTCTTGACCACATGGTTCAACTTACAGGCATGCCTGAGCTGCCCTGAGTAAAACAGCATTGTCTTGGGCTGCATGTAATATATATAACACAGTTAATGTATTAGTAACAACATGTTTTTTTTTTTATTAATACACATTAAAAAAAGAGGACAACAACAACATAAACCCAGCAGGTTGGACACACAGTCCATACCACACAGACCTCATGTCTTTCTGCAAACTCGGTCCCGCCACTTTTCAAGACGTTGTTCAGTGCACCTAATGCTGAGGGTGCTACAAGACTTGATCAGCTCTTCCTTGCTTTCCTTCCCATTACCCAAATGCATATGTAAAGGAAGGGACTCCAATTTACACTTCAATATGCAAGATAAATACATTTCCTTATGACTATTTTTTTTTTCTTCTCAATTTTCTTTTTTTTGGGGGGGGGGGGGGAGGGGGGGGAAGGGGGGTAGCAGAAGCTTTTTAGAATAACTCTGCTTAAAACCACAGTTTTATCACAGTTGAGCGTTTAGTACTCAGACATTATATTGCACTGTCAAAATCTTTCAGTGAAATCACCCAAACTGATCAAAGCCTAGTGCACTAGATGCACACTACAGCTCTAAATTTAGTGTGCTAAACGAGAGCCTGACAAGCATAGCACCTCTCTGTGCAGGCTGAGTATTTATTTCAGCTAACAACTAACCTCAATTGAAATCAGGAGTCTGAAGGAAAAAGTCCTCCTTTTCCAAAATTTGGCTAACATCAACAATCACATCACGTCAGCAGTCATGACAAAGGGCCACCAAAAAGAGACTCATATCAAATATAATTTATTTCAGTTTAATCAACTTTTAATACTGTGTTTAATGTGTTTTGATGTATTATATGGTCATAACCATATGTATGTGTGGTCTTAACTATATACAAGATATGGTTTAGTAGCTTAGTGGGTAGCAATGGTGACAGGAGGACGGTTGGACTAGATGATCTTGTAGGTCCTTTCTAACCTTGTGATTCTGATGTTTTGAATAAGCATCTTCAGTTTTAATGCAAGACTTTAGATGTGGACAAATCCATCAAAAACTGCATTTCAATTTTGATCCAAATAGAAAATGACACAAATCACTTACGTTAGAAGCAATTAGTGCAGTAGATAAGAAAAATAGGGGGCAGCAGGAAAGCTGTTCAAAGGTTTCTTTTCCATCAGGTTACCTCAACCTGCTGAGCTGCTCTGCCCAAGCCTAAAGGCAGTACTGATGGGGCAGGGGAGCACAGCTCTCACGTCAGGGCATCACAGCATCCAAGTGCTGAGAAGCTTCCACAAGTCTTGCTGTGACTCTCACAGCATTGCCAAAAGGAACAAATTCTGGGATGTTTTTGCCCATTGGTTTCAAAATGAGCATCCCAGCACAAAGTGCCTCAGGGAACAACCACCAATGTGCACACAGCAATTCGGGCTCTTAGGGCAGCAGTGCAGTAAATGCAATCTCACTGGCAGAACCCTTGTGCACAGAGCAGTGAGCTGAGGCACTGACTGCTACTTACACTAGAAAACAAACCCAGAGTGCCCAGGAGTCCCCAAATCTGGAAGTATGAAGTTAGCTGCTCTTCCCAAAGACGCCAAGCCAGTCACAAAGAGTAGCTGCAAAATTCAACGCCATATGAGAAACACATCCAATACTAGGACTGATGATGCTGTTTCCCTCCTCATGTGAAGATGAAAATCATACAAACATCATTTAAATCTTACCATTACTCAGCTCTTCTAACAGTGTTTCTAAACAGCAGCATTCAGCACGACTCAAAGACTTGGCTTATACTGAAGATCCATATGATTAATATTTGTCTGAGATCCAAAAAAAAACGAGGAGGGGAAAACTAGGCTTCTGGAAACTGGCAAAGCTATTCTACCTCCAAACCAAGTAGCTCATATGTACGCTGGGTACTTCTCACTCCCTTCCCAGATGAAGTCCTTTCACACGGTAACAGACTGCAAGACCTAAGCCTAACTGAATCAGAACTGGATTTGCTGTATGTCAGCATTTGGCACACTTTGGGAAGCTGAGACATCTTAAAGGAAGTGAAACTGCCTTCATTGACATCACCATGGCCAACCATACATATATATATTTTTTTTAATTAAACCTTCAGGTCAACTCTCATTCATCTTCATAGTATTCCCCCCACACACGACAGCAATTCAGATGAATCAGATCATCAAGTATCATAGGTGGCAGCCGAGCTGAGATCCATCCAAAATAGTGAGGAGCTCACCTCTTGGTCTTTCATTTCAGACTCTCTTCAACTATCAAACATCTCACTGTCTGCACACTGCTGAGCATGGCAGTGCAATCCTAAAGAGTAGATTTTTTAAATTTAAAAGCTGCACCTTTGCATAGCAGTGCCTCTTGTTATCTAGAAAGCTCTATGAAGCTCTTTCAGATAAGCAAACCACAACCTTAAGAGAGCAGCATATGTTCATGCTTTTCATGACTGTTTGCTTTAGCTCTGCTCAATATCTTTCACATAAATTCTATTACAAAAGGCTGGATTACAAAATACAGAAGTTTCATACAGGAACACAATAACAAATTTAACTTCACACTTCAGAAGATGAAGCGTCAGCTCTGCATCCAATTAAAGGGGAGAAAAATTTGGGTTAGCAATATTGCCCATACTAAAAGCCAGGTTCAAGGCACTCAGAAATTGCTGAGTGTGGATTTATATTTTCTGACAGTATTAAAATAAATGATCACACCATTATCACTGTCCATAAGCACTTACACACCATGAGGAAGAGCTGCATGACAAGGCTCAGGGAATGTGAATTTCTTACTGGTCTGATGAGATTTTCTAAAGTGATTCCTGACATTAGAAACAATGCATCAAACAAACCTGTCTTTAGCAACATAGTCCTAATTTATGACTGTGACAGAGAACAGTAACTGAGAAAGATTTACAACACACTGCATTGCGTTGGTTTTTTTCTGATTTAGTTTTTACTTCTTATTTTATCTTCAAGATCTTATATTCATAAATTCTGTGGCATTTTCAAGATTGCCTGATGTTCTAGAAAAGAACTACGTACACTGCATTCAAAGATATTTTGCAAGTTTTTCCTCATGTTATCTGTGAATCCCAGGCTTTTCTTTAAAAACTGTTTGAAAAATAAAATACGTGGACAAATTAAACACTAGATATATGAGTACTCAGCTAAGGAACATTAAGACATAATTGAAACTTTCATTATCCCACATAAATATAACAGATTACATAGCCAACTGTCTTCCCCATAAGATTTATATGACCTGAGCAGTCGAGAGCAACTTCTCAAGCACTTGGGAGAAGGCTTTACAAGAGAACACCCACTATTTGCTGTACCACTTTAATGACGTCAGTTCACATTATACAAAAAAGACATCTCTGTAACATCTAAGTTTTTTATACATAAGATCTCCCCCTTTTTCCTAGCCTTCAAGAGAAAATCAGCCTGTCTCATGGGAACGTCACAGCTATCACACACAAAAATCACAAGCGCTGCAGGAAAAAAAACGGCTAAAGATCCCCTTCTCATTAGGAGACTTCTAGAATTTTAAGGGTTTTTCACATTTGGATGCTTGTTTTTTTGATTTGTTGTTACCGTTACTATTAATACGACTTCAGAGTTCCCCCAGTTGTAACTAACAGTTCTACCTGCTGTTCCTGCCAAGCGATTGTCAGATTAGTGACCATCTTCTACATCACTCCCCCTATTTCTACCAACAGTCAGAGTGCTGGGTTAGGTTTCCACTTCACACCCCCCAGCAGCCACTTAATTCTGTGCAAGAACTACTGATTCCCCAGGTGCCCTGCCTACAGCAGGGAAGCACAGGGGGTTCTAGCAGGCACTCCAAACCCTCCTGTGGTAACACTGCAGGTGAGGAGAGGAAGCCCTGTGCACCAACCTGACTGAGCTGACAGCCGCAAAGCAAAATCCCAGCTACCACCAGGCTGACGCTCTGTGCCACACCATCGCTCCCATCTCTCAACTAGAATCTCAGCAGAACGCAGCTTTTTCAATGAAGAGACTGGACTAGAACACAGAACTACCACATAGTTTTTTGTAGCTGCGGAGTTCTATCTGACTCAAAAGACTCCAGTTCTCATTTCTCTCAACCCTTCTCTGCTGTTCTTTTAGGTGCTGGTTACCTGTCTTTTCTCCCTAGATCCTTCTGCCAACTTCTTCCTTTCCTGGTACTCAGAGAGCAGCTGCTGCTCTATCAGTTCAGAAATATATCACAAATAACCAGATTCAACTCCAAGCTATTTTTTTCTCAACTCCTAAACTCCTTTAGCTTCGCTGCTTTTAGGCAATCACCTCAGCACTAAGCACAGTCGGAAAAGCAAATACTGCAAAAGAAGTGAATAAAAAAAACCTGAACGCCGAAAGCAGCGCTGTGCCTCAGAGGAGTGTCACCACAGCACCTCATGACGGTGCATTTTTTCGAAAGACGGAGCACCTCCAGACAGCGCTCCGCCACAGCGCACGCCCAGCTCAACCCCGTTATCCCACGACGATTTCACGGGGCGCCCAAAGCCAGGCGAGCGCCGATAGGAAAAAAACCCAAACAAGCGGCAGAAAGCAGGAGAACGGGAACGCACATAAAGGAAAGCGAGAACTCCGCCCGCATTCCCGCAGTAGATAAGCGGCTCCGAGCCGCGCTCCCTCAGCCCGGCCGGGCCGCCCCGCTCCGTGCCGGCAGCGATAGAGCCGCACGGCCGCTAGCCCGCTGCGCGGGATGGCTTCCGGACGGCAGGCGCCTCCCCGCCGCCCCCACGCAGCCCCTCGGGGCCCCGAGCCGGATCGGGCGGCTCCAGGGACGCGGTGTTCAACGCGGATTTTCCCCCCCTCCCCACCCCGAGCCCCTTCGAGCGCCGCTCCGCACAGGGGCGCCGTTCCGCACAGGGGCCCCGCCCCGCCCTGCCCTGTCCTGCCCCGCCGGCAGGCTGTGACGGCGCTGCGGCTCCGCGGCTCGGCGCCCACCCCGGCCCTCCTCCGCGCCGCGCCCCCCGCCCAGTACCTGCCCTGTCCTGCCGCCTGCGGGTCGCGGCGCTGCCGGCCGCGCTGGGGCCACACTGGCGGCAACGCCCGCCTCGGCTCTGTCTCCCTGTCCCTCCCGGCCGCACTCCCTCCGCCGAGCGCCGCCGCCGCCTCCTCCCCCCGGCGCAGCGGCGCGGTGGTGCCGCCCGCGCTCTCCCCGCCCCGCCCGCGGGATGTGGCCGCCCGGCAGGGGCGGGGCGCGGCGGCCGAGGGCAGCTCCTGGGGCGGCCGAGAGGCTTCCCCGGCCCTGCCTCGAGGGGGCCCCACCCGCGGGCGCGAGGGCCGAGCCTACCCCGGGCGGTGCCGCCCGAGGCGGGGAGCGCCCGGCGGCCGCCGCTCTCTCGTAGCCCGCTCTGCCGCGCGTCTCCCGGCGCTGCGCGGGCTGCGCTCGGGGCTGCGCTCGGGGCTCTCCTCAGGCCGCCCCACCGCCGCCCTCGCGGCCCAGAGGGACCGCCGCCCCACCGGCCGCGCTCCGTCTGCCCGCCCCTGGGGCTTGGCCTCCCGCCGCCTCGGCCCGGGCGGGCAGTACCTGGTGGCCGGGCGGCGGTCCGCGCGGGTGTCACCGAGCCGCCGCCTCCATGGCGCTCGGTCGCGGCGGGAGGAGCTCCTCCCCCTCCCGCATGGACCCGGGCAACGTGACGGGCCGTTGCCATGGCGGCGCCTCGCTGACGTCAGAGCGCTTAAAGATACAGCGCCCCCCCGGAGGTGGCCTCGAGGGGCAGGGGGCCCTCAGGCGGAGCCCGCGGCGGCGCCTTTGAGCGGCCTTCCCTCCCTTCCCCTTCCTTTCTCTTCCTTCTGCCCGTAACACATAGCTTTGTTCTGTGAGGAGTTGCCGGGAGCAGCCGCCCCGGGCTCCGGAGCTGGACTAGGGTGTCACAGAATATCCCGAGTTGGAAGGCGGTCCGGCTCCTGGCTCCACACTGCACCACCCAAACCCTGTGTCTGGGAGTGGTGTCCAAAGGCTCCTTGAGCTCTGCTACCTGTTCCATGCCCACCACCTCCTGCTGAAGAGCCTGGTCCTAGGAAGGGCGGTTGTGATGTCTACAAGTGGATATTCAAATCCCGTATCCCTCATAACCCCACAGCCTTTGGTGGTGAATCCACAACGTGGGTCCATCACAGCAGAACTGCCTGGGCACCATCCATCCAGGCACAGCTCAGCCTGTCAGACTTCAACCTCAGCCCACACGGTGGCCCTCTGCTTTGTGCCCCATCTCCCCCAGCCCCACTGTGTCACAGGAACACCTCCACGGCTGCCTCAAATGTTGTCTCAGCTTTGCCATGGATGCAAGGTCCACATTCTGCTTCCCTCTGCTGCCATACATCTGTGCTCCATTTACCAAAGGACAGATGTCGCTCAGCAATACGTTTACTTTGCTTTTAATGAGTGATCGTGTGGAAAAAACCAACAGTGAGCAGGTTTCAGTTTGCTGTACTTTAGCTGAATAGGAAAAATCATCTTTTTTCAGAGTCACTATAATGCTGTAAAAGTCGCTCATCTTTTCATAAAAGGAACATATGGGCACAAAGACAGTTCCCCTTAAACTAAGCTTGTTCCCTTACATTTTTCTTAATTCAATCTTTGTCTCTCTGAGCAGTGATTGCTGACAAGATATTGTCCCTGAATGGACATATCATTTCTCATCTTCTCTTTTGGAGCAGCTCTGGAAAATCACAAGCCGTAAACAAAGCCCCAGAAACGTTCAGATGGTATTTAGGTAGTTGCATCTTATGAAATTACCAGTCTTTGCCCTTCCAGTGGAGCAAATTAAAACATTTTATAAAAAAATTACATAATTTATCCTCATGACTCATTTGGGAGACAGAGAAGTTTCTTAGCAGATGGGAAAATGAAGCACACAGGACATGGCTCTCAGCAGGGGAACTCGTCTTGCAGAAGTGGCATTGCTGCAGCTGTGATGGTCTGGGGCTTACAGCAAAGCTCTTTGCAGGAAGGAATCTCCTTTCTCAGACAGATAAAAGGAATTATCTCTTTCTGTTAAACTTCTCATCCACTGTGCGCCCCGTTTAGGAGTTCTTTACAAAAAGAAGTTGTGAATCCCCAGTCCTGCTAGTGGCAATATTTTACAACCCATTTTTATCCATATTTGTTTCTAATCATCGGTTTCAGATGCTAAATCCTACTCTGCAAAATCAGTGATCCCCTAATGGAGATTTTCTTATGCCAGTTCAGCAATACACTTTATATTATTTCAGACTCAGTTTTTTCCTGCAGTGATCAAGAAATGCTGAGGTACAGTGCCAGATGAGTTTTTAAAATCCATCTAGATCAGTTTCTCTAACATGTTCTCTTTGAATTATGAGTGACTGCAGCCAGCAGAGCAATTCAGTTTCTGATAGATTAAATCCTTCTGGAGGTCCCCACTGCTCGGATTCCTGCCTGGTGAGTTGGAGCCATCCCAGATGGGAAGGCAGAGGAAGGGAACCTGCTGGAGGCTGTGCTGACTCAGCTCTAACTGAAAACCTCTGCCAAGGCAGCTCCAGCACACCCTAACCACTCTTTGGATGGATTTGTTATGAAATACTGTGTGCTAGAGCAGTGATCTGGTATTAGGAAGCAATGAGGTATTTTCTCAAAAACAGCTCAGTCTTGGCAGGGCTGGAGCCCAAAAGATGTAAAGACAAGCATGCACACAATCTAAATGGCTAAAAGTACAACCAAACTCCATGCATGCTTTTCTCAGTCCCAGAAGAATGCAGAGTTCATTATCAGTGTGGTACTTTCCATGTTCCAGAAAGTCCCCACCTTTCATCAGCCCATTATCTAATTCCTTCCCAAACCACTTCAGAATATACAAGAAGTAATCATATACAAGAAGTAATCATACTTCAGGAGGCAAGTAAAAAAAAGGAGATAACCAAGAGACAAAAAGATCCAGAGGGAATCCCCTCCACTGGCACAAATGAATCACAGGAGCCTTTTCATGGACTTCAGGAAAACTAAAGAAAAACTAAGTTGCTAGACTTCAACATTAATGTACTGACATAGCAATCCACTTTCTTGACACCTCTACAGTAGCAACACTGTTTTTCTCTCATCCATGTTCTTAGCATTGGCTAAATTAGAACCCTCCTGCAGGAGGAACACTTCTTTTCTTTTGTTTTGTTCTCATTCTTTGTTTATCATGGGCAGCACTTCTACTGCAATCCATACAGCCATTCAGGTGAGATATACTAACCCATCTCTTTTTCCCCTCACATTTCCACCTTTCCCTTCAGATCTAGGAACTAAAACGGTGATCAACCCCTTGCTAGGAAGTAAGCCAGCTCACTTCATTTTTCCTTAAAACCTTATGAGGAGCTAGAGACCTGAAAGCTCACTTGTTTTACTGATAATGTTTAATTGTCCGATTAGGTAGGATTACACAGACTATCCTTATATGCATGAAGAGACAATGTGCCCAAATCCCTTTGCTTGCTCGGTCTCACAGCTGGAGCAGGACAGATGATATTTTACCATTCTGTCAGCAACTCTGCTTACAGAGGCTTGACCTCTCCCAGTAAACAGGGCAGTGCCTTCTCTGTGCTCCAGCTGATGCTCTGCATGACATGCATGGTGGCAGTTCAGTCTGGATGACGGAAGAAAGGAGAGTGAATACATATACATAGATGCTTTACATATGGCATGTATGTGTGTGTATTTATGAATAATATCTATTAAAGTTTCTTTCAGACAAAGTGATGCAGGATAATGGAACTACCGAAAGTGCTCAGCATAAAAGAACACCAAAATATATGCATGCATCAAATGGGTTAGAAAAGCCACTCAGATGCTACTGTTCCCTTTGAAGAGCAGTTGAGAGAGCACTAGCAGGTTTCACATGTTTCCTGGAATTTTTGAGGTATCTCACAAACACTCAGGATCACTGAATGAGGCAGAAAGCAGAGCTCACATCAATTCCCATGCTTCTGCCTCTTCTCTGATGCCACAGTCCAACCCACTCGTAACAAGGGTGCATGAGGGCTGAGAAAACTTTACAGCAGTTTTGGAAATTCTTTTGTTTTCTTCCTGGAGAGGGAGAGGAGCAGGCAAGCAGGGGAAGGAGAATGTGCACATAAAACCTACACAGACAAGTTTCAGTATGCCAACAAATCCCAGCCTTCTGATGAAGTCTCAATCAGCTGTAGCTCTGGCAGCAACTTCAGTTGGAATGGCCGGGGAGAAGGCTCCATTCTACCAAGGGTGTGGGTGTGGAATTATAACAGACACTTCCATAAACTGCTGTCTGCTCAAATGTCATGGCATTGGCTTTCTGCCCCATTTTCAGCTGCAGGGAAAAGCAGAGGGGAGGAGCAGAAACAATGAAGATCCCTTTTTAAGTCTCAGATTGAAAAATCTCCTACTTTTTACAGCCAAAAAGTTCTTCTCGTGGCTGTTATAAATGGCATTTCCTAGACCTGCTTTGGAAATTATCATATACCCAGCATAATTCCCCAAGGATTTTACAGTGTGTGCTACAGGGAACAAAGCAGGACCAGTTTGCTGTGCACAAGCAGCAGGTGATCACTTTTGTGAGTTTACAGTTACTACAAAAAGCAGAGAGTGTAAAGTACATTATTGTTGTGCTCCAGGTGTAAAGTGGAATGAATGGAAACAGAAAAGGAGAACAGCCATGAAAAGTAGCTTAATACAACATTCAGTAACTGACATGGGGAGCAAAGGCATGTGGAATTAAGAAGAGAGAAGTTCTGAAGTATTATTTTGTTCAGGATGGTCAGAGTTTGTTTGGCCTTTCTGCAAAAGCAGCCAGGAAGCCAGCTGAAGAAGCACAATCATGTTCATTAGGGAGCTTCAGAAATTCTTACAAATATCGGCTAGTTTCCAATCACAACCAAATCAAACTCATTCTTACATTTATAATGAAGGAGTTTTGCATTCCCTATCATCCAGCACCTTGGAAAATAACAGGTGTGACATTTCTCAGTGGATGCATTCACACAATGCCACCAATAAATGAATGCATTGACACAGCCAAACCCTACTGTACATAACTGCAGTACTGTGCCATTGAACACAGTTGCTAATTGCAGACTGCAGAACAGCAAGCCTTCAGGTGTCACACACACAGATGCATACGTATGACGCTGTGTTCTAGACAGAGAAACTACAGTACTTCTATTGTCAACTGCAACAGTTTTAAAAGACAAATTTAGTAATATCAAATGATACAGCTATGCTCTCAACAAAGTACTGTACCCTGTTAATCAAATTAAATCGGGCAAGGAGAGTAGAGGATACAGAAAAGGGTGAAATGTAGGGAGGGAGAAGGACACAATCTGCAGTGCTTGTTCAGATCTGTAGGATAACTCTGTTCTGCAAGTTACCAGGACTCACTGCTTGCACATCACATCTGTTAAATGAAGAATCGAGATAATTTCAGACTTCTTAAAACGCAAAGGCTGAGATGTCTATAGCAGTTTGGATGTGTACATCAGTGATGACTCAACGTTTAGGTCTAATTCAGGAAAGCAAAATGAAGAGGCTTACTGGATTTAATTAACTCATGCATATTTCAAGGATCATAAGGAATAAAATACTTGTTTTTGTTTGTGTTTTCCTTTAGTAAGTGGCACTGGTTGACGCGGCTGAATGCAGTAAGCTGTTCATCACCTATGAGTCTCTTTCTGTGGGGAAGAAAGACATAGAGTGGAGGAACCAGTTTGCCAAGGGACTAAGGGCAGAGCCAAGATCAGGAGCCAGGTTGCCTGCCCACCCGCTCCTCCCTGCCCCTGCTGCTCTGCAAATTGCCCACCACCAGTGCTTTGCAGACTGCAGAACTAATGAGCAAACAAAGGAGTGGAATTACACATAAGCAAAGTGAAAATGGCCAGTATGAGGCTCAAAAAAAAAAAAAAAGGGGAGAGAGAGAATGTAAAAACATTATAAAATAAATTAGAGATTGCTAAGAAAAAGTAATTCCCATTATAACTACATAACTGCTAATTGTGTGTTAATGATTTTCCTCATTTATACAAGGCTTTTGGTCCAAACTTCTGAAGGAAATCATTCACACTCTTCTGTGTCTCTTTTCCCAGAAGGTGCCAGTGTTCCTCAGAATCAAAGAATCATAGAATCGCTTGGGCTGGAAGGGATCTTATGGATAATCAAGTTCCAACCCCCTGCCACTAGCCAAGGCATTCTTTTTTCTCTTTTCCCCAGGTGCCATCTCAGTGCTGGTGGATGCACCAGCCTAGCTTTCATGTGTGTCAGTGAGGGACAATGTACTATGCATGACATTTTTTTTTGCTAGAAATGAGGCTCAGGAACATTCACATCATCCATCAGGCTACCCTAACAGGCTTCCAGCTTCCAGACACTAATGATCTGGGCTTGTTTAGCAAGGCCAGTGGCCATGAACAAGGAAGCCTCTGTAAACCATTACCAGCTTCTGTGAAGCATTCAGGTCTCTGTTACACTGGCAACGGTGACAGCAAAAAGAGGCATTTTTTAGAATAAAGCTTCTCACAAGTGACAGAGCAGCAGCCACCCCCACACACACCTTGTTCGCTCACGGCACTGATCTGGCATTCCTTCCAGAGCTGGGAAGGGCCCACAGCTGCTGACTCAAAAGACTTTTGGAATAAGAACTCAAAAACTGAAAGGCCTTGCTCCTCTTGGGATTTTTGCTTCTTCCCCTGGCCAATGTGTCTGCCCACACCAGGCAGCAGAGCAGGGGCACCTCTGCAGTGGGGTCCCCAGTGTCTCAGCAAGCTGAAAACACGGATCCAGAGTAATGATGGTTCAGAGCAGTGGAGGCTGAGTGACAGACAGGGACACAAGGTCAGGAATCAATAAAGTCGTACAATCTGATCTAAACTGTGGCACACACACAGGTGTTTTTCTTTAGACAAGGCTTCAGACAAGATCCAACTGCTTCCACTGCCAATTTTCAGAGATATTTGCTTACATCAAATACCCCTGGAAAAGCTCCCATTAGGAAAATGCCAGAATCAGTTGCTATCTTCACTAACAGAGAATTGTATCTCCTGTCAAAGTGTTCTTAATAAACCCAAAGCATTTGTCAAAAAAGGCAGTTGCATTTCTATTCAAGTCTCTGCTGCCTTATAAGTGACAGCTACTTGATGTTCAGTGCCATCCTGGAATGAGTAATAGCTCAAGAGTTAATTACAAATTTATTATGAACGTGTGGTTAGGACCAGCCTAAGTGAGCAAGCAGAAAAAAAAACGAATTGAATTCAGGGAATTCAAGTCTCACTCTCTGATGGTCTGATGAAACTGGGTCATTTGATCTTTTACTGATTCCTAGCCCCTGCATAGCTGGGAATCTGTTTCTTCTGTAACCCATCAGCCTGACAGCTACATTAAAGAAGAGCTGCTTTCCCAATGATTACCATATGAAGCACCAAAAGACTGAGCTGCTAACCTTTCAATTTTAGCAAGTAAATACAGTATTTATTATGTTTAATAACTCTTGCAAGGTCAATATAACAGTGCATCCCCTACAATTGTTTAAATTACCAATATAACATTTTGAATCTTAAGAGTAAACACACTGAATTTAAGATAGCTGGTCAAATTGCACAGTTACAATGATTAAAATCATAAGCAATCCTAATTCCTTCCTAATGAGCAGTTATTTATTTATTTGTTTATTTAAGTGGGCATTGCTGAAGTAGAGAGAACAAGGGCACCCAGCAATGCTAATATGAAGCCCAGCATTGTGTCAATTGGAACAAAACATACAGTACTTAAAAGATACTTAATCTTTTAAGGCTACACATTGTTCGACCTTCCCTGTTACATAGGCAGGGCAGGACTCTGGAGCATGAAGCAGAGATTTGACTGTTCTTTGGATTTCTTGAAGTTTCCTGCTAGATCCCACCATAACAGGAAGCTGGGGAATTGAGCAATGCACCAGGCACAATAACCTCATTGATCTCTCAAGTATCTCTGCTAAAAGAAAGAAAAAGAAATCAACCAGAGAAGTCGGATTATGCTGGCTTCTGTGTGCATTGTAGAGATGATTAGCTAAGGTGGAGGGAAAGAACACCAAATGGGACAGTGTCTCTGTGTGATTATCTTCAGCCTACTGTGATGAGCAACAAACAGTGGAGAGCTGAAGATCTATACAAATGTCATTAGACCAAGGGCTGTAATGCAATTTGATGATGTGGCTACAGCGATATCTGGTTCCCTTGATACAGCATAGCAAATGGCATTTTAGCACTGTTGGATCACTACTGTGCTAAAAAGCAACCATCCAACATAAATGTTTGTCTGCACGAGCAGACAAGCAAGTGGTTGATGCTTCCATTTGCATCACTGTCTATTAAACTGATGGCATAAGGAGAGTCAGGTCCCAAAACAAAATGTATTTCAAAACACAGGAACACTGCAATGCAGTTCGATCTTTCCAGCACACAAAATAAAGACTAATTCTTCCCACTGTTCCCCTTCCTGTTTTTCTCTCATTCACCTTGCTTTGTCCTGGACCAGGCTGTCCCTGCCTTCCCTGGGCTACAGCTCTGTTCCAGGGGACCACCAGTCACAGCCATACACAGCTGCAGGTGGCCATGCCACTGGTAGATTTTTTTTTCTAGTTATCTCCTGGGCATCCCTCAACCCTAACGAAGCAATTTCTAACTCTTCCCTCAAGAGAAGTAGCAAGAATGAAATTATTTATTTTGGATAATGAAGGATAAAGCAGCTTGCAACCCCATAAAACATCTGGGATTGTTTTTGAAATCGTATCTGGGCTCTGGTTGATTTTACCCAGTGGTTTGTGTGACGTAGCAGGGGCTCACCTACATCTGGGCATCACATGAGAGCTAGAAAACTTGCAGGAAGTGCCCTTTTCTGCTCTCCAGGCAATTAAGAATGACAGGGACCCTCATCTGTGACCAGAGGACAGGAGTCTGGGTATGCCAATGTTAAGTGTAGCAACCCAAATGCCTTCATAGGCAGAGATTTTTATTATTAAATGATGGCTTTATGAATAACTGAATCTTAATATAATTATTTCCAATCAACTTCCATCCATCAAGAAAAGCCACAAAAAGGATGTTCCCAGTAAGTCCAGACAGAATCAAGTTAACTGCTTAACATCGTGGTTGATAAATGCGTATTGGTGATCAGGTTCCTTATAGCTGCTCTTTTTCAGCATTTTATGATGCTTCTATCATCATCAATCAAAAAAACACATAAATACAATTTTCTTGTTTATAACCTTGACTTAATTTCATTTGCAAACACTAGGAAGCACATCTAGCAGCACTGTGTAAGTGATACACAAGACCCTAAAGTACAGTGCACAAAAACATATTTCCTTTAACTTCCATCCACCTTCTGGAGGACACAATGCAGTTATTGTTCACCTCCTTTCATGGCCATATTGTTCATACTGATGGGAGGACATTCCCTCGTGACACATGACTGGCAAAACGCCGGCGTGCATTGAAAACAGACACTCTGCAGCAGCCTCCAGACACCCTGCATCTAAGCAGAGATGAATGGAATGAAAATATTCTCAGTCTGAGATAGGAAGGGGGGGGAAGATGGTTCATAGGCTTTGTATTTCACCGAAGGTCTTCATGACATAAATAGTAAATTATACAACTTGATACACTTGAACTCATTGGCAAAGCAAAGAATGAAGTCCTCAGCACTCAGTTTTTAGTGGTTGGGTCTCAAAACACTATTTCTGTGATCAGTTTGTTTTTCTGCAATATTTGTAAACTCACAGGAGAAGTAGAGAGCCTATGCATAGAAGCTTACGCTGCTGCGCTGTTTATTCTGGACACAAAATAATACCCAGAGCTTCCTCTAAAAGATTACTAAAAGCATGAAGTAAAAGAAAGTCTCCAAGAGGAAGTACTGAAAAGTAAATAGGCAGCACAAGCAGAGCTGCTGAGACGCACTACAAAAAGGCAGCCAGCACGGCAGAGCTTGGTTGGTACACTGACTGCAAGCCTGGGAGACAGAAATTGCCATATAATTCTTTCTGCAATGTATAATTACATTCTTAACCTCTTCGTCTTTTTTCCCTTTTTGATAAAAAGGAAATAATTCATTTCCAGGAATATAAGTGGCTTTAATTCACTTGGATTTCTTTTTTTTTTTTTTCTTTGCCTGATTCAGTGCCTGACTCAGAACCATCATTCTTACTGCTTCTGTCAGACTATTTCACATCTCCCAGTGGTTTTCACTAGTGCCGTTTGGAAGCACTCTTTGTTCTTATAGCACCAGTGCCTGCTAAGGCTTTTCTTTTCATGTTCCTGACGTTTATTCCCTAGGAGCCGGATCCTTCTGTCCTTACATGGGAGCCAAATCTCCCAGTGAATTTGCAAACGTGCGGGATCAGCAACTTAAAAAAGTTTATTTGTTCTTTGGGGCTGTGTTCACAGGAAAAAGGACGCCTGTAGGCAAACACTGTGAAGATGAAACCTAGCAATGCAAAAAGGAAGCTGAGAGAGGAAGGAAGGCACAAGAGTGCAAAGTTAACAATTAACAACAACGAAAAAAACGCCTTCATTTTTTTTCCTGCCTGAGAGTCTGGAGCTTACGGACACAGCTACAGGACACTGAACTTGCACATTTCTTGAAATACATCAAAAGGCTCCTTTGCTGGGTTGGCACAACGCTAGCAGTAATTGCTGATTCCAGAGAGAATTCTCAGTTCAATATATATCTTTGGGTGTATTTTTGAGACATCTTTCAACTAGGACATCTCCACTACATTTACATTCAGCACCTGAAGTTTCAAACTCTCTGACACTTCAGGCTGGAAAACACTGCCAGCTCCTATTTACTTCAGCTTTAGTATTTGCGTCAGAGACTGCTGGCCTGGCGTGTTAGAAAATGTAATGTATTCAATTTATGTCCTACATAAAAGTTGAGATCAGCATGAAGGAGTAGATCCAATCTGCAGCTTTAATTCAAACAGTGCTGCTGACAACACTATTTCCTGGATAAGGATTCTCTCACAAACTCACATTAGACAATCTTCAGATTTCTTTTTAATGCGGATGCCCTTCTGAAGTCAGAAATCTCGTGGCAAATAGTCTCGGCGATGAGCAAAGATGTGATGCTACCTAATTGTGTGAAAATTCCTGGTTAGACAGTGCCATTAACATCTCCTTATGCAACAGAAGAAAACCCTTCTCTTATTCTATCTGCTGTGCACAAACAGGACAGAGCCATGGCTGTAGGCTCATATAATTTCCAGCCAGAGACATTACACCAATTTTCAGTCTGACATTTTACAGCACAAGAGTCAACATTATTCCCTAAGCAGTTTCTACATCAGATCCTTCACCTTGTTAATGTCAGTTAACTCAGATGACACGAGTCTTGTGTAGCTAAGCCACCAATTTACTGTGCACGTGGAATAGCCCACGTTTGTTGTGTAGCTATGCCAGTGCTTAATGGCCCATGGAAACAGATACACGTGCCTCATTTCCAGTTAAAATCTGTCCAAACTCAGCTTCCTGCTGTTGGATCTAAACACATTCCCAGCCCGTCCTGTGGAGTTGGCAACATGGTCTAGCTTGGGATGCATAAAACTGAAAATTATGTATTTCCATGGATATTTTAACAATAATTTCACCCCAATTCTTACGATATTTAAAAGTCCTCTCTCCCAAAATTTTCTAACAAACACAGATAAATCCATTCCCAGCCATTTACACAATATAGCTTTCTATTCTGCTTCTATTGAAACTGAGATACTCTCCATACATATCAGGTCCATTTGTACACAAAAAGGTTTGAACACTCAACTGAAGTCAAACCTAAGGCCCAAGTAGTTCTCCCTCGTGCCAAGAATATTTCATAAGCATCTTTGTTTAACCCTGAGAGCACAACACACAGGATACAGCGTCATCACCCATAGATGATGCACGATGTGCATGCTACATCAGCATTGCAGAAGGAAATTATATTTTACAGAGGATATTTTATTCTGCAGTCATTTTTATTAGCATCGAGGCCATCAGTGAAAGCCCTAAGCAGACAAAAGGTCTGCCTGAAGATCTCGGTGGTTTGTGCTATTACATGTGCCTTCATCCCTGATAGCAACCCCAAACCAAGAGAGAACAATCTTTTTACGAATGTACGACTGAAATTACTTGAAATTCAGACAAATGCAATGCTAGAGCAGCAAGATGCTCTGGAATACTGAAATAGCTTGTGAATGGAAAAGTGTTTCACTAGTACAAAATAAGGGTGCTGCTGCGTTGTCTGCAGGAGAGAGCAGCATTCAGCCTTCTGGGGGATACAGCAAGGAAAATGTGGTAGGAAAACTTGCTAAGGAGAAAGTCCACAGTCTGCTAAAAAATAATGCATTTCATGTTCTAAAAACTTCTCTGTATTCCTATTCCTTATCGTCAGTTTCTTTCAGACAGTACTCTTTCAGTTACTTTTAAGTAGCTACCTAAATTAGTCCCCAACTTAAATTACAAGTCACTCACACAAGAGTTCACCTCAAGTTTATTATGATTTTATTTTGACCCTTCTGCCACTGTAACTGAAGAATCTCCTCCACAGTTTCTTCTTTGTCTGTTTTGCAGACTGAAGAAACTGACTGCAAGTCTGTTTGCACTCAAAACACCACAGTCACAACTAAAATCTATGCTCTTAAAAAAAAAAAAAAAAAAAAATCAAATTAATTACAATTGTAAACTCTGTATCTGACGGAGGAACATCATTAAAGTTGTAAATTCTCATTTTTAGAGGACTAAAGGGAATGTCACAATCACTGTCTAATTCTTATGGAAAACAGAAACAATGTAATTTTACAGAACCATTCATACATCAGTCCCTGCCTTGCAATTTGTAACGGCAAGGTACTCCTACCTTACATGTCACACCAAGCAAGTGAAGGACCAGGGATTCTTCACTTTTATCTATGACAGTTGCCAAGCAGACCTACAAAAAAAATATATTCTGCCAGCAGAAATATGGCAGAATCAAATCCCTGCTCTGAACAATCTCGAACGGATGAATCAGCACGATGAAATAATGGAAGGATGGGAATATCTTTTAGAGATATCATCATTTAAAGGAAGAACACAGGGTAAAAATTAAACTATTCTATACTTCACACAGTTCACATAATTGGATCTCACAAAATGGATCAGTAATGTATCTGTTGCTTTATGGATCTGTTATCTGTCGCTGTAACGGATTCATTGCTTTACTTGCATGCACTCTGATAACCTACATCCATATCCAGCTCTGCATTCCCTCTTGGAAAGGCTGCAGTTGGCAGAGATATGAGCTGGGCTCTGCAGGTGCAGCAGACCTTTGTTCTCAGCCAGAGTTCTGGCTGCAAACAGACCTGGCAGTTTTGGGGACCAGGATGCAATAGCTTCAGGGAGAATAGGCTGTTCTCCCTAATCACTTGTAGTTACAAGCAGGTTCTGACAGCTGCAACTCACCACATGTTGGTGACTCCAAACAGGTGAGAAAAGGCTTATACTTTAGCCGAGGGAGTTTCAAGCCCATGTGTTTGTAACTTGGAATGAAAATCCCTTGTGTTTGGCTGGAAGAGTCCCAGCCCTCATGTTTCTGATCCTGCCAGCCCTTAGACAGAGTAAGAAGTGTAGCAAAGACTGCTATGAGCAGCTCAGGCTAGAAGCACTGATAAGCCTAGACCAACATGTCTGATTGTGACCTAATTAGTATAAAAACTCCAGGATGTGGAGTTTTCAAAGATTGTGAGACACCCAGCCCTACTTTCATCTTAACTTTCATGTTATATCACCTCTGCATTTATATGCACTTTATCAGAATCAATTTTAACTTGGAGCAGATCAAGCTATATTTTATCTGAACCACCTAGCTAATATCACAAACACGGTATTCTCCATCTTAGCTCCTAGATCTGTAAAATCAAGGCCTAAAGGTTGCAAGCAATCTCAAACAACTCACACCAAAGAGCCTCTAAACACATGCTGAGCAGATATTTACTTCAGCTTGGAATCTAGATGTACCATTTATGCCTGTATATAGTTTATATTGTATGATATATATATCCCTACCTGGTGTAGGGAACCTGCTTTGGCAGGGGGGTTGGACTCGATCTCTGGAGGTCCCTTCCAACCCCTACAATTCTGTGATTCTGTGATATTTCTCAAATGCTTCATTTTACTGTATTAATATTGCTTTGTTTCATTTTTTGCATAGAGCAGTGATTATATTGGCAGTAATACTGACATCATTCCAGTGCTGTGAATCCCATAGCCTAATTTTCATTAAGAGCTGCAAAATGCAAGATAACTGAGCCAGTGGGAAATAAACACAAAAGCTCACTTACCATCACAGTGCTGGAATTACATCAGGGATGAACTTGTCCCTGCAGGCTTCCCCAGCTCACAGTCCTGAAGCACCACCTGCAGCAGTTGCCAGGGTCGTGGTGCAACACTGCTGCCCTTGTATTTAAGCAAAAAGCACCTCTGCTGAGCTCTCTCTTTACCTTCCCATTCACTAGTGGTTGAAAGAGACATTTGATTTTTCTACTGTGTGCCTGGAGCTATTTTTAGCAGCTAATAGCTGACACCCTTGGGAGCATGATGTCACCAGCACTTGCACTTACAGAGCTATCAAGGCCCGACTGGGCACAAAGCTGCACCCAAGTGAGCCGCACAGGCAAGGGGAGGCTGTGATACCACCAGGGCTGAGTTCAAAAGGCCAGACAGAGGAGTTCCAGCCAGATCCCAAAGGAAAGATTTTTCCTCCTTTTGTAAGCGATACTGCAGGCAAGACTTCTTAAATGCCATGATTTTTTTTTTTTTTTTAAAGGCTGAACACTTTTTACAGTTCTGACAGAAATACAGCTTTACTGGCAATCCTCTTGTGAGCATCACGTGCAAAAGCTCCGAGGTCTGCTGGCCTTCCCATCAGTCAGCATTCACCTCCCATCAGCAACCACTCACCTCAGCAGGCAGCAGTGGGTCGCTCTGTTAGTGATCTATGTAGGGAGGCTAAGGGCTCCGTGAGCATGGAAACCAAACCTATCCATCTATCAATATTTGCTCTCATTATATTTAATGATCCCTCTGCCTAGCAACCTCCATTTGGTTGGGTAGGAAGCATTTCTCATTTCCTTTTGCAAGATGGAGTTTCATTCCCTCGCTCATCCTGGCAGCTCTTCTTTGCACCTGCCACAGTTTGTTCATCTGAATACATTTCAAGAAAGACTCAAAAGGAGTTGGTGCTTCTTGTAGAAAGGTTTCAATATTTCTTTCTGTCTGTTACGAAGCTCTTGCCTTCCAGGACTGCATTACCTTCTCTGCAATAAGTATATGCCTTCGTCTAATATATTAATCCTTCCACTTCGAGCAAGAAGTACACTCAAGTTAATTTCCTCCTCAGTTCCTTCTGGTTCATAGACCTTCAGCATATAGGTGAAGTTATTACTAAGGCCGAACTGTACAGTTTGACATTGTATGCTATTCAATTATACCAAGTTATCAACAAGCAAGTCAAGAAGTGAGGCTGATTCTTTTTGAATGACAACCCATTTTCCCTCAGCAATGGCAAAACATCCTATCTAGGATTTTCATCTCAGCACACCAGAAAATACATTAAATACAACCCTCAAGACCAGCCCCACTACTCTAACCAGCCCCATCTAGTCATTCTCCATCTTGTCACTTTCTTTTGAACATCACCTTCAGTCAGCCCTTTATCCTGCTCACTATTGCTGTGCTCATTACCAGCATTTGCAAATTCAAGAACAGTTTACTGTGGGTTACTATTACGAATCTAAGCAGGCAATGCCTACTTTCATTACTCCAAAGAAATCAGTTATCTTTTTTCTTAAGTTGCATTTGATACCTCAAACACCTGGAATCTCACACATAGATAGTTTTACATGGTTATCAGCTATCTTTTTCCACCCTGGACAATTAAACACAGAGTTCATTAGATTTTGTCCATTCTTAACTACCAGACAGTAATCTAAAGCAGAAATCTAATCACAGATGTTTCAAATCCCTAAGCACATGTGCCCAACCTTCTAGTCTTATACTTTTCCTGCCTTCTTCATGTTTTAATAAAAAAATACTTACATAAAAGTTTTGCAAACCAGATGCATTAACTACATCATATTTTTTGTTAACTATACTGCATGCTTTATAAGCGGTCCAAGAGATTCCTTTTCACTCAACATGGCCCAGGCAAGTCAAAAAGTTGGACACCCACGCCTCAGTGGTTGGGTGCAGTCCGACCATTTCAAGTCCCAGATGAAAAGGTCCCTTTCAACTATCAGAGCTGATATCCCCTGGGGAATCACACTGTGCTTCCCTTGCCCATGCCCTTCAGTGTCTTTATCAGGAAAGCTCCTTTTATGGGTCACATGAAAAATACCAAACACTCCCCAAAGCTGAGCTGACATCAAAGAGGGCATTTAAAGGGCCTGCCTAAAGGCAGCCAAAGGGCTTGTTGCAAGCTGTGGTGCAGGAGCACCCACATCAGATGAGCGCTGGGGTGCTTGGGCCAGAAACAACGTGATGAGAGCAGCAGGCCCAGGAATGAGGCTGCATGCTTCTCACCAAGGGGTGTGCCTGGAAAAGAGCACATTTGTAATTACTCTTGGTTATTCACTCTTTCCAAAAGTACATTGAGAAAGTACTCAGAAGAATACAAAAACAACCATACATGCATGTATTTTTGTTTTCATTAGAAGAATTTAGCACCAACATAAATAGGTTGCATGCATTTTAAGGGCTTGGGCTTACTGTTACTGACTTGTTTCACCACAAAGCATGCACCCATGAACAACGCAAGGATACTGTTCCATTGAATTGATGACATTTATCAGCCACAAGACTGAGGATACTTTGTGTCTCCGTATACCCAAATGACATAGAAAAGATGGTTTAGTACTTAGAGAATCACAGAATAGCCCAGGTTGGAAGAGACCTCAAGGATCATGAATCTCCAATCCCCCCGCCACATGCAGGGCCACCAACCTCCCCATTTAATACTAGACCAGGCTGCCCAGGGCCCCATCCAGCCTGACCTTGAACACCCTCAGGGACAGGGCATCCACAGCCTCTATGGAAACTTAAAAGTCTTCTTGCTTGAATTTCAAAACACATTTCCCTTTAGCTGTATTTGCTACCACTTTGCAGCTTTTTACAAGCATTTCAGTGTTTCCTGAACAAGACTCATTTCATACATTTAAACCACTTCTTTAGCTGGCCTCAGGATTTTGCCCTGGAAATTTTCTTGCAGCCCCTTATTGACAAATGCTAGAAAATACTCAGATTCCAAAATAGAAACTGAGCTTCCTTTTGTCATCTCCAAGACTGAATTGGTGTACCACATAAACATGTTTATTTTCTCAACTCCTAATCTCTCAGTTTTTTGGGGAATATACACACTAATTTTGCCACTCTCTGCCAAGTATGAGGGTTTTCATTTCCTAGTTTTCCAGTGCAAAGTACCTCTGCTCAGACTCTCTAATAGTTAGCTGAATTTTTTTCTCTCTCCTCTGTATTATGGAGCACTGTAAGACCAGAGAAGTCCTGGTCAACCAACTGACCCTTGCAACCAAATCTGCTAGTGAAAAAGGATCTGTTCACACTAACAATGTGAAATCAAGCAAATGAAACAAAATTACAGACAAGAATTAACATACTCCTATTTAACCCTCCTGCTAATGTGAAAGTGCTCCTCACGTACTATTTTCTGTCCAGGTATACCAAGTCCTGTAACTTGCTTTTTAATATGTAGCATCAGAGAGCTGGTCTGCAAGCAGCATTTCAGAATGACTTTTGGCATCCAGTAAGCATTTTTTCTTTCAGATTCCCTTCCAGAGCTCCTAAACCTAATACTGACCATACACTGGTAAAAAGTGATCAGTGAGTTTGCCTTCAGTTATATCATAGGACTGATCTGAAACTCTCAACATCATTCCTGAGACAAACTCAGCACCTAAGTCAGGCATGCAAGGTTATGCAATAGGAACTGCCTTATGCATCTCCTTCCATGTGTTTCTACACTTTGTTTCATTCTCCAATTTTGCTGAAGCTAGAAGCAGCAGATTTTATCAGTGCACTAACTGCTTCAACCACACTCTTTCCTGCTTGGAGACTTCTAGTTGTTCGCATGTCTAAACAGCACTCAGTCTTTCATCCCCTCTGGTGAGCACGAGGTTTTACATCCAACTGTTTTTAGTACCTCATCTACAACAGCCTCTTCCAAGATAAAAGATGGCCTTCGTGTAGCATGGAATAACAATGCCTACATACTGATGTAGGAAAATCCCCATACGAGCATAGCATTTTTATAATTAATCAGATAGACAGTATGACTGCTACACTCTCCTGCATTTCACCTTAATATCAATTCATTTAACTCTTGTAATTTGTCACACTTTGATAAAATCTATTTCCATTTCTGAGAAGACAGCTTACTGATTAATAAAAGCTCATCTATTGCATGTCACCCTGTGATTTGCAGGCATGGGAAACACTGATACATTTTCTTTGCAGAGTGACAAAGTTCTGCAACAAGTAACACGAAATAGGTTTAAACTTTTTAAAGCACGAAGACTGTTACAAGATTCTTACAGAATGGCCACTACGTTAAGCATGCGATTCCCTGTCAGTGAAAACACAGACTGTAAAAACCAGAAGCTTTGGGGCCATTCTCTCCAGCTTTCTTGCTGTGTAAGAATTTCTGCCATTCTTCACACAGTGGTACCCGAATGCCTGCTCTCATTACTCATCCTTCTGGGGCACAAACCTGTCTGGACATTTAAATGGAACTTCTGCAGGAAATCACAAACTACCAAAATCTAAATTCAGACACTATGTTTTTTTTTTTTTAAATGAGGTTTTTTTGTTTGTTTTAGTTAACTTTCTGCATTGTATTACACTGTTAAAGTCCAAGCCATGATGAAGCTGCTTTCGGCTATCCAGATGAAAATATAAATACTGCTGGGGTTTAACGGAGAGAATGCAAGATCAGATACAGTTACAAGAACTGGGCCCATTTCCAGATCTATCAGCCTGGTCATTGATCTTATGCACTCACTGCACTTTTCTGAGCTTTCATTTCTCAAACATAAGGCCATGATATTGACCTACATTATAAAACACTGGGGTCTGCGGAAGAAAAGGAACAACTAAGAACTAATTATTAACATTAGGTTGGATCCAGAACCAAATGATATCTGTTTTCTAGTTCAGCCTCACTTGGGACTATAATTATAGCCTCATTCAAAGAGTTTGACCTCAATGGCAGAAATCTCCTAAGAATAATGTAAAGCATCTTCAAGCTGTTCTGTTAGAACTCCTGGCTTTACTTCAAGCTAAAGTTCTAAAGTCTGGCTTTAAGTCACCATCATTCTTCAGAGGTGCATTTCCATATTTAAGAACAAGAAAGGCTAAAAACAGAACTCTCATTTGCTCTCAGAACAGTTGCTTTCCTCTTCACTAAAAACTGGATGAAAACAAAGCAGATACTAATAGACATTTCTAATTTCAAGCTGATTAGATGTTATGAAGCCATTCAGAAAATTATTTCAAGCATGTCTGTGTTTCTTTAAGAAAATATTACCCTCTAATCCACCAGATTTTAACTTTTTTCTTGACTACTGAAATAGTCCTTTTGGATGTTTTTTAGTCTTTTTTTAAACCTCTTTAATTGGCAAACTGAATCCTGTCTCCTGACAACATACCAAAATACCCAAAACAAGAAAGTATAATATGTTCTGAATGTTTCTTTTTCTACAACCTTCAGATTAAGACTTTGATGTGAAAAAAACATCTCTACAAAGTTAAAACATTTCAGCAAATATTGCTGCAATTTATCGGCTTCATTATAAAGAAAATCCTTTTAAAGGAAAGGCTTTGAATTCAAATCCCCAATCCAAACTGTGCGTCATAGTCTGACTTTCTGATAGCACCACTAAAATACCTCCCAGAGACTAAACTTAGCATTACTTCTCATCTGTTTGGCCAGTAGAGAACTAGGAAAACCCCTTAACAAAGCTTAGCGTCTCTAACAACCTCAATGGCTACTCCCTTATTCCCCACCACATAGAAACAAGCCAAGGAAAGGAGCATTCCTCAGAAACAGAAAGAATCCTTACACAATGTAGGCACTTCAGGAATCGTCAAGCTTTAGAGGACATCTTTTTCAACTCCACTGAACATCCATGATTAGATGTCTGCATTTTTGCCTCATTTTACGATGTTCTTACTACATGACATCATGCTACCCTGGGTATAAAAACAATAGAATGAAACCCTCTAATTTTAGCTGTCATAAGTTAAAGAAGAAATGGCAGCAGAAGCTTTCACTTACAATTGTAGGATTTTAAATAGCTACAAAAAACATTACTTATTCTGTAAGTGAACAATTGGTCGAACATTTCAGCAAAGTTTCAGGGACTCTAAGAAGCTGTGTGTGCAGGTGAGTATTTAAGAGTTAATGGTGAAGGTGTCACTATGCTCGGAAATGGAGCCGACCATTCCATGTCAGACTCAGCTCATTAATAACCCAATTATTTCTGTCACAATGGCACATATCTCTTTGCTTTTTTTCATTGTTATGCAACCAGAATAGCTTTCAGAATCACTTTCAGCTGAGCTCAGAGATGTAAACTGTAAGACTCAATCAGAATCAAATTCTGTGCAGAAATGCTACTGAAATTCAATAGATGACTGTTAAGTGACACAGAGTATGCAATTATGCAAGAACCAATTCCTGCCTCGATGCCTACCTGTACAATCTATTGCAAGGTACCTGCTTTAGAAGGGGGGTTGGACTCGATGGCATCTTAAGGCTTCCTTCCAACCCCTGCAATTGTGTGCAGTTCTATGCAAAAGACAGTTTGCAAAAAGCCATCTTGGAAGAACTGATTTGTGAGAGCATTTTTTTTTTCCTCAACGTTCTGAATGTGAATGCATTAAAAAAAGCCTGTAATCAGTTAATAAAGTCAAGTCTGCAATTCTACATCCTGACTATCTTTGTTAACTAGATGAGCTTCTCAGATCTCATGATTAACTTACAAGCAAACCAAACAGAAAATGGTTTAGAAAAAAATCAGTGCAAGAAGACACTGCTAGCTTTTCCCATTAATATTTCTCCCTTAGAAACTACTGAAATTATCTCTTTATCATGTGCTGTACATCACTATATGCAATTAAAGTACTTCCTACAAAAAATACAGACTTGGCAAAATCCTGTATAAAGAGATATAAAGAGAGCCAGAGTGGTTCTTCCACTTAGACGCAATAGTGCATCTATCTAACCTAATCTGTGTGTACACACATGACAACTCTGCCATAAAGCTGCTTTGTTTAGCTGTGTAGTTCCATGACCTTGAAACTGAGGATAATGGATTTTTTATTCTACTTACTGTCTTCACACAAGGGTATCTACAGTCATTATAAAAAAAATCTCCAGTCAGAAGAGTGGAGGAAAAAAAAAGGGACTTCAACCGCTCAGCTTCTAAATTAAGCTACATCTGAAGTTAAAAATAGCCCTCCTGCCTGAAGATGCTACACTACCTGAATTTAAACAGCCCATTTCTTTCCCTGACAGATCACATGTATCATGCTCCCTGCTGCAAAAAAAAAAAAAAAAAGCCTCGTATAAGGAGACTACTTTATTTTCGTGCAATTTCATATCACCTAAGACACAGCTAAATAAAGAGTCACAGTGCATGAATCAATCTTCCCATAGATGCATTTCTCACCTTTTACTAATTAGACCTAAAAATACACGTGTGTATGAGTGAGACATCCCATCTCTATCTGCAGATGCATTTAGGAAGATCTACAGTGAGAATATATTGCTTGAAATGCAATCAGATTTCTATGGTGAACCTCCTAAAAGTGTTTGTGCCCACCCTGGTAACCTTTTTGATTTTATTTACTAAAGTATTGACAATTAAATGTCTAGAAGCAATGTCTATTCTAGAATAAAAAATTGCTATGTGCAATTACATGTACTATACATGGAGAGGCTCATTCACTGCTTTTCCCCAAAGCATGAATGGAAAAAAGTAAAAATAGTATCCTTTCTCTCTCAGTGGCTAACACAGAACCAGCATAAGAATTTCTATCGTATCCTTATTCCCACCGTGAACAGAGGCTGAACTGTCAGAATTATGTGATGGAAAGCCTGCCTGTGCCACTCACTCACACAGAGCAACTCAGGAGCTGGCTCGAGCAGCAGTGTCTGCAGTAGCTGAGCACTGTATGCAGACCAGAGAGGTAAAAAAAAAAAAATTCAAATTCAAACCCACCCAGTCCCTCCTCTTGCCAACACAAGTTCATTCTTCATAGTAAGATTTTGATCGCTCCATGCAGCCTAGTTTTAAGTTTCAAGCACTGTATCCATCCTTGCACCCGGGAAACTTAATTTTCCTCAATATTCATTCTAAATTCACAGTGCCTTTATTTTCTCTTTCTTTGAGAAAGAAAATTCTCAATTCTACATTATAGGTAAAAGATAGGGAGCATATGTTTAATGTGTAAAAATGAAATTTGAATTTGGCTATATTGAGATAACTTTCCTTCCCCCCCTTGGTTAAATCATATTTCCTATGAGCACTCCCAAAGGAATAGCACAGAAAGACTCAGGAATAAGAAGACGAAAGATGAGATGGATGTAAGTACTCTTATCCCCAAGCAAGACTTTCACATTGCAGTCAATTTGTGGACTAAAAGCCTGAAAGAGCCCTGAAAGCTTTATAACCATCTGTAATATTAGCAATGATGTAAGCCAAAGGCAATGATCTAAACTCTGCAGTCCCTAATTGAATAACACACCCACTGAAGTCAATAGGAATTGCACTCAATTATGCTGATCATTATTATCAGGTCTATAGCATTTCACACAACATTACTGCATACCAACTATGTTTTATTTGTATAAGGCAACATCTGCCAGATGCAAGGCTCTGTGAAAGCTGACAGGACTGGAGCACCCACATTTAGTCCAGCTGTTCAGCTGCAGCAGAGCCGAGCTGCAGCCACCCATCAGCAGCACAGTAAGGCAGGATGAAGTTTGAAGGCCACTTGGACTCGTTGGCTTGACACAGCAAAGCCAATCATGCAATAGCGAGACTGAATGTAACTCAAGAGCTAGAAAAAAAAAAAAAAAGGGAAATAAAATCTTGCAAAGTTTTTTTTTTTTTTTTTTTTTTTTTTTTTAATGTGCACACCCAAAGCTCAGTCATCATCACAGTAATATAATTTCCCTGGCCACGTTAACCCAAGGTCTCAGATGTTGAACTCTGATGTATCTGCACAGCTGGAGCAGAGCTCTGTCGCATTACAAGATGGCTTCTACAAGGGAAAGCACCATCAGGACATCCAAGGCCTCTGGGACTTCAGCAGCTGTCAAAGCTGTACCTCCTGCACATCTTATTCAGCTTCAGTATCAGGCATATCTAACCAGAGCCATGTGAAGGCACTGAGGAATAATCAGAGAGGTGATGGCCTGCAGCATGAGCACTGCCATCAGTCTGGGGTCACTTCTGCTTCCAGGGAAGCCTGGATCATGTCTGCCAGCATCACTTGCAACGTGCAGTACCAGGGAGCTTCACCAGAGTGCATAATAGCAACTGCAGTGAGCCCCCAGAACCATGTCTGAGAGGCCTGCAGAACACTTCTCTTTGCAAATGTGAACTACTGAGTCTCCCTGCTTGTGTGAGGCAGACTGTAGCCTCTTCCAAAAAGCTCTTTTGAATTGCTGTTATCACCAGATAACAGATGTTGCTCTCCAGGAAAGTTTTTCATGCAAGGTCTTATAATCATACAGATTATTTCAAGTTGACCTTGTAACTACAACAGAAAAACAAGATGAACTGGGGGATCTCTGAGGGCTGCAAGTTGTAATACTTTGCACGTTTAAGTAATTAAGACCTGAACATGATGACTACTCAAAGGCTTACACAAAGAATAATAGATAGCATCCTTTGTCTTACCAGGAAAAGCCTATTACTCGCACTTTACATGTATGAATCAACTCTTAAACTGTTAAATGAATTTGTCCACCATTACACAGTAAATTCATGGACTAAGTGATCCTACGTTTGAAGGCATCTGTGTCTCCTGAACCTGAAAGCCTAGAGACCTGCAATGAAACTCTAGCTAAATGCGCAACAGGACTAGAAGTACAAATTGAAATCTTTTAGTAAAACAAATTTAAATGCAAATTATCTGACAACCAGTTCTGCTTTAAGCAAAAAGACACTTTCTAATTTCTTCTTGAGAGTAAACCTTAAGGGTCAATTTAAAAGAGACTCTGGAAAGTACCAATATATACATGTTAAATTTAAAGATCTCCTGACCATGCATACTCTCAGTCAAACAACAGTAGCCTCCCTGCTGCATGCCTTTATCATGCCTATGCAAAAAACATGTTTCTGGATTGCAAGCTTTGGATGATAAAGCACAATTTCACCACTTCTCTATAAAAATGTCAGTAAGTGACAATCTGAATAAATAAATAAATAAATCAGAAATTCCTATCACAACTATTCCTGTGCCTTCTGGTGCCACTATAACTAAGTCTATGCAATTAAATTAGTTCTCCAACACCGTAAATGCACACATTTCACATCAGAATTTTGGAGCTGTGATCCAGAAGCCAGATTACAGAAGTAATAGAGCTGCACTTGTTCATAGTGATGGATAATCAGGGCCAGGTAATGCAACAATAGCAACAAAATACAAGAACCAAAGGACTTAGGTTAGATTAAAAATTAGTAAACATTCCATCAGACAGTCTCATTAATGACTACAGCCATGAATTAACCCTCACAGTATTCCTTTAAGAGTGACTGCTCATTAGGAAAAAAACAAAACAGTGATGACATCATTTATAGGTGATGCCCATAAGACAAAGGAATCTATCAGAGCTCAGAGTAATTAAACCTCAAGCAGCAAAGACTAGAGTTTAGGCCGAGCTGTCCAGTGCAGCGATAGCATATTATGGATAATGGCTTATATTACTGTACCCTATGCTTGGAAACTCATTCACCTTCATATATTTACCTGCTTTGTTTCTCAAGGGATGAGGTATTCAGGCTACTGGATGTTTTCAGATATTCTTGCACTTATTCAGCGTGTCTCAGTTTGTCTAGGATAAGCATTCCTTTCTTCTGCTATTCTAACCTGTTTTCCTACTCCCAAGTATCTCCTTCCTAGCATTTACCATATTTTTCCCTTTTGTTTTGGAGCCTGACTTTTTAACAGGGGATCAATTTGTACCGTTAATTCTTCCTCCTCTTTTCTTACTATTCAGAAGTGAAACAACTAAAATTCACCACTCCACAGTTTCCAGCAACAGACAAGGCATTAAAAGGCTCAAACCACTCAGCAGCAGTTATGGTGGGTAAATCCTACATCCCAAGCTTTAGTGTCCAGCCTACTTTCCCCAGCTTTTCACCCCAAGTCCTGCACATTAGCTTCATCAAGATGCTCCAGAGACTGTTTCTTCCTAGCCTGCTCCCTGAAGTCTCTACCACTTGCAGAGCTTACTGCACTCACAGTCCAAGCACAGCTAAAAATCATGTAGTTCCACCTACTCCTATGGTTTTCCTTCACGACTCCCAACCTGTTTGCCTCAAGCTTTCTCAGACTTGCTGCTGCAGAACCACCTGTTTCATGCATCACTCAGCTCCTCAGTCACAAATACCTCTCCCCAGTTGTTGAAAGACATCATACTGTTAACAATTTGCATCACAGATGTTATTCTTTTCTCCTTTCACTTTCTGTCATTCTATCTCACTGTCTCCAAGTGCTATTCTCTGCACAAAAGTGCATTTCCAAGTTAGAGAGAGGGAAATGGAGAAGCAGATAGACACAAAAAAGATGGTCAGAAAGATAAACCCTGAGGTCTGCTGCCCACCATCTTCTCCAGAAAGGTTTACCCCCGAATCTCATCTGAAAACCTAACTGTAATCATATTACTTTTCTGTTGTAAAACAGCACATAGAATAACACAGAAATTGTGGTTTTTTTCCCCTCAGATTACTAAAAAATGGTGGAATCATGTGGAATGTTGATAAACTAGAAACAGATAGTATTAAATATTTAAACTGTCTGTCAACTCACTGATCATTTTTCCTTCCACTATAACCACATGAGTACCAGGCATCTTAAACCTCTTAAAAGCAATATCCAGAAGAGATGTCAAACAACCAGTAACAATTTTAACAAAGAGGAAGCAGGTCTACATTTTGAATAAACATGTTTTCCTTACAGTCTGATGAAAAGATCGGTTTTCACCTCAGGTTAAAATTGTTACTCTTGATTTTCTTCTTCCTCATACACATGCATCCAGACTTACTGCTGTGCTCCAGTTGTTCTGATAATACAAAGCTATCATAAACATAATCTGAGCACTTAACAACATCTAGAATTTACTAGCTTGAACTTACATGCTAAATGAAATGCTCTGAATGTATTTTTCACTCTTGGGGACCCTATGAGTCAAGTTCACATTGTATGTTTTTGTAATAAGCACAAAACAGAGTGAAATAAACATATACTTTCTTTTGTTAGATTATCAGGACGTAAAGCATGTGGAGCTATCTGCAGGTATGAATATACTGAGTAGCAAGCAGAGATTTCGAGGAGTTACTATTCTGAATTTTCTTACCTTAGCAATTTTACAGAAAGAAAAATACAACCACATCTTCAATTGTTCTTTTCTCCCAGGAAGGCAGCAAGCAAACAGGTGTCTGCACCAACATACATGCATTTGACTCAAGATCAATTCAGTGTGCTTCATTCAAAACAAAAACCACCACCACGATCCCTTCATTAGGGTGTCATAGATGACACAATACAAATACTTTGCAGAAGCTTTGGAAGTCAGTGAGAATTTGCTTTAACGTGCCCTCACATTTAAAACTGCAAAACTTAATCCCAGCCTGTGAAGCCATTATGACCACCATCTTCCACTGGTAGCACTGAGTCTAGAAAAATAATTTGCAATTTGGAGGCTCTATTATTTATTGTCTGTAGGTGAGAAAGAGTTACCCTGTAAATCTGCAAAAGCACCTACTTAATTGACAAAATTAAAGGAGTTGAACATATTCAGCCATCTCACAGGAGAAGGCTCAGCTCTACATTTTCAATTTTCCTGTTCTCCTGAAATAAACATTTATATGTACACATGCACATATGCAGAACTACTCAAATTTTCAGCTGCCTCAGAGGCAACTAAATTAGTGCTGTCTAATCTGCATTACAACACACTGTTTTTGTTTCTTTTTCATTAATTCTTCTGAAAAATCTTTTTGGGATAACCAGATGTATTTGATGAATGAATAGATGGGAAAGTAGCTTGGATTCACAATTAAAAAAGAATAGAATCCGGACCTGTTGTACAGCACTACTAAGGTTCTGTTGTTCAAATTAGGTAACATCTCTGCTATAAATAATTTCAAGGTTGGTTACACCTATGGTAAAAAAATTAAAATAAATCTGTAATGATGCTCTGTGTTTTGAATGCATTCAGACAGTCAGTACGTTAATAAAACAGAAAAGAGAAGAAAAATTCTCACTTACCTTAATGGCTGTAAGCTGCTATTTCATGCTCTGTCAACTTTTACTTCCTACTAACTAAATAAAAGTTCTGCAATCTTGATGCTAGAATAGCTCTCAAATACATACTGCAGAATACCAAAAAAGAGAAAGCCTATGTTGTCCCTACTAGCAGGCATCTCTCCAGGGATGATTGGTCATTACCCTGGCAACCCTCACAAATGGCAAATGACGTAAAGAGAGTGGGAAAAAAGCCACTGAGAGCAGAAAGCACTATATGCATTATAGATAGTTCTGAGAATCCATGCTCGTGTATGCATTACACGGCTCCAGAGGAGCACAAGGGACCTTCCATTTTACAAAGATGCCTGTCGAGATGAATAAGAAACTTCCTAATTTTTTTCTTAATCAAAGCACTGGGAGCATCTTCAAGTCTTAATTGAAGCAAATTGGTTGCTGATTATTTTAGTAATTCAAGCACTGTTTTTTATTTTTCAATTCTGTCAAGATTTCCTATTAAGATAGCTCACCGTAGAATTCAGACAAGAGTGGATGTATTTTTCGGGATTTCTTTCCACTTTTTTATTGCTGTGTGACGTTACTCACATTAGCTCCTCTACCCTAATTTTCCCCTAACAATGCATCTGTACAAACAATACAGGAGATCTCATGCTTATGCCATTAGAAATAAAGGTATTAGCAGGCTCATTTGGTGGTATTCATAACTATAATCCCTCTAAAGAAGATATGCTTCTGATTCCATACATCAGGTAAGTGAAATAAGTTAAAAAAAAAAAAAAAACAAACACATTTTTGCACAGAATGATTACAGAGAATTTGAGCACACTGTGATGTGTATGACAGAGCTAGAGAAATCTGGGTGTGGCTAATTCTTTCTCTGATAAAAAACGTCAAGGCAACAAGTAACCTGCTTTGAGATATTTTAAACATCTGCACCACTTCTCTTTGCACTATTAAATAAGAACAAAGGAATTTGGGATAACAAATTGGAGAAAATCGTCTTCCACACCAGTATGAGTACAGTACCAATCACAACGTGGGATCAGACAGCCTTTTACTCACTCCTTAGATTTCAAAATGATCTGAGTGCTAACACTTTCAGGTGTGCTCTTTGAAAATTGTCTTACGTTCACCTCGCTGAAGGAAAGGCCATTCGCCTCTGAGATGAAATATGAAGAGCTGAAGCTGCAAGTGAGCTAATGTAGCTTCTCTAACCACTTAGCTACTATGCACAAGTTGGATGGGAATGGCTTTACTGTGACAACTGAATTTTCTGATGAGCTGATGAAAACACATTAAATGTATTTGAACTTGGCCCCAGTTCAAATCTGAAATGAAACAAATTTAAGTAGCTAGCAGTTGCAGCTAGGATATTTCTGTATCTAGCTGTCTAAATTCAATTAGTTAAAGCTTTCTGGAGTGAAATTTAGCACTCATTGAAATTTAGATGGATGCATGTCTAGGAGTCCTTGAAGAAGAGAAGAGACAGGCTTTAAATTCCCAGCTTGCTCACACAAGTTTTACATGATTTTGGGGTATGAGCCAGGATGTAAGGAGACTGAAATTCTCAGCTGTGCTACTAGCTTGCTGGATGAGCTGTTACAAATTATTTTCCCCAAGGTGAATAAACACGCTAACTTCTTTCAAAAGTACTTTCAGTGCTGTCACTGAAATGCTTTATATAAGAAAGGGCTTCATTTCAATTATTTTTTCCAAAACTACTTGTACCATGATGATTTTAAAGAACAGCTGGATGAGCCATTGCAAGTAAGCAAACTTCCTGATAAAACAAGTAATCAACAGGAAGGATATTCAAAAGATGATAATGGTCTATTACATGTACTTTATTTACTTGCTGAATACAATGATTTTTAATTATTTAAAACACTGACATCATATGAGCAACTGTTCTACTGTGTTAAAACTTACAGAAATATCTTGCTTTGAGCAAAGTGAAGCCCCAGTACAACACTGCTATTCCATTTTGTCTGACAAGGACAGAAAGTACCATTGCACGTTTAGAAACCACAGAAGGCAAAGTTCACCACTACGTTGGTGGCCAATGCATGCTCTGTGATTCCCATAAATCTTTTCTTTCATGGTCCAAATCCAAGCCTCCAATTCTTTTCCACAATTGTGTTTAGCAGTTGAGCCTGAATTCCTGCACATACTTCACCTACCTTCCATTTATTATCACAGGCTGTACAAAAATCTTATCCTTGGTATTACAAAGCTTACCTTTGTAAGAACAAATGCAGCCTGTCCTGGGCGTATTTCACATGAGAAGTTACTAGCTAAAAGACAATAAAATGCTTCTAAGTATAAAAAAAAAAAAGCTTTGTAAATCATTTTTCAACCACAGCAACTTGCTTTTGACTCAGCACATGAGACTGACTCACACGAATGCACTGGGCAGCACAATGGGGACAAACCCAGTCATTGAAAGGGAAGAAGGAGACAACTGGTGCAGAGCTGCAGACAGAGGACATGGCTTCTGAATGAGTCTTACGAGGAGGCACTGTCAGAGACTCTTGCAAACGTTTCAAGACATTGTGTGTCAGCCATGTTGTCAAGTCTAACAAAAACCCAGCAAGCATTATTTACATAAAGGCCTTTGTAGTGTTGTGTCATTAAAACATCAGGAAGGATGAAGGATGACTTTTCTTTCCTAAGTTGATATGATTCTGAACAATACACCATTGAGTATCAAGACAAAAGACATTTTGTCTGTTTGACTGTTCTTGTACAAGACAGACATGTCTTGTGAAATGATTCCAAACTCATTACTGCTATCCCTGCACTTCTCCATTAGCCATATTACAGCTGGACTAGCTCATGTCAAGGATGCCTACATCCTTGCATTCAGATGCAATCACACCACCGCAATCAGAACAGCATTCTTCAGTAGCAGAAACTATAGGCTTTCAGCCTTCTTTGGCTTCCGTGGTTTAACTAACTGAAACTCAGCAAGATAAACTAAAGAACAGAAAGTACCAACATTCAGAAAGACAAACATCTGAATATGAACACGTTGCTGTTAATATCCTTTAGTATTCAGTTTTAATGAAATTCACAGTCAGTCTGTACTTTAGCACAGATGCATTCAAGACTAGTAATTACTTATTCTTGCTTCACCTTGATTCCAGTTCCACCATGATAGTACAACACTTCTCAACTCAGATTACAGCTTCATGAGAAACAAGTCTGTGTTCTAATACTCCAGTGGGTGACTTCCATCTTAACTGGAGAATCCTGGGTAATAGAAAACAAATCTTTCCAACACAATCGGGCAGTGGCAAGTCCATTCATTCTGGCACAAGACAGGGAAGAGTCATACAGGTCACCAACCATGATTGCACTTGCAATCACTGGGGGGGGTTCCTTCCAGAGCTGGTAGTTCAGACAAGCCATCAACTACCTAGTCAGTGCAGCCACACTCGGGATACATGACACAGCCTCAGGACTTGAACTGCTACATGTATCGTCAGCAGCTAGGACTGCACAGCCACTAGTAAGCATGAAAGCACTAGTACACACTTTGGGGCATATTTAAGGTATATGTAAAAATGCAATCAAAAATAGTCTCCAAGCAACATAGTTTAAAAGGCCTCGCTTGCTCCAGCTGTATTTTTTTTTTAATTCTCTCCATCTTGAAAAGCAAAATCTGATCAGATATCTAACTAGGATAGAGATATTCATGCAGTTTGTTCTAGGTGGGTTACATATTGTCAAATACCATAAACAACTTATGCTACAACCTTATCGCCTGTAGAAGCAGTCAAACGGCAGCATAAATCCAGTTCTTTAAATGCACTAACTTAAAAACATCTGAGACTTGCCCACACCAGATGTATTCAACAGCCCATAACGCTAGGCAGTTTTCTTTCTCTTGCATTCTTGATTGTTAAAAAAAAAAACACAACAAAGGAGTTTTGACTTCTGGATTCCTTACTTCTGGCTGCACAAAGCCATTATTCTAAGCTGTATGGTATCATAGTTCAAAACTAATATTGAAGCAACACAGAACCCTCTTGGGACTCTGGGAACAGTAATTTGAGCCTTCTGAGACTAAAGACAGATTACCTGCCCAAGAAATGGGAGACATGCTCCTTGCTACATGCTCTATTGCAGCCAAATCTTCATTCTGGCAGTGAGAAGCATAAGGAATCAAAATGCTCCTGCACAATGGTAAGGTTCAGCTGATACAAAGATCTTCTGTTTACCAGACTGAGTTGGCTATCCAACTTAAAGTAGATTTGTTTGTGCAGATGAGATGTACTAAACTAGCTCAGGTTTGGTGCTGCTGCCAAGCTAAGAAACCCTGCAAGAATCCAAAGTGACTACAGACAAAGTTCTAAGCCTGAAACAGTAAGTGCCGCCAAATCTGAGCCAGATGAGATATCAGTACACAAGGGATTCATTTGAGAAAAGCCATACAGACTCACTTAAGTTGGTTCTGGCCAGAGCTGGCTTAGCCCAGCAAACTTACCTTCCAGTTCCAGACAAACACTGCTTCACACCTAAGCTGGCTCTGCAATAAGTACTACGTTGAAAACAAGGAAAGGGGTCCAATGTCTTCTAGTTTGGTTTCACAGAAACCACCTAAGGTTCAGAAAAATGAAGTAGCACTAACATTACGGTGGTTGCTTTTCTCCTTCCCCCCCCCCCCCCCCCCCTCATTCTCCAGAGTATCCTAGTTCCCTATTATTCCTGTCAGACTCAGTTGGAATCTGAGCATTCCTCCTCATTTTTTTCTCCTCCTCCACTCCAAGAATAAGTCAAGCCATCTCTTGGTGATGCAAAGTTGACTACATACGAACAGCAACACCATCACCTTTTCCTTCAATCATGTTCTAAAAATCAGAGTGAGTCATGAGTCTTTTTACAAAAGACAAGTTAGACACACCAATTCCAAAAGAGGATTCTGTGATTCTCTGGCTGAAGACACAGACAGATTTCAGACATCTCTTCTCCTTGTAATTTTTGACCATTAAACCCAAAGACCCTGTGCAGTGGCATAGCAAATTAATGTAAGGGAAAAAGCATTACAACAGAGGCATGATGACAGAAAGATAGCACAATAGAAAGATGCTATGAAGGAAAGGAAAAAGATTGCTCACCTGTATCAGAATATTCTAGGTTCACAGGGGAAAGCTTTATCAAGGAGCAATCTCCAGAAATAAGTCCTTCCCCAGTGGCAGTCAGTCCTTAAATGCGGTCTAAGAGAGATGCAGCCAGGCTCCACCCCTTCTAGTCACACAGACGAATTGCCTTCACCTGCGCTCCCAGGGCTAAAGGGGGGTCCTTTCCCCACGTGCTCAATCAGTGGTTCAGGCCATGACTCAGTTCCCATACAAGTGGCAACACCATCACAAATCTAGTTTTTAAGTGTCTGTCTTCAGTGCATTTTATACAGTACATAATTCAACTTAGATTCAAGTTTCAGGTAAGAGCCTGAAGGTAAGGTGTGGCAATACTGAGATTATGCTAAAAGCTCATTGAGTTTTGCATTTAGTTTTTGTTCTAGCTGTTTATTTTCATACTTCTCTTCCTTGTAGGGGCCTTAATAAAACAAAGTATCCAAAGTCTTTAGCAAGGAAAGCAGAAGGCTGAGAGGTCATACGAAGCTCTTGAGTGAATGAGTATTAATGGCTGTTTGGCATCTACTGATATTTTTCAGTTCACATAAACATCTTAGACCTCTTCTGAAAATAAGAAAACATTTAATATGCATTTTGCAGTCAACAAACGGGGAAGATGACAGGCACTATGAGTAAACCACTGCTACAGCTAGACCTCTGCCACAACCTGGAAACTGGAACTGCAGCCTTGGAGGTTGACTGTCAGCTGCATGGCACTGCACAAACAGATCAACAACAACCCAGTGGGGAAGTGCAGCATGTAGAGAAACATAATTCTGTTCAGCTTTGGTTTCACATATACATCACTCTCAACATTGCTTTGTTATGTGGTAAACATGTGCTAAAAATATTTGCTTGAAACAATTACATCTTAATGAAGTTTGAAAGAAATGCAAGGCGATAATCAGAAAGCTCAACTTTCTCATGTCACTGATGAAATTAACTTTTCCTTATTAGCAAGCATCATAATTTGGAGTCTTGATTCATACCTGACTTTTAAAATGATTCTTCCATTCCCACTTACAGATAACTTATGTTAATGTCTAACTCTGAAGTTACTAAATATAATGCCACATACAGTAAGTATGTGATATTACAATGAAGGAGCAAGCAGTTTGCACTATATCTACCCCTGCAACTCCTACTGAAAAACCACAGCCATTCACACTACCGCAGGAACATAGATAAAATACATTCAATGCTTTGACTTCATAACTCTTGTTTCTGAGGAAAGCATGCAAAACATGATGAAATAAAACAAAGGTATTCAGTTACATTCTGCGCAGTAGTGGCAGAACTCTAGATAGGATAGCCTGCAAAAATTCAATGAAATAATCTTACATTTACATCTCTGTAAGCTGAAAAAACAGATTCTGGAGTCTACTTCTCTTTTGCATTTAATTTTTTGAGGTTAGCCACACTGTTGTAAAGTAAATGCAAAGTCACTGCATAATGTTATCTGCAGAGTGGTGATGCCGCACTGATGTAAGTGCTGACACAAGTGCAAGGCAGAGGAAAAAAAAAGAAAAAAGGCTGAGGCAGGTAACAGCTCAAATTTCCCTCCCCAAATCTTCTAGGCTTCCTTACACAGTTTAACTTCTTATTTTTGTGCTCACCAAATCCTGAGGCTTTCAGATATCTGCAAGACTTCCAGCACACGTTGCCTTCCAGTTCTCACTATCAGCACCAAGCAGTTGCTTTGCAGGAAAGATTGGTCACACACAGGAACGCCCTCTCCTCATGCTGCAAAGCCACACCTCTGTACTCCAGCACATCTTCTGCTGGCATCGCTGGGAGATCTTCAGTGCTGCAAAAGTTACAGAGAGAATGAAGCAGCAGAGGGCTATCTTTGTGTCTGGCACACAAATCCATCAGAAGCTGCTTTTGTGGAGAGCAGGATCTGCCCCTAAGCATCAGTTACCACAGGGATGCGATGAACCATTACAAAAATAAAACCCAAGCACAAGCTGAAGGAAGGCCCCCTGGTGCTCTAACACTCATTTTTCTTAACCACCTTTTCCCAACTGCAATTAACTCATCCTCCTCCACCAACTCTGCCTTGGGTATTAGTGCCACATACTGGAAATCACTGTAACACATTCCAGGATTTCATAAAACAAAACAAAGCACACCAACTTTATGCAGTACAGCTAGGGGAAAAGAAAGATTTGCACTTGTCTTCCTCATGCAAATATCCACAACTGTAACTTACACCCAACTATCCTGCTGGGCCAACAGGCAGGATCACACTCAGGTGCGCCAAACAAGAGATACTGTAATGAGGTTTACCAGGAGACGCTTCAAATACGCTTGACTCCTAGTAGGACGCCCAAAGCCCTAGTGGTAGCACACAGAAAAACTCTCACCCTTACCCTGTACTCAACTGGCTGCCCGCTCGCCCTCAGCATCCCCATAAGCACGCCCACCTCAAGAGCGCTCAGTCCGTCCCTCCCTCAGCTCCTCCCACCCCACCGCTCTTCTCACGCCCCCCCTCCCGCGCACCGCACCTACACTTGCTTGCTCACTCCTTCGCCCGCCTCCTTGCTTCGTGCCGTGTGATTGGCTATCCATAACCGGGCCCCTCCTCCCGCCCCTCGCCGATTGGCCGCTATGCCCGCGCAGCCATTCGGTTGGATGCCGCGCTGACGAGCGGGCGGGTGGGCGGACGGTAGCGGCGCTGCCATTGGCGGGAAGGCGCGGGCCTGCGAGCTGTGCTGGGCCGGCCGGCGGGGCGAGGGCCCAACTGCTATTGTTGCTGCATCGCTGAGGAGAGCGGCCGGCGCGCAGCCATGAGCGGCGGCGTTTACGGCGGAGGTGAGTCCGGCACCGCGAGACCGCTGAGCTCGCGCCGTCCCGTGAGGAGCCGCGTGCCCGCCCGTCCCGCCGCTCCCTCGGGGCCCAGCAGCAGCGCGGCCCCGGCCCGGCTCCTTCCCGCCGCGGCGCTGCCGGCCCCGCCGCTGCCCCGTGCGCGAGGAAGAGGAGGCCGCCACGGACTTCGTCCGCGCCTCTACCGGCACCGCTCCTCCGAGAGGCGGCCCTGCACGGCGGTCCCGGGCTGGTGGCGGTGCTGCGGTGCCGGGCGAGAGTCTGAGGGTTTCGATTTCTTTAAGAAGTCGTAGAAGATCGGAGCCCCGGGCAGGAGGGCGGTTCGGAGTGCGGCACCCCAACCTGCGGGGCTGGGGCGTCCGGCTCCGGCTGCCCACGCTCGGGTTCCGGCCGACTCGGGGCGATGCCGGCCTGCCTCGGTTCGTGCGAGTTTTTGACAGCTTGGTGTCGGAGTCGGCGCTCAAATGTCTGTTTCCGTGCATCGCAGATCACGTTGCTTTGTTTAAAGCTCACCCTGTGCCACCCCCTGCCGTGTGCCGGCTGCCCCCTCCAGCTCGGGCTGCCCAGGGCCAAGGAACCTGGCACACAGCTCTGGGCAGCGGTGCCGGGGCTTCATTCCCCTCTCTGAAAAATTTCTCCCTAACATCTGATCTAAATCTCTTCCTTTATTTTGAAACTATTTCTCCTTATCCTATCACTATCAAACCATGTACGAAGTTAGTTTCTCTCTGTTTATAAGCTGCCTTAAAGTACTAGAAGGCTACAACAAGATTTCACTGGAACCTTCTCTAAGCTAAGCAAAACCAACTCCCTTTCTCCACAGGAGAGGTGCTTCAGCCCTTTGATTGTCTCCTTGACCCTCCTCCGCACCCACTCCAACATCTCCTCATCCTTATGCTTGGGGCTACAGGCCTGGATGTGGTACTCCAACTGGGAATTGGCAAAGGCAGAGCAGAGGACAGTCACCTTCCTCACCCTGCTGGCCACCCCTCTTCTGATGCAGCTCAGGTTACTGTTAGTTTCTGGGCTGCAGGCACACACTACTAGCTCATGTCCAGCTGCTTGAGCCTCAAGTCCTGTGCAACACCTTGTATGTGGCCTTGTTGAATGTCGTGAAGTTCATGTGGACTCACTTCTCAAGCTTGTATTTAGATACAACCTTCTTCTGTTAAAATTACCCTTTTTCTTATGCCAGTGAAAGGTATTGCAATGTCCTAGTTACGGCCTATCTGGAACCTCCTGATGGCTCTCAGCTTGAATTCTGAATAGAGAAGTTTCTCTGTGTCTTGGGAAACATGCCTTTATCGTGTTGGGTTTTTTTGTTTGCTTTTTTCTGGCAAGCAAAGTAGACAGAAGAGAAAGTTCAGGTCAGGATTGTAATAGAGCACAATAGTCATTTACCACCTCTTTGTTAACAACCTTTTCAGATGAAGTTGGAGCTCTTGTTTTTGACATTGGCTCGTATACAGTGAGAGCAGGCTATGCAGGTGAAGACTGTCCAAAGGTAAGAATCTCTATGAACTCAGTGAAATTATAACTGGGGTTTAGAACTTGTTTGTTAGTTATAAGCTTCTAGAATATACTGTTTATTACTCTTAATATTTAAGGAAAACTGAATTTTTTAGCAAAAAAAAAAAAACCCACAACGAAAATGAATAATTTTTATTGATATCTTACCTTTTGCTTTACAGGTTGATTTTCCTACAGCTATAGGTGTGGTGTTAGAAAGAGACAATGGCAGCACTCTGATGGAGATAGATGGTGACAAAGGCAAACAAGGGGGCCCAACTTACTACATAGATACCAATGCCCTGAGAGTCCCAAGGGAAAATATGGAGGCCATTTCACCTTTAAAAAATGGAATGAGTATGGTGCTCTGTCTTTTTTACCTATTTTTAAGATACCATTGCCGGGCTACAAAAAGTCATAGCTTTCATGTAAACAGATGCTATACATGTCAACTGTTTTTTCCCTTAGAGAACAGGCTCATAAAGAAAAGGTTCTGCTTTCACTAAAGAAATTTTAATACAGTAATGAGCATTTTTATGTCTTAATGGGAGACTTGAAAATTCTTGTTTATTTGATGGCTTTAATTTAGCTATCTCCTTTGATAAAACAATATAGAAGCAATTTTTGGAAATAGTTCCTAAGATTGTTCCTGTAACGTGTATGGACAGAGGCTATCAGCCATCAGAATGGATACTTGATTTACAAAATACATAAAACATACATACTACGTTAGTGGACTTTTATTGTATAACTTATATGCTATCATGATGCTTGTAGAAAAAGAGAGAATTTGGCAAAGCAGGAGGGGTATAGGTCTGCTGAGGACAGCTTTTGACTGAAGAGCTCTTTGGGAAAAAAAGCATCAGGAAACCTTTATGTGGATTTATGAAGTGGATCAAAAGTTAGAAGTAACTAATCTGCTTGCTTCAATGTCATTGCAGTTGAAGACTGGGATAGTTTCCAGGCAATTTTGGATCACACTTACAGGATGCATATTAAGTCTGAAGCGAGTTTGCATCCTGTCCTTATGTCTGAAGCACCAGTGAGTAAAAGAAGTTTTGCATTTTGAGGAGTCTTGATCTTCTTGCTGAATCTACAGACATTAGTCTTGGAGAAATCCAACATTGGCTTGTAGGTTATGGCTGTTAAAACTGAAGTACTGTGTGGGTTTTGGAAAGTATTCTCAGTAAGAAACATGTCAAAAAATCCCAACAATTTCAAAGAATTTTCATGAGTTTTATTAGAAAGTACTTACTATGTGTTACTGTGTTTCATGTATTTAAAAAAAAGTATAAAATAAAAAATAATATTCTCACTTAACAGACTGGAATAAAAGCAAAAAGTTGTCTGCATGTCTCATGTTACACTTAATCCATCTTCGCATTCAGCCTACCATCTAACATGTGACAGAGTAACACGTGCAGTGAAGGAGTTTTAATTTCATTTTTGCAAGTGGCCCTGTAATGTAAGTGAAGTGGATGAATGCAGATTTCTGGAGAAAAATGGGAACAAAGTTACTGTCATTTGGTAATGGTCAGTGCAGTGGAAATGCCAAGTCACAGCCTGAAGCAGTGATTGAGCACCTGGTGGGAAGGCAGGGCAGCCCAGGAGAGCTCAGGTGCATGCGATGTATCTGAGTGACCAGAAGGGGTGGAGCCAGGATGCACCCTTTCCCAGACCTCACTTAAGGGCTGGCAGTGGAGGTGAGGGTATTTTGCTGGGGGTTCCTGTGTGCCTGAGGCTTCCAAAGATAAGTACCTTTTTTTCTTTTCTTTCTGTGCGTTTGGGTTTGTCCTCATTTGCTGTAGCTAAAGGCTTTGCTGCTCCGTTATTGTTGCTGTGCTTTCTGTCACATTAGGGTGATACACTTGAAGGGCATAAGATCTGAAGGTGTTAAAGTAGACCTGTAATCCAAGTATTTTGCTTGCTTTCTGTACATTTGCTTTCTGTACTTTTAAGTTGAAGGAATGCATTAATGTTTTCAAATAGTATTAGAATAATGAAGTTTTTAAGGAAATAAATTACTAGAAATCTATTTCTGGATAGAATTTTTGATTTGTAATTCTGGCTTTAATAATTCCAATTACTACTTTACTTCTGTTTGCTTTCTTTTATTATGCTCAAACGATCCTCAAGAAAGCCTGACTCCTTCTTATTTACTTGTTTGTATTTTTTTTTTCTTCTTTTAGTGGAATACCAGAGCAAAGCGTGAGAAACTGACTGAATTGATGTTTGAACACTACAACATCCCTGCTTTTTTCTTGTGTAAAACTGCTGTTCTAACAGCGTATCCTTTGGAATGTTGTGCTGGGTTTTTAGGCTTTTTTTTTTTTTTTCAATCTGTGGAAATTACATAAACCTATTCTAGGCAACTCCTAGTTTAACACTGTCTAATTTTTCTTCCTTGAATTAGGTTTTCCATAAACATCTAGGGAGGAAATAAACAACTTTGATTTCTGAGCTTTAAGTTCAGTTTTGAAGTTCTCCCAATCTGGCTGTTGTCCTTTGAGGTGATGTCTTTTTTTCTAATTTGCCTTTTTTTCTCCCCTTTCTTTCTTTTTTTTTTTTTTGTTAGTTTGTTTTCATTTTATACCATGAGTGAGAACACTGCAAGACCTAAATAGTGTTGTCCAAACTACTGAGTAGTGTAACTAGACATTCATGTTCCCATAACCTGAAGATGAGTATTTGTAGCTGTTTTGAAATAATAGCATGTTTTCACCTTTAGAATCTAAATAAGTTGAATGTGTATTGAGGTTACTGATAGTATTGACTTGGATTTATTGGCTTGGATTGCCATCTTTGTCCAAAGCTAAGTGTTCTGTCGATGGGGTTGTGCACTCTGTAGGAAGGTGATGTGCCTGGGAGAATAGCAAACCGGATTGTAGAGCTGAGGAATTAAACGTTGGCATTCCTAATTAAACACTGGCATTCCTAATTATGCTTAAATCGTATGTTACTTTTTTTAAGATGAGAATTACGCTACTTTCTTTAATTGTTTTGACTAGTTTTGCTAATGGGAGATCTACAGGTCTCATCTTGGATAGTGGAGCAACACATACCACTGCTATCCCAGTGCATGATGGATATGTACTTCAGCAAGGTAAGGTCTTTTTGGATAATAGCACAGCAGAATCAAAGTCAAGTTGGCTCATTTTCTACTTTTGCAGTTTAACTACTGCTTTTAAATCTATCTCTTCCCTTAAATATGAAAAATGAAACACAACCAAGCATCCAACTGTGTCTCTGTGGGAGAGTTCATTCTGTTTTCAGTACTTTATGAGTTTGATGGAATGGGTTGTTGTTTTTATCTTTTAGGTATTGTAAAATCACCACTAGCAGGAGACTTTATTACTATGCAGTGCAGAGAACTGTTTCAGGAAATGAATATAGAGATAATCCCTCCATATATGATTGCTTCAAAGGTGGGAAAGTACATTTAGTGTTTGCTTGAGGGGGATGGGGGGGGGGGGGGGGGAGAAGGAGCTTAAATGGTGAACTCGTGGTTATGTTCCCCTCAACTTCAGGAGGCAGTTCGTGAGGGCTCACCAGCAAATTGGAAAAGAAAAGAGAAGTTACCCCAGGTCACTAGGTCTTGGCACAACTACATGTGTAATGTAAGTATGTCACTTCTCCAACTCAGTCTCCCTGGGCATCCCATAACAAAATCTTGTTTGCAAGTATGTGAGGTTTTCTTCTTCAGGAACTAGAAAATGTTTAAAAAAAACCAAACAAACAAAAAACCAAAACCTCAGTTCTGTAAGTTTTATTGAATTATTGACTGACATTCTTGTAACCATATAATTCTTATCTCCCTAGTGTGTCATTCAGGACTTCCAAGCTTCTGTCCTCCAAGTGTCAGATTCAACCTATGATGAACAGTATGTCGCTCTTTTCCTCCTTGTGAAATTAGTTAACAGTTGTGCATGGAATGCTTTGCTGTTCATTGCTGTTGGCTTGTTTTATTTAGAGATGAAGCAAAGGTAGATAACATCTATTTATTTAAGTAGAGGAATAGTATGCATCCAGGTGGTAGCTTATTTAATACTCCATAAGATCATAATATTATCAAAAGCATCATTTAGTGAAATCACAGTATTCTCACTGGAACTTTGGTTTATAATGCTACTTAGATAATATTCTGTTTACATTGTACTTCAATGTGTTGCTTTCTGAATGCTCTAGGGTAGCTGCACAGATGCCAACAGTTCATTATGAGTTCCCCAATGGCTATAACTGTGACTTTGGTGCTGAGCGTCTAAAAATTCCTGAGGGATTATTTGACCCTTCTAATGTGAAGGTAAAACAACAATGATATGTAACAATGAGGAGGCTTTAAATTAGTGATTTATTACATGGTTTCCCTTTGTACGGTGTCCCTAACTTCCTGATTTGTGTGTGTGTTTATATCTTCTGGTTCTCTTATCAGTTAATTTGCTCTGTGTTGACTTGTTAGGGTTGGGAAAGTAACAGAAGAAATGTAGTTCAAGAATGAGATGTGCTGGATGTTTCTTGGGAAAACAAGAGTGTTTTTCACTTTCCATTGCAATGTTTTGCTCTCTCCAATAAATTAGATGAGTTCAGCTCATTCGGGCCTTTTATGTACTTTGGTTTTTTTTTGTTTGAAGTGAAAATGTGTGACTTACTGATTTTAATTTTAGGGTTTATCTGGTAACACGATGTTGGGTGTGAGTCACGTTGTCACGACAAGCGTTGGGATGTGTGATATAGACATCAGGCCGGTAAGTGCGCGCCATGTCCTAGTTAAGGCACAGATTTCACTGATTCTGTTTTTCTTACTTGGATGTGGGTGATAAAGGAGTATGAATTTCCTAGGGTAATTGTAATGCGTAGTAATGCTGTAAGTATGATGTATTTGGGAACATGTAGGCTTACCGTTTTGTTTTACAAAATGCCTAAGTCAGGATGTTGGACTTAAACTCAGTGTTCCTGTGTAAGTAGCTAATGTCTGTTTCTGACTGTGCTTGTGTAACGTGCATTGGATTGGCCTCAGATTACACATTGGATTGGCATTTTTCTTCATACTTTGCGTGTTTTCTTGCATCAGCCTGGCAACTGTATTTCTTAAACGTAACCAATTGAGTGGAACTTCTGGGTGTGAGTGAAAGGAAGAGGTTTTAAAGGAAAACCTTTTGGTTTAAACATCGTTCTCACATTCTCAGAACTCAACTTGAAAAGACTCAGGTTTGATGGGCAGTGCATGGGGGGGTTGATTGAAAAACTTCCTCTTAACAAGGGTGTCAGGCTGTGTGAACTAGAGCACGATTCGTGTTCAGTGTTAGTGTGCAGCATTAGCAAGATGGAAAACTTAAGAGCGCTCTCAGATTTTTTCCTTTGCTATTGGAACATCCAGCTGGGAGTCCCTTGGAGCCAGGAGTTGGAGTCAATGATCTTTATGGGACCTTCCCAACTCGATTCTGTGATTCAGCTGAAAGGAAACCAATAGCTTGGATAGAGGATATATGTGTGACTGTAGGGCTCTATAACAGAAGGATATATTCTGTGAAGTCATTTAGAATCATTAATCACAGCTTCCTTGTATAGTATGTTATTGAGCTCTCATGAGATGTTTTTCACATGAGTAATAAATTGTATTGTGAGAGGTAGTATTGTTTATATGAAATGGTGCATTATTGTTATTGATTACATGTGTTTGCATGTCATTCCTTTGTGCTGTGTGAAAGTTGTTTTCAGAATCATTTCGTAATTAATGTAGGTTTCCTATTCTCTTTTCAGGGCCTCTATGGCAGTGTGATTGTAGCAGGAGGGAACACACTAATACAAAGTTTCACAGACAGATTGAACAGAGAGCTATCTCAGAAAACTCCACCGGTAAGACAACCCTTCAAATTCTGTTATTTATCATTTTGCTTTTCTGCTGCATATGCTAATGGTCTCTGTTAGGAGACGAGATAGAAATGGCATATACTTCTGTTGCAGCATAGCTTTGCTTGGATTCTAAATGCATGGCAGATGAGCTCTGTTGTTGATCTTTTCCACCTGCATGTTAGCGCATACACAGAGTTCTTTGTGTTGTCCTCACGTTACTAAAGGGCACCAGCCTCCTGCAATTTGTATCTGATTTTCTTTCTTTTGTTTTACTTCATTTTCTATGCAGAGCATGCGTCTGAAATTGATAGCAAACAACACCACAGTGGAGCGGAGGTTCAGCTCGTGGATTGGTGGTTCAATTTTGGCTTCTTTGGTTAGTAAACCCATGTTACTACATTATGCAGCAGCATTGCCCAAAAAATTAAGGTCAGATAAGTATGCATTGAAGAGTTCATGCTAATGGAGCAATAACGATCTGAATTTTTCTGGTTGATCGGAATGTAATTTGCCACCTTCTTCTGTATTTAATGGCAGTGTGCAGGCTTGAAATATTGTGTCTAAAAATATTGTGTAGGTAGTGCATCATGAAGGTTGCAAGTCTATTTCTTTATGGTGTGCATGAACTCGATTGTCCAGGTTACTGAACATAGGAATGGTTTGTAGGAATTCCTGTAGCAGTATCAGACTGAAATCAGCTTTGGGTACTGCAGCTTGCAATCTGAGTTTAATCTCCAGTAGGGGAAAAAATCAAAGGAAATTGACTGAAGCATGTGGAGTCAAATCCTCTTTCTTTATTTGATGGGAAAACGAGAAAATCTTTACATTAATGAAAAGTGAAGCACATTTCTCCTAACCTTTATGTTTCTGGTTTGTTGTTGTTTTGTTTTTGTAGGGTACTTTTCAACAAATGTGGATTTCTAAACAAGAATATGAAGAAGGAGGGAAACAATGTGTAGAAAGAAAATGTCCTTAAACCTCTTGCTGTGAAAACTGCTGCTTCCTCAGTGCTTCTTCTGACTTATAGCTTTAGCATACTCAGGAATGGGATGGACTTTTTTGTAGAAAGTTTATATTAGATTTTTTGCATAATTCAGGTTCCATTTTTAACAAACCTTAGAGATTTTGAGAGACCTAATTGGTACTATCATAGAAAAAGGATGTTTATGTCCTTTGTAAAGCAATAATTCGTATAACAAGTATTTTATAATTTTGTATAAATGTCTATTTTCTCTAGTATCTTTTCCTGGGAATAGCTTTACAAGTTAACCAACAGAGGCATAACCTTGCAAATGCCTGCACCATTTTATTAAAAAAAACCCTACTTTCACATATTAGTCTTCCTTTGCTAGTACTTTGGCCTTAAATTGCTCTTCTCTCAAAAATAAAACTTGCTCTTCTGTATTTGAGCAACCTTGTGAGTACTTGCAGAGAAAGTTACTCTTCTGTTTTAAAAATCAGAGTTTGTATTTACTAATCTGCTACAGGTGGGTCAGTTCAGAGTGAATTTCTACCCTCTGATGACAGTGTTACATTCCATTTAGTGAATGTTGTATTACACACTGGTCTGCTAATTTTCCATTATGGAGCAATTTCATTCAGTAAATCATTACTGCTTTCCAGCTAGTTTCTAAGAATGTATATAACACGCTGAATGCCTTAGTGATGTAGATGAGAAGCAGAGCTTTTTAGAGACAGGGAATGTAAGGCAGAGAATTCTTTCCAAGACTGGCAGAATAGTCATAGACCTCAGGATGTGGCTTTACATTTTGAAATGAACTGTAACTTAAGGGTGCAGTCACAATTTGTTTACTGCTGGGTTAGCTCCCTTAGCTGACATGGCAAGGTCAGTAAGTGCCTGCACTTGGCATGAGGTGTGTGTGCTCAGGCAGAGGAAGCAGGGGATTTTTTTTTTTTTTTCCAGCAGGAACTGTTATTAAGCTGCAGCTCTGTGTTGCTGTTTAGCTTACTCTATTTCACAGCTGTGTGATGTTCTGTATTGTGGCACAGTGGAGTTTTGCTCTTCATTTTAAAGGCTGTGAGAAACCAAATAGCATTTAACTGATATAAAAATATGTGAACAATAATTGCTACATTTTCAGTGTCCTAGAAAACCTCAAGGGTAAATAGGGATGGGGCCTCTAGATGAGAAGTTTCATGTTACCTCCAAGCAATAAAGTAATTTATCAAAACAGACTGTTTTTTGTCATACCATAACACACATCATTTGATTCTTGGATAAAGTTGATTGCTTCACGTTTCTGAAGCTTCTGCCAAACTATACTTCTGTCAGCAAGTGAGGCAAACTTAAGTCAGCTACACTGCATGACAAACTGCTTGCTGTTGTCAAGCTGGGAAGGAAAAGACTTGATTGAGGTTGCATTCAAGTAGAATGTGAAATGTCAGCTGAACTTGTATCTTAGCAGGTCAGAACTGTGTTAGAGGTTAGAATGAGGAGAGAAAGTAGGTGCCTTGTTTGTTTCTCCATGAATTGAATGTAAATTTCAGGCTTTTCTTCTGTGGCATGTGTGTAAGTTTCAGTGATTATCTACTTTGTATCTTTATAAAACTACAGTACAATGGCAGTATCTGTGAATGGCCTAACACTTCATGATGAGCAAAGTATTTTCTGGGGCTTTATCACCATTTTAGAGAGTTTCTGACTATGAAGTAGGTATTTTGTGTAACATAGAGAATTAACTGAAGGTCTCGGTGGGGATAGATTTATCTGCTTCATTTTCTGTTGCCCTGGAGTATCTACTGTTTTATCAGATTATACTGCATAGTAAATTATTGAGAAGGTGGTTTTATTCTAAATTTTTACACCATCTCATTTGAAGGTTAAAAGCTGCCATGAAGTAGTGTTTACCACCAAGTGAGACCAATAGATAAGGAAAAGGTTGCTTACCTTTCTGCTTCAATTGCAGAGAAGACTACTGCCAGTCTTCCTACACTTGGCTTACTGCAAAATAACAGCGCACCTGTGTTTGAAATGGTCTGGATTAAAAATCTAGAAATGTAGGTATGAAGACTGCATTTTTTTTAAAAGCTGATATTAAATATTTGATCTTTGTTAAAGAGCCAGATTCACAGTAGGGAAAAGTTCCTTGCAGCTCATTGGAAGAGCTCAGTTAATAACAGTGTATTTTCCCTGTGTGTTTATGTAGAACATACACGTAACAGGTGATGATTCCAGAGCCATAGAAGATCAGGGAACAAGGTATGGGATGTGTGAGCTTCACATGCTCTCATAAAACTGTTTTCAGTACAGATTTGTTAAACTAAAGCAGCTAAATCCCCCCTACACTTCATACTTTTGTCTGGCTGCTTTTTACTGTTAGTAAGGTATGATTCACTTTATAGTACTTGGTTAAGGTATATCTTTCCGAATGTTTCTTCAAATAAGTGTTACGATTAATTTTTGAGTTATGCACTGAAGCGGCTCTTTAATTTCAAATCACAAATTTAATTTAGGTTAAGTTGAGATAGAGGCCGTGAGGGAATGCTCAGTCAAGTTGTTCACTGGCTTCAAAACTTGTTTCCATGTTCCGGTTGCAAAGACACTCAGACAATTGCTTGCAGCACTCTTCAGGATGTTACTGGCTCTGAGATTTTACAGCAAGGTGAGGAAATTTTTTTTCTAAGAGTTTCTGCTTCTTCTTCTCTAAGTTTTGCCTTCTGTTCCTTTGACGTAAGTATTTTTCAAGTCTAAGCCTGAAATAAAGTAGTGTGGTTAGAAACAGAGACTGCAATGTCCCTAATAAACTCACTAATCAAATAGAGGCTCCCACTGAGTATGACTTCAGTATTAATTTGCCTTTGATAAGCAGAAATGCCTGCAAAGCAGACTCCTTAATACCTTCTGCTTTTGAATTCTACAGCGATTACAGTCTTAGGGGGCACCTTGCATATTTTGCATATGAAATGACTTAGATTTCAACTTCATAAGCAGTTAAATCTCTTAAATAAGATAAGAACAAACTGCAATTGATAAAAGCCTTGTTTTCAGTCTACTATCTATTTAAAGGAAAAAATTCCTTGAAAAGTGAAAGGAGGAACATAACAGAAAAGTATTTTCAATTGACAAATGTTTTACCTGATGAAGCGGTTCACATGAGGTAAATAATAAAATTTCCTTTTTTTGTATTTCTTGTTCAGGTACCATGGTATTGGCCATTCCTTGTATGAATACCTGTTAAAGACACACAAAAGTGATTATAGAATGCATAGTCTGGTAGAATTCCAAGACACTGATAGAAAATTCTTGGCTGAAAGCACGGTCTGATCAGTACAGCCCAGAACTTGTAATTAATGGTTGAGTTTAGGTACAGAATCACTTAGCATGTTACAGCCATATGAAAGTAAATAAAGCATCATCTAAATGCAACTAGCAAACACGCTTCAATGTAATATACAGATCTTCTCTTGATCAAGAGAGATACCATGGGAGAACTTCAAATGTATGAAGGAGAAGTTATCTTTTCCATACCAGTAGGTGCGTCCCAAGAAGTCATTTCTCCACTCTCCAGGTACTGGCTTTTCATGGCCAGTTTGTAGAAGTCTCAAAGCAATTTCTCTCTCTTTGACAACCAAGTCAATATTTTTCATAGACTTCTGTACCTGGAAATAAGAGCTGGTTTTAGGACCAACAAAGCACATTGCTTACAACTTAAAGATCTCAAATGGATATCTGACAAAATATAAAGGAAAGCATAGCTAAAATCAGCTAGGAACTCCATTGTATTTTCCACAATTGTAGATAAGTGAAACAGCTTAATTGGGTTTATATGCTGGCATACTAGAGAATGGGTGCTTTACAAAGCTAAGTTACAAATAGAACAGATGGGGAGAAGGTGTGAACATTAAAGAGTAGCAGCTGCTGATAGTGATGAAAGTAGAGAGCTCTGAAGCAGGGAAAGGAAGGGAGCAGAGGAAGCAAATAGCAGCTGTATGCATTTCTGTCAGATGACTTGTAATAGCCTCTTGCTAATATAGCTTGTATTTTGTTGTCTGCTTACAGCTTCAGTGCCCACTGACTGGTTAGAAAGCTGTAGAGAATGTTTTTTAAGAATTTTCTAGAAATCCTCTAGTGCAGCTCCAGTGAGTAAAGACAAATATATTTATTATTTGACAAGTGAAGAGGCCTTCCCCGTGTTGCTTGAGCAAAGCATGTGTGTTCATGCTAACAAAAAGAAATTCAGAAATGGTCTTTAGCAAGCCTGAAAGCACTTCACCTTCCATGCAGCAATTTTGCTTAAGTTACATTTTCAGCTAATATGACAAAACTTACCTTTTCTAATCGTTCTGGACTTGGCATGGGCTTCTGCTGTCGTTTTGATTCTTGTTCTAAAGTTAAAAGCATGTTCTTTTCCTTTAGTAGGACATACCTAGATCAGAAAATACAGTGCTTTAAAATAATTCTTGGATACAGAAGCAGTTACTCACTGGCCTGCTGGACTGGAGAGAAGAGTTACCCAGCCTACATCCCCGTATCCTGTAAAATTTTAATTAAAAATAAAAAGCAAAGACACTGACAACTAGAGGCAGTCAGCAGATAGTCAGCATCCAACCTACAGCGTGAGGCTGAGGGAGATGGATTCACTTGAAGAAAAGGTATGGGTGGGAAGTGTTAACACTACATCATAAAAGAGCTGCTTTTAAAGAAGAGAAGCTACTTTGACAGAACTTACCAAAGTTTGTGCAAGTCTTGACTGCTCTTAGCCCTTAGCTGCTTTATATTCCATGCGTCCCCTGAAAACATAAAGTAAAAAAACCCCACTGATTTAGAAGAATCAAGTTTTCATACTCTGAAAAGATAAGCAGCTCTCTGCAGCCTCAGCTGACTACTAACAAGTATTGTCTTGCTGAAATAGTGCCATATCTTGGAAAGCCACCCTGGAGGGTATTCAGCTCTGTTTTGGTGATGTAAATACACTGAAAATGCACTGTGCCTTTGTGTTTGCTCAAGGCCAGGAACCAGGAAAGCTCTGTGACAAATTCTTACAGCGCTGTGCATTTGGACACAGATCCTGTCATACTCCGACGCCTCACACAGAGGATCGGAAGCGCTGAAGGAACTCACCGGACTTCACTGTTTTCTCTCCCCAGTTTTTTGGGTCATCGAAGAACTCTTCCAGGCCCTTCCGAGGTAGCGTAGTGTGCAGAAGCCTTGCGTGGCAGAGGGGCTCGGCCTGCGCCAGGCTCTCGTGGCACCGGTTCTGCGTGAAGCTGTGTAGCAATTAAAGGAAAAGCGACGTTTCATAGGAAAAAACAGCATTCCGCTCGTACAGCCGGAATCCTTCCTTCTCCCCGGGACTCCCGCCGCAACCCGCGCCTCCAGCCCGGCCCTGTCGGCAGCCCCCCGCCCTGTACGCACCCGAGCAGGCCGGCAGCCGCCGGGCCCGGCCGCGCTCCCGTCAGCCGCAGCGCAACCGCGAGGCGCCGACCCAGGGCAGCCATCGCCGTGGCGGCCGCCATCTTCCCTCGGCGCCGCGGATGGCGTCTCGCGAGAGCGCCGGAAGTAGAGGTGACGCTCTGCCCTCTGCTAAGATGGCGCCCGCCCAGCTTCAATCGCGTCATCCGGCTCCGCCCCCGTGCCAGTTCGGGCCATGGCGGCCATGAGCCTGGTACTGCGGGCGGCCGCTGCTTGGGGAGCGCGGCGGGCGGCGGGTTGCGCTCGTCTCCCCCGCCTCTCCGGGGCCGTCCGTCTTCCCGGCACCGTCGGTAGGGTCTTGGTGGCTGTAGGAACGTAGGGTGGGGAGCGTTGGGTGCGAGGTGACCTTGGGGAGCGGAGGGAAAGGTGACCCGGGCAGGGGAACGGGAGGCCGCGGCGTGGGGAGTGGGGCTGTGGCGGCAAGCGGGGACCGCACTGGGGCTGTGCCGGGGTCGTGATCAGGGCTGCGCTGTTGGCCTCAGCCTGGTGCGGTCGCTGACGGGATTAATGTACCGTGCTTTGGTTCTGCTTTCAGTTCCGGTGCGATACAGCAGCGGCCATGGGAAGAGAATGTTTATCATCAAGGCGACGAGCTTTTACGACACTCGGTTTCTGAATATGCTGGTGAGTAAAGGCAGGCTGAACGTATTCGGTATAACACCCCGTTGTGTGTCAGAATGCCTAAAATAGAATTTCTGCTGGCGCTGTTCACACGAGTAAGTATTGTCTGTCCTTCTAAAAGCATTCTGTCCTGTGCTGTAACATCAGAGTCTGGTGAAGAGCAAAAAGAATCAGGATGGAGCGTGGGGCAGAAGTTGAGATGGGTGGTTGAGCTGGTGCTGCGTTAGCATTCTTAAAATGTGTGTCTGTACTCATATATGCATAATCTGCAGCTGCTTTCTAGTTCAACCTTCTTTTCAAAACATCTTAGGTTACTTTTCTGCAGGATTTGCCTCCGGTTATCAATAACATGAGAGATTTAGACTAAGGAATGTGACCCGAGTTCAACCCTTGAGAAGTAAGGTTTTGGATAAAGCCCATTATGATGAGTAATAACCAACCTGATCCTGCTCTGTTAGTGTGATTGGGCTTCCTTTGTCTGTCTTCTGCAGTTACCAAAGTGAGCAGTGCCATATTCCTGTTGGATGATATTGCACTGGTGTTAGTGCCTCGTTACTGTGAAATGTTGAACGAAGCCAGTCCGCAGCAGGTGCTGAGGCAGTGTATGGGGAAAGCATTGCTATCTGCTTCTGCAGACACTGACCTCTTTGGAAGATTGAATGCTGAATTAAATGGGCCCATGAACTGATACAGCATCACTGTTCATTTGTTAATTAACTAATTTTAATCAGCAAATGGCACTGCATTTCTGTCTGGACCGTGAGTGTGAATCTAAGAATTACTGGCAGTGTTACGTAGCTTTCAAATTTATTTCATCTAACTTTTGTCAAGTTTCTGACTTTTCCATGCTGTTTTTTCTTTCTTTCTTTTTTTTTCTTTCACAGAGATTCTATATATTTCTGACAGGAATACCAGCACTAATTTTCATAACATACGTCAACATCTTCATCGGTGTGTGCTCTCTCGTGACTAAGCTAAGTATATGATCATGATTAGTAAATGCATAAATGGAAATTAAGCATGCTGGATAGAGAAAAAACAGATCTTTTGAGGACCATGAAATATGCCTAACATCTATGGTAATACTGTATAAGCACTGAGAAATACAAGTCCAGTTTTTCTCTATAGTTTAAGTTGAGAGATTAGGTATTTTTCATGTGAATTTGTGATTTATGTTTGTTTAATGCGAAAGGCTGAATATGAAATACTTGAATAAATAACTGTATGAAATGATCCTTCCCTGTTTTCTTTATCAGGTGAAGCTGAACTTGCAGAGATTCCTGAAGGTTATATTCCAGAGCACTGGGAATACTATAAAGTGAGTGTAGTGTGTAAAAGAGTAGTGTGAGGAACAGCTTTCCTCTTAGTACTAGTTTTGGGAGTAAAATGAATGGAGACTGGTAATGAGAATGGACACATCCCTACCACTAGGTGTAGCAGAGCTCAAATTGTCAGAAAACTCAGAGTTCTTGCTGTAAGCACTTTGGTTTTGATAAAAGGCAACTGAACTCAGCAATAATACTATGGCTGTTTCAACTCATTCAGACTTTTATTCCCAGTGAAATGACTTTGTATGGAAGCAGTACTTGAAAATGTTACTGGTTACGGTTAGAGTTTGGAGTCCTTTTCTGTGATGACAGTGGCAGTTCATAGAAATTTATTTCAAAGAAAGAAAATAAATCAAGTATCTCCTGTTAACTTATTTTTAATTTTGTCATGAAATTTTATTCTACAGCTTATCTTGGCTTTAAAAACTAGCAAAATATACCATTTTAAAGTTCTGATCTTACAAACAGTTGAGCATGTTTTTAATTTTCCTATTATTGCTTGAATGACAGCACCCATAATGTTGATGATGTCTTCAGGATTGGGAACATGCCAAATAGTTTCAGTATGATGGCAGTTCTGTTTGGAAATTCCATTAATAACTTCTGTTTTTATATTTTCCAGCACCCTATAAGTCGGTGGATAGCTCGTTACCTCCTTGACCCACCTGAAAAGAACTATGAGAAAGAGATGGCTTTCATCCACATTGAAGCACAGAAGACTGAAATGAGGTACGTTAGACAGTTAAGGTGTTTTTAAATGCTGCTACATAATATAGTTTGTTTTGTTAGTTGGATGCTGGCACAGAGTACCTGTTTGCTTATACATCACTTGAGCTTTCATGCTTGCTGCACTGGCTGGTGCTACAGTGGAAGTTACAGTGTCTGTAACCACTGCCTTCTTAGTATTAAGATCACCAATGCTGAAATAATCCAAGGGCAGTCTTGTAAAATAACATTCTCTTTGTATTTTCTTATTACCTGTGCCTTATGAATATTTATGAGCTGTAGATGCTGAACTCATTGTTGCTCTCAGTATTGGCCGGATGTTAAACATTGATACAAGTCTGATCAAAACCAATAGATTTCATGTTCAGTGTGAGCGGTGCTCTTTCTTTCAGGCTGATGGAGTTGGAGGCGCGCAGACTGATGAGGCACAGGGGAGATGGACCTTGGTATCAGTACGAAACACCTGATAAAAATCTCGTTGACAATTCTATGAAAGCAACACCTGACAATTGAACAGGTTTAAGGTAGTATGTATGGTTTCAAATGCATACCAACAGATAGTGGCTTATCTGTGGAGCACATATCTTGGAAATAAAAAAAGAACAAACAAAAAAACGCAAGTAAGTGTTTGTTGATTCTGATATCTTGGAAGAAGTTATGTGAAAGTTCAACTTGTATAGCTGCTGAAGGTATTAGTCAGATAAAATGCCTTATGTCACTTGCTAACAATTAGTCGTTCTCTCCAGAGCTTCAATTCAGAATGGCCCTTTTGCCCTAACATGAAACAAGTTGGTAATTTTACTAGTTATCATGTGACTTCTACTAGTTTTGAAGTTTTAAAGTGAAAGGGCTTCTTTCTTTCATGCTGCCTTGTGTCAAATAGTTTATGAAAAATGAAGTAAGAACAGAAAATTCTTTTAGATCTTTGGAATATCAAGATTGTATCTGTATGGGAACTGCTGAGTCACGGCCTGAACCTCTGATTGATCACCTGAGGTGAGCCATGAGTCAGCCAGAGGAGCACAGGTGAAGGCAATTCACCTGTGCTGCCGGAAGGGGGGGAGCCAGGCTCCACCCCTCCTGGACCTATTTAAGAGCTGGCTACCAGAGGGGAAGGATCTCTTCTGGAGATCCTCCTCTTTGGTATCTTCTAGTGAGCTCAACCCAAGGGTAAGCTCTTCTACTTATTCTCTTTTGTGATCCTTGTTTGCTTTGCCTTACTCTTTTGATTATATTGCAATTATAACATCTTGATATCTATTGATTATACACAATTGTATTGTGATTATAACATCTTGGTTATACAGTATCTATTGTTTTAGACAGGTATTTTCTTTCTCACTGTCTCTAGTCAAACACATCTTTAACTTTGTATGTTGTTCAATGTCTGCTATTATTTTCTCTTTCACTTGCTTGTCTGCTTCTTGCTTTCTCCTTCTCTGTAGTCAGACTCAAAGACTTCTCAAACACAGAGATGAATGACTTATGTGCATTGCTTCAAACCAGACCATTCTCAGTGTAGATCACGCAGAAGGAGGTCCTTTTGGAACACATTACATCGCTCTGTTCATGTTGGTTTTTTTTTTCCCTGTTTCTGTATCCCACTTTTGTGAAGTATTTCGGTAGTTAGAACGTTACTGTTTATCTGTCAGCCTTCTGCCGCTAGAGGGATGCGTTCCCTTCACGGCGGCAGCCCTCAGGTTCTAAATCCATCAGAAGGATGAGGGTAGCATCTCCTGCAGCGTGCGACCCAACGTTGCCACTTTCCACTTTTTAATGGAGAGAAGCCCGAATCCTGTAGCAATCCCTGAATCTTGTGGTTTCCAACTGCTAGAAGTAGTACCAAATAACATGAAGCAGCGTTACGCGGTCTGTCTTCAGCGAAGCCCGCCCCGTTAGCGCTGCCAGACAGAAAGACGGGATCGACTTTGTCCTTTTTGCCGGCATCGATCTTCCGCGTTAGCTCGTCTTTCTTTGCGCGGCGCTCCGCGTTTACAAACGCTTCGTCAGTCCCGACAGAGGCCGATAAAGAGCACAATGCTTCCCGGGTAGAACGGCGGATCCCCCGTCCTCGCCCGTCCTTCCGACACCGCGCGGCGGAGCGCAGCCCGGCGGGAACGCCCTGCGGAGCGGCGCGAGCCCGGCCCCGCGGCACCTCCCGGCGGCTGAGGGCGGGCGGACGCCGCTCTGCCCCTCCTTCCGCCCCCGCCGGGACCCCCCGGTGCCGCCGCAGCTGGTGCCGCTGCCATCGGATTAAAAATAGCCTCTTCCCTCCTCCTCCCCTCCCCCGGGCCCGGCTCCCGCCGCCGCCGCGCCCTGCCCCGGCCCCGCCGCCCTCCGCCCGCATTGCCCTCGCCCTCCCGCCCGCCGTCCGGAGGCAGGCAGGCAGGCGGCATGCAGCGGGCCGCGCTATTTGGCGGCGGCGGTGGCGACGCGCAGATGGCGGCCGGGGACCTGGGCGAGCTGCTGGTCCCCTACATGCCCACCATCCGCGTGCCCAAGTCCGGGGACCGGGTCTACAAGACGGAGTGCGCCTTCTCCTACGACTCTCCCGTGAGTGCAGCGCTGCCGTCGCTCCCCGCCCGCCCTGCCCCCCCTCGGCCTTCGCCCCTCCGCTCCTCCACCTGCTGCGGCCCCCTCCCCTCAGCCGCCCCTCGCGGGGATCGCGCCGGGCCGGGCCCCGCTCCCCTTGACCTCCTGGTGGCGGCCGGGATGTGTTTGAGGAGCAGGTGCTCGGAAATGGCTCGTTTTAAACGGAGCTGGGGTCGTATTCGAAATCGGTGCTCCACGTGAGGCTGAGGTTTCCCGGCGGCGATTGAGCGCTCCGCCTCGATGTCCGAATGGCGTCGGTCTGAGCGCAGCTCTGGGGGCTGCGTTACGGAATAGCCAACGAAAGGCGCCTCGGAGATTTCTGTGTCTTTTCCCCGCCTCTTTTCGGTAATTCCTTCTAACGCAGAAAATCAAAAATTGGCTTTAAAGGTGACTCAGCTGTCTGGTGCTCATCAGCCCTTGTTGTAGGGAGGTTATTTTTACCGTGCTCTTCGGCTCTCAAGTGTCACCCAGCAGCCCTGGCTGCGGGCGGTCTGATTAAAGCTGCCCCTCAGACCCTGCTGCAAAGGCGCTAATTGCGTTATGTGCTTAACAAGTTTTGTTGGTTCCTTGCGGAGGGGGAATCAACGTAGTGCAGCCTTTCCTTCTGGTTTCTGCTCAGGTAAGCAGGGTCGATGCACTTAGTAACTTTCAGGCTTTTGTTATGGTTTATAAAATTGTTCCATTAACCGGGAGGATGGGACGTCAAACAGGGCTACCAATTAAAACACAGCAAAGCAATCCCCAAGGAACCCCAAACACGGAAAAAAAAAGTACGTTTAGAAAATCAGTACCTGAACAAAGTGAAATACTTGGGCAAAATTTAGGCGAAGGTGACAAAATGTAACAAGAGGGTGTTAGGATGGCTTTGTGCAGCTTTCAAGTATGTTTTGTCCTGTTGACTTTATTGGGAAGAGAGTTCAGATTTCTGAATATGTTGCCCTCAGCGATTAGAGCCTATTAAAAAAAAACTGTATCGTAGGCATTCGCAGAGCAAAAGTCAGGATTGAGCCTGTGCAGCCCTAGTGAAAATCAGGCCTCCGTTTCTGTTGTTTCCTGGGGCTCTTCAGCCCATACTGCTGAGTTTGATTGGGCAAAATATTTTATTTTTCACTCCTGTGTAATCTAATGGATCCTTGGGTGCTGCTTTTGGGATGACAGTTCTGAGGGATGAATGGGTGCTTTCTCAAGTGAAACGCTTTTGAGCACAGATTTGAAAATTGCTAGCTTTTGTTTTTAACTTTAATTAATTCTTTAATTAAGGAAGAAAGTGTAGGAAGGACTCAGTGTGTTGCCTTGGCTGAATGAAGGTGTTGATCCTGGTATGCCTTGTATCACAGTGGCTTAGCGACTTCTTTTCTTAGGTCAGCTCCGTATCACTACAGTGAGCCTCCCCCTATGGAGCTGTCTGCCCTTTGTGAAAGAAGATACACAGGTGTTTACTCTTGCTTCAGTGTTAGTGCAAACACTCCGTGTTTAAAAACGCATCCTTCTGGTTTTTATTATCTAAGGTAAGAATACAGGTTCCCTCCAGCGATGGGCTGAGAAGCTGCAGTTGCCTTTTGTACACTTTCGTACAACTGGAATGATAAAATTCCCTGCCTCTTATTTCTCAGAGTTGATGCACAGCCCTGCTGGTGACCTGTGCTGTTGTGATGGGGATTTATTCTTTCTCGCTTTCTCTGCACTGACCTCTGGCAGATGAGCTTGACTTTGTGTACTCTGGTGAAACTCTGGAGGAGGAAGACTGCATTTGCGTAGCCATTAGTTCTTTTACTGTTAGTTATTTTTACAGAACTATAATATTCAACTGGAAAATCTACCTTTTAATGGGATTCTCATCTCAAAGACTTCTGATAGACCTATGACATTGGAAGGAGAGGTGACTGCTAGAAAAGGGATACAAACTGGAGTGTAAGAAAGGCTTATGTGCAGAATGTGCATGTTCTAGATGGTGGTGCTCTGAAGCATTCCCCACAAAGGGCACAGGTTGATGCTACAGCACAGTCCAGCAGAGGCAAGGTGTCTGGTTCAGTAGGTGGCTTGGGTCCTGTACATGTAGATACAAGGTTGTGTATGTTTATGCAACTGAAAACTTGGCTTTGCTCTGCTGGAAAACCTTGCTGCTGACAGCAGCTTCCTTTGTGCATCTTGCTGACTTCATTATTGTGGCTTGAGAACTCTGTAATGGTTGTGTCAGGACAATTCCAAAGACTAAAGTGGGTTGATTGCTGTTTATTAGACAGCACAACTGAGACTGCAGTCCTTGAGAGCTCACAGTGTGCGTGGATATTGATGACTGCTTCATGTAACTGCCAGAAATAAATCCTGCCTGTCTGGATGTTCCTTTGGTCAGTGTTCCCTGGAGAAAATTAGAAAGTCTCTGCGGCCACTGACAGAGAAGAGTAGGCAGATGTTGTGCTTATGTTGATGGGCTGCGAGTGGCAGTGAGGAAACAAGTAAGAGGACTGAATATACTGAGACAAATTGATTGCTGCAGGCAGATGTTTTTGGCCTCATTGCAAAATGACTTCAAAACTACTGAGGCAGTGAATTGGTTTGCAGAATGCTAATCTACAGGAATCAGAGCAGTGTTGTACTATTGCATCTCAGGGAGATCTGTCTGGTGGGCAAATCTTTCCTCAAACTGTTTGGGGTTTTGCGTTTTGTAGTCACAAAGTGAGATCAAATAGTAACTTTGTAGAGGCTTTTTTTCTTTTTCTCCTGGCTGACCCCTCTCTTCTCCCATGTCTCATCTTTCACTGGTTCCAGTAGTACGAAGTCCTTTTCACTGCTAGCATGTATTTTTAGAGCAAACTTGAAAGTGAACTTTCTGTTTTGCTGGGAGCATCTTTATGTGCTGTTGTATTCAGTTGGTTGGCAAATTTGTTTTTTGTCATGTTTCTATGTCAGTGGTGATGATGCATGACAGAGAGACAGCCTCATTATGTGGTATTAAACATTGTTTAGATGAATAGTAAGTACTGAAACTTCTGTTATTCATTTTAAGCCCGTCTTGAAACAAAAGGTCTGCCATTTAGTTACACTGTTGTGGAACTTGATGCAATATGTGTATGCTAGGAATGTTACTGTCACCGTTCCAAATATATTACAGATTGGGCTGTCATTATACATCAGGAGCCTTGTGGACACAGCCAGATTAATTATGGTGATTACTGATGAACAGACACTCTGATTAGAGCCTGTAACAGTTCTTCATGGTCACGTTTTTGTAGATGTGGCAGAATGAATAATCTGTCCTGACTGGGACTTCATAGGCAAAAGAATGAACAGCCTCTTCATTCCTTGTGTTTGAGATACAGAGACTCAGCGGGACTTAAGTTGCAATCTTACTCTCTTCTCTGATGCTCTTATTAGCAAGTTTCTCATTCTGGGTCTGAAGCGAACAGCCGTACAGCAGTTGTGCCAAAGTCTGTGAGGGTTTGCCACGTTAGTAGATCCACCACACCAATTCCATTTTTATGAATTTGTTGTCTGAGCCATCTCAGTCTGAGCTGAAACTGCTAAACCTTGGACTGCGGTGAGGGAACTAAGTGGCTCAGAGTTGGGTAATAGGATACAGGTCAGTAGTTCAAATCCTTATTGAGTTAGTAGTGTTTGAAAGCTGTGGGTGTCTGTGCCATGAGTGTGTTTGGAGTGAGGTGTCTCTGTCTCCTGGTGGACTCATGTTTGTGCTTCCCAGACCCCTCATTCTCTAGCACTCCTGCTGTTTTTCAGGCCTGAGAAGGGAGTTTCTGCCACATTTTAGCTATTTGCTGTGAATTCTTTACCCCTTTAATTCCTCATCCTACCTCTGTAAACCATGAAGTATTATCTAAACAAGAAAAATGAATTTTTCAAATGCTTTTCTCCCTGTTGTGGTCAGCATATCTCCTTCTCTATTAGTAAAGCATCTGGTGTGCTGTGACTGTGACTGGCTTAGCAGCAAAGAGCAGGAAGAATCAGAGTGAAGAGCAATTGCTTACCTTTTTGTTGAGGGTAAGAAGTCTGCTCTGCTCTTGAATGACCTTCTGGGTGCAGCGATCAAGGCCTGAGCAGAGCAAGTGCAAGCCCTACTACTCAGACTGGACTAGAAAGGGAAGACCATGTCTGCATGCCACTTTGTCCTGAGCTCGCTACGTGCTGCGGCAAGAGTGCAGGGGGAAAAAAAAAGCAATCAAAACCTGCTGAAATTCCTGGTGCTGTCTCTCAGCACAAGCAGCTGTAATCTTCTGTGTAAAATAGCATTGTCAGTGATAGAGATACATTGCTTTTCTCCAGCATGAACTTTCGTGTACGTCTGAACTAAAAGTCCGTTACGAAGAGTTATGTGCCTACGTCAAATGTTGATCCTTTGAACTGGTTGTTTTCAGTAGGGTTAAATTCACCAGCACTGAATTTCTCTTACATCAGGCAGGCATGCTTTGAGCACCAAGCAGGATCTTATCCTTTGTGCAGCACTATGCATAGGTGACTTTCTTACGTGTGCCTCTTTTCTGCAGTGACCTTTTGTACACTCTGTCCACTTCTTTCCAAGTTGCGTGAGAGAATAGTCTGCCTGTGTTCTCTGGGAGAAATAACTGTTCTGTTAGTAACCACAACCAACTGAATCAGGCTCTACATTTAGCTCATGTGCTGAAAGTGTCAGATTGTTGTCATAGGCTGCTTGTCAACACAGGTTCCATGGTCTCATGGGTTCCCTCCAGAAAAAGAGAGAATGGTCTCCAAGAAAACAAAAGTGTAAACAAAGTTCCTGAAACTGTGGAGTGACAATGGAATATATTTTTATTTAGGCTGGCTTACATATGGGATTTTCTTCCAGAGAACACATATTTGATTTTTTCACAGAAGGTGATAATTCAAAAGGACTTGGAATACAGGCTGTAAAACCAGACAGCCAAGCTATAACAGCCTTAAAGTAGATAAACCTGAGAATTGAGTGCATGGAATTTAAAATCAATATATTGCATTTTAAATATAATTATATTTATGACTATTTTGAAAACTAGATGTGGGATTTCCTTTTTCACCAACCTCCTTTACTCAGACAACATAGACATTGGTCTTGGCTGTCAAGGTTTCCAAATTTCATGGTGGTTTTTCCTGTAAAATAAAATCTCAGGTAGCGTTTTGCAGATCAGATCTGAGATGGCTAAAGAGGTAACCCAGTGCTGTGCAGAGAGACCATCATTGGGATATCTAAGTTGCTAAATGCATGACTTTATGCCACATGTTAGGTATGAGCAGCAGAGTCTAAATGCTTGCTTCACCTCCCAGATCAGAATCCTGCAATGCTCAGTTCAACTTTCTGTGCTGCTGATGTGGGTAAAGCCAAAGCAATAGCGTTCATTGCATGTTCATCCTTCAGCTAAATCTGAAAAGCCAAAGCTTGTATGCAGTGCTTCACATTAAGAGAAGACATATTTTCTAAAGTCTTGGTATAAAGCATCTTTCTTTGGTCTTTCCTCCCATCGTGCATGGTCCTAGCTCTGCTGGTTCATGTTCTGTTCCTTAGCTCTGTGGATTCTGCACACTGCTGTGGAAGTACTGGGATTTATTGGTGGCAGTTCTTCAGGCTTTAATAGCCTTGATATAAATGGGTTTGTTGTAATGAATAGCGTGTGGCTGAGGGCTTTGGATCAGCTGGCAGTTCAGAATCCTCTAAGTTTTATGGAAGCGGTAGGTACTGGACTTTGAAATGGGTTGTGGAAAACTAACAGAGTTTAGTGATGCATTCAAACTGAATTTTGTGGCAGTGGTAGGAGGGGAGAGACTTGTGAGGGCCCAGCGGCTCTGTGCCAGGCATTAAATTAGCAAGAACTGTTCTACACTATTAGCCCTTCAGCTTCCTTTTCTGGGAGAGAACAAGGTGTACTTACCTGCTGCTGCTTAGGAAAGTACTGGGGATCAGCTGTGATCTGCCAGACTTGCTCTCCTCTGCTTGTTCCACTGGACAGGACTGGAGCTGTGCAACTCGTGCCTCAGCTGGTGTGGCAGGACAGGCAGCTTTGTGCTCCCCCGTGGTGGTTCTGCCTGCTGGAATGCTGAGGAGAAGTGCAGCTGGCAGGAGAGAACATCTTGGTTTGTTGCACTGAATGTGTTTCAGGTGCTCTCAGGTAGTATCCTGTCAAAACAGGTGTTGCTATGACAGTTTTCATCAATACAGAATTGTATGTGTGAGCCTACTGTCATGTTTAGGAGTGATCAGTGACTTTCTTCCAGAGATACTGATTTTTATTTTATATATTTTTTTTCCCCTCTACGATGTCTGCGGGTTAATTTAGTTCATGCTATTCCTGAGGTATTTAACAGGGGATGTTCTGTACCATCCAGTAGCACAGATGAGATCACAATAGAGGGAAGGTCACAGTGCTTGGGAAAGGCTCAATCTTTGTTATGCACCACCTATTCAAAACAATATGTGCTAGAGAGAGCTTGAAAAACTGACCCCAAACCAATGAGCTGGATGACTGAAAGTCCTCCTGGCAGTGGGAGTGATGTAGGGACAGATCTGGCAGCAGTGTTACAATGGAACGAGTTCCGGACACCAGCCAACATCAATACCCAGCTTTTGGGAGGGTAAAAGGTAGTGGGACTCCTGCCAGGCTGTGCTACTGAAATGTCAGTGTTTGTACTCAGTGCCGGGAGTACATCTCTGCTGTCCCTTTGTGGTGCCTTCATCTCCAAGAACTCTATTTGTGGAAGGAGAGAATCTCTTTCAGATAATAAACAGTGTTCATGAAACATTTGCTGACTTTTGTTAACCACTTTTAAGAATTAGAAGATCACCTGAGATCTACTTTTTTTTTAGACAAGGTTGTGATTAACAGTTGTTTCTGAATCCAAGGATTTAGACCTGCCACACTTCTGTTCAGGAGCATCGTTCTTGCGATCTAATGCTCTCCCTCCCCCCGTCAAGAATTTGACCAAATGTCTGTGTTATGTTATTTCTACGCCTTACACATTCCTATGCCTAGAAATCCTCATGGATTGAACACTCAAATTGGGTTTTTTAACAGTCTTCTAAACCTCCAACTTGGGCACTCGCTAATCTGTAGTTGAAACATAACCAGTTTCATTGGGTTTCTATAGACTGTGATATGGCTCAGAAGGGGGCCTCAGAAGAATGTAAGTCAGTTGTGATGTGATACGAAAACCACAATTTAAGTGCTTGCAAGAAGGATTTGCATTTCTTTGCTTTTTCTGCTTGCTGAGTCCTTTTTGTCCTTTCAGTTCCTTCTATGCTGTAACTGTTTGTGTCGTTCCTTCTAGGATTCAGAAGGAGGTCTCTATGTGTGCATGAACACGTTTCTGGGATTTGGAAGGGAACACATTGAAAGGCATTACCGGAAAACAGGACAGTGTGTATATTTGCATCTGAAACGACATGTGATAGAGGTGAGACTTGTGGCTTCCCAACTAACTAGCCTGGCAGATCTTCTGTCTCTTGCTTGTTTCAATAACATATTTTTGGCATAGACCAAATCTTGAACGACAGAAATGGACATGTTCAGATGCGGAGCTGGATATTAAATTCAGGTGCTTGGATCACAAACTAACATACAGTTCCAGCTCTGAGATGAGTCACAAGCCCCAAAGGGGGTTTAAGCTCCCCGTAAAGGCAGATTTTGCCCAAAGATGCATGTAGTTGCCTGACTTCTACTGAACTCTTTCACTATATGCTTCCACATGTTACATATATGTTGTGTGTTACTGAGTGCTTTTTAGAGATCTGCCTTTGAAGTGTAGAATTACTGGTGTGGCTCAGATTTGGCTGGAAGTTTCTGAGATTTTTTTAATGAGATTTTGGCTTAGGATGACATGAGTTCTTTTAAGATTCCTATGCCATTAAATCACGAGCCTTAATTGTGATTTGACCTGTGATCTAAATCTTAAATTAACGCTAGTTCCTAGAGCTTACACACTGCCTTTGTTCAGTCCTATCCCTGCACACATATAGATGTATGCACACAAATTTCCTGTTTGCTGTTCTTCCATCATATCATTACATATCAATAATAATTTATAACCAGTGCTTCATGACATCTGTTCTTGTGTGCTTTGTCTTTAAAGAGCTGCTTATGCTTTCTGACCTGAACTTTATGGAAGGCACTGGGTTTGTTTATAGCTTGTTCTCCTGTGAACTCTGTCTCTCTTGGACACTTAGAGGCCTTAGAACAGCTACTTGGAGTGGGATAGAATATTTCACTTTTCTCATTCTAAAGCAAAGTTTCCCTGAATGGTGAAGGCCTGAGTTATGTAAAATGATCACTAATTTTATTTTCCATAGATAACTGTTCATATTCTGTCAGAACTATAATGAGGTGGATTGTATGTCTCTCGTGTGGAGACTGTTAATGATTGTTATATTTTAGAACTGTCCTACTTTGTAAGGCTGAAAGCTGCGTTTTCTTTTGCAGTGTTAACTGGATTTTTGGAAAACCTGGTCTAGTTCTAGTTAGACTAACAGTTCTTCTGAGTGAAGTTTTCACTCTGAAAATATCTGTGACTAGAAACCAGTAGGCAGGTGCTCTGTCAGCATTTTTTGAATTTAACTTTCTTCTAGTATGTGACCTGTGAATTTTCTATGTTAAGGTAAACTGGAATTAAAATAAGGGCTCAAAAACTCCTTTCCTGGATGAAGATTTGGCTGAAGAACTTCAAAAGGGAGAGATAAATAACTGATTGTTGTTCATTATTGCATACAGATTCACAGAATCATAGGGCTTGGAAGGGACCTCTGGAGGTCATTGAGTTTTACACTGCTGCTAAAGCAGGTTCTCCAGAATAGGTTGCACAGGAGAGCGTCCAGGTGGGTTTTGAATATCTCAGGAGAAGGAGACTCCACAATTTGTATAGGACAAACAACCTCTATGCATATCCTGCTCCAGCGCTCTCTAACCCTAACAGTAAAGTAGCTCTTCCTCACGTTCAGGTAGAACTTCTTATGTTCCAGTTTGTACCTGTTGCCCCGTGTTCTGTCTCTGGGCACTATTGAAAAGAGCCTGGCTCCATCCGTTTGACTCCCACACTTCAGGTATTTGTAAGTGTCAATAAGTTTTCCCCCCCTCAATCTTCTCCAGGCTGAGCAGTTCCACGTCTCTCAGTTTTTCCTCATATGAAAGATGCCCAAGGCTCCTCATAATCTTTGTGGCCCTGTGCTGGACTCTTTCTTGAAGTTCCTTGTGTTTCATGAACTGGGGAGCCCAAAACTGGACCTGGTACTCCGGAGGGGAAAGTCACCTCCCTTGATCTACTGGCCATGCTCTTTTTAACGCACCCCGGGATACCGTTGGACTTCTTGGCCACAAGGGCATGCTGCTGGCTCATGATTAACCTGTTCTCTGCCAAGATGCCCTACTCTTCTCCACAGTGAAGTTCCATCAGTTCAGCCCCTAATCTGTACTGATGCATGCCGTTGTTCCTCCCCAGGTGTAGGACTCTACACTTAACCTGGTTGAACCTCATAAAGTTTCTCTCTATTCAACTCTCCAGCCTGTCCAGGTCTTGCTGAATGACAGCTCAGCCTTCTGGTATGAAGTACACCTTGAGTTGAACTAGTTCAGAGGTTCCTAGTTTTTTTTTTTCCTTGTGAATCACGATGTAGCGGAGAAGCCTGGCATCTATGTTTGAAGGTGGTGCCACACTGGATCATGTGGTAGGAAACAACATTTGGCTACGTTGTACTGGTGAAGACTGTAATCTAACTTGGCTCTTAAATAAAATTCCTCTTAAGGTAACTATGGATTTTGTTTACCATGACAGTTTAATTCTTACATGCTATGTGTGTTTTCCTTTGAGCAACGTAAAACATCATAAAACTGTTCCAGTGAAGGCCTGAAGTGTCTGGCATGTACTGCATTGTGGTTTTGGTTTTTAATCCAAGGTTTTGATGGTGTGTGGTACAGTAAAGCCCAAGGCATTGGTTATGCTGCCTTAAGATTCTTTTAGAGAGGCAGCTATTCTTGCCTGTGATTCCCTTGGCATCATCCTCACAGAATGTACTGCATTGCTGTGGAAATCCTCATTTTCTTCCAAAGATGTTTGGAATAATTATCAATTATTCCAGTTTTGTCAAAACTCAATTGGAAAACAAAGATCAGATCTATAACTTTTCAGCTTAAATAGTGGTAGAATATCTGTCAGTTGCACATCATCATCTGAGACATCTGATGAATCATCAGAAAAAATTAATTAAAACAACAAAATTGATTTTGCTTTTTTATTTTTTTTCTTTTCCCTTTATAATTTCATTTTTCAGGGTTTTGAAGCTAGTAACCCTTATGCTGTGTTTGACTGTTGCATATGAGTGCCTTGTCAGCACAGGGCAAAGCTTTAGCTTGGTGCTATGGACCTACTGAAAACACAGGACAGAGAAACATGTAATTTCTTACAGTGGTTGGTTCCTGGATGGTATCAGTGACATCAGTGTTATGGAAAAACATAGCAGTGTTGCAGTTAAAGGAAATGTGGGGTCGGCTGAAAGACATTTGGTGTGAGAAACTGCAAATAGAATTTAGTGCCACTACTCTTATTTGCTGGGATCACATCTGTTAGAAGACAAATTGCTTTGTGAGTGGGGAGCGTTCTCAATAATTTCTGATAAGTAGAGAAGCAAATTCAAATACTGTCAGGTTTTGAGGTTTTCAGGATTATTGAACATGTGCAATTCTACTTGAGATGTAATCAGAGTTTTCTGTTTGGAAAAATGAAGCTATATTACATGTTAGACTGGCAGTGATTGAAACTCCACATAATTCTTCCTCTTTGAAATCCCTATTCTTAGTGATTATCACAACATCCCACTTGGAGACATTAGAATTCAAACTGAGCTGTTCAGTATTGGAAACAACTCTTCTTAGTTCTGAAGCTGTGATCTTGGCAGTGTGTGTAATATATTCATTACATTGTTGCAACCAGGTTATACTGTATCTTGCTTTTATTAAGTAGATTTAGATTCGTGACTATTTCCGCTTGTTAAATGCTAGTAGTTTGAAGAAAGAAATGCTCTGCTTTTATTTTAACTTCATTAAGCAATTTCATTTTTCTTTTTACTTATTTTTTTTTTTTTTTAAATACTGGAGTTGCATTTCAAATTCCCTTTCCCTAGTGCTCATATATAGACAGTCAGTTTTGTTCTGAAGCATACTCAAGGACTTGCTCTTTTGAAGAATGGGAAAATTTCTTACATGTAAGACCTAGTTGATGACTCAAGCTTTTGCTTTGGTCAAAGCTTTTATTTACATGGAGAAGGGAACCACCCAAAATATGCGACCCTTTCACCTTCCAAGGCGCAGAAGGCAAACACAAGTTTTCCCTAGGCTGACAGGTTCTTGGCTGGTTTCTTTCCACCTGTTGTATCCCCAATATTATTTATAAAGTAAATGATGGAAAAAAAAGTAACTTAACAACCTCACTGGTTACACTAACATTATGCACCGGGTAACACAGCATGTTCGCATTATTGCCGCAGAGGCTGATTTGATTTGATTTGATTTACTGGTGCCTGTTAGTAAACAGCTTAAGATGCAAAAGCATTAACTTACATGCTTAGCCACTAGCTTTGTCTCCAGAAGTCTAAGGATTTTTTTTTTTTTTTTTCAACTGAGAAAGTAGTGCTTAAAACTGGTTGTCATTAGAAAATTACTGTTCCCTACTATGGAGGTTGAGCAGTCACAGTGGAGTTTGTTATGAAAGGCTAAATCTTTAATGCAGATAATATATTTTTCTTTCCCTCTCTTACTCAGCTTTACTCCTTAAGAAATTCTGGAGGGGATCTAGTGTTAAGAGAGCTGGGTGGTGCTGGAAGGCCCTGTCTTGTTGACAGAACAGCAGTCACCTGTGATGACTGTGAGACATGCGTGCTTAGTTCCTGTCAAAGCAAAGTAGAAAGGATTTAGATGGCAATTTTCTCAAGGGTGGTAAGCAATGCTGGGTTATCCTGTTGTCGGAGGTGAGTGAAGAAGACTTGCGTTCTTGCTGAATAAGGCCATGGCTTAATAGAAGGACCATATATAAATATGGTACAAATATGTACGTGTCAGAAATGATAGTTGTATGCAGTTGTTGCTGATATACTGTAATTTCACTGGATGGATTTTTAATTGTCTCTTTCTTTTTCCAGAAGGTACCAGGGGCATCTGGTGGAGCTTTACCAAAAAGGAGGAATGCTAAGCTATTTTTAGGTATTGTGAACAGCTGCTTTCACACAGTCCTTTCCTGACCCTATCTGCATGTGTGCCATTGTGTTTGGCTTTGGGGCTCCTTGAGAGGAGTTCTTGCTGTTGTTTTGTTTTTTCTTTCATTTTCTTTTCTCTCTTTTGGCTCTAATTTTTAAAGGTGATCTGGACAAGTAATTCTTAGCAGTTTTGGCACCTATTTGATTATAGGTGTACACGAACATGAATTTAATATTGTAATCTAAAGTTGTTTCTTGACTGTTGGTAAACAGCCTAGGGTTTGAAAGGCATTTATCTATGTATTTATTTGGACCTGTTCTGCCCTTCTCTCTCTTTTTGATATCCAAAAAACACCCTTCAATTAAAATATTTACCCTTAACTTTTAGATGCAACCAAGTGTGGCTGTAACTGCTCTGTAACTTCATGGGAAGGGTTATTTACATTTTTAGGGGCTTGTTGCACAGGTAAATACTCTTAAGTGACTGTTGTGGTGTCTCCTGTAATAAATGCAGCAGTACATACATTGTGAGAATATTTTACCAATTCTTATTCCATTATGTCCACTATCATATCCCATTTCTTCACAAAAAACAATTTTCTTACTGTGTCCCTTCCATCAAAAACGTGTCATCTTTGATATTGATACGTATTACCCAGAAAACCTGGGGGCTCCTTAAATACGGATGAGGGGAATTTGATTCAATGCCTATTTTCTTCTTTATCCCACTACTTGTGATACTATTTAGTTTTTTCTATTTGTTCTCTTTGTACTGGTAGGAAATAGTGGTGGTTTTTTTTTTTTTTTCTCTTCCCTTCAGATAATGTAGAGATTAAACATTTTCTGTACTGTTTCCAGCTCTTATAGCCAAGTGGAAACAATAGCATGGCCTCCCAGTAGAATTGCTTTGATCTGTGGAATGTGTCCCTAAGAGGCCTTTTCAAATTGTGATTGATTAAATTGCTGTTGTTAATGTCTGGAATAGGTTTTGAAAGGAGGTCTTAGAGAACAAAAAAGCTTTAATATTACTCATAAACAAATGAAGTTTCTTTTGTAGAATGGGACTCTTAACTTGTAGATGGTAGTTCAGTTGCCACTTACAGATATTTTACCTTGCAAATAATGTTTATTACTGGATGGTTATAAAATTATTAGCACCAAAGCAGAGCTGTGTTGCATAATGGTTGTGCAGTGTTAGAAATGTAAGCATAAACAAGAGGTGTAAAACCACAGCCAAACTTTATTCTTACTCATACACTGCATAACTCTGTGAGGTCCTGACACTGGGGTATGCTGGCACAGTGTTCGTGGCATCACATCTCTGACAGCCACCAGGAGGAGTTGGAGGAGTCCTTAAATTCCATCCTTGAGCATAAGCTTTTTGTTCCCAGTGCATAGATCTGGCACAGCAGCTGTCTCAATCCCAGTGAACTTCAGGAGGCAATGCACTGTGACTGGAGGTGAATTTAGCCAGTGAAATGTCACTTTTTTTTTTTTTTTCCAGTGCTTCTGGAACTAATGTAGTTGTGAAAATGTATCTGGTATTGTCTATTTTTCTACAGTCTTTGTGGCAGGCCCTGTTTCTTGGTTTTCAAGCGTTACCAACTCTGTGCTGTCGTCCTTGAGATAGTATTTCTGTGCAGCCAGATTCTTTGTATCCGCTTGTTCGGATTAGGTGATCTTAGTTATATATTGCCATACTTACGAAAGCAAAGAATTATCCCTGTGCTTGTTCATAGGACATCTTATTTCTGAGAAAAAGCATGGAGAGGTCAGCAAGTTTGATCTTTTTGCATGTGACAGCAATAGAGATGGTTAGCAAAATTTGACATCTTTTCTCTGAACTCATCATCTTCCTCACCGGTTTGGAGCTGTCAGTCTTCTCATCTTAAAAGCATGTTTTGTTTTCCTTATTGTAAACTTGGACAACTCTGACAGAAGTTGGCACCAAAGAAGTGATTATCAGCCTGTACATATAGCCTGCCATTTAGGGCTTAAGCTGTGAGACAGTGGTAGTGCTCAATGGTACTCTAACATCACTGTGTTTCTAGGTGTAACTATCTGAATAATTTCCTGAAAGCAAAAAGAATTAAGCTGTCTGGATAAAGTCAATCCAGTTTTGGCATTTATTGTGTTGCTTCTAAAAAGCCTCTTTGATGTGAGGCTGTATGGGAAGTGCTGAGTCACGGCCTGAACCTCTGATTGACCACCTGAGCTGAGCAGTGAGTCAGCCAGAGGAGCACAGGTGAAGGCAATTCCTATTTAAGAGCTGACTACTAGTGGGGAAGGATCTCTTCTGGAGATCGTCTCTGCTGGTGTTTTGTGAGTGAGCCCAGGATAGGGGTAAGCCTTCTATTTATTCTTTTTTTGTTATCATAGTCTGCTTTGCCAAACTCTCTTGTTTATTTCATAATTATAACATCTTAATATTCATTGATTATACAAATGCTATTACAGATATTAAACCCTTTTCAATCTCCTTAGTATTTGGAAAACATGTTTTGGTTGCTCATTGATTACTTTCTGTTTTCGCTGCTGCTATCCAGCAAACACCACAGAAACACAGACAGGCTGGGTTAGTCCACTGAAGGCTTTATCTTCCCTTGAGCATGGAAAGATACATAGCAAAGTGTGTGTACCCATGCTCTGGGATTTTTGTTGGCTTTTTTTTTTTTTCTCCTTTCCAAGAAGGATGAAGGGTGTTGGTAGTGAGAGCTCTGTTTTATTCAGGAGGCATAATGTTGTGCATAAAGATGTGAGCTGCCTTGAATCTAGTGTGTTTAAATATTGCTAGGTACCATGGATAACTTTGCTCAGATGGTGCAAGCTGTCTGGGGATTTGGGGTGATTTTTAAAGCAGACCATCTACATCATGGAACATAGACTAGTGTCCTCACTCCATTGGTATCTATGGGAGCTAGATTGAGGATTTTCTGTCTGTCAGGGTGCGTGGCTATTACGTTTTAGATCCAGTCTGTAAAATGGAAAGAAGTTAATTGATGGGATGAGATGGTTGTTCTCCATTACTTCAGAAGGCTTTCAGATAAGGAACTGCTGGACTGTTGTCTCTGGCATATAACCTCCTCATTATATTTGGAATTTGGCCACACTGTGGTCAGTGTGACACCGGTTTTTAAGATGGGGGGATGGGACTAGAAAAAGTATCATTGCTAGGTTTCATTTTCATTGTAGTGCATCTAGAAGAAGAAAGTATCAAAATTAATAGGAAGTGACCAAAACAAACAAAAAAATCCACCAGCAGACACTGGTTTTGTGAAGTGAAGTAATGCTTATGGGCCTGCCAGAATAGTTGGGGAGAGTCAGTCCTCACATTAATAAGAGTAATTTGATTAATAAAATGTGCTGTGATCTTCTACAGAAGATCTTCATCAGAAGGATGAATGGAATAAGAGAGAAGATCCTTGTATTGGAGGGCCAATTCTCACAGCAGAAAATAACCAGCAGAATCCTTAGTAATGTTTTAATTATGAAGAATTAATATAATCATAAGTGATCTGGAAAGGGACTGAAAAATGAGGAAATGATGTTGTAATTGATTTTAAATTGTGCATTAGATCACATTGCAGATAATTTTTAGGTTTGTTACTCAGGCACTAAACAACAGAAGAAGGAAATGTTGAAAACTATGAAAAGGAGAAGTAGTTTGACTGTGCAGTGGAAATACTAAGTCACAGCCTGAAGCAGCGATTGAGCACCTGGTGGCAAGGCAGGGCCAACCCAGGGGAGCTTGGGTGGATGCAGTGCAGCTGCATGACTGGAAAGGGTGGAACCAGGACGCACCTCTTTCCATACCTCATTTAAGGGTTGGCAGTGGAGGTGAGGGTATCTCACTGGAGATCCCTGCATATTTGAGACCTTCCAAGGGTAAGCAGCTCTTTTCTTTCATTTATTAATCCATGGCTGCTGCATTTGGGCTTGTCCTCACTTGCTGCTGCCAAAGACTTTGCTGCTGTGCTATTATTGCTGTACACATTATAGCATTACAATGGTTCACTGCAAATATTAGCCCACTTAGCAAGTGGCAAATGCAAAGAGTGACAGTTGATATTTGATTTTCCGTTATATTTTGGATTGTAAATCAGAAGTGAGCCTCTGCTCTGAACAGAGAAACCAAGTAGATATCTAGAAGATGAGAGGCATATTCTGAGGAAGGAATCGCTGCATTTCTGCCTTGTTCTGCCTTCTTCCTGGGCGCCTGTGGGCCCGTGTCAGACACTGGACTGTATTCTAAACAGAGCTGGCAGAGTGGCTGTCATAAAATTTGTCTATAGACAGATGTCCTCCTCTAGATTAGTTAACATAACAGTATCTGCCAGTGCAGCAATTTGCAAGAGCTCTGGTTTGAGCAAAGTCAGGGATAACTTAGACCATCAATTAAAACCATTTTGAAGTACTCAGATGAACGGCTCTGTCAGCAGATCTGTGAGGATGGTAATTGCAGATGAGAGGAGCCTCACTGGGGAGGAGTATCCATGACATACAGCTGGTCTCAGAGAAGTCATCAGAAAGGAAAGCTTTCACTTAAGAAGTCTGGGGAGAATTCACAAACTTGCTGACCTTCTCCTGCCTGGCACCCACCTGCAAATGCAATGGTAATACTTACAGGTAGGATTTCCAAGTATAAGGGCTGTTCACAAGAGTGGCTATGTTAGGTTTAACCACAGATCCACTTAGCTCTCCCTATTCTCATAGTGGCTGCCCTGGATGTTTTTATTTTAGAAAGCTTCTGAAGAGGACTTGAACCACTAGTGGTGTAGGTTTGTGTAAGTAAATATGTATAGACTATATACAGATCTATGAAATGGAAGAAAAAGTGTGGCTTAAGAGGATTTCAGTGTGTCCTGATAATATTTTTAAATCTTAAAATTGCACCAGCAAAAGTGAAGCTGATCGCATCAGGAGCGAACCTGTTTCTTGAGTTGGGTATAGAATGTGTTACTCACGTCTTAATAGTCTGCTATTTTAGATGGAAATGTAGAAGTGAGGCTAAATTAATATAAGCTAATGCTGCTAGCAAAATATTCAGGTCTTCAATTCTGATGGCTTTACTTTGTTTTTTCAGTGCCAGAAATCCAAAGGGTGAGGTCTATTTCTAGGACTAAAAGCACCATACTAATGCTTTGGAGATGTAGCAAGCAATGCAAGTGATTTTTACATAAAGTGAATGATGCAAATGATCCTAGTAGAAAGTTTTGCTTCCCTTTTTCCTATATAAGGGAATTACATGACTGAAAACATATCATTTTTCCTTTTGTTTCTTCCTCTTTAAATAGCTTATCTGATGAGGTGTTGTGCTTTAACCTGGCAGACAGATTTTTTGCTCACCCCACTGCCTCCAGTGAGAAGGTGAAGAGGATTGAGGAAAAATAGAAAGTAGAACTTGTAGATTGAGATAAAAACTATTTACTAAGACAGAGAAAGAAGAGGGAAATAATGTTAATTTTATATTTCTCTCTTTGTGTGTGTGTATACACACACATATATACTTACTTACAGAACAAGCAATGCATAATGCAATTGCTCACCACCCCACCCCTCAGCTGATGCCTAGCCAGTCCTTGAGTAGTGGCTGCCACCCCAACCACCTCTCCTCAGCTTTATGTTTTTTTTTCACATGGTGATGCATGGTATGGAATATCCCTTTGGCCACTTTAGGTCAGCTGTCCTGGTTCTGTCCCCTCCCAGCTCCCTGGGTTTCTCCAGTGCTGTTGCTGGCAGGGTGGTACAAGAAGCTGAAAATGTCCTTGGCTCTGCATAGCACTGCTCAGCAACAATTAAAATATGGTGCATTATCAACACTGTTTTTCTCCTAAAGTCAAAATGTAGCATCATACCAGGCACTGTGAAGAAAATTGACTCTGTCGCAGCTGAAACCAGTATGTGAGGTTGGTGTTTCAGGTGTATCTGAAGACATTTAATTGAGATAGCTTGTGGTCTGCAAAGTGCTGCTGCAGTTTATTGTCATTTAGATGCTTCAGGAAGAAATTAATTGGTTGAAAGACTTACCTTTCACTTCCACGTTGCCACAGATTTGCCCATCACTTTCAGAGAGATCAGGATTAAACCCAGATTCCAAAGATACATTTCTTGAGTTTGAAAATTTGTTGCAGCCTCATTAGTCAACATCCTCATTCAGTTTTCGTATTTGTGTCCCCTTTCATGCACACACATCCATATGCACAGGATATCCTGTTTAGAGATCCTGCCTGGAATGTCCTTATGCCCCTATTATTAGTGCATTCAGTTGGTAACTCTTCTAAATCTGATCTGGCCATGTCCACTCCTTCCCCTCCAGTAGGTTGGTTTACAGTACTGTCTTCCACCTCCAGCTGCTGTTTTCAGTCAGTCCAGCAGCAGTGCATTTCTCACTGTCACAGAAGTGTGACGCCTGTGAGCTGGAGTAAATGTACTCTCCTGACTGCTTGCTCAAAATAACGTCAGACGCGCTGCTGTTTCAGCGTGCCCGTTATTTTGCTTTCCCCGTTGTCCTGGCTTCCCAACACAACGTGGTGACCTATGGCCACTTTGTTTTAATGACTGCAGTGTTTAACTGGGGCTCTGACTGAGTACCATAGAGTTGTTTGTCTGGTAGAAGGGGAATGTTGTCATGCGGTTGTTCCCCAAGTCGGCAGCACTTTAAAAAGATGGCGTACAGGTTGGTTGTTGTGCAGCAGCCTTAGAACTGGAGTAAGCCATTTGTTGCCCAAAGATTCTTCTATACACTGTATGTTAGAAGATTGTCATTGTCTGAGAAATAGCCTTGTATGCAATAGAGTATTTGAAAGTTTATCCTGTTACAAGTCCCTTTAGTGTTACGGTAACTTTTGGTCAAATATGCTCAATTTGCAAGCAGACTTCTCCCACTACTCTTTTCCCTGGCTACAGTTGTTCCTTTGTCAAATTCTGCACTGGTTTTAAGATCCGTATCTGAAGCATCCTGCAGACTGTATGGGACGCCCACTGGCAGCCTCGCTTCCTGTGGACTCCTGTTGTCTTGTAATGTAATAGTCATCTTGTTTTATTATGCAGAAACTCATGCTTTCTTAGCTAAACTGGCTGTTGTGTGGATACAGAAAATACGATGCAGGTGTGTCTTCTTACCAAGCTTAGCAACTGTGGCTCTCTGCATGTAAGCTAAAATTTGAAAACATGAGTGCAGATTTTGGGATTTTCAACTTGACATCATTAAGGGAACTGTCACCATTAGGAATTAGTTTGAGGTCCTCTGCTGTTTCAGCAGTTTTGAGTCTGTGACCATGGATTAATTTCTACTCTTGTGATACTGGACGTGTGAACACTGATAAACTATCTTCAGTGCAACAGTTGCCTAAAATATTGTAATCCTTTGTAGATATGTGGGCTGGAAGTGTGCCAGCCTTACATGATCACTTTTAAAGTAAAATTGCAAGTTAAATCTTTTATTTCCCCCTGAAATTGTTATAATGCTGTGTGTTTCCTCCTTCAAGAAGTGTGATGCTGCCTTGTGTCAGACATCCAAAATACCTTGCTGACAAAGCATCACGTTTTACTTTTCTGGTAATACAAGTGGTATGAAGCCTGAAAAGGAACTTTTTTCTTCCCCTTACGCCCAAAAGGATGATGCTGCTAAGTATTTTTCTCTGGATCCCTAATTCTAATGTGGGTCAGTAGCAATGAAGCTGCTGCTGTCTACCTGCTCTCTGGCTCATGAGATGAGCTGAAGTGTGGCTCTGAATTTTGAACTGTGGCAGCCATGTAATTGCCATTTCTATACAGTGGTTTGTAAAGATTAAAAACTTCTAATGTTGATATGAAAAAGAAAATACCAGATGACAGCTACTGACTGATGTAAGCTGTCCTCAGGTTCCCTCTGGTGGCAGAGCGAAGCATGGGACTGGAAGCCCTGCAAAAGAGATGTTTGCTGCCTTGTGAACTTGTCTGAACATACACACAGTTTTTATCTTCTCTGAGGAAACTGCACAGGTTGAAATCTATCGCATTTTGGATGTTGTCATTAGTTTTGTTTTTACTAGGTTTGCCACCATTGAGGTTGTGTGAAATTCATGCAGTATGTTGCCATCAGCTTGGAGACGCTCAGTTTCTTTACTTTTTAGAGAAAAAGAGCTTACAGCTGTGGACTGCATCTGAGATTCTATCCTTTATCAAAACACAAGACAGTAGTACAAACTGTGAAAGAAGCCCAGAGTAAAGTGAGGTTTCTGGTTGCCTATCATGCTGTGGTAAGAGATAAATTGCTCTTGCTTTTAGCTATTTGAGGCTAATGATGAGATACGGGAATAATTCCAGCCATGGAAAGCTGGAAGAGAGGAAAGGCTACAGATGCAAAGTGAATAGGAGCCACGGAATGTTTCATCCAGGTCTGTGATCTGGATAACGTGGATTGTTGCTTTGCAATTTAGGCATAGCTAGTGTGTGACCTAGTCTCAAATTGTGTAGTGCTTCAATATCCTGGGTGAATACTCAGCAGTATTGCCTGCTGCTTTTGTCCAAAATGAGTAGAATTTTGTTATCTGCTTCCAGAATGAGATGTCTGCAACAGCACACTGCTTGGAGAGAGGCCAAATCAACTATGAGCGGAGCTCAGATTGAGGTGGAGATTTTGGTCCTCTGCTAATCCTCTTGCAGTGGGGTCAGATTTCAGTTTAGAACAGAAGAAATTACTGAGAGTGTCAGCTTTTGGGCTGATAGCTGGCAGTGCTTCCTAGTGGTATCACTGGCACAGTTTAGGAGCCATGGTCCTGGGACTGTCTCCTAACAATACCTATCTTGTTTTCCAGATCTAGAGGCAAATGGTGATCTGAGCAGTGATGACTTTGAATATGAAGATGAAGCAAAACTCGTTATATTTCCTGATCACTATGAAATCTCATTACCAAACATAGAAGAGTTACCAGCACTGGTTAGTGAACATATGCAAACATGGAAGGAATTTTCCCTAGATCAGTTTTCATCAAAATGCTGATTTGTTGTCAGTTGCTTGTTTTTACATGAAGGTCTCTCTTAACTAGAGAGGCAGGCATTTTTAAAAGTCTGCTTTATCTTTTTTTCTTGGGACTTGCTTTTGTCTCTTGCATTCCTTCCCTTATTTTGATGACAGCTTGCCTCCTGTATTACATGTTGTGCTTGCTCTCCTGATAACTGTAATCCAGATACATGTTTGTGTATTTAAGCATATAATTAGTCTTACTGATATCCAGTTCAATATATGGTTAGCAACTGAGTTGAATATCAAGTTCCTAAAAGTCACTGAACTGCGATAGATTTTTGAATTTGATCTTCCTTTGTCTTCCAGGTGACAATAGCTTCTGATGCACTTCTCAGTGCAAAATCACCCTATAGGAAGCAGGACCCTGACTCCTGGGAAGAAGAGCTACAGGCATCTAAGCATGCTAAATCGCTTGTGCAGTTAGACAATGGTGTTAGAATTCCCCCCAGGTAAGCGTTGCAAGGTTTTTTCATTCTAGGTTATATAATACAGTCCAGAATAAAAAACTAAAGGCAGTAACTCAGCCAGCAATTATCTTGCATGATTCTTAGCTGGATGTATGAGTGCTTGGTTTGACCTACCATAACTGGGAATGCAGAATGGCTTCCTGCCTTTCTTACTTTTGTAATTTCTTCTAATTTCTTTCTTCCTTTTTCTTTTATTTTCTTTTTTTTTTTTTTTCTCAGTGGTTGGAAGTGCTCAAAATGTGATCTTCGGGAGAATCTGTGGCTGAACCTGACAGATGGTTCAGTGTTGTGCGGGAAGTGGTTCTTTGATGGTAGTGGAGGGAATGGCCACGCAATGGAGCACTACAAGGAGACGGGTTATCCCCTGGCAGTGAAGTTGGGAACCATCACTCCTGATGGAGCAGGTCAGCCACCTGGCAGGTTCTTAGATGGGATATCTTTTGTGCATGAAGCTAACAATGTAAACCTACAATCAAGTGAGGTTTTTTTCCAGTGCAAATGTTTAACAGACTGATATGGAGAGAAAACCCTGTGAGTCTTGTTCAGTTTGAGGAGAATGACACACTTCATTAGAAGAAAGCCTTTTTTTTTTAATATTCTTTTCTCCTGTCATATGTCTGATTGTAAATAGTACTTCGGCTTTGTGTAATAGTGGATTAATATTAGGTGGGGAAGAATGGTGTTTTGAAACAACATAGTCCTGAGAAACAGTATTTTTAGTTTGGGTAATTTTGCTGTGTTAGTCTGGGGCAAATGATTCAATCTTCAATAACAAAGAAGCAATAACAGTAGCATTTTAAATTCAGAAAAGCCTACTGTCATATGTATTTTTTTAACGTACTGGGAAATGTACTGTCTTCCCTTGTTGATTCAGTACTTTTTTGTTCATCTTCATGGGGCTGCTGTGATGGTCATTAGTAAAAAGCCTGATGATCTTGTGAGAATGAAAAATCTATAGAAGTGTTCCTGCTTGCAAATTCTCTGTGTGACATTCTGCAGTGTTGCTGTGGGGGAGGGTTGTGGTGTGTGAAAACTAGATGGAGTATAAACATGAGAAGCTGAAAAAGTCTTAAGCAAGCATCTTTTTCTGCAGCTGTAAGGAGGCAAAAAAGGATCAGGTAGCATGATTACATTTGTTTTCTAGTGCTCAGGACCATAGGGATGAAAAATGACTGCACAGAGCAGCAGCCTTCCACTTATTTACACACATCAGTTGAGAATTTTTCATCTTTAAGTCCTATTCAGTTTCAGGGTAAGGAGGCTGTAGTTAGATTCACCCAGCTGTGCCATAGAAACACTGAGCAAAGTTAATTTTCTCCCAGATTCTGTTTCCTTGGATGAGCCTGATTTTTGGATTGAAGATGGTTAGGATTTTCTTGGATGAAAGTTTCAACCTGCATCTACAAAATAAATAATATTTTAGTGCTTGTTTCAATGCTTTTCTGGTATTTTTACCACTAGTATTTGTTTCCTACAGCTGTTGTACTTCTGCCTCCCACCCATCAGCTGTTTTTGCTCTCATGTGGCCTTTGGGATAACAAAGGACACACTGTCATCTTTCCCTCTGAATGGGGGGCAGCAGCTGTTCTACACAGATATTTGTTCTTCTGGATGTCGTTAACTTAATGTCCCTATAGGGAAGACTTCCCTCCCCCAACCTTCTTTCTTTTCCTTTTCAGCAATTAATCTCTCTGATCTATATTGCATTGGTAATCATAACTTCTCTATAGGGCTGGATGACAGATGAGCTTCAGGAAAGAGGCCCTGTGGCTGATTGTGACAAATATCTGTCTGGTTACTGCTTTACTGGCCTGGAGGTGAAGAGGTAATAGCAGAGGAATAATAAGTGTTGGTCCTTCTGCTGATGTTACTTTATCCTTTTTCACACAAGTAAGGATGAGAAAGAGGAGATGCCAGTACTGTGCTTATCCTTTCCCTACTTATTCACAGAGCAGAGGAGAGCCCCTTGTCTTTTCCTGACAAATCTGCATTGCACAGACTGGAAGGGATTTGTGGGGCATTAGCCTCATTTCATAGTTTTGTCAACAAACAGACCTGGATTCAGATCAGAAATTGAACCAAAATTCTGTCTAGCATCCTAGGGCCTTGGGCAGGTTAGACAAGTCAAACATTTTCTTCTCTAGGTTGAGTGCTTCTTGGCAGGCTATGCTAACAGCTACTTCTCTTTACAATGCGATTATGTTTGATTTCAAGTACTTGAGGTTTCATGGTTGAAAATGCTCTGAGGACTGGAATAGTTATTTGGCAGTGAGAGGCTCTATTTTTAACAGGTACTTGAATGAGTTGCTTTGTGGATGCCAGTCTCAGTAATTGTCGGATACTTCTTTAAGGTAATCTCGGGCAACCTGTTTCTTCACACACCATTGCCTGTTCTCCTTTAAGTAGGAAGGAGTGATGTCTCTAACAGGCATAAATCTTGAGCTGGAAGAGAAAAGAAAGTACAGGTAGCAGTGTCACTTTTCTTACTGCAATATGAGTAATAACAGTTATTCTCTTTTGAAGAATGTTTTGTGGTACCTATCTCATATTTCTTGTTCTCTTTTTCATTTTTTATCATCTTCCCCTCTTCTACCCTTTTCTTACTCCGCAACTAGTGTGTCCCATTTGCTGACTTCTGTGTGGACTCTTATGGGTAAGAATGCAGGAGAGGACTATGGACCAGTGTTTTGGAACTCTCAACTTCTTTAATTTGCTGCCCTTTGCCGCCTTTGAAGTGGATTGTTTTTCTCTCATGAATTTAAGTTGGCTACACAGCAGAAAGGAATAATGTTTGTGAGACAAGCTGGGCTTGAGTGAAGATTAACGTTGTGTGTTCCATTCTTGCAGCTCAGGGTCAGTAATTCCAGATGGCTGCTCTTTCTTCATTTGCCAGAAATGAGGAAAAACAAAATCAAAGCAAACACATTGGGAGCAGTCACCCAAGATCAGCTGATGTGTAATCTCACTGATAGGTGTGTGAGCTTTACAGGATCTTCTGGCTGTTCTGTGACCTCACCAGAAGACTATGGAATGTTGTATGTGGATGAGCTGTCAAGTTCTCTGAGCATGCTTGCTACTACACAGTGGAATTCCAGTAGATGAGCAGCTACAGCTCCATGCATACCAGAGGGGTCATCAGAACCAATGTTAATAGAGGGTCTGATGGCTACTGATAGCAATGTGACTCAAAAACACCATTCCTTGGTTTGAGAGAGTTTGTGTTTCTCATAGGACTGATAAATCCATAAGTTGCACTTAGATCTTAGAATAGTGGCTGACACTCAAGCTATCATTTCAGTGTGGTTTTCTCACTGGCATTCTTCAAGGAATCTGCAGTCTTGTTAAAATCTTATGCAGGTGATGGACTGAGGCAAGGAGAGAGCAGGAGAACGACCCTTTAGAAGTGGTCTGTGCTGCAAGCAGACTTCATCTGGATTCCTGCTCTGTCCTCCCAGATTTTTCTTATTTCTTCTTGTTCAGGGTTCACATTTCTCTCTTACCCCGGATCTGATCACGTGAGGCAGGATCACTGAAAAACTCTATAGGATGTGATGGAAACTTGTCTGAGAGGAGTACTGGCAGAGACTTTCTGGGCTTTGATATGAGTAGAGACTGGAGCAGAGGAGTATTCGTACACTACGAAGGAAGAGAGCAGAGAAAAGACAAGACCTGTTCAGGACTTTCTAGTGGGTCTTATATCCTCATGCCATGCCTGTAGATTTACTGTTATTTGCTTAAGTAGGTGAAAGCTCTGCTTCATTAAAGTCTTGTTTGGTAAGTATTAAAAATGAAATTTTTATTTTCATTTTGTCCTTTTATTGAATTTATTAAACGTAGCTTCATAACAAGAGTATCATTAGGCTTACTGCTTTCCTCCCCAGTTTGAACTTTGCCCTTTCAAAATCTTTATGGACTACGAGGAGCTATTTTAGAGCTAGGATTTAGATCTCTCATACAATAAAGCAAGACATCCCAATAATGACATTGGACTTTCTCCCTCATGATAAGATTAATCTTCCAACTCCCATCCAAGTTATTTCGAATAAAGAATTTTTTATTTTTACCCTGTGTATCACTGGGAAAAGGAAACGGATTCCTTGAACTGCATGAGACATTAAAATGCCATTTCCAGTTGTCACTTGGCTTCATAGTTTTGAATGTGTTTGCCAGCATGTAGTAGCTCCACATAAAATTCAAACATTCTTGCTGCTGTGTTCAAAACATGGATTGGTTATGTACCTTACAATTCTGTGAGTTGTGTTCCTTCTTTATTCTACAAATTTCTTTTACTTCTTTTGTGGAAAGGAGAGGGGATTGTTGGGTAATACTGTAATTACTTCACATTTTCGTAGGTTTTAATGCTATGAAGGTGTGTAATTGACTCAAAGGAGAATAGTTGAGTTGATATGTTGAAAACATTTAAGATGTTTACTGAGCTCTGTGGTCTATATGTTATATACATCTCAACCAAACCCAGAGAATATGAATAAGACATCTTATATAGGCACTTTTGTATTGAGAATGCAATAATCAACAAAGAGAAAGGGTAACATTTGATACAACAGGTCATCTGTTTCTCTTTGCTTTTGTAGATGTCTATTCCTTTGATGAAGAGGAGCCGGTGTTAGATCCCCATATAGCAAAGCATCTGGCACACTTTGGGATTGATATGCTGCAGATGCAAGTGGTAGGAAATCAAGCTTCTTTTTAGTTTCTTCGTTACTTTTCTACTTGGGAGTAGGGAGAAACAGAAGAACTATATCTGTAGTTTATATTGAACAAACCTTGTACTGGTTAGTGTATTTCATTGTCCAAGTGGAGGCAAAAGGAAAAAAAAGACCCTAAACTATTATAGAAGAGTTTCAGAAGCCTTCATGGTTCTAATCAGTATTTTCAGTATATTAATATCTTTGCCAATATCATGAATAAAAGTTCCTCTTACTCAGTGGTCTTTCTGAAAAACGTGTTTTTACTTAAAAAATCTGCAAAATTGGTGTATAGTTTCAGCTGTTGCAGAGAATTCCCCTTCTGCATTTAGACCGGTCTGTGAGATGATTTGTGAAGTGGGGGAGTAGTGCTAGCAGTAAGTGGTAATGTAATGATTAGTATCTACAAATTGAAAGCTGAGCTGTGAATTGGGACTTCAACATCCCAGACTTAGCTTTTCCCTTTTGCATGGAGAGTTGTTGAAGCAGCATCTTTGCATCTGATTTGTTTGCTGAGACCATCTTCTACAGTAGCAGCTATGCCCAACCATTATAAACAGAAAAGTGCAGCTTGAAAACATGAAGTATCTTTATGCTGAGTCTTGAGAATGCACATCATAGAGAAGTGGAGATTGAAGGCATAATGAGAAACATTCAAAGAACCAGCGGTCTGTAGTGAAGAGCTGTGAGACAAATTGGATGAGCAAGCTGCTACACTTCTGACCTTGACCTCCTCCCCTGCATGTGGGATTCACCTCCCTTTTCCCATCAGTTTGGCTGCTCTTTTCTAAAAGAATTCACAAAATTGGTGATGATGACAGCAGCAGTATAATAGTTGCAGAAGTTAAAAGGCAAAATAAGTCTTTTTGCTTTCAGGCAGAGAATGGTCTAAGAGATAATGATATAAAACCAAGAGTCTCTGAATGGGAAGTGATTCAGGAAGCTGGTATGAAACTCAAGCCCGTGTATGGCCCAGGATATACCGGCATGAAGAACCTGGGAAATAGCTGCTACCTCAATGCTGTCATGCAAGCCATTTTCAGCATCCCAGAGTTCCAGCGAGCGTAAGTAGCTCCAAGCTAGCACTTACTACTAGTTGCCTAGTTCTCCTATGTCCTGTTTTTCTATGCAGAACAGTATTTTAGAGTCTTTAACAAGATATGGACCTGGCAGAATTTAGATCTTTGCATCACACGTTTCTTTGTGTGGCTCTACCCAGGTAGCCTGTTATTTCACCTGTGTTCAAGTGAAGCAATACTCAGATGGTATGTTACCAAGTGCTTTGGTTTTCAACAAATAGGCTACAACAATATATACCTCAGCAATTATTGTCAGGAATTAGCTATTATTTCTCTGAGGAAACTCGATACAAACATTATTTCATGTGTTTTGTTCCTGATTAAAAGCTAACAAACAGAAAACTCTTAAGAATTTATTTGGCAGTGCTGGTCTGGAGTAGGAAGTACATTGTTTCATTGTGGTTTTGAGCAGTGCCCAGCAGCTGTTTCAGGTAGAATATAACTTAAATATCCTCTTCCTTATTTCTTTACTACTATTTTTCAGTGGTAGAAGCATTCACCAGGGTTAGATGAAGTTATTTGTGTGTTGCAAAATTTGATTTGCCAGCACAGAAGGGGCTTGTAGATGTATTGCTGCTGAGGACTGTGTGTCTACCTCTGTGTAGTATTTGAATGTTTGTGCTTTGTTCTTGATGCCCAGGTATGTGGGAAACCTTCCGAGAATATTCGACTACTCCCCACTTGATCCGACACAAGATTTCAACACCCAGATGTAAGCGATGCTTTTCAATGACTTACTTTGTCAATTTAAATGGAATCTGAATAATTTAATGGCAAAGAAGAAAAATAGGCTTGTGTGGGCTTGGAATCAAAACATGGCACAGGGTTCAATGTGAAGACTTGCCTGATTAATTATATGTAATGTTTCTTTAAGGGCTCAAAGACAGTGTATTTCTTCCTTGGAAGAAAATCTTCTATTTTTTGTCTGTTTTCTCATGTGTTCATGTTTTTTTGTTTCTTTCCCCTTCATTTTCTTTCCTACAGGGCTAAACTGGGACACGGCCTCCTTTCAGGCCAGTATTCTAAACCACCCATGAAATCTGAGCTTATTGAACAGGTGATGAAAGAAGAACACAAGGTATTTGACTGAGTTTGTGCAGCCTAGTAACTAGGTAAAAGTGATACCCTGAGAAAAGGGAACAGGTGCTGGGCATTGGAGAACATGGATGGATCTAGCATGGGATGCTTAGCAAGGTGGAATGAGCGGGATTCTAGTCAGGAATATATTAGTCAGGGACTATTTGTGCAAAGCTTTAAAGTAACCAGTGATTCTGTTAAGAAGGTGTTCAGCAGCTCCTGTGATGAGTGCATTCATAGAACTTATGTTTATCTTCTCTGAGGGACAGTAGAATGCTATTTTAGGGTGTCCTGAGTGTTAGAGGATTTTCTAATCTCTCTCTAAATTGCAGAAAGTAGTAGAAAGACCAAAGAAATTGTTTCTGAGGTGTCTGAAAATATTCTACCTGATTTCAGTGGAAGCTCTTAATATATTAGACAATTTTTTGATTTTTTTAGAAATAATGATAATTTTTTGCCAAGGCGTGGCTCATTTCTTTCTCTCAACAAGCTTCATGGGCCCTGTGTGATTCTGCTTTGTCTTTGTACCTCTTCTCAGTTCTGTGAAGAAAAGCTGTTAGCAGCTTTTATGTCACAACAGTTTCTCTTTTACCAAGTTGGCATAAATTTCCCTCAGCGTTTGGAGAGTGAGAATGACGTCAGTTTGTATTTTGACTCTTTTTTTTCAAACTCTGCTTATGGATTTGTCGCTGCTTTTCCCACAGCGGTTTGATTAACATTTGCCTTGAGCAATATGTTAGTTATTTGGTTTGTGTAATCTACACGAGTGAATCTATCAAAATTGAGATTTGTTTTCCTATTCAAACTATCTACTTGAAACATTTTGTTTAGAGTGATGCTGGGAAAACTGGCCTGAACTGTGTCAATGTGCGTCGTTCCTCCCTCCATGTTAATGTCCCTGCCAGCCCACTTACTGTGGCTCCAAACAACATCTGGAGTTAAATTAGTCTTCACAACTGAAGTGAAGGTACTGCTTGTAGGAAGGAGCTTTCTTTACAGGGGAAAGAACTGTTCTGCATAGTAGATACTGACTGTTTTGAAAGAAACCAAAAAATGTGGATTATGCTTTTAAGTAATGTTGGAATCTATCAGTGAAGCACACTGATTAAGAAATAGTAGAACAGATTTTAACAGATGCCTCACTTAAATTCTCTGTAATAGTTGACTGACTTTGTTAAATGTCTGTGATGTGAAAAAGAAATGATGTGCCGAAAGTTCAGGACTTGAACTGTTAGGACAAACCTACAGCTGTGAACCCACTACTCTGTTTTGCCCAAGGGTTAATCTTAGCAATGAGATGTTGAGATCTTCAATGACAAATAGTACAAACCTGTGTCAGGTAGTAGTAACCATGTATTGGCGTTTAAGAGTGCTTGCATTGTTCATGAGTTTATTAAAACTGTAGTTACACGTATCAGATGAGCCCTTTATCAAGCAAATTGTAGCATATGCTAGATTTAGGAACAGCTTTCACACCTCTCATTCTTTGTGTTGAAGAAGAACACAGAAAAATTCAATTATAGATATTATTTTTTTCTGTTCTGTGGACATACAAAAAAACAGATTTTGTGAATTTGGGAATGTTCCCTGCTCACCTCCCTCCCTGACACCTTCCCCCAGCAATACTGATATACATATTGTATTCTGTCATTTAGAGAGCTGTACTGACATTCATAATATGACTACACTGAATTTTAGGTGCCCAACATTTTCAAATGCCTCCATTTTGTGTCTACAGTTGTTCATTTTATCTTTGTGTTGTTTGTTTGTTTGTTTTTTGCATCCTACCTGCAAAGACGTTCTCTAGCTTTCTAGGTTGCTGGAATTCATCCAGAGTTTTGGGGAGTTGTTGCCTGTGAAAGCATTCATGTGAGATCTGCAGTGGTCCAGCACAGTCTATATTTAGCTGAGCTGTTTCGCAACTGTTGATGAAGAAATTATGACAGATATTCTATAAATATTTTTGGTTCTGGGGAAATAAAATCTTCTTTTCATCACAGGAGCTTTGTCTGGGAACAGCAGAAGTTCTCTTGGTCCATTTTAATATTAAAAACAAGTTGAAAGCCCAAATGATCATCAACTAGGACTTGATTTTCTGTTAGATCTCTGTCATTTCTTCCATTGTTTTTCTTGCCCTTCATGGGGACAGGGTTTAGAGAAGAATATCCTTCTCTGGAGGCTGTTGCATGTGGCTTGTTTCTCCATGCTCAAATAGATGAATAAGAAGTATATAGATGGAAGCAAGGCTTAATTCCAAACAGTGCATTACACGTCAAGGCAAATGTACCACCTTGCAGTATTCTTACTTCTATAGCCAAAAAAAAAAAAAAAAAGCCTATTATATAGTAATTTGAGGTATTTTATGCCTATCTGGGCTTTAATGAAATGTGATTGAAGATGCAAGAGTGACGCATAACCCAGGGTTCAGAAATCACTGGAACATCTCTCTGTCAAAGCAGCAGTAAGGCTCTGTATGGGAGCCTCTAAGTGGCATCTTAGCCTCATGACATTGCTGGTAAGCTGCCAGTACTTGACAAAAATGTAACTGAGAATGTTCTTCTGATTTCAGTGAGTCTCTGCCTACCTTTCCCTGTTGAAATCAATATTCACATTTTCCTGTTTTAATGTGTGCTCTGTGTACCTTTCATTTCATGCTGCTTTTTTTCTTTTTATACCAGAGAAATGGAGAGCAACTGTGGTAAAGTCTGAGATTGGCTGAATATTTAATAACCTTTAGCATGTCCTAAGGGCTCTGCTTTTGCTTGGACTCTCTTGAAATTTATTTGGTTTTATGGAGAGTGAGAGCAAATCTGAGCAAAATATTCTGACCCTTTTGAAAGCGTTATTTGAAAGGTATTGTAGCTAATGTCATTTTGAAGAAATTTCAGGAGGGGAAAAAAAAAAGCTTCTGAAATTGATAGAGAGTGTGAAAGTCAGAATGAGGACTCAGCAGCTAGAGATTTTAAGATTTGGAGCAGCTCCTTACTGATGTAACCAAATAGCCAAAGGTAGTATGTGCTTGGTCCCTCATTGTGCTCAACAACTACAAATTGCCAATTCATGTCTGTTTTTGGCAACCCATCTGCCAATTTTTCTGCTTGTATTAGTTATCCTCTGCTTCGTTCAGCAGAGATCACTGGAAAGCTTCTATTTGGAGTATAATAGCTGCTACATCAAAGTGCTTCGGTGCCCACATAGCCTTAAGTGAAACAGGGGTCTGAGAGGATTGTCATTATTAGAAAACAGTGTAGACTTTAAGCCTTCCTGAAAACTGCTAACCTTTAGCAATTCTTCAGTAATCTAATTTGACGTGCAAATGCTATAGAAAAATAAACCTGTGTGAATGCTGCAGGAAATGCAAAAGAACCATACTCTGAAACCCCCGAATAGTATTTCAGGACCCTTCTCTTTTTTTTTTTTCTAAAGGAAATCCAGATGAAACTGAAATTATCATTTCTACAGTGACAAAAATAGGCCGAAAGTAGATCTAGTGGAATGATTTGGGGATATTTGATCTAAGACTGAATACAAATTCTTCTTTAAAAGTGTTTTCTTTCTTTTGTTTATTTCTAGCCTCAACAAAATGGAATATCTCCTCAGATGTTTAAGGCTTTTATAAGTAAAGACCACACAGAGTTTTCCTCTAATAGACAACAAGATGCACAGGAGTTTTTCCTACATCTTATAAATCTAGTAGAGGTGAGAAATTCTGCATGACTACTTCTTTTCTGTAGTAGTGTTAAAGCTGAATTTGTTTTGTGAATGGCTTTTTTTTTTTTTTTAATATACTCTTTATAGCACTGAGTATATAGAAAATGGCAACAATTTAGAAGTACCTTGGCTTAGAAGTGTTTTTTCCTTAATTACTCCTTCTTACTACTTCAGACTTATTACTTAAGTGGGATTCACTATGGGTGCAGGAGTTCTACTTGCAGTAGAATGCAAATAGAACTGTCAGATCTGCGTCCAGCTTCGTTGTCTCTACGTTTGCCATAAAACAACCAGCAGCCTTTGGGTTCTTCGGTCATCCAAGGGATGACTGTTACAGTGAATTTTAATATTTTGTCAGAGGAATCCTGTAGGTTCAGAAAACCCCAGTGATGTTTTCCGTTTCCTGGTGGAAGAACGCACGCAGTGCTGCCAGTCCAGAAAAGTCCGCTACACAGAGAGGGTGGACTACATCATGCAGTTACCTGTTGCCATGGAGGCAGCAACAAACAAAGGTAAAGAAAGCAACAGGTCAGTTCACTGACCTTTCGGTGTGTCTCTGACCATGATCATGTCTAGTTGAGCCATACAAAAGCTTTATTGATACACTTTTGCATTTCTAAAACCTCTAAAAATACTTCTACAGTGAGGAACATCATAACCACAACGTTCATTTAGCTTTCAGTGTCATGTTTGTTTCTCAGATGAATTAATTGCATATGAGCTGAAAAGGCGAGAAGCAGAAGCTGCAAGGAGAGCTCCACCAGAACTTGTCCGTGCCAAGATCCCATTTAGTGCATGTTTGCAGGCCTTCTCTGAACCAAGCAATGTAGAGGACTTCTGGAGCAGTGCCCTTCAAGCAAAATCTGCAGGAGTTAAGTAAGTGTCTGCTTGTGCAATGAAAACCTGTGTTCTTTATGTTTCTATCTGGGGATGGTGCAGTGAGAAACAGGCAAGGGCATAATGGATGCTGGGGTTGTATTAGTGTTGAGGCTCATAAATACAACGTGTATGTCAAGTTCTGTACTGACCTGAGCAGGAAATAAATTGTTCTGAACAGTCAATCTCCACAAAGGTGATGATGCATGACAGTCAGTAACAGCTTGAACTTTAAAAGCCTTGTGGCTTAATTGTTTGCCCACATTTTAAAATCAAATTTCATGTATTAGTTAGTGGTAGAGCTCTGTACTGTGTGTTAGGAGATGCTCTGGATATCTGCACTTAATCTCTTGATGTCTTCACTTGACTAAAAATGCTGGAGGACGTTGTATGAGACAAAACTGGGTGAGACAAATGAAAGTTGTATTTGCTATGTGTGAAAGTTCTTTACGTGGATGTAAGTATTTGCATTTGTGAGGTGCTATGTTCGTAACTCCATTTTGATTGTTATTACACTTTTTGCATGTGTCCAGATTTCAACCCACCCACTTCTGCATGATGCAGGGTTTGCCTGGATCTATCAAGTTCAATTGCTGTTAGTTGTATGAGGCCATGGTACAAGACAGACTTAAGAGAAGGAACTTACTTTGTGTGTTTATATTTAGGTGTAATAAAGAATCAAGAACTTGGGCTTAGAAAGCATTGAGCTGAAATAGGAAGGCAGCTGGATGACTCTAGTTCTTAAGGCAGACTTTCTTGTTGAGAACAAGAGTTTGTCCCTTATCAGGTTCCATTTTTATATGTCAGTAGTGACGAGTGGATGAAAAATGGGCTCTGCAACTGATTTGCTGTGGCTAGGTACCCTCTATTTTTAGATCGCTTAACATATCAGTGCCTCATTGCTCTCTTGGTGGATGGTTTCACTGACATCCTTGTATTGAAAACTGGGAGGCAAGTGCATGTGGTAGAGAAACAGCAGCAGAAATATATGGAGATCTGTTTTTTAAAACTGTGGCCACGGAGGAAGATTCCAATCCTTTTAAGTAGATCCAGAGTTAATGTGAAGCTCAGTTCTTCCTCATCCCATAGGTCTGTTGTGGCTTAACCTGGCAGGCAGCTCAGAACCCCACAGTTGTTTGTACTTTCCTCTCCCAGTGGAAGAAGGGGGAGGACAGGGAGGAAGAAAAACAACAAAGTAGAACTTGTGGGTTGAGATAAAAATGAACAAAAACTACTTACTAAGAAAGAAAATGAAAATAATATTGACAACAATATGTATTTACAAAACAAGAGATGCACAGTACAGTTGCTCACCATCTTCAACCAATGCCCAGCCAGTTCTTGAACAGCAGCAGACCCCCTGGCCAACTGCTCTTGATTTCAGTTTCTTCATTCATGATGGTATGGAATCTCCCTTTGCCCAGTTTAGGCCAGCTGTTCTGGTTCTATCCCGTCCCAGCTCCTTGGGCCCCCTCAGCTACTCTCACTGGCAGGAACAAGAAGCTGAAACGTTCTTGGCTTTGCATCCACTGCTCAGTAACAGCTAAGACATGGGTGTGTTAGCAACATTGGTTTTCTCCCAAAGTAAGGGGGGAAAAAAAAAAAGCTTTGTACCAGACACTATGAAGAAAAAATCAGCTCTGTCCCAGCTGAAACCAGGACAAGGCCTTTAAAAGCATTGAAAAATAAACGAGAACTAATTTATAATTCAGAATGTTGTGCTGCAGATTATAAAGTTACTAAAATTACAAGGTGAAGTTAACATGGATTTAGAAAGTCATTATTTATCATATGTAAGGAAGGCCTCTTATTTATGATATATTGACTGTATTTTACACAGAGTAAAGAGAATTGGAAAGGATGTTCTTTGTAAACACAAGACAAGGGAAAGCAAATGTTCAGGGTGGCAAGTGTGGGGAAAATGGGAGCATGGAGAAGGAGAATATATACAGTATTCAAGTACATATAATATTCAAGATGCATATATATATAGATACATATAAAGTTATTGTGCTTCTTTTCTTGAAAACCTTTCGGTGAAGTATAAGTTCTCATGCTGATAAAATCTGTCATTATTAATCTCACTCAGCCTAGAGTTGTTTATTTCAGTATACTTTAGGTACTGAAATCTGTGCTGCTTTTGATTTCGCTGCCTTGCCTCACTGAACTGAGTTTCTTGTGCTTCCTAGGACTTCTCGTTTTGCTTCATTTCCTCAGTACTTGGTGGTGCAGATAAAGAAATTCACCTTTGGCCTTGACTGGATACCCAAAAAGCTTGGTACGTGCCTTTTCTACTTACCTGTTTCTCATTCTATCCAAGGTAACCCATGAGGTATATGTGCATTTTTTTCTGTAACAAGGACCTAGTTTCAATCTCAGGTTTATTTTAAGGATTACTTGATCCTAAACAAATTCTTTTTATTATTATTTTGTTAGTTTGTGTCTTTGTCAAATTAAGCCAGCTGTTGATTGGTTGTGTACCCGGGTTCCTTTCTCTGAAGGAGTTGGTTGCTCTCTGAGGTCGTTTTGCTGGGTTCGTAAGCTTAACTCGTTTCTCTGCTTCTGCAGATGTTTCAATAGACATGCCAGATTTCCTAGATATCAACCACCTTCGAGCCATGGGTCTCCAGCCAGGAGAAGAGGAACTTCCTGACATTGCACCTCCCATCATCATTCCTGAAGACCCAAAAGGTACTGATTTTTGTCCTCCTGATGTTCACTATGAAACAAAAAAACCTAGTACCTGAAACTGTGTCAGATAAATGCTTTGTCAAAATTCAGCTCTCTGGAGGTTTTAATTTTGACCCTTATCTTAAATTCTTTATCCAGATCTATGCATTTTATTTATCCTCTAGCTAAAACTAAGTCACGTCATTGAGCATGTTTGGATGATGGAGCTTTGTTGATAACAGATTAGATTCTTTCTTATGTCGGTTTAGGTCAGCTGCCAGTCATATTTCCTGCTGGTTTGTAGTACAAGAGGCTTGTTGTTCTGGATTGTCTGAGAAATGTCCTAGGTCTAATTAAAGACAAAATATCTGGGATGGAAAGATGATCATTTTTTGCCTATAATGGTACTAGGACCTAAAGAAAATTTAAAAACAACAACAACAAAAATTTTTCCCCCCCCACATGACTCTACATAGCCTTCATATAATCCTTCATTTTACCTCCTTTTTCTCCATCCCCCCCATTTTTTTTTTTTTTTTTTTTTTTTTTTTTCAGATCGTATGATGAACCATTTTGTGGAGTGTATGTATCCCATTTTTGTCAGGCTGATATTTCAATTGCTTATAAATTTGCTGTGCTTTTGTTCAGCAAATGGCTTCTCTGTACATAAAGTGATGCTTGGAGATTCGACCTGCATGCTTCTGTTAACTCGTGACTTGTGTACTTGTTCAGCACTTGCCTGTGTGCAGGACTCCTTGGAGTCTGTAGCAGCATCAGTGTAGCTGATGAGCTACTGCTCTGTCTGCAGCCATTCAGCATATGAAATCTGATGTGCGTACATGTAATAAAATACCATTATCAGATTGGAAAGTGTTAACTCAGCTGCAATGTTTTACAGTATTTTAGCTTCAAATATATAACTGTTAAAAGAAAGATGCTTCTCTTTTATACTTATATCTTTATTTTTAGGAGCCAGGGGATCTTTTAGGTTTAAACATTGAATTTATTTACAAATGTGTGAGATGAGATGCGGATTCTTTGGATAGAGCCTTAAATTAACACTTGGCTATGCTGAATGCCACGCAGTAGCTCTTTAGGTGTAAAAGTTCCTTCATGTTTTATATAATTTCTTGCTAAAGAGAGAGGATTTAGTTGTTACTTTGATTTATGAATCTGCTATACCTCTAAATTTAAGTTACTGCGTTCTTAGAAGAGACTTATTTCAGATCTGATTTACAGCATGAAGGAACTGGAACTGCTGTATGAAAGAGGGCAAGCTACTTAAAATCAAAGGCCGCTTTTTGACGGCCTTCTCTAGCTTTGCTCAGCATCTAACATTTCCACCCCTTGAAATTCAGTGGTGATTTTATTTATAAATAAAATCCTGTAGGAAATCATCAAGATTTAAGGACCTATGCAGATTGCTGAGAGAAAAGATTACCAGTAAGTCCATAATAAATACTATAATGCTTTATACAAGGCTGTTTTCTAATGGGTGTGGATTTATTGCAGTACTAAAATCCTAGCAGCATGTGTTATAGTATGTGGCGCCATGAGTTACAATAAGAAATACAACAAAATGGATTAAATTAGACTTAATATACTAGAAGAACCTTTCTTGCAGCTCTAGATATTGATGAGTCTTCGGTTATGCAACTGGCAGAGATGGGTTTTCCTTTGGAAGCGTGTCGGAAAGCTGTGTACTATACAGGCAACCTGGGTGCTGAAGTGGCTTTCAACTGGATCATTGCACATATGGAAGAGCCAGGTCAGTGACTGGAAGGCGCAAGTGAAGTTCAACTACTGATTTTGTATTCTGGCAGTCAGTTGAAATTTTGAAATGTGCAACAGAGAAACAGTGGCCCCTTCCCCACTCCAGGTAACCTGGAGGTGTGAGTGAATTTTTCTAAGCTGATTCTGGGGTATGCAGAAAGAAGACAACAATCCGAAGTTACATCAAAAGCATGTGTCTTGTCCTCATTGATGGTGTAGGCCATCTCTGTTTTCCACCCTTCGGTTAGGACTGTGCTGCAAGAGGGAAAGCTGAATTAAAAGTACAGAGAGCCCTGTCTGGATAATCTTCCGCATCAGCCTTCTCTAGTTCATATTAGAGCATTCATGCTATACTTAGAACTTGGGCTTATCTGCTGATGGACAGGGCTGCTCGATATTCTCTACTTCCTGTATTTCAGCCATGAAAAATTTGAGCCCATGGTTTTGAGTATACCTGAGCACTTCCTTGCTGGGGAAATCCTGATTTGGTTGAGTTCCCATTTTCTGTTGCTTGTATAAATGGGGACTGAGTTTTACTGGGGCTTAACTGAAATATTTCAGCTGTGGAATCTGTTCATCTTAGTACTGTATGTATGTCAGCCTGGCTGTCTACTCTTCTGATGTCATCATTGCTTCTATATCAGTCTTGGCTACTTGCAATTGTTTTGCTTTTATAATGCATCAAGTTGTTTGCTCAATATGAGACTGTCAAGTTAGATATTTTGTGATTTGCATGTTCAGCTTGTTTTTAAGTCTTTTCACACGTCCCTGACCCAGCTGGGCAAGTGAAATGAACTGTATGCTGATTTCTGGGCTGCTTTTAAAGTCCTGTTTGTTTGTGTATATTGTTGACTTTCCAGTTCATGGATGGCAAAAGAAAGATCTGATGAATGTTTGCTTCTTCCAGACTTTGCTGAACCATTGGTTGTACCTGTGTTTGGAGGAGCTGCTTCCAGTGGTGTGGCTGGCTTTGGGGCTGTTGAATTGGATAATCAACCTCCTGAAGAGATGGTCTCCATCATCATTTCCATGGGCTTCCAAAGGAGCCTAGCAATTCAAGCTCTGAAGGCAACAGTGAGTTCCATTGGTAGCATTTGGGTTTTATTTGATACTGCGAGCTTTGTGTGAACGTATGCACATTCAGATGCCTGTGAAACATGCATATAAAAATTAAGTTAGTGGATGATGCCTGTAGAACTATTCTAGCAGAGTCTAGAATTGCATGACTTTAACCCAATAAAGTGCGAAGGTGACTTGTGTGTTTCATGTAATGTTAAAATGATGTTAAAATGTGGACAAATATCTGCTGAGAAACAATCAGAATGTCTGAAGACCGTGCATGCAAGTTTTCAGTGCTGTTGCACGTGATCCTTGCTCAGTTCAAAGTCCAGTATGAGAGTGGTAGCATAATTCTAGAGAGTGCATTAAGGGATGTTCTTTTACTTCTTTCTCTCACAGAACAGTAACTTGGAGCGTGCACTGGAATGGATCTTCAGCCACCCTGAATTAGAGGAGGAAGATGGGGAGTCTGCTTTGAGCATGATGGATTTGGAGAATCATACTAATGCGAATATCCTTGCAGAGGCAAGATCAGAGGGACCCAGGATCAAAGACGGGCCTGGAAGTAAGTTCTCCTTCAGCTTAGAGGTGGCTATTGTGTTGTTGTGTCATGTCTACATCATTCATGTAGCTTTCCTCTGTTTAGAAAGTATGTATGTTTTTTGGACATGATCTGTACAAGATTTTTTTACTCCTACTTCTGGGTCTGAATCTGTTTTGGTTGGTCGAAGTTCTGTGAGCGTTGTTTGCTCAATAAACTTTCTCTGGACTCTCTGAATAACTGGAGTCCAAGTTTCCTGTTGCTAAGTCTTTTCTGGCCTGGACTAGGACAAGCTAGAATGTTTAGATATTCAAAAGCTGAACGTCCCAGATATTACACTGCTGTTACAAACCTGAGTTTCTGTTCTGCTCTATAATCTGGTGGTTGGAGAGTGGGACTGATACAATTCTTTCAACCAAGTTCTTTATACTAATGTGTCAGGTAAAATTGGTGTACTTTGCTGTCATCTTTTGTGTGTGGTTTTTTTTTTTCTTTGAGATTCTCAATCATACTAGTGCTAAATAAACCACAAGATGGAGCTAATGTACAGCAGTCAAAGCTGTGAAACAGAGCACTGCTTTTAAGTCTAACAGCACCGAGTGCAAAAGCTCACTGATTCTAAGATGCACCGTTTCTGAAGGGTCTTTAGTGACTTACTGTTGTGACTGTTGTGTATTCTAAACTTGTCCCTCTAAGCTTGACTGTAATGGTCTTATGAAAAATTATCAACCAATTTGATTTTGTTCCTGTGGCTGCCAGTATGAGTATTTATTTCTTTATTTTCATTATTATGAAGTCCAGCCTTAAGTCTCACGGAGATATGGGAGCCATTGATTTACCATTAGGTTTTAAAAAGAAAAAAAATTGGAATAACTGTTTTTTGTGGTACTCAGCCTTTATAGACTGAGACCATTTATTGAGTGCCTGAAATCCTGATAAGCAACATGATACTGTAAAATGGCTCCAGAAAGCCCTCTCCACCAAAATCCAGGCCTCTGTCCTTATGCAATATCCTGAAATAAGGTACCTTTTTACTTTTGGTAGTAATGGGTGAATGGTATGAGTGGACGGGGAGCAAGAACCAATGATGAGTTCTCCAGAGGTTCTGAATATGAAAACAGTCATTTGTATTAGAGGAAGAAGCTTTTTTCCTGTCCTCTTTTATGGGCTACTGAAATTTGGAACTTCTGGCTTTTGTTTGATTTACAGGGAATCTTTGATCACATTTGTACATTTGTGTGCAGAGTTAACTCTTCTAACACTTCTGTGGTGCTCTCTGGGAACTGCGAATAAATCTGCTGTTTTCTCTTTCCAGAGCTGTGATCACAGCTCTGCTGTGTATGTGCAGAGATGTATGTGGGTTCAGCTTGGATTGTTTTGATGTTTGACAGTGAATTTCAGCACTAGTTAAACCAAGCATATGCTGCAGTCTTAACAGAAACTGCATTTAGAGATGCAGTGCCTGAGTTAGGAGTGCTCAGGTGCTCCTCTGGGATTAAAAAGAAAAAAAACTTCCCCCATATTCCTATTGCAGAGTTAGCAATGGAAGATTTATGCTCTCATTTGTATTTGCTAAACAGGGTATGAGCTGTTTGGGTTCATCAGCCACATGGGAACATCCACAATGAGTGGTCACTATGTTTGCCATCTCAAAAAAGAAGGAAGGTGAGTGGAACTGGGAGAGAGAGAGAGACATGCAAGGCTGAGCGGATGTTTTCTTTGGAATATGTATCTGTTCAGAGCAGGATGTGTATTCATGACATGCTTTGTTTTTATTATGTAGACATATCTCACCAAAGAGACTGTTTCTGATTTTGCTGCAGACTGTAGATATGATGAGTCAACTTCTGTTACAGCTGAGATCTGTGTTGAAATGTACCATTGGCTGTCCTGTCCTTATTTTCGAAATCTGTTCACTTGGGGGCATCAGTTCTGTACCTGGCTTCATTTATCTGAACTTCTCTCAACTTCCTTCTTATCAATAGAAACCCATCAGACTATGGGCTGATACCAGTGTTAGTATCACTAGTACTGTGATACTGATCTTGGCTCTGTTTTTTTTTTTTTTTTTTTTTTTTAATGCTCTTATTTTTTTATATCATAAATTCATGATTTTTCCTTCATTAAAACTGTAAATACAGGTTCCTCTGCACATCTTCCTTCCTTCTCAATTCCTGATATCACCAGTAAAACTGCTTTAGCTGTTTATCTGGTCTTTTCTTCCTGTTGCAATGCTCAAATTTAGATTTGAAGCTCTTTGAAGTTTGGATCTGAGAAGTCCCTGGTAAACTTGTGATGATTTGTATTCACACCATGTAATCCATCTTGTTTTTATTTCAGATGGGTGATCTACAATGACCTTAGAGTCTGTGCCTCAGAACGACCTCCCAAAGACCTGGGCTATATTTATTTTTACCACAGGATACCAAGTTAAGCCTCAAATGTATTATCTGGCCTTAAGAAGCCATAAGCCTTTTAACCTGCCAAAAAAAAAGCATCCAAGGAAAAAAATAAATCAACAGAAGACCCCTACCCCTTGGACTACCAAAAACAAAGGAAAACATGGGATGTTTATAGTTAATTTAAAAACAGTCATTTGATGCCTTCTTAAGTGTTAGAGGGAGAATTTCTATCAGGTGATGTATAGTACCTTGTTTTAAATTTATACACCGTGAAGGATACCTTAAGACCATGCAGATTACTGGTGGAGTTTGCAGCTAGTATGTGGAGAAAACAGAAGTTTCAGAATGGGACAAAACCAAACCAGTTCAGCCCAATTCCTGCGTCTTCAGTCCACGCAGCTGTTGAAGACCATGAAGACCCATCTGCATCTTTGGTAACTAGGAGCCACTGCTTTCAACCATATTCCAGACAACTTAGGGAAACGCTGGGAGGGGATGTATTCTACAAAGCAGAATGTCTTATTTGAGATTATTTTCATTACAGTGAGAAAAGCCAGCTACAGTTGTAGCTGTTGGAATTCAGTCTTACAGTGTTTTGGTTTGTGTTGTTGATCCATAAGCCTAAGAAATCAATGGAGATGTCAGTGCCCTGTACGTTTCTGCCAAAGAGAGGATTTTATTTTTACAGAGGTAGGTTTCTCCATCATCTCTAGAATGTTTGTTTTGCAAGGTCTTCCAACAGAGTCAAGATCACAGTTTGCTAAAAAAAAAAAAAAAAAAAGGCAGTTTTTCTGAACGTGAAATTAAATAGTGTGCTCTCAGGAGAAGTAAGCCTATCAGTTTTTCTTATGAAAGAGTTAATGTCCCATTCTTATTTCTGAAAAAGACTGCATGTCAATCACTCACATCCCAGCTGAAATCAACTCCATGACAAAGTACTTGCAGTGCAATTATTTCTGCTAAAGCTTGCATAAATATTGATTTCTATCCATAAGTGGGGGAAAACAGTAAAACTGTTGATTTTATTCATTTGCTCTTCTTTCCCTCCCTCCTCCCTTTCGAAAAACAAGAGCAATACACACCTGGTTTGAGATTGCTTGAAACTTGCAAACACGCCAATAATGTTTTCTCAAACAGATGCCTTCAAAAAAAGGGGTTTTTAAATCTCTGGCAGGGATGAAGGAGTGGGTAGGTAGGGGCTGGCCTTTCCTGCCCTTTTCTTTTGGTTTGATTTTTGTTGTTGTTGTTTCGGTTTGCATCACAGGCAAGAATATATATGTTGGTTTTTAAACTGTAATTTAAAACATTTATTCTAGAAAAAAAAAAATACAGTGGTGAATGTGGTTCTTTTTGTGATTCCAAAAGACTACCAAAGGTTCATATGTGTGTTAAACACTGCTTAGAGATGGTTGATGGAGTTGCCTCGTGTAACTTCAAATCCCAGTGTAGTAATTCTGCAAATTGGAAGTGGTGCCCAATTGCTGGGGAAGCTTCCTCCCAGTTAAAGTGCTCCTGTTGACACACAAGAACGATGCTCCAGCACCTCAGTAAGTGGCTCCTATGAGATTCTGCTGCTTTGTAGTTATTGTGGCACCAATTCTGGACAAAATCAAATTTACCAGTAATTTTTTTTCCTTCTTCAAGATTTTGTGAGTATTTGTGTGTATCACCAGAAAATGCCAGGTTTGAAAATGGGATCAGCAAATTATGCAGTGAAACATCTTCTATTTAAAGTGAAAGAACAAAACATTCTTGTATCTATATTTGTGCTTTTTCATTCTGGCAGTGAAAAAGGACAAAAGGCTTTTTTTTTTTTTTTTAATGCCTAGTTATATCCCAAGAAACATTCAACACAACAGCTTCCCTTTTGCCTCATGATCTTAAAGGGCTATTTATGAACTGCCAAGAGCTGGTAGCCATTATCTTTTATTTAGAGACCCTGGGTAAGTAAAAGCTAACAGAGTTGTTACCATGTTCATTATTAAACTGGAAATATGGCTGTTCTCACAGGATTAAGGATGGAGCTTGGACTCTTGCAAGCGATTTGTCTTGTGCATCCCGGATCAGAAATGGCTGCAGGACTGATCCTGGTTTCAGTTAACATATGGGGCACACTGAAAGCTGAGGTTTAGGAAGCTGGCAGGTGATAAATGATTTGGTAGATGAAAGAGGAGAGCTGTTATCTGGCTGTGACACGTGAATGGTAGCATCCCGGCTTCTGAAGTTCTCTTCAGCTGAGCACTCCTGTGTAGTGCCTTCCTAAGCTAGCAAGTGGGTCAGCAGTGTGGGGAGCAATTTATGGGGAAGGCTTACAGTCCTGCTGAAATGCAGCACTTGATAATATGTTCAGGTTCTCGGCTGTTTGAGGTTTTCTCTTATTTCCCAAAGCAGTGGATTGCCTCCTTTTCCAGATGAACAGTTAAGTTGTTTCCAGTTTGTGCTAGGATATGTACCAGGAAGAACATGGTTTGGAGGAGCAGGATGTGAACCCCTGACTCACCAGCATAATGGGGGAGAGATGCATTTATTCATTTTTAACCTCAGCGTGCCAAAGACACAATCAGGCTGTAAGGAATAGATGACTAAATTACGAAGCCAGGATTGCTTTGCATGTTAGAATTTCTGTGCAGTCAATTGTGTTGGGTCAGGTCTCCATGCACAACTTGGGTGGTGACTGATGTGGGAGCTCTGTGTGTCTGGGTGCTGCAATGGCTGCTGCAGGGATGGGTGTGCTGAGAGCTGCTTCATAGGAAAGCATGGGGGAGGAACAATCACTGTGAGCTGCTTGAGACAATCTGACCTGAGAATTATGGCAAACCAAGACTTGGCAGCAAATAGTGCTGATATTTTTTTTAATAGATTTTTAGCTTTCTATATGAAAAGTTTAGATTGGGGCATTGGAAAGGAGAGAAAGTCAACTTGGTTCTTTTATTCCTAGCAGCATGCAGGATCCTGTACTGCTCTTACTCTGAGTCACAATCTCCAGTGTCCAAAACACATGTAGACACTGAGTCCTTTTTAATCTTCCTAGCCAGTGTACAATTAAGATAAAAATTTATTTATTCGGTGCTATGGTTTAAAAACAAGTCCAGATGTTTCTGAACTCTTTCCACTTGTAGTTCTGTTGGGTTCAGTGGTGTTACTTCTGACTGGCAGTGGTGTAACTGAAATCAGAATCAGCACGGTTTCTCTGTCTCAGGCAGCTTCCATTGACTTGTGCACATTGTGAATACGGATGCAGCTGGAGTTCACTGGGTTGTTTTAGAAGCATCTCCATTCCTTTTGTTTTCAATCCTGGCAGCAGCCATTTTTATCTTTGCTGTTTTCACATGTTGAAAGACTATGCAAAATATGTAACTAGACGTCACTTTTTATTCTTTTCCTATATCCCTTCCTACCTTGATGGCTGAGATCAGCTTCTGATTTCTGTTCACTCTTAAGAGGTTTTACTGTTGTATCCTGGAAGTGTCTGTGCTGGTTGACTTTGCACCATTCGGCGTTGTTTGCTTGAAGCACTGTTAATGTTTTTGAGAGTATTTGAGATGAGAAAGGTTGTGAATGGTATTGTTGCAACTGTTTTAAATTAAAAAGGAAATATTCTCACATCTTGTGGCTGTGTGGATTCTTTCTTTCTCTCCTGTCCAAACTCAAGAGGAGCAGACCAAGTGTGTTTTGGTGCTGCCTCTTTTCTTACTTTCTGTGGTGATGTTTGGTGCATTACATAAAAACGTGCATAGGGAACAGGAGTTTGTAAGGGGCTTGATCTCTTGTGACTGATGGCAACAGATAAGTAAATGGATCTCCTCTAAAGAAGCAGAAAAAAAGCCCCACAAAAAACAAACAAAACAAAAATACCCACAAAGGAAAACCAAAGTCCTGGGTGAATATAAAACATGCCAAAGCTAGAAAATAAGATTTAAACTAAGTTTAATTTTTTTGTATGTTTTAAGCCAATTGCCATTTTTGAATGCAAGAGTTAGCACTCTTCTGCATGAACTCTGCCATCATTTTACCCTGGTCCCTGCTGTTCAGTTAAAGCTTTGTCTTGCTCTGTAATTCATTCTGGAATTTGACCTGCTGATCAATAAAGCAGAAGCTTGGTGTTTTTATTTTTCCTTTTATGCAATAAATTTGCATAGTAGCATGACCGCTGGGATCTTTGGTAGATAGAGGAATAGGCCAAAAAACGAGTCTGATAGGTGGTGACCCTTTCATCTTTTCACAGGATCGCGGGGCCATGAGCCAGGGGAGATGTGAGAGGTAAACCTTCCAGGTCTTAAGGGGCTTTTTCTGACATGGAAGTCGGGGTCATGTTAAGTACTGAGTGATGACGAGAAAGGTAAAGATGGTTCAATCCTGGAAGTCCAAATGTAATGATTTGTTGGTTCCTTTTATCACAGACGTCCATGGTGACCGTGGCAGGCCGCTCTGCACCACACTGTTGCCACTTGCAGCAACTGGAACGAGGTGAGGGATCCTCCTGCAAGCTGAGTGGCGCAACTTAGGGCTCTGTTCAGACTTCACGTGGTGATGTACCGTGCAAGAGCTGTGCCTGCTGACTTCAGCAGAGTGCTTGGAGAAGGCAATATAAAGTAGCTGATAGGTGAATAGCACCTCTGTGCTCTACTCCTCCTCACAAGAGTGGGAAATAACATCTCTCCATCTCTCCGGTGTGCCGCAGGCTTGACATGGATCAGCATGGCACTGACTGCTGTGATGAAAGATGAGTTCTGTAACCATACCTGAGACGATGCATGTCCAACAGCTGGTGTGCAGTAAGTGATTATGTTGTGCCTTTAAAGGTGTTTCTATTTTTTAGCAGTTCTGTACGTAGGATTTCCTCCCAGCTGCTCTCTTGCTTTGCCTTCAGTACTGCAGTACTGAGTCCCTGATCTGTGCCGTGGAGCACATAACTGATGGACACTGCTGCTTGTTCTTTGTCAGTACACCCAAGCAACAAAAACTAACCAGAACATCTCCTGGCAAGACACACCATTGTCAAGAGCACAACTACTTTCAACTTAAAGAGTTAGTGAGTTTTAGCATCTGTTCCCTTTTCTCCAGTAGTAAAAGGCTGTGTAGGCCACAGGGAGCCAGCTGACTTCTCTGGCAAGAGGTTTCCTTCCACAGGCCAACTGTGGCTTTATCTCCTGTTTGTTGTCCTTTTGTCTGTCTGTTTTTTGTCTGGGTTTTTTTGTTTGCTAGGTTTTTGTTTTTCTGGCCTGTCCTATGTGTCCACTGGCTGTGCCAACAGGTATTCAGATATATTCTAACTTTGTTTCTTAGTGGCCCTCTGCTGTAACTGTCACAGCTGCTCTGTTCACAGCAGGGCACAGGAATCTGTCCTTGTGTCACATCTGTGCGTACATCAGTCTGTGCATCAGTCTCGATAGCAAAACCATTTGCAAAAAGCCCTTCCTCTGCAAGTCAGTCAATCACTTGAAGTTGGCTTTGGTGCTTCCTTGTTTATTCTTTTTTCTCTCCAGAAGGGCTGTGCCATATCATTACTTTGCTTTTATTTTGAAGTGTGCAGTTGTGTAATCTTCAGGAAAAATTCTCATACTTTTTTTTTTCCATTTTCCTTGTACAGAGCGTATGTGCAAAACCTCTTGGTCCAGTCCTCAGCTGCTATGAATTCCAGTTGTAAGTACAATTGAAATATTTAAAAATAAAAGTAAATAAAACAAAAGGGATTAAAAAAAGGAAACAAACAAACAAACAACCTCAGAGCAATGTGATGAGCTAATTAAAATCTTCTGGTTAAGAAAAAAACCATCTTCTAGCCTTAATGTTCATGCAGAGAAGCACAGCTATAACATAAACAATAGGAAAGAAGCCTTGGATTAAAAATCCTTTGTTTCTCTTGAAGAGGTCCCTCTTTTGACTTCATTTACTTGAAATGAAAACCTTCTACAAATGGAGAAGTGATTTGGAAATATTTGAAGCCACAGACAAAGTTTTATTTTTTAAAACATATTTAAAAATCGCACAGATATAAATACAGATAAATAAATACAATTTATTATGTGGAAAAGAACCCAAGGAAGGCATGCTTCCATTACAGTACAAAAACACTACATTAAATGGTGCTCTGCAAATAGTAACTATGAGCTTAATAAATTTAACACATCCAATATGCACATAATAATCTATTTCTTCAAAAATCAACTATTTTAAAGAGCAGTGCAAGGGAACAACAAATTAAAGCATCAGTAAACTACAGTTCTGTGTTTGATATTGTACACAGCTGATAATGCACTGGGAATAGAGAGGTGAGTTATTTGTCATAAGAAACATTTTCTTTTTAAAACTCCATACATGCTTGCAGACTCAGATTCTCAGTCAGAGTCTGTATGGACCTTTGTAACAGAATGTAAACATTCAGGAGTAGGGCTGAACTCCCACCTCTGCATCCACCTCGCTGCGATGCCTTGCACGTTCACTTGCCCACCAACAGGAAATGTGAGCCACCAAGTCTGCACAGCAGCACGGCTCTCCAGACAGCCCAGGTGAAAGTATCTGCCAACCCTACAGTCTCTTCTTTCTTGTACGTTGGCTTAAAAATAAAGCCAAAAAAAACTAATGCAAGTTTGCAAATGTTTTCAAACCGTTTACAGTGTATAGAAGCAGCTGCACAGAATGCCTTTCAAAACTATATAGTTTTACTTTAGATATGTTATACTCTGATATATAAAATATATTTATAAATGTTTTGATTTTTCTGAATTTACAATAATTGCTGATATTAAAAAGGCTGTTTAAATTAAAGTTCTAGCCACTGTCATCGGCAGTCTGTAAATGTAGAAGGGGAAAAAAAAAGATCAAATCACATTAAGTCTTGACTGTGCAAGCATTTGCAAAGTTACAGCTTAGTATTCCTTCTGTCTCTCTCACGTGCACAGTACCTATTGCTTGTGGGCTGAGGCTCTGACACTTCTGTGGGTTCTGTGGCATGCTTGTTTTTCCTCTTGCTTAGCTTTGTTCAAAGCATCAGTGGTCACTGCATGCATATGGTACTCTTGTCTCTGATATATTTCAGCAGTCCAGAACTAGAACTATAATGAAATAATCTGATTTCTAGCCTAGATGAGGTTTGAATAATAGATAATACTATATTTCATATGGCCTAAACCACCAATTATTTTCACAACATGCGGTGCAATTTTCTGCCACTTCTATCTGTAAATGCTCAGTACTATAAGCAGTTATAGCATAGATTCACTGTACAGACTGCAAAATTGACAATGCTGCTGACCAGAAATCTCTGGAACTGTGCAGGTTATCATGTGAAGTAACTAATATGTCTCATTTTGCAGACACGTGTTCAGGTAAGGGAGACCTACAGCCAATCTGTGTGACAGTCCCAGCTCTCACCTGCTCTGACAGTGATTTAGGCCTCTAGCTGCCGGTAATTCCTTAGTTATTATTCCTGACATGGAGGCCTGTGCTCTACAAATGTTGGTAAGACCCTCTGGCTGATCTGTTGGCGCTGCTGAGGTCCTCCTGTCTGCCTGACGGACAAGCCCAGGTTTTCTAAATTGGCCCATTCAGCTCTTGTGCTGGGCTTTCAGCTGAGTCAGGCATCTGCAGCTGAAGTTGGTGGATGCGGGAGATTGTCAGCTCTGTGAAGTTTTACTTGTTTTAACCAGAACAGTCAGAGGGACAGGCAGCCTTTAGAGCTAGTGGGCAAGCTTGAGAAGCCTGGCCACAGTGAGTGCACACAAGATGGCAGTGGCTTCAATGGTTCTGGGAGTCTTTTTCTCTGCTTTGGTGCTGTCTAATTTTAATTAGTAAAGGAAATGCGCAAATCCAATCACCCAGCTTCATGGTGAAAGCTGTGCGCATCTCACTTCTTGATTCTTAAGAGGATGCCAAAACTTGTCTGCAGGCGCTCTGGCTGCAGATGTTTGTCAGTAATTAAACATGAAATCCACAACACAGTGATTTCCGAGGTTGAGGTTTAAAAAGGGCTCTGTGTTTTGTGTAAACTTTTCCAAATCATCTGAACTCAGTCTTGAATTTGGCAGATGCAAAGTGCTTTTAAAATATCCCACAGAAGATACTGATTAATAGATTAAAAAATACCCTGTGTGTGCACCCTCTGCATGCATTCTTTAAACATATATTTGGGTAGCAGCACCACATGCTTTGTATTTATATTTCAGTACAGTTATTTGTTAATGTAGTTGCATGCAATATTGTCATATGAGGTTTAGCATTATTGGAGCCTCCCCTTGGATAGCTGCAGAAGTGCTCTGATTTAACAGATTTTAAGAAATACCATTGCATACAGATATGTTTGTATTTACCTAGAGATCAAATTCATACTTTAAACAAACAAACCAGTCTATTGCAACAAGGGTATCAGAGTCATTACAGTTTAAAAAGATCAGCAAGAAATGAGCCTATTGCTTTCATTGTAAAGCCTCACTCCGTAAATAATCCCTTTGATTCTGGTTACTGTTCAGCACATGCAGTGCTATCAGAGGGCAGCCCTCATCTGCTAACAGCATTTGAGCTAATCATGCAAAGACCACAGACTTTGAGTGTTCAGCAGCTTCATGGATCAGACTTGTTATAAATAAATACTTGTAAATCTTTGCAGAGGAGAGGGACAGTCACAAGCGTGGCTTAGGAAAGTGCTGCTTGCTTGTGTGAAATATGTAAAACAGAGGAATGACTCAAGCTTGGAATCAATTACCTGGCAGTGATAGATTACCTCTGGAGAAAGGGGAGTAACAAGAAGGGGAAGCAGGAGTGGGAGGTGATGATAAACTGTCACAGCACTAATTTAGCATCAGCCTGTAGATTCTGTGCTGTTGTGACCCAGGAGTGTCTCAGGATCTCATCTCTGGTGAAATTTCTAGTCCTTAAGTAAAACTGCTTTCTTACTTGGATCTGGGCAACCACATACTTGTTTGTCTTCTCTGAATTTATGTGGGTCACCCTACACACACAGTCTGTGAGACAGCAGCGTTCCTCTGCCTTTGTGTGATTCCACAGTGCACAGTGGCTGCCTGCACACTTGGATGAGCAGAGGATGGAGGAGATGTTGACTGGGGGGAGCTCACAGGGAGCAATGAGAAGAAGATCCAGATTTCCTGTCTCTCACCCTTGAACTCAATATGCTACTGTTTAGCAGCCTTATTTATCCCACCTTGTGCCTGGTTAGAATTACAGTGGCTGCACTTCTTTCCTAGGGTGTTACTATGCTGCAGTCTCTCCTGACCACGAGGAGTCCTGTCCTGTGCACTGACAGTATTTGATGGTGGGGGCTGCAGGAGGACAGTAAGGCCCAGAATTCTGAAGTGTGCACAGCACTGAACCTAGAAGTACCAAGAGCTGCTCAATGCAGGGACGTCTGGCACAGAGGCTGCCCAGCAGGTTTTCCTAACAAAATTTCTGTGTTAGTCGTGCACGTGGTAGAGAAAAACAGAGAGGTTTAGTGAACTGTCATCCATATCAAATGTTCCTTGTCATTCTGACTTGAGTTTTTTTATTTGAGAGGTATAAAAATATAATTTTTGAGCAGCTCATTCCTCTGGGTAATCCCTAATTATCCTACCGCAGAGCTGATGTTATAGAAGGACTTGTATGATGGGTAGGGCATCAAGCAAAATCTAAGCACATATGCTTCTGCCTTACAGTCTCTTCTCAAAGCTGCCTCCCTTCCCTCTTATCACTTCCCAGATTCAATTGCAGTGCACCTTCTGCTCTGCCTTATCGATACGGGGCTGTCATCACACATCGCTGTCAAAGCAAAGAGCAAACTGTTGTCAGCAGATATGCATACAGCAGCGTGCTTAGCTAAAATGTCATTCCCAGGCAGTCTTTGATAACCAGTCCTTAGAGAAAATTGAAGAAATAATTTGTCATTATATGCTTGATAAATAAACAGGAACGTATATAAACAGTGAATCAATAGAGCACTACTAAAAAATTCTTGTAGCTGTTTCAGCACTTCTATTCTATGGGTATGAATGAGAGGTAAGCCTCTTATTTTTAATAAGAAATGATTATTTTAGCCAATTATGTTGGTAATTAGGTGCAGTGATTGCACTAATTGAGATGGAATTTTCCTTTAAGTGGTTGCTCAAAATAACAGGCAGCTGCAAGAAACTTAAGCTCATACTGTTGGAACTGTCCGATTCTCATAGAGATTCTTACTTTGTGATTTGTGCATGTGATTTTTTTCTTAAGCAGTTCAGATTTTGTTTTGTTGTTGTTTTCAGTGCTGTTTACAGGAAATGTGCCACTCGTCCCACTTCATCACACTCAAGTTATCTACCCTGCACCTTGCGTCCCTGGCCACGAATCAGTGCAGTGCTATCCGGTTTTTTCCACCGTTCAGAAAAAAGTAGTAAAAATAAAATAACTGAAAATGACTCCCCTTAGAAATATATCTGTTCCTCTATTTGATTGACACCTTCATCTCGAGCTAAGCCTGTTTGCATTGTACCAAAATCAATCCATTTGTTGTGTAACTGTGCAGCCCCATCCCTCGACAATGTTCCCCATTCATCCAAGCAAGAAAAAATTAAAATGAAATGCATATATGCTTTTAAGGAGCTAGAAGTACTGATGTTATCTAAGCATTTAGCCTGCTGTGATAGAAGTCACTGAAACTTTTTGCTACCGTTTGCCACAACAGCAGGATTGCATCTCAGTCCCGATCGTACAAGCATTAAATAGAGGCTACTTTTCAGCAAGAACTTTCCCTTGAGCATGCTTTGCAGGTATGAGCTCCTATGAAGACTCTCTTTATTTGCCAAAGTGCTCTGTGGCTTAATATGTTTTGAATGACGTAATACACACAATATGTGCATGCACATGCATGCATATGTAGTACCTGATGCATAATAGAATAATCTTTCTAGTAGATATTGCAGTTTATATTGTATTTGCATCATTTAAACATAAGAATGTTGAAAACCCTCTTATCACATTTCAGAAAATGATGTTTGGTCCTCTATGCCAACAAGGCTATCCTGTAAATTCTGCTTTTAGTAATTAAAATAAAAATAAAGCACAGCACAGTTTTACAAAAAGAAAGATTAAAGTGCATAAGTACACATTGACAGATCCTGCTGTGAGGTCCTTTGAAGCAGACATTCTCTGTCCATGATCGGGTAGCTGGTTTAAACAGCAACAATTCTAGTGCAAATTACTGCTTCTGCTTGCAACAGCTGTCCCTGCAATATATACATGGCCTAATCTCATAGACCTCCATGTAATGTTCCCGTTAATATCGCACCTGGTTTGCATGGAACTTGGCCCAAATTAATCAAGGTACCTTTGGAAGCAAAGTTGCCAACTTTGAAACACATTCAAAACAAAATGCATCCCTTTTTCATGCATCTGTTTTCAGAGCTGTGTTAAAGATGAACCTTGAAGATACTTCAGAGAAAGCAAAGGATGGAGAATTCATGTTGCGTGGCGAAGTGATGTCAGCACAGTGAGATCAGCAACTAAGCAGGTTCCTTGGATGCGCTGCTTGCCATTTTAATGTGCCATAATTATTACCTAGGTTTGTTTTTCGCATGTTTCTTCATATATCTGTTTGTGTGAATATATATATATATAGAGAGAGAGAGAGAGCGTGCATGGGATGATGATCTTCATCTAGTTCAGGGCTTTGTCAGATCAGCTGCTGCTCATTTGGATCCTTTGAGTCTGAGCATATTTAGAATATTTTGTGCTTTTGAATTTTTCCTTTTTGAATAACAGATATCTGAGAATTCTGCTACTGATCTGCAACTGTGATCTTTTTTAAACTGTGATCATTTTGAGATGAGTAATAAAAGAGTTCTCTGCTTCCTAGTATAACTTAATTTGTGGATGCTTCGTATTACGGCTCTAGATTAAAAGCTCTTAATAGAATGTCTAGGTCGCCCACATTGGCAGCTTGAAATAGTTCTGGCTGGTCCATCATAGACAAAGCAATTCTAAGTGCTGCCCAAATATTGCCTGACAGAGCAGGATGGGGCACCTGCTGTTGATTCCTGCTTTTCCTTTGCAAACTGAGAGCCGTGAGAAAATTGCTGACAGCCTCTCTGTAGGAAAGAAAAGAAAGATGTAATGTAATTAGCTTAATGAATAGCATAAAACTTCAGGAAATACCATTCTGGAATTGAGTGTATTTTTTAAATACACTCAGGTGCGTGTGCACCTCTCAGGCCTTTTGGTGTTACTCTTGTTTGATTTTCTTTAAACAAATGGACATGACTGTAGTACTCCAGACCTTACTTTATTGGTATGCTTTATTGCTGTATAGATCTCTCTCATTTTAAGCATCCTAAGCTGACAGTAAGGACCCCTATAATGTAAACCTGTGTTTCCTAAAGGTTGTATTAAAAGTACTTTTGACAATATTAACTACTGTAAGAATTTTAACTGGAGTTTCCCTCATAGATACAGTTTTATATTTTCTTTTTTCTCTTTAACACAGGATTGAGTGTGAGAACAATCCCACAGATGTTGATAGGATTACTTGCACTTAGAGCTAGGAAAAATGCTTAAGCATCTTGTTGAATGGAGGATTTTTAAATTCAGTAGTTCTGTTTTGTAGGTTGTATGGATATAAACAAAATATTACTCATTTATTAGTGCTTTGTAAAATATATATATATATTAGCCGAGATAATTAAACTGTATTCTATTTTTTTTTCTTAAATAGCTCCAGCTAGAAAATGAATTTTCACTTGGTAGATATGATCCCTGATTCTTTTGTTTACACATATTTGTAACTTACCTGTATGCTCCTAAGTTGATGCAGCTTATGCCTAAATTGTACCTGGACCTAATGAAGCCAGGTTGTATTTCTAAAGCACGTGTGTAAGCCTCAACAGCTTCTTCACTTCGATCCCCATTTGCCAGGGTTGCTCCAAGACGGTTCCATAACGTGTAGTCCTGGTGAGAAAATGAATTCTCTACTGTGGGTGTCAATAGGAGGCGTAACAGCTCATCTTTGATTGCAAAGTAAGGTAGAAAATAACAATATCATATCCTCTCTTCATTGGTACAGAATGGAAGTTTCTGACTCGTGATTATAGGCGACTTTAAATAACCAGTACGATTAGTCATTGTGCAGCTAAAAATCAGACATATGTAACTCTACTTATATATACTCCAAATGGGGCTGTCTGATAATTAACGCTTCTCTTTCAAGTGTTAAAATTTTAATGACCAAAGCAGCATCTCGTTAATATTGGTCTGATCAAAAAGGGAGGAAGAAAACTGTGAAACACAGTTGTTAAAAATGGGAAAGCATAAAATGTACCTCTGGCCGCACAGTTAAAGCAGCACTAAATGCATCTATTGCTCGGTTAAATTCTCCATTCAGGTGGAAAAGAACTCCAAGTCCTGTCTGCAAGTCAGGGTCTATCACGTCACCATTCTGGTGAGCAGCCTCCAGGTATAAATCCTTTACTTCTTCAAGTAATGAGCTAGACAAGAGTGAAAAATAACATGAAGTTGCATCTTAGAGATCATAATTATTGTACTTGATGTTTCAGAAGTGATAAACTTGAAAATAAGCTGCTTGAGTTCAATCACAGCAGAGATACGCTTCTCCATCCTGTTGCAAACTCATTTCTGAAATACAGAAGTTTACCTGTGTAATGAAGTCAAAGTGAAGCTATGAATCCAAGTAAGAAAACGTGAATGCTTATTATTAAAGCTAATGAAATTAGGTGGGTTTCTCAGTTGTAAAAAGAGTAGCCATTTTTGGAGCTGTAAATGACTAGCCAAGACCCCTGAGGATGGATGCCAAAATTTCCATCTCCTATATGTGCTGTAGGCTTCATAAAACCTCACCGGCATTTCTGGGTGATGAGGCCAAAGTAGAGCAACATTCTTAGCAATTAAGCTGAACTTGCATATTACCTTTTACTGACGTTATCTTGTCAACCTGAGGCTCCTTCCTGATAAGGAAAAATATAAGGCCTGTCTTCAAAATGATATGCAGTGAGACAGCACTAGTGTTTTGGTTCTATAAATGGTGTCTATGCCTTTAATGAATTTATTATGAATTTCAAACTTCAGAGAGATTAATTGATTGGCCTCATGAAAATATGATGAAGGGCTGCCAAGTCATGATTTCTTTTGTTATTTAAAATGGTTGCCAGCTCCCATTACAGTATGCTGGGCTAGAGACAGAAAAAATGACCACGTTGTCTCTTTGTTTAAAAACAAAATGAGTTTTATACAAGCAGATGCTACCTCCCAATTATATTCAGTGAACTGAAGCCATGTCCCATGGCAAAATGGCTGATGTTCCTGGATTCTAGAGGGTTGGTTGGGATATAGGAAATTTGATGAACAATAGAAAGAATACGTATGTAGAGCAATACAACCTGGTAGGAATTTGGAAGCAGTAGAACGAGGATTTTGGGAATAAAGAAGCTGCAGTCAGGATGAATAGGATTAGTAGAAAGTTATGGGACTTGAAGCAACAGCTACCTTTTGATTGCAGTTTATGTTAACTTCCATGGATGGAATAACGTAGTCCTTAGTCCCTAAACTGAAGGTACTCTTTATTTCCTACCTCTGCCTCTATGGACATTTAGTTTCTGGGTTTCCATCACAGGCAACGGGCTGGACTTCTAGACATTAAGGGCACAGCATGAAGCATTGTTTGTAGTGGTCGTTACATCTCAGCCAGCAGGATTTAACTGCGTTTACCTTTCATCTGACGTCTTAGACATTCTCCTGGTAAGTGCTGGGGACCCTTTTTTGCTTTTCGCTATGTACTTGTACTTTGGATTTAGCTTTATCCAGTTTCGTAGAGCTTGGTAGGCTTCCTGTTGGTGACCTGTGTTAGTATAACTTACAGCCAGTGCCATCAGAGCTTTTAGGTTGTTTGGCTGCAGTTCCAAGCACCTAGGCAGAAAATAAAAATATGTTGAGGGTTTTTGTTTGTTTGTTTCTAGCCAACCACATTCTTGAGTTCTTTCAAAATAGTCCCTGTCAATAAATAAGTCACTTAAAAAAGATCTATCCAACAATATTTTTAAAGAAGGGGCTTTGTTTTACTGCTTTGTGATAAGTGCATTATGCATTTGTACACAAACATGCATGCATGGGCCTTTGCATACACACATCAATGTATATAAATATGTGCACACTGGTAATGCTCTCATCTTTTTCATTATGAGTACGTTGAGTGGGTAGATTGGTTTTATATTTTCTGTCTAGCAAACAAAAAGTTTAACTTAAATTCCTGCAAACAGTTTAATATGATTTTCAGCTCTGCAAAAAAGTATTTTGAAGAAAAAAAAAATCACTTTCCTATGAATCATCTCACAAATACTAAATTCTCAGTAATTCTTTGATAACGGTGGAGCCAGTAAACTGGAATAGTCTTCCTACAGCTGTATATCATGAACTGAAAACAAAATCTGGCCTATTTTTTGAACATCACTCTTGTTTTAAAACTGGGGGAATAGAAAAGCCCTACATCAGGCAACCCCTTGGTCTTCTGTCTAGGTAAAATGGAAAGCTAGGTGTAAGTGAGAGCATCCCTAGGTGATAACTGGATGGTTAATGCTGCTAATGCAATTGAATTTTGAGAGGATGCTTCTTAAGTGGAAACATGAAAACCCTCTAATGGAAGTAATAATAATGCTGATCTTTTGGAGCTGACTTTTACATACAAGTATCTCCATCAACCACAAATATTCTCAGATTAGTATTCAGCAGCTGGAGGTGATTAATTCTAATCGAAAAAAACACCAACCTCTTTGTTAAAGGACAGACAACAGAAAATATGCTAAGTGGCTAGGATATCAAAAAGGTACTTCATTTGCATTATGCCTAACTGGTGTTTATCAGACCATGCAACTTTCCTTCAGTGCAATTAATTACATTATTAGATTAACTATTCTACTTATTTCATACAATAGAAAGACTAATCAACCGTCTGGTTCAAGTTACAAGACAAATATGAGGTTAAATATACCTAGGTCTCCGTTACCCAATACTCATTCGACCCCTTATTTAGTGGTTATCTTTATCTACCTTTGGAGTGCGACAATGGCTGCTTGCTCATTTTCATTCTCTGCCTGTGTTATGCCCAGGAACTGCCAGGCCTGCAAAATAATCATCATCTTGTTTTGTTATACAGACCCAAGTGCAAACACTTACAACTAGTATCACTTCCAGCGGGGAGGAGAATAAAGATTGATCTGTTCAGCAGTAATTACAGTTTTTTCTACGGTGTACAGACCAACAGTACAAATCAGTGCAGTTCTGAATGCCTTTGAGCATGACAGTATTTATAATCAGCTGATGCAAAGGTGTTTTGTCAGTGTGTAAATGCATGCTGGTTTCTCAGATGTAAGTTACTGTACATTTTAAATGTTGCCAGACTATTACAGAAAGCGCTGAACAACGATTAAGTTATGTATGTTTAAGGGATTCCTGAGGGTCTAGGAATTATCTCTGCTTTTTGAAACACTGCTGCTTATTTTACAGTAGCAATAGATTCAAAGAGATCTGTATGCTTACATTGTAAATATTCAGGTTTCAGTAATATTGTGGAAAATGATATAATTTTAAGAAAAGTCTTAGAATTCTTGTTAAATCTTTTTTTTTTTTTTTCCTTTTTGTAATGGTAGTGTTTAATAGGTTGAAAACATTGGGAAAAGGAAATGAAGCATTTCAAATATTGTCTCTCTTCAAAGCTTTTAAATGACAATTTGGCAATTCTGTCATTTCAAAAGTAGATTCTCATCTTATGGAGAGCTCCCTGTTATCTATTTCAGAGCATATGTTATTCCAGAACCACCACAGTTGTTCAAGCTGTTTCAGTCAGTCATGACTAGCAAAGCTTTGGGTCATAGAACCATTTCATCTCTGTATGCTAAAGGGAGTCCCCTTTCCTTTGTCAACAAAAAGCATAAGAGCGAATACCTCTGCATCATTGGGCTCTTGTAGAATAGCAGCCTCCAGGTACAGGATTGTAACAGGCAGGTCACCTTCTTTCATTTTTTTCAGCCCTTCCTCAAAAGCACCTGGCCAGTCTTTGAAAGGATTTTCTGTATGGAAATAATATCCCTGGGGAAGAGAATGAAGAGAGCCATGTTGAGCCCTGTAGTGAGGGATAGCAACTACGAAATTAAGTTTTCAGTATATTCTACCAGGACGTAAACATTTTTTCTATGAAAAGAATGGATGAGCTCCCCTGTAAAATTTGAATTACAAAAAACTGTAAAAGCAAACATCACTGGCCATTTATATTTGTGCTCTCTGTATATTTACTTGATCATTAGTTATGCTTAACGGTACTTATGTTGGGTGTCAAATATAATGGCAAAGGCTCACATTGCAATAGCAGCAGAATTGAACCTAGCATGAGCTCAGTACATCCAATTTATGGAAAAGAGCATAAGGAGCACAAACCAAGAGGCTGACTCCCTGCAGTGCCTGCAACCTCATCTCTATTTGGTTAATATCCTGGAATCCTCAATTAATTTTCAAGATGAACAGTAGTGTTTCAGGTGCCTGAGTTGAATTTGGGTGTTTTTTAGTTTTTCTTTTTAAAGTTTTGCTTTTTTCCTCTTCGTGCCACTGCAGTGTAAAGAATGTATGCTAATATTAGCTACATAATGTATGTTGAATTAAAGCATGCAAGGAAGGGAATGAAGAAGAGTGTTTGAGTGTGCCTGTCTGGATTTTTCAGTACTTGGTGCTCCTCCTTGAGCAGCTGTTTTCAAATGTACTCAGACTCCAGCAGTTTGCTTTGCAATCCATTTGGCTGAATTCACACACTCTGCATGTCTAAATGTATTCCTACTGTGGTACTTTCTCAAATCTTACCCTATTCACAGTCAATTTAAAAAGGATGAGTTCTTCTGGATGAAATTGGCTTCCATATCCCAGAAGAGTTTTCTTGGGATCCCATGAACAGCTGAAGCTCATCTAAAAACGTCATGGGAAGGATGCACAGTTTGAAAACAACTTTGTGTTGTTACCTTCTCAATGGTAGAGATGGTGACTTGCCCTGGTGCTTCTTGGTTCTCTGAAATCCAGTTCCTGCGAGCCATTTCTTCCCATTCTGCTTGCATTTTATCCCAAAACTCTGTGTCTGACTAGAAGAAAAAAGATGAAAAAATGAACAACAAAATCCTAAAATAAAATGAAAGGCTTTTATTATACTTTTTTTTAAACAAGTGGCAATTTTGCTGAGCAGTGTTCATTCTATTAATAATCATGCTGACTGAAATACTACAGTACAAATATGGAATTTCATATAATTAAATTTCATCTCCTATATTGCAATGTATTTCTTCGTCAGAAGACTCTTTATCTTGGAGGCAGCATATGTTCTGTCTGAAGCAGGATTTGCAGCAGTTTACACTGCGTCTCACTGATGCTAACAGTAAATTGTTACTTTAAAATTTGAATGGAAATGAATGGCTCATCCCTAGCCAAAATGAAAAACAAACCCTAAGCATATGTGCTAAAGAATAACAGTAGTTAAAAGTTTCTTTAAAAAACAAACAAAAACAATTGTCCTACTTTGATGGATTCAGCATCATTTTTGCCATGTAAAAGAGTAATTACCAAGCTTAGTGTGTGGACAAGATATTTAATGTAAATAGAGTCTTCTGACATAGTGGAGAAATCCTAATATTCATAGTGTCATAGAATGGTTTGGGTTTGGAAGGACCTTTAAAATAATCCAGTTCCAACCCCATAGCTATAGGCAGGGACACCTTCCTCTAGAACAGGTTGCTCAGCCTGGCCTTGAATGCTTCCAGATTGAGGGTATCCACAACCTCACTGGCAGCCTGTTCCAATGTCTCACTGCCCTCACAGTAGAGCACTTCTTCCCAATATCTATTTTTTCAGCCTCCTCACTTTACCTATAAACCATGAAAAGCAGCGCCATAGCAGAATATGTGCTCAACACTGCAAGCCTTTGCAAAGTGCCCCAGTTCCTTCAGGGCATGGCCAGGACCATAGTGCCAGTGAACTGACACTGCCGAGAGTGCAGTTTCTCAGTTTGTTTATGTCAGAGAATTAATAATTCTATTGAGGTATAGAACTATTTGAGGGTAAGGTACAAAATTAGATTTAGATTTATAAATTTAGAGATGTTAGAAACTTGCTCACACAGTTCTGTCCGAATCTCTGTTGGCAGATTGATTGCTCTTTGATACTGTTCTGCAGCCAGGCGTGATTTGCAAAATCTTAATTTGTGAATGTGTGACTTGCCACAGCTCTACTCCTCAGGCACTTGGAAAAAGGAAAATGCAGACTGTTAACAGATCTAGAATGAGTCAGCAGCCAGAATATGTGAGTCTGGATGTAAAGGGTAGGACCATAGCCACTGTCAGTAGGTGCAATTGCTATGAATCACGATGCTGTTTACAATGGCAATGTACATTCCCTCCCTACAAATCTGAAAGGCATTTCCCTTTGGTTCTTGCTGTATCACCTCCCTTGGATATCCAGCGCTTCCTTCCAGGAGGCTCAGACTTGTATGAATTATGCAATTAGCAGATCTGTGAAGATACCTGCTACGTTACTCTGCAGACTAGGAAACAAGTGTGAATCATTCATGCCCAAAGAGAAAATTACATTCTTTTTAATAGAAGCAAACAGAAGATGACAACTCTGTTACACAACAGCTTCTGAGGTTTCAAAATTTGCTTTCATTCCAAATTTGAAGGAAATCGAGTCATTTAAATAGTTGTGAGATTGTGCTGAAATATCCATTTAGGAACTGAAAAGGCTGGGATAAAGATTCAGATTGCTCCCTGTTTTATCAACCGTGAGCAGAAGCACTTGAATCACTTAAACTATCCTGTTCAACAAATGTCTCCATGAACTATTTTGCATTCAGTGCAAATCTGCACTGCACTGAAGAAGAAAATGACTTGACCATGTTCTTACTAGAGGTAATTTTGAGATTCAGGATGAGGAAAGGTAGTGGAAATTTCCCTTTCCTGCAGATTAATATTAATATAACCACTATATATACCGTAATTATTAATGCCTTTTAAAACAGATTAAGATATAGATCTAATGATACATATATATATATATATATATATCATGCTTATAATGTTTTTTTTTCTTGTATTTTTCACACAAATATCACTTTTAGAGCCCACTGACTTGGAAGCATATAAATCACATTTCTTCAGCATATATAAAATCACTTTCAAGTGTTTTAAGCAAGGATGTAGGTGTTTTTAGGTCTTCAATTTGAATTCTGTTGCCCAATTACATATTTATTACCCACCCAGAAGTTTACTGTGTGCATACTGCACTTAAAAAGCCAATGAATTACTATGTGTTTAAGTATCCATGCTTGATGTTTATAGTGAATCAAAAGTGGAGGAAAAATGAAGTAAGAGAAGAGTTATTATGCTGTAAGGTCACTTATCTCGTGCCACTTGGACGTGGGTCAGGACCCACCTGGTATTTTGCAGCTGTAACCAGGATATGTAAAGTTGGGCAGGGTGGGCACTTCCTTTGTGCGCAGCAGCCCTGTGAGCAGCATTCAGTCTTAGGGCTCCTGCACCAGCTACAGCTTCTGAAGTGCATCCAGCACTTGGGGTTTCTGAAGCACGTGAGGCAAAGCTATGTGGAGCAACTGGATCATGCTCAATCATGGCACCTGGTAAAATGCCGTAACATTACCATGGCAAACAACAATTTCAATATCAGAGCGGTTCAGTGTCCTTGAGGAAGAGGATTGTAAATATTACAGTCTTTACTAAAGGCCTAATTCTATTTTAGCTGTTATGAGTAGCAGTTTTCCATTGACTCCAGTGGCAGGGGAGTTAAATTAATATTGAGTGCTTCTGAAAATCTGGCTATGGCTCAAGACTCCTAGCTCTAATTTTAACTCCATTTGCTATGTGACTGGTGCTAATTATTTCATTTCAGTGTTTTTCCTACCTTAATGCTGACAATTTACTTTGGTCACACCAAAAGTTTTCAGAGCAGTTGAACAATTTTAACGTATTCTCAGGTAATCTGTAATACCTGAGTGAAATGACAACTAGGGAAAATGTTTTATGCCACTTATTCCTTCCACGCAGAATATTTTGCATTTTGTCATAGAGGCTATTTTTACTCTTGGTATTTAAAAACATGCAGAAGCAGTTAAACAAATCAGAGGCAAAATATTCCCAGACTCTTTACTTCCTATGATAGAACAGCAGGGAGGAATGCTAACAGCTAAGTTATGAACTTCCATGTTTTCATCATTTTTTGTTACAACTTTCACCTACTGCCAAAACTCAATTTGCAGTGTTCCTTCTTGACCACTGCATAAAAAACAAAGGCTTTGTGGCTGTTCCTCCTTTGAATTATTGCATCCATGTGTTCTTCTTTAGTGTGAATGACACGGTATGTTAAATTTGTGTGCTTACTAATTATCACTAACTACTGTTGTCACAAAATATAGCTGTAATATGCTTCATAACAGTGCGTTATGCAGTAAGGTCCCACGTTACATTGGCTTGTAAATAAAATGATACCGAGAAGAACAGTTTAACGTTTCCTTTATGTAACCTCACAGCGCTGTGGCATCTGCAGTTTCATCTCTATGCTAGGGAAATGAGGCATAACAAAATACCAGAATTGCTTTTTTCTATATCTGAAATGTTTCTCAGTTGGAAGTTTTTTCACTTTCTTGGTTTCATGTATTTTAATTCTAACTTATTTCCAATATCATGGTGCAGAATAAATACAATAAATTTAAAAATCAAATATTTAAATAAACATAAACTATTATAAAAATATAATAAGTATGGCTATAGAAAGGATCTGATTTCCCATACTGGCTTTTTTTTTTTTTTTAATTCAGTAGTGTCCATTGTTGGTAAAACACAGCTAATTACTAGAAAGATTATGTGTGGCACTTAGAAATAATGGCATGAGGCTCCTTGCACTTCCCTCAGGTGTGTAGCAAAGGAATGTGGCAAAATTCAAATCTAGTTTCCAGAATGACAGAAAAAAGTAGCTAAGTCTAAACAGACTGGATCAGCACGAGGGAATTTAGATGCTCTTTAGTTTAAAAAAAAAAAAAACAACAACAAAAAAACCAACAAAACACAAACAATGAAACCCTAATCTAGTTATGTCTTTATTCTTTAAAGAATCCTCAGTGGCATAGATATCTTTAAATATACTTAAGAAAGAATTGCCTTACAGATTTTCCTTTATCTCAAAATTTGTCATCTTAAAGCCATTCCCACAGCCCTGAAGTGAAAACTGGGTGGAGGATAAAGTTTGGTGTCTTCATTTACTGAATTGTTAATTAATTCTTTTTGAGGCAAACCACAAGGAACCTGAGATTTACTTCCTTTTCTTGATCTGTTTTCTGGCTAATCTTACCACTTGAAGCTTTTCCTGTTGAAGAGTATTACAGAAACATCCAAAGCCTAAAAGAGGAATTTTTTGAACACCATATCTTTTCTCTTCTTGAGTAAGCACTAATTTTTCTGAGATGGCCTGCAATTTATTTCAATCGCCCTGGATTTCTTACCGCTTCATTTTTGCTACAACAAAAATTCGGCTCTTTTCATATGCAAATGAAAATAGCTGTAAGGTCTTAAAGAATCTTCTCCTTTTTATTTTAACTACCTGGTCCAAGTTTCTATTTTAAGTATAAAGAATTACATAGACTGCCAATTACATAGTTAGAGAAACATTTAATTAGATTATTTTGAATAGCCGTTTTCAACACTACAGTAAAGCATTTTAATAATTTTTGGTGCCTTAGAATAACCTTTTAATGTGCAGGGGTTTTTTTTACAATACATTCTCCTCCTTATTTTACTCTAAAAAATATTCAGTAATGTTTTATGATCTTTTATTAGCCCCAAAACACATTTTTTTTCTACTTAAAGTCTGGTTCCCACCATTACATGTGATTTTTGGCAATTAGAAGAGTACTGACACCATTTGCTTAACAACTAACTGCAATGCAGGGATGTTAATCACCAATTCCCTGTGTCTCAGTCACAGATTTCAGTATATGTCCCACCTTAAAGATCACACTGCAGCATAAGTAGGAAAAACTGGAAAATTTTAAGCAGTGGTAATCTGAAAGCAAGTCTCTCCTTTCCTACCAGTAACAAATGTGTATGACGTGCAGTATATAGCTTACATGCATAGTTTATAAAGCAGCTAATTTTACTGTATCCATTTTAACTTTGTAAATGTAGACAATTTTTTATGTGCAGTGAGAACTGATGGTGGTATCTTTCTGAATACCTGTGCCTTTTCAAACTAGATTTATTTATCAGGAAAAGGAAACGCTTCAGTACTTAACATTCTGTCACTGATGATAAAAATTCATTGGTTACTTCTGTGCATGCAGTTACTCTCCCATCACAGCAAGTAATCATTCTCTTTATCAATGATATTTAATTAAAGTTTCAGTGTGGAGAGTTGGTTTGTGTTTGAGTGACTACACGCATTCAGTTACTGGGGTAAAAATATTTTTCACTCTTATACCTTAAATTTGGAAGTACTTACATTTATGGGGGATTTTCTTGACCCGCTTGCTATAGTAAGACAAAATCAATTCTGAAAAGTTCATTCTCATCATCTCCATTTATAACTATTATTTTATATTTTGTTAAGAGAGAAACTGATATCTTAAATGAGTAACTCCAGGAATGGGATCTTTTCTCTGCTTTGAAAAATGTAGTACAAACTTTCTTATCTATTTGTGAGGCAAAATGAATATGAAATCTGTAGAACATCAGCTGAAAAGGGAAAGAGTAAATGAAATAATACCTCCACAGCTGCCTTAGCTCTTTCAAATTCCTCTTCCAATGAGTGATTTCTTGAGAGAAGAGGCCCTCCCCAACGCTGCTCCTTAGTTGATCGCACCTAACAAAAATAAAAGGATCAGAATGGGATGATGTACTCTGCCATGTTTCTGAGTTATTTCCTTAAATGCTTGGAGCACAAAATGTCCTTTTTCTTGGGCAAAACTAGTTGTGTCCTTGCAGGAATTCTCCTGTGCTGTAGAAAGATCATTCCTCATTAGAAGCAGAATAACTTGTCTTTCCTAGAGTTTTCTTATTCCTTAGGATGCTTTAAAGACAAAAGAGAGCCAAGAAAAGAGAGCGGAAGAGTTGGGCTAGCAGGGTAATAGATGGCTGTTTTGTTAAGACTTTTATCTTAATTGTTGCTACTCCTGTATTATGACCATTATAATGCATTCCACCCATTAGAGAACCAGGTTTGCTATGACTTTAACTGGAGGGATAAATCCAATTTACAATCAGTAGCGCTCTGTTCTGCACCATAATATCAATCGTAATGTCAATCCTATTGGAAGTACATAGCCATTTCCCCCCTATTTCTTTATTAAAAATATTTTATTCATTCTTTTTGCACAAAAGGCACGGTACAAAAGCAAGCAGTATTCAGTGATAACTTAGAAAGCAACGAAGTGGCTTAATCTTGCAAAAGAGCTCTGAGTGCTAATCTCTTCCCTTGTGTTAGAGGTTACACGTATTAGTTATTTGCCTGACCAGGATCCTAACTGCATTAATTTACATGATGATATTACATATGACTGTGCTTATAATATTTACTTGCAATAAGCTGTGCTGGAAAGAACTGATTTTTGCTCATTTCAGACACACAGGGCTGTGTCTGCAAGTGTTGACACGTGCATTGCTGGCATGAAACACGCGGTACGTTTGTGTATGTTCACATGATGTGTATCTTTCTGCGTATACTTGTGTCTTTTTAACTAAGAAGATTACATACCTGTGTCAGTCTAGCCCTAAAATTTCTGTTTTGTTCCTATGCACTTTAACAATAAATAGAACTTCAGACAAAAGATGTAACTGTTTCAAACAGTCTCTTTCTATATGGGTGTGTAATGCTGTCATATGATAAAATGAAACTGATGTTCTACAGAGAATAAGTGGAGGTTGTCTGGATTACATGTCTTTGAGGAAGGTGCTTGGATTTAATTTAAAGTTACCAGGAGACCTTAATTTTATCACTGTTTGGAAATTTAATTGACCTCCTTGTTTCTCTTACTCCTTTTAATTTCAGTTTTACAGCTATTACTTCTTAGCCTTTCTTCAGTAGTTTAAAGCATGTTTAGTATTCCTTATTTTCTCTGTGGAAAAATACCCATTACTTTAATTAGGTTTTAACTGTCTTTTAAAAGATGTAAAGAGATTAAGATCTTAGCTCATTATGAGTTGTTTTTTTCCTCAGACTTTAACCTTTTTTTGGTTCCTTTTACTTTCCCTCATTAATTGGTTATAGCTTAAATACATAGCCATGCAGATAACAAAAGCGAACGCTATAGCCCAATACCTGTATTGCTGTTTCTTTTTAAAGTGAGCAAAAGATCTCCTGTTCCCAGAAATTATGCCTTTTTCCCCATGCTTTTCTTGTCGCCATACTGCACAGGGAGCACTCATTGACATCCCTGTACACTCTGAGACATAGATCCTCTTCAGAGTTGCCTTCCAGTGTAGTGTTATAGAGCCTGCACTGTCACTCAGAAACATGATTTTTTGAGTGGTTATGTTGGAATTCTTAGTTATCTAATAGGTATCTTGGTCACCAACTCATTTTCATGACTGTCTTGCTTATGTTTTCTCCATTCCATTCTTGCATTATTTACAGGTTTTAGCAACGTTTATCAATCCAACCTGTAATCTGATCAGAGAATGAAATCTGCTTTTGACATAAAATTCTGTTGATAGACATTAGTTATGTTCCTTGCCTTTTCACTATTTATGAGTTGACTCTTGCCAGATGTTTGACTGCATCAGCTTTAGAATCCTTTCTTTCCAGTGACTGTAATTTCCTTAGGTCAAAGACAGTACCATAAATCATGATGCTTAGACTGATTAGTGCTGTAGAAGGGGACAGTGAAGTTGTTAAGGCAATAGAGAGGTGAGGGGAAGAGGATAAGAAAGAAGCATAAAAGTTCCTTTCTCTGCCATGTGTCAGAGCATACACACTCTCCTTGCATAATCCACACAGGATACACCTTCTCCTCCATTAAATGCACACGTGCTCTCAGTCAGAGGGGACAGAAGTAGAAAAACCCACGTAAGCTGCATTTGCATATAGTCAATGCAGCCTTATTTTGATTTGCCATAATCCAGAAATGAAAAAACCCACACGTAGCAAGCATGCTGCCTTTCACTAGTGCAGGAAGAGAAGGGATGGAAATGGAGTGCCAGCACTGGAGAACTTCACATCTCCAGCTGGTGATGGACTAGGACTCTGCAGCCACATCCCTAAGGGGAGTCCAACGTGTATTATGGGTCAAGGTGGAATGGGTATGTCTGAGGCATGGACAGTCTGCATACACTGTGGTTTGATATGCTCACCACTCTACAGCGGAGGTGCTGTAGTTGATCATTGGCTGCTGTCTTCAGGGGCAAAATCTTCCATTCCAGTACATTTGTGCACACCTTCCTGCGCTTGTAGTCTGCTTATGTGCTGTTGGACCTTAACTGTTGGTGAGAGGCTTAAATTATAGTCTTAATTTTTGAGCAGGTCTTCAAATAATGAGCTTAATCTGTCCCTTGTAACTTAATTTTATTAGAGTAACTGGCACATCCAAAAAGAGCCAGGCCATTCATTAGTCTTATCATAGCTATCTGGAAGAAATGGGGAATAAATTATGCATTCTAAATATTGCTTCCAAAGCTGCAGATTTCTAATGCTCTGCAGTCTTTGGGATACATCTTAGTCTTAAGAGTGTTGAAGCAGTAGAACTAGGTGTAGTTTTTAGTATGTCGAGGTTTTTTGTTTATGCATTCTGAATGAGCAATACAACGTCTAACATACCTAGAGAGGGCCAAGATTTAAATTGTATTTTGAGAGTTAAAACATAAGCAGACTTCATGCATGTATGTTTGAACTTACTGTCTCCTTTTGTTTTTTGGAATTGTCAGAGAGAAAACAAACTTTAAGAAACCCCCATCCACTGTAGGATATCTTGTACCAATAAACCCATAACAAGGAACTTTTCATTATGGCAGATAAAAGAAAGAAAAAAGATACTTAGTCTGATGCAGCTTAAGAATTAGTAGGGAACATACATTGTGAACAGAATACTAAGAAGCAAGTTGGCCACATCCAGTGACAGCTACCATGCTGTTGCCCTGTCCAACCTTCAAACACATTTCCTCCTTATTAATTCAGAGCTTGCCTTTGTGGTGTATGACATAAGTGCTGGTAAATGCAGGATTTTGTTAAGAAGATTGTATAATCTTAATGAGAAAATGTAACCTAGTTGCTTAGTATTTCACTTGGAGGAACTAAATCTAACATGTCAAAGATGAGTGATGATGATGATTGTCTCAGAAACTGCTGATAGCTAACTGCAGCAAGTTTGACAGGATGAAATCTTTAGGGTAAGGCAGTGTCTGTTGCATCTGCAAAGGTTATCCTTTAAATGAGATAGACAAGATCTATGGAGGACAAAGTATGGAAAACACATGCTTTGATAAAAGCGCTAATGTGATTTCTTTTACAAACAGATTAAGAACTCTGTCAAGACAGATGAGCCTGGTTTTGGGGAACTGACAACTTTGGCATTCCACATATAAGCAGGATAGAGCAGGCAGTGAATGAAAACACTACATTTCTGTGTAAACTAGCCAAAATAAGAACTTTAGGTCACTTATTTGCATTATTAATTACTAGGTCAGCATTTCATGACTTGAAGGGATTGCAAGTTTGAAGAAAGAACAGCTTATGATAAAGCAAAACAAAACATGAAATATGCTAAAGCATCAGATAGGAATTTTATATTCTGCCTGTCCTACAAGTTGGCTGGTTCAACTTAACACTTTTTTTATTTTGAAATACTGTCCATTTTACAAAATACTACAGAGATGCAAATGATTGAATCTAAACCAAGGGATAAATGCTATTTTTTGCTCTTTCAGTTATTTTAGTGTAAGATAAACAGGAAATAGACATATAAATTAGAGATTTTACATACTAAATTTGTAATTGCTTTTCCAGAGAGCAGCAGCACTTAGATTCTGGAACAGTCTACTTCATTTACACACATCTAAGTTAAACATAATTATTACTAATAATTATTATTATATGTACTATTAGACTGAAGAAAAAGTGTTTGGGGGCTCTTAAAGATGAGAAGGACGATGCTTGTGAAAACATGTTGTCTGTCTAAGGCTGATGATATTGTGCAACAGATCTTTTCCATTAAAGTTATGCATATTGTACAGAAAGAAGGCATTATGCATTGAAATTCATGTTAATGCTTTCCAAGGGGGAAAAATCCTGTTTGCAATGTAAAAAAGGCAGCGAAGAAAAGACAACTTTTTCTCTAACAACACAGAAATGAGCCTCTTTCTGTTTTCTGCAAAAAGTAGTGCATGATCTCAGGAAAGGCATTTGGCAATTTGGTACCTCATTTTTTCATTTTCAAATGGGGCCATTAACTTTCATTAATTTCCAGATTTTCTGTCTGACGGAAAGCTTTTCAAGTGCAGGCATAAAAATAGCTGTGGAAGAAGAAAAGTTGTTTTTAACTAGAAGTGAATCCACTGAACAACTCTCTCCCCTGTCAGTAGCATTAGCTGAATTTGAAAACTTTTGGATAAGAAATAAAATGCAGGAAAGAAGAGGAATGTGCAATGCATATATAAATGTATGTTCGTACACATTTATGCATACATACATACTTAATACCATACAACTTTCAGTAATTTCTACAAAGTCCTGTTCAGGGTTACCCTATGAGAGTGGAACTGGGCAAATCTACAAACATGCAGCCCTGAGACCTCTGTTTTGGAGTTCATTTTCCAGCAGGAAAAAGTTCTTTGAACACATTGCTCCCTCTCTCATGGAGGTAAACTACTAAACAATGTTGGCCTCATGTATTGCTTATCATTTCCCAATGTTGTGTATTTCTGATTCACCAAGAGGCCTTGAAAAAAGTTATATTTCAGGGATAAACAACAACTACAAGTTCAAATTTTAGAACTGGAAGAAGGGAAGGAAGATGCTGCTGTAAATTGTAGTTTGAGGCCTTTTGGACAGGAAGGTCACAGTTCCCTGCAGTATTAAACTGAATGTTTGAAGATGATGAAATAGTTAGGCTGGTTTGTAACATTAATTTGGAAGCTGTGTGAAGATTCAGCTGTATAAGGATTTTAACTGATGATCCTGAACATATCCCTTAAATATTTCGTCCAGCATGTGAGTAGTTAGCCAATGGGACAATTCCTACTTGCCTCTTCAATGTTACTAAATCTACCAAATGTCTCTTACCTGTACTGCAGGTGCTACTTCTAGTTCTGATGTTGAATCAGTGTCGAAAGCGCTCTTGACATTAGTCAGCTCAGACTGCGATCTATTTTCTGTGGACCTAGAAATAACACATTTACAGACTTACCACTGTACGCTGATACACTGCCTTATGTATTTCAGGCTTACAGCCCATGCTGGCCAATTAGTTTATTTCTTTTTGCTGAGCTGTTGAACTTGGAGATATCAAAGGTGCCTGGAGCCTCCTGAGTGTTCCTGCTATTCAGTTGTTCAGTCCCATGCAGACAATAGTTAATGCAACAGAATCAGGCCTAATTTACCAGTAAAGTACTGAGCATATATGAGCATGAACCCAGTCTAGTGCAACGGAGATGATGTCTCTATGGCTTCATAGCAAAGCAAAATGAGGTTTGGTAATGGCGCAAGACTGCAACTGCAGTCTTTGTCTAACAGTTAACCACTGCTTTACAAGACTTCAGCCTCGCTTATGTGCTCTTTTTTTTTTTTTTTTTCTTTTGTGCCACTATATCATAATATTCTTACTTAGAAAACAAATGAAAGCAAAATTTGTACCATAAAAGCTCTTTTGATTGAGCTCTAGATGATGATGATGATGTTCGTTCTGCAGAAGGATGGACCTTGCAGTTCCTGTCTCCAGGAAAATTGACATCATCCCATTTCTCAATCTGTGTCTGAATATCAACTGAAAGATAAGAAAAGAAGAAATGAATCTTTCAAAGAAACTGCTGTTTCTTAAATTAATTTTCCTCTGTTAAGTAAATGTTCAGAAGAAATTGTGAAGCTGCACCACCAAGTATTGTTTTAATTAAGGTCCAATATACAAAATGCTGTGCACCTTTCTTGCAGATATTCTCAAAAAATATTTGGAATTTGCATCATTTGCTAAACAATGATTTTTAAGGCTGTGTTTTAGTTTCAGCTGAGGTGGAATTGTTTTCTTTAGAGGGTCTGGCATGGTGTTACAGCATTCACAGTCAGAATGTCAGTGGAAATCTTGACTTAAAATCGGTGATTTGTGTGTCAGAACTGATTAAATTCTAGTTAGGAATATTTAATGTGTTTGTATTGTATTCGGATTGTAGAAATAGAACTTCTAGTGACTACCACTTACAAGTGACTGTGCAGGAAGCCAATAGGATTCAGTGATGTTTGCGAAAATGAGATGTTTAACTCCTGTTTGAAGATAAAGTTCTGTAAAAGAATCTCTGTGCTGATGAATGGAACATTTCCTACCTTGGTATAAATTACATTTACCTTGCAAATTTCTCAATTGCAATGCAAGTAATTTAGTTTGTATGGAACTAAATTAAGTTCACCTTTTCCAAAGCTCATCAGTAGATCACACTTGGCAGGATATTGAGTTGTTTGGGTTTTTTGTCCAAATGTATAGCTCTTTTATCAAGAATGGAACTTTTTTCTTTAGTATGCATGATGAAACAGTATTAAAAAAAGACTGTGTAATTATTTGTAGCACTTGCAGTTCTGAAAAGGACACTCAGTGCAGCCTGTCTCTAATGTGGGTTCTTTTCTCATGATATCCCTCTACATTTTTTTGCTTTTACTGATCCTGTCTAAATTCTTTCTTGGAAACTCAGATCTTGTTTGCAAATTTACTGACAGCTTTTCAGGTGTATCAAAAAAGGCAAAATTTACACAAAGTTAAGCAATACACTCCCTGTTAAAGTGCAGTGCAACAAAAAGTCTCAGCTTGCTCACTATTTTGTGCTAAGAAATAAACCTGTGCTAAGCAAGGCTGTGTAATACTGATATAATAGCTACACTCTTACCTAAATCTAGTGAAGACTTGTCTGAAACTCTGACAGTCTGAACTTTGTGTTCAGTATCCACACTGATAAGGTCAGAATTGTCTGTCTTCTTTCTCTGGGCTGAAGTTTTTAAGCCTTCACCTCTTGATGGATTCTCTGATTTCTTTGCTTTGTTTTGGGTTTGTAAGGCAGGTTCACTAAGATCCAAGAGATCCAGACCTGTTGATAATACTTAGAGACAAAATGTTAGAATTCAGTGTTGTTTTAATTCAAATAACTCGCATTTGTTTTGTTGTTGTTGTTTTTTCTTAGTTGGAACATAATTTAATGTATTAGACTATAGTAGATGTATCTTTCCAGGCTAAGGCTATCAACTAGCAAATTCAATTATAACTAGTGATTTCAGGTGCTTAACTGGGTGAAGTTTAAAGAAAAAAACTGATTTGCAAGAAAGGCTTTCACTCTGAGAGTCTTAAGATTGTAGCCTAAGACCACATTTCCTTCTGTTTTGAAGGTTGCTTGTACAATTGAACATTTAGATTAAATTTAGTTTAATGCTATGACTTATCGTGTACTGATAAAAGTTGCTTAGTGCACTACTGTTGTGTCACATGCCAGTAAGGAAAAAAAAGGAAGAGTGGACAACTTTCTCTACCATTTAATTGAGAGATTTCCTTTTCAAAGATGCTGAATTATGCTTATTTTCATTAAACAACTACTTTAAATAACTTAAAAAACATATTTCTGAAAAAACTGAACCCATCTTTCTTGTTCTGGAAGGCAACTCACCTTAGTTTCTTAGAACTAAGCATGATCAATTGAGCCATTGATTTGTGGCACTAAAGAATATGTCTTGGTAATGGAACTCTGTAGGTAATGTTGGTGGTTGGCCTTGGTGATCTTGGAAGTCTTTTCCAACCCAAATGATTCTATGATTATTTGATTCTGTAAGGTTAAAAATGTTTCAACTTTGCACTCTCAGTGTTTCTGGACAAAACTTAAAAACTAGAGAAGCGAGTTCATGTTAGTTCACTGTGAGTCTGTCTTCTTTTAGATTCTTCAAAAAATCACAGTATAAACTGTGTTTTGTGTCATTTAAAGGAATTACGATCAAATTCTATCATAAATATTAGAAAATATTGCTGGACAAAACAAATATGAAGTTTGTGAAGTTAATGAATCTTTTTAAGATAGGAAAGGAACCAGAGAAAACAAGAGCTGTGTTTGATTCATCCAGGTGTTAAAGTTCGGCAAAAACCAATAGATGCCACTATTTTCCAAAGGCTACATCTGCTAGAGATGCAAAATACATACGAAAGTTGAGAAAGAAGAAGTTGTGCAAGAAAAGTTGCTAACAGAGCTAGCTCTGGCACTGAGAGTATGATCCTAATAGAAAGAGAGCTGTGGATCTAAATCATGGCTGGCAAAGGATCTGAGATTCTGAAAGTTAAGGGTTTTGCTGTACTGAAAGAAGGCTATTGCACAGAGGACTGTAATGTAATATTTTCCACCTGGAAACAATCTCTGTTGCCTGAAATTTGACCAACTTCTCTTGTCAAAAAAAAAAAAAGAAGTTTGTGGTTATTAACTGTATCTACTGTCATTGCTGTGTGTCCTTTTCAGGATGAATATTGCATATAATAATAAAATACATTGCTTTAGCTTATAAAGATTGTATCTGTATGTAAGCCAGTCTTCAGTCCGAGTTTTATATTTATGAGTTATTTGAAGAGTAACAGCTGAAATTCTTTAGCATGTAAAGAACAGGAAAACTTCATTATCAGTTTGTAGGGGAGGTGTTTTTGGCACATGAATTAGCGTTGTCTCTTGTAGTGCTTTAGCTATGTTCTTAGGAAATTACCAAATTTCATCAGTCTTCATAGAATAGAAAACTGTTATTAAGTACATCTGATACTCAGGGCAGATAGAGGATTTGATGCAGAAATAGGCTATTTAGTTTTACAATAAACAACAGTCTTAAACAACCTGAAACATTTATATTCATCTCTGTAATATCTTTAGCTGCCAAAAAGTAAATAATATTTACAAGGGTTCATTCAATTCTGTGTTCCAATTTTGTTATTAGAACTCATATACTGCTTTAGACATATAACAATATCATTAGATGTGAAGATAATCACTGTCAATCAGTCATTTAGACATTTTAATAATTTGCGTGTATATACGCTTTAATTAAATGGCTTCTAACAAGGCAAGACATTGTATAAGACAGCAGTAGAACATAGTAATCTATTGATTTTATGCTATCGGTCAGTCAGCTCAAATGCTTTGAATAGAAGGTGACCAACTTCTAAAAGCACTTCCACAGGGTGCTACATTTCTCTCAATTCACACGTCTTTCAGGATTCACTCCGTATTATCTGCTTTAATATCTCAGCACAACACAAAGCAGAAAAGAAATTAGTGAAATCCTTTCATTACTAAAGTTTCCCAACTTAGCCTAGATAAGCTGTTTTGCTGTCTTTCCCTTTTCTCAGACATCCCATCCAAGCCTTGGTTAAAGCACATGTTTCTAAAGAATGGGTTTGGATAAAACTAAATTAACTGTGGCTTACCTGTAGGTTAAATTTTTGCAAAAACAAAGTTTGAGGATTTGTTGAATAGATTTACACTTCCAGTTGAAGTTGCCTTTAATTCAAACTCAGAGATCTGCTGGAGTAAATGTGACTTGGATCACACCAGATTTGACCTCAAAAGTAATGATCAACGTTTTTTCAAATAGATCAATCAATTATAATCAGTATGTAATTTTGTGCAAATGGTAACAAATCTTTTTAAGTGACTTAATGAAATCACTTGACAAAATGCACAATAATTAAAACAAATTTTTAATCTCTATTCAGGGATAGTACAGAAATTTGTTTACCTGCAGTATTTGAAGTTACAGGCCTTGCAACAGCTTCTGGTTTAGTTTCACAGAGAAAGTCATCAATGGAGGGACTCAGAAGGGGTCTGCTTTCTTGTTGCTCGTTCACTAGCTAGCAACAAAAAAACTCAGGGTCACAAAGTGTTGTGTTGGGTTGCACAGTTAAAGAAATGAAACATTTTTGTAGAAAATAGTGCTATATTTTGGATTGTTAGTGAGTAAGAGATTGAAATTAGGAGATGCACAAATAGCTCCAAACTTAACAAAGTTATATTCCAGTTTTATTATACTCCATGGGAATTACTTCATACTCTTGCTTGTAAGGCATTCAAGGTGTGATGTAACTTCCTTCAAACCAATCAGTGAAGTTGGCCTTCTCTATCAGAAGGAGACTAAGCAGGGATCTTTTAATATTTGGAAGCAGTCTTTTTTTTAGCATGCCTCTCCACAGAATTTCCACAACACCATTCCATCCAGAAAATATGCATTAGCCCATTAAACAGTAAGTTGCTGAGACAGAAAACACTTCTCTGCAATACAAGGACATATGAATGACAGTGGATGGTCCCTGGTGAGTTTATGAACTTCCTGCATGAGTTTTGACTGTATGAAGACTCATAATACAGTTTGTATTTATGAGTAGTTTTCCTTTTTTATTGTAATTGTGGTTGTGCATTGGTTTTCTACTACATAAAAGAAATCTCCATATTACAGGCTTTTCATGTATGAAGTATTTTAAAAGATAAGCAGAATGGTCTCATAAATAAAAATCTCCTCTCTACTATCATGCTCTGAAAGATCAAGCCCAACGGTGAGCTGGACAGACAACTGATGGTGTGCCCTGCATTGATTTCATCTTAATAATATGAACAGTTTTCTCTGTGTCTGTTACTTTCATCCTGAGCTCTTTCAGCCTTACTGTAATCCTCTCTCCTCCATTCCTGTCTGTTTTTCCTCTTTCTGCTGTTGAGTTATCCAGCTGTTCCCTTATGCATATTTGAACTTTTGAATTGAGGATGCTAATATGTAGCAAAACTGGCAGAACAAGGCATTCCTTTATCCTCATTTCATGTTTATTAATTACTACTATTTAGCTACCATAGTAATGGTATTGCCACTAAAGTTACTATGGCAAAACAGCTTAGGTTCACTGTCATTAGTTACTTGATTTTTATATTCCAGTGTTGCAAGGAAATACTTTTTACTTCAAAAGCCCATAATTTTGATAGATCAAACTTCTAAGCTGGTACCTAAAGCTGGCTGGCTGCATAATATGTGCGCTCATTTATCTGCCTGGAATCTTACGGTTTTGTACTGAAATATCAATTTAAATGACTAACATGGAAGACAGATAAATGATTGCTTGCCCAACTGTGTGTAGCAGAATGTGGAAATGTGGGCATTTAGTTAAGAAATCTGGCAGTGGTACTGTCTCAAACTCTACTTCTGCATGCTAAACCGAGACTGCAGCTGCACCTTATAAGGGGAATTAATCAGTTGTTTTATAACTATCTGCATTGAACACTCACTGTGTCAGACGTTATTTGCTTAATTTGGTAAATCTCAAGCTTGATTGGAAATTGCTTTTATACCAGCTGAACCACTTTGATTTCCATTAAAGGTGGCTCTGCTTTGTCCATGTTATCTCTAGCTGTATACATTTACCTAGTATTTAAGTAATTAAGTATTTAAGACTTAAGATCTTAGACTTAGGATGTCTCTATAGATGCATTTTTGTCTGTGCTTTGGTGATCTATTGGTGGAAAAAAACAAGAGTGGGTGCCTAGGTAATACTTGACCAAACTAGTTTCAGTATTTTAAAGGTTTATGGTCAACTCCATATTAGCTCAATTTGTAAAATTTGCTCAAATAATTCTATATTTTCATTCTAGGCAGTAGCATCAGTAACAACTGTTGTACTTTTGCAGTAAATTGCATATTCTGGTGAGCATAGTGTCCAGCAGAAAGATTGTCAAAGCATCTGAATCATCTGTGTCTTTATTTTGTGATAAGCTACCAACTTAAAGGAAAGTCTGACATTGCTTGGAGGGGGACAGGAAGGATTACAGAAGAGTGACAGTATACCAGTAGTAATAACTGTAAATGTAAAAACTTCTATGAAGTACTCTTTCCATATATGTACAGGTATATCAGTAGGGCACATCATCATGTACAATTTAGATGCTTATCTTTACCATTAAGTTCCATGGAAATTTTCTTAGTAGGAAAGAATGAGGAAAGGAAGAAATAAATAGGGATTATGAGAACGAAGACAGCCAGGATCACTCACTGGTGACACTAGTGAAACTCTGAAGTCCAACTGCAGAGGCAATTCAATGCCCAAACCTGTTGGCAGAGCTGAGAATAAACTGTGGGAAGAGCAACAGTAATTCTGAGAATCACAATAATGAAAGAGAAGGTGAATAAAATAAAACCAATCTCAGGTTCTCATGAGTTTGACTGATGTGTGAAGTAGCAGATGTCTATCATTTATTCTTTTTTTTTTTTTTTTTTCAAAGCTGGTTAGCACATTTCTTAATTATGTTGTTTTCATAAAAAAAGACCAGCTCAGCCACAGGACCTCATTAGTACGATACCAGAATTATTGTTCAAAGTCCCTTGATAAAATTTTTCCATCAAATTGAAGGATTTAGGGCGACATCTACTTTTTCATAATCAGCTTCGCCAGCAGACATTGAGATTTAATTTTCACAAAGTTGTGTCTTCTTTGTGATGTATTTGCAGCATTTTCATTTAATCTGAAAAAAATAGGTTCTCTGACTCTCGCTACATGAATATGCACACTAAATTCATCAGAGATGGGCCGCAGATTATCAGAGGGATAAAGAAAGCATTTTACAGTGAGACTAAAAGCAGCTGACTGGCGTAGCCTAACAAAATGAGGACTGTGTAGGAATACAATTTTTCTTCCTGTATACATAAAGGATATAGATAGATAGATAGATAGACAGATATACAAGGGGCTGGATGACCTTGGAGGAGGAAAGCTATTTCAACTCTAAAAAGGCTGGCACAAGAATGAAGAGATCTAAGTTGGCCATGAAGAGATTTGTTCTAGAAATTAAAAGAATCTAAGTATCACAGCAGTGAAGTGTATGAACAGTATTTTTTTAGAGGGTGAGACAGAAAACCTAGCTTTTCCAGCAAGCTTCATACATGGCTGCTTATGATGTGATTGCTTATAAGAAGTTGAGTATGACCCAGAGGATCTCCAAGTCTTGTCTCTTGTGCTCTCATAACTAAGGACTGGAAGTTATAGGAATGCATTATTAAAAAGATTGTTCCTGTGAAATACAGTGTGCTTTCAACTGAAGTATTGAGGTTGAAACATGAAAGCAAATACAGGATCAAGTATACTAATTCTTGGTATATACAAGCTACATATGTATGGCAATACAACACATTAGAAAACTATGTTTTCGATGTGAAAGAGGTGTTTTGTGATGGATCAGACCTCAGGAAGTTAAATACTGCCATGAGCTGATATTTTTGCTGTAGATAAGTGGGCAGAGAGACAGGTTTCTGACATTACTGTGTATGCAATGCCTCTTGGTAAGTCCTCGGTCTCACACATCGAATTTCATTTTGCTACCTCATATATTGTACCAAATTTATCCCTGTTTTCACTCTACTCAACTTATTAGAGTTATATCAGGCATGAATTTGGAGTAGTGCTATAAAACATTCACGAGATGAAAGTTATTATCTATATTAAAGTAATAATTTATGGTTCTCAAGCACCTTTCAGGGTGAGTATCAAAGAATGCTTTAAAACATTCATGAATCAAATCTGGCAGTGCCATGGAGCCAAGAAGTATTATCTCTACTTTGCAGGCAAGAGAAGCAAAGGCAGTGAAGGAAGCTGACCGGCTGTGGTGCTGGGAGCAGGAGCAGTCTGTTGGTGCTGCACAGCAGTGATGCGTGTGGTGTTTGTCCAGGCACCAAGCTGGGGAGACTCAGCCTGTGAAATTAGTGATTTCTGAGCACTCATTTAGCAACTCAGTACCATAAATTCTCATCTTGTCTCTGAGAATTTTTCTTTACAAAATCTATTCTAATGAAAAGCATGCCTTTAGCTGAAGCATATGTAAAATTTGTGAAGGATGATATTCCTAACGATTTGAAGAATCTCAACCACAGTATCAAATGCTGCTCCTAAATTCAGACAGTTGTACATTCTGGCACTGCCAGCACCACAGAAAAACCCGCCTTTTTTCCCCTCAGTGCTGCCATTGAACCTTCGTGTTCCAAAAAGCAATCTGTGAACTGTGGTGCTTTGGGAGGGACATTAGGAGAGCCAGAAGCATCATTTGATGGCTAATATCAGCCTCATTCCTTACATGTGTTCACAGCGAGGGTTGTTTTGCACAGAACTGAGCTGAGACACAGAGGCCTTCTCAGAAGGCAGTCGGTGCTGCACCAGGGGCTGCAGACGCAACATTTCACCTCAGCAGCCGGGAGCGCTGAGGGGAATCCGCAGACCTCCATTTTCTGTGCCCTGCCACCTCATCCCCAGATGTCTGTATTCCCCCATCAGGACAGTTTATTTCTCACGGCTGCCTGCACTGGTGGATTTTTGCCTTCCTCGGTGCTCGGGTGTGGTTGGTGCTCTTTGTGCTCTCCCTAGAGCGGCTGTGAGGAAAGGAAGCGGCGGTGTGTGATGGTCCGTCTCTGTGCGTTCCTCAGTGGTGAGAGGTATGTATCGGTCTGATGGGCAGGGATAAAGCAGCTGGATTGGGATCAAAAGGCTCTAGAAAGTCTTGGGTGGGTTATAAGACGTGTGCTGAGGGAAGGTACTGCTCCAGGAGAGGGGAGGTGGCAGCCCCACTGAAAAGGCCTGTAGCCATGAGGGGACCTTTCTTCTCTCTAGCAAATATGCAGCCTGGTCTCAGCTTTCACCAATCACTTGTCCAACTCCTCCTCTGCCCTATATTCATCCCTTAGCTGTTCTGTGCTGTATTTTCTCCCCTTGTAAAGGAGCACCGTGCTTGGAAAGTTTAATTCTCAGAGGTGCTGCTTTGTGGGCATGTGTGGGCACAGCCTGCATCCAGCTGCTGCTATGGTGACAGCTTGGTCTCCTGTGAAAACTTATTTATTTTCTGTCCCTGGGTCCTCTGGTGTGTGGCCTTAATGCAGGTGCCTCTCATGGTGCTAATGGTGGTGGTGGTGTAATACATTCTGCAGGAGAAAAGGTGAAACGGTGTACGGTACAGCAGCTGTGGAGGCTTTGGTTTTGTTTCGCTCTCAGTTTACAGTTTATGTTGTGGAAACAAATTTATGACGTTCCTAGACAGTAGCCTGATTTTACAAAAAAAAAAAAAAAAAAAAGATAATTTTAAAAAGAAAGCAAAGAAAAAGATAAAAAGCTGGGTTTGGGAGGAAGTGGGTCTGTGCCATGCAATGGGGCTGTGAAAGGTTGTAAGGTTTTCACAGAGGAGCTGAGCACACTGGTACTCGGGGCCAGCTGCGGGAACCAGCTCCGTGTCTCCTGTTAATTCACAGCTGATGTTCAGCTGTGCAGCCTGCCCTGCTTGTGGTTGCAGGTGCTCTGCCTGCTCTCACTTCCTGGAGCACTCTGCGTGCACCACACCGAGGGTTGGAATGTGCTCAGTCTGTCAGTAAGGTATTATGGTCATGATGTTTTCAAATCCTCTCTTTCTGTGTTTCTGTTGTTTGTCTGTTTGCAATATGCCATAAATGCTGTTTTGTTTGTTTGTTTCTTTTTTTTTCTTCCTTAGTATTAATAGAGGATAACATAATGACAGTCTTTAAGATAAATGATTTAGGAGCTAAATAGTGGGGTTCCAGCCAGGCAGAGACAACTAATTAACACCTATGTTTTGAGCACATGGTGAACTAGTTCTCTTAAATTAAATGCCTACATTCCCTCCATGTTCAACAGGGAGAGATAGATGACTTGAAAAGCAACTCCAGAGGGAGCACTGTCTGCCTAATTTAGGCCCTCCCTCAGGGGGCTCTGGAGGGCTCTTGGCTTTCCTGCCCATTCTGTATGGAGCTTAATTTAGTAGGACTGTTTCAACAGGCACCTAAAACTGAGCTCTAATTACCTACACAGGTTACTTGAATGGGATTTTACCAATTTTGTCACTCGAATTGCTCAAGGAATAAATTTAGGAAGCCCCAAACTACAGCTGGGTCCCTGTGCAGTTCAGCAGTAGATCTGATAGCAAGCATTGGTGGCTTTTGCCATTCCTCTGCCCACTCAGTGTCCTGGGGAGTGTGGTTGAGCTGTGGAATGGACCAGTGGAATGATCTGACTTAAAAATCTCAGGGGATTGTAATGAATGGTCAGAATATGAGAAAGCAGGAATCTTTTAATTTGGAATTTCTATAGGAGAAGTTGTGTTTTGGAACTTTAATCTGAGAGAAACTTGTCTGTTACTTGAGTGAGAGTAGGTAGACAAGTGAACTAGATGTAGTAGATTTAGTGCTATACTGTTGTTTTAAGTTTTAACCTAACCAGAGGCATTAGCAGACTTCAATCACTAATAATTAAATTTCTATTATATATTTATATATATATAGCAACGATTTCTTGATAATGCTCATGAAAGTTCTCTTTATGTATTTAGCACACCATGATCTTTAGTGGTGATCACTAAGTTAAGGGGAAGCAAGCTATTTCTGTGGATTCATTTCCATTATCTAGATATTTCTAAGTATTGGTGAGCTGAAACCAGTTCTAGAATTTGAGGTGGTTGTTTACTGAAGCATAAATTGAAGTTCTGTATCTATGGATCTAATGATCTTGGCAGGAAAAGTAGTGGGATTCCTCCCCTTTTTCTCAGAGGAAGGCTTGAAAAAGACATCCTGTCAAAACCAGTAGTCTCATGTTAGAAGTTGAAATTGCATAAACTGTACTTTTCTTCCCCCACTTTTCTAGCGTGTCCGTAAGTATTTCACAGGGAAAAATTACACCACTCCCAGCCACAGTTTTATTCACAATCATACAGTAAGTGTGATAAGTACTTGACTTCTTGCATTATCCTTGTGCCAGGGTCATTCTAATCTTTTCTCTGTCACTCTAGTGTGAATTTATGTCCCAGCAAAACTGACATTGCAGTCAAATATTTGGTTTTCACAGGAACAGATCAATATACATGGCATACAGCGTAACTGACTTCTGCCTAACATGAATTGTGGGTAGCTCTAAAATGGAAACAAGCTCATTTTGCCCTCCTGCAAATAGCAGTTTGATGTTGTTGTCTCTCTGAAGACTAGTGTTGTTTGGCAGGTGATAACTGGTACTCTGTTGCTAAGTAGTAGGAAGTGTGTATGCTGGCCTATGAATCAGAGGTGACAATATCCCACCTGAAATCACAGAAGCCCAGCTACTCCCTGGGGCTTAATGCCCCAGACTGACCCAGAGCTTGCGTGAAGGCTGAGAAGCTGTGGGAGGACTACTATAGACACCATATTGGATATTTAAATTCACAGGAAAGCAGTGTTGTTTAAAGCTCATATCTAAATTGATATCTAAATCAATAAATGATAACATGTTTATGTTGCATCTTCAGAAACAGCAGTTGCACTGATTGGTGAGAACTGCTGCCATGATTGCTGTGTCACAGTAACATTCCATCTGTGTTTGTCAGTGCTGACCTAGACAGATTATGCTGTGTAGCTGCAGTGTAGGACTAAATATCTCACAATTCCCCGTCTCTTTCCCTCTGATCTTTGTCTGGATAAGAAAACTAAAAGGGAGCACTTGCCAAATTTGGGAATTGTATCTTGCTCCTGTTTTTTTGGCCTCACTCCAGCAAGCCACTTACACATGTCCTACTAAGCTCAAGGTTAAGCATGCACTTTACTGCTTTGGTGGATTGGAGCCATGGTGGAAAGGGATAAAAGATGGTGTTTTCATGTTTTGATTGTGACTGACAGTTTGGCCTTTCCTACTCATATAAAAATGTTAATTACTATAAGTCTGTTGCATTAAAAATAACATTCTCTGTGTACTTTAAAGGTAAGGGAAGTTGTTTGCTGAAAGAGCTGCATCTCCTTTTCCTGAGTGTTTAAGATTTTGCGTACCCTCACTTATGCACTGTTTATGTGTTGTCACCATGTGATTTATAGTTTGGCCTCACCCCTTTCCAATAATACTTCAGTTCTTCCCAGTGGAGAGCCACTCTACAGGTGTGGTCAAAGACAAAATTAACTAATTGTCACAAATGCTTAGAGACTCTTCAAATAACACAGATGCTAAAAAAAAAAAAAAAAACAAATTGTGAAATATTCCTTTACAATGATTTCTGTTGATACTAGCTTATGGTAATATCTAGTCTGTACTCCTAAAATGACCTGCTGGTTAACTGAGGGATTAACAGATTGGACTTTTCAGCTGAGTAAATGAAACTCATCCAGAATGGGCAGGCTATGGAATCCCAAAGCATTCTGTTGAGAAAGCCCCAGATAGATCTATTCTGAGGGGGACATGAAGAGGCACAGAAGTGCCATGACAGTCCCTACAGAGGGCAAATAGGATCTATCAGTGTGAGCTACTTCTTCCTGTGTCACTTACTGGGATTTCTTTGTGTGACAACTCCAGCTAAAGAAGCGGTCTGACTTTGTGAGTGCTTTTTAAAGAAATGACAAACTAGAGAAGTCCTGTTTCATTCATAATGCAGGTATGATGTGCCCTTGCAGCATTCTTGAGACAACGACTGCTTACAAAATAGTAGGAAATTATGTAATGTTCTTTTCCTTAGCTGAAAGAGAAGATAACTGCTAGCGTATTGAACTGAGCTGTGTGTGCTAATTCTCTGTGAATCACCAGTGATCTACAGATAAATTTGGGAGCTTTTGTGGATTATGTTCAGCTCTGTGTACTGTTTTGAGTAGGAAACATCATCAAATGTCAGGTTAGGTGAAAGATGTACACCTGCTTTTTTAAGACTAGATTTTCATGACATTAGCAACTTGGAGAGTTAACAGCATCAAAAATACCGTGGCTTATCATGTGCTGCTTTCATAAAGATCACGCTATTCTTACTGATCTCCAACTGTGTTGAGAATGACCTGTGTCTACTTTAGTACTTGACCTATGTGTAAAACAGATTCATCAGTTACTGTACCCACGCTTTATCCCTGAATACAGGCTGTAATTATTTTAAAATCATACCAATTTCTTTTTCCTTCCTGTGCATTCTGTAGCATACGTAGAATCTGTGTTTCTGTATGCATTACCATGGGCAGGCATAGGAATCGAATCCTCGTTTCCTCCTACATTATCCTGGTTGTCCACTTGCCATGGCTGTCCATATGTCATGAATGCATGGCATGTATTTGCTTTGAAATGGTTTTATTTGCAAACTGAAATGCTTGCAACTTGAAAGGTGCTTGTGACTTTTTTCAACTTTCAGTGCAATATAACAATTTCATTGCCCAAATAACAAATTAATTGCATACAGAACACTTGTAAGTATGTGGTTTGCAGTTCTTTAAAAGGATATTTTTACTCACAGTGTTCATGAAGAATCAACAAATTTATGAAAATTAATTCCTATTCGTAAAAACTGATATGAAAAAGCAAGGCTAAATGAGCGTAATGCATTATTTACAAACAATTTTGTCCAGTTTTCTGTGCTTATGGAGTTGCTGCACACTTTAAAAAACTAAACAGTATAATAAACTTTGTTTTATGAAAAAATTACACTACAAATTCCCATGGTAAAACTTATTTCATGGAAAAATGTATTTAATTTGTGACAGAGAAACTTGGATAACTTCAGGCAAGCAGCCAGTTTATGGCTCTTAAGCATACTGTCAAGGCAACTTTCTTTACTATGCTCATGAGAATATTTCCACTGAAATTATACATACTGCCCTAGAAGCAAAGTGTTAAGCAATGTTTAACTTGGAGGTAAAGATTTAATTAATATTTGTACTGCTAAGCATGCATTTACATGCTTTGTACTTTATAGTGCTCATATTATTATTAATAATATATTAATCTAGACTGGTTTGAGATGTATAGAAAACACTGCTAATTAGTTTATCTTTAATCCTGTAAAAGGAATACAGAAATATGATTACAGATCAAGTTCCCCTGAAATCATTGTAGAAATTGCCACTGTTCTCAGAAGGCAGGTAGGAACTATTGTTGTCCAGAGTTATTGAAATTTCCTGAAATTGGGATTTTATTTTTTTTTCTTTTACACTAATGTATATGAATTACTTAAAATGAAGTTACTTCTACTTGAGAAATGTTGCAGAGAAACTCATTACATTCACTTCAACTCCCTGCCCTTCTGTTCTGATGTTATTTAGGAAACATTTACTGTCATTCAGTGCAAGTCTAATGCTAAGAGGCTTAGCATAAATGTGATTGATTCTGAATAGATAGGACTGTTAACTTCTATATGGAAAACTGTTATGCAATTTCATATAGTGAGCTCTTGATACATGCCTTAATTTACTACTAAGAGAGTATGTATCTCTATTCTGTATCCTCTATAGAATTCATCAGTTTACATATTAGATTTAAGGAAAACAAACAAGAAAGCAGGTAAGCAAACACAACAAGAAAACATCCAAACAACTGGAATGTAGGTACTGGAAATATTTGAGTATCTTTAGTTATAAGAAAAGGTGTCTGGTCCACCAATGGCATGGAGGTTGAAGTTCACTTTCAAAAAATGTTCCTTCTAATACGGATAAGAACAAATATGGTGATTCTAAGAATAAACAAAATTTAAAAAGAACCTTATGTTTCTGATGTAATTAATAGGCCTGTAGTCACAAAAGATCTCCCTGTGGAATATTTGTATCGTAGCTTACACTTTTTATGGGACACGCTGAACTTCAGCATGTTTTATTCTAATAATGCAACTTCAGCTCTTTAAACTTCCACTTTTGAGTTCAAATTCTAAAATGAAGCATTCTGTACATTAAGTTCTTAAATCATAAGTGGTCAATACCAAGGTTTTATTCCGAGCAATGTCTGTGCAGTAAGCAGACAGCTCTTCTCCTCTCCTACAAGTTCCTTCTCTGAAAGAGTTGTTTGGCACTGGCACGGGCTGCGCAGGGAGGTGGTGGAGTCACCATCCCCAGAGGTCTTCAAGAAACAGTTAGATGTTGTACTAAGAGATGTGGCTCAGTGGATTGCTGGTAGGTGGGCAGTTGGACTGGATGATCTTGGAGGCCTTCTCCAACCTTGGTGACTCTATGATTCTCCCTTTTTTTCAGTTATAAACAGAAGTTGGGATAGCTTTCAATACAGAATTGGTATTTCTTTTTCCTGCTGGAGAATATTTCATGGACTCCTAGTCTACTATGTAATAACAGTGTATCTGCCTCAGGATCATCTTGGACATGAATCCCCTTCTGCAGGTCTTATTTCCTTCTGTCACCTTAAAAGGGCTCCTACTACCAGTAGCTTTCCAATTTGAGTTCTGTTGAAGAATCTGAATTAGGTTTGATGAATATGGAACAAATAACTTGTGACACTTTGAGATTTACTTGTTTAAAATCAGGCTGGCAGTGCATTATATCATGCACTTTTTACTGTTCTATAAAGCAATTTATCGTATTTTGAAGTTTAAATGTGGATCAAAGTACTTTATTGAATCAGCTCCTTTGAAGCTCACTGACCTGTAGCAAATGGGGAATTCATAGTGGACTGTACCATCAAACTTTGATGCCTGGGACTATTAAGGTTTAAACTTCCCATTAGAAAGTTATTAGGAAATAATTTTTAAGTGTGCTTTTTTTTCTCCTGCCAAAAATGTTGTGGAGAGCTTCAACAAAAACATTTGAGAATTGAAATCAAACTTCTATGCACAATTTTCTCATATGTGTCTTATAAATAAGAAAATTATGCATAATTTCTATCCTAGCTTCGGTTAGCAGTATGTGTATGTTTGTTCACAGCTTCACTTTCCATTAGTTTCTGAACTTTCAGCAAACTTGCTTTCGCTTTTGTCTAGATTTATTCATGCCAAAAGTGCCTCTTTTCATTTGTTCCACTCTCTTCTGAATTATCTTTAAAAGATAAAGAGAGACAGCAACTTACTATGGAGTTATATTCTACAAAATCCCATTAGTGCAGAAAGCTCTCTTGATGCTTGAAAGTATGAACTCTGGCAACTACTGAATGCCTTTTCTTACCAATAAAGTGACTTGCATTGAAAATAATTGGGATAGAATCACAGAAAATAGGTGCTGAAAGGCATATTCAATTACCAAGAATACCCCTCTGCTTACTGTAGTAGATTCATTAATGCTGGAATGATTGTTCAGATTCCTTGTTGCCATGCATCAGAACAGCCCCACAGGAATCTGTAGTACTTTCTCAGTTTATTTGAAGATTTGCCTTGAGATCTGATATAAAATAAATTCTGAGTTGGAAACTTTGTCAAAATTTAATTCATGCTGAGTACTCATCAACAAATAAGGTTATTTTACAAACAGGGCTTAGGTAGGAGCTAATAAAATGTGAGCGTACCTGAATTGTTCTCTGTTGGATATATGGTTTTAATCTTCTTTAGAGGAAGAGAGGAAAACGTAAGATTTCAAGGACTTCTCTATATTATCACTGTTTCTCAGTTAAAACAAGGATTTGGCATCTCCTCTTTGTGGAAATCCTCTTTGGGAATCTCCTCTGAGATTCCCCCTATGCTGCTTTGGTGGTCTGCTTTTATAGACAGACATGGTTAGTTCTCCATTCATTGAAGATTTTAGGAAATCTACTTTTCTAAAAGCAAATACTCTTCTACCTGGGCTCAATCCTAGCGTTCTGCTGACAGATTCTGTTGCTTAGCTAGCTGTACTCTGAAAGGTGAAGCAGGGCAATATGTAATGAAATTCCTGAGAGAGAAATATATCTACACACACGCCACTACTGGGTTCAGTGGTGTTGATCACTTTTAAAATACCAGGCCTTATTTTCATGACCTAATTTAGTCTGGCTTGGGAATTCTGTTTGCAGCCAATTTGGAACTTGCACATTTCCCACTGTGTGTGGCAACCATATCTGTTTCATCATGTGGAGAGCCCAGATGAACACTGATGGTGATGGTTAAATTTGTTCCACAATATACCAGTGTGTAACTCTGAATGAATGGTCTGAACAAGAGGTTTACACAGGCACACTAAAGAGACAGCGTCTCAAAACAGCATGGCATCCAGACAGTTAAGGTATAAATGATATATGCGACATGGTCATGGAGCTGTACGTCACATGGGCATGATGCAGAGATGGCTATGGAAAATACTCACTTTTTCACTTGATTCTGCTTCCTTTTGGCTTCTGCACCCCTTTGGTGCATAGCAGGGAAGTTGGAATTTGCATTTAGTGGAAGAAATTACACTAACAGACATACATTTCACTCATAAATGTATCACACAATTGCTGAGTAGACTGACAGACAACTGGTACAAATGGTACATAAACATTCAACGTTAAACATTGTTGAAGCAAATGAAAATTTTGCACTTAGGAAGGAAGGGGCAGCATTTTGTGTTAGTTTCTAATTGTTCATCAACAATTAAGGGCAAAATTAGAAATGGCGCACTGAAGAGAGCAACCTTTTCCTTTGGGCTGTCAGTTCATAAACAGAGTTAGAGCAGAAGCAGCGTTGGTGTTCAGTACATTCACGGATGTGGACACCGCGAGGGAATGGAGTCACTGTTGGAGTGAGATGGAAGTGCTGTGCTGTGTGGCAGTGTTGCAGCCACTGACTTCCATCAGGTAAGGGGTCCACTTGGTGCTTGTTGGCACCTTAACACATGGGGCTCTGTGCACTGCAGTTATGTCTTTCCAGCGACTGGGCTTGTGGGAATGGAAGCAGGATGTACAGAGTGAATAATCTGCCTGGGACCACTGGGAGCCTAGGGATGACTCTGAAATATCTCAAATACTACTGTGGAGTGATTCTTCCTCTGCGTATGTGCTGAATATGGAACAAGTATAGGTTGCGTGATTGCTGGCTCTATAAGTTGGTATTTTGAATCAGTTTTAGGCAACTTGCTGAAATTTCTAAGAATCTTTTTATCGAATAGGGAAAAAAATGTTTTTGTTTAACTTTCATGTGAGAATGTCTCAACCCCAAGCTATTGACCCCGAGCAGCTCCCCCATGCTGCCGCAATGCATGTCCCCGCTCTGCCGGCCGGGGCCGCGTGCTCTGAGCCCCGCGCTGCGCCCACCTGTGACGCCATAGTGAGGAGGGGCTTTTCCTCTGCAGCCTCATCCCTCGGAATCTCCTTCATCACCATAGCAACAGCCTTATCTGCCGCCCTAGAGCCTTTCCCCTACAACAGGGAAACCAACAAGGGCGAGTCAGCAGCAGCCCGAGCGGCACCCGCGCGACGCGACACGAGACGGCGCGTACTGCAGGAGGCAAGGTCTGGGTCGACGTGGAACGCACAAACACTGTTCAAAAAGAACAATAAATCAGCAGTGAGCCTCTAAGTTAGCGTTGTGGTGTCTAGCCATAGTCTTGTTATTTGTTAGAGTTGCCCCACTGAAGTCAATAGAAGTATTTCCTGCTGCCTTGCTGCAGCCAGGCTGGCCAGAGTAATCCAGGCCAATTTGAAGGATTGGGATGTTTTGCAGGGTAGGTGTCCAAATGACTAAGGGCTGTGTGATCAGCTCCTCGATTTAATTTTGGTTACCACAGAGCACCTGTTTACCACTAAAACATTGGATAAGGCTGATGTTGCAAATGAGGAACAGATCTTTGTGTTTCACTGAGGCAAACTCTCACTTAAATTTGGAAGTAACCTATAGGGCTGGGCCCAAAGCTTTTAATAACTCTAGCAATATTTTAAAAAGCAGCTTACATGATATAAACTCTGTGTTTTTGCTAACAATATATGGAGCCAAATTCTGCTGTCATAGTGCTATGCATCTTCCAAAAAATCATTGAACTTGATGTAATTTATTAGAAATTTTTCTTAAAATGCACTTCAGATACATTCTTTTTTGAATCAAAGGAGTCAAAAACATATATTCACATCTAATTTAATATTTTAACCAAGCACAAAATGCCTTAATGTTATCTGCCACACACTTTGTAGCTGAACTCTTTGCTTTAAAAGGGTATTTATCTTCTGAATTTGTGTAAGTATCTGTATTTTCATTTCTATTACTCTTGAAGTAGAGTAGGCAGAGGATGCCTGATCATGCACTGAGCATAGCAGCAGAACCGTGCTATGCTGGTGACCCCAGGCACATCCTCACTGTTGTACTTGTAAAGCTCCCATTGATTTCAGTAGAGGTTTTAGCTGTGTGAAGACTGCAGGATCTGACTCCATAAAAGCAGCATTTTCCACTACACTTGAATATATTTAAATGTTTATAAACAGAAGGGGTTCTTTACTACCTTAGCATATAACAGAACTACTTCCTCTAGCAAAGTATTCAGTGTCCAATATAAAAGAAAAAAAAAACAAACACAAACACAACAACTTCTTTATGCTGAACTATATGACTATAAGGTTTTTCAGAAACATTTCATCTATTGCATGTAAGAACTTAACATACTGTTGTGTTTTTTAGAAGAGATTTTATTAATTGACAGATCCTTAATAGGTTTCCTTGCTTGTGCAACATAACCTGCTACCCTAAAGAGAGTTCTTTGCATGCTGCAAGAAATTCACAGAGCAAAAGTGTGTAAGTTATAAGCATGCTGGAGTAATGGTGCCTTTGATATCCAAAGAACTGCAAGGTCATGGTAAATTTAATTTAAATATACTTAAATCAATGAAAATTACTTCTAATTACTAAGCATATCAAAGGTTCTTGGCCAATTATGTATTTACTCTGTACGTGACTCATATGATGCATTTCAGGTCTATGAAGCTCCGTTATTGAATGACATGTGGAGCAATCTTTAGCACTATTACCATGCTACTTGATTTTTATAACACTTAGTCCTTTTGTGCTGAGTGATAGACCAAAACAGTTATCAGGTAGAAAGGATGCATTGGAAAGCATGCAGTGCTTTTTATTTCTTGCAGAGTAAAAAACCCACCAAAGCAAAGGTCAGGTCACTTTTTTGAAGACAGAGCCACTTTTTCTTCAAGGTTTCACCTACTGCCTGAAAAGAGTCATGATACTTGTATTAGTGCCTGCTGTTAACCTTTCATAAACATAACTGCAAAACCTTGGGAACGGGTGGTACCGTATATGACCCGTTTCATTAGCTTAGTGTGGATATAGCTCAACATAGAATAGTAACCTGATGAATACTTATGTTTGTGCTGTTTCTCAGGAGTGAATGTGGTACATTAGCTAGTTAAAGCAAATGGTTCAATACTACTTTTTTATTGGGTGTCTTCAGCCTTCCAAAAAGACTACAACTGGACAAAATTGGGTTGATGTATTTCTGGCTCCTCAGCCTATGATATGGAAAACATGCCCTGAAAGTAGAAGTTAATAGGCAGTCTCCTGGGAACCAAAGAGAGAGACTACAGAGTAGCTTAAAGGCTCAGATTTTTGTGGAGAAGTAATACAAGTGACCAATCTATTGGTAGGTCCAGATGTTTATTTTAGTAACTAAAGATGGATTTAGCTGTAAGGTATCGAAGGTTAGAAATTTTGTTTGGTGTCTTTGCTGTAGTGAATACTTCTGCATTCTGTCCTTACCTATGAGGTGATTAGGCTGAAGAACTGGAAAAAAATGATAGTTCATCTGTGACCAGGACAACCTTTTTACTGTTTAGAATTGCAGCTGAAATGATGATCTGTACTGCATTTATTACCATGTTCAAAGTACTCGAATCTTTAGCAATAACCACTGCAAGATTTACGTTTGTTTTTAAAAGAAAAGGAGATTGTGGCTGCTTATTTATTGGGCCTTTTTGAGTTTTGTGGAGGTTTTTGTTTTAGTATTTTGGCTTGCTGTACATATTTATCTGTTACAGCAGTTTATAGTAGATCAAACCCTGTAACTCTGTAACAGCCAATTTGAGATTTGCCAGATCTTTAAATAAGCAGTTGATAAGGCAGACTTGCAAGTAAAGTTATTTTCTCATCTAAGCAAAGGCTTAATGAATGAATCTCATCATTTTCTATTCGTCTGCAATATGTTGATGGAAACAATTGTGATACAGGCCATGACAACTCTTCTTAATACTCTTCTGGAAAACCACATCCAAGTTACTGTTTTGACCAACATACTGTAGAGTTCTTATAGAAGCCAAAGACACGTTGGGATTATTCTATATATTAGTCTTTATTTTTTTCTTTAAACTTCTAAAATAACCGAATGCTTCGTATTTATACAATGGAGATGCCATGCTTGGAAAATGCACTAATTAGTCTATCTTAAATCAGAGACTGGGGATCAAAGATAGAATTCAGAGGTGATGTTTGCATGAAATGAGTGGTTCGTCTTCCAGAAATGTGGCTTAAACTTGTAATAATTGGTGAACATATATTACTCTTTCAAGTAATTTTGCTTGAGTTGTGTTTTCGTGTGGTCTGATGCTGAGTTGACCACAGCAAACGGCAAATTTAACAGTACTCACAGTTAACTAGAAGTGAAAATTGGGAATCTGTGTCATATTCTTGCTATGAACACTCAGAAATCCAGTCCGATTTCTGCAGGGGCTCAAAACAGGTATTTCAGTAGTCCTGGCACTTACTGTGCCTTTTGTCTTGTAAGTACACTGAATATTTTGTACTTCAACTTTTCAGTCCAGAATATTTTGCTGTATTTTGCTCTGTTGAGTATTATCCCCGTTTGCTAAAGTGAGAATCAGCTTAAATAATTGGGCAGAGCAAACGTTATGGAAGATGCTTTAAGAGTATCTTTCAGTTACAGTAGCTGTAATCATTTATGTTATGAGGAAGAACGAATAGGGATCCTGTATATGTTGAACTTGGGATGCTTGGCTGCTGTCCAGCTCCTCAGGCAGCTGATATATTTTAGCAGCAACAATTTAGCAGCCTATTCAGAATGGGTTTTATGCACTGTAAATCCTTGTGTTTTGTGTGATTTAAAGATGAAGGGACATGTATGTCTTCAGCATTATGCTGTGAACACTTTTACCTCTCAAAATGAGCATGCACAACTAGGCAATGGTACCGTGAGACTTCTAGTGCCCACAAGGTTATTGTGAGCTCTTGATTTTGCATAGGAATGTGTTGTTATTTTAGATTTTTTTTATTTTCTCAAGCTTTTCTGCTTGTGTTTTCTCCATATGTCTTTCTTTTCATCATCTATGCTTTTCTCGAGTTTCTTTTAGTAGCATATACTGCATCTTATACGTCATTAAAAATAATGAGAAGCCATATGGTGAGGCAGTTCTGTGACCCACTAGAAGATGGATATTTAAACAGAAAACTCCCTTTAATTGAGGCTGTTGGTACATTTCTAACAAAGCGCGGTATTCCTAACGTAAAGGGGACATCATTCCTTTGGGTAATGTGGTGCTGACAGGTGTGGAGGTGTATGAATGAATTACAGGTCCTAAACTGGAAGTAGTGTTGTCAGGGTAGATCAGCTTTCAAGTCCTGAGCTAATATTTCCAATATTGTACTTGCATCCTTTAGAACCTCTCATCAGCTTTTCTGTTCATGGTGGTTTAAGCTCTTCTGACTCATGACCAAGTTGTTCATTCTTATGGTAAGAATATACAGTAAGCCTTGCCCAACAAATAATTTACAGTAAAGCAGCTAAGTCAGTAATGGCTGAGTTCTCTGTGTACTGAGAATGAAAGAAGAGAGAAATCAAAGATGATCATTTTGATGGAATAATTCAGACTTCAATATTTAGATGGAAATACATACATATATGTGTATATATTTTGCTATACACGTAGAACATTGACAAAGAAAGATAATGTCTGATAAAAAGGAATTGGCACAAACGTTCAGATTTACCCTTACTGAATTGTGCCCTGTTTCCATTTAAATGTCAATGCTGTGGCTAAACTGCATTCTAGGTTTAGAAACATTTGCATTGAAAATAGTCTTGTTAGGGTTTCGGGTTGTTCATCAGTAACTGTTGCATTACATGTGCTTCCTTTAGATGTTGTCTCATTTTGATGCCTACAAATTCATTTTGAAAGCCAAGTGGGACTGCTTCCAAAGCCTCTCCAATGAAAGCTCTGCAGAACCCGTTTTGCTCTAAAGAAACCTTGAATTATTGTCCTTAATGCCTCTGATCTGAAAGATGCTATGACTGTAAATTGGTCGAACATCTGCCAAATTAACTCATTTTGTCTCAACTAGTCTGAGTCCTTAGGCGAGTATGATGAAAATACAATAAAAAAAAAGGAAACTTGATTGATTTTTTTCCACTTAAGTTAAAAAGTTTTATTCAAAGTATACATCAGGAATATACCTACTCAGTGAGATGACAGTTTTTAATATTTGAATAATGTAGGTCTAGCTGTAAATAGTTTTTTAAAAAAGCCTGTAATTCAGAGCAAAGACTGGAAGAACACTGACTATTCTGAGGTTGTTTAAGGTTCTGGTGCTTTCATGAAGTGGTTATATAATGTAGCTGCTTGTGATTGCAGGCCTGCGTGAGCTGCTTCGCATCTCTTTCTTCTGTGTAAGCATGATCTTTTATTATGGCCATTTTGAATAAGTAGAAGCATTTCTCTTCAGTGTTTATTTGATTGACTTGATGATTTTGAGCTGCATTTTACAGGAGTGAGTCTTTTGCCTGTACAATTGTGTTCAACTTCGAAAATTTCTGCGGATATCTAGAGAATTTATTTTGTCTCTGCTTAGTTTGCATCAAGGAACATTGTGAAATTGTTGTGTTTATTAGCTGGCAATTTAAAATTTATTTGGTCATCTTCAGCAGAGAGAGTTAATACCAAAATATTAAGTCATTTTAAATTGGGGTTTACTTGGTTGACTTCAGTGTCACGAGTCCCAGGAATAGCATATAATAGTAACAGGATTAGTTTATTACTCTACTGCCTGTACTGAGTTAGAATAAGGCATTCCTCCAGTACTAGTTCAAGTGGAATTCAAGGTGCCCAGATCACTTGCAAACTAAACAGACTGAGAGGTGCATTCGTCACCAGTGATTAAGCACATGCGTACTGCACACAAGATGTGTGAACCAGTTTGCTCCAGCATGTAATGCATTGCTCTCTCTAATGTGTTTGGGGTTCCTTGCACCTGAAAGCTGCTACCCAGGTGTGAGTGGCATTATCTCCTACAGCGCTCAGAGAATGTGGGCTAACAGCCTACAGCATGAGCTTAGATTAAAGGCTGCACTGTCAGTCTGTGCTTTCCTCCTTTGAGACAGGAAATATTACTGCTGAAGCAGTTTACTTTCTGAGTAACTAGAGGGCTAGAAGTGGGATCATTACTAAAAATAAAATTGTTAATTTTTTGCCTTGAAACAGCCAGTAAATATTTTGGTATTTGATTTGAAAACTATTTAAGAATTACATAGCTTTTACGTATTTTTCTCTGTAAGAATCGCTTTGTTGAGTTTTAAGGGGTAGAAATCAGAATTGTTTCAGTTCTTTGACAGCCTGCCCTGCCCCCAACATCGAGGGTGTTAATCCAGAATAATGACTCATCTGTTTAATTCAGTTGAAATGAGTTTGGGCTACAAGAAGTGATCTATAGATGGAGAACTTCTGTGTTACTGTTAATGCTCTTCAAGATGTAATGCGACAGCTAGACAGAGCACGAATGCTCCTAGACAGGAGCGAATGACGTGACTAACAATAGTAGTTCAAAAAACAATAACTTGTGCTTTTTAATTTTATTTTTTTAGGAAAAAATATCTGAGAGCTGGTAATTTTCAGTTGGAAAAATTGGAGGTTTATCAAAGACCAGGAGTGAAAAATTGTCTTTGTAGGAAATTCAGAATATAGAACATTAGTCTGAACAAATTGTTGATTACGAGACAGCTGTTTCTGAGCCTGTTTTATATAAAATGCTTTATAGGTTAAAAACAAGTTGGATGTAGCGGTAGGGTAGCCCTCAGTGTAACTGATAGGTGTTTTCATTTAGCCTCAGGCAATGCCTTGAGCTCCAAAGCTTGAGATGAACGCTAATTTCTTTGTGTTGCAAATGTTTAGAGATGTTGGGAACCTTGATTAGAACAGATTTTGCTTGGATGTGTTTTTGCAGTTCTGCACTTTTAAACTCTGTTTTTGTATTTCTTTTGAAGGGTTCCTGTATTCTCACATAGGATGTTTTGACAAGCAAAAGTTTAGCAATTAATAAAGCAGAAGCATAAAATGTTATCTCTAAGTACCTTGTAGCTTTCTGTCTTCAATCTCAAACTAGCTTTTGCAGAGAATAAAGAGGGATGATCACTGGGGAGAGATAAGTCTGCAGGGTGCTTTCTGTCTCCAAATAGTGTGTAGGCACAGCAGATAACCAGAACCGTGCCTAGAATATGATACAAGTTTGAGGTGGTTTTTTATGTGTGTGTTTATTTTTTTTTAATGATACAGACTCTAATGTTAAAATGATGTCATCTTCGCTTGGTCTTACTGGAAAATAGAAGAAATGTATATTTTCCAAGTGTTTGCAAGCTGAAGCACTTTACTCTTCCTCCAGTTGGGTATCATTACGAAGCCATTCATTCTATAGCTGTACACCTGGATAACTGAAAACAGAATTGAGTCCCACTTGCCCACTCTTTTGTGTGTGATTTCTGTAGCTTGAACAGAGACTTGGCAGACATTTAGAATGAGAAGAAGAGGCAAAGCAATGCAAATTAAAAGAAAAAAGTCTCTCTTACAGAACTTAAAGAAGGCTCTGCATGCATACTAATCCGATCATATCCGGTAGTTACAATTCCATGAGAGACTTAAGATCATTTAAATCCTGAAACTGAGGTTTTCTGCATAGAAAAGATCTGGCAAACCTGTAGAGAGTATAACAAATTTTAATCAAAACTGCTGGACATGAGGGTTTTCTGTTGTTTCCTTTGGGTTTTATGTTACCAGATGGGGGAGGGGGGTGGAGGAAGGAACAAAAAAAGGCTGTTACTTAATGCTGCTGTAGGGATGATTATCCTCTGAAAACCTTGAGGAAAAGGTATTATTATTTAGGAAAGGTAAAATTGATGTTGAATGAGGGCAACTGGTCTGATGCCCTGTTGCTTCGAGATTCAGGTAAAATTCTGCACTCTGTTTTGAATATTAAGATATTCAATGAATGACTTGGCAGATGTCTCTTGCTAGGTGCCTCATTTCAGAACTATTTTAAACAAGTGTTACTTCTAAAATAACTGTTATTTGGATTCTGATTTTGTTTACAAAGAGACAGCTTGGACACAAAGATGGTTTGTAATGTATTCTCATCAGTATTAACTCTTATTGAAGATTAGGATGAAAATCTCAGGATTTGAGTTCTGTAAAGCTGGGGTAAATGTTATGGGATCAAAATCCACGCTTTCACTTTAACTCTTTTATACAGTGACATGTGTTATAGGAGAAGATTTAATTCTGCTTAGCATTTCTGCTTTATCTTTGGCTCTTTGTTAAACAGACAGAAGAGTATGATCTGGATTTCTTTTGAAGTTACTTTCCCATCAGACCTGTGGTTACTCTTGCACATATGAACTAATAAGAACACATCTTGCTGAGTGATGGGTTTGAAATCAATAGGTCGGGGTGGTTATGATTGAATTTATTTCGTTTTTAAAATTTAATTTCTTGCAATAACTGTGTTCTCACCAGCCAACATTCTGAATGCTGCCAGGATACATTTAACATTTTCTGTAAAATAAATGTTTGATTTCCTCCATAACAGAAACATTTGGTACCCTCGAATTTATGATGTCATTTTTCTGCCAGAACTTAAAGATTTGAGTCCTTTCTACAACAAATGGAAACTAAAGTAGAGCTGTTACAGCGCTTTGGTCATAAAGAAGCCTGGGGCTATATCCTTGACCCCAGAGTCTTTATTCTATGTCTCTTGTGCTGTGTGTTCTTGGTAACAAAGGCTTCTGAGTCTTAGTGTACTTACTGGTGAGAATAAGGCTCTATTTTTAATACAGTGTAGTAGGATATGTTTACCCCTTTATTTTTCTTCCCTAAAAATAGCAGATTGCCATTTATCAGACAATAGCAGTAGTAGAAGAGGCAGTGGAATAATGGTGTGACTGCAGAATAACTTAATGTCCCTGACCTGGTGATGGCCTCTGTGCACAGTTTCTGCCCTGGGATGATCTCATCTGAAGTATGTTAATGCTGCAAAAGCAGCCTTAGCAGCATCGTATAAGCCCATTTGGAGGAGATTATGCTACTATCCCTTCATTTAGCTCTTCGTTTATCACACAGTCTAGAAACCTTCAGGAAGCAAGTTCTTAATGTTGAGGTATTATGAGCATAGTCTGAAAATATTCTTAATTCTTTGGTGTGTACAACTACTGTGGAGAAGGAATTTTGCTAATGCTGCAGGAATTTAATTACGAAAATGAAAAAAAAACCAACTGAGGCACAAAAAAGTAATTAGAACCTAATCAGAAGTTCTGCTGTGTCTTGGGCAGTTAAAGGCTCATTCACCAATCTATACCAATTTTAGCATAATGGGCCACATCCATGGCATTTGTATAAAAATACTCTTTTGTAGTATTCTTGGCTTCTGTGGATTTGACTGCAGTGACAGTGATTAATGCTGGGTCTGTGCTGCAAGGACCCAAAGGCAATATCTACATCTCTTACAGCAAGCACATCGCTAATACAGATGCGCTTTGTTTAAACAGGTGCCCATCTTCTCCTGTATCAAGTTAATGTAATGCAGTTAAAAGTAATATTTGTCGTAAGTGTTACCTCTCTTATTTATTTCTATATAGAAACAATCATCTATTAAGGAAAAAAGTAGTTTCTTGATGTTTAGATATGTTTTTAGAATTCTGTAAGCTGGCAATAAAAAGAAGCTGGTAATGGTAAATTTCTTTACAGAAAGGTTCTGGATTCTCAAAACTTCCTAATGAGGATTGCAGGTGCAAAAATTATTAAATCATCAGTTATGCTTGTTGTGACACTTTAATGCTTTCTAGGGGTAGAAATGGTACTAAATCTTCCCCACAGCTCAGGGCACGATCCCTTCTGGCTGCAGAGGTTAAGCTGTCTGACAGCAGAGTGACAGCTGTTGTCAGAGTTATTTCTCCTTAGAGGTTCTATTAAGAAAAAAAGATCTGTATTAATCTTGTAGCCCGGTGCTATACATGCTTGTATGCCCTTCCAGAAGAACACACTCATTTAGAATGAGCAGTTCTTGAACATTAAAATAAATCTTAAGTTAAAGAGCAATGATGAGTGAATGCTATGAAGGTACTTGCAGACTGCCTCAATAAATGTTTTGTTATGAGAGGTAATAAGGGAAAGCAGCTTGCTTGTGTTTGCTATTTGTGCTATAGCCAGGATGTAGCTGACAAAAACATGGGAGGTGCATCTAGCAGCTTCCCTTGATGGGGAGGTAGGTGGGGTGAGGAGGATAAGATAGGATGTTACAAATAGGAGGTATCTCTGTGTTTCTTGGCTTTGTGTTCTGCTCAGAAGGGTGCAGCTGAGCCAGCAGGGGAAAAGAAACAGTATATTTGCTGTCCAGCAGTAAGTCACTGGTCTCCTAGTGGGTTTAGACAGAAAATAGCTTTTCTATTGGCACTGCTAATATCAGTCTGTCAGGCAGCACTGTGAACTTTGTGTTCACTGAAATGCTTTGCTGCTTTATTTCACTTTGAAAGCCTCATAAATAAGGGAGGCTTGATCCAAACGTGACTCTTGACATAAGTTTACAGCATTTCACGTTAACGGGACCCTGGTGAAATAACATGAAAGATGGCACTGTCAAGTTGGATCAGCAACAGTTACTTCAAAAACAAACATATAGGCATATGCTTAGACTGGCAAGGAGTGGAAGATTTTTTTTTAGCCCGGATAGAATGAGCATAATTGAGAAAAAAAGAAGCTGTCACAGATGGTGATAGCAGTGAGAGGCCCAATGGCATGTGCTTCAACCCAGAGTTTGCTCCAATGGAGTAACTGAGGGAGGTGGGATAACATACCAAACATGTGCCAAAATCTCAAGCTCTTAGAAACTAAACCTGCATGTTTGTAAAATGTGAATCAAATCATTCCTTCTCTTAGATGCCCATGAGCAAAGAAGACTGAGAAATGTGTGTGATGGTCCTGAGGGACCTGTGCCAGAGAGCATCAGGCACAGATGAGGGAATGAGGACTTCCAGGAGTGAGGCAGCCTGTGGTATTGGCGTGGCGTAGCTCCATGTTGTCAGAGGAAGGACAGGCGCTGTGTACTCCTGCAGAATGCCTGGCAGAATGAGAACACAGCAGCGTTTCCCTGTGCACGGGGGTGTTGTCTGGCTCCACAAAGGAGCTGCCTTATTTGAAACCCTGCCAAGCTGTGGCTGAGCTGTGAAGGCTGAGCCGAATGTACACAGCATGGTCAGGATTTTCCGTTCCCCTTCCTTTTCACACCTTAACATAAAGTGCCCTTGGAATCATTAGCAGCCAATAAACTCAAACAGTTGATTTGTGTTCAGTGAAGTGAAAAGGAGAGCTTGGAGCTATTTTCGCACTTTCCTTTCCAAACTGAAATGTCCTCTCATCAACCACACTTCAGTTTTTCACACATTTTGTCTCATTTCATTAATAGAGTAAATTTGTTGGGTCGGTTACAGTGGCAGTGATTAAGGACAGTTTATCTAAGGTGGACCAAGAACTTGTTCTTGTTTTGTATTATATGAAGGACCATTTCCTTTCAAATGTTACTGTGTTATCCTGAAAAAAAACTCTTTCTTTCACGCCTCTTTTCTCTCACAAGTAGAGGAATACATGCAGGTAGCCTGAAATGAGTTGTTACTAGATACAAGGCATTGACTGTGTGCAGAAGTGAGCTTTTTGAGGGTAAGCGTGGATCCAAAGTACAGGCAATGAATATGAGCAGTATGTGTGTCTTGTGCTGCGATGTGAAATGCCAGTATGAAGTTTCCTTGTTGATTTGTAAAGCAAAGGCTACGTGCACAATTAGCTTTCTGTCCACAAGAGAAAGGTCAAGAACAAAACCCGGCCTTGTTTGTCTCATAGCTGCCCACCTCGGAGTTGCTATTACCACGCCTGACATCTTTAGCCTGGCTTTCACGATTTCAAGCCAGTTATTATAATCTAATGAGAAGTATTATAGGCTTCAGTAAATCATGGATGGTTTTCAGTTTTTACAAATACTGTAGAAGCTAAGAAAATGAGAACTTGGCAAGGGTTGTCGGTAGGATTTTTCTGTAGCATTAAGCAAGTAGCTTTACATTTGGGGGTTGCATGCACCATGTGATGCAGTAATGCCTTGTAATTCCTCTCTTTTAGAGTTGTAAGACTGCATGTGCTCACCCTAGTTAACCACGTACATAACAGCTACCAAAAAAGCTTTGTTTTGTACATCACTTGTATCTCACAGGAATGACCCTCAAATATACATTCATTTATAATGAAAAAATATCAATTCATGAAATTTGTAATTCTCACCTCTCTAATGCTGTCCCTGAGTGAGAGAAGGTTTGCTGTCTTGCTGTCCTCTTAGTTCAGAGAAAGAAGAAGCTGAGAGACTGGATTACTGCCTGCTCATGCCATGCACCCACAGAAGCCATTTTGCAGTTTGCTTTGTCACTTCTCTTTAGTGGTGCAGAATGCTGCTACACCCAGTGACTTCAGCGACCTGCTCAAGTGACACTGCTAGACCTGCTGGGAAGTTGCAGAGGTGTTACCTTTCTTCTCCCAGGTTCACCCTTCAAGCTACGTGTGATGTTGTGCAGAGGGAATTTCATGAATGTACATTTCTGTTCTTTGTCTTTTATCATTGGCCTTAGAATTCTCTGCTGACCTTCCTCTTTTTATTTTCTTGCCACTTTCTGCCTTTTTGTAGTGGAACCCTAAAGGTCCCAGAAGCCTTTTGTCATAATGGTGTTCTACTCCAAATTATCACTTGCTATCTGTTTCATGCTATGATTTGTATACATCCTCCTAGTAAAACATGTATTTGCATACATCCTACTGTAAAACAGTAATGTAAGTCGATTCTTTGGCCCTCATTTTTACTCTTCTGTAAATATATCAACACTTAGAAATTTGTCCTCTGAGAACCGTGTGCTCAGTGAGTCAGAAATGGTATCAGAACTAACATTAGAAATTTCTGTTGCACTTTTTGAAGCTTGGCCTGATGTATGTTGCTCACTGTCCTGCTATGCTGAATATCATACCTAGAACCAATCAGCCTGTGAAACACACTTATTGAAACCAGCAAGTTAGAATTGCACTGCAGACCAACAAAGCACAGCTGTGATTTCTTATGAACGCAGATTACAGTGCAGCAGCTATTGTTCAATGTTGGCATTTCTCTGACTTATAGTTTGATTTAATATTATTTAGAAAAGGACATCTGTATGGACTGAAAGATAGAGCACCTTACAGAATGCTCTGAATAAAGCTGTTCCCAAGTAGAACTTCTGGCTCTGTGCTCAGCAGTGGGGAAAAATTATTTTTAAGGTGGTTATCTGCCTACAGAGAAGATGGTGGCATATTTCTGTAGGGGACTGGACATTCGTGTGAACCTGTGTTCCTTCATTTTCAGTTTTATTCTTAAATAAGAGCGTGACAGTTTTGCACAGAAAATCACTTCAAAACAAAGGTCAAAAATTGTATTTAAAAAAAAAAAAAAATCCTCAACTTAAGAGGCTTATTTCTTTCTTGCTGGGTAAATAAGCCTTGTCTTTGCATAGTTAATTCTTCTTTCCCTCAGTGATACATCAACTAAGAAAATTTGTCTTGACTTGAGCTCTGCATTTTTGTTCTCTCCCAGCAGGACAACTGCGTTTCAGAACCAGCAGGCTTCCCACTGTTAGGGATCTATAAAAAGATTCTCTTACTGATTCATCTTCTAAATGTTTCCGTGACACAGTTTTGATGTTAAAACAAGTATGGAAGTTTGCTTGGTGGCACATGAATCATGTGACAAAGCTTTTGTTGACAAACTCACACAGCAGCTGTCGTGGGGTTATTATATCTGTCACTGTGAGGCTCACTAGGGAGCAGGCAAATGCACCCTGAAGGATTACCTGTGCCTTGAACGCAGTGCTGATGTTTCTAATGCTTTTTCTCTTTTCATAAAACTTGAACAAAGCAGCACCAAGCTGTGTTAGTCTCCTTGGGAGAGAAGATTTTATTGAGAAAACTTATTTTCTGGGCCCCAGATTGTGATTCAGTGACGTAAGTTATGAAATTCTGTGCTGGGCTTTATACCTTAATTCATAGTGTTAATAAATAGGGGTGTCTTAAAATGAAATGGCAATGGAGACCTGCCCCTATCCAAACTTACACCCTGAATGTGCATTCACTCGATGTGTGCTGATCTGTAGCTGTTATATTTCTGCACAAAATTATGTTCATCTGAACATTTGCAGAAATTGCATGCAGCCGTCAGTCATATCAGTCAATCCTTTTCAGTGAAAAAGAAATGTGGGCATTTAAAGTGAACTTACATACGTTCAATCAAAAGTGGTTGGTTTTTTGTTTGGGCTTTCTACTTTACACTTATTTTTGGGGTTGGTTTCACTGTTTTCAGGGATGAAACGCAAAAGAGAAAAACAAGGTTTCAAAGCTTATCTCTTTTCTTGATTGTGCATTTTGTAAGAACTACCTGATGTCAGCAGCAAGAGGAATAAAAGCAGTGGGAGCAGAGAGATGTAAAGGAATCTCTGAATTTGATGGCGAGGCTTAGCAGTCAGCAGGAAGCTTTACAAGGCGCCTGTTGGCTCTGCAGTAGAGCAGAGCAGCTCCTGAGAGCTTGATGTTTGGGTTTTTTTTCCTGGCGTCCTGCTGGGTGGATGGATGCGAGGAAACTCTTCTGCAGTAGAAAATTCAATTAAAAGTGGTTCAGAATTGTGAACCAAAGCCAGAGGCCATATAGGAGCATACTGGTGAAAAATGCATCCCCGTGATAGGTAGGTTGAAAGAGAAAAGGGAATGTGGCACGAGGGGTAAATAGGAAGCACAGCCATCCCTCACCACTTGCAAGGGAAAACGTTTTGGTTAGTAATGTGAAATAAAGGATGAAACTGTACTTAAACTGCAGCCATTATTACTACAAGAAATCGAAATTTTACTTCATTTGTACATGAAGTGATTGAAGTGAACAAAGGGCAACAAAAACCCACTCTGTTTTCCTTCTATGTTGCTGGAAATCTAAGCTATGAAACAAGGTATTGAAAAATTACAATACCATTTCGGTTTATGGAAGTCCCCAACAGTTGCTAGCTTTTGTGGTGTAGAGCCAGCAATTAGCAAGCCAGGTTAAAATGCAACAAATTCTCCTATTGTAAGGTTTTACACTGCTGCCTATCTTTGTTGGTGTTGCTATGTTGCAAGTCTGTGAGAACCTGAGTACAGTGTGTTCTGCAACTGTTTCCTCAAACCAGTCTGTTGGTAGTTCACAGCAGGAATAGATAGTTTGGCATATCTCCTCTACTTTCATCAAGGTCTGAGTAATGCAATAATAAATACAGAAAATATATCCCATGTTCTGGTTGTAGGTACACGTGAAAGATGAAAGCTCGTCTAACATCAGTACATCCATCTATCTGAACATGTATAAAACCAAAATCTCACACAACTAGATACTAAATATAATGCTCTATTAATAGTTGGGGTTGTGCCATAGGCCAGCATTCGTTATCTGCCCTTAGAGCATTAACCTGGTGGAATTGAGGCAGTAGTGATGGTCTGACCCTGTAAGATGGTAAATGCTCACAATCTCATTGCCCTCTCCAGCTATAAGGGGTACTCAGCAAATCCTGTAAGCAGGAATTATATTTACCAAAATAAGTCCTCCTTCCCTTGTTGCAATCTGTTGTATTCCCAACTTAGTCAAAAACATTAAGAATCCTTTAAAAATAAACATTAAAAATTTGCATACAATTCCTGTTTATCCAGTACAAAACAATCTCTGAATTGTAATTTCTAATGTGACCTAAGTGTAGTTCCAAGCAGCGAATGATGCTCATGAATATATTGTGTGAATGATCAGGAATTATAATCATGAAGTGTCATGAATATTTAAAAATGAGAGAGCCTGAAGTCATCCCTCACTAGTGTGCACAGCTGCAGGCGAGCCATGGGAAACCTGGGTTGTAAGTACTCTGTATCAGTTTCACTTTGCATATGTATTTAATAGATATTGACAGAAGTCACGGTCCTGTTTTCAGTTTCACAGCAACCTGCTGTTCCAAATCAGGGATTAAGTTTTCTTATAAATACTTGTTTCTAGAGAACAGAGACAGCTGTTGAGGTGAAAACTGCTGAGGTTCAGACAGAGGAAGGGAGAACGCAGATAATGAGATATGTCAGAAGCGAAAGAGAAGACTGATGAGATCGTCAGCCCTCACAAAGTGTGCTGTGGGATCAGCTCAGCCAAGAGTTTATAGGAGGGAGAGGTGTTAGACATGATGAAGTGAGATTAAAAGCATGTACTCAGCACTGAAAGTTTCTCTGCTTCTGTGCTCACATGCATAGTGCAGATTTATTTCTGTATTTCTTGTGTGTTATGGTGGTTAAAGGCTCAGAGGGGGTAAGAATCAGTTATTTTCCTTGGATTTGACAGCCTAAGCTTTCTGAGGAGTTTGCCATAGAAATTGGGGCATAGCTTAAAATGCATGGGAGTAATCAAGGGCTTCACCGAGTGGAGCTCAGTATCTGTGCCTTCATAATGATAATTCATCATGGTGCACTTTCAGTATTTATGCATAATGATTAAGATCTGTGGATTTTGGAAAACTTCTCAAGTTTTCCTTCCTCTCATCTCACAGCCACTTGGAATAGCAGCAGGCATGCTGCTTTCATGGTGCCAGCTTACACCTGCAACTTGTGGTTTTGAGGGCAGGTGAAATAGATCTGTTTCACAGTAATGTTTTTAATAATTTTATGACAGCAGGTGGATTATCAACATCTATGAGTACAGCCTGTATTTTAACTCCCAGTCTTCGTGTTACTTTTTGCAGTGATTCTTCTTCTAATTGTGTCTCCAGCAAGGTATGTCATTTTGATAGTCTCACAAGACACATGCAACTAGGTGTAGTAGTGGCAGTAGTGGCCAGTTCCCTAGAGCTTTTCACAAAAAGGGTGATTACAAAGGATGGATGGCATCTGTTCAGGGTCATCCCAAAATATTAATGATTGGAGAAATCTTTGCACATTGTAGCATAAGCTGATTTTCAACTGAAGCTTTGCTGTGACTTGATAAAGCTCTGAACAATCCTGCATCCAGACTTTAGCTGTTAGTGGAAATGAGCTGGAGGTATAAAGTTAAAATTGGTAATAAACAGTGAAGGTTTTGTCTTAAGCTCCAGAAGTATGTTGTACATGTGTGACCTGTGTGATCCTATAGCTCCGCATCTTCATGCAGTGCACTTAGAAGATACCCCAGCTGCTGTCTGCCAATGGGCATTTTTGTGTTCTGAGGCACAGTGGTGGTTTTTCCCATTTGCTTGTTTTGGAGGGATATTTTAGCTGAACTTTACACATTCTCTGTTAAGTTGTAATCTAGAGATTTAAGCTTTTAAACATGTGTGATCTACCTTGCATAATGAACTTCTTTCCTAGCTCAAATTAGTAAAAAGACTCAGTGAAGTGAAACATTTCATTTCTCCGCAGTGGAATCTTATTTTAAGGAAGCCATGAAGAAGATTCAGAAGCTGTAGAGACATGAATGTGGGAGTTCTAGAGCTTTAACTATTGTATGATTGTATTTCAACAACACACACTCACTTGCCATTAGTCAGGTTATGCACAGAGCTGCTCTAAACATGCACTGGGTGTAGCTCTATTTGACGATTCAGCTGAAAAGCTGCGTTGTTTCCAGAATTTGGTAGGCTTCATTCTGCCTTGTTATTTTACCCACTGCATTTGTCAAGTATCCACAGTTCTTTTTGAGAACAAAGATATATCACATAATCAAACATTGAAGAGTAAAAACTGGGATGAAATTATTAATGTCCAGAGCACTGATCAGCCTAGAGAGTAGCCTGTTTGGTTTTATGCTATACTGGCCTCTTCTTAGAATGGATTTCCAGCTCTCAGTGCACAGTATGTGTGCTGTGACAGGGAGCAGCTGTTTATCACGGTATCAAGCAGCTGAAAAATATCCTGAAGCTGAAAATCTACACTAGGAATGTTTTTTTTTTTCCTAGAGGGCAGTTTATTGACAAAGTTTAAAGTTAATTTTGGAGCAGGGTTCAATAATGTAAAGAGCTTTATTTTCCTCCTGTCCATGTCTATGAACCTTCTGAAGCTAATTAGGTCTCTTGGCACATCACATTGCACAGCCGTTTGGCCTCATCCATGTTGTGAATTCAGCAAGCTCTTGCCAAAGCACTCAGGTGTTATGAGGCCTCTCCTGGGAGTCTGCTGCTTCCTGAGGAAGGCCAGGTGCCTTGTGCCTCCTAATTCTGTCTTTGCAACTTTCAGTATGCCCTCCTTTGAGCTCCTAGCTCCCAAGTGTCCAATGCATTTTTGACAGAAAAAAAAAAAAAAAAAGAGGAGTTGTACTTGTGTTGCATTATTTTTTAAATCAGCTTAAAGTACATACAATCCTACATCCTCCTTTAGGCAATTGTGGGTCGACTTCTGCATCCATGAAGAGGCAGGATATGGGTCTAACTGTTGATAGAAGCATTGAAGGTGGAATTGCTGACAGCGGAATACAGCTCCTCTGTTGGTGAGTCCAGCTGAGATCTGTGCTGTTGCCTGACAGTCTCCTTGAGCTCACTGCTCTGTTACCAATGGGCTGGTGTTGGTTTGGGTCCAGCAGGTGACTTGCCTTCTGCTGGCCATTCCTGGAGGAAGGCTCTGTGTGTAAGCAAGAGGAGTGTAAATCATCTTCTTTACCATTGTCCTGTCTAACCCCGCTTCACTTAGCTATTATTTGCCAGCTAATGCTGTGATTCAGTCTTTGTGTTAGTTCTATGGAGGAAGAAAAGGACGCCACAGCATGGGGCTGGAATTAAGCCATTGGAAGTGCTTCCTACAAGACATCAGTGTATCCTCTGGCTTCATCAAGAGTTTCCTTCATCAAAGAAGTTATTGAATCTCCTTTGCCAGAGAGCGAGCGAGCTTTGGTCCTTGTGAACTTCCAAAGAGTTCCTCCTTTTTTCCAAAATGCAGCACGTGGCTGCAGAGCGTGCAGCTGAGGAAGTGGCCAAAACAGCTCTGTCAAGGTGGAACTTCCCACAGGATTCCCTCTGAAATTGTTCATAATCAATTTTATGAATATTGCTGATGGTATAACAGCTGTGGTTTGTGGCAGAAACTAATTGCACTTTCCTGCAGTGTTATAATCTGTTACTAATCTCTACTTTTAATGTGGTTTGATTGGTTTTTGCTGGGAGGCGGATGGCCCGGTCTGTGACACGTTTTGAAATTGATACGTATGAGCAATGCTCTTGTGTGGAGGAGACATGGCTCATTAGTGTGCTTCCACAGAGAGGAATGTTGCACTCAGTGTTATGCAAGACAATCACTTCAAAATTATAAGCAATTTACTTCTATACTAAGATATTAAGAGTAAATTTAATCTGTTTAATAACTGGTTTCTAGCAGCACTCTCATTAACAGAGGATATGTCACCCTCTATTTTCTAAAGGGTAAAAAATGTTAGAATAATGAGGAACGTGCTGAATAGATGCATGGCTGCATGACCTTTTTTTTTTTTTTTTTTTTTTAACTGGAAAAGGTACCAAGTAGGGGAAATGTAAATGCCTGACCTTTAGATTTCTGTTGGAGTTTTGAATGTTTGCCTTTGTTTTGAGAAGAGCAGTTCTTACATGATTAGTGTTGGAATTGGAGAGGATGGCTTTGAAGATTTTACCATGGAATCTGGCTATAGAAATAAGGATTCTGAAGAAATATGTGCTCCAAGCACGTTATGTCAGAAGGCCACAAATGAGATGGATTTTAAATTGGGCTCTCTGGCAATTTCACTGTGTTGATGTATCTATATCGGTTTGTTTTTTTCACATGTAAAATTCTAACAGAGAAACAGCCACTTGTTCCCAATTTGTTTTCATTCCTTGTGGTTCATTTCGGCTGTAAACTCTTTGTGATGGTGCACATCATCTGGCACAAGCAATCACACAAATGCTCTGACAGATCCATGCTCAGTGCATCTTATTGCTGTTATATAAACTACTCACTGCTTGTGTACCTGGTGCAGGCAGGCTCTGCCTCCTCTGCTGAACATCATGTTCTTTTCCATCACGTTAATTGTGATAGAGACACTGGTCCCTATTTGCATCCTTGCTAGAAACTCGTGATTAACTGTGGTCTAATACTAACCAATGCTACTAATACTACTGGTGCTGGACTGCAGATCATGAATAGTATCTTTGCTTGGCATTGCCACTCACATAGCCATTAAGCTAAAATAAATCTTCAAAAGAAAAGAAAATGTGCTTAAAACAATAAGAAGTTGGAGTACAAGCCTTTTTCTCTAGTGAGTACTTGATGTAAAGAATGAATCTCTGCATTATAAATGACAGGAGGGATGGGTTGAGCATTCACTCCCTTCTTCCTGTTGAGAAATCATGTGTGAACAGTCCTTGATTTTCAATTACAGGCTTTTTCTTCAGTTATTGAACGGGTTCTCATGTAAACATGTTTCAGCCTACTGAAGGATTACAGATGTGTTTTGAATACTCTGCTTCTGTGCGGTTTGCTGCCTTTAAGGATGTGGCATTGGCACTCTATTTCTTGGTTGGATGGATATGATTCCAGCAAAGACTTCAGAAATATAACCATTTTTTAACAGCTGATAGGGGAAGATGGCTGAATAAGGGATCTTTATGTATTCTATTTTGGGATTTTTGAGCTGAACCTTACTAGAGGCATTGTTATGAGGAAAAAATATCTTGTGTAATATTTGATGTGGAGAAACATTAAGCATATGTATGGGTATGCATTTCTGTGTCAGGATTTGAGCCTCAGGCATTGTGAGCATTTGTTCAGGCCCTTATCTTAAATCATTTAAGCGTTGGCCTCTCCAGAGCTGTGTTAATCATCACCAAATTCTGTAAGCTAATGTTGCTAATACACTTAGGAAGAAAGAGTGTGCCGAACAAATTTAAATCTAGATCTCTTTATTATTGTGTCACAGACACTGGTGTTGTTTTGGTGCTGTCTAGGCACAGAAATTTTGCATAGGGATATTTACCTGATTTTATCTTAGGACAGAGGATATGTTAGAAGGATATGATGCTGCTTTAGGTGATGATCTTGCTTATAGGTAAGATGAACTCTTTCCAAAGGTCTTTTTTTTACTTCTTTAATGTTTACCATCTGCCAGTGTCCAAGCTAAAAGAGACTGAAATTTTGGCAAAGTTCTGTTTTGAACACTATTATCTTTTCCCTTCAAGGCTTCCACAATTACTACAGTAACCCTGGTGTGGTTGTGCAGAATTCTGCCTGGATAGACATTAAAAAAGCAGTGTGTAACCAGTTAATGTAGGTCCTCTAAGGGGAATTTTTTTGCCATTTTTTTCCCTAGCAAAAATGCTGAACTTGAATTTTATAAACCTATTGCACAGGATTTGCTATATTTACTAATGAAATACAACAAACCAAAAAGCAGTTTGCCTTTTAGCTGCAAATTATACAGGAGTTCAGGACAGCAAAGAGCAAGTCTGAATTTTACAGGAGGAATTTATTGCCAAAATAAGAACTGAAAGTATATTATTTCAGCAGTTTGAAAACTGTAGAATAGCACAGTATTGCACACAAAAAATGCAGTAGATCAACTACAATTACTTGTGATAGACGGGAGTTCTGAAAGGCAATATGAATGTTGGATTTAATGTCTCAAAATAGACGTTGAAAGGTGAAGTGAAACTTACAATGTGCTGCAGCAGAGTAATGTTACTTGGTAGATCAGCTTTGGAGCAATTTGTAACAACTTGATAGGGAACTTTTCAATCTTATTTCACTGAAATCTCTTAGTACTTTATGAGTTACAGATGCATTAGAATTTCAGAATTTTGGAGAAAGCGTATTGTGAAGTGTTTCTGTGGATTTCAGGGAGAGTTTTGATTGACCACATGTCCAGCTTCTGGATACTTATTTTCATTTGCTTATCTAATGTTAAAAGAAATCACTCATAGGCAAAGAGCTGTCTGAATGATAAAACTGTCATCTCCTTCAAAATGACAAAATTGTTTATAGAAGCCTTGGGAGCTTGTACATGTTTCATTTAAAGTTCTTTATTACCTCTTGGTTTTATGTTTTGTTTTGTTTTGTTTTGTTTTGTTTTGTTTTTAATATTCTTCCTGTTTTTCTACTGAGAAAGTCATGTTATTCCAAGACTTATAAAAAACACCCCATATTATGTGATCTGAGACAGTCAAAGATGCAGAGACATTTTCAATAGATAGGGCATGCTGTTTGCAAGGCTAACCCCTGGGAAACCTTCACTAGAGAAGACCCACATGTCTCCATTTCTGCAGTTTTTGTCATTGCCTTTCCACTAAATGCTACCCCAGAACTGGTGGTGCAATACCAGCTGTTTAAAATGCTAGAAGCTTTTATTGTGTCTGAATTTGTCAAAAGATATGGGATGCATTTTAATGTTGTTCTGAAGGTTCTAGATACTTCAGAATGGCATTAAAATGCATCCCATATCTTTTCAATTCAAGTGCAATATAAAATTCTTCTGTGTTGTGGCTGATCGTATCCCAAATCATTTTAAGCTTCTGATTGATTTTTCTCTTGCATCCTGTAGGCTGTTTGGTTTAGTACAGTAGTTTATGTAGGGAAATGTAGAGGCTGATTTTATCCCGTGATTGATCTCATGCATGGCAGTTGAGACATACTTTCAGTTTTTTTGACTTGTTGTTGTTGTTGTTTTGCTTTGTTTTTCTTTTGTTTTTTTTTTTTTTTTTTCCTGACAAAAACCTTTCATTTATTCATGGCTGTCCCATAAATGCCTACACAGCTAACTGGATGCTGTTTCTAATATTCCTTCTTCTATGTTCTGGTAAAGCCAGATAATCCGCTCATAATTAGAGGTAGCTTCTTTTATGAATGTTTCTGAAATAATTCAGTCAGCAGCTGTTCCTCCCTCTAGTGACAGTAATCCATTTGAAGAACGCTTCTTTAATGTAGTTTTTCCCACACAGATCACAAGAGGTAAGGATCTGTGTGCCCTGTTTTGCAGGCAGACTCTCAGGAACAGAGTGATTTACTGAGAATCACACAAGTCCATGGATGAGCAAGGATTTGGGTATTTCTCTCCACTGCATAAGCTTGCTTTCTAATCAGTCAGTTGACCATTCTCTCTTAGTTGGGAAGCATGGCTACTGGTTTTGAATTGGTCTCTTGCAAACCTCCACTGGAGGTGTGGACCTCTACGCAGTGAGTTTGCTTCTGTTAATGCCATTTCTCAGTCTCCCTCAACATGATCCCTGAGTCTTCCTTAACTGTGAGTTTTCCCTACCTGTGGCCCACAGGTGGAAAAGCACTGGCGTGGGCTAAGGTTGTCTGGATAAATCAGCAATTTGTAACAGGAAAAGAAGTTTGGTTTTCTTTTGTCTTTGTAGTGCTGCTGTCTGGATGGCTCTTGAATCACTTGAACATTCTAGACCAGATTTTGTACCCAAATCACTTGTTCCTTTGTATTACTTAAGCTAAAATCTTTTTACCTCCCTTACAGTGGAATTTCATGTGACTGTGCAGTTTATAATCTAAATTTGTCTGTTACTGTGTAGCAGAAAAATGGGACCAGGTCTTCCCTGTTAAATCTTTTATCTTTAGCTAACTGAAAGTTGAGCAGAAACCACAGTTTCCTGTAACTTCACACTTAGTCATATTTACAGATTCATCCCACTGAAAACTGACAATGGAAGTTTGGGCAATTTTAATTAGTGATATAAAAAATATGGTAGGATCTGCAAAAGTAAACTGCAAGAGTTGGAGGTACAATAGCAGCATGTCTAACACACAAGAATTTCTACCAAATCACTGCTATAAAACTTGCCCTTCAGTTAGTTGCCTCCAATGTCTCATGTTGTGTTTGGTCTGGACTTTCTAAATGGTATGTGCTCAGCACCAAGCAAGTGAAACAAGTCAAATGTCTCCTGCTTCACCACCCGCATTCTTCTGACTGCTCCTTCTGTCATCCTCCTACTCTTGCTTGTAGTAGACTTGTGAACCAGACATAAGTGTTGGTATGAGAAACACGAGGCAGAAGGGCAGAGCTGGAGAAGATTAGCAGCAAGGGAATTCTCTAAGGTGAAATACAAGTATTATATCAACCGAGAACCAACTCGTCCTTTAATTGAATACTCGAACATGTTGCCTAGAGATGCTGGGGACTTTCCATCCTTGGAGACACTCAAAACTCCAGTGGATGTGACCCCCAGCAATTTGCTCTGCTTAGCCCTTCTCTGGGCAGGAATTGCACTAGATGGGATCTCTAGAGATCCCTGCCAACATCAGTTCTCTGATTCTGTGCAATAGATGAAGGCAGCTTAAGTAACTTGAGTTGTTTTCTATTTGGGACAGGCAGCAGAGTGAATCTTATTCTGTGTTGGGCTGGGAAGCTGGTGGCTGTGTCTATGCATCTAAGCCCATGATGTCCTTAATTATATAGGTTATTTTGGCAAGTTTAATGAGTCTCTGAGCGTGGAGCTGCTTTTCTCTCTTTATCTGTGGGGAACAGAGCTCTGAATCTTCTCTGAGATGTGCACTGAAACTTCCATTCACCCTTGGATCTTATTGTGGTTGGCAGGTCAATCTGTTCACATTTGCTCATCTTTATTAATTTTGAAAAGGAATACGTTAGTATTCAAAATTTTAAATTCTACTTTGTGCAAAGCAGGCATATTTGTGTATAGTCAGTGATAGACATGCAGAGCTCAGTGTACAAGTGTGGTGACCTCAGGGGTTGTCTCCTTTCTGCAATCTGCAGAACGCTTCTGACTGTTCTGATACTTAGTTCAGTGGTTTGCAAAGTGAATTGAAGAGGCACAGGTGGAAGTGAAACAGAAGTGTGAAGTATTATGTTTACATGATGCTTTTGTTCAAGCTGAAGGCTCTTGAAAAAAACGACATTTCATTCTGAGTGTTTTCCTCTTGAACACCTAATCTCTGAATGTTTTGCAGGTCTTTCTGTTATAATTGTCTGCAGATGATGAAGGAACCACTTTTCCTATTGAGGATGTTGTGAGCAGATGCTGAACTCACTGCAGATAACAATATCCTGAATCTTTGCAGTTTTCCTCAGAGGACGAGAAACTGCTGAGACTACACATTATTTTATTGGAGAAAAGAGCAGAAATATTTCCACTGTTGCAGCCTATTCTCCTGTGCCAGCTGACTCCTATGCAGTGAAATACATCCATTCTGCTATGCACAAAACAACAACCAAAATGCACCAACCTTCCAATTTATCATTAGCTTTCAGTTCAGAGGTTGCTGCATTAATTCTATTAATGAAAATAGGATGAGCTTTGGTCATACAGGGTTGTCCATGAGGACTTGGATTGACAGTTATTCCACTGAAGCTGAGAAAATAATTAGACTACAAAAGAGAAAATGTGCATATTTCCAATCCCAGTTAATGCTGTCTATTGACTTTCTCAAATTGACATTCAAGATTTGACTCAGATAATTGCCTTCTCCATACACTTTAATACTGGCTATTGATTTCGCTAAAATACTAGGGAAGAAAGAAAAAGGCAAGCCTAAAAGAGCTGTCTGCTGTGTTCATGCACACATTTGCTGCTGTTTAGGGCTTCAAATGCAGTACAGACCTGAAGCTTTGTGTCCTGGCTCCAGGGGCAGGGCCAGAAAAGTTCCAAAGCTGGGGGGCTGGGAGGTGATAATGAGAACACTCCTGAGAGGCAGAAAAATGTTTTAAAAGAAATATGCAGAAGCCACACTGGCTTGTATTAATACACTGGAAGGACAAATAGAAGTGGTCTGCATGAAGTTATGGAAACAAACTTGTTTCCATATTTAACAGAAATCTGACCATTCATGTTTGTTATAATAAATCTGTTCCAGCTTTCGACAGCGTGGTAATTTGTGCCTATCAGCACTCCTGTCCCCTTCAGCAAGGGGTGCCTCACTTTATGTATCTGTCACAAGAAAGAGATGAGAACTTAAAAGTTTTAATTTACTAGGTTAAAGCGCGGTATGAACTGGCATGCTCAGAGAACCAGAAGTCATCTGCTTCTTGCAGCTTTCAGTAAGATGCAAATCCCTCTTCAGAATGCAGATTCAGTTGCAGTGGATCAGTTTATGTAGCTCATCTTTTACAAACTCTTCCAGGTTATGAAGACAAACTAACCAGGATGAATAAGGAAATAAACATCTACAGAGTTTTAATAATAAGCAATCCCTAGATGTTTCCCTAGCTTAATGCACATTGAGATATTTTATAAGCCAAATGCTGTTGGGACATAGAAGCTACAGCAAAGCCCAGAAGAGCAATTCACATCTGGCTACTTTTAAGTACAGAAAGGCTGCTTACTCTAAGATGCTTTTCACAGTAAGAATTGGGATTTAGGAGTATTTGGAGGAAAAAAAACACAAGCCCAGGCAGTTCCTGGGAGGTGAAGAAACAACATGATGAATCTTTCCTGTGGTGTCATGTCAAGATTGATATGGATTCTGTTATGGTGTTCACATCCATGGAGGCAACTTCCAAGTGGGTGAGATATGGATATGACCATCTTACAGTGGAAAAGATCATAAAAATTGTTTTGTTTTTGTAGTTGTGTATTACTTAGACTTATTTGGCACCTTCGAGCTTTTAGTGCATATCCTCATCATCAAGATTTTTTTTCTGCTTTAGATGTTACTGTCACATCAGTTGCTAAATATATTTGCATATACAGTTGGTGATAAATGAAAATAGGTTCTTTTTTTTCTTTCTATTTAGTGTGTCATCCATACTTCAAAGTGCAGTCAAGTCATCTTAAGCAAGACTGATTGTTGAAGTCCTTTTTATATGTACTCTAACATTCTTGGTGCAAGTGTACAGTTCACTTTGCACATAAACATTCCCATCCTGAGGAGTTTTATGCTCTTATTCCTGAGCTGGAGCAGACATGTGCCTTTTGAAAACTTGGTCTTTGAAGAGAACATGTCTTAGATTCACTTGTCCTAAGGTGGCTTTGAAACTCAAAAATGTCTGAATTCCTTTAGGAAATATGAACCAATCCATTAATTAATGATATGACAAAAATTGGCGAAAAATATTCTGTGTTTTAAGTCTAAAAAATATTTTACTGTTTCTCTCACCAGCCATGAAACCTAGAAACATTTTTTTCAAAAATACAGGGCTTTAAATGCAATGGTGTGACTCTAGGGGCAACTGTTTGAAAAAGAACAGAAGAACAGAATGAGTCTTGGAAGCCATTGAAAACATAGTGAAGTACTTACAACAAGAAATGCGTGGAAGAAAGATCCTTTTTGAGGTACATAGTTGCTTGGACTGAAGCCACCTGAAATTCATAGCATTTTGTTACTCTGTTTATTGAAGCAGGAATGTGTATACAGGGGAGGGATAACTGATGCAAATCATACAACCGAAGAAGCGGCAGTTATGTGCTAACAACTTGTGCTCAATTTATGTTTTGTTGAATGTTGTCAATAGATAGTTTGGTAGAACATCTATTTTAGCATAATTAAATTCTCACTGATTTGCATCTCAGACCTGTTCTCTTGATAATAAGCTGTTCTGTGTACATGACATAATCTATTGACAGTGGTTGGAACACTGCACAATTATTAACATCATTAAATTGATAGCACATGGTTTTCCAAGTCATAAAATGAGACTAGATTATTTTACAATAGAAAGGATGTAAAATAGCTAATTACGTGGACTGAATTGCCAAAGTGATTTTACTCCGCACGTTCAATGTAAAACACTGACAGATGAGGGCAATTAGTAGTGTAGTAAAGTTCAATGTACAACTTAGCATCGTGTGGAGGGATATTCCTTTCTTCTCCCTGGCACAACTGTATTTCAGTCCCAAGTTTTAGTGCCCACCTCTTGCTATTTCAATCTAGAGCCCCAAAATATATATGCTACCATGTTTTTTTTGTTTCTGTACTTTCCCATATGTATTGTGTGTGTCATATGTTGTGTGACATATACTGTTTGTGCTAGAAACGTCCAGAATTCTTTTTGTGTTAACTGAAGAAAGAGCTCTGACTTCCTTGAAGTGTGGAACAGACCCAGGAGGGTTCTGAATGTTTGTGAGACCTTCGCCCTGTTGCATGGCTTTGCAGCAGGTGGTCCATGTTCCTTAGCACTTCACATAGTCTCCAAAATTGAGTCCACAGGTCAGGTTATTTTCCAGATTTATTAAATGCTATATATTGTATGTGCCCTCTTTTATGCATTGCCTTTCTCTTGTCATGATGACTTCCCCTAGGTAGGTGAATCTTCAGACACAGAATTTCTACTCTAGACACTCTAGTTCTAAATGTATTTTTCCTGATGAAGTGCTAAATCAAAATGCCCAAGGAATACAGTCTTTTCTCCAAAACCACACAAAGGTCTTTGTGTGTGTTTGGTTTTCCTTCCATTTGTTTTTAGCAAGGGATGGGGACCTTTATACTAAAATGAATTACCTTGCATTTTCTCAACTACGTTACATTTTACTTCTGTACATCTCCATTTCTCTACATCTCAGCTTTGAAATACCTCATCTTGTGTCTATGAGACTGGATAATACATGTTCTCATGTCTAGTTTTCCTGCTCGGTTCAGTCTAACAGGCCTTCTCAGAGTGTGCCAAGTCCACACAACCATAGCATCCTTCTCTTTCTTACTTAGTAAAGCCACAGTTAGAATAATCCTCTGTTGTCCTTTCCAAAGTTATTTAAGCTTCCTCACCCTATTGTAATACTTGCACACCAAGAGCTACTGAGAAGGAATACCCTCAGGTCCAGACTGCTGCTTTGCTAACCTTTTCATTATCTATTTTCAAACAAGTAGCAAAGAAAGCCTAAAGCTCAGGTGATTGTTCCCTTCCAACGTGACAGCTATGGCTGCTGGGCTATATCCAAGTTTGCTTTTATCGCTTTTCTGACTGTTGCTATGAATATTTAATCAATTCCATGCACTGCGGAGTAAATTCAGCAGGAAGGAATGGAAATACCCTTAATATAGTAGATTGTCCTACATCTGTTGGTTCAGGGACACCTTGAAGATGGCAAATTGTGGTTTGGATTCCTCAGATACGGTAGAATAGAATTATCTGTTCTGGAGCTTGGGTGTTGCATGGTGGAATGCATCTTTCTATATTTTGAGACAGGGGGACTCACACCCTGTCAGTCCCAAAATGCCCTCAGCACTTAAGAATTAGTCCTTCTCCATACCCAAATTGCTGCCTATCTGATTCTTTAGAAGCGCTCTCATGGAGGGTTTCCTTAGCCTAGAAACAAGCAATCAAGACACATCAGACTTCCCTGAGCACTGGATTTTTTAAGTGGCTCCTGTTTCTAATGACTGTGAATGCCTATTTCAGGCACTCATTTCCTCAGGTGCACGTGGCCCAGAGTGTACTATAGATTCTGGGAGACAGCAGCATACTTCTGCGTTAGAGGATGCCCTGCTCAGCACTGCCACACCTCTGCGCTGCTGCTCCCCTGACCGGATGCTTGTTGCAAAGTTAACTCATGGGGAAAAGCCTTGCCAAAATGTTAGCTCCTTCTTTATTAAAAAAAAAAAAAAGAAAAAAAAAGAAAAAAAAGAAAACTTTAAGCTGAATTTTTTTTTTTTCAAAATAGTCACAATGATAAAATTGTTGTTCAGATGATAAAACTCACTACATGGAAGAGACAAACTGTGTTTCTAATTACGCAACTTGAAAAGCCTTTGTCAAAACACGAATGAATTGACTTACTGTAGATCCTGCCAGCTAGACTAGCAAAGCACTGCGCTGTAGGATGAAAGGCGGTGAATAAGGAGTTATGACTTCTGCCTTCCCTGCTAAGTAGCACTTGTGTGACCTTCCGGGGTACTTGAGCTGCAGAGCCACAGTAACACTTGCAGGTACAACAAAGAACTATTTTGGTCCTGTTTTACAGTTGGGCTAATTCAAAGGCAAGGGAAGCGAAAGTACAAAAGCAGAGAAGATGCAGAAATAGCCCTTTTTCTTTTACCTTGCCAGCGAACTTTAATCCTTGTGCCATTAATTGCAGTATGTGCATGACGATGAGGGCAGAGAAGAGCCAGGAGCAGTGGCCATTGCCGGTACCATCTCACAGTAATCACAGATAGAACTAAACCTGTTTTTGAGCTCAGTGAGTCTCTTTTATTACAGTCTGGAGGCAATATTGTTATTCTTTCCATAGTAGCCTCTAGAGCCATGTGAAATAGAAATACACTGCCTTCTGTGTTGTAGGCAGTGCCCTATTATAAGATGATGAATAACGTGCCTGCAGTTTTCGCAAACTAATACCAGAGATAGGAATAAAACCAACCAGACCTTTTCTCCCCATTCATTTTCTGCTTAATGAATACTGAATAGAAATATTTTCTATTAATGAACATTGGAAGCTGTAGCCTAGGAAGAAAATAGAACAGTGTCATTCTCAGTACTCTCTATGTTCCTCCCATGCTGTTCAAGCAGTGTCAGTTGATGCTCTGTTGGACCTTGTCTTCTACCAACCGCATCTTTTTGTTTTCTATAGCTTTGTGTGCTGGATGATCATTCTGCCTTTTGTTATACTGTGCTGTTTTTGTGGTCCTGCTTTTAGGAACACTCAGAATTAAAAAAGCCAAGTCTTGTACTTGATGCAGATGAGTAGAAACATTGCACTGATGCAATAACTGATGCTGCATGGAACTTGTTTGCAGTTCATCTAATAAATACCTGGTTCGTCAGGAGTTTCACATTTAATTAACTGTAAGTTAATTAGGATAATTTTGACTGACACTGCTGACTTGTTTTTCTGCTGTTTATAAGAAAAAAAAAGTAGAGTTTTGCTTATTTGTGCAGTTCTTGTATTGCAGTGTGGAAAAATAGTAAGGTGTTGGAGGCATTGCCAGGAATCACAGTGGAGGCTGGTCTTTATTTGCTAATGGGATTGCAGGCTGGTATTTTGTATAGTCTCATCAATTTTTAAGTTTTTCTTAGTCATCTCAGCACTGAGGAAGTTTGTCTTTATTGCTCCCTAACCTTTTCCCTATTGGCCTCAGCAATTTTTCCTGGCCTTGCTTGGTTCCCTCTCCTTCTCTTCATTTTCAGGGCAGGTGCTCTGTTACCATTAGATCCTGAAATAGTGAAGCTACACGATAGCCTCTCATTCACTGCACTTTCTTTCCCAGCCTGTTGCAGTCACACTAACTATCCGTACTTGGATATCTCTCACATTTCTGGGAGAGGAATAAGTCTATAAAAATGATGGTATTTCACTGTTTCTTTTACACATCTAGTAAGAGTAGAACAATGCTGGCAATAGTATCTTTATGGTTGTACAGCAGCATCAGAGTAATTATTGTTTTTGTCAGGGTTAAAACTAGAAGCAGCAGCCAGAGCCAGACTGACGAGCAGTGATGAGCACTTGAGGGGAGGAAGAGTGGGTCAGAATAAATCCTCTGCTCTTTTCCTCATAATTGTGATTGAGACATTTCATTTGGCTTCATGTGGAATGTTGGAATTCCCAATTAAGTGAAGAAACCTTCACCTTACTCCTCTTTTTACTTAGCTTCCCAGTTCTGCAGCTGTTTTGTAATAGCACTGCATCAATATAATAAGATTTAACTGAAATTGTCTGTGTTGAGTTCAATTTTGCTGAAGAAGACACCCTATGTCCAAACGCATGCTTGTTTTTTCATGCTTTATCAGCTGATCTAATAAAAATACCATTTCTACAAAGCTCTCTTCACTTATGCCTAGTCTTCATATCCTCTTAAATCAATAAACAAAGTTAAGGGAATCTAAAAATGCACTGACCTGTTTTTATGGAAAATTCCCAAGCATGCACAGCACCTTAAGAAGATGACTATGGAACTGTGCAGGAGTATTTCTGGAATGATGTCACTAGGAAAGGAAATTGAGAGATGAGCAATTAAATTTAGGGGGGAAAATGTAAGTTTTCCCATTTTGCATTAAGGGCTTGTGTACAGACATGGAGTGGAGCCATGCAAAATGACATCATGAGTTGTCAGTGGTTCTTTTATAAAGTGCTTAACTGCTTTGAACAGCCCAAATCTCAAACACCATCTGAGAGTGCCAGTGCATTTCCTTCTTACATGTTAGATTTGAACTGGTCACTTTGGTGGGTAAAGAGTTCAGCAGCACATTTTTTGTTGCGTGCTGAAGGGCTTCAAGCAAATACCTCTTAATTTGGTGCTACCTCATAATCTTGCAGTGAAAAGGCACCATTTCTTTGAATTTGTTAATACGTTGTAATGAGAATATTTATACTTGTACAGCCCTTCCCTCTTGATTTCTCTGTGAGAGACAGTTGTCAGTCCTCTAGCAAGGGTTCCCCTGCATTTCAAATATTCATTTGAAGCAAGTCAAGCTGTTATAAAACTCAGAGAATCTGATAACTCCTCTAAGAGAGCTTCAAATGATATTGCTCTCAGATGGTGCTTAACTTTATTATAAAGGATGTCAAACTGAGTGCTGTCCTGGCAAGTGCTGACACCATCTCACCTGCTGTGTTCAGGGATCAACGACACTGATATATTGCAGGTCGTCCACTAGGACACGTCCATAAAATAAATGTTTATAAGCTGCTCTTGATGTTAAATACAAACTCCAGAAACCAATGAAGTTGCTGAGAAATTGGGCTGCTTTCAAGTTGAGCCTTGCTAAGCAGCTTGACTGAAGGCTGTGGTCACTGTGCTTCACCTCCTGTTTGTGTGTGAATTCTTCTGGGTTAGGAAGCAACAAGCTGTGCTTTTCTTGACTGACACATGACCTGGGAGCCTGTTGTGTCGTGGCATAAATACAGGCACAGTGTGAGGAGGGAAAAGCTGAAGTTATTGGTCTCTGTACTCAGATAATTCATCCCTCTTTTTCACCACTACATTGATCTAGCAAACACAAGGAAAGAAAGAAAAAGAGCATGGCTAGTGACAGTAGGAGTAGTCGGGAGAAGGCCTCATGCTATTAAAGCAAGCCCTATACTATTTTGTGGTCAACTTTTAACCCTCACTCATGTTATTAGCAGCAGTATTTCAATGCAATGGTCAGATATCAGGATTTATTCACTTTCTGTTCTGCTCTTTCCATTCAGATGAGCTTATGAAGCAACTTGTCACCCTTTGCTGCACACTCAAAATACCGTGTTCCCATTCAACCAGGAAAGCATACGGAGTCCTTAGCATAAACACCGTTAGGTGCTTGTACATATTTACATGGCAGCAGTGTCTCTGCAGTTATTATCCAATTAAACAGACGGAGCATGACAGGAATAATAAAGTTAATGTAATAATTCTAAGGGAGAAATTGTTAGTAAGACATTATCTGTATCTCAAACACCTCTAAAATTTCAAGAGTTAAAGGGATTTTATTTTTATGCTTATTTGATATATCAATTACTTAGGATGGTAAAGTGTAAGCCAGATACCACTGCTGTAGTTTGTAAATAGTGATGAAGTCCTGTAATCAAGATTATGCAAAATAACTTCTGATCAAAGTGAATTTCCTTTCTTTTATCTTTTGCCTTCCACAAAGTGAATTCTGATCAAAACCAAATGATCAAATAACACGAATTCTGATCCAATCCTCTGGCATCATAAACAGCTTGAGCTGAAATAATTATGGCGTTTGTGACTTTCCTAAGAGGGAGCCCACAGCGTAAGGGCTGGGTTGATCAGCAGTGTGGCATCTGAGGGGTTTGATTGCTGTGCCACACAGAACAATTTGAAAGGCAGTTGGGTTTGTACTGTGCTTCCAATTTAGAAACTGTGCTGGAGAGGAAACTGCAATTGAGAAACACCAGTTGGGTGGTTGCATTTGGTTACATCCAGAACATCTTCCTTTAGGGAACTGGGAGGAACACAAAAGGAAAGGGCTTTCCTTTGTTTTCTCTTGTCCTCTGTAAAACAGCCCACGTACATCTGAGCTGCTCTGTATGCTTTTGATCAATGGAAATGTTCTGAAGGGAGCTAGCAGCACCCATCTGCTTCCAACTGTCTCCAGCTGCTTGTGCCCATGCTGAGCTGCGCAGCACTGCTCCCTGCAGTACCTCACCAGTTCTTTTTGTTGTGCAAAGATTAGTCCTAGGAGCTCTGTGTGTCAGCATAGGTTTATGAAGACTTTCAAAAGTATCACTCCTGGGCACTCTCAAAAGGAGCTGTAAGCTAAAGTTGGTCTTATGTCCGAAGTAGAAACAAATGTTCCTTTATGTATTTAGGATTCTGTTTAGTCTCCTTAGATATAACTTGTCTTTGCCCTTATTGCTTCTTAGGCCTAGTGTAACATCGCGATGAGTTTGCATAAATATTAAATAAGCAGCTCAGTGATGTGTAGTAAATGAGTGTTTGAAGGAACAAAGTCACAATTTGATGGATTTTCTGGCTTGCAATGATAGATCTGATGTCACACTCCACGCTGGAGTAGTTATATAGTTCTATTATTTCATGCTGCTGGCACCTGGAGAGCCCGGCCCCTTCCATCAGTAGGGAAGAGAGCTTGGCAGGGTAGCTTTGAGAGCAGGGATGCTCCAGCAATGTGAAATTAGATTGGATCCTTGGACAGCTGACTGCTTGCTTGTTTGTTTTAGAAGAAGGCTGATTTGGTGTTAGGATTATCTATCACAGAAGAGTGAAATTCAGTCTTGCCAGGAAACCATCTAAAATTGGTTGTCCCTTACAAAATGTTTGAAAAGCATTTGATCACAGAAAGGATGGCCTAATGCAAACAAGTAAGGAGAACAGGCATCCTTAGTTTACTGGCACAGATTTTATGCAAGGTTTTACAGAGAAATGTAATCGATTTTTATTTCAATTGCAGATTTTTGTAAAAATTCATCATCTTAAATCCCAGATGTTTACATAATATCAGTGCTTCCCAGATAAAGCATGTGCAAGGATTAAACTCTGCCTGTACCCCAGTCTGAAGAAAAATACCTTAAATTCTCAGTTGTAAATCTGCAACAAGCATTAGATTGCCTGTGAATTTTTCAGAAAGCATCATTTATTTTTTTGACAAAAGCAAGTGCTGAGAATAGCTAAGGCAGCAAAAGATACATATCATCCAGAGACATCAGCATAGTCTACCTGCCCTTTGCTGACTACTCATTTTCAGATAATTCTGTGTATTTTTGCGTAGTGTGCATACTATAATTTCTATTAATGAATCTCCAATTTGGAGATTTTAAAGCAAAATGCCTTCTCTCTCTCTCTCCTGGATATGATAAGCTTCTTCCTAAGTAATTATTACCACATAGTTACTGCCAGTTATGAAATTAGAAAAAACACTAATTAGACAAAGCAGGTAACAGTGCTGAAAATATACTGTGTGCATCTGAAATGAACTGCTGCATACTGCTTGACTGTGCACGCACCGAGGGGTGCAGCAGCTTGTCTGTCTCTTGTCTTTGCCATTGCTTGGCTTTCCAGCAGATGTATTCTGAACACACACTCTTGACTTGAATGAGGAATCGCTGTCACATTCCTTGGTTTGTATTACCCCAGAGATCACACTAGGTGGTTGTGCTCTCTTCACATAACGTGCCATCCCACTGGAAACAGGGCTTACGAAACCAGCATGTGGTTCTGCTGAGAGCAGAATGGTTTGAAACAGGAGCAAGCAGTGATTATTTGGAGGTAAGTCATTCCTTTCAGGTACGTGTTGCTTGAACTTGATCTGCAGTGGGAGAAGTTGAGGGTTCCTTAGTACCTGTGGTTATGCTTGTACTAAGAAATTAGAGACACCCAAGTACCATTGCTTTTCTGGAAGCTAACCAACATCCATACTCCCAAGACTTCTGCAACCAGACCAGCACTGGGAATGCTCAGTGTCCTCTGCCACCTCCTGTATCGTGTCACGGAACTGTTTGCAAGAATGCCACTAGTGTGAGCCAAAAACAAGGATCATTTCAGCAGCCTAGAACACAGAGGATCTCAGTCCAGTGTCCAGGAACGTAACCTGCAGGATGACAGCATTTAGCTTACTTAGACTTTATGCTTAGGACAGCTGCCTATAGGTTGTTAACAGTATATGAGGTACTATTTTTAAAAGAATACAAATTTTGCAAAATGAAACTACATTTTCTCTGCCCATAGCTCAGGATTATTCCCAATGTCTGTGTTCTTTTTGGTTTTTGTTTTTTGTTTTTTTAAATTGTGTGAGCAAAATTGAAAGCAGACAGACAACAAGTTTCATAAAAATTTTTTATACAATTCTGTTTTTCTGGAACTTCAGAAGGAGGAGGCATCAGTGTTAAGATTTGCAATAGGGAATGTAACTTGTTTCGTTAAAATTGCTGACTGCAAATTGGTCTGTGTTCCAGTTGTTCTCTAAAAGCATGAATTTGTCAGACAAATTGTTGTTGCTTCATGGGGGACTGCAGGAGGAGGAATTTTTTCTGTAGATCAGCTCCACACACATATGGTGTGGGCTTAGTGGAATTGCAAATGCCATGTTTCCTTCAGGCACTGGCTCTTGCGAGAGGGAAGGAACTGAATGCAGAAAAAAAAGGTGGCATTGCTGGGTGGGATTCTGATAGCTATTCATGTAAACCGAAGTTAAGCACTTTGTCTTAACTGCGAAAGGTGAGAGGAACAGCCTGCACTGCCCTCCGAGGGAGCCTGCTGATTTCAAAGGCACCTAGGGAGGTAATTTAAATACTGAAATTTAGGAATGCAAATTCTGCTTTAATTTCCAATCTGCCATGGTCTTCCCACAGACAACAGAAAAGCGACTCCTTCCTATGCATTTTACAGCTTACAACGTGGAGATGGTACTACTGCCCCAGTTTCCAATGGCATTCTGGAAACAAGACAGACTGCCTTGGATACTATACTGATAAAGTCACTGTGTGCATAAGACTGTGGGCACAGCACTTCTCTGCCACATCCTGAGTGTGGTGGGGCAGTGGAGCCCAGAGCCAGCTCCTTGCTTCTGCTGCACATCCTTTACTCCAGTGAGTATTTAGGGCAGAACCCTTGGGCTGCTGCTGTCCTCTCACTTATTTGCCTGCACACGAATGGGTTGTACTCAGTGCTTCTGTTTGTCGTTGTTGAGTTGGTTTATGTGTTGCTGTTGTTTTTGCTAAGACTTTATGGGAGTGCTGGTAAAAACTGAAGAGTTAAAGGCATCTTTAGAGTGAAAGTACATCCTCATAATGTATCTACAGGGCACATCCTTCTCATCATTATTCAAGGTCCCTAAAAAATTTGTGAGCGATCGCATATGCTGAAGTTTGTGGTGATTTTCTTTTCAGAATCTAGATTGAGACTCCCCATACATATTTTTAAAGACAGTCTCATGCAAATTAATTTTTCTTGCATGTATGAATGGAAAATAAGCAGGCTTTTGTACTGTGCTTTTGGGTGCTTGCAAGTCTAGAGGAAATGATAGGGTGATTGATTCCCTTTGCAGCTTTCTCAAGATAATGTCTTCTCCCAACTTCCATTTTGCCTCTCTCTGTTCACTGCGGCCAGCCAGCAAAAGATGCTGAAGCTCAGTGAGATGGAGTGGCTGGGACATACTGCAGAAAGTGCTGATGTGAGCTGCTTCTTAACAGGTTGAGCTGTTTTCACACATCCCTGTGGATGTGCTGGAGAACAGATTACTTCCTAGTATACACATATATGTTCTTTCTCCACTTCTTTCATGCTATGTATGTACAGGAGAATTTTTAATGGCACAAGATTTCCTGTCCTATGCCTTGAAAATAATAACTTGCTGTTTTATAATAGTTAATAATTCCCAATATTTCAAGACTCGTTTCCCTCTTTCACTTTTAGTCTAAAAACCTAGAAGCCCTTGATAAGCATCAGTAAATACAACTGCTTGATACATCTCTGTAAGGTAGGCTGGGTAATGGCCCTGAATTATTTCTCTAAAGAGAGGAACTGAGCCATAGAGAACCTCAGAAAACAGACAGTATTTATAGCCACAGTGAACCATGTGTGCAGCAGTACTCTTGAGAGTCCTGGTGCTTTTCAAATATCTTAGAATTCTAATAGGAGACCTTTGGTATGTACAGGGCTAACAGCACACCAAGAAATTTAAGTGTAGAGCGTGCATTGCTGATTTGCTAATTTTGTGGTGTGAATGGGATGATTTCTAGCATGGCACTATGGTTCATATTCAGGTTAGAAGAAAATATTGAAGTCTGTAAAAACAGAGTGAGAATCTTTAGAATTCTATTGCTGATGGTATTCTGGTGTTTGCTGTTAGCTTTGCATTAATGCCACATCTCCCTGAATTTTTTTTTTTTCATGATTTGATATTTATAAATATGTACAGAACAAAAATCCCAAATTTTGTATTGCCAGAAGTCACAATTTTAGCCTTAGTGACTGGTCGTAATGAGGATGCAGCTATTGATTTTCTGGGGACAAGACTGTTCTTATTATGGAGAGGTTAAAGTTCTACCAATTTTCATAGTATCACTAAATATTTTCTCATTATAAGTCTGGTAGGAAGTCAGAATGGAATTGCTTTGAGTTCTCTTTCTGTGACCTTTCAAATGACTGTCTGACCCTTCAATTTTTTCTGCCTGAGGTAACAGCTATACAAATTATCTGCATAAGAAGTCCATTTTTTTCCTGTATCTTGTATACATAAATGATCTAAAATTTGCATGGAATCAGACTGTATTTGATTTGTATAGTCTAGTCTTAAATCTACCCTTTGGGAATTGAAGTTGCATGGTAAAATCAGCACTTTCAAGTAAATAGAGCTACAGAGCTGAATCTGTTCAGAAGTATGCTGTTTGAAAAAAGTCTCTCATAATCCTACACAAATTGCTTTACATTCCCCAAGGCTCCCGTTATCCTCTCATTTCGGCCATAAATGCTAGTTTTACAGGAAAACTTTTATTTTTAAATACATTTCACATTTTAGGTTAAGTGAAAAATCATCTAAGAGGCTTGTACTTCATTTTGCTGTCATGATAAAGTATATAAAGCTTTAAGAAGCTGCAGAACAGCTTAGCCTCTTGTGCCTCACCCACTCATAGACAGGGCTCTGATGTGCAGATCGATGCTCGGCACCAGAAATTCCCCCAAAGAGAACCAGCACAGAGTTTACTGCTAAATGTTTTTAATACTGGTAGTCTTTTTTTGGCACCTGCCATAGTATTTTTGTAGGGGTTAGGTAATAAAAAATGAAGAACTTACAATTGGAAGGGTCAGTAGGTTCTGCCTCATGGTTGAATGTTCAGGCCATTTTCCTGGAGCCATTGGAAGTGTGTTGTTTTACAGCATTGCCACTGCTTGATGTATTGGTTAAGTTCAGGCACCAAATTATCCTCAGCTTATAGCTTCACGCAGAAAGCACTTTAAATTCTACTTTTTGTGGGAGGTGAGGGACTGAAGGGGGACTAAATGTAATTAAAAGTGTGTATAATTGCTCAGTAAAATGATCTCCTTTTTCTGAAATACAACTGCAGCTTGCTAACACATATGAAGTCAGTGTTAATTGAGTTATATTGGGTAGCATGGCACAATCCAGCAAGTCTGACATACGGGGGAATTGCGAGTACCTCAGATGCTGTCTGTGCTATTAACGTATCACATTTAGTTACTGAGGAAACTCTTCAGTATCTTTCAACTCGAATATTTCATCTCGATCTGTGGAACTGCCAAAATGTAATCTAAATAATACTGATGTATGATATTCATGAGATAGGCCTTAATTAAACAGGATTCCTAGCATGCTGTAATTATTGATAGAGCTTTTAATTATTATTCTTTTAGCAATTACTTCCAACAGTTTTGATGTAATTTAACCCCTAATTGTAATAAAGTAACCTAAGAAAAGAAAGAGATGCCTTTCCCCACGACTTTTTACCTAACAATTTCTTGGCACTGTTCTCTATATGGCACCACTGGCAGAGAACTGCTTGCCATAACCTACAGACGGAGTCGCCATCTTTCAATGACCACAGGGTAAGACAAAGCCCCAAACGCAGATCCAGCTCCATGTACTGGGCATTGCTGGCCAGGTTTTCCTTGCTGATGCTCCCAGCTTAAGATGTGTGGATTTGTACAAACCCAGCATGGTAGCATGATATAAGTCTTGATTAAGGCTTATTTGAATAGCTTTGTTTTAAGTAAATAAAGCTGCAAGGGAAAGGTACAGGCACATAATCCTGTCAGTGAATTATGAAGTATCAACTTCGTTGCTGCTGGATAAACAAAGTACGAGGGAGAGAAAAAATATTTCATCAAAATGTTAGAAATTCAAGATAAGGAGCTGTTCTAGCTAAGTGAGTCTGACAGCATCCAGGTAGAGATTCATTGCCCTCCCTCAGGTCTCCTGAGACTGTGCTGAATAAAAAAGTAGGCTTTGCTTCATAAACAAGTTGATTCAGCCACTTAGTCCCTATAGTGCGATTTGTTGGCTTTTACTTGTCTTCAATCCTAATCCAGCATTAAAAAATATGATACATGTTTTTAGCTTTGAATTAACGATATTGAGTAGTCTCTGTAAAACAAATTAACTATCATAAAGTGCAAAATATCTAAGTTTCTATAACTTAATGTTTCCCAACTGACTAGTTCAGGTCAATGCTCAGTAATGTGTCTCACAGATAAGGTCACCACGTTTCTGTTCCATTTTTACACATTACAAATCAGTACACTCAATTTCTGTATTTGTTACACAGAAATTACTACCATACATCTTAATAGATCGGAAAAAGGGAATTAATAGAATAAATTAATATATCCATGGAATAGGCAGGACAGAAATGCATCTGTGAATGTAATTACAAAGTGTGGAATAGTTTGGCAGTACTGGCTTGCTAGCATTGTGAGATGGTGGCATTGTATATTGTGTTTTTCGTTTCCACCGAACGTGGAAATAAAAGGTTGTTAGTAGAATAAGACACTGCTGTTCTAACCCGTATTTTTTGTAACATTTATGAGAAACAATACCATTTTTTCTTTTCAGCTTCCCTTTAGTCTCGACTTTTAGTATTCCTTCAATGAAAGGACTGTCTCCAACAGTAGTGTTCAGTGCTCTTTAACTACTGACTACCCTTCCCAAATCGGGACATATGCTAACCTATTTCTTTTAATGAGACACGTTTGGACTCTTATTTTTTTTCCTCCACTCTGAGTGTGGGCAGAAATGGTTCTTACATTTCTTTTTCCATCTGGTGAATAACTTTAGTTCCTTTCCATGGAGAAGGAAAAGAGGAATTATTTATCTGTAATTGTGTCCAGATTACTCTTGGAGGGGAATTGTTTAAGTCCTAGAGACTGTCACTGCCTATGTAGTTAATTAAACTACAAGAGCTTAATACAGGGAATTTTTGATAAAATTCTAAAACATGCATGATTAAAGTGCATAGAGGAGGCAGACTGTGTTCTTTGCTTACTGTAATATACAAACATGCACAGTCCTGGCAGATACTTGCAAATGGATTTTAAGTTCAGTCAGCAAAGCAGCCTTCCCATTTCTTGACCTGTCCTTTTTCTAAAAGTTTGTCATAATTTCCTTCAACAAGACCAGAGGTGTGATTCTGGTTCATCCAAAGGCAGTGGAAACTTTTACACTGTAAGATCATTTTGTGCCATGTATGGCAAGAGTGCTGCCTGGAGGGTTGTTCCTCCAACTCTTCCAGCTGCCACTTTTGTCCACTGCAAGTGAACTGAAATACTCTCTTGGGAACAAGAAGATAAGAGATTTCCCATCGCTTCAAGTCTTTAACATTAAACTAGATGCCTTTTCAGTGTGTGCTGTTCTTATTCAAAGTGTCATCTTGAAGTTGAGAAGTTCATCAACCTGTATTATGTTACAGGTCAAAAAGATGAAAATAAATGGATCCATCTAGTCTTAATGGATTAGTTGTACCATTAATTGTGCACCTCAACATATTTCTATGTGTAATTTGTAGCTTAATTCCCATTCATAAATGTGTCATTGGTTCAAGTCTCATCATTCAGTGAGAACTTCTGCCTGCTTTTGTCTGTAGCTGCTCACAGAACATTTGTCTCCCAGTGAAAACTAATTTAAAAAATCATTTCTTCATGCTACCTGAGAGACTGAGATTTTTCTCATTTATCTTGCAGTATTTGTTAAATTGGATCAGAATTTATTCTGGGGGTCCTTTGTGTTTGGTGCTGTTCCCCTTGGGAAACCCCATGTGGAAATTCAGCAAACCAAATGCCTTGCTTAAAGCAGTACAATAACTTTCAATAAAAGTGAAAACGTTGAAGTAACTGCACTAAGTGAATAAAATTGTTCAGATGAATTATAAATAATATCTAAATGAAATCTGAGAAGAGACTGTCTCAACGTCTCTCAACTGAGAAAGAACACGTTAAGTGAAGCACTGTTAGTCAGAAAACAACAGTCCTTTTGCTCCTCCACATTTCTTTCTAAGTGAAAGAAGTTGTGGGGATGAATGGTGTAAAAAGGAAAATAATAAACAGTGATTTTTATTATTATTATTATTATTATTATTATTATTATTGTTATTATTGTAACAAGCAGAAGTTTGGAGTGAAACAAATACGTTTGTTCGAGAGAAGAAACCATAAGAAATAAGCAGGAAGTGGTGACTGAGGGCTGCTTTATGGCACACTTACTCCAATGAAAATCCTGCTCCATTAGCAGCACCATTAGCTCCAGCAGTGTTACTCTTAGAAGAAAGTCATATTTCATTCTTACAAGTTCTCACAATCTGACTCGACAGAAATAAAGTTTATAAGACAGCCATGAAATGTTGTGCCGTGGCTGCCCCTCTGCACATTCATAATACATCTGAAATGCATTTTTAAAATATTTGTGTCTATTCTTGGATATGAGGTTTTCATACCAAATCCATGTAACATTCTGCATCCCCAATGTTTCATGCAGGTTTGTTTCCCCCACTCCCCAACCCTTACTGTCTGCGCGTATGAATTCTTTATGTAGAGCCAAGTGCGGATGTGGTCGAGAGATTAATACATTGCAGGGAGGGAGGGAAGGGTTCCCAAAAGGTCTTGAGCCTCCCTAAGGGCTTCCTAGCAGCTGTGATACCTGCGTTCCTTTTAGATGGTTCTATCTGGCAGTAGACCTGCATGCTTCAATTAGTAGATACGCAATTTTCATTTCCCTATTTGCTCTCTAAGCCTCACTGTTGAGAAGCAGTCTCTCAGTGATGCACCAGCAGATCGGGATTTCACTCAAGGATTTCCAGCCTCTGAATGTCTGGAATTGTTCTTTCTCAAAGGTGGGAAATCAATCTGATTTCTATATATTATATATCATATGCAAGCTGTCTGTCTTCATTTAGTCTCTTTATCACAAAATACAAAATCCTTTTAGCATTTTCCCCCAAACTTACCTTGCAATATCTTGGTAGCATGATATTAGCTTGCACTGGCCTTTCTTCTCTGGAGCCTGACATCAGAGTCCAAATGAGGTCATTAATATAAAAAAGGTAGTGGTCTCATCCTAGTCTTTGTTACGGATGTCTGCAAATTCACATCGCAGAAACAATACCTCGCTCAGTCCAGTTCCAGTGTGCTCTGCAGCCTCTGCTCGAGAGAAAGGCTCAGGGCTTCAGAAGCGTATTGCTAATGGTGAGGAGTGTACAGCTCGAGCAGTGCTGTGTCAGGATCAGGAAGCTTTTACTGTGCCTGGGTTCCTGTCAGTGCTACTAATTCAATCACTTACATATGCAATAAATTCACATGAAAAATTAACAAATACCTAGCCAGCAGTGCCCTCTGTTCTTTATCTTTTTCCTAAAAATCTATGCAACTTTCTCTTAATATGATTGGGTTTAATGGCTTCTGGATGTTTTCAGCACAGTTTATATTTCAGCATTTGGTGAAAAAGAATTCTTCCATTGCCAAATAGCTTCTCAATATTAATCCATGGTATATATTATTTAGTTGATACTTTCAGTACCTTGCATTAGGTTCTCTTCTAATTCTGTCTGTGTCACCCCTTAAACTAAAAGGGTCTCTGCAGATGTTTGAGGGGTATAGCTCAGTAACTGGCAGTGATCTGTTCCTTTCATCTTAAGATCCCTGTGTGATTTTATTCCATTTAAATTTCTAAGATTCGCTACAGGCAAATTTTTAGCATGATCATTAGAGGTAATAGCTCTAAATGTATTGCAGTATACAGGGAGAATGGGACTCCTTCCTCCTCGTAAGCAAGAATCCTAAACAAGGGAATTGAGATGCAAGTATCTTTGCTTTGTGACTTTTCTGAGTGGTTGCTGGTCTCTAGAAAGCTGGTCTGGGATTTTACAAGCAATAGCCTACAGCCCACATAGTCCAATCACAAAGAAGTTCATTTAAAACAGAACTATTTGAAGTGAAAGCTGTGGCACGTAACAGTAGGCTTTATTGGGACTGTAGTTTCTAGCATAGCTTAGGAAACGAGGCTGAAGTGAACGTGAGTATCCTCCCTTCTCTGCCTGTGGGTTCAGACTGGTATTTGTACTGGTTATGAAGTTGTCTCTTTCTGCAGCAGCAGACTGTTAAAGCAGCTGGTGACAAAATGATATTTCAGACACATTAGCCACATTCCTTCTGCAGAAGTGCTCTAATGGTTGCAGCTTCTGCCTAATACCTTCCTACCTGGTTGGCACAATCTCCTGGCTGCTTTTTGACTCTGCTACAGTGAAAAGCCTGCTAACTTCTTTTGTGCTTAGAGTGGCTTCTTGCCCTTTTCTCAGAATTAGTCATACTGGATCTGTTTTCGATAAACTCTTTCACTTCATACCTTTTGACAATGCTGTACCTTGAAAAGCTGCTTTGAAAATTTATCAGTACAAGAGTTTCTGACCAAAGCAAGCAGTGTTGTCTTATTCCTGAAGGTTGTTATCACCTGCTAGTGTGCCTCTGTGACGCAAACTGATTTGTGCAAATCAAGACTAGCCTTGCAGTGTTATCCTAGTAATTCTGTTTTTATCTTTTATTACAGATTTTGAACATACAACATTTATGAAGTAATGTATTGGATTGTGTTACAATTGATTAGTCAGATTAGATTGGGATTAGATTGGGACACATGGTACAAGCCAATTTGTTCTATCTCAGAGAGTTCCTGTTTCACTGAATTTCATGTTCAGTAAACTCCTCTCTTAAAACTCTGACTCCTGACTGCAGGACTGTGCCTTGATGACTTTAGAAGACTTCTCTTCACCCAAGAATCAGGGTCTGTTTCTGCTGAAGTTAGAGAAATTTCAGAAAACAAGGACAATATTGTTGGGTTATTGAGTTTGTCTTCTGCTGTGATAGGCAGCATGTCATAAAAGGTCTTTCACAAATTGATTGTTTGATCTTTAAAGTAATTAGGTTTTCTGCCTCTGCTATTCCAGTTGGAAGGCTATTGGAAATCTTGATTGGTCTAATGATCAGAAACCTTCTTCTAATTTCCAACCTAAATTTATTCACAGGCGGTTAATATCCATTTGTTCTTCTGCCAGTTTTGTCCTTAGCTAATTTAGGTTTTCTGTGTCTGGTGTTTATCTCCCTGATGCATTTACATGCTGTGATTATGCTCCTGCTGAGCCATCGTTTTGCTCAACAAAATAAGCCAAAATCTTTTGGTGTCTTCTCACAAGACTCCCTTCACCTTGATCATTCTACTTTGGACATGTTTCCCTGCCTCTCTTCTCAGCCAGAGCTTTACTCAGTTGAAAATTTGCTAGTGGCATTATAACTTGGCGCCGGCATTTTCCTGACTCTTCTAGAACAACTCTTCTGAAACCAGAAGTGCACCTGCTTTTTTACAGGTATATTGATGGCTTATAGTCCTCCTGCATGTTGCAAATCTGTCCTAATATTTTCCAAATGATATTTTACAGCTTAGAGTAGATTTATTTATTTGTTATTGATGATTAACTGCATATTGTGCTGTTAAATTTCACTGTGTTTGTATTGTTCCAACTTGAAGTTCACATTTCCCTCTGCACAGTGACCTGATGCTCACCAGTACTGATGATGTTTCCCAGTAATTAACAAATGTAGTCAAGATCTTTCTGTTTTTAGTACATTTATGGATGAACATATAAGACATCAGTTCTACAACTCATCCACAAAGAACTCTGCTAATCAACTTTCTTCAGTCTGACTTCAGCACTATATTTTTTATTTTCCCATGAACGGTTTCTTGCCTTCTGTATTTTTTCTCCACTCTTTCTCATTTTCTCCAGCTTCACTCATAATTTATTTTGAGGCACCACTACAGACGCTTGCCAAAGACCATGGAAATCAGTCAGTCATGTTTCCTTTGCCTAGAAATCCAGTGATGATTACAAAAAGTTGTCAGGTCGGTCTGACGTTATCTTCTGTTGATAAATTTAAATGACATCTTTTCCATTTTACACTTCTTACACTTTTCTGTGTATGTTTTAAAATCTGTACCTAAAACCCTGCAGATTATTGATAGCCCCATGGGTATCTGGAACCTGTTAGTTGCCTTATTATTTTTCTTATCCCATTTTAAATTTTGACCAACTTTCTCTCATCCTTTTATAGGGGACCACATCAGAATTCATATCTGTACTATTAAATATTTGCTACCAAATCTTCATTTCCTTTTATCAGTTCCATCAGAAGTTTGGGACAGAGATTGTATCACGTACTTCTGCTAGAGCTTTTGCTTCACACATTACTGACAGCTTCAGGATTCATGCTCTTATAACCACTTTGGTTTTGGACCACTAATAAGACAATCCATAATATAGATACCATTGTATGTTTTTTTCCCTTAATCATGTAACTGAAAAACTTTCAGCTGTTGTTTTTATAAACTTCCAAGGCCAATCTGAGCTTTAATTTAGGCTACTTATGCTTCTTACATCTGTCTTTGGGAAGGATTTATTGCTATTCCATGTGTGTTTTTTGCTTAATCTTATAGCACTTTTCATTCTTATTTTAGACAAGGCTTTTTTGTGTGATTTTTTTTTTCTCTTCATAATTTATTACTGCTGGTTGTTGTTCGTAATTCTTTCTAAAAGCTTTCTTAAGTTGGTCTCAGTTCCTGGAAGGACTGCTGGATGACAGATAGCTGAAGATTTCAGATCTCATCTACGTCTGAACCCTGTAACTGACAAATTACCTAAACTTAGTGAATGACAGCATAAATAATTTGTCATTCTAATGAGACACATGTTGAGCTACACATTATTATTTCATTAATTTTATCTATGACAATAATGTACAACACCTTAGAGAAGGCTAAGACCTTCTTCCTCCTTACATAAATAACATTAATCTGTTCTTCTATGTAAAACAACCAAGCACTGTTTTTTTCAGAACTTCTTATTAGGAGTATGGTTCTGATTTTAAAAAACAGTCAGATAACTGTGACACGAAAAGGTGAAATTTTCTATCAGTTTTACATAATATGCTCAAAAATCTTCAATTTGTTACCATTTTTGTTTATTCCTAGATTTGTTAACAAGCGTAACACCAGTAAATGCAGTGAACTTTAATATTCAGTGGTACATCTTGAGAAACAGATCTCCATATTCTTAGGCTTGCCCAGGCAAGTATTACCTCTCCACTGACTGCAAAGGAGATCCTGAACCTTTTTCTTGAAACAAATACCCACTGCATTAGAAATTGCAATTGGTAAAAGCCTTTCTGGCCCTGTTCAGAACATGCTGTAGTCTCCACCTTGTACAGCAGCTTTGGGACATGATTGGTGACATTAGGAAGATGGGTGGTATTGTAAAAAAGGTTTGGGAAACCACGTATTTTCTTATTTACATCAGTATAATGTAAATAAAGATACAGCTGGCTCTGATGTTGATCACGCCTAATCACCATGCATTGCACTTCAGTTAGACTATAGCGTGAGTGCTAAGGTGAATTTTAGCTTCTCTTCAGCTTTTGAAAACCAGTCTGTAAAGCCAAATGATGAATCTAAGGAAAAACAAGAAAAAATAATGTGGCTGATTCTGAAATACAAGTGTATCAAAAACATTCTGAAGCTGCTGTTTCTAAATGTCAGTGGATAAGATTATTAGGATTTGAGTATCTCATAACAGCAGACAAAGTCTTAATGTAATCAGGAAAGATTGTTTGTCTGAATTCATTGCACAGCACAGTGAATTTTTTCTTATCACATATACATCTGCAATTATACTGACATTCTTTTATTTTCTGTGCTGATTTAAAAATTCTGTCCAAAGGCATTTGCATTCTTGTATCCATATTAGGAAAAGAGGCCTTTTAAGGGAATGATGTGAAATTACAGCGGCAAGAGGCAAAAATAAAATTGAGAGAGCCTTTGAGCACAGGAAGGAAGGACAGGATGACCAAAGAGGGCAAAGTGGGAGAAGTAAATGTTGGCACATCTGCCTGAGTGTCTTGGTGATAGGCCATGGAGAGGTGGAGGGAGGAAACCTGGAGCACACACCAGTTATACCAACCCAACAGAAATTTAATCAAATCTGTTAGGGAGGAACTGAGGTAAACAGAGATGTTGACTCAGTGTGGAGTCTTTTGAAAAATCATATTCAGGAGCTAATGTTCTAATGTTAAACTTTGGTTTGTGTTTTCTGTTCAAGGGGAAAGATAACGTGACTGGGCTTCTTTTTTTCCCATCCAGTATAATATGTGTCAAATCTTAATGGTGTGAACTTTTTCTTAGTTTTTTTATGCAGGCACAAAAAAAATCCAAACACTGGAAGTGAAACTCATGTACCAGTGACTCAGAATTTCAAAAGCCTGAGAAGAAAGCAATGGAATTTTACACTGCTCATAATCATTTTAAGCTGTTAGAAGAATTTGCTGAATATTGTCTGCATGATCCTTAGGCATTTTATTAGTAGTGATATTGGACATTGATGGAAATGCTTAACTACAGAAAGTCACCTCCTAGTTTACATGTTATGACACCTGATTTGGAAGACAACTACTTCTGTCTGTTTTGTAGTCTCAGCCATTTCTGAAATAGATTGTGCAAACTTCATGGTACAAACAGCTAGTAGATAGTTCCTGTTCAGGATATGTAAGAAAAGCAAGCTTGTCAGCTTCATTCTAAACAATGTTCCGGTGTTTTGATCATATTTATTTCTAACTATTGCAAAAAGGGTGGTTAATTAGAGTAGTCAGGTGGCTTCAAACAGATCTGCTTTAGACGTGAAAACCTTTCTTTAAAGTTTCTGCAGGCTCAGCTTACTTAGAAATTAAATCTTTTAAAAAATACTAATTGTTTTCCAATGATGAATATTTGAATCAGCATTTCCTAAAGTGTACTGCAAGTTTCTGTGTCCAGTTCCCTTGTCTTTCCCATGCTTTCATGCACCTTGTCCCATTTGGGTTTTTCACTCTAATCTAACCTCGTGAGCTTTTAGTCAAACTTTTTGCCTTCTTCCCTTGCACAGCATCTACATGCTTCCATTCTCAGGCTGCTGGCTTGCCTTTTCTTTCTCTCTCTACTTGCTCTATTAACAGCGGGACCCATTAAACTAATTAGCCTTCAAATATATGTAAGCTTATGCTTTCAAACAAGTATAAGGCGAAGTAATCAAAACGGACTCTCTGAAATAGACAGTGTATATAGAGCAGATATATTTACTAACACACATGCTAACACAAACCTTGGACAGACTGATTCTCAGTTGCCTAACAGCAGTCAGCATTGATTTATGAATTGTTGATATCAATGTAGATAAAAATATTTGTCCTTATACATTGAAACTGCATTAATGGATTGTGGTTTAGCTTTTAGAAACCTAAAGCTTCATTGTAAAACTTTAAAGTGTTTGAGTAATTTTGCCTGAACTCTTCCAGTAAAATCAGTGTAAGTCTCCGTGCAGCGGAGTGCTTTTCTACTGATGATCAAACCTTGGCTTTAATAGTTCTGCCAGTGCGTTTTAGGATTTTTAAAATCATGATTTAAAATAAGTAAATAAATAAATGATAATCACTATTCAAGCCTAACATACGTGCAAAGTAATGGGGCAAAATGGATACATGGAAGGTGTCTCAGCTTGCCAAAGAGATATCTTGGAGGCAGAGGTAAAATCTGGGTTTCTGTATGTCTAGTTTAAAGAGTTAGCCTCTGCATCATGCTATTCTGAATTGTGAAAATAGTGGTAGGTCTTCAGTGAATAACATGGATTTTAGAAAAACAAACAGTGCCTCTTTTGTGAAAGCTATATATTGGAAATAAAATATCATTCATATAAATATGTGAGATCCAAAGGAGCAGCATGGGGCTGTCTCAGAGGAGGGTCAGGCTGAGCATGGTGGGTGTGGAACAGGCTTCTCACATGTGTGGTCACAGCACTGAGCCTGCTGGAGTTCAGGGATCGATTGGACACGTGCTCTCACATACAGGGTTAGGATTTTGGGTGACCTGTGTGGAACCAGGAGATGGACTCAATCCTTGTGGTGGGTCCCTTACAATTTAGGATTTCCTGTGATTCCAAGAGTTCCTCTTAATTCCCTACTAGCAAAAATACACTGAATCCCACAGTTTCTGAGCCTTTTGTAAGCTGTTCTACTGGGTTCTTGTAAGACTGCTTATCAGCTTCAAGGAATACTTTTCTATACCAGCACTGCAAATACTCTGCATTCGTATAGTTTCGGTACGCCTCTAGGCCAAAGGCAGTTTATCACCTACTCTCTTTGAACGGATGTCTTTCAGTGAAAACTGGCTCATTATTTTTAGCTTGTTTCATTTATAAGCAATTCATAATCCAGTCTTCAAAACCTAAAAAGCTACTAGTGAGTAATTGGAAAATATCAAAACAAAATGGAAAATGGTGCCACCATAAACACTGCCATAGCATTGTAAGTACTTCTAGAAAACGTTTGAATAATGAAAAATCATCAGTTTATCATAATGGAATTTCAGTAAGGCTGGGAGTTATGATTCATCAACATTGCTAGGGATCAGTTGGCATTCCAGCTCTGTGCTCAGACTTGTAGAATTTTGTAGCTTAAAGTTATTAAGTTTCTGTTGATCTTAACAGCTGAACAAAGATTCAATTTAGCACTGAATTCAATTCTACATTGTGCATATTTTTATGGGCTGCTTTATTCATGTACAAAGTGCATAGCTGAGCAATTCCATTTTTGTAACCATAATTGATGAATAGCTTGAGTTTTACTTATTTTAAGTAGCAGTGTAATCAATGCTGCTACAGTATTTTTAATAGGTACCAAATAAGCAAAGGTGGGACTTGCATCAGCAACTAATTCCGTGACAGTTCTGCTCCACTTTTCCCAGTGAGGGAACTGTGTCTTAAGTGTTGGGAAATCAGTGCAAAAATGGTTTTTATAACTTCTAAAATATTTATCAACATTTTTTCAGGTGCAATAAAACATGTTGAGCCCCTGAGGTTTAATTTTGCAAGAATTTTCATGCGTATGTAGTGATTCTTTCTGTAGACCTACTGCAGTCCTGCGTGTTTGGGTTTGAATGAGATTTTACTGAAATGTGAGCGATCATTATGGATCCCTTCATCTGGATGTGAAATGCCAATGGTAGAACATTAAGTATCTTCAACAGTACAGAACGCAACCCAACGACTAAGGGTGTGAAGTTGATTGCATTTTCAATTAAAAGTTGAGGAGACTAACAGTCTGATCTGGAACTTGGCCAACACATCATCACTTTGCGTCTGTTCTTGCGAAAACGTGCCAAAGGAACTCACTCTGATAGCCATGTGTGGTCAAAATTTCTGCTTTGTCTAAATAAAGCCATTTCCAAACATAACACATAAAATCCCATGCCAACATTTGGCAAAGCACCTCTTCTGTTCAAGCATTTGTGCTGGAAAAAGCTGTCTGTGTACAGCATCAAGGCAAAGAGGTTTGAAAGCATTTATTCTGAATTTCCTAAGAAGCTGAATGCTGCTGAAAATCCAATTCTATGATTGTCATTTACTTTCCATCCATTTGTAGAGCTATCAGAAAAGTCAATGGGAGGCATTGATATCAAGTGTAAAATACACTGTGAAAAATTTTAAATGTATTATTATTGGTTGTTAAAATGATAGACGTTTTAGAGCAGTGACTGCGGGGTGAACTCAGCTCATGTTCTGCTTCCATCTGGCCTGCTACTGTTTCCTTGAAGAAGATGGTAAACAGCACACATTGCCCTACTAGAGAAATACTCTCTCCTTCACCTGTGCAGTTCAGGTTTGGAGTCACATATCCGTGTAATCCCAGAACAGGCAGTGAGCCCCTGCTGAGGTCAGGACCTGAAGTGTAACTCAGGTGTGCCCTGTGGCCATCAGCCTTTGTCCTGTCAACATCTGACTTCCCTGGAATTCGGTAGGGCTGCTTATGTAACGGAGGTCGGCACAGCCAACCTCAGGTTCTTCTCATGCAAAAGCCCTGCCATGAAGGCTTAGGCTTCAGGCACATGAAACAAATGGGCTGGTAAATGAAATGAAACCACACCAAAATGAAACGGTTGTGATAGAGTAACAGCTGTGAAGGAGCTCCCATGGCACTGTTCTTTGCATCATGTTTCTGTTACTCATCTCTGAAGGCCCCTGCTTTTCTCCTGGTCTTTGATGTGAAAGCGTGCAGTGCAGAAGGAATCAGAAGCTAACCCTTTAGAATGGTACCAGGAAATACTGAGTCAGTGGCTGAGCCAGTAATGTCTTCTTGTGAGGTTATTGCTTTATTTTTTTTCCTCTGTCTGGGATTTTAACTTAGGACTAGTGTTGCTGTATTGTGAAGAGCCATTTATAAAACAGAAAGTGGGAAATGTGAGCATAGGTCCTCAGGTTAAGCCAAGTAACTTCCTGAGGTTGAGAAAAAACAACGTACTGCCAACTAAAATTTAAGAAGAGAGACGCTTATTATGGCCTGAGGCAGTACAGTACTTAAAATGTCTTCATTTCAGGTGACTTCAGCAGTATACAAAGTATATTTCACCTACACCTGAAGAATTCAATGGGCTCAGAAATGCTCCACTGAAGCTCACAATGCTCGATGCCTGTTTGAGGCAGGCAAATTCTCAGTCTGGGGAATTATGTTCATTATGTTGCGAGAGTTGTTAATGTTTTCAATTTTCAGAAAGCTTGGAAGAATTAGCTGAGTTAGGGCAGGTCATTAATAAAATATTGACTTTGTAAACATCTGTTAAAGTAATTAGACTGAGGAGTAATTTCTGCAGAACTCACTTCTGAGACCGAAACACAAGGAAAAAGGGAAATGACTGGCATTCTAAATCAGATCCTAAATTTAATCAGTGTACGTTCAGAAGAACTTTTGCTTTACAGTGTGTGGGATCAGCCTTTATATAGCTGCACACTTTTCAATGGGATACGTAAAACTTGATGCTTAGATGCTCAGTTCAAAAGCAGCGGAAGCAGTGAGTGCTCAGTGCATCTGAAAACAAGATTATTGTTATTAATCCGTCCAGGTATTAAACCACCCGAATTTGAATAGTTTTGTAGCTCATGTTCGTTTTACATTGACAGGAAATTGCAAATAGTTTTCCTTATGTTAGTAAAGGTCTTACAAAAAAAACTCTTGGGAGGTATTCAGAACGGAGCCATCATGCTGAGGACATGTCTGAGTTTTGGTCAGCAAGTGGCTGGGTGCTGCACTTCTGCGGTAACTTTGGCAATTTGCCTTCTAAGAAGGTTTGATAAATGTTACAGTAGATAATTTCACTGCAATGTAATTAGCTCTTTATTGTCTTTCGTGTGACTCACTTAAAGGTTCTAATTAAGGATATAGTAAACACGGACATTTTTCCTAATGCTTTAAGCTTTTCTTAGGTGTTTTTTGAAGCAGATTAATGTTTCCTGTTAGGGCAGAAATATATTAAAAACCTTGGCTGATCTGCTCAGCCGAGTTTCTGTTTTTTAGCAGACAAGTGTAGTGAATCTGAATAGTATTTTAATTCAGCTAAGTTATAAAGTGAGTTTGGATAGGATTGGATTACATTTGAGCTATGAATGTGTTTTGAAAGAAAACAAAAATGAAAGGACATAAATCATAACATGTTTATATGTTTTGAGCTTGATTTTTTTCTACTGCAAATTTGATTTGGTCTTTTAATGATGGAGAAAACTTACAAGGTTGCCAGAGACCTCAGTGCTCCATCACACTTCCTTTTTAAAAGTGTTGTATGTTTGTTGAAACCTTGTGGTGTATTGGCAAGAGAACTTCTGCTTTCTTCAGGGCATAAATACTTATTTGTCAATATCTAATTCATTAACATCTGTTCCAGGATTGTTTTTGTGTTACCATAAAACAATGCATGCTTTAATCTTATTATCATAAATAGTTAAATGTATATTCCTTTCATTGACTACATTTACTGTTAAAACCTGTTTGCTCTCCTAAGGCAAGCAATGCTGTGACACGTTATTTATCATTGTGGAGATCAGACAGCACCAACATGAAAGAGTAGCTGGTATCATTCAGGTCAGAGTGCTGAATCAGAGCGCTCCCTTAACACATACAATACACACAGTGTGTGTACAATACATGCAGTGTACACACTCCTGTGATTGACATTGACTTCAGTTGAATGTTCCTGATGACCAACTGCAGGTTTTAAATGCTGTGCAGTCGCACCAAGGAGAAGGGGGCAGCTCACGCTCACCAGAGCAGCAGTTGCTCTGTAAACAGCCTCAGTACAAACACCACTGGTGCCACTGTACACGATACGAGCATCTCGTCATTCCTCACAGTTAGTGCAAACCCAGATTGGGTCCGAAAGCAAAGAAATTTGGGAGAGCCGTGTAAACCTTTACTCTGCTTTGGCATTTCCTTCTCTTTCAAAATAGCTTTGGCTTTCCAGGAAAGAGCCATGTGAAGGAGAGCAGGAGTCAAGGTTAAAGTCGTCATGTCCAAGGCACCCGTGTGTTTTTATCAGGGAGAGGCATTGTCTGCTCCGGCACTGTGGATCAGTAGCAGCAGGAGGCAAGATTTCTGCCTCAAATGTTGAAGTCACTTAGACATGTGTTTGAAATTCATTCTACAAAGTCATTCCAGGGCTTAGCAAAATCAATCCTCATCCCACGTTTGGAGGGAGGAAATAGAAATCCATCACCTTTTAACACAACACATTGCGCAAACCAACAGCTTCAGTGTGACATGAAATCTTTGCAGATTTTGCAAAGCAAGCGCTCTGTCTTTTCCCTTATTGTTTGTCCTTCACTTGACATACAGGAAGAGATGCATCAAGAAGATGGCAAGAGCCATGTGTCACTTAAAGCATGCCATAGCAGTGTTTGCCCTGGAATGCTCCCTCGAATCTGTGTGAACAAGCAGGCACTATACATCAATAAATACACAACTTCATCTGGCTGTAAAGTTGAGCGCGCCCCTTTGCCGCCCTCCCCTTTGAGCAGAGCTGCCCCCGGCCGCGTCGTTCCCCTCTGCCCGACGGCAGCGCCCGCTCGCTCGGCCCCGGCTCACTTGTTGCACGGTGCCCGGTGCCGTTCCCGGTGCCACCCCCTGCACGCCCCCCGCTCACCCCGCGGAAACTTCGCAGGATCGCGTTCCGGTGCTGCTGCCGTCCGGCCGCGTGCAGCCTCTTACCTGCATGTGGCCCTGGTACATCCTGCCGGCCGTGCTGCGGGTGCCCCTCAGGCCGGCGGGTTGGGTGCAGGCTGGGAGGGGGCACCGGGCAGCTCTCCTGTGCGCTCGGCTGAAAGAAAGAAAGAAAAAAAAAAAAAAGCCTAACCCTGGAAGAGCTATTTTTGTCAAAGATTCAGTTCGTCCTGGCAGCTCCCGTATTGCTCTCGGTAACCCAACGAGGCGGGCTGCTTCCTTGCCTCCTTCCTCCCCTCCTGTCTCTCTTCTCCCTCTCTCCCCCTTCACTGCGGTGCCGCAAGCTGCACCGGAGCTGTTCCTCGCGGGGTGCTGGGGGGAGGCGGGCCGGGCCGCGGCGGCGGCGGCTGCGGAGCCGCCGGGCGGGGAGCGCCGCGGGGCGGAGCGGGGCCGCCCGCTGCCGGGCCTGGGCTCGGCCCGCCGCCGCTGCTGCCCCGCCCGGCCCCGGCCTCCGCCGCCCTCCCTCCTCTCCTCCTCTCGCCCTCCCTCCCTCCTCCCCTCCCTCCCTCCGGCCGCAGAGGGAGCGCGCGGTTTCCGGGGCCGCGCGGAGCCCGCTGAGCGGAGCGATGCCGGGCGGGGCGCTGCGCGGGTCCCGGGGAGCTGCGGCCCCGCTGGGGCCTGCGGGCTTCCGCTGCGGCGAGGTATATAAAGAATAGCGATAACGCTTAAAATAATATTTATTTTTTTAAAAAACCATTTGAAATTAACTATGTGTGTACGTGTAAAAACGGAAGCGTGACAGCGCGACCGAAAGTCGGAGCGTCCCGGAGTCTCGGCACGGCGCCCCGCCCCTCCCGGCCGCCCCGCCTGGTGCCACCCGCTCCCCCCGCTGATGCTGCTGCGGTGCGGGGAGAGTTGGGTGTCCCGGAGCGGTGCGGTGACCTTGTATGTAAACTGGCACACCGGGCCTGCGACGTCCTGCAGCTGCCGCTCGTCTTGCCTTGGATCCAGCTTTTTTTCCTCTCCCTCTCCTAAGATCTTTGACTTCCAACGTGCTGAAGAGTAGCTGTAACTTGTCTGCGTTCAGTAGCACAGTAAACATCCAGTGCCTGGGGTTTGCTGAATGCTGTAGTTTTTCAGCACTGAGCTCTATAGTTTTGCTAATAAACTCCCTATAACTTTTATGATGCTTCAGACTGACCAAAGCAAACCAATGCTTTGCGTCTTCTGCTATTAGAGCAGTGCAAAGTAGGTTTCTCATTCCTGGAACCATCACATCTGTATAGTCACAGATATCCTTTCAGCAGGCTAGATTTTTTTTTTTAATGTTCCTATTTAACTAAAAAAAAAAAAACAAAAACGTGTCTGAAGGGGTGGAGGGAGGGCGGTTGTGAAGTCATCATTAATGGCACCAGCAAAATCTAGCCATTTTTTTTCTTCTGCTTAACCTTATTGTTTCATCCTTCAGATATCCAAAGTGGCAGTTGTCTTTCGTCAATGAATGTGCATCCAGCTCGCTGAGGTTTTCATGCAACCTGAGAGTTTATCCATGTGTTGATGATTGATAAAAAGAAATGCGAAATGAATATTTTTCTACCTAAATCCCTTAAGCTACTTTGAAAACCTCAATTAAGAGCAAATGAGCTTAAAATATGTTTCTGAGGATTGTCCATACGCATTAGATGTATTTTACTGTGAAATGCTACTTTGTAATACAGAAATGAGTGCACATCATTGGAAAGATCAGATGTGAATTACTGTAGTTTCTCTTAAGGTATAAAATATAGAATACAGATTTTACAAGGAGAAGTACCTGGCTACTTTTGTGCTCAGCATAGAAGAAAAGTTAGGTGTAGATGAAAATTAGCCACTCCTATGTAAACTTGGAGCCTTGGTGTCTCTGCAGTTTGTTAAACAGGGAGGTGTTAGGCTCTCAAGCCTTTAGTAGTTGTGTATCTGCATCTGCACTCTTTCTGCTCTAGTTAAACTAGAGTTTATCTCTAGTTAAACTCTAGTTTTCTGTGTTTACTGTGAAAACTCTAGTTTTCTAGTTTAACTCTAGTTTTCTGTGAAGATTCCTTCCTTCCTTCCCCCATTGCACCCTTCCTGCCAGACAAACACTGGTAAATTTGGCAAGACCCAGTGCTAGATACGGGTTTTTGCAGTGCAGTGTGTTTTGAAGTAGGCTTTTTTCCTTAATTCAGCAGAAGCAGGTGCATTGGTTTCTCAGTTTGTTTGTACAGAGCCTTACTGATGCCACATTTTGTCAGGATCTGGTGGATCCAGGAAAGCCAGGTGGATCCAGCTTCTGCCTTTCTTTTCAGCAGGGAACTCAATCACTTTGCACCAGACAGTAAGGGGAGTGGGCTGCACAGCAGCAGTCAGAGCAGTGGGGAGGCAGAGAGGGATGTGTGCATCACTGGCTGAATGGCAGCAGTTTCTTCTTGAAGAGCTGTTCTTTAAACATCCTTCAGTGATATGTCCTTCACACACAAGTTGCACTGTGCTTCCCCAAGTGTAAACTGCTGTTGCTCCAGCTATACTCACTAGAGGAAGCTTCAGCAGGATTGTTTCTCTCTCCATCTATTCCTAATCTGGAACTGATGCGTAACATTTAATGCTTAAATAAAATCTCAAAAATGTGCCACAGGCTGTGGGGCAGAAATGTATTAGTTTGCAATACTGATGTGTAATTATAAAGGCATGTTCTTTGCAGCTTTGAAAAAAGTGAATGCCAGCTTCCGTGCTGTTTATGACTCTGCTCTACATATGAGTGCAAAGGTCTGTTTTGTTATAGGGTATGTTTAATTATGCAGGGTTTGCTTGCATAAAATGCTTTGAAAGCATTTGTTTCTGTGAAGAGCATTTTTTCCGTTGTGTTCCTTTAATAGCAGTTTGTGTGCCCGCATTAAGGTCTGAACCAGTGATATCTGTGCGCTGTGAGCTCTCTAAGCTTTGTTGTTTGTTATGGCAAAAATGGGAAAAACCATGGTGAAAAATATGAAAGTCATAATGTTTGTTAAAGAAGCGTCACCATATGGCTCAACAGACTTTAATTAATATTAAACTGATGGGAGAAAATTTGCAAAAAAGTCAAATAAAAATCCTTTATTTCACAAATGAATGCTCAGAATTTGTTTTCAAGTACTTATATGGGGCAATTAGAGTAATCAGGAAGCCTAGTGACAGTAATGGGAGCGTGAGGGCATTTACAGACCTGCACATGGTGTTTTTGGAGGTTCTGGTAGTTACCTCATTACCATCAAGAAGCTGACATTTAACTCCCACTGGGAGGCATTTTGATTTTCAATAGCTGCTGCTATTTCATTCTTTTAGGTATTACTAATGTTTATTTCATCCTGGCAGTCTAAGAAATAGCTTTATCTCATCAAATCTGAAACCGCAAAAGGTGAAGCCCATGGTCTTCAGGTTAATAACTGTTATCATAGTTTTTGTCATTAACAAACTAATGTGAATGGCAAAGCCTGTTTTCTATGGCAAGATACCATACAGCAAGGGCAAGTCACAGTTTTTGTTGGGGAAGCCGTGCAATGGTACACAGACACGGATGTTCTAATGTAGGAAAGCAAATGTATACTCAGTGTGAAACATCTACTGAAGTGCTCTTCTCCAACAGGAACACTTTTCTGAATGTGGGACGCAGTTAAGCTGAAGGGGGAAGAATTTCCATAGCTATAAGTTGTGCACAATGAAAAGTGCTCAGTGGAAGAGATTTAAATGGAAATTGAGGATGGTTTTCAGTGGATTGGAGGTAGCTGTTGCCTGTGATGTGCTGCATTCCTGCAGCCCTGGGAGCAAAACTTTGAGAGAGAATTTTGGGGAACTCAGCCCTCTGCATACACAGCAGGTTGTTGTCTCCACTGCTCTGCTGTGCAGTGTGAGATTCTCTGAACCATTTGGTGTTTCTCACGTATGGAACAGGTTGTGTTGCCAGCACCCAATGGGAACATATGTTTGGTCATAAAGACACAGATTTGCTGCTTTGTACAATAGGAGATTAATGTTCTGATGCATATATCTTACATAAAACATCAGTCTATGAGCTCATGTAACCGTGGAGATAATAAGTAATTTCTATATGTGGAAATTCTTTGGGTTCATTGAGACCTAGTCTATATATTTTATTAAGAAAGAGATCTTTACAAACATTAATACTAATGAGTATTTTCATAGCATTTTTTTTGTTAACTGGAAATATTTGGCATAATTTTCTGAAAACGTGGACCTCAAAAAAAACCTTATTCTTACAGTCAAGTGAAGTGCAAAACCCGTGGAAATTGGGCTCAATTATTATTAATGCATTAATAATCTCAAATCTTATTAGTAATATAGCATTAAAAATTTATAATATTGATGGTATGACAGATTCCAATTAAGCTGTATTTATACTTTTTCTTCTAATTGCAGTAAGGTCTGAGCAGTACAGCCACACATTGATAGAAGTGCTAATTATTTCTATTTGTGTATTTACACTTTGCTTTTACATGCTGGCATGATTTAGGCGTCTTTAGGGAAGGCACATAAAGGAGGTGTTTGAGGTGCTTTGTGCACTGTAATGAACAACAATCTTGAGCAACACATAACCCAAAATTAATTTTAAAAAGCCGAAAGTTTTGTTAATGATGCGTATGAAGCATTTAATTAACAAGACTCAGTGTAGAAACCGCAAGTCACAGTAACAAATAGAATGAGATCGTAACTACCCTGAGCAGAATGCTCACAGGCTGTTCTTTGTGCTGCTGTGCTCACACCACTTCTGTTCTCCTGTAATCTGTCAGCGAGTTCCAGCCTGGAGCCTGTCAGCAGAATGAGGAATATGGCATAATTCTGGGTTATGACCGGCAGTTACCAACTGCACAGTCCTTTTTGAGTTGAACCTCCTGTCCCTGTTCCCTCGGTGTCTGTGTGAGGTCTGTGAGAACAAGTGAAGGGGAAGCGCCCCGCGCTGCGCCCCGCAGTGCCCACAGGAACATGGCGGGGAAAGGCCTGTGGCCGTCCTGCCCACATGTGGGAGGAGCTGGCAGGATCCTGGATCGTCCTTGGCAAAGGTGAGCTCTGAGTTCAACTATGCCTAGTTTTGCTAGATCTGGCCTATTTGCAGATGGGCCCAAATCATCACTAGCCATGAGAGCCCACATCCAGTCATGGCAGGAAATGAGCTCTGGGCAGACTGGTGCAGCCCTCACCCTGTAAGTGCAGTCCCTGCTGTTTGTCTGGATGCCTATTTGGTTTCCTAGCGGAGGAGATGTTGTTTGTTTGCAGGGAGGTTGTTTTTGGATTATGTGTTACACTGTTTTCCACATGGGAATGCCTTATGCATTAAGGATCTTCTGCTATGTAGATAATGAACTGAGAAGAAAGTGGAGATACACTTTCCAAGATTCCAAGGAACATATACATTTCACTGTCCAAAAAGGCAATGCTTTTAACTTCTACTGCGTTTGGGCTCTGTCGTGCTCCCGCTGAAGTGAAGTCAAATGTCCTTTTGATTCCACTGAAACAGAATGCATGGATAAAGGCTTCGTCTCTGTAAGCACTGCAGGCGTAAATCAACTTTTCTTTTATTATTAAGTAGAAAAAAAAATACGGAAAATATGGAAGCATACATCTTCACTGGAATGACTATGAATGTAGTGCAGCATATGTGTATCAGGTTGATTATGGGATTCTGAAAGTTTCAGAGTGTGAAAGTCCAAAGTCCCCCAGATAACCAGCTGTAGTGTTTAACTCTCCTTCTGTGTGGAACTTTTTACTATTGACTACTGGTAAATAATGCAATATGAAATGTATGCCCTTTTCTCTTTTTGTCTTAGCCAAAGTAGGCGTGGAGATTTTTCTTGTAGCTGCTTTGTACGTGTTTGAAAAAAACATTGCACCTTCCTCAACTTCTTTTTCTCTTCACTAAGCAGTCTCAGTTCTTGTCATACAGGTTGGGTTTTCTGTATCTCGCTTCTCTCTCCTATTACTTTAGGTGATTAAGCTCTACCAAATCAGAGTTTCGCCACTGCACTTACTGGCTTGCAACCTCTTTTCTCAAAACCATTTGTCAAGCCTTTGATGAATTCTGATCACATCCTTGTCTTGTTCTCACAAGCTTTTATAGCAGATTTAACAAATATGTTTTCTATTCATCTAGCTATTATTAATCAAAATACCAAATTATGTGTCATTCTATGGAATGCCACTTGGGAAACCCCTCTAGTTTGAATTGAATCATCAGTAACTGTTTCCTGAGTTGAATTATGCAGCTATTTAACAGTGACTTCATGTAGATCTTGGTTTCCTCAGCTGGTTATGGCAATATTATAAAGTTCTCATTGAAAATACCTGGCCTTTTCAGCCTGTTTGTAATGCCTGTTACCCTGCACAGGGATAGCAATCTGAGCTGCTGCTGACTCATCCTCCTTAAATTGTTTGATTAACTGTTTTAGCATTCTTGCTGCTATTGGAGGTTGGTTTTCTTTCCTATCTTAAAATAATTGATGAAAATCTAGTTTAAATGGTTCATTGTTGCTAAAAATGCTAAAATGGATGTAGTGCTGCTATAAAGGGTACTAGACCTTAGATGATACAACGATACAATGATACAAGGACAGTGAGGTTTTTCTTACGATAGTTTCTTCATGAGAAAAAAAAGTGCTTTTCAGATCTCAAAGTGAAAATTCTTGCTCTTTAATTAGTTGATATCCACTTGTGGCTATTGCTAGTATAGACAACATATTCTTCTTAATATATTAGCTACTTTTCTATTTGTGGCACTCAACAAACCTTCAGAATTTACTGGATTCAGTGAAGCGTCCAATTAAGGAATGACTCCATGCGGTTCTATGAGAGGTTTCCTGGCAGGATAATACTTAATGGTGCTGCTAAATTCTGGGTAGCCAGCATGAAAATATCACTTGAATACTTTGTATCCCAGGTCTTCTTCTGTAGGAAAGAAATGCTATATATGAGGGAAAGGAATTTAGTTGGAGTACCAATGTTCTTAACCACTGCAGAGATATTGCAATCCTGAGAAGTTACAAAACTAAAATGCTTATCTCTCCCGAATTATTTTTGAACTATTGATTTTAAAGTGCGGTTATCCACATTTGGTCCAGGTGGAGCTGGAGTTTGGGAAATCACTTCCAGTTCATCTCTAACTTTGGAGGTTGTTAAATGGTGACTGCCCAAACGGTGACGTTTTGTGATCAGCGGTTCCAATAGCAATCACAAGGGAGATTTCAAGGAACCCTTTAAGAATGTCTGCGGACTGTTGATGTTGTTTTTCATTAATTGCTGCAGTACTGGGGAAGCAAATACTGTGCCAGAATTTTAAAAGGGATGGCTTAGTAATTACAGGCCTTTCAGCCTGGTGCCAATCCTTGGCAAAATAATGGAAGATTGATATGGGACATTATTAGTGAAGTAATAATCAGAAATAATGTAATTTATGGCAGTTCTCATTGGTTTATGGAAAGTATATCTTGCCAAACTAATTCAATAACTTTCTTTTGACATATGATGTTTGGTCAGTAAACGTAGTAGTGCTGATATAATGTATTTATTTGGACATTTATCATGGTAACACACAACCTTTGATTAAGAAATGAGAATTCAGATGGGCAACACATTAAAGGGGCTTAAAATTGCTTTTCTGTTGCTCTTAATACGGAGAGTGGGAATCATTATCTAATGGGACCCCATAGGAATTGTTAGGCCGTGCTCTGTTTCTCATTTCCTTTAAGGAGCTGAAAAATACCAATGGCAAATTTATATAGATGGCATAGAGTTTTGGAAATAAAAGTAACTTATGAAAGAATCCATAAGCCGTTTGCTTTAGTAAAACAATAAAAACCCAAGACATATGAACAAATATGAACAAAATATGAACAAATATGAACAAATAATTTGGCTTACTTTTGACAGATGAGCAATACTCTTATTGGGAGAAACAGTGCCAAAAAGGCATTTAGGAAATCACAGTAGATAATACGTTGAATGTAAGATTTCCCTGTCATGTTGCCAGGGGCCTAAAGGTATGAAATGAGAAGCTTCAAACAGGAATCATGAAGTTATGTTGCTCTGGTGTCAGCAGTGTTGAATATCTGAGCATGTGCAAAGATTCAGATTCATCTTTCAAAAAGGAATAAAGAGTCGGTGAAGGTTTAGATGATGGTCGATGGACAGCCTGGACATTCTGGGTAGGAACATATCCATGGCTTGAACCTGTTTAGCTTAATAAAAAAAAGTGATTTCTCCCAGTCTGTATCTATATAGGATACAGAATGGAGAAGTAGAACACTTTTCAGTATAGCAATTACACAAAGATAAAATGTTGGAAAATCACAATTAGGCAATTGTAGAGGCTAGGTGGACATTCTCACAATGAAGGTAATAAACCATAAACATTACTTTAATTGCTTTTAAATGATTGCTGTGGATTCTCTGTCTAGAGTTTTAAAAATCATGTTTCCCCGATGGGCTTTTGTTTGCTTGTTTCTGCTTCTCACTTGCTTTGTTTGTTTTCTGAAAAATGCGTCCAGTCATAATTGATTTGGAGTGTTCCTGTAGTTATGCTACAGTAGAACAACCAACTGATCATCGTAATTAATGTTCTTGTAATCTTAAACTGATTTACTCAAGGCCATGTGGTACACGACTGGCAAAAGTAAGGCTAGTACCTGCTTTTGCTGTTTCCCAGCCTGCTGTGTTATCCCTGAATACCATACATCTTCCTGCAAAGTAAGAGAAAGTCTGGGATTTCTTGGATAAGTGTTTCTTTAATATGTGTGTGCTTCTGCATGAGTCCTGGTTAAAGGAAGCATCTTTTCCCGTCTGTACACCTTGCCCAGATGCAGTTACAAGCCTGTATTTTTTGTTAAGTGCAGCAGCACTGAAACCCAGCGTATGGCAATCCTAAACATCAATTCTTTTCCTCTGGACAGTTGATGTCACTCTTGGAGGGCTTTTCAGGGAAGTCAGTGCTTATCTCCCACCCCCCTCCAATATCAAATGGAGAATGTGCTTTCCTCAGTGCCCTTAGAGCCATCAAACCTTTCTTCATTACATATTTTGGCCTTCCTGTGCTGTACTGCCTCCAAAACTTACTACTTTTTTTCTGCTGAGTGGGAAGTTCACATTTCAGATGCTGAATTTGTGTAATGAGTTCCTAGTTATTTTTATTAGAAGACTTTTTTATTGTTATTATTTTGTTGGATTATTATTTTTTCTTCTTTTTGTCTGAAGCAATCCAAAGCATCCCATCTGTGCCACTTAAAAATTTCTTATCACACAGATCAAGAACAAGTTGCTGACACAATGCAATTTGATGCCACAGGAAAGGAAGCACATAGAATCAGGGAATCATTAAGGTTGGAAAAGACCTCTAAAATCACCAAGTCCAACCCCAGCCCCTCCCCACCATGGCCACTGACCGCGTCCCTCAGTGCCACATCTCCACGGTTCTTGAGCGCCTCCAGGATGGTGGCTCCACCACGTCTGTGGGCAGCCTGTTTCATGTAAGGGAAGGCTGTTCTGGAATGTGACTCCGTGGGATCCTGATGTGTCTGTCTCTCCAGCTTAGTGAGCCAAATCCCTATGTCCTTGCCCATGTGTGTGAATATGAGAGGTGCTCTTAAATTTTTCAGGGTCACGAGTTGTGTGAGTACAGAAGCTCCAGCTCATCTTTTCTCCTGCTGTCATAGAAATGCCTACACTAATAGCAAGGAAGTCATTTTTACACAGACCTGACACCGTGAGACTCAGCATGCAAGGCTATTCCACCACGAACAAATTCTCCTGAATCTTTTCTTTCAGTTTTCTGCCATTCCTAAATTACCTGTGTAAAAGCGTTTGTAGTCGTCTTGACTCCACATAGGGGAAAAAGCATTTTATCTTAACTTTCTCTTTGGCTGTAAATGAAATAGCTATCTTGCAATTTTAGGACATGTTGATGGTTACACAGACAAAAAATGACTAAAGTCCTTATATGTATATGTGATTTCAATTAAGAGCAGCAATTGTGTTTAACATGCTGAGGCAGGAAAAGAATTATGTCTTACGTTTATGTGGGAAATGTCTTGGTTTTAACACCAGTGAAACAAGTGATGACAGAGCATGGCTGGGCTCTGAACTCTGTCTTTTGACAAACTGATAGACTGAAAGCTGACTTTGTCAGTACCAGGTAAACCAAGTTTATTTTAGAGTCTCTTTCATCACTGTGTGATAATGTAGGGCTTTAATGGGAAACAAACACACAAAGAAACAAAAAGCCTTGGAAAAATATGTTGACTTTGGCTTTGGGATGATGTGACTTGCTCTGTCTCCATTGCCAAAAATAGAATAAAAACACTGGATTCAGAAGAGATGATTTTCATGACAACACGAGTGGTGCAATAGCACAAGTCCCACAGGAAGTCATGGGATTATTTTTTTTTTATTGTGAGATCTTTTTGGTGCTTTTGCAAATCTCATCCGAAAAATATAAGCGCCTACTCACTTCTTTCTCAGACAACCATATACAAATTATGTTGTAAACTTGTGCAACAGAATAAACATAAAAGAAATCTTTAAAGGAGAATACTTCAAAAGGTTTTATTCCTAACCCCTGTTATGCTACAGTTTTTCATTATTCCCTTTCTGTTCACCTTAAGATGAATTGTTGATTTGCTGTAATGGTGTCTTTGCATCATTTTCAGAACAAAGCACTTCCTCACTTTGTCAGAAAACGTTCTCTGGCCATGTAAACACAGGACCTGGTTCAGGAACTTGTAATTGTAATCTGGCTGTAGCACTGGTCCTCTGAAATTGTCACTATCTCAGTCTGCCTGCTTCTGTTTTCTATGCTGCACATTGGGGCAGTGGGGCGTGCACGCTATTAGCTGTACATGCCACAGGGCCAGCATTGGCTGATCCAGGCTGTTAGTGGCAATTCATCTTAATGGGGGATTTCAGATTCAGAAAGTAGCAAGAGCAGATGTGATTAGAGAAGATGTAGTGAATAACAATCACATATAAATACACACTGTATTATAAATACAAACATATCATTGTGCCACGCTTACTTTCATCATGACAGACAACCTTTCACTGCTGCAGTACATACACAGCAATAAAAGCTGCAAATCCCAAGGCAGATCATCAGCAGGGATAAATTCTCAAAGCTCCATGACAACAAAGTTGTGGTGATTTATACCTGCCGAAGGCCTGCTCCTTACTGAACAACTCCACCTCATTCAGGTAGAATTCATCCTGTTGCAGAGGGATGCTTACCTCCTGTGTTTTAGGCTTAGGGAGTAAATCCTAAGTGAAGGACTTAGAAGGCAAATAAGTCTTGTGCCGTTTGCTGTGCTGTATTTCACCTGCTGTGTTGCAGCAATGCTAAGATGAATGATTTGGCCTCTGAAGATTTACTAATAGGGAAGGCTTTGCTAACTAATGTGAAAGACAGCTGATATCCCTTGAGATTCTGTAATTAAGACACAGCAGATGTTGAAACTTTCCTCCAAAAAGAATCAGTGATTAAGATATCATGTGCAGTAGATACATGCATTTGCTTAGACATAAGGATGAGTATAGGGAGCTTGTGGAGACTGTTTCACAAGACAAGGAAGAGTATGTAGCACATGCTGGAAAACTTGGTTAGTCAAGGTCACAGCAAAATAATGAACTTGGGGAATGCCTGGCTGATGAGATGCAAAAGCATTGCTTGTTTTGGAAGCTGGAGGGTACGTAGAGCATTTGTGCTTTGGCGAGAAAAAATCTTCTTGTAAGCCCAAGTTAGAGAACACCCTAATTTTGTAACACATTCATGTTTATTCAGTGTGTTTGGATTGTTTATCATCATGCTTTATTCTGTAACCAAACCCACAGATGGAGACACCTTGGAGAAAAGTTTGGGTCCTGTTTTTCTCTCTGAAGTATGGAGTGATTTCCAGCAAAATCTGCATTACTCCTTGACTTCTGTTTCTGTTTGCCAGGGAAACCTTGCTTGGTGTGTATCTGCTCCTCGTGACACACAAGACATCTCATTCTGTTGTGCTGTAAATCCTTCCAGCAGCTGATTCAGGGGTGCTGATGTTCCAGTCTCTTCATAAATCAAAGCACGCAAATTGCTCAAGCACTGTTCATGCAAACGTTGGTTAAAAAAAAAAATGAGTCAAGCCAGATTTTACTTTCTGGTTTTTCTGTTAAGGATTCAGAAAACACACTTAAGCTTTATGATATTGACTTTGCTCCAGGGATGGATAAAGAGATGTTAATGTGTTCAATTAAACTTAACAATTCTTTTCCTGCTAACACATTGTGCTATCACCCTACAAAAACTGTGAAGGGAGTTAATAGTAACCAAAATATCTATTATACCTGCATCTCACTCTTCTTACATTACTGTTGTGTTAGCTCTGCTGTCTTGTCTAAGTTCCAATTTATGTAACTGCTTTCTGCCCACCTTAATTCCGGCTCTTTCCCATTCACTCAGCACTCCCAGGGATTCCCCTGTTTATCCTTTATTGCTGCTCCAGCCTATTGGGCCGTTATTGTGAGCTGTCAAGCTATGAAGCTCTACTCATGATTCCTATGTGCAATCTACATGTTAATTTTCACAGCACTTCCTTCCAACAAGAAGTAACATAGGAGTTATTCCTCCCCAGTAAGACTATATAATTTCAGATGTAAATGTGAAGAACTAAGTCAAGAAAAGCCAATTTTTTAGCGAGTTCTGTTGCCATAATGTTCTTTCATATGTGTTTTGGTTGTGGTAAATAAAAGAAAATGTGTTCTGACATCAAAAACTCTACAGTTGAAAAATATGTGCAATCCTTGCGAAGTGTTACTGTTCTGTAAAGGTCCCACTTCAGCTAATTAGCACAGCTTTCCACTTCTGTAATGTGTATATTTTTTCTCTAAGCACTGCAAAACACTGTAAGTATTAATGAAATTAGACTGCAAAGATGATGAGATGGGTTATGGTCATCATCATCTTTAGACAGAGGAATGTATGTAATCTCAGAGCAAAGTTAGATGTGTCGAACTTTGAAGTACTGACAACTCCAAGCTTGAAGTCTTCTCTCTGAAAGACAAGATCATTGTCATTTCTGTAAAGCAGTGTTCTCAAAATATGACCTGCAGTTTCCAGAGGCAGTCAGAAAAGTGTTTGTGTTAGCACAGAAACGAGTAAACATTTAAGGTATTGCTAAAGCCTTCTTTAGGTCAGTAATCACTTCCTGCAACCGGTAATTACCACCAGTTCTCAATTGGCCCTCCTGTAGGAATTGAGCTGTTACTAGAAATAAAAGATGATTAGCTGCTTCCTGGTTACTGTAAACACAAGAACAAAGACAGGTTGAATCTAGATTGTTACCTCCTCAGGCCTTTTTTTGTTCATCTCATACGCTTAGATTAGCATAATGGGTTTCTAATCTATAGCTAAGTCTTCTGAGCTAGAGAGGGAAATGTTTCTGGTTTTGTCATGCCCATAAATACAAAGCCTGCCAGAAGAAGCACACCTCAAACCAAAGTTACTTCTCTTGGTTCAATTAAGAACCTAATAGGAGTATAACAGACATGAGTAAGCTTCAGATTCAAGTTCATTGCATCCCTCCACCAGTTTGTCCCTCCTCACTGTGTTAACATGCTAATCCAAAGTCGGTCATACATCTCATGTTACCTCTTAGCTACAAGAGAAGAAAATTGAGGAGCCTATATCCAGTCTTCCAGAAGCAAGATATTTCCTCTAGCCTTGGAGCATGGTCTTGAACTACTGTAGCCAAAACAATACCGTTCCTTCTCACAGCTGGATAACTCCCTCACTCTCTCTCTATTTTTTTTTATTTCAGCTTTATTTGTTGTACTAGCATACTGCAGAAAATTCCTGGGGTTCTGCCACAGAGTGCTCCAATGTACTGCTAGAGTCACAAAACAAAGCTGGCACTGAGTAGCACATGGTCTTTGTTGGAGAATAATTAGGGAAATACAATATTGGGATTCTGTGAGTCGGTGATGGAGCTCCATGTAGAACAGTGCAGCTTAACAACTGATGTGAAGAGAGCGTGAGGGTCACAACTGGTCTCAACTGGTGGTTTTAGAAAGAATTCTTCTTTAGAAGGAAATAAGGGCACAACTGCACTATACCTAGAAGTAAAACGTTTATAGAAGGAGATTAGTAGCTTTCCTTCCTCCTCACCCTAGTAGCATGCTTTACATCCCTTTCTCTTTCTGCCTTTCTGAAGACAACCATCTTAGCTTTCACCTGTATTAATAGTCCCAGACTGCCTCAGAAGGCCCAACACACAATGCTGAATTTTCTTGTTTGTAACTTTTATTTAGCTTTAAGGTTAACTTTTATTTCAGATGTGAAGAAAGGCTCACATGCCTGAATGCTTGTGTAGTTTTTCCAGCTATTGCGGTTCATTCGAGAAGAGAAAAACAAACTAGCTCTGCTTATCAGTTTAGATAATCATGGCTATAACGGTATTTAACAAGAATCACTCATTGGACTGTTTTTGATGTTGAAATTTGAGCATGTTCTAAACTCTGAAAATTGTTTCATATTTGCTATTTTCTCAGTAGTGTAACATCTTTGAGAGGTAACAAAACTCAGGCCTGAAATACTTACATAAGTGACAAGAGCCTTCAGAAGCCTGGTAATGGTTTTAGCTTCTGTTGTCACAGGCTGGACTGGTTGTTAGCTAGTGTAAAAAGAATGATGAGAAAGCAGTTAAATTCTGCATCTTTGTGTCTTTTTCAGGCATTTCATTGGTACATCAGAGAATACCAGAGAACGTTGCCTGGCACTTTATAGAATATCTTTGGATGCAAGACGTGGATCGAATGAAGGAGTTGCATTTATAGACTTCAAAGCTATAGTTACAGATCAGTAGTTTTCCTTTAAGCCAGCTATCCAATATGTAGCAGTGAATTTTACCCAAAAGAACAGAAAAATTTGTTATGATTTGAAACAGAGCTTCATGTCATGGTCACTTCTGAAGTTATCTATCCAGGTTTTACTGAACTACTGTAAGGACAGATCAACATCAAAACACATGAGCACACCATAGATGTGTAGCAAATTGTGATATCGGCACCAGCTTCACTGTCTTGAAGTAATGGAATGGAAATACTGGAAAGGCAACAGATTGAGAGTTTACAGTAACAGATGAGACCTTGGCGTCTGCATTGGAACTGTTGAATCACAGCCTGAACCTCTGATTGATCAGTTGATCACCTGAGGCGAGCAGTGAGTCAGCCACAGAGCACAGGTGAAGGCAATGCAGCTGTGTGACCAGAAGGGGTGGAGCCTGGCTGCAGCTCTCCCAGACCCCAGCTAAAGGCTGACTGCCACTGAGGAAGGCTTTCTGTCTGGAGGTTGCTCCTTGTGGAGTTCCTTGTGAGCCTGCAACACCGGTGAGCACTTCTATCTATTTATCTCTGATTATCTTTTCTAGCGTGATAATCTCCCTAGCCTAACTTCTCTGTATACTTACTGATTATGCAATACTTTACAACATCTGCATACTTATTGATCTTATAGTATCTTTGGTTTGTCTGGTCAGCAGTGGACTGTGATGATTTGTTAACATTTCTACTGATTGTTCCATGATTTAATATTCAAGAGGGTTTCAAACTAAAAATTCCACATCTTTTTGGTCATAAATCATTAACTTTTCTGGGCAGAGACCTGGAGCGTTTGCTGTTTTGTGAAGAATGAGGAACACATGGCACCTGGTAAATAATAAATGATAAAAATAAAGCATGAGGAACCTTGCTGTGAAAAGAGAGCAAGAGAAGCATTGAGAAATATCAACAGTGGGATGAGGATTACCTAATAAGAGCTGTCATCCATTATTTGTCGTTCAACTTTACAATTTTAATATCTAAAGGAGGGGCTGTTGCAAATTTAATTTTAATAAAATGCAAAAAATATGGCAAGAACACTTGGGAACTGGCAAAAGCTAGAAACACTTAAAAAGAAGGGAATAGGGGTAAAAAAAAAAAAAAGAAAAACAACAAAACAACACAAACAACAAAGTAAAGTTTGAAAGAGAGAAGAAAATTAAGAGTTCTGCCTGCTTGCAGACTGTTAGTAAAATTAATGAATTTCTGAGGGATATAAGATATGTTCTATGGTGATCTTATGCATAAAGGTACATAACTGTCATGAAAAATTTTTGTTTTTAGTCCTGTTTTGGTGAATGTATTTCACTGACTTAATGCACTCAGTAAACGTAAAGTTGGCTTGAGCTCTCGTTAATGAAAATTCCTGTTAGGATTTTAGGGTTTGTTGATCCTAAGGTGGCATGCAGGTGAGAAGAAACTCATGTGACTAGTTCAAATATTTTTTTTGATAAATAATATTTGTAATTATGTTTTCTATTATTTTAGAAACTATGAAATGCTCATGAAGCTTTCTCCAACAGATCGTTTTTAAGTCAGGGCAGAATCATGAGTAATTCCAAAAGTTACATTCATGCATTAAAGTTACATTCATAATGAAAGCATGCAACTCTGAAATCTATTTGCAAAATAAAACCATTCTTATGTTTTAAGAAATGTTTTTTTCTTCACAAGGACCAAAGTTCCCCATGGAACCGAAATCTTTTATTTCAACTTCAAAATGAAATTCAGAGGCTCCTATTTTGAAGTTTTCAGATTTTTCCTATGAATACTTCATGTAACCTAAGGATGGGCCTGATTCTGCCATTGTGTACCAAATGCACTGCTCTTTGAGTAGTCAACCCCTTTGCTCTTGTCATGCTGCTGTATAATACTGTAGGTAATAAATATTTTCAAGATCACATTGTAGTGCTGTCAAGAGAAAAAGAAGGTACTTGGATAATATCTTCAGTATGGTAAATCTGCCTTGTTCTTCCCAGTCCAGCCCTGAGTTCTGTCCTGCAAGCGGCTCCAGGCAGCACAGAGCTGCAGAGATGCAGTTATGGTAGACTTTGTGTCACTCCTGTGTCTTCACTGCTTATTTTTCTGCGTTTTAGAAAAATAACACACCAGCTCCTAATGGCATGAATCTGGCTGCCTGCTCCATCAGTAACGTCTAATCTATCTGTCTTAGTTATCTCCAGTGATCTCTGCATGCATCCTTTTATTTACTGTTTTCTGCAACAGAGAGAATCTTCTAGCAGTGCGCACTTTACTGTTCTGCTGCATCCAGCTGGCACTTATTGTATTTATCTTCAAGGGCTGGTGGCACGTGTATTCCATGTATAGCAGGATGACATCTCTGGATGTAAATCTATCTGTCATCTATATATGCACAGAGAAAGAGAAGAGAAAGGGTGAAGGAAAGAAGACAAAGAAAGTGATTGGCACTGGAAACAATTACATTTTTCTGTCAAACTGTGGCACATTATTTTTAGGTGAATGTGCCCTATAAATCTTGACAGGGAATATGTCAGCAGCATTTTCCATCACTGGTACTCCCAAAGTGAACCACACTGCAGATACCCCATAGCATCTGATGTTTTTGAAAGCTTCTGACAGTGGTGTGATGCTTTTTTTTTTTTTTTTTTTCCTGTAGGTTTCCTATACAAGTTTCTGAACAAAAGCTGTAAGAATTTTGCCAATAAATTCACTATATTATTTTTCTTCTTACAAGACCATATCAGTGATAGAGAACTGATTTGTTTCATTCAAAATGCTTCCAGGTAATGGCTTTACTCTTAGTGACAGGCATTTGCATTGATCCAGAAATAATTTTCAGCACTGTAAAATTTTTGCAACAATTAGGAATCTGCAGAACTCTTCACTGAGGATGAGAAAGAGCAGAGCTGGCTAATGGAGCAATGCTTGCAGAGTGACAGAGGAGGTCATTGACCTGTAGAGGAATAGCAATTGGTGTTCCACATTCCTTTAGGGGCACCACATTTTAGAGAGCAGCCAGGTATCTTTCCATCAGGTTGTTTTCAGTACTCCAGGGCAAAATTTTTCTTCTGTTCTTACTGCCCTTGAAATGTTTGATTATGTCACACTACCTGAGATGTCTCCCACCTGGAGCTGGGGGCACTCAGCTCCTCGAATGTGCTGTTGCCATTTGACAGAATGGTGCTCAATCACACTGTTCTTGGGTATATGGCGGCAACTGTTAGAAATGAGAGTGCAGTTGATTTTGGTGATGAGGTGGGAGGCTGCCTTACTTCTGTTTCTCTGGTTTTGTTCTACTAGGAGTGAATCCCAGTAGGTGCATAGCTCAGTGGCCATGTCCCCAGCTTGGTAGAGTGATAATTGGCCTGCTAAGGAAATGAGTAATAAAAGTTAGGAAAAAAGCATATTTAATTAAAATTGATACGTGACTTTGGTACAGTTCTAGCTAAAAGACCAAAAATTAATTATGTGGGTACTTACTAAGTTTCTTTTATTCATCTTTTTTTTTTTTTTTTTACACTTCAGCAGCATAGAAATCATATATGAAGGAGATGCTAAAGTAATGAAGATTAAAGCCAATTGCTTTCAGTTGATTGAATTTTGCGCTGCGTAGCATAGCAGATCTTTGAGCCTTTCTTATGAAGCTAGGAAAAGGGAATCAGATGAGTCTCCAAGATTTCCAGAATCTCAGACCTTTAGGGCTTCCTACATGTTCTTCAGAGAACTCTGAATGAGTAGAGGTGCTTTCTAAAAGCAAATACCCGAAGGTATTTGTGTGTGTGAATTAGAACTTGTTTAGTTAAACAACTTAAAAGTTAGAATGGTTGTTCAGATCAAAACAAAGGCTAAAGTTTCAGAAGAGGGAATGTCGCTAATGGGGAAATTCTGCTCTGAGTTGTGTGCAAAACTAAATCCAAGTGATAGCTAAATGGAGTTAAAATGTATGACATTTTCTGGCTCCAGTGGGTCTTCACTTAGACAAGTTCTGAAAAGTTCCCAATTATTAGCATTTTCAAGGGGAAAAAATAAATGCCAAGTATTATTAATTTCTGTACAGTATTCCAGGCATTATGTTCCATAATTCTGAATTTGAATCTCTTTTCATAAATAGAAAAGCTTTGCAGGAGACAGTAATGACATAGCATATGCACATACCTTCTTAATGTATGCCAATTATGGTTTTGGAAACTGCATACAGCAACTGCAGTCTCACAAAAACTGTAAATTAAAATGGAAGAAAATTACTTTAAGATTGCCTTGTTTCTCAGGCATTTATCTTTCTACCAGACAAGAAAATAAAGTAAAAAATAAACTCTCAGAAGCCTGAGGCGTCAGTGGAACTTCTTATGATAACAAATGATCTAACTGCTTATGAGATGTTATTTCTGAAAATCAATGGGTAGCGACAATATCTTTTAAGAAGATTGCAGCATTTAATATTAAGTTTTCTTATCTTCCTAATGACCAAATCCCAGCTCTCAATAAAATCACTGAGAATTTCGTTAATGCCTCTAATGAGAGCATGATCAAACCTCAAGAGCCTGGTTTGAAAACACATTAGCTTTTTGAGAGTCACTAAGAACAAGTTCAAATTAGCTGCATCACACTGTGGAATCACAATCTGTACTTGTTTTTGTATCTTTGTGTCCATGCATGCTGTATGTATAGAGGAATATTTGACTCTAGAGAAAATCACATTTTCAGTGAGCAGAATTGCAAAGGTAACATCTTGAACAGCAAGGGGAGCTGGCTGGGCAGTCTGTTAAGGTCTGTATCAGCTCTCTGTTATTTTTAGAAAGCATTTGTGCAGCAGCACAAATGATTACTTCTTTTACACTAAATTGTCATTTTAGAAGCATGCTTTTGATGCGATGAATCGTAAGTTCATGGAAGGAGATATCCATATCCACCTTGAGTATCTGGATTCTGTTCCTGTGGCTTCTCTAGTTGTGTATGGGTAAAATAATCTTAAGTGCTACCAAATTCCAAGAACTAATTCTTTGAATTACTCTTTGATTTGAAACCTCACCTGGCCTGGGTACAGACAGACTTGACAGACTGAGAACTCCTTGGCTTAGCAGGCAGTGATGCGTGGCTGTTCTTTCTTGGTGGGCAGTTTGTCGTCTTAATTTCTGTGATCCAATAAGAACATTAGAAGCCAGTGCTACGCAGTGCTCAGACTCAAACCAAGAATAACTTTTCCAGTCAGTTGTGAGGAGCTAATCAAGGAAGCGATTGTCAGTGATATCTAGATATTCAGTCTTGATATCCTGTCTATCACCCGTTCTATGTTTAGATGGTGTTACTTGCTCTCATAGTCTCTGACGCCTTTCAGCTTGTCACGGTTGCTGTCACCACTGTGTTTAGGTGAGCAGTGACACAATCTTAGTGATGTTCTTTTCACACTTGACTCTGAAATTTCAGTCCAAGGTCTGGATTGCCTAAGTAAGACAGGGATCTCTTTCTCTCCAAGCTTTCTTTAACATACAATACCATTCTTCCTTCTACTTGCTTTTCTTTTACTGTTTGCAGTATCTTCTACAAATTTCTCCTTGCCCTTTATATTAATATTTCGGTATAACGTTAGACATTCTAGTCCTAGAAATTTTCTCTTACACTTTTGAGTGCTTTCTATGCCATGTTCAGAGATGCCGTGTTCCCATTACCTCACCCCAGAAGATAGAACACCCCAATCCATTCAGTTTCCTGAAAACCCCCTAAATTTTCCTGTCTGAGCCTATTACCCTTCCTTATACAATTATCATCTGTAAGGACCGTGACCCTCATAGCCTCTTCAGCATTACTTAGGATCCTGTCTTGACGCATGCAGAGATGTTATAGCTGAGCCGCAGCCCAGGCAGGCCTTCCAGGGAGCACTTGTTAAGCCCAGTCCAGTTGCAGGTCAGTACCATGAGCCTCATGAATGTCTGCAATTGTTTATGAAAAGTAAGAATTTTTATCTCCTAAAATGAAGGATCAGCTGAAGTCAGACATGTAGTTCAGATATTCTTAAGAAAGGAATGGTTAGTGACAGTGTTATAGGCTAAGGTCTGAGATACTCTTTTCAAGCAGTGCATTGTGCATTTTTATTTAGATTAGAAGTACTGAACTTTGACAGTCAATTGGGAGAAAAGGTTCTCAGTGAAGACAGTGCTGCTTGCAGCCATGGAGAAATCATACAGATAGTTCTTTGTGTGAATTGCTGTGGAGCCAAGGCTCCTATTTCATGTTTACTTCACATGTGCCTGCTGTTATATAAGTAAGATCCTATTAAAAAAAAAAAAAAAAAAACAAAAAAAAAACAACAAAGCAGTACACTTTAATATGCAGTACGACATGGGAGAAATGGAGAATGATTAAGGAGGTAGCATTATTTTGTAAACAAGTTATGAGTATCATCACAGCCTTCGCAGCAATTAACAGGTTATTTTGCTATGCAGACATGTTGGAAGGGTTCTGTTACATAAAGAAAACTGCTCAGAGTTTTTGCTCTGTTTGTCTGCCTATGTTTCCTCTGTTATTGGAACTATATAGAACTAATTGCAATATGAGCTGATTTTTCACGCTTTCATGCTATTAAAGGATCTCTTTGGATGAGTGTGTGCTGCCGTTTGGAGATGTAGGCAAGAATACTGCTTTTGCTCTCTGATTTAAGGGCTGTGAAATGGGCATGGATACATGGAGCTGGTTTGTTTCCATGTGTTAAAATGCAAGTCAAAGCCTTCTCTATTTTATGCAACTTTCTTTCTCCTCTGAGGGGCTTTTTGTCGTTCGTAATTTCCGCCTGAGGAGTGTCCCACCTGCATTTCCTTGTGCAGAGCCATGTATCTGAAGTGAAGAGATATATCCAAAAAAAGAGTGGGAACATTAAGAGGTGCCAAACAGCTCTAAGCTTTCCAAGAACTTATCCATGTGGTGAAATCCCACAGATTTTTAGGATTGATTTACTTCACTGCAGCATCCATATCCTCTTGTGCCCTTCTGAAGCTAAACATCAGAATATTTAAGTACAGCTAAGCTGCTGCAGCCAGTAAATGTGTAGAGGTGTGCAGTGTGCATTACCACTGAAAGCAGGTTGCATTACAATCTGTCTAGTGACCCAGATATATACGATAACTGTTTCCCTGTGCACAATATGCTTGTTGCTAGTAGCTTAGTAACCAATAGAAATCAGAGATCAGAAGCTGTCACTTTGAAAGAGCAGAGAGTAATTTAAATCCACCTGAGGCTGGTTCACAGGGCTCTGTGTTCCACCTTCAGCAATGTAATACACTGTGCAGCAGTCTGAAATGCCACATTGCAGTATGTGTCAGTGGGAATTATGTATGTGCTAATGAGAAGTCAGTGTTATAAACAGGAATCTTCAGCGTGCACATCCTGTGGTTTATTTTGTATTCCTGGGCGAAGTTCAATTTGTTCTGCCTGAATTCCAAATGCAAGGAAGCAATATTCAGCACCAAAGGCACTGGGGTGAGAGTCAGGAAATTGGAGCTCAGTTCTCAGCTCTGCCACCAACGTGGTGCTGTGTCATGCCAGAGAGGGCATTCAGCGTGGGCTGTGAGTGAGCACATCCACCCAAAGCAGTGAGCCCAACTCCAAAAAAGACTGGACTAGTACAGGCAGTGGAGTTCAGGGTGTAATTCATTTCATCCTGAAGGAGATATCTGAATCATGAAACAAATGGGTAATTTAACATAGCTAGTCTAAAGATGGTTACAGCTACGTGAAGTTGCACCTCTCAGCTAATACAATCTATATGTTATTTGTGGAACATATATGATCAGTGTTGGAGCACAGGGGCTGATCTGCTGTGCTTACACATTTTGGATCTGCCATATTTGTATCTCTGTCTGCTGTCTGGCAAAATTGCTGCAAATTATTAACAGTATTTATTAATATCTTAGAAATGCTGTTAGGAAGCATCTAGCTCAGCTCTCAGCGCTTGATTTAGTGCAAAGTGGCACAAATAAGGGGGTGGGTAGGCTGCAATGGGGAGAAAAAAGCAGCACTGCTGGGAGGCAGGAATCCTTCCTGCTGCTGTTCCTGCCAAAGGCATTGAGTTACTAAAGCCAGACTCATTGACTGGGCTTACATTTGTGTTCCGTGCTTTGCCTAGTTTACATGGAGATGATTTTCTTAGCGGTATCAGTGAGCAACTGGATTGACTAATAGAGCCTGTAAGGTGCAGTCCAAGGCCAAATGATTGCCATAATTGAAAAACATGCTGTAATTCATTTCATGGATACAGTTCAGCTCAGCAGCTCGGTGTGTATGTGTGGTGGCTCTTTCTTTTACCCCAACTGAATCTGTGGCTTAGTAATGAACAGTTTACTTTGTGACACAATTTAAAAGGCTAATAGTTTTTGATTGCCTGGTTTGTTTTTGGTTGTTTCATTTTCATCCCATGATAGAGTGAGCAGCAACTTGGAAGGTAAACAAGCAGCTACACATGTGAAGATTCTGATGTTCAGCAGTAGCCAGCAGACTGCAGAGATGGCACAGGGGTAGGACTGTGCCCAGAAACATGGCAGGAGAGGTGGTTTCAGCTTGCTGAGGTACTCCTGCTGTCCAGAGAGTAACTGCAGCCTTACAGCAGAAACCAGCAACTCTTGTTGGGAGCATAAATGGGGGAGGGAGGAAAAGGGAGCTCTGAAAAATCTTTTCATTAGATAAAATTATCTTTTATGGGACTGAGCTCTTTAAAGGCAGCTTGGGAGCTCTAAACACTTGCTTTCAATTTGCATTCATAGAAACTGGGTGTCTGGGCTTTTAGGGCAGCACTGATTGTCTGCACAATAAACCTAATCCAAATGCTTAGTCACTTTAACTTGCTCTCCTGTTGTTTTGCATTAGTGAAACACAATGTGGGGAATAGTCTCCTGAGAAGAACTCTTTGCAATGACCATCATTTAACATCAGTTTTATTTTTCACATCATTTAATTTTATTCGAATCATTTATAGAGGAGAGCCTGCTATCCGCCACTTTGCCCAATAATCCTAGTGTTCTTTTGGCACTGTATGCCAAAAGGTGCTGAACTGTCAATGCAATATATACCTCATTGCACATTACAAGAAATAAAAAAAGTAATAATATTGTAATGGGAAAATTAGAATACAGAGGCTATGTGAAGGCTGAGCAAGCTTCATACTATTACTTAGTGCTGACATATTGATAGCAGAGCTGTTGTCCTTCTGAAATATCCCAGACAAGAACAGAGCCTGTTTGGAAGGGAGTTGGAAGACTTTCTATGTCTTAAAGTTGTTATAATTCAAGGCAGATGGGCAACGTGAGGGGAAAGGTAAAAATACATTTAAGGGAGAAGCCCAAGATGACACAAACTTCAAAGCAGGGTCAGAAGTGAGTTTCACGTGTGCTCTGACTCCATGCTCTATTTAATGAGAAGACCATTTTTTTTCCTCTATGGCTTGTTACCACCATCCCACATGGACACCGTATCACTTGTTGAATTCAGTGAGGCTGTTCTGCTCCTCTGCTGGGAGAACAGGGTTTCTGAAGAATGAAGAGCAAACTGGGTGCTCTAAGCACAACACCTGCTTTGATTTTTGTGCTTCTTTCAGCAGCATCAAAACCCTTTGGGGGTCATAATGTCTCACTAAAAAGAACACAAGAGCTCAGCGTGTCTGCAGTCAGGGTGCACTCAGAATATTTCTGTTCAGATCATAGGAATATGTGTCAGGCAGATTAGAAGCTACCAAACAGCTTTTGCTGATAGTATAGAAAGGGCAAGGATAGAGGCAGAGGACTTCTAGTTTTGGGCACTAAACTTGTGGGCACATGTATGTATATCCAGAGCATATCTGTGTCAAGAGCACTATCTGGTTTAAGCAAATGATTTTTAAAAAGGAGAACACTGTAGGCTTGATTTCCTGCTGCCTGACTAGTGTTGTAGTAGGTGTAAACAGAGTGTTGGGATGTGATGCGGGGACAACAGACCAGTGCTTATACAGATTTCTCTTAAACTTGTTACTGATGTTATAGAACTGGTTACTTTGTCTTATTAAAATACAGTTGTCAGACCCTTCAGAAGGCACTAGTCTTTATTGTTAATGGCATTAGCCAGTTGCTTTTATTAACACACAATGGGTGGAACCCACCTGAGTTTGAATAGTTATGCTTTGCACTCATAATGTTGCTACAAATCACTAAAGAAGGTATTTGGCAACAGAGAATCACAAATCAGATGTTTACACTGTTGCATATGCATACATTGTGGAAACAGCTACAGAACTGGTTAGCTAATGAGTGCAGTGTGATCAGTAATCATTTATGAGTGACTGTGATTGAACAATATGGTTGTCAAACTTGTGGCATCCCTTGTTGTTCTGGAGAAAATGGATTTAAAGAACAAGGGAGCTCTGATTGAAGGCTCAAGTCTCTTCCACAGGATCATCTGCTTTGATCGTGTGACTTGTATTGATGAGATCCACTGTGGCACCACTTTTCCCAGGAGGTATAGTGGAAGTAAGGGAAATCTCCACAACCTCATCATTTCCCAAGTTTATTGGGACTTCTCCAGTAGTGCAGCACATGAATATTCAGTTCTCTTCCCCAGTGTGTCAGAATATGCTATGAATAATTTATAGCTTCAGACTGAAGTCCTTTCAGCTTTGGAAATGTGTGCATCAACACTGACTTCTCTATTTCCTGCTATTGAAACTATAGCCTACATATTCTTTGTTCTAAATTGCCAGCTTAACTGAGGAGGCCCAGAACACCAAAGTATACAACAGTTTGGTAGTGTTACAGCAGTGAGTGAATGGAATTTGATACTGGGGCTGAGTTGTTATCTGCAGAACCAGAATCCTTCCTGTGCTTGTTCTCTGTAGCAAAGCTGCAATTTATACCACATGCTGAAACCAGTCTCTAAAGCACAATATGTTATGTGTGAGATATTGTTGTTTCCTAGCTGAAATTCCAATATTTGATTCTCTCTGGTTATACAATCAGAACTGTTTTATGACTTTTTTTTCTGGGGGGAGGGGGGAAGGGAAACAAAAAAATTCTAGAAGCATTTCTCTGTTCATAATAGAGAAATTCCTATCTTGAGACTAGGCAGTAGTAATTTCTAAGAAGGCTATTAAAGTGTGAGCCACACATATGAAAGTGAGTTGGTGCCACAGTTGATGGTTGATTGAACATAGTAGGCAGTTGCAAGATTTGGGCTGTAGGTGCTGTTTGAATTAGTCTGGGCTTTGTGTATTGCTTCTAGAGAATGTGTGGGTTGTAGCGTATCTTATTCTTCATTTAATTTTGAAATTCATGAAGTTTCATTTCAAAAGAATCTGGGACAGACTTGCTTACAAGGAAAAACAGTTTTCAGGAGAAAAGTAGAAGAATGGCCAAGGAATTTGTAAGTTTCCTTCCTTTAATACTTGTAAAGTGATCACCGGTACTATGATTTCCACTACAGACAAATTACCCAGAGACTCTGGGCCTCTTTCATCGCATGGTTAGCCCGAGACCTCTCTCAGCTACAGTATTATGTTTAATTGCACAGTTCTTTATTTTCTGTTTGTAGAGAAACTGACTCTAGGGTCACAGTTCTAGTCTGATACCAGCAAAGAACGTATGCATCTTGACATCCTTGTGAGTGTTTTGTTGAAGCTCTGAGCGCAGTTATCAGGTGATTCAAAGAGAGTCTTTATTCAATTTATTTTCTTTTATAATGAAAAAATTATCAAGTCATCAAAGTATCATTCAAAACACTGACAGCATGAACACAGTGTAACCTGAAGGCTTAGAACCTGCAAGTTAATTGATTCAAATTATAACAGTCATTTTTATCTTGATGCTCTTGGGATGTGGCTCAGCTTATTGTGGTAAAGGTTTTCTGACCCACTGCAGCATGAAGAGGCTCTGCAATAACTGTAGCCCCCACACAGGGACTCCGACTCTGTGGGTCGGAGTGTGGAAGCAGGAGGTGGTACAGTGGTAGCCAGTCACCCCATCTGGGTTTCACATGCAGAAATGAGGCTCAATGAAGATTCACACGTGCTCCTCATAATCCCTGATCAGAGCACAGGAAGAAGAAAGCTGCACACCGTGAGGACGTGGTAGGCTGTTTGCAGACAGCTTGTTCCCCTAGGTGTGTTACAGAAACCTGGAGAGCTCACGTGATGGCTGGAGCCTTCAGGTATTCCTGGTGGTGCTGGGGGACATTTTTCCCTTGAGCAGGGGCAGTGGCAGTGAGCAGTGCCCAGGTAGCTGGCTGCAGCTCCAGGAGCAGGTGCAGCTTGGGCTCTACCCAGCCAGGCACCGCTATGGAAACTCAGGACAGAACCGATCACACAGTCTGGTCTCTGTGCCCTTCTCCTCGCCCCACTGAGCAACTTCTTTGTATGGAGAAGGCAGGGAGGGCTGGTGGGTGTCTCACATCTCAGCTTTGGCAGAGGAACAGAGGAAGTGGCAGAGGGAGGGAGACCTTGGAGGTTTTGGAATGATGTTCCCAGAACTGAGAAAGGAGCACAAGGCGTGTGTGGGAAAGCTCTGACACGTATCCAAATGGAGATGCTTGGAGGATCACAGTTTCCTTTGGGTTTACCACATAATCTGAAGATTTCTGTTTTCTGCTATGTGTGCGTACTCTAATTTTAACTTTCAGCTCTTGGTTTGGAAACGTTTTTCTACTATGTGCTTCCCTCTCCTTCTGATTCTCCTCAGGTTTGCAGTTTATCAGTTTTGAAGTGCTAAATTAGGATGAAAGTATAACTTCTATTTATGGAACTGCTGTAGTATGAGGGCCCTGGTGCTCTGTGAGCAGAAGTAACAAACTTGGTGACCCAGAGGAAACCAGTGTTTAATCTTTGACACTGTTGCAGTCTGACTTGTGTATTACCCAGCCTGAAACCCTACAAAAACATAATGGAAGGCACAACATCAATGAGAGCGCTTAATGAACTTGTTCATTATTGTTTCCAAATTGAATATTGGCTCTCCACATGAGATTATCTGTGTTTCATTCACTGGAAAAACATACAGCTGGCAGAGAAAGAAAATTGACAGCAAATACACTGAGACTGGAGAGCAACTGGTCATTTTTCTTCATATCATTATACAAAAATATCTTGCCCCATTACCTATAGCATCTTTCTGAGTCAGCTGTTGCTTGTCTACCAAGTGGGAAGAGAAAAACAAAAGCTCTATGTGTGCCTGAATATTCACTTTCCTTCTATTTTATGCACTGAATGACATTATTTAGGTTAAAAACTCTGTAAATGAGAGGTCATATCCAGTGAGAAGAGGTTTCCCTGCATGAGATTTTCCAAAGCTGGAGATCAGTTTGCCAGTTCACAGTTGTGTGTTTTGGGGGAGGATCAGAAGTGCCATCTTTTGCAACCCATAACATTTACAGCGCCTGCACTTGTCTGTTTGGTGGCTGTGGGAGGGATGCTGTTGGCAGTGGTAACTGACAGCAGAAGCTGATGGCATCTGCAGGAGGGTTGGCAACGCTGGCATGTGGCTGCTTCCAGCCAGCTCATCCCAGCAGGGAAAGGTTGTTCTGTGTCGGGCTCAACCCCAGGAGGCAGTGCCTTCCCTTAGGACCCTTAGTTACGTTCCTAGATGATGCTCTGGTACAGAACTTACACCCTTGAGACTACTTCTCTTTCCAGAAGGATGTGTGCTTCATAGATATTTATTATTAACTGATATTTAATCTAACAGACTAGTCTCTGTAGTTGTCAAAGCAAACATATTTTTAGACAAAGTTGTTTACTTAAATCCTTGTAATATTGACTGTATGTGAGTAAAAATGGCAACATTTCTAAATGAGTAATTTATCTGCAGAGTTTTTGCTTTCATATTCCGTATCTTGATGTAGTGCATTTTTCCAAAACAATTATATTTAGCCTTTTATTAGACAGTATGTGATTGGTGTAGTCTCAACCTCGTACATCACTGCTTGCAACCAAGCAATCATCCTTTCCTGAAGATGTGCTTTCATGCTGACATTTCATATATTGTTTCTACCTTCTATTCAAATACTATATCTAGATATTTCTACCAGTCTTTTGGAACACACCACAGGTTGCAATACAACTTACAAAATCAATGGAAAATGCTGATATTCAGAATTTAGGAAAAACTACTGTTGTAACGCAAAACATCTTGTTAGCAGTTAATTTTCTTTTTTTTTTTTTCTCCCAGCAATTATATAAACTAGATTGAAGCAGTTTGAAAATTGCAATGAGAAGGGTGAAGTGAAATGTGAAGGTCCACTGTCCTCAGTGAGCACAAGGAAGCCTCTGAGTGGACACCTATTATTTTGTAATGTAATTTCATGACACCTCTAGGAGCCAATGGTGCATTGGTGCCATATCATCTGAAAACTGACAGAACTAATTCATACTTTTATTTCATATAATAAGGTTTCTGTCCTCACAAATGCCTTTCCCAGGCATATATTTCACTAAAAACCTGTAGATTTTTCTTTAGCCAATGAGTAAAATTTTGCTTTCTGTTGTTGTAACTGACTCATTCAGTGTTCTGCTGATGCAGCTGAAAACAGAGCACATCTGTCAGAACTGCTGGTCCCCCATGGGTCTCCTTGTACCAGCAGGAAACAAGACAAAAATGGAGATATGAAGGCAAGTAAGTCTGTCAGTCAAATAGATGATTGATGCCATCGATACTTGAGAAAACCAGACCTAAAGAGGTTTGTTCACCACATTGCTGATGCCTTTAATTACGGTAGTCAGACAGATGGAAGGATCATTGTGCAGGTTTTATTTAAGAGGTTCATGCCATGGTAGATTTTCTGTCAAGGGTAATCAGTGGCATTAAGGAATCTGCTAGAAAGAACAAGTCTGTCTTATTTATAGTTAGCTAAGTTCTAATTATTTCTCTTACATGAGCAGTCTGTTAATAATGTGTAAACATAAAGCGAGGCTAGAACTGCAATTACTGCATGGTGGATGGCTTCCCTCGAGCTGTGTCATATTTTGAAGCCCGACTATGTCACAGAACAAATCCACTTCAAACCTGTCAAAATATATAATCAGCCATTTTTCCCCATTGTGCAAAGAAATGGTGAGGTCTTCCTCTATGCTGTTAAGTGCATTGAGTGCTTTGTGCCATGGGAAATGGCTCACCAATGTACAGATCTGGTATTAACAAGCAGTAAAATAAAACCCAGAGTGTTATCTTCAGCTCTTGATAGAATTCATACCCCAAAGCATAAGCAAAATCTAATTAGTATCAGAAAATATTTTTTGTTAAAGAAAGCTGGCTAAGTATGCTACCTTGTGTACTTACTGTGCCAAGCTCCTAATGCCACTCTGTCTAAAACATGGCATTGGGTGTTTGCTAAGTGCTGTGCGCTTTGGAAAAGCTGACCTCAGTTGCAATAATGGAGTTAAGGAAAAGTGACAGTTGTGTGCTTTTTAATTCCTGTCAATGGATGCAGAAAAAAGGAAAACCTTATTAATATTAGCACAACCATCTATACTGTAATAATGATCTAAATACCTCTCCGAAAGATTTAGGGCAGTTATCTGGAAAGACATTTCTGTCATCTACCTTTGAGAGCTTCAAGGCAAATAATAAATGAACAGATGAAACTTTCAGGACGAAGTTGTTTTCAAACATGTCCAAATAATGTCTTCCGTTCCTGATAACTGCCTTTGCTTTTTAATACTGCTCATTAATAACAGAAAAGATGCTTCCAGATTAATAGGTCTGGCTACAGAAGTCCTAAGCTTTCTCTTGGGAATTGCCTCTCAATGAATTAAACTGGCTTCATTTCCAGTGAACTAATATCAAACTAATTTCTAAAACAGTGAAAAATAAATGAATAAGAAGGGTGTAATTCCTTGCACTTTAACCATGAGTTGTGGAGAGGAGAGATGATAATAAGGTGGCATCAATAATAGCCAAATTCTGTTTTGATTTGAGATATTCTCACCAGGTAATACAGTGTTACCATGATTCCAGCTGTGCTGTGCAAAGTATTTCCTTTAGGCAGCTTCTCCGACATGTCCACATAATAATAGTTATGGGACAGCCCAGGAACAGCCCCAGAACTGTCCTCATTTCCTGTTGAGCTCTGGGATGCTGAGCAGTTTAAATTCCTGAAAGCTGAGAAAGGATTGAGGGGAGGCCAGGCCAGTGACTTGGTTCAGCAGGGAGTATTTTAATCACTACCTGCAGGGCACTGACACACTGCTTGCCAGAGGCACTTATTATAAAAAGTAGATACAAATATAGAAGATGGTATTTATGAGAGATGAAGGATGTCGTGGTTTGAACCATTACCTCTTTAAAGATGTATCAGATTCAGACTGAAGCAACCCGTGAAATAATTACTCTGGTAAAGATATATGGTAAAAAATGAAGTTAATTATGGAGACAGTCAAATTCAGAAGGGTTGAAATAGGAAAGAGATCATGAAAACGTACATCTGTTTGGGCTGAATACTCAGCTCAGAAAATCCAATATTCTTGAGCCAATGTCATGTGAGGAACTTGACGACTGTGAGGGAACTAGCCCTGCATTTAAGCCCAGCTTTGTGGCTGAGCATCTTCCTGAGCAGGTCTTGCAGAAATGCAGTGTGGTCAGACAACATTCTGACTACTTAGACTGCAGATTGTAGAACAAATATTGCTTGGTGGAATTAACTGTACTAAAAGGTGAAAGATTTTCAGGAGAATGTTCTGAAGGGCAACACTGTTGAGTTGTCATTATGAAAATTGATCCTCAGCCTTTTCTTTTTGTTACAGCAAACCTTTCATTGGAGATAAAGCTTGTGGATGTTGTAAAGGAACAGAACAGGAGTCTTGGTTTCAGCTGACTGGGAGAGAGACAGAGAAAATGTTTCCTCTCTAATTCCTTAGCACTGTCTCCACGCAACAGATATTATTCTCCTGCTTTGGAAATTGCTATTCACAGACCATTTTCTTATCTTAGTTCTACTTCTGTAATTTCAAACACATCCTTTTGAAATCAGAAGAGTAATTTAGGTATGTATTTGCAAAGGCATATTTTTAATTTATATGCATGTACGTTTAAAAAAAACAAACATTGTTGATACATTGGGTGAAACCCTTGCTCCACTACAGATAATTTTTCCAATACTTTTAATACAATCAGGATCTTCCCATGTTAATTCTGTAGATCTGTAGGGAATATCCAGACGATCCAAGTTTCCTTACACCTTGGAAATGAAAACCAAACACTTAATCCATTCAGGATAAAGAAAATGCACTTTCCTTTCTAAAAATAATTTTCCATTCTATTAGTGACTTTATTTTAGTACAGGGTACTTAATTTTATTTCAGGATATGAGATGGATTTATTTGCAATTCAGGTTCATGTAGGGCTGCTCTAAGCCCCTGAGCATCTCTGTGAATGATTGCATTCATTAGCATAGGAGCTATATATTTCCTGGAAGCAACTTTTGCAAGATTAACAATCAAGGAAGAGTTGTGTTATTTTTTTCACCTTTTACAAACTTCCATTTATGAACAAGGCTCTTAGACAGTCCTGAAAAATTACAGTCTACCCTTGAGATACCAATTGTCAATTAATTCAATTTGGTTCAAACGCTGATTTATGTTCTGAAAATGAGTCATTTCTCATTTAGCTACAGAACACTTCACGTCCCACTTCAAACATGGAAGAAGGAGTTCACAGTAAATATTATCTCTTCTTTAAACTTTTTATACTGATAGCATGTCTTGAATGCTGGGACTGCACAGTTACTCTTTTTCTAACTGAATTCTATCTTGTAGATATATCTGCACAATGTACACCATAAAATGTTAAACTTGGTGAAAGATTATACAGCATACAAACTACAGTAGCCTCGTTATGGTTAGCTTTGAATTTGCCATTGGCTGAAATGTTATTAGCATCTTAGTCTTGCGTACATTGCTGATGAGAAGCTAACTAAAGGAATGGAATTTGAAGAATTATTTTACTGTATCAATTTTTAATAGATTATTTTTCTATATAGCTTAAAATTCAGGAAAAAATATCCTCAGTCTGAGTTGGGTCCTTTCCTTCATCAGCTCACCTTTTTTTTTCTTCTAATTGTGAAGAATCAGGCAACCAAAATCCCCAACTGTTTCAGTATCTCTGGAATCTAGTCATACCTGCCTCCTCTTCTAATCTCTAGCTATTGCTCCTTTTTTCTCTCTCTGTCTCTTTTTTTTTTTTTTTTTTTTTTGGCTCCAGAATGTTCTTATCTTCATTTTGCTTTGTTTTCTTATTAAAATCCTCACTCAAGGCAGGGGATGCTGTTTGGCAGCACTGCCTACTAAACCAGCCTCCTATGGTTCTGTCTGCTGCTCTCTGCGATGTGATGCAGGAGGGACTGAAACGACAAAGCAGCAGATCATTCTGAGTAGCAATTTCCCTTCCCTGGGGCTCTTCTAATCTTTGTTTGTCAGGAGGGGTTTGCCTGTCTTCTACTTTTTATCAGGGGATTCCTGTAGGAAGGTGAAATTTTGGAGACAAGCTGAAGTATAATTGCATGCTTTAATTTTTCCAGGTATGAATTTCAATCCTGAAAGATGTTTTCCTGTGTTTTAACAAATATGTGTAGATGCAGGGAGGTCTTTGAACACACGGAGGAAATACTAACGGTGCAGAATAGCACAGTGTGGCTCTGGCATTGTCTGGTGTATCATCAGTCTCACTCAGAAAGCTGATAGCAACTTTTGGTGTGATTTTCACCGGTATTCAAATGAAGGCATAACACAGACCTCTTTGGTTTTAAAAAAAAAAAAAAAAAAAAAAAAAAAAAGTAAAAACGCATGGCACAAACTTGTCTGACCTCATAGGAGGTCTCTGCTGACATGGTAGCAAGGAGTGCAGGAGGGCAGAGCCCATCTCTTCTGCCTTTCTGTGGCCAAAGACAGAATAGCGTGTAAGATGTATGTGATGCATGTGCTGATCCTGTATAAGAAGCTGCAGTGCAGAAGATGATGAACTGGTAAATTGGGTGATGTATTTTTAAAGTATATTTATGTATGCTATAGCTCAGTCTGTTCAGGCCAGTTTTTCATCTGTTAATGAGTAATAACTCAGTATCTGAATACAAGAGATATTGAAAGTAAACTTCAGTGCAGTCTGTGCACTGCTACTGTACATTAGACAGTGGTAACCCAGACACCAGCTGGGATCCTCGTGAGAACATCCTGTTCTGCAGCGTCTCCCTGCATACCTCTCCTGCCCTAGTGGCTGCTACTCTCACTTTCAGACGGCTGAACACAAAGCCATCTGCTGCTCCTGGAGGTGAGGGAGCTGCAGCAGCCCTCAGCCCCTGTGTGCACAGTGAGGGATGTGCTGCCTTGCTGTGACCCTGCAGGCTCCTGGCTGGTGACAGCACCTCTCACGCTGCATTCAGACACGCCTTGCAAAGACAAGGCTATAAGACCAAAACTGCTGTAGGTAGAGCCCAGCACCCAATTTACTGCCTGTTTTTCTTTCTTCTCTAAATCTTACTGCATTTAGATTTACGTGTTGATGAGTAAGATAACTGAACTATTCGTTAACTTATAGGAACAGAAAAATCACACCAGATTGTTTAACTCAATTAATCAGAAGTAACTCTCACAGCAGATTGAAGTGTTAGAACAAAAAAGAATGTCATCCCTGCTCGCATCTTCCTGCGGTGCAGCATGCAGATGGTCATCTAAATCTTAAACTGTCAGAGAGCAAAAGGACTTAAGCAGAGCTGCGTTCATCGGTGACTGCAGTCATTGCATGGCAGCTGCTGAGGTTGAGCCCATGAGAGCAGCAGCTGATCCCCAGCCCTGACAGTGGGAGTAACTGAGCAGCAGCCCTGACCACCACTCTGGCTTCACTGTATTTGCCAAAAGCTGCCTTAGGTTTATAGCTCAGTTTTGGGGGATTTCTCTTACTGTCTGCCTTTCCTCAGGTCTGAGGGAAAAATCTCATGCTGTGTAGATGTGACAATTCACACAAGCTGGAATGAGCTCTTGTTTTTTCTCCTTTTTCAGTATTTGTGACCACAGCTCTGAATGGGAGTTCCTACAATCTGATATAGAAACACCTTGTTGGGGGAATAGGTGCTGTCATTTGTATTAGTGCTGTGTGCCCTTGCTTGTTCCTCTAGCAGTTGTTGAAGCTTAGCTGATTGATTTCTCAGCTGGTGAGCAGACATCTGGAGAGAAGACATTGATCTCTGAAAAGCTGCTCACATTATGTGCTAGGACAATAAGCAGCTTAATTCAGGGTTTCAGAGGTACCCATGAATGAAATCGGGGGCTCTGTCACTCCAGTCCCCTGTTGTAAGTCATGATGTTAAGAGAGTGAATATCTCTCCTCTTGTTTTCTTGAAGATGTTGATGTATCTTGGGAAAACGGGTTATTGTGATCACAGAGGCTTTTTATTTTTAGGTTTGATTTCTATGCAGCCCCTCTTTTTCCCTTTCTTCCCCCTTCCCACACCCATTCCCCTAACTGCTCTTAAAGTGTATGTAAGTGAATGAATAATGTTAAGAGGAGCATAACATAATTATACACTTGCTCCTCTCCTCTCCATTTTCCAAAACAGCCTAACATATCACAATGTTCCTTCATTCTCTAATTCTCTTTGTTCACTGGGGGCTTTGGTGTCTGTGTGTGTGAGAGGACTGCCTTGTTTTGCTATAGGGATTCTCTTGTGTTCTGTTTTCATGCTATAGAAGGCAACATTAGACCAATACATCATAGTTAGGAGCAGAGAGGACCATGGCCGATTAATGCCCTGACACTGATATACTGTGCTTTTAAGGGCAGAAGTACATATGTGCGTTAAACTTATTCACCTTCAGTATAATTTCAGTCTGTTTCTTTTTTGTGACATATGTCTATGATCATCTGAGTGGGGAAGAAATCAAACCCCTTTGAATGAAGCTGCATCTTCTTTGAATTTATTGCAGTGAACTGCTTTCAAAAGAAAACAGGAGATTGGAAATACAGCTGCAGCTGATAACACAGGAGATCAGATTTGTTTAAACACAGCTGGAAACAGCGTTGGTGAAGAAGACAGTGCTTTGAAATATTTTTTTAGTCAAAGGCAGGAGCTGCAGAACTTCCCAAACAAATTAAATCCTGCAGGCTGACGTGCTTTGTGCACTAACTTTCAGGAACGTTTGCAATATGTCTTAATGCTGCTGCTGCTGCTAACTGCCAGTGTTAGTGCCTTGTGCTTCTTGTGTCAAAAATGTTATTCTTTTGCTGGTCAGATCGGTAAATGGTAACAATTTCACTTGTCCCCATGTTCCTTTTCTAGCCAGTCACAGTGAATTTGTCTCCTTGTGTTTATATTTCTGCTTTTTTATTTTCTTCATAGACCTCCATGGTCCCAATCATACGGTATCTATAAACAAGTACCTGTGGTATATTTCTCTCGCAGAGCAAAGGATAGAGATCCCCAGCTCTAATGTGGGGTTACATTTTCTTTCTGTCTACCAAGGCAATTTTCTGGTTACTCATTATGCTAGTGTTCAGACTTGGATTGCTTTTTACTTGAATTGCAAATAGTGGCTGCCAACAATAAGCTTTGTAGCTGGCTGGGAAATGTGAAAATGCAAAGGCAGAGTTGCATATCTTATTTTGAATCTGAAAATGCTGAAATTTCAGGCAAGTTTCTATGTCAGTAACATAACCAGTCCTCATAGAAACCTGGGTAAGGGGAACATGGAAGTATCTCCCATATTTGCTAAAGGGCTCCCAGGCCTCAGCTGGTAATTATACAGATCTGTTTCCTGTCAGAGAGTGGACCAGAAATGGTCCCAGAGCAATGGTGGACAATCTGTGTGACTGATCATTTCTGCACCATGTGCTAAGAGCCATTTCTCACTGGATAATTCTGAAGTGGGAGAGTAAAACCCTGTTAAGATTTCCAATAAGCCCTTCTGTAGAACAAACTCCTGCTCAGTCATTTGGGTGGCAATAGCAGGGGCCTGCCGTAATTACCCACTGATGGGTTGGAAATAGTGGGTTTCTGATTTTTAGTGCCACCTGTGACTCTAACGCAAAGCATAATCTTGCTCAGATAACCCTGGTTTCCTCTGCTTCAGTCACCCAGTTTGTGAGTGCAATGTTATCAGTGTTGCCCTAATGAGGTATTTATGTACAGGGAATCAGGCAGTGCAGAGGAGGAAAGAAGCCTTTGTGGCTTTTACTGGAATATAGTACAGATGAGGCTAGACAGTAACATGTTATCTGAAAGGCTTCTATGCCTTGCTGCCTTAGAGACAGCTGAGCTCTAGCACATGTATAGCTGATCTTGACAGCATGTCTCTTTATCTATTAAGTATCATTTACACTGCAGGTTGACTGAGAACGCTGTGCTGGGGAGTGCAGTTTCATTGCAAGAGCATTGATCAAAAGGATTTTCTTTTAATGCAAACAGACAAGATACAGAGTATATATGAATGTAAAATTTAGAACTATAACACCAAAGAACTTCTTTTCTACTAGAAGATGAAACTGCTTCACTAGAGCAGTGGTGAAGGATGTTTGAACTCTGCTCTGTACAACTTCCAGTAACGTGGTACCTCTGGTGCGTGTGGGATTGGAGTACATCACTAATCATTAAAAAAACATCAGCATTAGGCACTGTCCTTTTAAAGCAAAAGTGTGGTTTTTCCAGTCCCCGTGCTAGAGTTGGCTCTAGGGAGAGCTGGGCTTGAATCCTGTCTCTGCCACGAATAGTACGATGTACGTAAGGATGTACTTCAGCTTTCTATAAAATAGAATATTAAACCAGATGTAAACTTTGATCTTTACCCCCTTCTGTGTTTGGAGGAAGTGGCTGTCTTCGTGTGCTTGCACAGCGTCTAGCACAGTAGGGTCACACGTTTAGGTGGTGCCCACAGTGAAAATAATGCAGTAATAATAATACAATGGAAGTTTCCATTCATCTGCATGGTGAAATTTCTTGAAGTAAGGAAACATTACTTTATCTGAGAAAGTTCTTTGTAATTGGACTCGTGCTCTAGAGCTCACGTGTTTCTAGAACATACTTAGGTTAAAATCTGAACTGCTTTTTCTGCTTTTCACAGTAAGAGCATTTCAGTGCTTTGTTACTCATCCTAAGGGAGAATATACTTCAGTCTCCATTAGAGTCACAGGCTGTACTGCTGTTGTAGTCATGAGATTTTTAATCACTGTCTTACTAATATGTTTTAATAAGAATATTAGTTTACATTACTATTAAGCTTCCTTAATTATTATAATGATTATAGGGAATATTACCAGCTTGTGTAACTCGCAAGCAAAACCAGCTCCTATTCAATGTGATCTAGGGTCATGCTTTCACCACACCCTTGTTCCCATGTTTAAAGAGGGAGTTATATGGGCCTTAAATGCTCTCTTAGAGATCCTCCCCACAGCAGGGCTAGTGCAGTGGGGAGGATATGGCAAAAATGCTTTTGGGTGGTTGAGGTGTAAAAGGATGAAGCTCATGCCAATAGGGACTTGTCTTAGCATGGTGCTATGGCAATTTGGGAAATAGAGTGGTCCTTAAAGCAGCAAGAAGAGAGTGCTATTACATGACTAACATATATGGTAACTGCCCACTACCCCTATTTATTGGGCTTGTGATACTGGCTACTTGCATGCTTCAGTGAGCACCTGCAAACAGCACAGCTTCATGAGAGCTGCACAGTGTTTGAATTCATCCAATCTTCTCCTGAATCAAGGGAGCACTCTGCAAATGGAGCTGTACTGCTTCCACTGCTAGAGCAAATTTGTTCAGATCAATATTGCATCGCACAGTGTGGACACAGAATGTCTCCATATCATTTAACAAAATGACATTCTTGATACTTAAAGGTACCAGATTTGGTCTCTAAAGAGGTTCTGACTTATTTTTTCCAACAGTGTAAAAATTTTCTGCCTGAAATTTTCGGGCATCTCTACTCAAGGACAGGATGTTGTAGCTCCCTCTGATATTCATTTCTCAGCTGAGGCTCCTGGATTGTGTCAGTGGGGAAGATGAGGACATCAGTTGACTGAGAACTGGATGGACGCCATAAGCCCACATCACGTATGCCATGAGACAGCTTTAAAATTTGGTATGCTGTCAAGTCAGGACATCACTTATCTTGCACTAGTGTGATGACATTTCATCCTAACAAGTCTCTGAGCTACTTAAACTCAGCTTAAAAAAGTCAATGGGTAACCATCCTTATTCATTCTTTAATGCTGATTCTCTACTCTCTTGCCACTGATATTGAAGTAATATTTTATGAGCTTAATTAGTATTAAAATTAGTGTTGCTTATGAGTCTGTCATCTTTTCTTGTTTTCCAGATATCTCCCGTGTAGCTAGTGGATGTGAACTTCATATTTGCCCTCTTGAAATACAGATTTAAAAGGCAGAAATCGTGACAGAGAAATTGGCTTATCCATCAGGACTCCGAGTGGTAAGAAGCTTCACTTCTTTTAATGTTTCTGTTTTGCTGTGTAGTTAAGGCCTTAAATCAGAACACCTCATTTAACTCACAAAATTAGATTGATTTCAGCACAACTCAGCAAAGAACATCTGTGGGTATACCCAATGTGCCATTAGAGTGTATCTACTAAATGAAGGGACTGTACGTGGTATTTAATTTGAGAGATGCCCACAGTGCAGTTATACTTTTTCCCAATGCTTAATATAATAAAGTACGTGGATGTTTCAAATACGTCATGCACTTAACTCTTCTTTTTGCCATCACGACTGTGAAACTCAAACTAGAGAATTTATTCTGTGAAAGGCAGAGAGGTTCTTGTATCTGTGCTACCAGTGTACATCCAAGCATTTCTTCCTTGGGAATATTTGAATTTATTTAAATATAAACAGATTGAATTTGAACTGGTTTAAGTCCTCCCCAAAGCCCCAGTAGTGAATATATTTTAAATCTCTTCTTTCTGAAGCGTAGATGATCTTACTGGAGTTGCTGAGATAGTATGAGAACTTTCATCTCTTGTTTGATGACAAACGGGCAGTGCCATGGGTTGGTTGTGATTATTTAATCTCTTCCAGCAGTTTGTTAAAAGGGGCATTTTCACTCATATGTGAAGGGTAATTTCTGAAGGTACTGTCAGAGATGCTCTTTAATATTTCATGGCTGGGAAAGCAGTCTGCAATGCAGAACACAAGCACTTGCATGACCACAGTCCTTAAAGTCTGTGAATGTTTTCAGAGGTAATACAAGAGAAGCAGACAGAATTTAAGGATGGCCTATTGCATATTAAAGAGATGCACAAAGGTTGAAGGTTTTGTGGCTGCAGTAGCCAATTACAGGAAACACAGAGAGGAAAATAAAGAAATATGGAGAATCCTTTATTCACTGTGAAATATCTGAGTGTCTGTCTAGTATGGCTGCTGTTATTTCAACGAAGATGAAAAGCATTTCTGGTGTCACTCAAAGATTACTGGAAAAGGTTCTCTCAGAGAGTCAATTGTGAAAGATAGGGATGTGGGGAGAAATGTGATTAACGGTGCTCACTTTAAAGAGATACTGGAATTAAATGGACTGGGTTGAACTGTGGAGACAGTTTCTGGCAAGAATACTGAATCCAATTCATAAAATTTGAAGTCAAAGAGCTTTGGCTACTTGGGAGCGAATGGGAAATATGATACTGTAACCTGCTGAACTGGTGGATTAGGTAATAAACATCTACAGACTGATGGCTCAGTCAGTGGCTTGGAAAAGATGGATGGTATTCTTGGAAGTTCAGTTCAGAGTGCAACTACAACTGAAACTAGGCAGTAATGTATAGAACAAGAGAGGATAATAACATATCCTCTTGGGATAAAGTTCACTGGGAACATTGGGAACTGGACCATAAAATGACTGAAAATAGGAACCATATTGGTTCAGCTGCAGAAATCAGTAGCTACTGAACCTTCCTATGCAGAGAGTAATGTCAGGATTCTGTGATTAAGATCAATTACTGACTAGGCAGCTTACCATCTGGAGGAGGAAAATCTTTTGTTCTCTCTAAGCTTGTGTATCTCAGTTTTCAGTTGTGAAAAGCTCAGCCAATCTGAGTTTTCAGATTGTTCAGTAACTCAGCCACCTCTGTAGGTTTCTGTTTAGAAAATTAAAACAGAGATAATTATTTATTGTTAATATGTTTATCAAAATTCTAAACTAGTTCACCTTCAGGGCTGTATAGAAATCTCAGTGGGGGAAATCTGTGTATTGTCTTTATCTTTAATCTGAAGCTGTAATATTTTTTTTCCAGTATTCTGATAGTTTTGTCCCTAAAACTCATCAAGTGCAGCCCTTCTGGCAACACGTGTTGTTTCAGTCAGTCTGACTGTGACAGTGCGCAGGGCCAAATCCAGTGTTATGTGGGTGGAGTGATGACATGGAGGGTTCTGGCCAAGGCTCTTCTTGCTGCTGTGTTGTAGAATCTCATGACCTTTTTTAAGCTTAAATGGGAAACCAGCCTTCTGAGACAATGAATTTCAGTCAAGAATAGCCCCCAACCTCATTTCCCAGAAGGGCTACATGAAATACATCTGAACGGTTTGACTGTGTACCCTCTCTTTTAGTTTCTGTTGTTTCTGTTTCTATGAGAAAGACTTCACAGAGTATCGAACCTCCGTGGACTAAATATCCACATCTTTGTTTTCAAGTTACCACTTTCACATCCATCAGGATCAAAAGGACTGCACTGCTGATACACCTGAATGCCAAAATGCTGAGGGTGAAGTAGTTCACCTCTTTTTTGTGGCTTTATAAAGGCAATATCTAAACTGTCTGTGGGATAAAATCCTCCCGGTTTTCTCTTTTTTTCTTTTTTTTTCTCCCCCATCTTTCTCAAAAGCACTGAGGACTTAGGACCACATTCCCAAATACAAAACTCGAAGGCTTCTGTCTTGAACTTCAAATTCAAATCCATCTCTGCTGACCTTTGATGTTCTGTACTAGAGAAGCTGAAGGTGGGTTGTCACCAGTAAAGGTATTCTCTGGATGGTGTTCTGGAGCTTGGTGTGCTCACTGACATGGGTTTTATGTGTAGAGGTAGCTGAGAAACAAGCAGGGTTGTGAAGAGAGTAGAAAGGAATGGCTCAAATGAACAAAGTGCTTTGTCATGTAGGGGCTGCACTCAGCCATGAGCCTTTAGCTTCTCTTCGTGTAAGTGACTAAGGAACGGTAGGGAGCCCCATTACTTCCCTGTATGTGGGCTACTTTATCTTCATAAATAGGAAAGGGGCCAATACCAGATTGCTATTCTCCTGCTATGCAGGAAGGCAAGAGGTGGGGAAAAAGCATGTGAAAAATACTGCATCTTGATGTTGTTTTTCATTCTTCTATGTAAATTTATTTGCTGCTGTAAGCCACAGCAGGGGGGAGGGAAGAAAGAAAAAGGAAAGAAAGAAAGCTGCTAGGGAAGGAGCCAAAACTGCTTTCCACCAAAAGTAGGAGATAGCTCAGATTAATGAGATGATATTTTGATTCTTAATCTGCTCAAGTTGTATTGCACAAACCTGTTAATACCTCTTGTACTAAGCTGTAAGTTAAATGATGTTCTGAGCAGAGTAACTTTATGGGCAGCAGTTTCAGTTCAGAAGCTGCACAGGCAGCTGTGATGAAAATGCAGAGACTGCCTTGCAGCAATTGTTCTTGAAAAATATTTCCAATATTTGTTACCGGGAGCAAACAAGCTTTTATGCACTAAGGGTGTAATATGAACTAGTCTGAGTTATGAACACCTTCCAAGAAAAAAAAATGGATCCCCAAAGCACTATATTTTAATAAACAGTTTCCTTCCACTGTCAAAATGAAATCTCCCTGGTTTTATGTTTTTATTGCACATTCTCTACCAGCCGAGAGAATATCAGCATTCTGCCGAATTGAGCTTTAGCAAGGCCATCACTTCCAAACTTGTTATATTCTATTGCATCCAATATTAATAAAAGCTGGTAAAAAGAGAAATATGGATTGAATGAACAACATGTTTATAAACATCAGGAAATTTTCAATTAAAACATTTAATCTTCAAAATGAACAACCAGCTGTCAGAAACGTGAGAAATACGGGTTTAATATTTTAAAATTCTCATATCTCTTACTGAATGTTTACTTGTTTTTTGTGATTACAGAGGCTCTTCATAGAGGTTGGAGCTTTCTGTCAGAAAAAAAGATGTGAAGGAGAGTAGTGAAATAAAAGGAAAGAAAAAGAAAGCAAGTTGACTCTGTGGAGCTGATGGCACTGTTTTAGTCAATCGGCTGTTTGTGGCTGTTTATCAGATATATTTTTTCTATTGTCCAAAAAACACATTCCCATATATTTTTTTTTTTTCTGCCTGATAAGACAGTAATGATGATGATGCATCTTCAGGTAAATGAGTTGGGCATTATTCCAAATCTCCAGGATTGAGCATGAAATGATCCACCTGCATTACTAACAGGTCACTTGAATTAATGAGATAGTGGTTTACATTTTAGTTTGCATTAGTAGGCAGTACTTTTAGTTTCTCAGATGCCAAATATGCTACATGTTATACAATAGGTCACTGTCAGCCTTAACAAAGATTTTTGCTCGGGGTGATTTTAGTGTGAATTGTAGGTGATAAAGCTGAACACTGCAGTACGGTATGACACAGTTCAGACTTGGGGCACGGCCACATAAAGGTTTCCAAATTATTAAGGTCAAGTTTGTCTTCTAAAGCAGCTGTATCACCTTCAGACCTGCTTTACGTGCATCATCTTGCCACAAGAGTTCCTGACACAGGCTTTTCATTTGGGATTGGACTTGATGCATCTTCACTACATCTTCACAAATAGAAAGAATCCTCATAGTTTTGTTTGCATTCACCACAGTAACAATCAGCCTAAGCCTGTTTTGGTTTGGACTAGACGATCTCCAGAGATCTCCCTACAACTTTGTGATTCTGTTATTTATGAAACATTAAATCATTCAGGATGACTGGAATTGAGTCTTCCTGATGTGCTCCCAGTAAGAGTTCAGCCTTGGTTCACAGATGCATTCCTAGCATTTATTCAATCTTCTGAGCAAAGAAGGAAACCAAAACAGCTGGAGATTGTCTTAAGCATCAGCAAAACTTAAAGATTTTGTACAGTTTCAGGGTGAAGTGTTGATTTGATTCAGTGGCCTTTGGGTTGAGTTCAGTTTGACACTCAGGAGTAAGCTGGAACATCTGTTACCTGTATCATTCATTACAGAAATTAGCATACACAGGATTTGAGTTTTAGTCAAAAGCATATAAGGCATGCTAATATGATGAAATGAAAATATGTGCAGCCTAGATTCTTGCTGCTTTAGGTTCATTTCTGTGCAACAGAATAAAATACACATCACATAACACATTTCAAAGCAAATATTAATTACATCCTTAATTTAGCGAGTTTATCCTGTTCTGTATCATAATGCTTTGCATATTTTCTGTCCTTAGAGGTGAGGCTGTTGTTGTATAGCAGTAACAGAAGGATCCAAAGAATGCATTTGGATCAGATTGCTCGAGGCAGGTAATTGTAGCAGAGGCAGACATGAAGATGGACAGCTGCCATGGTCAGGAATGGTTAATAAGGGCTGCACCAATGGCTGTTTCTGTCTTTTTTTAGCTCTTTTAAGTTCTTTTAGCTGCATCAGCTTGAACTGTAGCAATTCACAGGACAACCAAGCAAGGTGAAGTGTCAGCTTAGAGATGGAGTGTTGGCTTGGTAACTTAATTTTAAAACAGATTTCTTTTTTTTTTTACGCTTTCCTTACAAAAGCAAATTGGGATCTAAATGAATTTCTCCACTTTTCTAGGAGCTTGAGGCTACTGTGGGCGACTTCTATGTTTAAACTGCCCTAGTCAGCACAGTAGCAGGTTACTGCTGCTGAAAACTGGGCAATTATCTGGTTCCACAAGCAAGAAATACTCTATACACTGCAAATCTGTCTAATTTGATTAGGAGAACTGGAGTGAAGGCATTCTGCCATTCTTTACCTGGGGGCTAGGTGCTTCTGAATGCCCTTTCTAAGTTCTGCTTAAAACTTCTTTCATTCCTACCTGTTTCTCCTTGTTTCAACTCGAGCATTGCTGCCATCTCTCTTCTGCCTCCACAAAGGAAGCACACATGGAGCATACTGAGTGTGCCAGAAAATTTTCAGCAGTTCTCTTGTGAAGGTTTTTCTTGCTGATCTGTGTTTCCTTGGCATGTGTATGATAAATAGAATATAAGGTCCTAATCGTACAGCTGAGCGTGTGTAGGAGTAAACCAGTGCCCACTTGCAGCCACAGTGATTCCAGGCAAGGGGGTGACAGGGCCATGCATTAGTCGCTGCCTTGAGATCATATCAAAATATACAGACTTCCAATTACATAAGTATTGTATTAGGAGATAATAAACCAGACTCTAATTCTGTAAACAGAAAGGCATTTGATATCCTGGGTGAGACAGATTTAATATAGAGCTTGAAGATGAGTCAGACTGCCTGACCCTTGTCCTTGCTATCTTGCTCTGAAGGTCAAAACCCATCAGCAAGAGAAGTTAAAAATGCTCAGTTGGACACCCTTTGTGCATCTAGAGGTACAACATGCCTTCTGCTGCCCACCTCAGAGGCTCTTTATGGACAGACCCTTCCTCAGCCAGTACCAGGGGTCTGAGCTAGAACACAATGGGCTGTGCTCTCAGGGATGGATGGCTTCCTCTTCCACCAGCAGGTTCATCGGGCGCAGCGTGCTCATGCAAGGTCCTGCTCTCTTCCTCTCTGCTCAGCTGCATCTTCTTGATTGTAGGGGTGCTGTACATTTTTGGTTACACTGCAAAGAAAGAGGTTGTACAGTCATGCCCTGTCAGAAGGGAAAATGAGGTTGCTCTCAACATCATGATCATGGCACACGTATGCATTTGGAGTACAACAACAATGTTGTGATTCCACACACAGAAAGGATGTAAATTGACTTTTTTTTTTTTTTTTAGGCAAATGAAGAGCAAACAGTTGAAATAGATTTAAATTGTCATTCAGCCTGCAAGCTCACAGTAACTTTCAGTGTTTGCAGTTAATGGGAATGTACTTTTTTTCGATTCAGTCATTATTTTTAACAGTTGAGCCTAATCATTAGCTGGATCATGAAGTCAGTTCCTTTCATGCATTCAGTAACTCATCTCATCTAAATTGTTTCAGTTCCTCAGAGATAGTTTTTGAATATGCATGACATATTTCAGCATAATAGCTAGGAAGTCATTTTACGTTGCTTCTCATTAGCAAAATAAAGTATCAAAACAGGTCTCCTTTCGTTTAGAGGAAGCTCTTCAATTAGCTCTGGAGCATCATTCACCTTCAGTTCCCTCACGCACGCAAATAGCTATTCCTTAATATTTGATCTACAGTGATAGACTAGATACAATTTAATTGCATTGTGTATAACTTACTTTTCTCCTCAGAGAACTACTAAACCAATCTGGGGTTGACTCCTAAGTAGAGTATAAGCCAAAACATGGGTCCAGTAATTTGTTCTGTGCTTTGGCACAGCATTTACAGGACAGACTTCTCGACTCCCCCTTTCAGCAGGTCACACAGAACAAACAGGTCTGCTGAGAGAACAGGCTGCTCAGGTTTCTCCTTCCCACTGAGCTGCTTTAGAGGTATGGGATGTGGCAGTGGTGACAGCCTCAGTTTGGTGCTACTTCTATGACCCACATAAGAAAAAGTGCAGAATTTGCTCCACAGTTGCTTGATGTACCACACAAAAAAAATCAACCAGAAGAACCAACAAACCAACACATTTTTATGGATTCAAAATATGTGTCACATTATAAGCAAGTATATCCTTGTGTACCATCTGGGATGACTTCATTCTTTGCTGCAGCAGAACACGGCAATTGCTGAAGTGCACACTGTGCTACCACTTGGCAGCTCGTGACAGGAAATCACACAATTACACGTCCAAAGCTGGAGGTACTATATGCTACTTTGGTCAGCACACAGGTACTTTGTCTTTTGAGATCACAGAGTCCAATGTGTGAGTGGCCATTATCACTGCTGGCTTTTTTGCTTGATTGGATTTTTAATGCTTTCCTAGATGGTAATATTTTCATATGGATAGGAAGTTTTAGTAGCATCTCTGGAATCAGGAGACATGTCCCAGGAATGACTGAAAGAGAAATGTAAATAGCTATCTGCCAGAGCCCAGCACTTGTGCTAACAGTGCCCATCTACACTATCTTTGAGATGCTCTGGGTAAATCCTGATTCAGTATGGGGTTTACACTATGGGTTTGTCATGCAGGTCGTGGGAATCATGAATTTGAAGAAATCTTAGTATTTTTGCAATACACCCCGCAACTTACCTAGAGAGAATACTTGTTGGATTGTAAGTGCACACAAAGAAAGCTTGCCTTATCACTCCAGCTTGTATCAATCATAAGGTAATTTTATAAACAGAAGAATCTGCTCAGTAAAGGTATTCCTTAGAAGTTATAAACTTATTTGATCCTTTTTCCGTTCATCTACCTTCACGTGATTTATTTTAAATGTTCATACTGAACTAAAAATGTTCCTAAAAGAGCAGTCTGATGGAAGCGTAAGAGATGCTACTGTGTCTACAGATACTTGATCAGTGGGGGGAAATAAAGTTTATATATTTGTTAACTTAAAATTCTGATCTGGCCTTTATATTCAGAAATGCACATTTGTAACCCTGGGCTGTGAGAGCTTCTTTAAATGCACCACACAAACATTTTTACTCCATTTTATATGCATTTATTGAAGAACAGATATGGATCTCACTGAGGCTTCTGCACTGAGGTTTGCTATGAAAAGTCGGTAGAATCCAGGTTTGGCAAAATAGAGAAACAGATTTGAATGATGTAAAAGGAAAGAAATTGCATCTTGGTGGGATGTGTTCTGCTTGGAGTGATCATTCTTACTCCTCAAATAATTTCTATTCCTCCAGGGAGCTGCTTTATAATTAATGGCCTCTGTTTATGGTGTATTTATGTCTGAAAAAAAAGAAAAAAAAAGAAAAAAAAAACCAACAAACCACAGACGTCCTTCATCAAGTATCTCAGCATGCAGGCCAGTAATTATTCTTATGCAACTTGTATTGTATGTATTACAGAGCTCCCATGCTGTGCCAAACACTAAAGGGTTGCTACTACATTCAGCACAAGTTAGAAAAAAAAAATATTAAAAAAAAAAAAAAAGAGATGGAGAAAAAAATCTCTTTGACTCTCAGACCCATCTGTACTGATGAGTGGGCTTGAGGTTTGATGCTGTCATACTTGCAGAAGCTGTAGACTTAGTGGAAAGGATTTCTTCCCTCCACTTGTCCGCCCCTGCAATGCCCAAGATGGGAAGGCTCCTCTGGAGGTTTGGATCAATCCTCATTGCTGGCATGTGGAAATCTGTTTGAGCTGCTTCACTTCTAGGGAACTTGGACCAAACATTACAGTCTGGTGATCTCAGAATCTCCTGTTTATCCAAACCATACAAGCTTTGTTTGTGCTCTAACTCCACGCTTAGCTCTTTTTCCTGCTGTTTTACTCATGCTTTGACTAAGTAGTTCACTTTTTGCATTTGGAGATTGACATCCAATGGAAGGTAAAATATTCTTTCTTTGTATAAATTTATTTTAGAGTTTTCTTCTGATTAAACTCTCCAAGCCAAAAAGCAGCAGTTGTGTTTTTTTACGAGTCCCTTAAGGGAATCTCTGGTCTGAATGGCTTGGCTGCAGAATGCCCAATGCTGTGAAGTTTCTATTATTAAATGAAGATAAGCTCACCACCTCTCATATCATCTATAACTTAAAAGAGGAATATATTTCTAAACTGAGTTTTGGAAATAGAACTTCCAATTAACTACTTGATAAAACCACTTCTATTCTAGGAGAGTAATTTTTCTGTTCTGAAGAAAATCGTGTTACCAAACGGGTGAATGTGACACATCCGAGCAGCAGGTCAAAGTTATGTGACTGGAGTTTAATAAAACAACCAAAGATTACATTTCACTGACATCCTCTTCCAGCAAGCAGGATATGGGCTTTATGCAAGCTCCAAAGAGAAAAGAGGTCATTTCTGCACTGGGATTGGAACTAAACAGGTGCAGGACTCAGACTTCACTGCCTTTGCAGCATTGATCTCACTTTAATTGATCTCTGTTATGAACAGTTACAGTGCTCCTCAATTACACAATTTGAATGCTTAATATTCCATGATGGGGTTCCTGATATTTGGTGATTTTATTCACCCTGTGGCTTTTTAACCAGCCCAGTGGTTATGTAGGCATGCCAGCTTTTCCTTCAGTTTGCAAATGTGGCTGGAGTACATCTAAAATATCAGAGGCACACTAAAAATGTAAACACATTTGTGGGGGAAAGATTCACACTTTTAAATAAATCTTGTGATTTTTTCAGGCCTGACTCACAATTTTAATGCTAGTGGTTGGCAATATTGCTGTTTTTCTCCAGATGGTTCTTTCTGACAGGAAAAAAGATCTCACAGTACCCTATAGGACACTTATCTTGAAATTCAAATAGCAGCAGCAGATATGTAAAAGAAAGAATATGAAAAGGAATAGAGTGCATAAATCTAGAAATCCAAAGGCAGATGTTTAATGCTGGATTATACCTTGTCTAGTCTACTAAGGGACGCCCAATAAAATTAACCCAAATGAATTTAGAATTGAAATGCATTAGTGAAACCATATACTCAGTCAGAATTTAAATGGCCTCAATTTGCTTTACTTTAATTCACTTTGAAATGAATTAATGAAACCAAGCTATGCCACCTTTATTTCTGAATGAAAATCCATCCGGTTAGCAGAGCTTATCTACCTAATTTGCCTTAAATTGACACCTTTTGTTTAATTCAGCTTCGTTGCTGAGTGTCCTTGACACGTGGAGACAGCAGAGGGTTGGCAAAGGGATGAATGCTTGTCAGATTCAGTGAGATTCTTTCTTAGTTATGCTCATCTCTAGATTTTTCAGACTTTTAATGCACTCATTGGAACACGCTGTCTTCCTTCCCCGATGAAGTCAGTGAAAACTCAGCTGCAAAGAGCCCGAATTCTGTATGCTGCAGATTGCGTGTCTGTGCTTCTTTCAGCAGATGTGTGTGAAGGCCTGGCTGAGCTGGGGGCTTGTGCCACCCTGTGAGCGTGGGGCTGCCAACAAAGGGCCCCGTCCACTCTCAGGCTCCCTGCCGTGCACAGATGAGAGAAGAGAGGGTGCTTGGGACTGAATCAGCCAGCGCCTCTACCTGTGTTCTTTCTCTGAAATCAAGATGGCAATTAATAACAGAAACAACCATGCAAATTGGGTGGAAGTTATATGCAGGCATTTTTCCACCAAATAAAACTAATGCACAGCTTCATCCTGCTGCCAAAGAATGGGTAGCACTGATTCATGTGAAACTGGAGCACCACAGATAAAAACAGATCCAACATAGATCCTGCCAGTGCAACTATAGCAAGATGAAGTTTTTCGACCAGTTCCAAAGGGCAGTAAGAGATTATATCCTATTTGCTGTTTCTCATGTGCTGACAGTGTTTCTGGTTTACTTTTAGAATGTCTGAAGGTGGATATTGTCAAGACTGAGAAAGGTCTGTATGAGAAATCACAAATAATCCTGGCTTGGTGCTGTTGTAAATGGAAAGCCTGAAAAATGTATCTCCTTCTTTAAGACAATGTGTGGTTATGTGAGATTTGGACTTAATGATTCAGGATAACCTTCTCAGTCTTGCCACACATTTTGTACTTTTTCCCTTTCTCTGTGCTACATTTCCCTTTGTGCAATCACTCAAAGGCTCTCTGTGTAACAGATATTTCCTATTACTTTACATTTTCGCCATAACTACTCTGTTCTCTTTCAGTCTCAAGAAGTACAAACTTTTCATATCACAGATGTAGTTTTCTAAATGAATGCCTAGCATTTCAATGATGCAGTTCTTCAAAGAACTTCCATGTTATAAAAATGTTAAAAAGAAGCAATTCTTGAGAATCTACCATGGCAGTGTACTGAAAAACACTGCTGAAAGCCAGGAGGAACATGGAGACATGATTAGCATCTAGATCCATCTTTTAATTGCAGTGCAAAGAGATGGTAAACTGTTGGAAATATACTTAGGAATCTGAACTATCACAAAAGTAGATCCCTGAATGTGCGTATCCAAACAAAGAAGTAGATTAACTTAATTTGGTAACATATGGAACATTTCAAAACAGGACATTTTCACAACAAAACCTTTTTTTATCTTCCTTTGCATATAACTGGAAAACAGAGAACTACACAGAACCTTTGAATTCAGTTGTGGAAGGATCTGAAGTGTAATACGGATTAGCCCTTGGAGTAGAAGCCTTCTTGTCCTTAATACCAAGATAGATTTTCTTCTAGCTACTTATCCATTTGCCACATATCATGCCAAGATATGTAACAGAGATCAACAGTATGACTTGATCCTCTTTGGAAAACAGGCAAAATGTCATATATTTAGAAAGCAAGCTGTATCATTTGCCCACCCTTCCAAATGCTTATTAGTATATTTTCAGTGTGAGTTGTATTTTGGACTAACAGTTCTCACTACGTGTTCTGTGCTCTCATTCACTTTGCAGGATATATGGGGCACTCAGCAGTTCCCCACCAGCTGAATAGCTGTGAGCTATATATACCTCCGCAGCAGTGGGGCTGGGCAGCGTTTGTACTAGTGATTAAATGTCTTCCAAACCTATTCATGTCGCAGAGCTATAAATGATGGATTTTTCACATTAATGAAAGGAGCCCTTGGAGCCCTCTGGAGTGCACAGTTCTATTTTTACATTTCACTATCGCAGAATAAGGAAAGATAGGCCAATGCCTTTCTTTTTTTAAAATAGCAGGGACAGAAATTTGGCCTGATCTGGCCATCATTCAAGTGCCTACATTGTTAACCATTGTTGGGCACAAATTCAGAGCTCACACTTGTTACATCATTTCATCAGGGGGAATTTTTCCACTTACTTTGGGCTTCTTAGCAGACCTGGCCTAAAAATAAAGATGCGGAAAGAAATCTGAAACTGATTGCTCCACTGTGAAAGTGAGCAAAAGTATCCAGCCTTACAACAAGGTTATGATTTAGGGTTCAAGCTTGGAAGTTGGTAGTAAGTGACTCTCTGAGTTATTACGCTGCTGTTTGTTCTGTATTGCTACCTCTGTACTGCTGCTTCTGAGCACAGAGAGGGGAGCTCTCCTGAAAGGTTTAGTCCCTTGTTTCAGGGAGGGTTCTGTCACCTTGTAGGTGTCCAGAGAGAAAAGCTGCTGATTAAAGCAGGCAGAAAAATCTGCCATCCCCAAGGTGAGAATGGTAAGAAACAAACCAAGAGAACGAGCCTCCATTCTCAGGCAATCTTCACCTCTCGCCTCAAAATAAAGAGGGAATGTACCATTTCATCATCACCCATTCTGTAGCTCTGTGTACATAAATATGAGATTTTATAACGCAGAGGAAATAATGGATCTTGGACACTGAAAACAAAATCACTTGTTCACATTTATTTGTATTCTGCCTTTGTGAAAAACCAAAGCTAGAATAGGATAAAATTAAAAGCTAGATTCATGCCACTGAGACAGCTTCGACTTCCAGCAACTGGCATTTAGGAGAAACAGTGTGAGAGGTCATCGTGTTTCAGCTCTCTGTAAGCAGGAAGAAATGGTATTGAATTTGGAATCCTGAAAGGTTTTGCTAATTTGCAGCAGAAAGAACAGGGTCTCCAAGTGAAACTACCTATGGGCTGCTGTAGCTCAGACATATAATCTTCCAGACATCTCAGCATGAGGCTTCTTCTCAGGAAACAGCGTTTAGCTGTTGTTGGACTGGCTCTCCTAAAATGGTTTCAGGCTTGTATAAATGAGTCAGCAGTGAACAGCAGTGATAAGTAACTGCACGCAGGAAAGAGACTGCATCTCTGAAGCCCTTGGGAATCCTTTAGAATGCCTTTAATTCTTCCTTTTTCTTCTGTGTTTGGCAAAAAGATTTTAAAATGTGAGAGGGAGAGAAACATAAACAGCTAAGGAAAGAAAAGAAGACATTGAAGTTATAAAACATGGGTTCTTACAGACTTTACCCCATCCTTAGCAGGAGGCCAACTCACAGCCCTTGGAAAGAACACAGTCAGTCTGTGAAAAAATCAATCATGATGTTGAACACTGGTCTGACAGTTCAAGAAATAGAAGAGATTCGTATTTTAATCCTACTTAAAGATTTTAAATAGCACATGAAATCAGCACTAGGGAAGAAAAGAGAGAATAGAGGATCATAGTTGTTCTTTCATTGTTCAATTTGATAAAGCTCATGACAGCTGCTTAAAAAATTCTTCAACTTAAATAAGTGATAGACTGAATTGCAAACAGTGTTTCTGATAACTGTTCTAAATCAAAATTGCTATTTTAATCAACTAAAATGCTTGGATTTTCAGCTGACAAAAGTGTGTGCAGAAGACAAATTGCTGGTGTAAGTGCAGTGGTATTTGAAATCAATATAAACTGAGCAAAAATTATGTTCCTCTTTGCCTTCCTTCTTAGGTTTCTATGGAAACCTTCATGGAGGTGTTGTGAGGAAATGTTAAAATAGAACAATAAATTTTTTTATCCATGCACGCAACGTAAATATCCTTCCTGCATTTTTTTATGAAGGTGAAAATGTGATTTCATCATTTACTATTTCCCCTTGAGTAGCAAAACAAATATGATCCCTTCTCCTTAGGGTTTGCTTTTCTGTATTTGGCCAGCATGTCTGAAAGTGCCAATCTTCTGCGTAGAACATCTATTATTTATTTGTTGTATCTTATTAAACTATCTTATTTCTTTTTATCCAGCTTTACAATTTGTTCCATGAGAAGAATGTCTCAAAAGTTTGTTACAAAATTACAGCTCTGTTAAGCTCTGCATGAACATAACCATGCCCTCGGGATTTTAACTGGAAGAAAAACAAATTAAAACTCATATTAACATTGCCATAAATAGATATTAATAATGAATGATTGGGAAATATTGTGCACAAATATTCTTTTAATGAGCTATTGCTGCATAGAAAGAATTACCTACACTTACCCCACTTACCTACACTTACACCCACTTACCCTACACCAACCACATCTACCAGATACAGCTGCAGTGTGCTGAGGTTGTCAGGTACCATGTCTGAAAAGACAGATTTGAGTTTCCACCTCGTAAGGGATGCAAAAGAGGCAGTCCTAGAACAATAGCAGGTCTCCAGGCAGTATGGATAAAACGAGGACCCCAAATGCAGATGGTCCCTTACAGCTCTCTTTGGATGCAGCCTGGAGAAGAGCTGGAAAAGGGGTGTGTGTGGTTCGGTTGTGCTGGCAAAGCCGTTTGTGATGCTACCAGAAAGGTGGTTTTCCTGTACAAAGGTGGGAAGATCAAGAGGCTCTCATTGAAAGGATGGTAGGCAAAAACAGGAACTTACTGCTAAACTTTATATCAGTCATTATATGATATGGTCGTATAACTCCATCATGTACAGAGTTGTGCTCCAAACTATGGAACTCATTTAGATGTGCAGTTTTGATGGTTGTGTTTTCATCGCTCTGGTTACTTTTGAAGGCTTGCTGTTAAATCTTAGAACATTCCAGTCCATCCTGTAGGTGTGCAGCGAACACCAGGAATATTATCAATGCAAGGACACCTTAGGGGGCTACTGAACCTTGTACAGCATTCAATCCCAAGTTGAAAACAGGAGATGGGGATTGAAGAATTCAAATGATTTGCCCTGGTATTTTCAGTATTGATGTTTTCACTTTAAAGATCATTCATTGAGATCAGAAGCCCTTTCATGAACTAGAATTTTGCAGCCTCCACCTCAACCCTTCATGCACCTAACCCTGCTGCAGCACCAGCACAAAGTACCAGGCAGAGCAGAGCACAGCAGTCCCATGCCTCTCTGCACAAGCATCTCCCTGCCAGTTCTGCCTCTTTCATCTCCCCACTTCCCACTGCCTATATGCCTTCATCTGTTCTGTAAGATAGATGAAACACTTGTTCAGTGCTGGCTGGCGTAGCAGCACCTGCATTCACCAGACTCTTCTGCCCTCTCTCCTTTGTTCTTCCCTGCTCCCTGTCACTGTTTCTTTGCATTCCCTAAAGTCCTCTTTCTTCATTGCATCTGCAGTCCTTCATCTTTCAAAAAACCTTGTCAATATTGTCTGTTCTTTATATAATACTCTTCATGAAAGGAGGGGTTAATTTTTTTTTTTGTAAAATTTAAGCAGTAGAATTAAAATCTCCTATGTGCCATGCTTGAGGCTGAAGCCATTTGAAATTTTTGCTATTATATCACTGAACAGCCAAACAGAATTCGGCCCCTTATCTTCCACTGGAAAAAAAAAAATCCCATAGAGCCTCCTTCTTAGCAGCAGTTCTTGGATTGAAATTACAGCAATACCGCAAAGCCAGCCCTCTCATTCCACCCAGTGAGGTCTGCTTTGAGATGTGGAGGGGACTGGTAGGGCTGTGCACAGTACCTCCACCTGCCTTTCCTCTCTGCCGCTTCCTAAATTAGAATGATTAATTCCATTCCCATGATATCTTATTTTCTCTCTCCTAAGTATCTCTGATGTGATTGTTAGGTTAAAATTGGCCAGAAAATGGTCTCAAACTTCATCTGGACTTCATCTTCACTGTCATTATCACTCTTGCATTTACATTTTGGATGGAGATTATTGCTCTATCTTTTAAGCTGTCCATTTCAGTTATCCTAATTATTTTTTTAAATCATTTTATGGTTTGGCTTTAAGACTGCCAAAGAGATTTGTTCAGATACCTGCTCATCATTTCGAAACTCAAAACAACAGAAAAATGCAATAAATGAAAAAAAAAGAAAGGGAAAAAAAAAACAAAACCAAATAACAACAGCCAAATATACAAAGCTTTGCCTACATAGGGGCAACAGTGAAAAATGGAAGCTGTATGGAAATCCACCGAGTGCATTTATTAATGCTTTCAAGATACTTGAAAACCTTTTCAAAACGATTAAAAAAACAACATATAGATTATTCAGATGCTGCTTGAAAGCTAATGGCTTTTCTTAGCCAAGGCATCTTTTCCTTGGATGACTTTCCAGGTGTCCAGGTGCAGGGATGACCTGCCTGTGTGCTGCAGAACATGGAAGAGTTCCCTATGCTCAAAACCTGAGCTCTGCAAACCATCCAGGAATCAACATTTAAAGCCTGTCTGTTTAGAGGGTTGCAAGGAGGAGAACACAGTCAGCATAGATAACCATGGGGTTTTAATTTAATGTAGTACATATGTCTTGATTTGAATATTTAATATTAGACTGGGTAGACACCCAAGGAGGAGCTCTGGGAGCAGACACATCTGAGGAGACACTACGTTTTTGCCAAGGGTGTTTTCACTGAGAGTGCAGTGAGGTGCTGGAATAGACTGCCTGGAGAAGTTGTGGGTGCCCCATCCCCTGAGGTGTTCAAGGTTGGATGGGACCCTGGGCAACCTGATCTAGTGGTTGGCAACTAAATGCTCTTTGAAGTCCCTACCAACCCTATGATTCTCTGATGTACCCTGGGAAGAAAATGCACTGTTATGTCCTCCCCTGGCACTTCCCCAGGGCCGACATGCTACAGGGATATGACTTACCAGAGGCATGTGCCTTGAAAGCTGAATGCAGTGTTTAGTTCTTCTATGCCCTGGATCATAACCCAGAAGGTGCATTCCTTTGTTAGATATGTGGCATTGCAGTTGTAATGTGGCACAAATAATTATTTTAAAAGTTGGGAGAACATTAAGCACTACCGTAACACTTCTGTCCTCACACCACCCAGCAATCAATGAAGTTCTGGCTGTTGGAACAGTCCTGTGAAGTAAGCCCTTGCTGTGCTCCGCCCCGGGGAAATAGTGCAAATGCCATGTGATGCCCTTTCAGGGAAAACAGTTTGTGGCTGTAGAATGATTTCTGAAGCACGATAAAAGTCAAATCTGGCAGCGTCTACACAAAAGGATGACTCTCTCCAAGGGCAGGGCAATCCATATATGCCTCCCAGCACTGCAAATGCTGATTTTCATCTGTTTGAAGTTGTATGGCGTCCTCTTGTATCTTCTCAAAGTCTGTGCTCTCTGAGAACCTTAAACATTGTTTTACAATCTATAGCCTCACTGATAAAGCAAATATTGAAAGAGTCTGCAGAATGTAAGTTTGAAATTGATAAAATATGGCACCAAAACTCAAATTTAATTAGAATATCATTAGAGTTGGAATACAAGGATCTATTTTGTATAACTGTAATTTCCAATCTATTCACATCAGAATTTGAGTATTGAATGTCTCCCAAGAACAATACAGTTGCAAATCAAGAATTATTTGTGAAAGCTCTTGGAGGAATGTTCAAGAAACTACCAATCTCTTCCAAAATAATTTGCAATTATGAAGATGTGTAATAAACCACTGCAATAAATTATTCATATGGTTCTTTCATTTGCAAACTGTATCCATGAAACCATTTCTGGAAAACTCGTAATTCATGGAAAATGTATATGCTCATTTTCAAAAGTGAGTTGCAGAGAATCCCTTGTATGCTTATCCACAGGGATAATACTTATAACTGGGTGCCTGTTTTCATTTTTCTTCTGCTAGTTTCAAGTTTACAGCTCTTTGACACTGGCAGCCAATATTTGATTGAGTGATATTAAGAAATTGCAGCATGTCTGAGACTTGTATTTTGCCCTATGCATCAAGCAAGCCAGACAAGATGGACAGAGAAAGAAGTATTTTGCTGTGAGCTCTGTCATTTCCTTATAAAAGCTTCTGGTCCAAGCCAGAGGAACTGTCCAGAATAATACTCAGCAGAGCTGGAGAGTCTTCCAGTTGATTAAAAAACTGTAGAAATATTTTTTTGCTTATTTTAAAAATAGTGGGGATATTGCAGCATGCTATGACTGTCTCATCTTCCAGCATAAAAAGGCAGAAAGGGAACATCACAGTGTTATTTGAACATGCCAGCCATCTCATTTGCTGCACAGTCAAAAGCTGGTTATGAAAGTAATTAGAATGAAAATACAGCCAAGACTTTCCAGTGCTAAGTAATGCCGCATTTTAAATTCAAGTGCCTTGCTTTATTGGGAATGACATCAGTCTATAAGGATTGGACAAATTTCCAGCTTTGGGTGTTCATAAATGTTTTCCTGCTTAGACAGAAAAATTCAGAATCCAGGATAGGAACTATGGAAGAGATGATGCATTTTTAACTGCCCACATTTTAACTTTGTGATGTGTCTGAATGTGTCCTTTCTCTTCCTTGACTTTCCTTTCCTATAAGAAGCAGTCAGACTAAACTAGTCTTTCATCCAGTGGCAAGCTTTCCCCTAGCTGTTCTCCCACTGATTACCCTTTCCTTCTCAATACTAGGTCTTAAGAAGTAGCTCTCACTTTCTAAGCCACAGAAAATAAAGTGTTTAACTATGCTGGTTCTGAACAGTACTCTCTTTTATCAGGGAAGGCATGAAAGTGTCTATTTGAAGGTTTTATTGGATGTCCTCAGAGATCAACTTCCTTTACGCTGAGAAGGACCCAGTCCATGTGAGTTCAGGTACGGCAAAATGCAGTGCTGACAATATCAGATGATGAAAATATCTGCCATCCTCCTTGGACCTCCTAAAAGGATGTGAGAATTATCAGATGTAAAAACAGCTGCTGTAGGGACTTGGCCTTCAGTTTTGTGAGCTTTGGGTTGGTGATCAGTTAGATCATCAAATCTGGCAAGGGTGGGCGAGGAGAGACAGAAGCATTTTTCCAAGTTCGTGAGATTAGCAGACTTTCTTTGTGCCTCAGCTTCATCCAAATTTGGACAAAAGCAGAAGTTGGGAAGAAGCTGATGTGCAGTAAAAAGCATTGAAGATAACGTGTCAATCATCAAGATTTTACCTTTTCTTTTGCCTGCTTTGAACAAGTAGGCTAGATTGGCATGTATTCTGCTTCCCCTCGAGGCAGTGTGGGCAGAGAGAGCTGAAATGCGTGGTAAGGCTCCTGATCTCAGCAGAATACTAGGGACGTGTCAGAAGTAGGTGTTGACATCAGATATTGGCCACCTTGATTTGAACACACACACGTGAGACTCAGACGTGTCACAGTACTCTGGCAAGAGCTGGCCCACACCCGTGAACTGAGATCATAGCAGGTAGCACATTGTTCTTTTGATGCAAGCTGACATCGCTCCAGTCCCTGTAATGTAGGTCTCTTTCATCTCCAGCCAGGCAGCTGTCTGAGCAGTTCTGTGGAAGAGAAGGGGGTTCTGTGTTTATGTAAACTGGTAGATACAAAGAGAGGAAATAAACAGTGAGAAGGAAAAATCCCAAAGAACTGAGGCAGATGCAGTTCTTTGAAGCTCAGAGGGGTCTCTGCTCTCTTTGTTGTGTCAGACTGGGGATGCTGTGTGTGGCTGCCATCCAGCTTTTAGCATTATTATCCACTGGGAAACAGACTATGACTAAAAGCAAAAGCCAAGGAAGTGACTGAGAAAATGGCCTCTAAAAATACCTCTTCATATTCAATGTTGGTTTCTTTTCCTGATTTCACTCTGTAGTGTTTTCAGACAAGTGCATGACATTTTCTGTACTTTGTAAGGAACAAGGACAGTAGATCCAGTGAGCTAACAGCAGAATTGAATGATTTTTAAGGTTTTGCAAATAAAAACCCCCACTTGTGGTTTGATCATTGAGAACTGTCACTGAACCTGTGTCCGGATACCACTGGTAATGTTCTACAAATCGTTATTCATATCTATTTATCCATTTGTGTCTCCTCATCCATGCTATATCCTGTGAGTGCCATAGCTTGCTCTATCTGTAAACAATTAGCTAAGCATGAGCCAGTATGCTAATATGTAAACTATCAGTTTGCATATGTAAATGGTAGCTCCTGAATTCTATGTAACTTGATCTGCACTGCTGACTTCCTTGCTATTGCTACTTCTACATATTTTTAAATGCTGATTCAGGGCCCATTCCAGCAGCACGCAGTGCTGGAAGCTTGGTGGTTTTGGCCAGGGGCTGATGCTTCTGGGAAGGGTTCTGTCTTCTGTGCTGATGAAACTAGATGATCTTTAAGGTCTGCTCCAACCTAAGCCATTCTATGATTCTATAGTAACTGTAGTCCCAAGTCACCTCACCCCAACACGTTGTATCTGACTCAGTTTAATTTAGTGATGGGATTAGTGTTCAGTGACTTGCTGCCTTTTTGTGCAGTTTTGCTTTCTTTCCAGCCCACCATCATTCCTTCTCTCACATTCACTCCCTTGAGCTCACAGACAAAGGGATTTTCAGAGACAAGGGACCATCAATTCAAACTTCCAGATTAAAGCACAAACTTTAATAATGGCCTGGAGACATTAATGAGCACTAATTCATTAAATGTTGAAAGATAGCAGGAGCAGAAAAATGCTTGATTCAGAGATAACGTGACTTAACGTTAATTAGATCTGTTGAGCAATCCAAAACCTTGTCACCAATTGGAAAGAACCTTTCCCAATTAGTGAAGAGTTCATTAAATAAAGACTAAAACAGGTAGGTGATAGGAAACAGCTTGATGTGTGTATATAGCACTGAAAAGAGCACAGTGCTCATATCTTAAGGACATTTTGATTTTAAAATCTTCTGCATCTGATTTTGAAAAACTGAGGGATTTCAGTCAGCATTCAGCAGTGCTGCAGACTAGTAAAGCACTTTGCCAGGTACTTAATTCACCCCTTCTCAGTAAAGCATTCAAAATATGTGCTTAGGTTTCATTGATTTTAAAAGTTATTTATTGCTGGTTCTATTATTAGTTGCAAGAACTAATTGGATCAGATTTTTGGAGTAAGAATTATGAATTTGTCCATTAATTTTACCCATTTTATATTCCTACTTAGGGATACATTTCTTCCCTGGAGAAGGCTGTCTTCCTTTGCAGAGTACTGAGGAATACCTACAAAGATTAAGGCTTCCAGGCAACTATGACTTAATAAAACGTGAATGGGCATACCATCTTGTTTCTGTTAGAATTATCCTTTTTGCTAAAGATGGTCCTAATCTTGAATAGAAAGAATGTGTGCAGGGCATTTAAACATTTATTACAGAAACAAGATTTATCAATACTAGATGTATGTTAGAAGGACAAGAAATGGTACTTAGGGACATGGTTAGCAGGCAGTACTGATGGTGGGTGGACTGTTGGACTAGATATCTTAGAGGTCTTTCCAACCTTAATTATTCTATGATTCTGAGAATCTTTTTAATCCTCTTGAGAGAAGAGGAAACTTTGTTCACTCCAGCTGCTGAGAAAGCTCACACAAGGATGTCTCGAAGATCTGCAACCATAGCATTGAGTTTGTGAATCTTTGTACCCAAATACTGGCTGCAGAATAACATCATTTCTCTGCTACCTTGCCGAGTTTATTAGTCTTACCTAATGTAAAAATATTAGCTGACATGTCTGTGGTCTTGAAGGTGGGATATGGAGCTCTGGGACTTCTACTTTCTTCTTTTGTGCCAGAGCTGCTAGTCTGAAGATGTTTGTAGCATGCAGCCTGCTCCTGCTGCTGGTGTTGTAAAAGAGTTACAGTCTCAGGTGTAGACACAGTCATCCCCAAAATATGTAATTTTTAAAAATTGTGCTTGCATAGAAAACAGATGCCAAAATAATAAATTCTGGTCAAGCAATATTTTGCCTTCAAACACTACTGTTACCAAATGAAATTAATTCAATTTTAGACAATTCATGTTTAGAGTAAGGAGGGCTCTTGAGTTCCGACTCTTAAAAATCATCCAGAAAGGATAAAGGTTGAGCAATTATTTTTACGACTGGCTGCCCATTCAATTTCTGTTTCTCTAATGGGATTGTTCAGTGAGTGTTCTACGAGAAGCGCGGAAATTGCTTAAGTTAATTCCACTCTGCAAAAAGATGGAAACCCATAACAAGGTATTTAACTACTGGCTTTTCTCTGGTTTTGCCTAAGCTCTTGTACAGCATTTTAATCTGCATAACTTACTTCAGAGAGCAGTGACAAAGGAAGATCAGAGCTGACTTTCCATTAAGCCATGCTTCTCCAAAACACCTGCACGTGTTCGTTAGTCCCATTGCCCTTGTGAATAAGCACACAGCTAAAGATAAGCTTAAACCTCTCCTTGCTCATCTTACAGCTGCGGGCCTATAGCACCAAGGGTGGCATTTAATAACTTGTTGCATATTTTTATTGTATCATTGGGATGTACTGAGTAAAAATGATTTACATCATGGATCTGGATAAATATTCTTAATATGAGAAAGCTCTAAGTTTTTAGCTGGAAGCAAAAACAGTGGTATGTACCTTCACCAGAACCTGTCTCTCTGTGTTTGGCTACATGGAGAAAGGCAGCAGAGAAATGAATCTTTACCTCCCCCCATGCACATTCCCTGTGGAATTTTGTACTGCTGCAAAAATACCTCTGCTGGCATAGACAGGTGCTGGCTGGTGTTAGAGAGAGGGTAAACTATGCTCAAGCAGCCCTAAGCAACTCTGATCATTGAGGTGAATGGCGAAATGATAGCTTCAGACTTCAGAAGTACTTCAGACACTAAAGCCATTAGCAGAGGCTAGCTTACCCTCCTAGCTTGGAAACAGAGACACCAGTCATGGTCCAGGGTCAGGAAGACCCGTAAGTAGACAACAGAAAGCATAACATCTAATTCATTTCCAATGTATCCAAGTTTAAGTAATGTACTGTCTAAGTGTGTAAGAAGTTGCAGTGATGTAAAATTTTAGTGCGGTTTGAGTTAAAAAAAGACCATCAAATATTTATAACTTTTAAATTACATTCTACATGGCTGAATATGAGCTACATAATGTCTGATCTCTTACAGTGCCTCTGCTTGTGCAAAGTTGCTTTGGGAATGAAGTTCATCATGCTGGGGAGTTTCTTTGGCTGCATATTTTTAAGTAAATAACCAAAGAATTAATGACCTGGAAAATTCTGAGAGCTTAAAAGGAGTTTATTAGGCATAAACAGCTCTTTCACTTAATCTTTCAAAAGATCAGGGGAGATGGAAATGGCTGGGACATACCTAAGGAGCACCAGAGAGAAGAGTTGCCTATGTTCCCCATTTCCAACTCAGGTTAGCATAATAACAGTTCTTTTCTAAGCAGGAAATATACTGTAGGGCAGATTTATAAGGATACAGAAGTGCTTAATTCCTGTTGTTAACAAAAACCCTTTGAAAATCTGCTGTGGAGTTCCAACCATCTCATTTTCCTTGGCTAATGAAAGGAGTTAGTTGCTACTTAAAATAATGAGTTAAGTCATGAGAAGGAAAATTATTTTGTTACTGAATTCCTACTTCATAATGAGCTCTCACTGGCTTTTGAATGTAGGATCAGTGCAGAGTTCACTGCTTTTTAACACCTATCATCCTAACAAAAAAGGAGCAGAGCATGTCCTGTGAGAATTATAACAAATAAGGCTAAATCTGGAAATCTGAGACCTAACTCAGGCTTTACCACATCACACCTGCTCCACAGACTTACATTCTGCTGTAGTGCAGATAGATTGAGAAGCCATCGGGAAGAAGGTGAGTGATATGGTATGCTTGTCACCCATGGAGAAGGAGAAAACAGAGCCTACAAATAACATGGAGTATCTGAAAAAATCATGAGAATCCTGGGAAAACACAGTTATCTCCATGAAATGTTGCATCATGTGTGGATTCTGATGTCCCCCATTCTACCATCAGGTTTCTCTGTAGCTGTAGTGACAGTGTTTTCCAAACCATACCAGTCACCACTGCACAACATTAACAAGCTTAGCCTTTGGACACATTAATTTTCTTCTCATATCCCTGAAGGTTGCCACGGGATGCAGTGAATGATTTCATTTTGTCTTACAATTACAGAGTCACCAAGGTTGGAAAAGACCTCCAAGATCATCCAGTCCAACCATCCACATACCACCAATATTTCCCCACTAAACCATGTCCCTTACTACAGCATCTTAATATTTCCTGAACACCACCAGGGATGGTGACTGCACCACTTCCCTGGGCAGCCCATCTTCAACAGCTGAGTCCTGAATTTGGGTCCCCTCCAACTGAAGTACCCCTTTAGGATCATAAACGTCTGCAGTGCTTGGCCTGTAAGAAATTGTGTAATTGCCTATGAGAAAATACAAGAAAGAGCAACTAGATAATTAGATCTGCTGTTTATTTAATTACCACTTATAGTGAGTTGGTCTAAGTCCTCCAAAAACTGCATTTGTTTTTTTTTAATGGTCACAATCGCTTTTCTTAATCTAGACCAAATATGAACAAAGGTCATTTAAAAGCTGACCAATCTTTTTAATTATTCATTGTTTTCAGCTGCTTTGAAATGTGGGAGGAAGAACACTGGAAGTGTTTTCTTAAGTGGCTAAAACCATATTTGTCTTTAGGTTGGTTTTCCAATTGCTTCTCAGGGAAGCAGTGAGCCCATTTAAACTATGTCAGCATTTGGTTATGAGTGAATTGTAGAAAATTATTTTAATTGATTTTTATGTCTTGAATAATCTGTTAACAGGCAATCATTGAATTTTGCTTGTGCACATAAGCAAACAAACAAAACTCATGGGAATGCGTGATGTTAAATCAGATGTTTTACATTTAGCCTCAAATCTAACTAATAACTTCTAAATCCACTTTTGTATGCACATGCAAATTTCCATCAAAAGCAGTGCAGGCACCATGGGGATGGCCTACCGGAATATTTTAGGACACTTTTCTCTCAGTTTGAGTTTTCAGTCCCAATTTTCATTTGAAGGAAGAAATGATTTCATAGAAATCAGTGGGATTACAGTTAGAAAATTAGTATCAACTCTTGACATCTTTTGCAAACAAAGGGCAGAAAGAGAGGCTGAACTCCAGGCGTCCTTAATATTCCCTTGCTCTGGAAAGCTTGGGGAATCTGCTTGTCTCTGTATGTATTGATCTGATCTGGAGGTGCAACCACTTGCTTCTTGACACCAGGGTCCTTGTGAGCTGCAGGAGATAGAGGAGCATGCAGCACTGTGGTGTATGGCCATGCTTATGTCACCATGAGCAGCCTCTTCCAGTTCTCTGCACACTGCAGGCAAAAGAAGAGCTGATACTTCAACAAATTAATCTCGCCTTCTTTATGGTCCTTTGTGTTGCTGGAGCAATAAAAGACAGTAGTGTAAGGAGAGTACAGTACTTTGAATTACAGGCTTTGCTTGCAATCTCTGCAATCACATGCAGCATAAATACCACAGAAAAATTCATAAGAAAATGAGTTCTATGCAGGGAAGTCCCATTTTCAACCTATTAATTGAAAGAAAGTTCAGGGAAAAAGGAAAAGGTCAGCGCCACTGGAAATGAAAGATACAAAAGACAGACCATTTCCATCACTGTAGTTTGGCAACAGACAGGAGCTGAAGGCAGATGCCCTGTGGTTTATTATTTTCCTGTCTGGGTAGTTCATATATAATCTTTATAACACACAGCAGCTCTGCAAAACGTATTTGTGCCTTCCCTTCTCTCTCTGTTTTACTGTTGATATAAATAACTTCTCTGTGGATTAAATGATTGAGTTATTATTTAAAAAAACACACACAAAACTTTGGCGTGTTAGAGATAGGTATTATGAAATACTCCTAGATCTTGGGAGCCCCTCTTAAATATGGAATGCCTGTCATATCACATAAGAAAGCGATACATTTATTATCAAAGCATAATGTTGCTGATCAGAAGCATTGGCTGTTCTTCATATTTGTGTTTTCTTTAATTACATCGTTGATTTTATCTACTTAAGCTGTAATTTCTTGAGGGTAACAACTTTTATTCTGTCTTTCTGTTTATTTTGTTCTCAGCTTGGGGTATGGGCAGTGCTGTAGTTCAGTAACAGTGGTAGATAACTGTAGCAATAAGTCAGGACTCATAAAGATAGTTGTACTGATGCTTGCCATTTGCTTTAATTTCAAGAAATGAAAGGGTTTAAAGAAAGCAGTCTGAATCGTGCTGCTGCCAATAATGAAATTTCAGCCTCCTCACATTAAGGTGACATGCACAGCTCGTGTTTGGATTGAGAAGTCCAAGGAAAAGCAGTTAGCTGTACAAGAACCTGCACTGACACAGACTTCATGCCTGTAATCGTCAGCTCTTGGTAGCAATGGTACAATCAGTGGCAAAGACAGAGAAAATATTTCAGTCATTGTCGAATGACCTTGGCGTTCAACAGTGACTGAAATATTTTCTCTGTGGCATCTGTAAAAATTTCTTTAAGCACCTCAGTCACACAGCTGACTGCAATATGAAAAAGCAAGACAGCAAGAGGCAAAAACCCTCACTTCCCAACTGTAATACAGCTTTTACAGACCTGTACTTCTGTGGCCATAGGGAATGGCAGCTTTGAAATTAACTAATAAGGGCACATTCTGAGTCAATGCAGGAAGAATTTTTCAGGCTAGATCTGAACAGTTTATGACCACCAAAGAAATCAAAGAACTCTCTGTAAGGTTACAGCTATAGGATCTGTCAAGTTAGCATGCCTGGTATACATCAAACCACAGTTACATTTAAAGTCAACAAGGATTCCATGAAGTTTCAAAGCCAATCCCTTGTGCAATACGATGGTTTCATAAATTCTCTTGGCAGCTGCACTTGGATCACCTGTTCTTTATCTGGTGTGCAGCATTGCTAAGTGCTGCTGGACGCTCTCTCCCACAGCTGTGCATTGCACTGGTGAGTGCAGTAACTGTTGTCATTTATTTCAGTAGCCTCTGTGGGCCCTGCCTGAGCTCTGGGTCCTGTTGAGTGGCATCCTGTACAAACCTGTAATGAACAGGCATCATCCTGGAGATGTCACAACAGCAGCACCACCAAAGCGAACCCTGCGAATTGAGATTCTGGAACCAAAGCAACCCAGATAAAAGCTGAAATGTTCCTGGTCCCTGGCAAAAACAACTCAATCAATTAGAACTTTCAAATGAAAAATTTGATGGTCTTATACCCTTTTCCACTTGAGTGTGAAATCTTTTGTACAGCTGCATTTATACTTCTGTTGTAACACAGTGATTAAATAGAATCACAGCAGGTTGAGGTGGTAAGAAATCACCGAGGCATCCAATTCAAGCCCTCTGCTACGTTAAATTTAGGAAGTGAAAGACACAGGCATTTTACTTAAGGATCCACACATTTTCAGAATTGGTGGTATAGAATTTTGATTATTTTAAATAGTTTCATCACATAGGAAGCAATATCACTTTTGCTGATGATGGGAAATGAGGTTGGACATGTGGTCCAACGTGATTTTGATGGGGTGCAGAAAGTTCTTTGGTCTTTAATTTTGCCAAGACTTATGATCTCTACAACCAGAATTTTCAAAACTTAATGAATGTAGCAGTTGAATAAGCATGAAGTTATTTCATAATGGCTTAGTGAAAATGTTTATTTTAATCCCTGCCAGGGAGCCTGCTTTTCAAAATTAAGACTTCTTATGGAGAAACTGTCTCTGAAATGGGATTGGTTAAAAGATAAGACATTACTTATTAGATCACTAATGAACTTATGAAGCTTAAGAAATACAGGCTTAATCTTCTCTTATTTTGTAGAAGGAATAAAATTTGAACTTCATCTCAATGTGTTACTTCTTCCCATTACCCCTGCCAAATAAGTGCAACTACACTGCAGTATTTAGGTGTTGCCAGTGAATCTGACTCAGTTTTCCTCATTGGAACTGTATGTAATGGCCAGATGGCACCTTTTTTAATACTTTTGGGACTTCACTGTCACCAATTTGAAACAATTGGCTTAAATTTGGGAAACAAATCTGATGAGAAAGCAAATTTGGATCAGCAATCGGCTCCCTGTCTGTCAGCTGCAAGTAAAAGCTTGGTTTGGTCAGAGCAGAAACAAGCCATGATCTGGAAAACCTGCAGCAGCAAATCACTGGTGTGCAAAGTTACCGTTTTTAAATATCTAATTTTAGAGTAGAATTATATGAATTTATTTTGGTAGCATTTGAATGTGAAGATAATCAGTGATATAACAAGCAAGCAGTGATGAACCTGTGAAAAGGCCCAGGGGCTGCATATAATCATGTCTTTGGGAATGTGCACAAGGCAATATAAAATAGAGTTATGCAAAGACACGATTTTCTGAAAATGTTTCCAACTGCAAAGCTTTCAGAGGAGCTGCTCACCTAAACTGTTGTCTCCAAATAGTCTCATTCTCTACGCCATGTAAACGAAATGCAGCAACCAATGCTGGACGAGGTAATGTGTTTTCACAAGAATCCAAGACTGAGAGAGATAATAAACCATGGGAAGTATTGATCATGTTTGCCTTTTCCATCTGGGATTTAAAAAGTGAGAAAGACACGTGGTCCGTTTCTATGGCCTGATTACTACTCATTACAACAGTCCTGCCTCATTTGCACGAAGGTCCAGAATGAGGCAAGCCTGTGCACTGTGAAGCAAAAAGTAATCGTGGGCTATTTCCATATGGACTCTGAATAAATATTCATTTTCAATTCAAATTCATGTTCTGGCACAGCAGCATCCCAAATGTGCCAGTCACAACAGGAGCAAACAAGAAGTTACCAAGTTGTTATGTAGAATTTCACTCCTAAGAGCAGACAGTCAGAGCAAGCCTCATAACTTCTCTTGTGATGCAGCTCGGATACATTTCCCTCTTCCTCAAGGGAAGAATCAGCTGTGCTTTTGAATGATATTAGTGGGTAGTGGGTTTTGAGCTAATCCTGGCCATTATCCGCTTACTGTTATCTCTGCAGGTTCCTACACTCAAAGCAGAGCTGTATTTTCCTACACTGTTGCACAGCTCCATGCCTGTTTTCAGTCTCGCTTTCAAGCTTGGTTGGGTCTTTGTGGAAATTCTGATGGATGCACTAAATAATTTTGCTTGGGGAAGTGAGCCTGCTTTGGCTATTAGCTGCAATTAGCATTCACCCTTGCTGTTTTAAATGGGCATGCTGATTTGGGCTCCTTTAAAAAAAAACATTTTGCTCACTCTAGGTCTTGCTTTTCTTTCTTGTAAATAGGTACCTTGAGAATTCTTCACCAATACTCTCTATCATAGCTCATCATTCCTCAAGACTGGGAGCTTACGATAAATTTGTGCAATATTTATATAAACAGTGTCTTGCAGTTATGTAAATGATTGTCTTTTGTACTGGGATTATCTACATGAACTTACAATTTGTTAGTGTTTTGTTGTGATGCTTTTATAAGTATGATGGTAAATGGTTTCCAACCATGTTACCTTGGCTTTGCACAGTGCTAGGGAGAAGCTTACAAAACCCTGGGAAACAAAACCCCCAGAGGTAGATAATGACCATTTGGAAAGTGTCCATTCTGCCACTCCAAAATTATCTTCGGAATTTCTTCATAGTGAGTGGGAATTTGAGATGGGAGAGTGCCAAAGCAGCAGCACAATTTTAGCCTTCTTCTGGATTCTGTCCTTGAAAAATGATCAGGGAAATGCCTGTCCGCCACAGTGTATTCTTTTCTACAAGAATATCCCTTTGGAGCTGTGCCAGCTCATGATGTACCAGAGCAACTTCTATCAGATGGCCTAGTGCCATGAAACCCCGCCAATCCCTAGCTGGAGACAGAAGGCAGAGTGCACAGCGATAGTTTATGGCCATTTTACTTTACCCTGAGCTGTACATGCTTGAGTGCAGCTTGGAGTGCTGAGTTGCTATAGGAACCCGTGGAAGGACCCAAGATTTCCTTTCATTCAAGTGTCATTTTCAAGTCTGTAACAAATACACATATTTACACAGAAAAATGGTAAGTGAGCTAAAAGTCTGTTGCAGTCCATCCCTGTGGGAGAATCCACTGAAATGGATTCAGAAAAGAATTAGCCAAAAGGAAGAGGAAGAAAATTTTGAGGTAGAAGAGGATATAAGAACGCGGGTATTCTCTTAGGTGTTTGAAGGCAAGATAAGCTTAGTTAAACTAAAAAGAGTTTGTAAAGTGAAAAAATGTAACTTGGAGCGAAAAAGAAAGGCTGTATAGGACATGCAGTGAGCAGCAGGAAGCCAAAGTGCCTCATGACAGGTCAGGCAAATGTAAGTCATTGTTTTACACTGAAACAGATACGCAGTGCTCAGTCGATCCATTTTGCTCCTTTGCTGCCGCAAAGTCCAACAGAGGGCAAAGCACAGAGCTGGGAGCAGTAACCTTTCAAACGGCTTCAGAGACACAAACAAAAATACATCTGGCCACCATCAGCTGCATGCCCTTCACTCTGCCCATTGCCACCTCCACTCATTTCTGACCAGGGCACTAACATCTGCACCCTGCGCTGTTTTGGTCAGCATCAAACAGGCCTGCTTTGGATTAAAAGTTTCCCTGACTGCTCGCAGATGAAGGCTGTCTGTTGACCCTTTGGTGTTTGCACTGTAAGTCATGCACGCTCCCAGCTGTCCTCTAGGTGCTCTCAGAGCATAAGGGTAAGAAGTCCTCACATATTTTGGTAGGCTGCACATTAAGCAGTTGAAACATACTTAGATTGAAATTGTTTTACATGGAAAAAACTATGCAGTTGGCAGGTTATAGAGGATAGAAATGCCGTATAAAACATCTCGCTTGGAAGTCTTTCTCCTCTTTCAAAGCTGAAAGCACACCAGGATCAACAGGTGAAACAGATTTTGCGAATGGCCACAATCCCGCAGACTCAAGCACTGCATTCTGTTCACATAGTGGCTCTCTGCCAAGGGCTGTGGCCTACTCATCTCACGGCAAGCACTAAAGTAGGAGTAGCAGAACCACTCAGATCAGCTCGTTAGCACTTGAAGCTCTATTTAAAAGCATGTCCTCAATCCTCAAGTATATATCCAGCCATGTCTGATCTGTGTCCTGAGCCAGAATTTTGTCCTGAAACAGCTATTGTGACTAAGCTGAGGGTGGTATTAGAAGGTATTAAATATTTATTTGGGGATTCTGATGATGCTAAACATTTTTTCCCATGGAAGCTCCTATCCCAGTGACCGTGAATGAAGAACAGGACTTGGGTGAAGCAGATGGCTCAGCAGATGGTGGCTTGCTCCTTTTTTTAACCAGGCTTTTGTGTAAATGGAGTGTGGCATGGATCACTGCATGCTTTTTGACTTTGAGAGTCTGTATGTGTGCTTTTAGGTTTTAATAAGTGTTTAATTATGAAACCATGTGTCACGATGATAACATGGATTTTACTGAATGTTTAAGGATTTGGGAAGCTCTTGAAAATACCATTTGTTTGCAGATTTCTGGAACAAATGCTATCTTTGTAAAAGGCTTTCTTTGGTGCTGATTTTTAATTAAATGGGAGCAGCAGCAATCAGTGAATGTAGGACTGGACAAAGCAAGGTTTCATGATAGTTCTTAATTTTTTTGGCTTCTAGTCTATTAGACCTAACTTTTCTTTCTGCCCAGAAGCATTAAGATTTCAGTGAAACTGACAAAAAGCCAAGAGGTAACTGAAGGTAACTGCAGAGTGAGGTTCACTCTGCAGACAGCTCTGCTGAGCTGAGCACATCTCCCAGCGCCTACTTACCATTCCTGGGCTGAAGGTACAGCCTTCTCACACCTGCCAGCATGACGGCTGGTGCATGTGCTTCCTAACCCAGTTATTCAAAATTAGATGTATTAGTGGAAAAGAACATACTGTGCAAATATTTCAGCTTATGTGCCTCATTTAGGCTTATGCAGGTTAAGGAAAAGTCATGTGAGCAGCTTTGGCAGCATATCCGAAGCAGCATAATTTCTACCACAGGAAACGATGATTTGCAGTGTGGATTAGATGGAGGGTAGGAGAATATTGCATGAGCACAACTGGAACCAGAACAGAATGTTCTTTGACTGCCTAAGAATGGTTAACCTGATGCAATGTCTTCTGCCTCATCTTCTTGTAACTCACCTGCTTCTACTTTCATGTTATTTCATGAGACCACTGAGTGGTCTTCTATGGTCCAGCTGTGTAAGCTGGAATGTAATCACAGAGAGTCTTCTCCATCATCACTTTATCTAAATTCTCCTATCGCCAGGAGTTGGACTCAGTGATTGTTATGGGCCCTTCCGACTTGGGACAGTCTCTGATTCTGTGATAATTCTATGATTTTTGTGATTCTATTATCCTATTATCCAACTGCCTTATAGCCTTTCCCTGGGAGGTGCAACCTGATAACTTTGGAGATCTGTTCATTCCCTCACTGTTTTCACAGGTAGGAGATGATGTAGGCAGAGCAGTGGGTTTGCTGGCAGAGCTCACAGGTTTAGCAGATTGCTGTAAATTACACAAAAATATGTTTTGTTTTCTAAGCCAAAGACAGCCTATTGCAGAATTGTCCAGCTTAACTTCACCTCCTGCTTGAAGGGCTTCTAAGCTGAATGTAATGCAGATCTATTCTAGGATTCCTAAGGGATTTCTTCTCAGTATCTGGAACCAATCCACGGGCTTCCACACTTTAATCAATGCAGACTCTAATATTGATTTCCTTCACAAGCCAGTAATTTGTTTCCCTTCCCAGGGGACTTTGGGTTGTTACCTTTGGCTGCAGTCCTTGAATTAATATGGAAATTGAGAATATCACTTAAGCCCAGTCTCACACTTCAGCAAGATACACATTTGCATGGAGCCTGGTATCCCAGGCAGGGTCAGACACTGGAGAAGGCTCTGTCTCCTCTGGCAACTCAACAACCCATGCAGTTCTGTGCCCATCTCTTTAAATTTCTGTTTGTCTGAGGAGCAGAATAGCAAGTCACTTATTACTGATCAAAATATTGCCCATGTGAGGTTTCCTGTCATTATTTGGCAGTGTCAGAGTAGAGTGGCTCTCACTTGCTTTATATCACATAAAATTGGAAATGAAATAGTGGGGAATGAGATGTCAGCATCAGGGTGTTCCATGTCAGAATGACTCGAGTCTATACACAGAGGAGGGGTCTCATGCTCTCTCCTTCCTGATCGCTGCATGCATGCTCTGTGCTGTACGAATGCAGGTGTGACTGACCACAAAGAAATGCATCAAAAGAGCAAGATCAGCAAATTTATTCTTCTAAATGACATATGTGATTTTGTGAATTTGTCACAGTGCTCAGAGAGTTGAAACAGTTTCTCCTAGAAACAAAGACATGAGCTCAGGCAGTGATGGAATCAGGGTCACATCCAGCCTGATTTGAAGGGTAAGGTTCTTGGTAGTGTTAAATGACAATCTGTCCTGAATTTGTTGTGCCCATATGTCATCAGTAACAACTTACAAAACACACCTCTCATTTTAGATCCCAGTTTGCATCTGTTCCAAGCAAAACACGTGCTGTCTCCCTGTATATTCCTAGCAAGGCTATATTAAACAACACATGAGAAAGCTGAAAGTGAGACAGGAAAAAGAACTTTCTATATTATGGAGAAATTAATAGCAAATCACTCTTACTTTTGCTTGAGAAAACCTCAGTGGAGAGAATAGCTCAAAACACTTGACTGCATTTCAATAACACATTAGTTTTGTAGCCCATGTACTATCCCTTTGGAGAAATACCTTCATAGGATTTCCAGAACATGATGGTAAACAATATATATTTGTTCTGGGGCAAATCAATTAAAAAACTACAGAAACTGACTTTTTATGATTTGTCCTCTGTTTCACTAGTCCATCATATAGATAAAGGACATCTTTAAATTAGGATCCAGGCTGAGAGCAATCCATCTCAGGATATTGAGATGCCAGATAGCATCAAAGGACTTGATTTATAAATGTTTTCTATTTTTAAATATGCAGCTGGACATCTAGTGGGATTTACAGAAGCATCTGACTGGCTTCAATACTTAATTTTCATTGACTAACAAGCAACGTTCAGGTGCTTCTATAAATCTCCTTAGACATTTCTCTTCATCTTTAAACACATAAATGCTCTGCAGAGCTCAAGTAGGGCCAAATTCTCAGCTGTCCCGTGACAGCAGTGTCCAGATTTCAATGCTCTTTCCTGAGCATCCTGAACACATACAGCTGCTGAAAATTCACCATCATCATACGAGGTGTACTTTTTCAGGAATTTTGAATTTCTAATATAATAATAATGAAAAAAAAGTAAAGCGATATTGCAGAGAAATCTGCAAATCTTGGATATCAGCATCTTAACACTGTAATGTCCTACAGGAATTCCGTTATAAATTCTGTTATATAATCGTTACAAATGTGGAGAGATCCCAAGTGTTGCCTTTGTAATTAATATTTTTCTTTTTCCTTGTATTTACAGTTCAGTGGTACAGGGTCCCACCATACACTAGCATGATGTTTGGAATTGTTGTTGGTGTGAATATTCACATCTTGCATGGCCTCCTTTCTCATTTTACTCTCCCCATCATCTCTGCTTCCTGTTAGTATGTCAGCGTGAATCAAAATTGGGCCAAAAGGATTCAAGGTGGTAAAACCGTGAGATTAATTACAATTAAAATAATGGGAATGAGCTCTGTGTTCTTTGAAACATTCTGGTAACTGATTGCAATCAGGTGAAATGTGCTGTGCCAAGTGATTTGCTTTCTAGTTGTTCCACAAGGCTATAGTTAGGGCTGCAAACTCCTATTTTTGGATATGTTGGTGACTACTGTAAAAGTCTGTGTGATAAGTAAGACTGGGAAGGCAAATTCACATCTTCCCAAATTAGCAACCTCAATGCACCCATTTTTCTGCTCTCTGTGCCATTTTGTGCAAGACCAGCTGCCCTTGCAAGGCTATAAAGGAAGGTGCTATCTGTACACATACAGTGTTATGGACTGTAGAATCTCTAAGCATCCAGATGGAATCCTTCAGCGCATCTAATAGGATCAGGGTTACATTTAAGCTTTTTTTTGCTTTTACTAGTTTACTGTTTTTCTGTTGTTTCTTAAAAACCAGCATAAATACTCCAAAACCAAACTATATTTCTAGAAAGTTTTGGGGGAGAACTTTCTATATCAAGAGACGGTAAGAACATGGCTAAAAATCAATATTCTAACAGCAAGTTTAGCTTTTAAACCACCATAATTCAATTTCATTTTAATGAAATTCAGGAATGTTTCAAAAATGAGTAACAACTTAGTTGGCTTCTTATTGATACACCACAAATACAAATCTGACCTGATCCAGTACAAGATTTCTTAATTTAGTATAAGCCAAAAGCAAGCTAAACTCAATCAAATACATGAAAATGACTCAAAAAATGCACAGTTTAAAAATTTTCATTAAATTATACATGAAGTCATTCCAGCATTTTGTTGTCACAGATGCAACATGTAAAGGATACTACATTTAAAAAAATTGGGTGAATATGGAAAAGGCAAAATATAACTGAGACAGCTCTTAGACTCTCATTTTTTCTGTCTGATTCAGATTTAACCCAAATAAATGAAAAATAATTGAAAAAAATCTCTCAGCACATTGAACCTCTTCCTAAGCCTCGTGCACTTGCTGAAGTTTTCTTCCTGCAGTTGGGTTTTCTCCTAACAGCTGTATTTGCTTGCTGTGGTTCTCCTTGGTGCAGTGAGAGGAAAAGAGGTTTGGGGCTGAAACAAAACTTCCCACACAAGAACGAGCCATAGCCTAATTAAACGTAACTGACCCCAAGTGCTTCCTTGACAACAGTTGCTCAAAGTTACGTAAGCCACTTTCTTAACAGTTCCCCCACCAAGGCTTTGTTTTCATCTCGCTTATTGGCATTTTATGTTTCTAATCCCCGACTGTGGCAGTGCCACTTTTGATTTATGTGGGAGGAATCTGCAGTCAGAATTTGGCCACTGGTCATTAAGATGAAAGCACTTTTCAGCATAGAGCTCTTCAGCCTGAGTTCTGGGCTCAGCCCTGGCCCACTGAATTCACCCAAGCACTCCATCTACCAGGGAATGGATTGCAATCTCTGCTGTTTACTAAAACTTTTTGAGAAACACCGTAGTTAGGCACTGAAAACAAAAGTTCTCAAGGACTGGAACAGCAGAATCATGACCCCAGGGAGAAGATGAAGAAACACTCTTATTAATGAGAAAATATAAGTTGCTATTTATATAAGTCCTTTTTGTTCTTGAGAACCTCATCAGTTCGGGTATGACCTTATCTTTCTCCCCATTTGTTCACCAGTCATATATTTTCTATACAGTTTCACACAATTACAGGGAGTGTAAAAGCAGAATGAGCCCCTTTATAAGTGAGCAGCTATCTGTCTGTAAATGAATAATAATCTACCTCTTGGCAAAGCATTGGAGAGGGCAGTAGAGCTCTGCAGTGTTGTGTAATAACTGTCACAGCAGAGTTCAGGACAGGAAGAGGAGATCCAAATGGAAAAGGGAGAATGTAGGTGCCTGGATAAAATGAAATTTGAACACTGCTTGGCTGTTAGGCATTGCAATCTGGGCACTTAATAGGAGTTCAACAGAATTTTACAAAAATGTCAGAGATTTTTACCATGCACATGCTTTCTTTAGGAACAGATCAGGGGTTTTATGAGGCCTGATAGATTCACAACCTTTCCTCGTGACCACGTGTTTCACGTCATTGTTATTCCTTTCAGTTTGCTGTCTTTAATGAGCATACTTATGTACATCCATACCTTTACATCAGAACTGCACTGGTATCATTTGAAGTCTGAGTTTAATCTAAGATGTCTGAGCTAGTGCAGAAAAAAATAGGTTTCTTTTATTTCAACTTGATTGATTTCTTTTTTCCATTTTACATTACATTTTTAGAAACAAATTACTCTGCTTTTAGAAACTTCTTACTCTAGTTAGCAACAAACTACATATTAAAATAATAGGATATGGAAAATCTTTTGTGTCAGTCTAATTACACTGATCCGGAATCTGACTTCAATTAAATGAATGCTACTTTTTCATACAAAGTTCCTATGTATACCAAATAATTTAAAGATATGTAAAGATTTCCTTGCTTCTCTGGTATACAAAGGCTGTTTTTTCCTGTCTCATATATACACAACACTGGCCCTCTGGACCCTTTCCTAAGCAAGGCAGAATATCTGTAGCACTGCATTCTGCCTTCAAAGCTGTGGATCTGTGCATAGGGGCAATACTGCTGCTCACAAAAGCAGAGCCTGGGGCTATCTGAAGTAACAATCGCCCTCCAATATTTGCTGAGGACCTCTGATGCAGCTCATTACTGTGCTGTTTTTCCAGCTCTGCCTTGTGGGTGGCAGAGTTTGGCAATCGAGAACATAACGGAGAAGATTAAGTTCAGGCAGTCGTGACCCCAGACTCTCGCATTGAACACCACTGAATCATTCAGTTCACACATATATAATGAATACTATGTGGGAAAAAATGAAGATGAGAGACAGAAAGGATAAACACAGACTTCTGTATCCAATAAACTAGAAGAGATTATTTTTCCATTTGTCAGCTGAATATAGATGCATCCCACTGAATTCAATCTCTTCTTAATGTGATTCTCTTCCCACTTTGATCAAACCCCCATGAATGTATTAAGGTGAATGCAACTCCTTCCCTGCACCCCCTCTTAGGTCATTCAGCTTTGATCTCTGAGGCAGCTGTTCTTTGAAAACTTGAAGAAAGAGATACGTAATTAACAGCAAGGGAGCCAAAATTGTGAAACTCTTAACATGTAACGAAGAGTGTTTGATAACCGAAGGATTAGAATTTCATCTCTTCAAGGCAGATACTAATTCTTACTGATTTTGTATAACATACCTAGCACAGTAGGTTCCTCTACCTAGTTAAGGAGGATAACATGCAGTGAGAACATCAGGTGCTTGTTTTGAGTACGTGGGAACTTCAAGAACTTTTAACTTTCAGGCTATGAGTTGACCTGAATAGAAGGTCTTTCCTCTGGAATTCTTTACACATAAATCTATTGCAGAAGTTTTGAGATCTGCTTTCAGCACAAAAACTTCAGACCCACAGGAGGATTCCAGGCAAGTGACCCCACCTCTGTACGCCTCAATTTTCCCATCCAGAAATTGCAGATAATCACACTGTTCTTTTTTATAGATTGCTTTGAGATCTACAGATAGCAAGTGCGAGAGAACAATATGACTTTTATCAGAATTTGCTTTGTGCACTGCATCCATCTTAACAATGAGGAAAATTTGGTTTTAATTGAAAGCGATAAGCAGAGTTTTAGACAAAACATAGGGCAGTTGGTGGATATACAAGATTCACTCTTTGCTGTAGTTAATTATTTTATCAATAGAACAAGATGTAATGGCTTTTAGTTGTGTCAGGGGAGGTTCGGGTTGGATATTAGGGAAAATTTCTTATCAGAAACAGTGGAAATGCAATGGCACAGATGCTCAGGGAGTGGTGGTCAGTGTCCCTGGAGGTGTTTGAGATCTGTGGAGATGTGGCACTGAGGGATGTGGTCAGTGGCCGTGGTGGGGCTGGGTTGGAGTTGGACTTCATTATGAGGTCTTTTCCAACCTCAATGATTCTGTGATTGTATGATTTCCCATATGGATGTATAGATTTATTTTGGGATTTATTGTATACAAAATCTTCTTGTAAAGTTCTCACCGCCCTTGATTGGAAATTATTGCTATCTGCAATAGGTCAGACTGTGTGTTACCCTGAGAAACTTCCAGTGATTTTCTTAGTAGCCTGTTTTTAATCATTTCAGAGCATTAATGATATTTTTAATATTTTAAAAGCTGCAGACAAACAAAAAAATCCACAAAATGAAAATAGAGATTAAAGTATCTTAAGAAAAATATTATTGTGCGTCTCCAGCAGGCGGTAATTTCAGTCCAGCTGTAGCTATGAGTCAGGTAAGATTTACTCCATCCCTCTTCACAGTCAGCAGAGAGGGAACTTTTGGCTGTAATTAGATCTGAGGAGCTGAGTTAAGGGTTTGCTCATGAGCAAGAGAGGTGAGCTTTTGTTGTTGCATCCTTGCTTGCATTTCCCACCTGGGGAGCCAGCACTAACAAGGCTGTGCTGGAGATATATAGTGCCCTGGTGACACTGGGGGGAGAAAACAGCACCACATCACTGCCAGGAACACTTCTGAGCTCAGGGCTGTGCAGCAGAGCACAGAGGGTTGGCAGCCAGGAGAGGGTCTGGCCCTTCATCCCTACATGATGATTCCCTACTCCTCCTCAGCTCTGCATGCTTTAGCTTCGGCCTCATTAGATGTGTGAGTCAAAGCATTACAGCCCAGACAGCCAGGCATGTGCAATTAGCACTGCCTTTACAGCAGTCACTGGTCAGCTTCTTCATTATTGTGGCACACAGAAGGTTGTTGTGAACTCCATTCCTTGAGGCACAAAATCAGCGAGTAAAGTTGTACAAAAAATACATCTGTAGGGTTTGAGGTCCACATGCTTCTCTTTGGAGTAACATGCATTAGTTCCCCAGGGAACTGAGGGAAATTACAACTGCTAGGCTGATTTTCTTCATAGAAAACATTTAAAAGCAAGCGTAGAAAAAATGGCATGTTGCATTTGATGCTCAATCATATTGAAAATGTTTAGTCAGTGGCAAAATAACTCTACATGAACATATGGAGGGCTTTTATACAGATTATTTCCACTCAAACTTTTTCCACACGTAGGCCTGTCAATCACTTGAAAGACATTTTCCTAAAACCTTTCCAAAAAGTACAATGAATCCCTTCCCTCCCCTCCCATTTCCCCTTCTCCTTCTTCTTCTTCTCCTCCTCATCCTCCTCCTCTTCCTCTTCCCTTCCCTTTTCATGACAGCTGTTTCCATTGTGACATTTGAAAGTAGTTCAGATGTGCCATTAATGGTTTGCAAAGATGAACCGACCGGTGACTCACAAATGGCCCATGACTCTGCCGTTCTGGGAAGCAGCAGGTGAAGGGGAGCTGCAGAGGCTGTCAGGAGTTTGGCTGTTTGCTCTGCTGCCTGGCAAAATCTCCAGGCACTGTGCCTTGCTCTAACCTGTGTCTTGTTACTTGTAGCCGGAGCTATTTTTGAGTCAGTCAGCAATTATATTTTGTGTTTTCTCTTTGCTACTGATCTAATTAAAGCAACACTGGTATGGGATCTATTGTTAACTATTTGTTTTTCTTGGAAAAATGCTTGCCCTAACTGAAATAGGGGTAAAGTGGAGGCCACGGTGTGATAGATTTCAGTCCTGCTTTGTCATCTAACACTGTGCTTCTAAGACTGCTGTTTTGCAAATGTTTCTTTTCCTCTAAGCTCCAGGTCTCAGATCCGGAGATGAGCTGAAAGAGTTGCTAACAAAAAATGTTACAGCTGGTACAGATATCCACTGGAAATGGATTTTAGAGAGAACATTCAGGTTCTACAGAAAGAAATACTGAATAATCTTTCTTGGGTGTGAAAACAGTTTCCTGAATAAGTTTGGGAAAATATAATTGTGGACTACTGCATTTGGACTAAATTGATGATTCTGTCAGTGTTGTGCTATCATGGAATGCTGACCTTCCGGTATCAGTATTACCAGAAAGGGAGGGAGGGACAGAGGTTCAGAATCTGTGGGGCTTTCATCATGTTTCAGAAGCCCTGGAACATGACAGAATACGTTCAGAGGATGGTCACAAGAGAATGCAGCAGCCATTCCTTATCAGTACAGCTCTGTTAAGATATCACTTAAATATAAGTCTGACTCGGAGGCTTGTGATTATACCGCCATATATTCCGATCTCTCCTTTGTTGCATACCTGATGCAGTCAGTTCTGTTTCAGCCAACAGAAGCTTGATAGCAGCAGAGGGCGCCAGCCAGCAGAGCCCTTCCCATGCCCGGTGTTATGAAGGGCACATCTCCCCCACACCATGAAACGGAGCGCAGTCTAACTTCTTTAATGCAATGTTCCTGAACTAATGCGTCTCCCCCCGTGAAGCTGTATAATGACCTCAGCCTTGGCACCACATCAGAGCAGCCACGCTGCTGTCAGGGCCTCAGCACTGTGCAGAATGTGAATGTGCTGCTGCTGGTCAGCACTGCTGATGGACTCTCCCCATGCTGCCGTGCCAAGCTGCCTACAGGATTTACATGTAAAAGGCGTTTCAGCATTGAGAGACACATCACAGATCAGGCTGTGCGTTTTGAATTATGTCAGAGCCCAGGGAACTCGTCAAACATCAGCTAAATCAAGCCCTAAGTCAAGGCAGGTGTTCCCAAGGGGACAGAACAGCAGGAACCCACCACGGGTGTCAGCCAGTGTGCTCACGTCCTGGGAGCAGCTGCACAGTCCTCCAGCATCGCCGCAGCTGCCTCCAGCACTGTTGAAGCCATCTGGGCGTGCTGTGCTATGGGCTGGGATTTCTGTGCTGCATCCCTGAGGCACAGCACCGGAGTTCATCGTTCGTTATTCACCCCGGTGGTTTGGCACAAATAAATGATAGCTGGAACTAAAATGGTTAGCATTAGGCTTATAAACTTTGAGAGAAAATAGTCATAAGTAGGCAAATTGAAATTAACTGAGCTGAACAACAGGCAAACCAATAGGATTATACAGGGATCACAAATAGGGACGACTTCATTCTGTTCCATGACCTTTTATGAGGACGAGCGTGGGGAAACACATGAGGCAGAAAAGAAAAGGATCTGAGCTCTAGTTAAATAGCGATAACCAGATGTTGTTAGCAGGTGCTGTAAGCCCAAACAGTGAGATTTTGCTACATGATGTCTCATTTGTCGGAATCAAAACAGCGACTCGGTCTGAGGCCAGAGAGATGCAGGTAGCTGTGCTTCCCAACACTCAGTGCTTTCTCATATGCTCTGGCTGGGATGCAGAAGGAAAGAATTTCTTATCAGCAGACAACTGATCTAAAAATAACTCCCTCAAACGGGCTTTCAAGCTTCTTTTGTGGATAGATATTAAGCAGAAGTAATTCTATGGCTACTAAGACAAATTCTGTTATTAGACATTTGTGGAAGGTTCTTGCTTCACTGTCCAGGGTAGTTTATATTATGGCTGCAATTTACAACAATATTCAAGGCTGCAAACTTGCATGAGCTATTGCTGCTGGCAGCAGCAGCTGCAGTACCTGCTGTATTAGTAGAAACAAAATGAAATGGTTTTGAGTATGAAATAAAAAATTGTAATCTTTGCAGTGAATGATAGGGATTTTCATGTGTATCTGTGCATATATAACACCAAAATTGCAGATGTCTCTATTTCTGGAAGACTCCCAACTGATATGGCAACTTTTAAATAAGCCAGGCAGTTGTTTGTTTCCTAAAGCTAGTGATGAATCAAGAGTGAAATCTAGATCCAGGTTGATAAATGGACAAATGTTGACTTGGAATAATGCGACAGACTGTAGAGATCACTGGTGGGTCCTCCCAGAATATTTCCCTGATAATCTAGGGAAAGAAGTAACTCACATATTAATGAAACCTTCTGATTGTGCTTTGGCTGTACTCTGGATGAGTTGTGGCAAAAAAAGGAAAGCAAGCAACTGGGAATCAATCTGTTTCTTGGAGTTCTTAAAAAATTCATTAAATACAAGAAAAATTAAATTCAACTGGAGAAAATGACAGCAATTCTATCTAAAAGAAAATAACATTCAAGATTTACGTATTTGCTTTTTTGAGGGGCAAATCTGTAGAGCAGTGATGTGAAGGGCAGAGAAATGGTTGGATTGCCTGTGCTCACAGCATCAGACAGGAGGTAATTGTTAATCTCTGTACGACTGCTAGGAGAACGTGTGCTTGTCCAGGTAGCACATTACAACAAACAAGCTGAAGGTCATTCAGTGCAGGGCAGAAAGAATAGTGAGGGATTTTTGAACAGGCATAGAGGGGAAGATTGAAGTGGATCTATATATATAGCTTGGCGAAAGGAGGATCAAGTGGCTGAGAACTTCAGAACTTGCCAACGGTCTATCGGTGGGATGAGCAATAAGAAGGAAGAGGAATTATTTGGGATGTTCTGGGCCAGATGAGTGCTGAAAAGAAGAGATGAAAATATTCTGAACTCAAAAATTAAAACTCTGATACAGAAATGAACTAGACAGTGTAAAATTCTCCCAGGAAACTATTTAAGCCTCTTTGTTGAAGACTTGGACAGTGTCTTGATTAAATGTATTTCAGCAAGTAATTTATTTCTATTAGCATCAGGACATGACCTTCACACAAACTCCCATTAAATTTGTATTTACCTTATGAAGCGACAGCAGGGACTGGGCTGCCTGTCACTGCCTGGCTTGGGGCGCAGCAAACCCCAAACAACTGCCATTCAGACCCATGACAGGACCTCATACCAGCCCACCCTTCATATGAGTTGTGAGTATCCCCAGAGTCCTTTAAACTCATAGATCAGCTCGAATTAGAATATGAACTAACTCAATTCACTTTATCAATAGCCAACTCTAAATGAGCACAAATCTTAAAGGTAATCTGTCATCCTTTGCTGTTTGTGCATTTGCAGAGCGTGACTTTCTTTCCAGATTTAATTTTTTCCAACTCAATTACTTTCTGCTCTGGTAGGAATCTCCTTCGTGGGAGCACCCTAATGCTATGTATTTATAACCCAAATCATTTGGGGTGAGTACCAGGAGGTAGCACAAAGCCACCTTTCTGTTGGTTTTGTGTCCTGGGGCAGGTGAGGAGATGATTTACACTGACAGGATCCTTTTAGATTTCCAGTGTGTTTTGCCCTGTAGAAATGTCCTGTTTGTTGTTTCTCTCTAGTGGATCCTTTTTTAATGTCAGTATGGGAGTACAGTGTGCCTGAGAGTGAATAATGACTCTAAGATGATTAACATGTTATTATTAAACTATGGGACAATCACCATCCTGTCAAGTGTCAGCGCGTGCCTTTCATCAGCCCCCATCTGACTGCTGCATCTGTGGAGCTGTCTGATCTATGGAGAATATCCTTCATGGTCAGCTGCCAAATGTGACTGAGCTACAAGCAGTGTGAGGAAAACAAAGGTGGATAAACACTGCTAACTCACCAAAACATGTTACTGTTTTGTACCATTTGGAATAAAACTAAGGTGACTTTTCAGATGGTGAAGTTCTGCCCCTCCTGTACCTTTGGTGCTACTTTGAGCCAGGGCTTTTCATGGAGCCACATGAGACTGAAGGTAGATAGAGGCAGACTGTGAAGTTCAGACTGCAGTTCACCTGCTGATAGCATTTAATTTCTACCATCCTGCCACTGTGCCTTTACAGCTGTGAGAGCTGAGGTGCAGGATTAGAGAACAGTGGCTTTTTCCACTGAAAAATTTGTTTGTTTTGTTTTTTGGGTTTTGCCATGGAGCTGGCATTTAATCACTAAGATGTGTCATGCTGCTAAGCTGCATGAGAGCTTGATATACCAAAGGATGCTCCCCTCAGAAAATGCAAAATATTTATGCTGTATATTTTTCCGTTTTAAGATTTTCTCCAGGCTTTCCTTTTCTCAAGCTAAATAACACAGTACCACTAGCAGTGAAGCTCAGTAACTTTTGTACTCTTATCTTTCTTTATAATATTTTTTCCTCTCTCTGATAGTTATTTTAAAGTATGAAGGCAATAAGATGTCGATGTTAAAAGAAAAGGATTTGTAAATGGCACAAAGCAAGCTGCCACTATTCCCCATTTTTTGTGGCTTCTAACATAGCCACTAAAGAGACCAAATGTCCATTTCATCTCTCAGCTGTGTGAGACACAACTTCTGAAGCAGAATAGAAAGGACTATGGCCCATTTTAGCTACTACCAGGAATATGCTACTGCTCCAAGTCTGCAATTACAGACTATCTTAGACTTCTCACTATAGCCCTCTTGTTTTATTTTAGTAAGTTGTTTTTATTTTAATACCTCGTTATTTTTTAATATTTCCATTTGGCCCTACTGTAGACACTGTGTATTTTAACCTCTCTTTTCCCTGTCCTACATCCCACCCTTGTTTGTTTTTTGGCTTGGTTTATCTTATTGTTGTCTTGGACAGCAGTTTATTACAAGTGATTTCTTAGACTGCAGGGAGTTTCTGAGCACGTGATGCTGTAACTGTTTCTCTGCAGCCCATCACTCACAAGCAGGAACTGTTGGCTTCAGGTCGGGAAGACTTTCCCCTTCTTATTGGAGCCCAGTTTCTATAGGAGAAATGTATGGGAGAAACCCTTCTCACACTTTGAAATGTCCAAACCTCTTCTGGGTTGCAGGGACCCAAAGGGCTGTTTGGATGCATTTGAATTTGCTGCTTTTGTAGAAAAAAATGTTCCTCGTGTCTTTGAGAGCTGACATGGCAATTCAGCCACATGGGCTTGAGATGTTTGCAGGGCCAACCTGCTCCTGGATTACTGAGCTTTTGTTTAAACTGTAGCTGTAGTTGTGCTGTCCAGCATAAACCAAGTCCTACTGCATTTTTTGAAAGCACCATTTTCTTCTAAATTTTCAACTAAATGAAACGTTGTGCTGAAGTTCTCATTAACTCTCGTTGTCAGTGAAGATGCAAATTAGAACTTGACCAGACTGAATTCTGCTTATCAAGATTTTGGTGATGGCTTTTTATAGAGAGTGTGTTGACATTTTGTGCAGATGGGAAATTTAGATTCCTTTCTCCCACTTGCTGTGCTCCTACACATGTACCCACAGTCCCTCATGTATAGAGCTGTCAGTTTCAGGAAGATCGCATCACCACCAATACAAGAGGGGAGTTTTAAACCCCAGTGTTTTACATTTGTATGTTTATTCTGCACTCACAATCAACCAAGCACAGAGTTACATCTGTAATTAGCTGTGACAGCAAACAATGCCATTTACATATGTAGGAACTTTGTGGCTCGAATTATCATTCTTTCTTAGGGCAGAATTTTCAAAGGTATTTACAAGCTTAACCTACTTGTTTGTTTTTGGAAACAGTGCTTGGCACCATCCTGTGCCTTTAGCTGCCAAATACCTTAAAAACAATTTATTTTTTTTCAGTTTCACAGAAAATATAACAAATAGGAGGAAAAAAGATGAACAGAACACATGATTTTCATTTCAATATCTTGTCTCAATATCCTGTCATTAGATTTGGAATATATATTAAAAAAAAAAGATGAATTCTGCCTCTTGCTGTACTTCAACGTAGATCTCTTACTTCGGTGATTTTACCTGCTTGTGCATACAGCTTTCTTTCACATTTGTTGTTTATGTTGTTCATTTTTTGTTGTTGTTTCCTTGTTTCTCCATTAGATTTCATTTGTTGAAGACCTTCTGTTTTCTGTGAATATGTATTTGAGTTGAACTGCCTTAATAAGACACATAGCTGGAGAAAATCAGCAGATGTATATTATTTACATTTCAGCAGCTCCAGCCAAAATGCCTGCACAGTGACACCCAATTGCACGGATGTGTTGTGATTAATGCTTTCCTAATTGCAGACAGCAATGCAAGCACAGACATTTTAATGATAGATTTCTGACTTCCGTGGCTGACCCGAAACCTGCTGAAGTCAAAGCCAGCCCTCAAAATCTTCATCCAAAATCCATCAGAAGCACAAAACTTCCCATCAAAATCAGTGGCAGTTGTGGCTGTCACAGCCTTTCTAAATTCTCCCATGAGCAAAACGACAACAGACTTCATTTGCTGCCTGCTATTAAAACTGTTGATGTTTTAAAATGCTGATACAAACTGGAAACCTCTCCTTAAGTTACAAACCAAATGATATTTCTAAATTTCAGAGCAGATACGCTTTTTCTTTTTAATGGAATGTGAATTTACTTGCAAATCAATTCAGCTTTCTGGATTCAATGCTGTGAGGGATTTGCCAAGTGTTTAAAGAAACAAACATCCTATGCATACATCAATTTGGCAGTTTGATCTTCTGTGTTGTGGGTTTGGTCTCAGCTTTTCCCAGGTGAGGGGAGCACCAAACCTTCTGTCAGAAGACCAATGGATGTCTTTGCTGCACATGAAACTCACTGTTCATGGCTGTTAATTTTGGAATTACATCATCCAGAATACAAGGGAATTAACTTCTCTTTCTTTTTGCAAAACTATTTGTTAGTCATTCTATCTTCAAACAATGCTTACAGGAAATGAAAATTAATTGGACATCATATCAAACCAACTCAGCTTATCAGTTTCAATCAAAGTTTCACCTATGTATGACAACATTCAATTTTAGGTCCATTTTGTTTGTTTGCTTTAAGTAAAGCTATGCTCATGCATTAAATGCGAGCAAACATGGAGATAATTAATCTGTGGTGAGAAGCTGCCGACTGCTTAACTTTTCATGAGTTGAAACAGTTAATTTATTTTTAAATTTAGTGTATTTTAAATAGTGAGAAATATGAGTGACAACATAAAGAGGCTGCTGATTAGTCTGCAGCAATGGTACAACTCCCTTCATTGTGAGCAATTAAGAACAAAACTTCCAACATTTGTCAGCTGCTCTTTAGCCAGTATTACAGATGCTGCACACATGGAGGTTTAGGGCAACCGCCTGTGAGATACAAAAAGAAATGGGTAGTTTCAAGAGGAACAGGAAAATTCCATGGGATTCGCATTTTCAGAATACTTTATGGACTTTTCTTGAACTTCTTTGAAAAATTCAGATATGGCATACAGCAATTTTGGAAGATGAGAACAGCTGGTGGAACAACTTTACAATGAAAATATGGACACTGCTCTACTGTGGATGAGAGGAGGATAAGAATTGAGAGTTGTATGCTTGAAGTTAAAAGTCTTGTAGTGATTGCTGACTGGAAGTCAAATATTGGCACTGCATTTTGCTATGTGCTGGAACTAAAGTTGTGGGTTGTAAGGAATGATCTACTCTGCTGAGTGGAAAGCTGCAGAGCTGTAATGATTTACTCTGAAACTCTGAAGCCAGAATGACTCCCTTGCCTCAAAGCAGCAGATAACACCAGCGTGCTGGGGAGGCTGGGGAGTTCATAGGAAGCACAGTCATCAGCCTGCTCAGCTTGCCTTCCGCCGAGTCCCTCATGTACTCGTGTTCCTCACGTACCATGGGAATTTGCTCTGTAGGCAGTATTTCCAGATGCATTGCAGACTGCACAGGTGGGTGTGCACATATTGTCTGTGTCATGGTTATCACTAAATTGCTTAATTGGCGTTCCCGTTAAATAAGTAAATCTTCACTCACGACAGCCTGCTTTTCCACATGCAAGTGAAAAAATATCAGTGTCGGTGTTTCCTTCAGCAACATTTTCAGTTTCACCTGAAGCCTGCCAACGCTCCTCAGTGATCTGCAGACACAGTGCTGCACCAACAGCACGAGCAGTAATCCCTGCAGCCTCACAAAGGCTCAGCAGTGCCTCTGCCTGCAAGTTTGACAGAAATTGCTGAAAGTCGCAGGGGGTGCTCAGTTGACATTTCTTAACTATTATTTCTTCTGTACTCCAGCAGCGCTTAATTGCTCATTCAGAGCCTGGGCAGTTTTCAGGGTCCATCTCTGCATAATTGCGACATGCGACCAAGTATTCTTTGCCTGCACAGTTCCACACATCTGAGATGTGCAAAGACCCGGACACCACAGCCAGGTGCCCAGCATACCTCCATGAGTCTCCACTGAAACCTTACTATCTCTCACAGACCATGCCAAAGTTGGATTTAGGATGAACATATTAAAAAGGGAAATGCTTGAATGTGCACAGCCTGGGTTGCACAGCCATTCAGTGTGGTGTTGTTTTCACGCCGCTTCCATCATAATTTGGTGGTTCTGTCTGCAGACATCGTGTTTTTCACAAAGGAGAGCTGCTAGCTGGCTAGCAATTATTTTGCACTGAACATCCCTCCCCCATTCTTGAACTAAAATAGTATCTCGGCTATCACATCAGCTTTGAACAAACCCTTTGCTGTCTCATAAATGATCAGAAAGGTTGGGCAGCAGGACTACTTCAGGCAGAGCCTTCCCAAAAACAACTCCAAGAAAACATTTGGGAGAATAGCTCTTCATGTTAGTTGTCATCAATAACATTAATTTCATCTTCTTTAGTCGAAAGAATAAATTTAGCTGAACATTTCACTCCCATTTGGAGAAGGCTAAAATTTACCTTAAATCTGCTCAAACTTTGCAGAAAATAACACTTTGAAAAGCATGATCTTGGGAGATCTTTCTGTCATGATAAAATGTGCTTCTTGACACAAAATCCTTTCTTCTCTGCAATTTTCTTGTAAGCTTTACCACTGATATACCTGGGAACACGAAAAAGCAGCTTGACCTTGTTGCATTCAAGCTGTGCTTACTGGAGTTTGATGAAAATCTGCTTAGTGTTTCACATATCCGCTTTAAAATTCTTTCATGCTGATCAGGTTTTGGGTTGTTCACTGTAGGCTGGACCCTAGGTTCAAAGGTAGCCTGGTGTGAAAATATAAGCTCTGTGTTGAAAGAGCTGCAGGGTACATGATCTTAGAAGCAGCCTTTTACCATGCAGTGAGCTAAGCTGTCAGAAAATTTACATCTAACTCGTTTGGCCAAGGCTGGTTTCAGAGTGCCTGGAATGCTGCTCTGTCAAGTCTGTAACTTGTTCCTGCAGGAGCAGGGATGTCGTGCACAACTCTGCCTTTGTTCAGCAGGGGAGGAAGCACTACTTATTCAGGCAGTTCTAGAAGTCAACAGAACTGAGGATTGCAAGCCCCAGCCCTGGGCCCTGGAATCTCTTATGCTGTGTGCATACCCACGTTTGTTCCATACTGTCCCATTTAATGTTAACCTAACTGAAATGTGATGGCTGCTGTATCCTTCTATCCCAAGCATTTCCTATCAGCTAACTGAAGAAAAACAAGCAAAATATGGGGGGAAAAAGACCCACCTCTAAGAACATACAGAGATTTTTAATAGCACAGCAAATATCCAGGCATTAGCCCATGACAAGAAAGGACAGCACAGGCTTGTGTACATCCTGAGTGTGACGGAACTGTACACAGAAGGTTCTTGGTAGCCATGCTTTGCTTTGGATTTCATTCCTATAATCTGAAAATGAAGAAAGAAAATGATGAGTTCATGCTCCTACAGCCTGCTATTGCAAAGCTATTTCCAAAGGTGGAATTATACAGTGTGTGTTTTGCACATCTGATTAAGGTAATTTAAGAATTTGTTGGGCCCAGGTAAAATCTAGTATAGCTAATTATACATTGGGCTGTGTTGTTTTGTTGACATGCTGTCTCTAAGGCAGATGTCCCTGTGCAATGATGGTAGCATGGAGACAATATGGTCTGCTTAAATATGAAATTAACCCTCACGTTGAGGGGCAACCAGATACAGTCTGTGGATCGGCAGAGTTTGAACTGCTCAATTTCCTAAACTGCAATTGATTTCTGCTCACAGAAGAAAAGGTCTGTAGGAAAAGTCCGTAACACATGGGGTTCAGCTCTAGCCATGCACCTATGTGTATCTGCATACCGCACAGGAGAAACGCTTACGAAAGCAAAGTCTGTGCTGCAAACAGTTTTTATTGCTCGCTCTTTGCATTTGCTAAGAAGCACAGATCGACTTCCCGGACAGAGGAGCTCAGCCCCGCCCCGACAGCAGCCCCGCTCAGGCTGCAGCCCACGTGCAGCCGCTGTTCCCATGCAGCCCCCCGAGCCCGGCCCGGCAGCGGCCCCTGGCGGCCCGCCGCTGCTGCCGCCGCTCCCTGAGCGTTGCCGGCTCGGGCGGAGCGCACGAAGCCCCTGCCTTTTTGGCACGGTTGTTTCTATTTTGCGTCCTGCTGCCGGGGCACCCAACGTAGGGCCCCCGGCCCGCCGCACCGCTTCGCTCAGAGCGGTCCCCGGAGTCCTCCCGCCAGCCAGGGGGCGCTGATGCTGCCCCGTCCCGCTCTTCGCCCCGGCCTCTCCTACCTGGCACTACGCGTGCGCGTTGCCCTGCGCTCTCCCTTCCGCTTCCGGTCCTGGCGGAGGCGGCGCTATGGAGCGGGAGCTGCTACGCCAGGTGCTGAGCTACCATGGCCCCTCGCTCCTCGCCTTACTTCGCTCCGAGCAGCACGACAACCCCGACTTCCGCGGGCTGCTGCCGCCCCCGGGGACCGTCTTCGAGCCGCCCCGCGGGGCCCCCCGCTCGCCGTCCGCCTGGTGAGGGATCGCAGGGGCGGTTAGGGGCGGCGGGAGAGCCTGGAGGGGCGCGGGGCCGTTCTCAGCTCGCTCTCCTCTCTCAGGGCCGAGGAAGACGCGGAGCTCGACGCCGAGATACAGCGCTTCATCGCCAAAAAGGCGGACCTACTCTTTGCTCAGTCGTGGAAGCCCAATGGTCCTATTGCCGACAACATTGAAGAAAATGAAGGTGAGGGCCAGTTCCTGGCACCACGCAGCACCACCCGAACCTTACGTCTGCGAGCGTTGTTCAAACACCTGCTGAACTGCAGCAGCTCGGGGCTGTGCCCCTGCCCTGGCAGTCTGTTCTGTACCCACCGCCCTCCGGTGAGGAACCTTCCCCTAATTCCCCCTCCCCTCACACAGCTCATTGCTGTTCCCTCGGGTTCTGTTGCTGTCACCAGACAGCAGAGTTCAGCACTGCCCCTCCACACCCTTTCAGGAACCGTGGGCTGCATTGAGGCCTTTCTTCTGCTCTGGGCTGAAAAACCCAAGGCACCTCAGTCATTCGTTATACATCTTGTTCTCTAGGCCCTTCCTCCTCTTTGTGGTCCTTCCTTGAACTCTCTCTAACAGATTTATGCCCTTCCTGTATTGTGGTGCCCAAACTGCTGACTGTGCTCCAGGTATATTTAGAAGCCCAGATAAAATTTTTTGCTTTTACATTTTCTGGTCTGTGCATAAACTATTGCTACTACAAATGAATCAGGTTTTAAAGTATTCTGCTGTTTTGAAGCATTTTGTGCTTTCAGGCTGTAATTTGGTCATTTTGGAACTGTGAATGTCTCCTGTGTTGCAGAGTATTACGCTGTGATGCCTCCCCTGGAGCAGTTCATGGAGGTTCCTGGGGAAATCAGGAGAGAGTTATTTTTTCGAGACATCGAACGTGGAGACATCGTGATTGGGAGGATTACTTCCATTCGTGAATTTGGCTTTTTCATGGTGTTGATGTGTCTGGGAAGTGGTTTCATACGGCAGATTGATGACTTACAGATCAGTGTAAGATTTGACTGTGATCGTTTTATGGGTTTGCATTGTATCTCATAATGCAGTGGTACAAGTAAAGGTGAATCTGAGCTTTGGGACAGGGAGTGGTAATTGAATTTGTGGACAACTCATGATTTTATGATGCTTTGGCTGAGTCAGCAAGCACTTTCATTATACTCCATGCTCAAAATGTGTTACTTGAGAGTGGAAAAGTTCATTATCTACGGATTCATAAATTGTAATTTGAGCCAAGCCATGCATTCAATTATTATGACTTTCATGTGTGGGAAGATTAAACTTACATTCCTCCATCTTAATTTTGCGGAGCAAAAAAGCCTGGTTTTGTTCAAATGCTTTTATGTAAGCATGTGTAGTGGCTTTGATGTTGTTAGCACATGTTTTACTTCAGGGAGATGAGTTTCCATTTTTAAAAAAGTTCATGTACACATGGAGTGTTCTTACTTTATATATAATGTGTGTTGAAAGATTGTTGAGCAGATGAAGTTGTGAGTCAATGGCAGTAACATGGAAAATTCTGTAATGCAGCCAATTTAGCTCTGTAATTAAACCTCTTTTTTTATGTTATTCCTGCTTTCCTGTATTGTAGGCTCTTTGTCCACTGAGAGATGTGCCTTCTCAAACCAACCATGGAGATCCTTTATCTTATTATCAAGCTGGAGATCTTATTCGAGGCAAGTAGCTGTGAGTGTAATTAGGAATTAGCTGTAATTAGGAATCAGTTTCACTTTGGGGATCTTTGTGCTTTGTCCTAATTTGAATTGTTTCTGCAGCGGCTGTTAAGGATGTCGATCGATACCACGAGAAGATCACGTTGTCACTCTACAGCTCAGCTCTTCCGCCCAATCTTTCTAGTACAAAACTAGGAGTCATTGCCACTGAGGACTTGCCCTTACATTATAGGTAAGAATATGCTGTCCAGGCTTTCTAACTAAAGGTATTCAGCTTGTCTGAAGAATGTCTTTGATAGGCTGTCCTTTAAACTTGTCAGGATTGTTTCCAATTTAATTTGGTAACTGCAGTCTTTTTGTTGGTCTTTGCTGTCACTTACATTTTTCTAGATTTATCAGCTGTAGTTGATTTTTCACAGTCTGTCCCAGAATGCAAGAAAAGCAAAAAGCAAATGAAGTTACGTTTGCTAAATGCAGAACTGAAGGTATCTGCCATTGTAAAACTGCTTTCCTTTTTACTGTTTTTGTTGTTATTGTGACTCTGGGACTGAAATATTAAATTCCTTAAAATTTACTTTGGCAGGAAGCTCATTGCTGTCTCTGCCACTTTCAGTATAGCTAAACAGTAGGAAAACTTACGCCTGTAGAAATAAGTGGCTTGTACACCCATACTGACAGTGCTGCTTACATCTTCTGAGCATAACATTCAGTGTCGTGTGCATCCTTGTTCTGTGTATGCTGGTGCTTTCTGAAGGCGAAGCTTGGAAGTTGCAAAAACAGGAGAGACATTTGAAGAGGTGTTGCATCGTTCCCCAGGATTTGCAAATCCGTCATTAATTGAGTATTTAACAGAAAAACTAGGAATAAGTGAATCAAATCCACCATCTTTGATGAGAAGTCTACAAATGTAAGTGATTTTTACATTGTTCCTACCTGTAGCTTTGTTATTCTAATCCCAACGTAGACTTGAGTTGAAGTCATAGACACTGGTACTTCAACCATTCTTATTCCAGTTTCCATGACTGCAGCTTCTGTGTCCTTTAATATTTTAAAGGCAAACTCCTCTGGAGTAAGAAATTAGTATTTAAAATTGTTTGTTTGATTGAGACATGTCCCCAAGCATGTTTGATGCCAAGGCTGTAGCAGGTTATTATTTCAGTCTCGTTAATGTCTTTGGATTGAAATGCATGATGATTGTTAGTAAGTAAAATAAACTTAAGACGTGTATGTATGTATTGGTATCATGCACCCCAAGGTAGATGTGAATATGAGATATATATATATATATTTTTTTAAATGTGCTGTAGCCACGTTGCAGTGTTAGAACAGTTTGGGAAAAGTGAATCCAGAAAAAATAAGTCCTGACTGAGGGAGGGAAGCAATGCATTGTAAAAGTAATATTTTAGCTTATTTCAAATGCATTACGTATTATAATTTTAATGTTACAGAGTTAAAAGGCAACTTTAACTTTTATTTTTGTTATTTTTAAAGGAAAAATATTGATGAAGAAGATTTTGCCCCTGCATTGAGGAAAAAGCAGTCTGAATCTTGGGCCCTGAATTGGTATGCAGTATGCTGATTTCTTTTCAGAGGTTACTGTAAGATTAGGTTAGGATACAGCTCTATTTCCTGAAGGAAAACGCCCATTGAACCAGTTTTTCCACAGCACACACTTCAATTTGTTGTTGAAATACTTCTCTTGAGTTACTAGGTGTGAGGGGGGAAAAATGGGGATGAGTATTTACTATTTCTGAATTCTATGCTAGCAAAACATTTTTTCTTCAAACAATAGTATGTAGCAGCTTCAATTAAATACATGAAAGATTTACGATGACAAATCTTATCTTAAATTACAAATAATAGCATCTAAAGAAAGTTCTGAAATTTAATTCATGTAATTTACCTTCTAATAAGTTAACTGCTTGCGTGGAGCACTAATTCCTGAATTATTGGCAGTAAAAAATTTGTAGCCTTACCATCATAATGTTTTTATAAATACTTTTCTCTAGCGTGAAGGCAGGGGTTGATTGCTTCAAGGATGGGCGCCACGTGGAGGCCATGAATGAGTACAACAAGGCTTTGGAAATAGATCCTCAGAATGTTGAAGCTTTGGTAGCTCGTGGGGCTCTGTAAGTCTGCTTGTCTCATTGGATTTCCTACTTTGTGAAGGAAAAACATTGTTAAAGCCTGTGCAACTTTTGTGTTGCTGTAGGTACGCAACTAAAGGAAGTCTGAACAAAGCCATAAGTGATTTTGAAATTGCTTTAGAAAACTGTCCTACACACAGGAATGCAAGGAAATACCTCTGTCAGACACTTGTGGAAAGAGGCGAGCAGTAAGTGTAGTTAGCATTGTATTTCTGTTTGGCTGAGAATAATTTTCTTACAGTATTTTTTAATATGGCCTTAGTTGGGGCACAGATTGGCACCTGACCTTCCTGGGTATTTATATGTTGGAAATACATCTGCCTGTGGGTTTACGTTTACTGTTCTGTCCTAGTTATAACTTTTGCAAAATAGTTAAGATTTAATTATTGATATCTTTCCACAGGCAGGATGCCAAGCTCGTTTAAAGTGCTGTGAAATGGCTGAAGATATTCCCATGTGTATAGGAATGTTGACTCTTATGTATAGAGGAATATATATTCTCATATATGTCTGTATATATTTTTATGAAATTATTTGTAACAAGATCATGTTTTGTCACTTCTGTGACATATTTGTTAGCCTCTGCAACAGAAGAATTAACTTTGGAGTACTCGGGAATAGGTTTCTTAGCATCTGCATTGAGAAGAGACATTATTTTTGAAACTGGAATTGAAATTGTACAGAGTATTATTTCTGATGATGACCAGGACACAAGGAGATACAAATTAACTGTACATGCTTCATCATTTAAATGTTAGGTTGGAAGAGGAAGACAAACTAATAAATGCTGAGAGTTACTATAAAAAAGCCTTAAGTTTGGATGAGACTTTTCAAGAAGCAGAAGAGGCCTTAACAAAAGTCCGTAAGCGTATACAGGTGATTCTTTACTTTCTCTTCATATAACTCAATTAAAATAAATATTATAAATAGCAATATAATAAATCATCATAATAATTATAAATAAAAATCATTTTAAGTCTTCTGAACAGAGAGGCTCGACAGTGATGCTTTGTCTTGCTCTCTGCTTCCCTTCTCCATAGTAAATCTTTTATAGTGAGCATTATGGCTGTACCTACCAGAAGAGAGGTACCTCTTGATGACTCCACTGTTTTGAACAGAGTAGTGAAAAAATGCCAAACAGTGGAGATGGGAAAAGAGGATAAAACCATTAACCTTGGGTAAAACCAGCCAAAGTGCAGGAAGATTTCAAGGGGGGAATCTGTAGGTGATTTAAAGGAAAAGAGTGGGCTGGGAGGATGGGCAGATGATTTTGAAAATCTTAGCTATCTTCTTCCTCCCTTCCCTTGCACACAGCATGTTTCCCAGGTGAGCCCTGCTCAATCTTTTTGCTGATCTGTTGTCTTTTTTTTTTTTTTTTTTTTTTTTTTTTTTTTCTCTTCTTCCCCATTTTCCTTTTATTTATCTCCTTTACTTGTATTGTCTTCCAGGGAGGATCATAGTAAGATTAAGCACTGAGGGGCAGGCTTGGTGTGTTCTATGCTTTGCATATTATGAAGTAAAGAGACTAAGGCAGGTGGCCTCAGTTGACACTTCTTCAGTTGGTGAAGCCATAATGCTGACAGGTTGCTTTGAGAGAAGGGAAAGAGGATCTACGACAACCTTTTTAATAAAACTGAACTGCATTATAGATGAACTGTTGTATGGTATTTGAACACTATCTATGTTTGGCTGCAGTAGAAAGATCTTAAAGCCTTGGTTAAAATGAAGAATATTTGTAGCAAGTAGGAAATACTTCATTTTCTTTCAGCATTTTGTAATTCTGGTATTATGGTCATTGATGCAGCAGGTAAACATAACGTGGGCTGTTTCTTTGGTTTGCATAGCCGTATCTTCTATTAAGGGTTTCCTTTATTGTATCTGTTATGACTACTGCTAAGTTTTGAAAATCACCAGACCTGCTTCTGTTTCTGAATAGAGCTGCTCTTTAGGGGTGTAGATTGCAGAAGTCTGATCCTTACTAGATTTTAATAGGCTTGTCTTATGATAATCACAATCTTGCATTTATATGCATTTGAATATGCAAGTCTGGTACTGTCACTGTTGTGTTAGAATGGCTGAAACAACACCCAAGTGTGTTTTCCTGTAATACTGATTATGTGTTTTTCTTCAATGCATTTTCTTCTGAATTGGACCATTGTTGCTGTATCTGACATCTGGTGCTGCTCATCACCAACAAACCCTTGGAACATGATTTCTTACGTAAACTATGCATCAAACTGGTCTGTGAAATTGTTACAAAATGGTTTGTATGCAAACATGGCCAACTTCAACACATTTTACAATGGGCTCTGCCATACTTTACTTGTAAACTGCAATAACAATATTTCCCCTCCAATCTTTTATTTTAATATTTTCTTTTTTTTTTTCTTTTTTTTTTTTTTTTTAACATTTTCCTGCTCTCTTCCTCCACACTGCTAACACTGTGTTCTTCTTGCATATGCTCTCTATACCCTTTGGACCACGTGTTTCGTGGTGTGCTGGATCACGGGTCCACTGCAATGGTTGGTCAAATACATTCCCAATGGATAAAAAACTGCGATATGGTCATTAACAAAAACCTGATCATAACAATGGCCAATGCCAAACTTCTTATTAACTGTCAATCTGGGAATCCTGGTAAAACATCCGTGCTGTAACTATATATTTGAATGGCTTTGGGGGCATGGGGAAAACTTTAACTATTAATTAACACTTTTAATGAATTTTTTTTTATGATGTTTGGGTTCAAAAAAGAAATCTTTGGAAATGAGGGAGAAACAAGCTGCAAAAGAAGAGAGAGAGAAAGAAAAGCAAGTAGAAACAAGTGCAGAAAAATTGCGTAAGCTTTTAAAAGAGGAAAAAAGGTAACCTTTGTTGATTCAGTACTGATTCTTGAGCACATTAAGCCAGAATGTGGGCTCTTTTTTTCTATTAGAGAAAGCATCCCAAACCAGGAAGTTACAAACTGTTAAGGGGCCCACTGTAAATTCTAGAGTTTCTGACAGCTAATGCACGAGCTAAATGAAGAAAAATCACAGTACATAAAGCAACACAGCTCCATGGTTGTGTCCCAACCACATGCTTTTAACGTGGGCTGATGAAAAATGAGCTCTGATGTGAGCAGTCTACTAAATTTTGAGTCATTATCTGCATCCTGTTATTATTTCAACATTAGCCATTGAATAGGCCTTATGATTTTAAAAAGAGAAGGGTACAAGTGCATGTAAGTCCATGTATAATCGATTTTCAAATGAACTATGTAATTGTAGCATTTGTTAGTTACACAGCCTTTTATTGAACAGATGTTTACAAATACTTTGTAAGACTTTGTAAAGTATTGAAGCGCAGTGCTGTATTGAACAGGACACACTTTGTGATACATTGTTCAGTGGATTTAATCTTAATTCTTCTGGTAAAGAAATGACGTTTTAAAGTGTCTTGCTAAGACAGGCCCAGTTTCTGTTCATGCCTTACAGTCCAATCTCAGCCAGACTATGGGGAGTGCAGAACTGTTTTCTAGATAAAATCTTTGCCTAATGCTGAAGATTACCTCACAGGTTAATTGTATTTTTAGGTTGAAGAAGAAAAGGAAAAGATCAGCTTCTTCCTCCTCCTCCTCCTCCTCTTCATCCTCTTCTTCATCCTCAACCGATTCTTCATCCGATGCATCAATTTCTTCCTCCTCTTCCTCTGATCACAAGAAACGCAAGAAAAAGCATCGGAATAGATCAGAGTCATCCCATAGCTCCAAAAAACGCTCTTCCAGAGCTTCCTCACATTATAAAGATCAGATTAGGAAAGAGGAGTGGTATTCACCTCCAGCTGATACCTCCGCCTCCTTCCTTAACCAAAATTTTGAAATGGAGAAACTGCTGGAAAGGCAGGACAGCTTAGTATGTCCAAAACCAGAGGTAAGAGAGAAAGACAGACACTGTTCTCTGTCGAGGACTTCAGGTGATGATGAAGACACTTTTGGAGGTAGGTCTGAAGATTCAAGAGATTCTTGTAGTTCCAAAACTCAGGCAAGTACTAGCAAAACCGAAAGATACCATAAAACAGACAGATTTTTCTCCAGTAGAAGGGGATATTCAGGTTCATGTTATAAGTCAGATGATAAAAGCAGGATGCATTACTTTAGGAGGTCGGAATGGGATGCAGAAGGGAGAAGAGAACACTATAAAAAGCACGGCTGGGGTCAGGACAGGTATTACACGTCACCAGCAGGGTCTGACTATTCTGGCAAGTCAATGGGAAAGTACAGATCATATTCTAGCACTCCTTTACACGAAGGTGATAAACGTTATGACAGTGATAGGCAGGAGTTAACTCAGCATAGAAATGAAAGTGGGCGTAAGAACAGGGAAAGAAGTTACGAGGAGATGAATAAAACAAAGGAACCAGACAGGGAATCTACTTTAAATGATACAGGACAAACAGAAGGCGGCACCAAAAGAAACCTGCCCCAGAACTTAGTTAACATATTCAATCAGATTGCTGAGTTTGAGCGGGAAAAAGGAAGTAAGCAGAAGAAACAGCAAAATACATAAGAAAATGCTTTCTGTTGGATGTAGTTATGTATTTTTATCTGGGCTTCTTTGAAGGGAACACACACATGAAAAATGACAAGCAGAATTTCTTGTCTTGCAGAATGTCAAAGAGTTCTTAAGGTAAAGATTTTTGTGGTGGAAAGAGATGCAATGATACCTTACATAAGATATTGATTATTATTTAGAATCAAATTTTCTTATCCTCAAGATGTTCCTGTACGGTATGCTTTGTGTGATGGAATGAAATCATTTGATTCTCTTGGACTGTGGCTGTGGAACTTCCATCAAATACACTTTAACAGCAGGAATTTGTTTTTTGTTTTTCTTCCCCTGGGATACAACTGACTATTGCTTCAAGCTTTAACTTCCAGCCATTGAAGGTGGAATACTAAATTAAATTCATATGCCATCAACATATATAACTCGTTTGATCAATAAATTTTCTTAATTTTGTGTCTTGGTTTTTTGTTACTGTTGCTGGGCTGTTTGATAGAGGTGCAGTGGTTATTTTATGTGCAGCTCTAGTGAATTGAACCCTCCAGTGTCTGGGAGAAGACAAATGCCTTGTGCTCTTTAGGTGTATCAAACACATTCTCTAATGTTTCTGTAAAAAGAAATTGATTATTATTTATTAGTACTGAAGGACTAGCTAACATCTGGCTAATGATGTATAATACCAGTTGTATTTCATTTCGTCTGTACCTCTGCAGAGTAATTCTTAATATGTCAGTTGCCAAAAGGTAGCATGTAATTTTGCAAAGCAGTGTTTTACTGACTTCAACTGCACTATTGTATACCATCATCTTTTGATTATGGTAAGATGGCTGTAAGAAGTCAAGAGTGACCTGGAAACAGTGCACAACTACTGTCTGGGTTGTTGCAAATGTTCCGCATTGCTGTTAAGGTAAGAAAGACAGTTACAGAAATATGTGACATCTTTGTAATTAAGATTAAGCTTGATCCTTTTTACAGATTTATTGCCCCTGCTGCAGCTTTTGCAAGCACAGAATAGGCATAATGCAGTCAGCTGACTACCTGGAGTTCTGAGTTGTGCAGACTGCAGTAATTGTGAGATACCAGTTAACTAAAACTGATGTTAGTTATGTTAAAGTTATTTTCATTGAGGATGTGAATTACTGGTTTCTAAAAGGTCTCGCAGGTCTTTTGTTCTTCAACAGCAGAATCAGGAAGATATTTAAAGGTTAACTTATGCAAAACATCCATTATAGTAAATAATATATTGCTTACTTTAAGTTTTATTTTAAAGTTATAGTGGTCTAATTGCCAGCAGACCTGCATAAATTAAGTTTCAGCTTAAGCAATTTAGAAGCCTTCATCGTGGCCTTCAAAAGATTATTTAAGAGTAGTGATTTGAACTGTCAGAGTTGCTAGTTCTGCTGGATGGTGGTGAACTGGCAGCAGCTGCTTCTGCAGGAATGTTGACAGATAAGTTCAAGTCTATGACTTTGAGCAACGAAGTCTGACTAGAGGCTGAATTTGTGCTTCTGGAGGACCTGAAAAACAAAAATTTATTCATCAGTGTACAAAATCAGTGTCTGTTCTAGGGAAATGCACTACGGAAGTTTGGTAGACATTGACACTAACGGCTTAAGTAACCTGTGGAAATGCTGTTAGACCACACCTGATTCAGTATGTTTCATGCATTGTTAATCAAATGTCCGTTGGAGAGAGGAGAAAGATATCAATTAAATAGTATAGGCCTGTCTTTCCTGATTGATTACGAAAGGGAGCTTACAAACTTAAGAGCCAAGTCTGGTTGAGCTCAAATGTGTGCTTGTAAGACCACTTTGTATGTGAGACCACTTGTAAGTGACAGCACAATTAGAAGAACAGAACAATAACTGCAGAAAAATCAATTTATTTTCAACTGTGAATTTTAAACTTAATTCTGTGCTAAAAATAATCTAGTAGACCGAAAGGAGGGAGAAACTTTCATAGTAAGCATAAGCAGAGGCAAGACTGAGAAAACCTGCAAGAGTAAGGAATTTTATCGTGTAGGGAATAATTCTGATGTTTTAGCTTTTAGTTTAAAATAAATGAGCACCTCCCCACCCACCACAAAAGAACACTGTTAGCACTTACCTGCTAGAAGACAGTGAGCTTTGTGTGGATGGCGATCGAGAACTCTGACTACCTCCAACAGAAACAACTGTTGGCAGCTCTAGATTGAACTAGAAAATTTGGAGGAGAAAAAAAAGTTGTGTAATAGGATACAGCACAGCAGGAGAGTTTATAATGCTTTGTATTTAAATGTATATGGAAAGCTGATGAGCACATTTTTTGCTGTTGTACTGTAAGTACTGTAGTTCATTGCTGAATTAGGCAGTTGCACTTGAAAGACACCTTGTCAGTAGGCCTTGATATAAATCAGGATTTTACTGGCAGGTTAACTGCAAAGCTCACCTGGTGAAAGTACTTCTGAAAGGATGTAGTTAAATCAGGATTTGCATTTAGAACATCGGCTAGCAATTTGTTGATGGTTTTGCTGAAGTTCTTCAGAGCACGGAGATCAATGTCTTTCTCTTCCTGTGTTTCTGTTTTAGTTTTCCTTAGGGACTGAATCTCTCTGGAGAGTCTGGAACACTAAAATAAGTAAGTTTAAAACATGCTGTGATGGAGATGCAGTTTCCTTGTAGAAACCTGCTGACAAGTGCTGGGGTCTTAACACAGTACAGCTGTTGACCACTAATGTTACAAGTTCTTAACCAACATACAGACCTGTTTGATAACCCTTTCTAGCTTTGGTTTCTGTTCTTCTATGTCTTTGTTCAGCTGCAATATAACAGTTTGTTTTTCCTTATTTTGCTCTTGAAAGATGGCCTCCTGCTTCAGTAGTGAATCCAAGTTTTTTTCCATGCTCTGCAAATGCATTTGAAGAGTAGTTCTAAGTTGTAAAGCAGTTCTGATGTCCTTTCAGTTTTTGTCAGAGGATCTGTTATTGCTACCACTTGTTTCTAAATGTTGCTCAAGCAAATAGTAGTAATGGTACTGCAGCTCTCTCAGACTATTCAATGGATGAATACTTGCACAAAGGACCACTAATTAATTTAGTAAATTCCCACCGACTTTAAAGGTATGAATAATGAAATTACAGGCATGTGTTTCCAGATGTGGCTGTGAGTTGCATCTACAAATGATTTATGCAGTGTAGTACCAAACATTGCAGAGCCATACTTTCCCTTGTGAGCTGTCCCAAGAAAAATAACATTCTTCATTTGTTTCCCAAGAAAAGAGATGGGGATGCAGCAGCTGGAGTGAGCAAAACCAGCTCTATAAGGGTGGCTCTGTTTTCAGTTAACTAATAAAAAGGCAGGAAAGTATATTCTTTAAGAGCTCCCTAGAATTTAATGCCCAATGAAGACAAACCTAGCTTAAGAAAACATTTCTGACATCAAAGAAGAGGGACGACAGCTATGTTATGTGGAGGTAAAATAAGCAAAAAGAATGTTGACCTACAGGCTTAGAACAGTTGTGTAGGGTATAACAGCATGCCTTAGGTTTCTTCTGTTTGAGGATATATTAATTTCAATGTGTGAAATCTTAATTAAGTTATGCTATTTCTTAAGGGCCTGGGATGGTTTCTAATTATAACTGGAGCCAAGAGAAGTCTCCATTGTGGAGCCTGAACACAGATTATCCTTTTCCTTATAAGAATCACCCAGCTTCCTTGAGCTAAACTGTAATGCTGTGTAGACAAACTGGAGCACCTTTGATAGTCAAAAAAGTGCCAGAGGAGGCAAGATGGGTCAATTTTAAAACCTGCAATACTGGACAAGTTGATACAATGTGCTACAAAGATGTAAATGCTTTCTTGGATGCCAGTGCAGAGCATTATTCACCATGGATTTGGGATTTTGGATCTGTAAGGCATACGTGACTAAAAAGCCTGCTGTTCAGTTGTGACTCAAGGAAATGCAGATAAGCAGTTTTTAAAGGATATGTAGAGCCTTACATAAAAATTTGCATATATTGATACAAAGTATAAGTTGTAAAAGAGAATGAGGCAAAAGTTGTTCCAGAATTTGCTATTCTTTTGAGGAGATGGTTTGTATGGATTGAACTACGTGCTGCAGCCATGTCTGACTGGAGCTTTTGCTTGTACTTTACCTTCAGATAGTCCTGAAGTTCCCGGACTTGTCTTCGTTTGTATCTGTATTTTTCATCAGCAACCCTTTTCTCTTCTTCTAGTTTCAGTTTTTCCTCATACTCCTCACCTGTGATCCCAAACAATGAGGCAGAGTTGTACACAACACAGTTTCCATTTCAAAATAAGTTGTACTTGAATATAGTTGCACTGCAGAATATGACTTTGTTAGTTAAAGTGTTACAGATACCTCAAGATTTAAGATATTTTTGTTACATTCCCTTACTTGTTCCAATTCACTTACTAGCTTTATGGAAGATAATGATTTTAAATCCAGTGTTCCCAGAGCCAGGAGAAGACATAAGTTAAATATCTTCTAGGATTAAATTTATGTAATTGCTCATAATTATGCTTTTTATAAGCTAAATAAAGGAAGTTCCACTGAAAATAATACAAGATTACGACAGAAATCATAGGTGAAGATAAGTTCCAGAATTCTGAGATTTCCAATATCCAAAAGAGTTTATAGTTTATTATTTTAGCTGACACTACCTTAAAACAGTGCAGTTTCTCTTGCTTTTCTTAATCATTTTCCTGGATGAGAGGTTACTACTTTTTCCTCTCCCCTTCCATGTGAGAACCATATATGATAGCTTAGCTAAAGGATCTGCATTCACTAGGAGTGCATGACCTAAGCTGGCTGTAACTGAGCTAGAGTTGCAGTCCAGTTGCTCTGGGTATTTTGTGACCCAGCTAGTTCAGTTGACACCAGAAGCTGATCAGTGGCATAGTTTGTTTTGTATCTGCAATTTGAGCTGGTTACAGTGTGAGATGCAGCGCTGCAGGGAAAGTAGTGCTTCTTGTGTTGTGCAACTCTATCTACATACTTCATTTGTCATTCCTTTCTCCCATTAATGATTTTCCCAGTAATTATCTTTATGCTCTGCTTCCTCCAAATGTTCCTTTGCAGTATTTATATAGGCCTAGAGGATGTTCACATAAATCAGATGGAAGAATGTGAACGTTTTCAGTGGTTACTCTGCTCAGCCTTGCTGAACTAATAATAGTAGTGTGTCAATTTCACTCCCTTTTGCTACTACAAGTTTAGTCTGGCTGTGATTCATTCTTTCGTGCCACTGAATTTCCCCACTGTATAGCAGTTATACCATCATCTGTAACTCACAGCAAACAGTAATTTACATTTTACATACTTGTCTCAGTGACTTCCTTGAAAGAGTTTCGGTAATTGCTGTTGCAGTTATTAAGTATTTGCAGGGTGTTTTCAAGAGCAACAATTTCATTTTCAGCTTTACTGATCTTTGAATCTAAATCATCACCTTCACGCTTAAGTGCTTCCTTTTCCTGTGCAGCCTGAAAATAAAACTGGTATCTTAGGTGACTGAATGCATACTAAAAACATTAGGACAATTACACAGAGAAGAATATGTTGGGTATTTAGGGGGTTAAAATCCTAGGTAAATCCTGAGGTTATCTTTGTGAGGATTGGACTGAAATTTGAGTTACTGGAAGAAGTAGGTATTTACAATACTAGAAGCTGGATGCACATAAGTCAGTGGGACCCAATGGGATTCATTCCAAGTTACTGAAAGAAGGGTTGATGTTTTTGTGAGAACTCTCACAATCATTTTTCAACAGTCTTGGGAATCAGGAGGGGTCCCAGCTGATGGGAAACTGGGAAGAGTCTTAATTTTCAAGAAAAGAAAGAAGATCCTGGTAACTACAGGCCTGACAGTCTCACTTTGCTGCCTGATAAAATTATGGAGATTATTCTGGGAGTTACTGAAAAACACATCAGAAACAACATAGATTCACAAAGGAAAAGTTGTGCTTAACTAACTTAATTTCCTTTTGTGACAAGGTCACCTATCTAGTTCACCGAGAGAGGCCAGCAGATAAAATCTTTTTGGGTTTCAGCGAAGAAATCAAGAAATGCATAGATGTTGTACTGAGGGACGTGGTTTAGTGGGAGATATTGGTGATAGGTGGGCGGTTGGAGTGGATGATCTTGGAGGTCTTTTCCAGCCTTGGTGATCCTGTGATTCTAAGTTGAACACAAGCATAATAAAATACCTTTATTACATAGTAGGCCTGAGTTTTCTCCTCTTCTCCTTCAGGTGGCATCATGATAACAGTAAGAATTTCATATCTGCATCTCAGTTTATCAATTTTATTTAGGCGATCTTGAAATTCAGCACTGAATTTTATGGGGGAAAAACAAATGAGATGAGCAAATGTTTGTGTAGCATCATTCTGTGTGCAGTTTGCTGCAGCAGCTTAAATTATTGTTAGACCTGCAGCCTGCCTCTCTATGAGGATGCGGGTAAAGCAGCATTTGTGCTGTTCCTGGTTTTTGATGCTTTCTGTATTCTCCCAGCCACAGTCACCTGTTTTTCTGGTTATTTACTGTTTTCAGTTCTAAAATGAGTCAGATTTATTTTCACATTTCAGATCATAACATTATGAAGGGCTGTGCCACAGTCCTCCCTGAAAACGTTTAAAGGTTTGGCATTTAAATCCTGCAGCTGCGCAAGCTGCCCCCTGCTGATCCTATCTTAATATTGCCACTTCGAGATGACAGCAAGCAAACACCTCAAATCAAATTACATGGAAGTATCAATTAGCTGCGTAATTACCAAAGGAAAAAGACACCCATTCTGTGCTCTTGGTGAGCAGTTAAGTTTTAGTCACACCAGTTCATTCTAATTTCCTATTGTGGGGGTGGGGTTAGCAGAGGAGTGAATAAAAACCCTGCCACACTTCAGAGTTCAGCTGCTAAAGCATTGATTTTTTACTAGATACAGATACTGGCATTTAAGAGTTAAAGCCTGTTCCAAATGCTTCAGAGTGATTATTGTAGAAGGGAAAAGGTTTTTTTATGTGGTTGCTTTGTCAGATGGCATCTTCTGTATTACAGTACATTGGCAAAAAGTAAGATCCACATAGCTGAGCAGATTTTATTTTTTGCTATATAGAGCAGATAACTAAGTACAGTTTTTTTAATGTAAAAATAAAAGAACACCCATACTATACGAGTTTTAAACTCTGAGTACTTTCTCGTGCTCCAGCCACTGACTGCACGTTTCCTGATTATTTTGAAAAATGCAGGGTTGCACACACAACGTGCTTCAGACAAAATGCCTGCGACTGAGGCTTCTCAATACTGTAGGGGATCTTCAGTAACAGAATGAGTTGTAGTCTCTCACTGATCAGTGAGAATGGACAGCAAAGACAGAGATCTGTCTAGTGCTTAATGCTCCAGTTTTCAGAGAAGATTGCTTGTTAGCCTCAGCTGTTGCAGTACATGACTAACAGCAAGATTTACTCTGTTCTCACTTCCTCCAACTGGTAAAATTGGTTAAAATGCCTTTTTTTCAAGCAAGCTCATGGAAAAGGTACTTGAGAAAATTTTTTTACTTTGTTTTTTTTTCTCAATTACTTTCAGATGAAAGAACTGAACGAACTGAAGGACGATTTGTTAGGACTTTTATATTTTAAATGAAGTTTTAAATTGTAATGTTGTTTTGGAGTTGCTGCACTTACCTTATGCGCTGCCGTTCCTGATCCACGAGTCTGATCTGGGAATCCAGCATTGCCTTGTGGATCTTAATTTCCTCAGTCCTTTCTGCTATGGCTTTCTTTAACTCCAACTTCTGCTTTTCCAGTGTTAAAACCTTCTCTGTCTTATTACAGAGTGTATCTTGAAGACGCTTCAATTCCAGTTTTAGGAGATTATCTTCAATCATCATCTCCTGTCAAATGCCAGAAAGGTCTCAAACTAAGAAAGTATCATTTTTAGGTAAGATTACAGTGATGAAAATGACTTCAAATAAAAATTGGGGATGGAAGGTGTAACATTATAAAATAGGGGTTTGTTATGGATAAAGTGTAGTTCCAGGCAAGACAACCAACCTTCACATGAATTTCTGTACGTTAGGGGGAAAAATAGTGCCTTGTATTAGAAAAAATGCAAAATAATACAGTACCTGCTTAATGGCTTTAGCTTTTTTTAACTCTTGATCTGATTTCTCATTGAAAAGATTTAGTTCGTTTATCTTGATCATCAGACCACTTGCTTCTTCTCCTGTCTTATCCATTGCTCTTTTGATGAAATGGACATCACTCTGTTAATTCAATTTTATGTAATTATATGTAGTTATACGTAATTAAGTTATATTTAATTTATTTCTGTTAATGAAAGTTGCACAAAAAGCTACTGGTCTATTTAAATGAAAAGAATTAAGTGCTGGAGCCAGGTGCCATAACCATCTTTTGTCCATGTGTCTGTATTCTGCCACATAAGCAGTGCCTAGAGCACTGCAGTCCTGATGGAGAGTGCTGTTGCAATATTGATGTCATTGCTTCATTTGGAGTCTGGTACTTAATTCTTATTTAAACAACATACATACTTCAGCCAATAAGGCAGTACTAATATAATCTTGTATTTTGGTCCATTAAAAAAAATTAAAACATCTGCAGTCATGTCTGGCCACGACTTTGATATTCTTAGTTCATAAAATTATCTGACTCCAATAATACTGCAGGCTATAAACATAACACAGTCAACCTCATGTTCTAAGGAAGATACCTGAAGTTTCTTGTGCTGTGCATTTAAAACATCATATGCACTTTTCTTTTCTTCCAAGGCTTTCTTAAGTTCAGCAACTTTTTCTTCCAAAACTTGTTTTTCATCTGCATTAACCTCCCCTTCTAACCGTGACAGACGTCTCTGTACTTGCTGAATATAAAAATCCTGTTAAAATATTTGAAAGTGAATTCATCGTCTGAGATAAGCAATTCTAGCCTTCCTATAAAGCTAGAATGCTGGATCTAAATGTTGCTTTAGGATAGTCACCTAATTAAGCTATTGTTTTATAGTAATTTATGGCTTATAGACCTCATAAATGTAAAACATTATCAGAATATTCTTAGATGACTGATGTGCAGAGATGGCTCAGAAGTAATCTGCTAGAAGAATAACAAAGCACGCTCAGCAGTCTGCTCTAAGGGAGGCTTACAGCATAGTTGCCATCTTGCTGTTACCAGTGGATGCCAATATAAAAGAGCAAATTTTCAAAGTAGTGCATAAGAAATTTGCACAAAATCCAATTAGTAAATAAAAGGATTTTGGCATGTACCTCTTGTATTGCTTTAAAAATTTACCCTGAGGTGTCCATGGTTCACAGGGATCAAAGAAAAGAACTGATTTGAGAAATTAGTGGGAAAAGTATCAGATCCAAAAAGTAACAAGATACATATGAACATAACATAAGTGATACACAGCAAGTTTCAGTTATTTCAATTTTACTGATACATTTAGAGACAGAAATGCAGACTTCAGATTAACACTGCACAGCATTGCAAGAATTTCAAAAGACGGACAGGGATTACAGAACTTGAGCAACTTACTCTCATTATACCTGGGAACAATCAGAATAGAAAAGTGTGTTGACATTTTACCTGGTTATATATCAGTTTTACCTGGTTATATATCAATTCCTGTTGTTTTAATGCATCTGCATCAAGTCTGCGCAGACGGCTGTTAAGATTTTTAAGTGATGCTCGACTTCCCTCAACTTCTGCCAGAACACATTTCTCCTTATCCATCTGCACCTTTAGCTCCTGAGTTTTCTTGAAAAATACTTCCTTTAGGTGGTCCAGTTCTGCTTCTTTTTCCTAGTGACAAATTAATCGTTAAGTAAGTTGGGAAGATTTATTAATCATATGTAGGGAGATAAAAAATTTCAATACTATATCCATTAATAAGAATATGGAATTTCACAGGTCTTCAAAATGGCTGTCAATGAAAAAAACTGACTCAAGAGAAAAGATTTTTTGCCTTAACTTTGATCTTATCCTGCTATTATATGAACTTAAGTACACATTTTTAAATCACTTCCTTATCCACAGAGGTAAGTTACCACTGACACAGTAAACGAGGTCTGAGGAGGGTTTGCTAGGACAAAGACAGTGCTGAACATTTCAGGGAACCAGGAATGTTATGAAACAGAATAGAATTTGTTTTTTGAGTAACCCTAACAAGAAGACAGCACTCTTCCTTCCCATCCTTCCACTACTCCCCGCCACCACCCCAAATGACAAAAGACCTTCCAAAGCTCAGGCAGCTCTGTATACTTGTTTCTTGTAAGGTACACTGCAAAAATGAGGTAAGTGGCATTGCTGCCTGTGAGAGTCCTGTTCTGAAAGGCTCAATTACCTTTAGTACAGCTCCAGTACAGAGTCTGAATATGCACATTCTAATTAATAAAGCAAAACACTACAGAATTCACTCTTCAAATTGATTAAAAGTGCACTTATTTTTGATTTTATAAGTATGCATTGTGAATTTTGCTTGTGAATGATCTTGCTGGCTTTAGTAACGTTGTAAGATGAGTTAGATCCTTTAGAAGTTCATTACCAGATTCACCCATCAGATTTTTTTTGTAGCTGAACTTGACAGCAAGTGCAATTCCTAATCAAAAACTCAGGATGGAAAAAGCAAGGTGAGTTTAGTATTGAATCTATGAAGGACTATAGTGTTTTGCTCTGACTTCAGCAGACCCTGGATCATACTCAAGCAGAGGAACTGAAGAAGTAAGCTTTTTAATTTCCTGTGTCCAATTTTGAGGTATATTTCTGAACCTAGTGGAAATAATTACTGATTCATCAACTGAAACTGGATCAAGATTTGACCTTATTTTCATAGTCTCTCTTGCATATCTAAATGATTTAGTAGAATTTTCCCCCCCTCTCTTTAAACGTGGTTGTCAATAGCACAAGGATATTCAGTAAGCTTGGTGGCACAACAGTGTATTGGCAGAGATAGAAGAAGTATCAGAGCACTAAAGCGTAAAATGGCGAGATTTCATCCACATTGTTCCTGTAAGTATCTCTTCACAGCAAATTAATAGATGCCACAAAAAGTCATGTGTAGCTAATGTTGATGGAAAGCATCTTTCTGACTAATACATTAAAATACTCTTCAAGAATAGCGCATCCAAGTTAAAATACTACCCTGAAGCTCCAGAGCTGCCAAGCTCAGTGTCATCTTAGGTTATCCGCCACAGACGCGAGTAGAGAAACCCTGCTAATGGTTTAGCCACCCTGGTAATAGTTTTAAGTAGCAGTAAGTAGGTTTTTCATTTTAATGGAGTGTTTTATTATTCCAACTTAAGTGTTTGTTCTAGAAAGAGCTTGCAAATTCAAATGAACCTTCATTTGTAGAAGCCATAAAAACATTTTTACCTTGAATGTTTTCTCTTCTTCCTTTAGCATTTCTTCCATTCTCAAAGCATTGTCTTCTGAACTGAGCGTCTTCTCAGTTACAAGCTTCAACTTGTTGGAAAGACCTGCATTTCTTTCTTTAAGAAAGCTCAGTCTAAACAAAAATAGATGATTTAACAAGTTGCATGCATGTTGCACTTAAAACACCTCTGAAATCAAATATCAAGTATCTTACTGAGCAGCTGCCTAATAACACAGACTGAACTGGAAGCTGTGATAACCACAGTCCTAGCTGGCTGTTTCACTCCCTTTAATAAACAGTGGTTACCAGGAATATTTTCTAACTAAGAAACTACTGTACACAGTAGTAAAGTAGACATGAAATAACCAGAAGCTGGGAGGCTTTAATAATTAATGTTATTTAAGATTCTTTGCTAGAAGAAGGATCTGATTATATCTGTAATTCTTACAAACTGTATTTTTAAAAGTCTGTTTCTTACCTGGCTTTTTTTTTCTCAATTTCTTTCTTCATATTAGTTACCTGTATTCTTAAAGTCTCCAGATGAGAAGCAGTTCTGTTCACAGTGGATTTCAAAATGTCCAGCTAATAAATTAATTAGGAAATCAGTACATGAACCACCTCGTATGGAAAACCTGTCCAAACTTAATTCAACTGTATTTTATTAAATTTTTAAATTATTAAACTTTTAAATTGCCAAGATTGCAGAGTAGCCCAGTAAAACCCTTTTCTTGCTGAGAGAAAACTTACTCAGGTAATCTAAGTGTATCCCTCCTGCACAGACTCATGAACTACCTCCTGGAACAACTACTACAGATATTTAAGTAATGAAGCAATGTGGCTCATTTCTGGCTCTAAATGCAGATTAAATATAAGTATAAACAACATCAAACATTTCTTATTCACAGGAGAGTTGCCTTTGATTAGAAAGCTATGAGAAAATATTTTTCAAGAATTTTAATCTGACTCCCTGGGCAATCAACGCTCATTTCTGGCAGTACAGGACAGGAATTGTTCGGAAGACATTTCTCTGATCTGTATACAATACTGGAGTCGAGGTACAGTAAAAGCCAGACCCATCTGAAGCATCTAATAGTGTTATATCATTTAAGAGCAAATGAATTCATTTAATTCCATCACCACAGAGAATACAAGCTCATTTCAATGGCCGTATGCTTGCTTTTCTTCAGTGCTGTCGTTGAAGGGTTTAAATTCAGGCTTAAGATCTAAATAATCAAGAGTAAACTGGGAAGAACAGATGTTTTGTTGAACTATTGAAGAGCGTAGTATGTGAACAGAAAAGGAAATGCTATTCATGTATTTCCTCCATCTAATCAAAATTAAGAAATTATAGCTTCAGTTTGGTTTTCTGCACTGACTGGACATCCTCACCTCATTCTCCAGCTGAACTCTGTAAGCATCCTGAGTTTGATACTCTCTCCGGAGACTGGTTGCTTCTCGCTCAGCAACAGAAATTCGTTTTTCATATTCCATATTATTAATAGTTTCATTCACTAAAAAGGAAGCCTTCTCTTTCAGCACACTTTCTTTCTTTCGCATCTCCTGTTTTAACTCTGCTAGTAGCTATTGGGAGAAAAACACTTTAGGTTTTCTTACATTATGTAATGTGTTAGATTAGAGCAAAACCAAAAGACAGATTACTGTTAAGACTTCTTGTACATTTGTTCACAGATGTAGAAATGCTAACTCCTTCCAATTCTAAAGGTTCACCATTTTCTTTTCCTTTCTTTATATCACAGCCCAGACATAATCCCCTCACTGCTGCTGTCTTTGCACTCTAAGAAATAAATAACACTCCATCTTGTCGCTTCTTAGATTCTTAGGTCATACAAAAGAGCAGTACTGAAACTGGCATGCATTGCATTTTCAGACTGAAAATTAAACCTTATACAGCATCAAGCAGAGCACTATAATTTACACTGAGAGAGAATGCTTTCAAAATAAATTCTGACTATGTTTCACAAATAGATGGACTTTGAAAACACCTTCATAAAATACAGAGGTCAACAAAACGAACACTAAGCATCTAAAAACAAACAAACAAACAAACAATTGTTCTCATGAGTAAGTGGCAAAATTTCTCTCAATCTCGCAGATAGAAAAGTAGGCTGACATAGTGATACAAATCAGGCAAAGCAGTTTTACCAAAGCACAGTGATCGATCTGTTGATCTCTTTTTTGCATCTGCTGTATTGCGTTCTCCCACTGCCTGATGACTTCTTGCCTTTCATGGTGAACTCTGCGAAAATCTTCAGCTGTCTTGTCGAGCTCCATCTGCTTAGTAAAAGCATTCCTATGATTTCTTGTTTTAAAAAAATTGTATGTAAAAAGATACTTCAAGAACCTCATGGACAAACCTGAGCAGTTATGGTTTCTGTAAGCTCATTATCAAGAGCTCTGCGTTTCTGATTTGCTTGCATGGTCAACTTTTCTACCTGAAGGATTAGTGCCTGAAATGAAATGATATGAAAACAGTCTGTATTTAAAAGTAAATATATTTAAAATCTTAAATTTCTAAAACTCTGCAGCAACTGAGGATGGAGTTATTGAGGCATCCATTTTATTGTATTTTACAGAACAAAGAACTAAGAACCCAAATTTTTCTTTGTACAAGAGGCCATAATCTTATGTCCCTAGGCCCAGACTGGAGCAAGGCCAAAGGAACCTTTTCACCACGTGCATAATGTGCGTGAGGACTCCTCGCCACCAGCTGTTTCACCCAACTCTTCTTAGCATACCATGTGACTTACTAATGGAGATGTTATCAGTGAGACTATGAGTCTAAATTAAAGTTTTGTGGTTAAATATTTAATGACTAAAAAGCAGGTTTCTCCCCGCTGTATTTCAAAGCTAAAAAGAAGGGATACTTATAAATTAATATTGTAGTTGGGAACGAACCATTAGGAAGTCTGAACTTGTGATGGGAGTGCCTATTTATATGCATGTATAATATTCATTACTCTTGCATGAAATAGCAATCTTTTATACTAAGTAATATTAAAAATTTTAGTTCTAATGAGAAAATCTACATTACTTTTCCAAATTTGACTCACATTATTGAACAAACTTCCCGCTGAATTAAGTGCAATTGTCAGCTGTCTAATTTTTTTTTACTAGCTATTTGTACATTTTCTCAGAAAATTTCAAACTTAAATGTTTCCCTTACAGAGAAAGAAGTTCTTGTCTTCAGTAATGCATTTCATCTTTTGTCAAACATGTTCTCTCTTATCTTTGAAATGACCCTTCTTCAAGCACTCTTGTGCTAATTAGAAATCATGAGTTTAAACTGTACAAAATCTCACTCTTACCTGATCTGACAACATAACAAAGTCTTTAGCTGCTAAAAAAAGAAATATGTTTTCCTGGTTTTGTTTCTGAAAATCGCAGTCATTTCTACTTACTCCTAGTTTCCCTTCGTCTTGTTGTGCATATTTCTGGATTGTGATAATATCATTATCTTTGCGATTTGATTCCTTTATCCAACTCTCCAAAACTTCCTCATCGCAGTTCATCTGTTGTTTTAAGCTTTCCAACTTCTTCGTGGTTTTATTTATAGTGTTCTAATAAAACATGAAATAAATTTAAGGGTTGATATTAAATAGCTAATATTTTCTTTGATTAGTAATTGAAACAACTGCTTCAAGCACTGTAGCAAGTTTACACACATATTGTTGTCAATAGAATCCATAAGTAGTTTGAGTTGGTTTTGTTTGTTTTTTAATTGTGTCCAATAATTGAGAAGTGCTAATATATGTCCTAAAGAAACAAGGCAATAAGTTATCAGAAACCTAAAATGCAAACGATTTTAACCAGAAAAGTCAGTTCTTTGCAAGTGACACCCATGTGCAACATGTTTGCACCACGTAATAAACTGATCTGAGGCAACACAGGGAAGTTTCTCTCTCACACATTCAGCGCCTCGTTCTTAGATCCTTATCCTGTGTAGGAATTTACAAATGGTCCCGGATGACTGTGAAGAGACTTCCTGATATAAATATGATAGTATCTGGATGCAGCTGAATAGCAAAGATATCTTCATTCTGCTACCTTGTCTGAGAGAGTGGAGAGTACAAAGTGACATAACAAGAAGAAAGAGATTGTGGAAAATAGAAATGTAAATAATTTGTAGAAAAATAAGAGACTGTTCCGTAAAATATGAAGATGCTGTAGTTATACAGCATTCAATCTTAATCTTTTTTTTTCTTTATGTAAAGCAACCTTTGCATTTCAAAATCATACCCTGAATTTACTGTAGGGGGGAAAGAAGACTTGCCACCAACAATCTAATCTGTGAACCATAAAGAAAACAACTTCCAGAGTTATCAAGATAGGGGCACAGATGTGTGGCTGTGTATCTGGCATTAAGAATTGAAATCTTTCAATATCTAGTTAATATTTGCTAAGTTTCGATCAGTTTGTGCAAGGAGAACCTAAGTGTCATTCTATGTACCTTATTATGGTTTAAAAACTTTAATTACAGACAGCTCTCTTGAATCTCATAATATTATTTCTTTAACTGCAAGTGAGGACAAAAGTAATAAAATTTAACTACAATATTGAAGTTCTTCTACAAAAGTTTTGAAACTTACTTCTTGACTGTTTTTCTTTTCTCTTAAGGAAACGGTCTCATCTTCCAGACGTTTGATCTCACTTTTAAGACGTCCATGTTCTCTTTCAGCAAGGGCTTTAAAGTGTTGTTCAGTTTCAATTTCATTCTCTCTGGCTTTGTAAAGAGACTAGAGAATAACAGAGTTCAGCATTTTACAACAGACAACAGGCCCTCATCACCAATCAACCAAAAGAGAGGACATGATTTTGTCATGTAAATGCATTTTTATGTAAATATTATATATATATTTATAATACACATTGTATCAGATACCCCAGATCAACCATGTATAGCCCTGGGAACCCAAGTCAAAGATATTTCACCCTAAATTCAGGATACTGATCTTCCGAAGTCTAAATAGTCTAAATCTTAGTGTCTTAGAATAAAAATCTTAATCTCACAGCAGCTATAAGTAAGATTCAGAAAGTACAGGGAATTAAATGCTTTTATTGTTCTGTGTTGAGAGAGACCACCAGGCTGGCCTACAGCAGTATCATGTCTAATCTTTCTGACAAAGTGATTTGACAGGATTTTTCCCCTACATAATACAAATCTGTCACTTTCTAGAGGCTTCTCTTGCATGGTATGTGCTGCTTCTTTCCTCACTCACCAATTAAAGTGTGCAGCTAGCACAGTGACAGGAAAGTTGTTCAGCTGCAGGACAGTTTCTCAACTTTAGAGGTGTGCAGCTGTGACTTGGAACTTTTTAGAAAGCTAAGCAGCCCATTTTAGCCAATTAACTCACAACGAAAGTGCAGTCTTGCACCTTTACCATCTCGTTCTTCTTTAGAATCTGACAATTAACTCTTGACTGTTAAAAAGGTTAGAAATGTTTTTCCCTAACACTCATTTTCTTCTTTGACTTTTTTTTTTTTTTTTTTTTTTTTTTTTTTTTGACATCTAAACCGTGTCCTTCTTGGCTTTTTTTCCAGGTACCATCATTTGATCCAGGAAGGATCTTTTTATGGACCATCAACTGCCATCACTGGGGGCCACAGTTTGAGTTGTGATTCCTGTGAAAGTCCCAGATGAAAGGCCAGAGGAACTCCTGCAAAGCTGCCACGCAGGGACTCCAACCACAGACAGGCACTCAGATCGCAGCGCTGCCTGAGTGTCAGTGACAGCCCTGCCGGGTGGCCAGTTTACCTGGGTGAAGCTGAACTCCTGCCTCACGTTCTTCAAGTGAGATGTCATCGCTTCCACACGCTCTTCAAAGTCAGTCAACTGATTTTGCAGGTTCGTTTTTTCTCTCTCCATCTTCTGTAGCTGTTTAAGAGTTAGAACTGTCAATAAAGCCGTTGGAGGGCAGTGCTTTTTACCTGCAACTTCTTGCTCAAAGAAGCCAAGTGAAATGTTTAAACATTTTTAACAAGCGGCAAAAGCAGCCGTTAAGTGCTGCTGCGGATCAAGGTAACCGAGGCTGCCGGCACCCAGCAGCGGCCAGCACACAGACGTGTCCCAAGCGCTCCCGAGCTCCGCGGGCCGACCTGCCGGAGCCTCCCTCGCCCCTCCGCCGTGTGTGAACCTCGGCTCCGCCCCACAGCCCCGCGGCCGCAGCCCGCGCTCACGTCGTCCTCCAACTCCCTGTTCTCCGCGTCGGCCATGGGCACGGCGTAGCCATCGTCCCACTGGAGCTCGGCCAGCACCGAGGCGGTGGAGCGGCCGCCGGTGCTCTGCATGGCCTCAGGTACGAGGAGGAGGGCGGCCGAGCGCCTTAGCAACCGCGGCCCCGGTAACCAAACGGGAAGTGCAGAGCTGGGAGCCGCCTCCCGCCCCGCCCCGCGGGGAGAGCGGCTGTGCGCGCGGCGCCCCTCGCGCCTCCTTGGCGGAGAGCTTCGGCTGGTCGGCACCGAAGCTTATGTTCTGTGTAACGAGACCTCAAAAACACAGCAGGTCTTTCTCAATTTCACGTTTATTTATTTGTTTTGCAGTTCTTTCTGCCTCCTTGGCTCTAACAGGCAGAGCGGGCTGCTTTTTACTGAGCGGAGGGATTCTGGTTGCTCACCAGGGGTTCTTGCTGCACGGTTGGTACCACAGGCAGCCCGACTCCTAAGAGGAAAAGAGCTGTTTAGCTCGTTAGATTGGTGAGCAAAAATCCGCCTGCCTCTTAACGCAGCAGTTCAGCATTTCCCCTCGCCTTGGGTGAGCTCTGATACCAGAAGCGCCTCCAGGCTGTTCCTCCCTCCTTTGTCCCCTTTTATGCCCCTATGGCTCGGTGCCCTTTATTCCAGGCATCACAAGGCTGTGGCCGCGGTACCTCCTGAGCAGCACGAGGTGAAGTGAGCGTAGGTGGAGAGCAAAGGTTTATGTTCTGGTTTGAGCTTGTATGTTTGTGGTGCGGGAAAAGCGAGGGCTGCAATGTGAGTCCTTCCTTGGTCAGTAGGAAGGTAAGGGAGAAGCTTGCTGTCCACTGGTGCGAAATCCAGAAAGTTCTAAGAGCTTGCAGCAAGGCACGAGCAGCGCTGTTTGTAGAATTATTTGAAGGCAACTTTATCTGTAACTGCTTGTAACCTCACTGAACTTGAACTCCTCAGGCTGAAATGCCTTCAGCAGACAGGCTGCTCACAGCCCGTCAGAATCCCACCTGGTTCAGTGCTCTGTGCCCCAGCATGCTCCATCACAGCTGGGCCGGTGTGAGTGCTCAGCTCACCTGTTACTGGTAATGCCAAATAATAGATTGCCATAGAGCGCCTGCTGCACATCCTGTTTCTGAACGGGCTGCTAGTGTTATCTCTTAACAGGCATCTTGAACCTGAATTTATTTATATTTCTGGGTTGGGAAGCATCCCCTACCACTGAATTTGGTTGTTCCTGGATGAAGAAAGGCATTCCAGACTTTGAAGGAAATATAATCTTGCTGCAGAAGCCTTCTGTTGGTAACTGTCTTCTTGTCTGCTTGAAGCATTAACTCATCTTCTGCAGCAGCGTAACGTTTACTCTCAAAAAGGAGAGATGAAACTATGTAGAAGTAGCTGCTAGGAGTCCAGCTTAAACAAAGATGACTTTGTGTCCTTAGGAGAAGATATCCTTAGAAGGTTAAATAAGTACTGTTAGGTCTTTGAGGGCTTAATAGGTGAAAAGGCATGAAATAAATTAATCGGAGCACAATTAAAACGTGCTTGTTGGAGAAAGTTTGGGGAAGGGGTTTGCAGTGAGTTTGAATACAGAACGTGGTTCTGTGGCATGGTAGCAACAGTGACCGTATTGAGAAACAATGATGTTAGTAGACAGCTGTATATAATGCTTCTGGAGAAGAAAAGATCACTGAAAAACAGTGGAAGTCAGGCCTGATGTGAATATATTAAAATGGCAACATGCTATTTTTTGGGGATTATTGTGGGTATTCCGTTGTTGGTTACTTCCCCCCTGAGAAAAGTCACTCAAGTTCTTTACAGCACCAGAAGAAAACAGAAAAACAGTGCTAGGAGGCAACTTGGGTTTTTACAAAGAGGAATGCTGCAGGAAATCTAGCATGCAAGCTAACTGAAACAAATATGCCACTAGGAGGATCTCTGTCTTATGTGGCACAGTGAGTGGTTCTGAGTTGTGCTGAAATGTGTTTTTGAAGAAGCAAGCTTAGCAGCGCCGATATGCAGCAGGCAAAGGTTGTCTCTGGCCTGGGACAGAAATTAACTGCACACAGCTTCCTGTCACAGTTCTGTCTGCCCTCTGGATGTATGAAGTTGTGGTTGCCTTTGTTTTGAACTCAGGCTTCTTAAGGCCTTGCATTCTTGGTTCTAGCATATGTGGAAAAGACTTGAAAAATGATGTGAAGGCAGCTGGCTTTTCAGAATAAATTCTTAGGACAAACAAGTGTCAGTTCTGTATCAGAAATGAAGATGATCAGAAAACAAATCAGTATAAAGTGTGATTTGCTGCTGTGAACAAAAGGCAGAAGCCACAGCTGTTGGGAAGGTGCTGGGTGAAAGGAGTGCCTGCTGAGGGCTGTACTTTTTTACCTGCTGCAAGTAGTGCACCAAGAGCTGGATTCACAGATTGCAGTTAGATGGCCTGGTAGAAGGGAAGGGTTGATGGTAGAAGCTATGAAAGAGCTTTGCTGTGGTATGTGATATGCTTAAGGGCCCCTTCTCCCCATCCCCAGGATCAGTTCATCTCACAACTTGTCTCACAGGGATTTTAAATCAACATCTGTGATGAAATGTGATATTGTTGTGATGATCTGCTGTCATCCTAAAAGAGCTTCTGTACCACTAATGTGAGACCACACAGTGCTTGACCACAGGAAAGCAAATTACTGGATTATTGTGAGGGGAGCAGTTCTGTTCACAAACATTCAGCGGAGAAACGTTAATTTATAAGCATGTAATGTGATGTGTACAGTTAAGAAGCCAGACCAAAATCATCTTAATGCAGTTAAAATGCATCCCAAACTTCTGAATTCTTGTACCCACGTGTGGTGTGTTTATATTTAAGCACAGCACTTTATAAATAGTGTCTGAGATGTAGAAAGCGCTGTATGAGTAGAGTATTATTTTGCAGTTTTCATGGAAATTCCATGCTCCTTCCCTTTGCTTGCTGGTTACTGGCTAAATTAGTGTCTGTGATACACTTTTGTTTGTATGGCTTTTTTCTTTTTAGCCCGTGGAATTATCTTCTGCTAAGTGCAGAAATTTTTGGCAGGGATGCTGATCCAGCAGATGGTGCTGCACGTCTGTGTATTTCAGGGTGATGGTTTTGTGTTTGGTTTGTGTTTGTTGTTTTTTTTTTTTAACAGTTATCAAACTCTTTAGTTAAAAAGGGAAATGTAATTTCTGTTCTAAAAATAAAAAAATCAGTAAGTACACCAAGGTTTTTCTTTTCTTTTAAAATGTATAGGTGTTAAGGCTGTCTGGAAAAACAAAAATAATTGCAATGTGGCCCACTATTTTCCGGTTTCAGCATTCCTTTTGGATTGAGTTTTCAGTAATGTAGACCACTACACCTATTTCTTCAAAAGATATAAGTGTAAAATCACTGTTTTACTGCATTTAAAATGTGTTGTTCCTCTTTTATGTCTTATGGAGGAAGAAAAAAAGTTTCATTTTTTGTTTGTTCCAAAGGTTTTTTTTTAAATTCTCAAGTTCTTATGATTTGTTTTCTAGCAAGGCATTTCTGTTATCTAAAATACAGGAAGGTCTGTTGGCTGAGTGTCTCCTGGAAAAAAAGAAAAAGACCCATTTAAAGGTCTGTTAGATTGTTTAAAACTGCAACACAGCCAGCTACTGTCATTTAGACAGTGCTTATACTAAATTTCACATTGAAGTCCTTTCATCTGTAAGTCTCAAGATGTTTTCAATGGGATGTATTGGATCTTTTCTTTCAGATTGATATCCCAAGACTGGTAACACAAGGGAAGAAGCAAAAATGGGAAGAGATTGAGGAAACAGCAGTGGTGAGTAGAAGACGGAACGTGTTGAAAGCATGAAGGATGGGGAATGTGGCATGACAGTGTCTTGCATGTTGACTAAAAACGTTATGTCTGTATTGACACTTGGATCTTCTAACTTGGATAGGCGAAACACAGATACATAAAAAGCTGAATTGCTCATAATTCAAGACAGATGTGTTGTCAGTTATGTATAGTCCTTTCCTAACCTGTGAATGAGATGAATTGACAGCAGCTTTAATTTGTTGATCTTAAGGAAAGAAAGACAAGTGTAAGCCAGATACCTCTGAAATTTGAAGTTCAGATCAGTCAGCAGTAGATTCTCTTTGACCTGTTCCGTACTTTTTGCACAACTACGCTGGTAAAGAGTGACTTTGCTGTTACAGTTTTGTGGTTGTGGACTTTCATATTGTGGATATGGGTGCAGAGGAGAAATCAATATTCCAGCACAGTTTTTACCCAGTGGCACAGGGTAATTTTCCCTTTACAAGTGGAGTTTTCTACTGGGAGACATTACGAGTGTAGCTGGGACAACAAATCCTTTGCAAGTGTCGGCAAAACTCGTTCTACGGCAGCGAAGGGTACGCACGGCCCCCCGTGAGCGCCCGCCAGCAGAGGGCGCTGCAGCCGGTAATCTGGTCAGTGCCCAGTGGTTTGGACTTAGGTTTTCAAAACACTGTTCAGAAAATGTCCATGTAAAACCATTACTAGGTTTTATTTAATAACCTCCTAACCTCTCTCTCTCTCTCTCTCCTCCTCCTCCCCTGTGTTCCTCTAATGCCTTTTACAGCTCTTGCTGCACAGCGTGAAGCCTTAGAGCTGCATTCATCAATGACTCACACCCTTGCTTAGGGGCCAATTTTCATGGAAGCTATATAGGAAAATCTTGAAGTGCACCTATCTCATGCAGGGCACAAGATGATTTCTCTATTCATTACTATTCCAAAGGGACTTGTTGCCTTTGGAAATGTTCAGATCTTACTTACATTTGTGTGCGCATGCATACATGTGCAGTGCTAACTTGCATTTAGATTCAAGTGTATAAAAAAAGTATTGTTGTTATTGTTGACACTGGTCAGCTGAAAGACAGCTAAGGAACTGCTCAAACTGGGTGGAAGTCAGCAAATGTCAAAGAATAAGCAGCACTCTGCTTTAGATAAGCACAAAACTAATTAAAAAAATCACCCTTTTGTTTGATGCTGTGATTAGAGTAGCCTTCTCCGGAATTTGGGAGTAAAGCCAAAGACTTGCTTTAGGAGACTACACTTTATTTCTTCTCCCAGAAGTTATTTCTGTAGGTCAGAGTTATAGCATGCTTCTCAGTCCAAAGAAGACAGGATGTTCCTTCTCCTTAAAGACATCATATGTTAACTCAAGCTTTCAACTTTATGGAGGATGGGGAGAAAAGGTCATAGAAATTATTAGCCAAAGTGACCTTTCTGATTAAAACCCATCTGAGGGGAAGGGAAGCTTTACTGCAGAATTGTCTGTCAGAATAATTACATTTGGAGGGGTGGCTAATTATACCAAAATTACTTTAGACAGTTTGGAGAAGAGACTGAGGCTTTGCTGCTTAGACTAAAATGGTTTTATTTACACATTCATAAAGTAGCTTACATCACTACAGGATTAGACTAATTGCAACATTTCCCTGCAAATTATTGTAGAAATGGTGTCATGCAATGGTAAATCAGAACTGGTAATTCCAGAAATAGCATTTCTTGATTTTTGTTTCTTGGAAAGAATGGAAAAAGTCCATTTCTGCAGATCAGGCCTGTCCAGTAGCATTCATTTCTACTTTCAGTCTGCTCAAGTGAGTTTTTCAAGAGTGCGTGAAAGATCAGGTTTGGGTATTGTTTTGCCTGTGAGTTTTGCTAACGTAACTTTTTACTTAGTAGAAGAGTTTTCTCCATGTTAAGATGGCCTAACAAGGGAACAATGTTTTACAGTAGCATGTAGAATTGCTAAACTCTATCTGTATTGCTAAACATACATGTATGTTACACATGACAGGAAAGTTAACTCTGTTAGAGCCAAAAACAGTGAATCTCACAAAGGCAGTTGTATGATAATTGATACAAAGATGGAGAAACAGAGGCACAAAGAGGTCAACTGACTTGCCTCAGATTGCCTGCAACACCAAGCAGGGAATGGGAATTATTTCCTCGCTGTGCTGGTTTCACTCTCAAACTACCCCACAACCACTCTCTCACTCCTCGTCTTCAAAGAAAGATGAGGAGAAAAAAAAACAATGGAAAAGATTTCAAGGTTTGAGATAAGGGCAGGAAGATCCCTCACCAATAACTGTCATGGACAAAACAGACTCAAGGCAGGGAGATTAATATAATTTACTTCCTATTGCAGACAGTTTCTCACTGCTCTAAGTCTAAAAGCGAACTAAAATCACCTTTCTCCTCCATCCACCCTGTTCTACCTCCTCTCCCGGAGCAGTGCAAGGGAATGGGGACTGTGGTCAGTCTGCAACACTTCCTCCCTCCTGCTCCTCCGTGGCCACTCCCTGTTCCAGCATGGGGTCCCTCCCATGGGATGCTGTCCTTCTCAAACTGATCCTGCATGGGTTTCCCACAGGCTGAAACTCTTCAAGAACTTCCTGGAGCACCTCCTGCCCTCCTTCTCCACTGCCCTGCATAGCTGTTTCTCGCTCATTTTCTCATTCTGCTGTTCTCAGCTGCTGTTGCACAGTAGTGGTTTTTTTCCCCTAAATCTGCTTTCCCAGAGGCACAGCCAGCACTGCTCATTGGCTCAGCTCTGCCCATTGCTGTGTTCCTTTAGGAGCTGGCTCTGATCTGACATGGGGCAGTTCCTGGGCTCTTCTCACAAATGGTGTCCCTGCAGCCCCCCGCTACCAAAATCTTGCCACATAGACCCAGCATGTTTGCATTTTGTTTTCAGACACAAATATAACATCCTGTATAAAAGTAATTGCTATTCTGGTTACTTGGGATAGCCTGTATCCAGTTCTTCCATTCCAAAGTCCATTTGTTGCTGTAGAGAATATGTAGGGATTGTGAATGTACCCGTAAGTACCATCCCACAGTTGAACTAATTGCCAGGCCAAGCAAGAGACCACAGTAAATGGGTGAATAATTTGATCCAAGATGGATTTGTACTCTACCACACAGCCTGAAATCTTCTAATGCTTTTGGATTTGACTGTGAGCTGTTCATTGTTGTTTGAGCCTGTTATTTTCTATTACCGTATTTTCTCTGGATATCGTTTGTGTACCTTATCTTTGTATAAAAGGCCACATCTTTACCGTATTTCTGGGGAGTAGTCTGTAGAAGCATACAGAATTTACTGCTGTAGCCCAAAATATGACAGATAAAGGTAGTGCATTACCAAGTCCTTGCCCTCAATCATGCAGAAGGCTGCCTATGCTTCTGTGAGCACTGGTACATATGTGACTATCCTGTAAGGGGAGAAGGGGGTTAATGGCAAACTAAGACGCTTTCTGCAGCAAAAGCAGAGGGAAACTTTACTAAGCAATTGCCTCTTATGTAATAAACAGTGTCATGTGTTCAGTGGTCAATAAGGGATGTTTTCTTGCCCTAATCCCTTTCCATTTAACTTAAAAATGCTATTAGTTTGATTAGCAGGCTGATGTATTCTGAATCCTGACCATAAATGTTTGCATGTTGAATTTATGCTGCTAGCAGAGGTGTTACTGCAACAGCCTTTGTCTTTCCTTTCATGGAATAAAATGCAGTAAATAAACTTAGATTAGAACTTCAGTGGTGTTAGGTACGTTTGGCAGATTTGTCTCTTGATATACTGCAGTTTCTGTGCAATACAGAGTATACTGCTTTTTATTACAGGCAATTTTAGCTTCTTTTGACTGAAAATTGAGCTCTAATTACTAATGAGTACTTTCCAAAATAATTTAATCTTAGGAAAGAATGCATGTAATGTATTTGTTAAATATCTACTGGCAAGATAGGTAGCTTGTGTTTTCACTAACCCTTTAAGGAGGTTAAGGTTTGATAACTCAAGAGAAATGGCAAAAGCCATGATACACGATTAAAGTAGTTAAGAATTTAAAGATTATGACAGCATATCTGTGTTTCTTTGTAGAAGCCTTGACTTTCAAGGCATGTGATTTTTTTCCTCATGGATGTGTTGAATTTTTTGGTACAGAACAGCCACATAAATGAATGTTCCATAGCTGAAAATCTCCATGTCAGTTAAAGGAAACAGAAAGGGACAGAGCTTCAAGGCAGCACACTGATAGTTGTTTCTGTGCTGCAAATAAATTGTGTCCATCTCCTGTTCTTTATAGTGAAATGCAGATACTGTCATCTCTTTACTCTTCGCTTTGGAGACGTGTTAAGCGAAGAACACTTGCACTCAGAAAAACGAGGCACAGAATTCGAGATAAAGTTAATTGTATTTAGTATTCTCAAAGGCTGTATGCAGAAGTAGTGGAAATTACAAACAGATCCTTTCCATATATATGTGTAGTATCACTTCTGTTTTTTATAAACAGAGTTACAGTAAAGCCAGGGCAATGCCATGGAAGGCCAGTGGCATTACAGTTGCAGGAATCTGGTCAAAGAGAAGAACTGAGCCCTGACCTTAGCCACAACTATTCCCAGCACTGCTAGAATCTCAAGTAATTGCTATTTCTTCAATTCCCCACTTTCATCTATGAGTCCCTCAGTGCTTGAATATTTTTTCTTCTGACTTAAAAACCTACATCTAATAAAATTCCTTCTTTCCTTCCTCATTTTGTAATATTGAGGGAACTGGAACAGTTATTGTTTATTTCTTATCAGTGCTGTTTTTTTGTTGTTTGTTTGTTTTTTGTGGGAAGAAATTGGCCTTCTTCCCACCAGCATACATAGAGCCAGAAAATGCCCCACAGTTGTCAAGGCAACAAGGCAGCTTTTGATGGAGAACAGCAGAAGGAAATGTGGCAGGAACATCCTCCAGAGAACCAAGGTCTTTTGTTGTTCATCCTATAAACGTGTGTGGTCCCTTTTCTTCAAATGGTATCAATTTATGCATTAGGGATAATAAGTTATACACAGTGCAACATAATGAGATGGAGCTCATGCTTCAGACAAAAACATCCTAATATTTTCTCAGGTATATACTTATGGGCTCAAAGTGATCTTCTCTTCAATGTATCTGTTCTGTTGTGTACATATGCATAGAAAATATTGGCATAAATCACATTTTCGAATGTTGGGACAGAAAGTGAGCGTGGCTTTCTTTAGTACATAGAACTTTTAGCAACTGGAACTTTCTGATTAATATTTTTGATACTATTCAATACTCCAGAAGGACTTCCTTGGGTCTAAGCTACCAGCTGGGTTCTTATGGTAGTACTCTTCGCTGGGAGATTTTGTTTCTCACTCTGGACAAACTTACTAAAAACAGTCAAACAGATCCTCAGTATCTCATCTGAACCAACAGAACTATGTTAAATTGTACCTGCTGTGGACAGTGGTCTGCATGAATTCAGCATGGAAAACATCATTGCTGGAGTGCTAGAAATGACCATAACCTACGTCATCCATTCTAGCACAAGGGCAGAACCCAAGCAATTTTTGTGTGGAGTAGTGTTGGAATTTTGACTGCCTGAACACAGAAAAGTTAGAATATCTTACGTCTCTATGACACAGTTGGAATCCTCAAGCCTATTTCCAGGGAAGCATAAAAAAAAGTTACATTTCCCATGAAACTATTGGGAATTTAAGAATGTTTTGTATAGGGAGATCAGGTGTCCTAAGTCTTGTTATTGCACTCTTTGTCATGAAATGTTACAGTCTTTATGCAATAGTTAATTAATATTTCTAAAGTGTATATTTGCTATCATGTTTGCTACATGTACAGTAAAATATTATATAGTATAATATTTTTAATATGATCCTGTAGTTTTCTTTGAAAATAAACCAAATTTTTAGATACTGTAAAGCTGTACTGATAGCTGCAGGAATCTATTTTTTAAGTTTTATGTGACAGCATTATTTATAGGCAGCAATATCTGGCACTTACAGCAAGTTTAAGGTATTTTTTTTCCTGTTTTATTTTCTTGTCTTCTCTTGGCTAAAAAAACAAACAAAAACCAACAGAAGAAAGATGTTAATGTTTGCTTTTCAAAGCAACTTCCAAACTATTGCAAGCTGTGATATACCTAAATTTTAGAGCTGTTATGATACTTATTTCTATTTCATGTAGCCAATTGTGTTTCAGGGGAGTAAGGTACACCTACAGATAAAAAAGATTGTCTATGATTTAGACACTCTGAAGTACATTTAATTGCAGAATCGGTCATACACATAAGATTCTGAGCCTAGGAGTACAGATGAGAGTATATACAATCCCTTTAGAAAGCAGAATATGTGAATTTGAAGTTGCAAGATAGACAGTTGAGTGGAGTGATCTCTCCTCACGTCAGCTGAAATATCAGAAATCCTATTTCTAATCCCTTCCATGTAATATGGCATGGGGAACGTAGATGTGTATCAGTCATAAAGAGAAATGCACCGCCTTTCAGCCAGACTCAGCAGGCTGCCTGTAATTCAGTCCCCCTGCTGCAGCCTCTCCACCCACTGGTTGAGTCTCATTGCCCTTCCACCGCCTCGTGCACCCCTGACACAATGGAGAGGGGGCAGGAGGAGTGTGGTGAAAAATTAGGCACTGTGCACAAAAACTTGACGGCCTGGCCTTCCCCCAGTGTCACAATTTAAGCTGGCAAAGTGAAAAATAATGTCCATTATTGTGTCTCACTGAGTAACATAAATGACTTTCACCTACAGGCAGAGAGTATTCTTTGGACTGCTTTTCCACTTGCTGTGTTTGTGTTTTTATTTGGTTTGCACAATGAGATGTTCAAGAAAGGCTTTTTACCATTTAAGCAGCTTCATTTTTCTCAGACTCCTCCGTACAGATAATTTCACTGAACTCGTTGGATGAACTTTGTTGTCAAATGGGTGTTGAGGGAGCACTTGGAGAGTCCTTAGGCAACTTTCCAGGTGTTGCTTCTCAGACTCACAGTAAGCTTCTATTTACCTCTCCCTTACACCGAGGTTTTCTAGACACGTGCATTCAGCATTCAGACAGCACTGTACCCTTGGCCCTGACGAGAAAGATGGCCCTTGAAATGGTTTTCATGTTGTAAAGGTTGTAGCTTGGATCTTTGTCCAGGACTAGGGTAGGTAGCAGTCTCGTGCATCCAGGCAGCTTCTTGTCTGGTGACAGTCTAAAGAATGCAGGTATTCCAGAACGTACGGTACAACTTTACAAACCCTTCCTTGAATGTAAACTTTGAATGCTCTTTGGCACTTCAAGCTACTACCTATATGTACTATATGGAGGTGCTGATCAAGCTGCTCTTTGTCAGAAATCTTTGACATGAAAGACTTCTCTCTCTAAAAGCTTTGCTAAAATTACTAAATTCCTGTGAAAAGTTCTGGTTCCAAGAAGAGTTTTTTTTAAGAAAACTCCTAGCAAATTCTTTACAAGAGTTGTGTTAAAAGCAGCTGTTCTCTGCCCCAGTGTCCAATTACTTCTGCTATTCAAAAGCATAGCTACAGGCCTGAGAGAGTGGCTGTGTCAGGAACAGACAGCCTAAATGTAAGAGGAGAGGAACTGCAAGCTAAGCAGTTCTGTAACTGTTACATACATATATATATATATATATATATATATATCACATGAGAATTTGAGTCACAAAAATGAGTGATCCCCTTGTTGCCTGCTGCAGCTTCTGTAGCCTGACCTGACCCATGAACCTTTTAATGACTTAAACTGGGGCTGAACTTCTGACTTGTAGCTATTCACCAGCTTGTAGCTGTTCACCACTGCTGTCAGTGTATGTAGCTCTTGCACACCTGGAGCAGCCATGAGCATGATGTGCTTTCTGAGCCTTTCATCTCCCATAGCATTGGCTGCCTGGAGACAGCTCACATGTGTTTGGAAGGCCTTGCAGTGTGTGAAGTCACTGCTTGTGACTGATCATTCTCTGGATGTACCTGAAGATGGGCTTATAGGAGTAGAATGTCTGCTCTTAGGGGCATGTTGAAGTATCACTTGAGAGGCAATAGAAAATGCAATTTGTCTTTTATTTATTTATTAGTAATAGGGATAAGATACTGTAAAACAAGTACTGTAAACTGAGTACTGTAAACAAGCCAAAAAAGTTCAGACTGCTAAAATGCAATGTGCTAGAAATTCCTTTCCACCTTTTACAGTGTAAATGTGTTTTGTGATCTCTTCCCATGTATTATTTCTGATGGAATCAAAATCTTATTGCAGAATTAGCCAGTACTTCATACATCTGGATGCGTGTTCAAACTTCCAGCTGTACCTACATCTCTTCTCCTTTCCCTTTTTGACAGAGCAAGGTGTTATCTCAAACTGCATGGAAAAGAGAGACTTAGATTTGCCTGGCTTTTATATTTGTAAGATGTCCCCGTTTATGTTTAGTAGCAGTGTTATCAGCTCAGGCTGTACTGATTGCAAAGTAGAAGTCTTTAATACCAAACTCTTGCAGACTTTCTCATAAATTTGTGGCATTTTGCCAGCTTTGCTCACAAAACAGCATAGAGCTGTTGGAACAAAATGCTCCAGCTGCAGGAAGAAGTGAAGCCAAAAATGTAGATACACCAGAGTAGCTAAAGCATTTTGATTGCATACATTCTGTCACGGTTTTTGTGTTGTGCTGCAGATGTATCCAACTTTAATGAAAACAGATCATGTTCTCTGCTGTTGCTTTCAGCTCACTTTTTATGACGTAGTTCCCATTTTTCTGTAGGTGGACTTTGTTTTTGATGGTCCTTCTGTCTGAGTTGCCATAGGTTTCATTATATTACGTTTCAAATATCAATTTTTCTTTATGAGATGGAGATTTTACTTGTGAATTTCCTTGACCTACTTAACAGTTCTAGCAGCAAATAGTTCTGAACCCTTTTCTATCTATTGACCATTAAAGTATGAGATAGAGGTTTACTTTGCAACATATGTTTTTAATGTAAGAGAAAATGATGGCAGCTATTTGTTTGGAATCTGGACAAGTCTTATAATAGGTGCTTTTACCTGAAACAAACTATTTTAACATTTTCAGCAATTCCTGAATGTGCTGTCTCTCCACCCTTTGCTGTAATATTTTGCATATCCCTGATCTTTCTGGGTCTGTTTCTCACAGTAGTGTTGAGAAAATTTCATGCTTTCCCATTTTTGAGCTGTAATACTATTTACTTCTCAGAGAGCTGAATATCCTCTAGTATTCTGCCAGGTCCCTCTCCACAGTTCCACACTGAGGTAGTTTTATTTGATCTTTTTATGCCAAAGATTTAATTTCCTTGTGTTGTATGGGAAGCTACTAGCCCTTATTTTCAGGGAATTGTCTTCTGTTCTGTGTTCCAAACTGATGAAGTGCAGTAGCTTTTGTTTCAGTACCAGAACATTGGTTTTGCTCTCATACTTCCAGAGAAAGCCCATTTCCGAGTATTTACATACATTCTACATCTCCCATTATGGGACAAATCCCTTGGTTCTTGCTTAGGAAAAATTAGCAGTAATTGAGAATGCAAATATTTTTTTAAGTAAATGCATAAGCTTACACTGAGTTGATTGATGAGAAGGATTTAACTGATGGATTTAGAATGTTTGTGGTGTATGAATTTGAACCGTGCTTAACAAGTGCACTCTCAGGGAATTTTCTTCCTTGTCTCTATTCAATTCTGTAACTCCCCAGTTTCTGAAATGTTCATCTGACTTACCATGAAAGTGCCATAGGTGTTTCAGAACCCAGTCGCACTGTCTGTGCTCAGACAAACATCCACTGTCTCCAAAGAGCAATTTTACATTCAAAGAGGTTTTCCCTGTGATGGGAGCTCTGCCTAAAGAAGGAAAGTTGGATCAGTCCCACATGTTGTAGAGACTTAAAATCACGAATTAATATGCAGTAGGGCTGTGACAGTGGTTTTAATTCTACTCACATTAATTTTCACTGTTATTATTAATTAAACCCTGAAAATCGGGGATTTAATGGAAAGTCTGACAGACCTTTAATTATAGCAGTTCAACAGTCTTACAGTATAGAATGTCCTCTACTGGTGCACAGGACACTCTGTACTTGAGAGGGTACAGAAATAAATCATAGTTTTTGGTGTTCTTTATGTGTTTTATATCGTTTTTTTAATTCATGAAAGGCTTTTACTCATTTCTTCCTGTTGCATCTGGTTAAGTTACATAAAGTGAATATTTGAACTGTTCAAGAGCTGCCAACAGATCAATTTGAAAAAACAAAGCAAACATAATTGCTCATTATTGCTCAAAATTACCTGTCATTGGCATTAGGAGAATGTATTTCAGTCTGTGGAATTCTCATAAGCTAGTTATATAGTGCATTACAGTATTCAGAGATACACCTACAACTTATGTCTAGATTGCAAACTTTCTGCAGAAGGGGTGGCATTTTTTTCTGTTTGTCTGCCATCTGCTGTAGTGGCACAAGGATCCCTGCGTCCTCCCATCATATAAACATTGCACTGAAGTAATTCATCACAGATTAGTCAGATAGCTTTGTCTAAAACCTTTGCATTTGTGTGTGGTAAGACCTCAATACGAAGTTTAGCTGCTCAGGCCTTAACTGCACAGGGTAAGAGTTGTGTCAGAATGCACAGTGTGACCCACAGACAACGAGTTGCCAGGAGGGACAGGAAAATGAAGGGGAAGACAAGGTGTTGTGGAGAGCACTACGTCCCTACAGCCTTCTGTCATGTTTTGTAGCTTGCGTCACTTTTACTGAAGCATACAATCAAATAATATGCATGAAACTCAGTATTACACTCTGGCACTCAACCATACTATTATTCCCATCCCATCAAAGATTTTGCAACATATACTTTCATTTGGAGAACCTTCCTGCATACACACACCTCTGATAATTTCAGTTGTCATTGAAAAGCAGAGAGAGAAGGATGCAAAGTTGTAATTCTGGACACAGGAAAGGAAATGCAGTTTGAGAGTTTCAAAACCAGAGACAAATTTAACAATATTTGGAGGAGCTGAATGAGTTTTAAAATGTTTTCAGTGTGGGTAAAAGCTGGTACTTAACCTGCAAGTCACCTGTCCTCTTGGTTAGCAAACAGAAGTGTAGGAAATAAGAGAGAATGTGTATGCTCTAAAATGAGTAGAGATGGGAATCTGAGCATTTTCCATATTAGAAAGGCATTCAACTTTTATGTCAGTAGTTCTAAGATTACTTTGGGAAATGGTGAGACCATTGTAGGCCAAGGTCCCTGGGTGAGAAAATGGCAAGATGAGGAACAGACCCCAGAAACAGTTCCTTGCAATTCTTTGCCTGAATTGTACTTTTTGCCTTTTAGAGTTCCTTTATACCAGGTTCGCTGGCAGCAGTTGTTATTCCATTAAAAGTCAAGTGAGCAACAGTGGTAATGCCAGTTGGCAGTTGGGCTTAAAATGTTTTCCTTTGCGAAATAAAAGATGCACGTGTGCATATTTTGTCATCATCGCTGAAGTGCATACATGATGGATGAATTTTAGTAGTTCAGAGCCCGGTTCTGCTGTTACCCTACATATAGCTTACATGTTAGTTGGGACGTTTTCCCTTGGCTTGGAGCGTGGCAGGTGGCTGGCAGGTCTGCACAGCTCCGGTGGGAAGGAGCAGCCCGAGGGTGTGGGCACATCTGTATGGCTCTTGTCATTGCTGAGAACGACATGAAATAAAACAATGCCTATATCTGATAACAAATAAATATGCATTTTATATATACGTAGTCAAAAACTCCTGCAGAATAATTGCTTCAGCATCAGAAAAACTGCTTTAGTATAGGAGCTGCAGAGACTTCTTAGCAGTGCCAGCATTGATTGGCTGGGCTTAGCAAAGTGCTGTGGATGTCAGCTATGGACAAAATTGTTGTTAGCATTAGAAAATTGCCTGCTGTGTGGATGGGCTTAATGCACTATTATATGGTATGGATGCAAATTTAATGGGCTTGAAAATGGAGAGATTGAGCCTGAAACCTGTAGGGCACGTCCTTGGCCCAAACAAACCCACACCACCACTAATCAGCAGTCAGTACAGCAGAGGAAGGCATTAAACTAGTAGCTGATTAGAATCAGGACCCAGTTACTTAAAGGGGAGCTTTGCACAGGTGACAACAAAGGCTTTGTGACTGGTGGTTTTTTTTGCATTTGTGTTTTTTTGAGGAGAGGAATAACGAGTAGTTTAAATGCACAAAGCAGAAATGTTAAAATAACATTTAGAACAGAATGTAGACAATGCTGAAGGATGCGGTTTGAGGCGTCCTTCCTCAGCCGGTAATGGGATTGCCACTGCTGCTCAGCACATCACAAGAAAGTTTTATCCTAAGAGAGCAAAATAATATCATTAACAGAAAATTAAACTTAAAGTCACCATGAACTGTGGACTTAAAAGACCCTCAAGAAATGAAAACCAATTGTCTGTTGGAAAATCAGGAGGTCAAGTAGTCATTGACCAACCAAAAGCTGCACCGATTGCTGAAATGTACAGTACTTTCAAATCCAATTAACTGTTTCAAGCAGACAGTCCTCATTTTCTCTTTCATCAGGAAGGGAAATTTGCAATCATATATTCCAATGAAAGTTAAGTTGTTTTGATCTGATAATTGTCAGATGTATTTATCTTAATTTGTAAGTTTCTAATGCTAAAGCTCCAAGCTGTTCAGATATAACAGAAGTACTGGGAAATGAGGTACAAAATGCTGGAATTCAAATTAACCAATAAATATATTTTAATATATATCAGCAAGACTCTAGAGGATTCCATTAATGTTGAAAAATAGAAAGGATTTAGGTTAATTTGGTAAGAAGGCAGGTCAGAACGTTTACAACAGTGGCATAGAATTGTATAGAGATGCAAAATTTTTCAAGAGAGCAGAATTTTTTCAAAAACGCTGACTCTAGCTGTCACAGCCCTGCCTTGGTTAAATCCAGTGGAGAGATATGAGGACTTTCTAATTTGCTTTCCCTCTATTTTAATAATAGCTGTGCATAAGTAATTTATGAAAGGCCAACCAGGCAGTGGGCAACAGAAAATTAAACTCATTTTATCTGAAAGCAGGTGGATTTCTATATATCATTAGCATGCATAGAATTCTCACAATGTTATTTCTCATACTGATGGAATGTAACCAAATAATATATGAGTTTTTTGCTTATGCACGAGTGAAATTTTTAGATAAAAGTGCCAGCCCCAATGGCAATTTTCTGCAAAACGAAAACTAATTCTGCGAAGCTTCTTATTACTGGGAAGACTCATTTGGCTTGCATTAGAGACTGACATAAGTGACTTTAGGATTTTACTAACAGATTAGATGAGATGTGCTATGTGCAGTAATATCATTAGAGAATGTAGCAGCAGAGGCAGAAGAGTTTGTGGCACTTAAGGACACTGGCACAAGTAAATTGTTTTCATTTATGACAAGCATTTAAATGATTTTTTTTCTCCTCATGAGAATATGTTTTAGTTTTAGGTTTCCCTCACAATTCCTCAGTATTTAGAAGAGCTTGTTCAGAAATTGCTCCTCTCACTATTTCACCTACTGATACTGAATCTGTTATATATATCAACTTTATCAGCTGGAGGCTGGATCTTTATGAAGAAAACAGTGCTGAAACTAAATAAATGTAGTCTGTTGTTCCAATATAAATGAAGGCAGAGAAGCAAACCACGTATTTCTCTGCTTGCTCTAGTTTCACTGTTCATTAACAAATACATTCATGATCTATAGCTTGTTATTCAAATAGCATCGGATACACTACAGATACACTACAGCCATTTGTATCAATCCCTCCTTTTCCTTACTCATAGAACTTGTTTTTCTTTTAATAATGATACCTAATGGCACATCCTTCACAAGGGCTTTTTTTTCTCTGAGGCAAGAAGAACTAAAAGGCTGAACAGCGTCAAGGTATGCATTTAGCATAGTGTATTACAGTGAGGATGAGGAAACAGTCAGGAAGCTTGTCTCAAAGTGAAACTTTCCATTTTCTTTCATTTTTTAATTCAGAAAGCAATAGTAGTAGCAGCAGGAGTAACCAGTAACTACCTCTTTGCTGGGTTGTATTACTTTGTGCTGATTCTTTGTAGTTGGCAATACATTTTGTTCACATTTGAATTTCAAAAAAGAGGAAAGATGTGGCTTGTTGTTGGAACCAATAATTCTGACCTAAGTCATATGACAGAGATAGTGTCCCTTTGTAACCCTAACCAGGTCAGGTGATTGCTTCCAGCTGTTCTTCAGCTGTTTATTCAGTTGCTTCTATCAGCACTCATGTATGTCACACTTACATGACTTTTTTATATTAAGTCACTTTCTTCGTGCTTTTTTCTGATAGCAAAGTTTTTATTGTCCTCCATATTCAGCTATCTGTACTACAGATGCCCTAAGAAATAGGAAAATAACATCCTCTGGTAAACTGCATGGGCATAAATGTAGAATGACTATATTTACTTCAGTGAAGCTAATCTGGGTGTATAATGCTCAACTTAAATAGCAGAGTTTGGACCAATACAAGCAATATTGAAAACAGCCCTGATATTAAAGAGAACTGTAAGTTGTCTCCTCAGTTGAGGAGCACCCACCAGAGGATGCTGTTCTCAGCCATACTGAGGTGTATGCAGGACAGTTCTGCTGAAGTCAATAGGTTTCCTGCAGACTTTGCTCAGCCTAAACTGGCTCTGTTGTAACAAGCACTCAGCTGGTGCATGAAATAGCAATGATTAGAACAGAGATGGTCACGTCCAGTTGTGTTGATTGCAGGGCTCTGTACACAGTTTCTTGAAGTTCTCTCCTGTTGCAGTGTGTAAAGGAGGGAGAAGAGGTAACTGAAGATGCACGATGAAAATCTGAAACTTCAGTACCAAAGCACATGGATATTTTGCAGCCACATCTATTGAATTCTGGCTCCTGCTTGCATGATAGAACTCAAAGGCAATAAAAAGCACACAGCTTCTCGTTCCAGATCGATTCTTCTCCATTTTACCTCTGTATAAAAAGACCTGACTGGTGCTAATTTTTATAGGATGCTAAGAGCTTGCGTGGAAACTTAGGACAAGACAATATCTTAGACTGCTAAATCTGCAGCCACAGAAGTGTCATATTAATTCTGATCAGGTCTCAAGCTCCACCCTAAAGGTTAGATTCTCTGCTCCCACTTTCTCCATTGGAAAGCTGATCCAAGTCCTCTTTACACGAAAAATTTTCATGGCAAACCAAATGTAACAGCAACTTTCATCCTCTGCCATCTTCTTTATCTTAATTAGACAATCACCTTCTTTTGTTTTCTTTGTTTTAAACTCAATATTAAGAGGACCTGGAGCTCTGTCCTGCTCTTCCACAACCCGCCTGGATACTCCCTGAATCTTGTGGCATTATCCAATCATACATTCTAACAAGAACCATTTCAAGAACAAATAACAAGAAAAAAGCCAGTTCAACTCCTTCAGTGCTAGGAAATGCTTTTCCCTATACAATATGTCAGTTTATGCTGATGCTTAATAGATGTGTTTACCAAGCACTCTAGCACTTATGACCTTAACCATAAGATTTCTGTAGTGTGGTATAAAGTATCTGTATCAAGTGTAACAGTGATCAGAGTGTAGACAAAGGACAGAAGTGAGATCAGATGAGGTAGATAATAGGTGGAGGAACATAGAATAGATTTTCATTGCAATGGACCAAAAGGAGGTGTACTTTTTTATAAACTTGTGTCTTGGTTTTTGTTTTGCCATATTTTATTACCTACTTAGAACATTAAAGTCAAAGCCGGCACATGGATGCCTCTTTATTTCCTTCCCCCCTTTTAATTTACATTTGCAACATTTCTACCATCTGCTTTTTATTTGCAGCCAACAATCAAAAAGTATTTTTGCTATATGCTTTAAAACTGAAAAATAAAGAATATATCTTTAATCTTAAGCGTTTTAAAAATAGAAGGAGATACTTCCCAGTGTCAGTAAGTCTAACTCTAAGTTGCTTGTGTTGACATACTGCTGAAGGCTAAAAACAGCTTATACAGATTTTATTTGTTTATAGGGCAAATTATAAAATGTTCCACTGAAATAAGTAATGACAATTTTTGTCTGCATAAATGTGCATGTAAATGTAATGATGTTTGTTGTCATTTCAACATGACTACCATTATTGAAATAGAAGAGCCAGTACTAATTCTTGCTGTCATATTTCTTAAAAAATGAACATAAGACATTTACGGAAGCGTCAAGGTTTTCAGTGCTGATCATTCATCTCCTGCATGCTCTTAGAATAACACCCTCAGTAAAACAGACAGACAAAAGCTAACTAGAGTTCTGCTTTCTAATCTCTTTACGAAACATACATTTGAAGATATTTTCCAACTTCAGAATGTTCTGAAACTCAGTGAGGCCTTAATGAATGAGATGTGAGCATTTGTCATTGTCTTTGAGGTTGTATAACTGATCACAGGGTAGAAACCCGAAGACATCTGCCTTTGTTCACATCAGCCAAAGGAAACTCTTCTCTTTTTTAACTGAATACTTTGAGGTTGCAAACTTTGCCTTATGAGCTTTCATGGTGCTTCAGTGAGACTGTCCAATGGACAGTGACTTAGAACAGACCAAAAAGCCCTCACAACTGCACTGACGTAATTTCAACACAGCAGTGCTTTTTCAAACTTCTTAGAAGTATGTGTTCCTTTCGTCCCCTTTCTGCTAGCTGTATTTGCACCCTTAGACAGCAGGGGTTCAGTTCATGGAGAGGAGGAGAGCAGTGCTAGTGCAGTGCTGCCAGTTGCTTGCACTTGCTTTTGTGTTCTAGAGGATTTTACCACTTCTCCCTTGAGAAAAACCAAGCAAGTTTCAACTAATAATACTTGGAGCTTAACAGAAGTCTAACATTTCAGTTTTGTATGATGCTTAAGGATGTCACCAGCCACTCAGTTTGGCCTCATGCTGCCACTGTGCAAATGTGGCTTTGTGAGCATGTCTGCTGGGAGCTTTTGGGCACTTCCAATTTGGTAAACGGCTATTGCATGATCAGGAGTGGTGATGATGACTATTTTAAGTAGGTCTTATGGCTGAAGAGATTTAAGAGTTGAGAGGTCATGAATTCCAATCTTGCTGGTTCCACCAAAGTGACACAAAGCTGGGAGCCACTTGTTTTTTTGAGGTGATGTCTGATTTCTTGTGCACATTTAGATGTTCCTTTAAAAGGTCCAAGCGTTTGCATGCCTTGAATAGAAATCCACCTTAACACTGCAGTCTTTGGAATCGGGTGCCTTGTGTTCCAGAAAGCAAAAGCTAGTTTTGAAATATTTTAATTTCTCCATGCCTCAGATTTTCCCCAGATACATTGAGGATGATCTGAGGGTATGAGGGTTACTAAAGTATTAGCTTCTATGAGATATTTTGATTTTTAATGCTATTGATATATTAATGCTATTAATTTTTACTGTGTTCTTTTTCATTCTGAGGACTTCTAAAGCACTGAGCAATGGAACAGGCAGAAGTCCTATGACACAATCAATGACTGCAGTCTACAGAGTGGGCTGCCTCCTCCTAGTGACCTTCCAGAGTGGCAGAGAGGGGGCAGGGACACAGGGCTGTTTCACTCGTGGAGCAGACAGGTGGAAAATGGGAGGCTGAAAATGTGGATTGCCCTGAATCTGTGTGTTCTGTGGGGGATTCTGCTAGGCTTTATCCTTCTGCTAACTATAAAACACACATCTGTGAGAGAAGCAAATGCAGGAAGAACAAACTACACAATGCTATGAGACTATTTTGGGGAAATAACTCTGATACGTGTCCTAGACAGCTCTGATCATAAAAGCCAAGAAAAAAGAGGAAACTTTCCTTCTTCCTTTTTAAATTGATCGAATCCCCAGATAGTGCTTTAATTATTCACGCTGGTGATGCGGTACTTTGTTGAGCCATTTCTGAGAAGCCAGACCCACGGAACGCTCACCGATTGTTACTGTCATCATAAACGTTCCCACCATCTTTCGTCTTATGTAAATTTAATTCCAGGCACACCACTTCATGCTTTATTATCTCACAACAGCAATTGCATTTGGCCCTTTGATTCATCTGTGGAGAATGCATTATGAAGCAAAGCATAAATATCATAAAGTGGTTAGTTCATGGGGCTTCTAATTTCAGGAACACTGCAATATGCTAATTCATAGTTTTCATACTAGCACGAAAATATTTCAGTAGATGTCGTGAGGGTAAATCCCTGCTCTCAGTCTTCACTTCGGAAAATGCTTCAGCTTAAAGAAACTTAAAAGCTCTAATAAAACTTAAAGCAAACCAGCTCGCTGGAGGTTTCATCTACCATTCAGGATATTTGGTATAAAAATGTGAAGAACCTTCAAAATAGTCTACAGTAGAAACTAAAGTAACGAAGGAACAGGTGGTTCTTTTGCTTCTCTCTTGCCTGCTATATATTATGATGCATAGCTGTTTTCCCACTGCTGTAGTTCATTTACAAGAATCTCAAAAGTGAAGGTAATTTGTTAATTAACCAAATTAAACTACAGAGAACTCAGTATGGTTCAGTTATGTGTTGTTTTCAGTTCTCTGAATCTTTGCAGCAGGAAGATAAAGTCATACCTGGGATCATAAGATGCCCTGGTTGTACCGCAAAGAATCAGTGTGTGCTAAGAGAATGCTTATTGATTGAAAGAGTTTGTCACCAAGAACCCCGGCTGCTGCCCTATGCTGCTCTGAAAGAGCAAGCTTTAGAACAGCCCCAAGCACAACACAGTCCTCTGTCACCTCTGCTCTCTTCACCTTCCTTGTGAGCAGTGTGCCAGGCAGGGCGCTGATAACCTGGGCATGCACAGGAGCACAGACATCATAGACTATCTTGGTTGTGTTTTGGTTTGTTTACCATTCATTGCTGTAATTGGTGGGCAGGTTGGGGTCTAACAATGGTGTAGAAAACAGCAACAGACTTGTTAGTTTATGTTTTTCTGAAATCAGGATTAATTTACCTTGTTGCACAACAGGATGTGTTTGGTATCCTTGCTTTGCCTGCCCTGTCTGGTAGCTAACACAGCAAGGTCGGACAGCTGATGTTTGTATGTATTGGTCCTTTCAGAAAAAGAATGCAGGCTCCCTGCTTAGTTCGTACTTTTGGTAGTTTACATCTAAAGTAAGCTGCTCTTAAACATACTTTTCAACCCTGAAGACAGCATTGTTTTCCTGCTCTTGCTCAGAATTTCCTGAAAAGTCAGTAGTTAGCTTATCAGCTAGTGTAAACTCAACCTACTTTTACTAGAAAGTACAGAGATGTATTGATTTATAATAGCGAGGATGTAATTTCTTGCCTCTCAAGCCTGTTTATGCAGCAACACTCTCGTATCCATCAGCATTCTGATAAAAAAGCTTGTACTCCTACTACCCTGCAGCCAGTTGTCATTATATGTGTATACAGGAAAATACTGGCTCTTCCAATTTGTTATTTCTTTAAGTTGAGAGGGCAGCACTGGGATCCTCTACCCAGTACAGACAAGGCTGTATTTTAAAAAATTTTGGATCATGCTTGCTTAGGATGAGAATGTCTTTGTGTAACATAGCAACCTTGATTTTTATACTGGCCAGCAAAACTGTCGAGTTTGTGATTTACCTCTGCAAATCATCGTCGTTATTTACTCTTAGATGAATAATTTAGATATGTTACTTTTTACGAAGACTGAAAGGAAAATTGAGTCTGTATCTCCAACACCAGCAGAGAGTTTCTAAATTGTATTAGGATGGAGTTTCTAAAATCCGGTCAGTGCTGTAGATTATTTCATTTATGAACGGAAAGGGGTAAAGTATATTTATTCCAAGGTACATTTAAATTTTCTAACCTGTATGTAAACTTTAACTTCTTAATATTTATAACATTACATTGGTAAGAAAAAAAAAAACCAACTCTTGCTTGCCTTGTGTTTTTGTATTTTCTTTAATTTTGGATATTGCAAACAACATAGGCATGGAAAGCCATAATAGCCCATGATTTCTAATATTGGGCAAAGCACAAATATAAAATATACTCGAAGCTCAGCTCTAAGTAGATTATAAACATTTAATATAGAATGTTATCATAATATTCAGAGCGCCAAATTGCAGACTTCTGTCACCCACTTTCAGGCATGCTTCTGAAGATCATAGTTAATTCTGCTGATTTATGGTAATGCTGTAGCACTATCATATGCAGCATCAGAAACCACTAACAAGCTTAGTATAAGCTTGGACTGAAATGGTTTGAGGTTTAAATTTCTGTAACGATTATAAACTAGAGGGAGTGAAATCCCACTTCAGCAAAAAAATAAAAGTGTCTTGTTACAATTCAATATTGCATCCTCTCTCTCTCTCCCCCTCTCATTCCACCCCCCTCAATTTCTCTTCTCTCCTTAGCTTCTCTGAGGAGCCATATTTGAGAAAAGTAATTTTAAATTGTGACTGGCATTTTTAAATTTAAAAATAATCCTTTTTGTATGGTAATGTGCTTTATAATTAGGAGATACAATGTTAGCATTTATTGGAAGGGAAAAAAAAGCTAGGCTGAAAAGTATTAAAATCAACTAGATTTTATTTGCCCGTTTCATTTGAAATGATAGCTATTTATAAAACAAATCTGATGACTTTGCCAACCTTTTCCATAAACACTTTAACAGCATATGTCGTATTTGACTGTCTCAGGGATACTATGGACTGCAGTAATCATAAAATCTGTTTCAAAACTCCCTCTGAACTTAGAGTTAGTATGGTGTTGATGAAGGTGTGCAAAGAGAAAGCATTATTAGAGGATGTAAATCACAGTGCTGTTGTTTCGTACTGAAATCAAAGGAACCACAATAGCTTACATTTGTTGAGGATCTAGCTTTGCATTTTTACCTTTTATATGCTGGGCTATTCTTTCTCCTTGCCTTTATAAAAGCTGTGCTAAATTGCCATTTTTGGAAAAAGGCCATTATTAGACTCCACATAAAGAATTTTAGGAAAATTGCCATCGATCAGGCAGCATTGCCATTTCCAAATTGTGGATTCAGTATTCCCATTTGCCAAAATTGCTTTTTCTCTCTCTGCTCTTACAAAAATGTAAAAGCTGACCAAGATTTTGAAAACAATATGAAGTGTTTACTTTCTGGAGTTCAAGTTTGATATCCACAATTGAATCTCAATGTCTGAATATCAAATATTGAGGAAATCTGATTTTGAAGTTTGTCTCAATTTTGTCATATAACCGAAGTTGTTTCCTCCCCATCCTCCCCCCAGCAGAAGAAGAAAAAAACAGTTATTCATCAAAATTGAGATTAAGCAAAACAGTGCAAGGGAAGCTGAAGGTATTTTTCCTGATTTTGGTGAAACTTGTACAAGCACTGGAGCAGGCTGCCCAGGGAAGTGGTGGTCACTGACCCTGGAGGTGTTAAAGAACCATGTAGATGTGGCACTGAGGGATGTGGTCAGTGACCATGGTGGGGACGGTTGGCAGTCAGACTTGATAATCTTAGAGGTCTTTTTCAACCTAAATGAATCTATGATTTGATTATTCTACCTCAGTGCAAGCTGCTCGATTTTGCAATTCTGATACTTGCTTCCCATCTTTCAGAAAATAGATCATAATCAAACCTTAATCCAAACTTCACTATGATAAGCCAAATTCAAATCTACTTGTCTTCAGTGGGACTGTGAAGTTTTTTAAGGCAAGAGAAAAGTGAGTATTGACTCTTTGTAATTTACTGAAACTGAGGCACATCTTGATCACAGTAATCTTAAGAGGACCTTCATATTGGCTTTTTCATCTTAAATATTGAAAAAACAGAAATCGTGACTTAAACAAAACTCCCAAATATTTTCAATAGCATCTTTCACCCAAACAAATTCTGTAGAATTTGTCATGTCAGTCCTACAGCATCAGGATATGATGCAGCAGTTGATTGTATGGAGAAGAGTGTGACCTTGATCATGGACAAATTTGTGCTCCTATGAAAGACATCATATTATCACTGTCCACACAGAATCACAAGTTCACGTACTTCAGTGTTTCTCCCACTTATAACACGTGGAATCCCCTGTTCTTCTCTCCAAAAGCTGAGAAAGGGAGGGAGTCAGCTCTTTCAGGACTTGAACCTCTGTCTCCAATTTGGTCAGCTGTCTTGCATCTGCTGCTTAGGCTACCTATCCACGTAGCCGGTGATCAAAGTTTCTTAAGCTAAAAGTGGATATAACTGGTTCCGTTTCTTTTTCTCTGTTAGCCTGGCATAGACGTGAAAAGGAAGCCACCAGGTTCTGCGAGATTTGGGAGGGCTCATCATCTGGTGTTGAAATACCAACTCCACACGCTACAGCTTTCTTTTCAGGATGTCACTCTCCCGCCTCCACACTCACCACCAAACAAACATAGAAATCTACTACTGTTCTCCCCATGCACTCCATTTTCTTCCAATCTGAGAGCCATTTGTGTGTATAATTGAAAATTAGCAGTGCAGCTGTTTGAAGAGAGTAATTTATCACAGCACATTGTTCGCTCCTGACACTTTAGACCTGGCTCTAACAAGGCAGTGGTTGCTGGGGGTTGAGCTGCAGAAAGTGATTCGGCAGTAATGCCGCGTTTCCCCTGCTTTGTTGCTAATTGTAGCCTCTTTTTCTCCATTGAATTGGGAGTTGAGTAAAAGAGCTTGTTTGCTCTGTGCGACGAGGCTGCCAGGGCCGCTTGGGCTATTATCACAAGATACTCTTGATCTTTTGAAAAGCAGGAAATAGAATTTTTCTCCAACAGGGAAAGTAATTTGCGATGCGTCCATTAGTTCTTCATTAAAGCAAGATTAAATTGCACAGCAAATCACATCTGTGTTTGGATGATTAAAGGGTGGCATTTTAGAGGCCAAAACTAATTACTAGCCAAAATGAATGGGAGTGAAAAAACAGTCATGTTTTTACATTAGATAGTGTGGCTTGTAATTAGATTCAAGCTAATTCCACTATTTCTTCTCATTTAATGAGATGAGCCTGTCCTCATCTTTTTCTAGGCCATGCTAACAGCCCCAAATGTATAATTTTGATAATACTGAGAGTTTACTTTATTGAAATTTCTTAGCTACCTGCCACAAGTGACTGTTCTGTCTAGTGGTGCTTCATTATACATCAACACCAAGCGACTGTGCGTGGCCTGAGCAAGCATCTCAAGCAATCCCTGTATCTTTGTATGTATGTATGTATGTATACTGAGATAATTATAAATTTGTATGTCTGTATAGATGTACACACACATTTAAATATAACATCCATGATATACACATATCTTTTTGTTAAATTAAGGCAGGAATGTTGGAGAGGGCGCTGGAGGAAAGAACGTAAGCTAGGTCTTTGAGAATCTGGAAAGTATGAATGTCTACGGGAAATTCCTTGAATTCTGGGGATTTTGAGGCAGTTGTTCTTCAGGCAGGAGAAGGAGATAAACAGTTGCATCAAGTGGTGAATGGCTGAAATAACACATTTACTTGCTTTTGAAAATGTGGTTCTGCTAATTGTCATTAAAGCTTGAAACTGATAGCTGATTCCAAATGACCTAGTAATTCATTACCTTTAATATATATTATGTTTCTAAGATCAGAAATTATTGTTCCTCAAAAACAGATGTCCAATATAGTGTGGTGCTACTCTTCTTGGGTTGCTGTATTGAGAATTAGGCAAGAGAATAAGTGTTATCCCTTGCTTCTACTCCTTTGTGAAGCAATAGATTGGAGATTTGCTTTGTGTTCTGCACAATTTCATTGCAGTTACTCCCTAAGACAGTACAGACGTGGACAAACCTCTGCTCGCAGGCCTCCAGTGAAGCATGCTGCCAGGTAGTGGAGAGTGGTGGTTAGAGCAGGGCAGAGAGGAAAGGGGAGTACAGGTGTGTAATCAGGCAATCGCCAACACATTCTAAGGGGAATTTACTTTTGTCTTTACTTGCCCTGCTCTTAAAATAGTAATAATAATACCATAATAATACTATATATATTATGTATATATATAGTATTACATATATAATATATAATAATAATAATAATAATAATAATAATAATAGTAATAGCTTGTTCCTGCTGATCGTTTGCTGCTGGATGCTGTTAGGAGAAAATTGCAGAAAATAATTAACACTTCTGGTTAACTTCTAGCAATTCAGGGGTTCTTCTAGAGTAGTAGAGGAGTAACAATGTGTCTCCATTGCCGCTTTCATCTATATTCAGTCTTAACATTATGCTAACTTCACTGTGAAAATAACGCAGGATTTCTAGAAAAGCAAAAGATAAATTTCTTGAATGCAAAATGGACGAATCATTACAAAGAGGAGAAATTCCCCATGATTGAGACTCTTTTCCTAGGTCTCATGTAGGAACTCTGGAGACAATTTAGCCTCAGAGGCTGACTTCATTTTACTTTACCTCACAAAAGTATTTCTCAGACATTACCTGTAGCTGGTTCTCTGAGCTGTTAGTTGTTGCTTTTGTCTCATAGAATTTGCAGCTTAAATTTCATTTTCCAACTTTTTTTTTTTTGTATCTAAGACTGTGATTTTATTGAATCTACGTATTATTTATATAATCTCGGGATATAGGTTTCTTTGTCATGGACATGAAACTTGCTACTTAGTTTTAATAATTATTTTATTATTATCTAGTAATCAGGAATTGCACAGTGGACATTTATAAACGATGTTTCAAATTCATTATTACTGCTCATTCTGTGTTACATCTTACCAAACTCATAGTCATCTCTCCATTATGAGCCACATATAGTATTAATATAATAGTTGAAAATGTTGATATTTTTAAGTGTTTTCTTTTCTAAACTTATTTTCCCTATTTGTCAGTTTTAGAAACTCATGCCATTGCACCTGTGCTCAAATTCTCTTAATTACATGGAACTTTTCTTGCTAAAACACTAAGAGAAATGTGTCCATTTATCATTGCTTGTAGCTAGAAAATCTGTGACTTGACATACCTAGAGATACTCGGACAAGCAAAAAGGCTTCTTACAGCTAATGGTAGGGGCTGAGAACTCATTTGAAAGGAAAAGGATCCTGTTTTATTCTGAAGATTGTTTATTTTCTGAACTGTGAAAGCTTCCTCCTGTAATGGAACAAAAATTCGCAACAATCCACTTCAAACCACTTAAATGTTCTGTATTCTCAGTTTCTTAACATATTCCTTTTCTACAGTATATGCAGTCGTGGTTCATTTTCTAATAAAACACTTAAAAATGTAAGATTTGTGATTCTGGAGAAATTAGTTTTGGCTGTGGCAGCAGTTCTCACAGTGTTCTTCACCAAATGTCACCACTATTAGCAGTTGATGTATGCTTTGTTTGATCATTTGTAAGTTCCCTGTGGCTGGCCTATCAAAATCATAGGCTTCCAGAAAAGTAACAAGCATTCCCACACATTCCAGTCTTCCTGGAAGACTAGTAAGAAGTAACTTTGGGGTTCAGTCCAGCTTTATGCGTGCAAGTAAGTTGTCCAAATAACTTTACAACTTGCTTGAAAGTCCAAGATACAATACAATACAGGTCAGGCTTTTTTTTTCTGTTATTGTCCATAAACAGAGGATCTGTGAAAAGTTACAATTAGTTCTGACACGTAAAGAAATACTAACAGACCTGATTACCTTCTTTCCCTGTATCTATAAAGGTCAATTGTTCCAATTCTCATTTCTGGGTTGTTTTCCAGAGAATGAAGCATAACTGTTACTAATGCCATAACACATCACTGTAGGCATGCACTTTTTTATTATTATTGTTATTTTAATGTAATTAAATAAGTAATTCCATTTGAGGACTGTTATAGTCTCAGTCAGATACAATGGGTCTTGACAAAGAAACAGATGACCTCTAGCAGACAAAGAAGGGGAAGGGAAACAATATGTGCAAGACTGCTAGAACATGAGATTTTTCAAAGGATTATCAATGCACTCATCATTCCACACTTCTGATGGAGAGTGACAACATCAGTTGAACTGGTAACAGTTCTTAATCTTCTTCAAATCCATCGTAAGTGTTTCTATGATTGTGTCTATATGCTGTCCAGAGTAGCCTGAGAACTGTTGGAAAAGTGAACTGCAAAGAGGAATTTGTAAGAGAAGATGGTTTTATAGCATTCAGCAGAAGGAAAGGCTTTCTGGACAGAGATATCATGAGAAAAGCAAGAAGAGAGAGAGTAGAACAGTGCCTGAGGACAAAAGCTTTAGCAACACATAGGCAATCTTCAGCTGGAAGCATGAGGGGGAGCCAGCATCATCTGAATATCCAGAAAGTGCTTGCATTCACTGGTATCTGAAGTGAATTCTCAGAAGTAAAACTGTATTTAAGATGGTGTAATTTATCTAAGTCATGATCTTGGGATTTTGTGGAAAGATTCTAATTTTAAAAAAAGTTGATCAGATCCACTCACTAATAAATTGTACTATGACAGGTAATATTCAGGTCACACTTCACCTTTGAAGTATTAATGGCCATTCTAAGTTAGTCACTCACCTATGTCTGAAGTAAGCATGCAAAGCCTTAGCTGTCTCCATTTGTCTATAACTACTTTAGAAGCTTCAGAAGGCACTGAGCTCATAAAACTGCAGGCTTCAAAGAGCTTATTCAGAGATTCCATCCTGCTACTGCCATTCATCAAAGGAGCACTTTTAAAATATATATCTCTTTATAATAACATTTTTTTTTAATATAACTGACAGTGGGGATGATTGAAACAAAATCTCCATTGGCTTCAATGACAGCAGAACTGAGCTCCATAGTTTTAAAGATAACATTTATATTTCTACAGATAATGCTGTATTCAATTGTGTTATAAATGTAAGAAAGCAGAATCCATTTTTCCTCTCTTTTTTTTTAATCCTAATTTTATGGCATTTGTGGAAATACAAATGTACGCCTTGAACTTAAATATTAACCTTGAACCTTGTAAATCAACTTTTAATTTAACTCATAATACAGAGAATGATCGTCTCTCCTAAAGGAAATGGAAACTCACTGTTTCTAAGTAGAATTCACCTTGTTGGACAGATACAAACCTGAAGAGTTGGTGGAATATTAAAGCTAGATTGTAAGTTATTAAAAAAATAGTACAAGAATTATGTAATTTACCAGTCCCATGATGGATCTTTCAGATATCTAGTACATGATTCTAGGTAAATCACAAAGAATCGAGTTATTTTACATCCCCTTTATGCAGGAATAATACTACTTATCTAGATCATATTCCTCGTGGCATGTTCTCCTGTACCATCTAGTTTCCCAAAAGAATAGCAGGCTTTCCACTGACCTTACTGTTATTAGATCAACCCTTTGACTCATCATTTTAACTTATGCAAGAGACTGTGGTCTTAGGGAAAAGTGGGATAGGGGATGTCTGTGAAATAAACGTATTAACCAGCAATGATTTTAGAAATGAATCTTTATGGTTAAAAAAAATACTCTCACTGCTTCCTTATCCCAACAGCTTGGTCATTTCTTTTGTTTGCTGCAACAGTGGACCTCAAAACATCACAAGCTGTTGCCATGGAAATGGCTGTGATTTTGCAAGTTCGGTTTTATGCCTTCACAGTGAAATCAGATAGAAAAGAAATGAAATGGGCAATAGGGAAAAAGCCTTTGCTTAAGAACAACTGGGCAATTTGATTCTAAAATCATGCATAAGTTCTTGAATTTCAGTGGGGTAATTGCCATGTAAGCACCTTCTGAAGATACTGCTTCTCTATGGTTGCTTACCTGCTTTATCGAATTCTGCTGGGAAGAGAATGCCACATCAAGTCTACCTGAGCACTGACTGGCAGAGTAGCTATGGTTTGCTTTCCAGACTGTGACTTTGAATTTCTGGCTATTCCAGGAATGCATAGTGCTGCTTGGAAAAACATGAATTTGCTCACAGACAGCTTTGGAAGTAATGTAGTTGCCAAACACCAAAAATAAGATTTGATACTCTCTGATAAGTACGTGCATTTCATGGGCTCTGTATTTCAGTTCTGAAACACAAGGTTTAAGTATAAGCTTGCTGAGTGTCTTGTACAAAATTCTGTTTTGGCAGAACCATTTAAGGAGACAAACTTGATGATACTGTGCTGCATCTGGTGTTCCAGAGTAGACCTGTGGTCATTTAAAGAATTTAAATTGCTTGGAAGGGGAATTGACATTATTTTCTGCTGGCTAGAAAAAGTGAGTTCTGCAGTTCTGATACAGTTCACAGTACAAACTGTGATTAGTTACTTTGGTGAAAACTCCTAGATGGAGTTTATAATCTATTCATTGCAGAATGAGTTTGTTTTCAAAATGGGTCTTAATCATCAAAATTTCCTCAGATCTCCCCCGATGCAGCATGTGGTTTCCACCTAATGTTGAAGATGGGTATATCCCATACATGCTGCTGCATGACATATTAGAGAAATGAAGTACCTGGGCCAGTTCCTTCTGTGGAGGCTGTTGCGGTTCAGGCATTTGCAAAGCCAGAGGAAGGATAAGTGGTTGTGATTCCTTAGTTCAGCACTTACTTTTCAACCCATTGCAGCTAGCACTCTGTGTTTTCCAACATTCAGCCGTGGGATGGAGTACCAAGAGAGTTAGAACACTTTTAATAAATTGTTGGATAAGGTCATTGATCATTATGATCATTATTTGCTAACAAATCTACGCAAGCTTGATTTGACCAACTGTTTGTTGCAAAGATAATGAATAGTCCAAAGCAGTTACTGCAGGAAATTGACTGCACGTGTTGAGAGAGATACTGACTTTCCAAATGATAGCGATTGCAGTTACAGACTTGAAGAGCATTCATTAGAAATATATACTTTAGCATGACAACAGAAAACAGACCAACAGCTAACAAGAATCAATTGTTTTTCATAAACATAGGACAACTATAAAATATTTCAACTGTAACATATTTCAAAACTGCTCTGTGAAAAAGGATGCAATATTGCATCTACCTAACATGTTTATCATGTTAAACCTTACTTTACATTTTGCTGTGTCTATTTCAAACCTAAAGACAGGAGTTTGCACAGGAAATCATGGCTTTTTCCCCTTTATAGCATTTGGTCTAATGAACTGTACTGCCTTTCTCTGCTTCGTATGCCTTGCTTATATGATGCAAACATGCACCATTCAGGAAAAATTGTTAAGGTATAAGAGCAAACACACCTACATGAACAAACAGCTTGAGGACAAAGCTGTGTTCACATGGGAACAATTATCTGTTCTCTGTTAATACATTTTCAAAGCAGGATTTTCTAACTGATTAGTTCCTGGATGTAAATTTCAATATAAATATTGGTATTCGGTGAAAGATAATTACTTGAGGCATTATGAGCCTGACCATTTACTGTCAAAAGCAAAAGCTATACTTGTTTAATAATGTAAACAGAGTGGGAGCTCTTATGTCTTAACCATTTTGAATCACATTACAAGAAGATGAAATAGCACTTGAAGCAAAACAGGGATCCTATGTGAATTTGGATTAAAGAGTAAGTTGCAGAATCAAACTATGAACTATGAGTGCTGGGTATACACTGTCTGCTGATCAGGATGCAAATGCTTTTCCTAAATCTCGTAAGAACTTTGTTAAGTTCCTTATATGCTATACATAAAGGATAACACATTGATATAAATTTCAGTGTGCCGAACAAGTAACACTGAAAGAAAGTTCAGTGGATAAATAGTAGGTATTGAGTATATTATGACATCTACTAAGGTAATTATAACTTCTCTGTTGGGGGAAAAAAAAGAAATGAGAACAAAAGTTAGAGATCCAAATATAGTGGCAGATACGATGAGTATTGTTTAAAAACTAAAGGTGTTACTTTGAGTAGGGCCAACGTAGCAAAGGATGTTCAGAATTGTTACCTCCGTTCTTGGTAAATACCTCCCAAATTTCCACTTTAACCATAAACCAGTCCCAAGAAATAAGAGTCATCAGAAAGCCATGACCTGAATCTCTAGAGTTCTACAAAAAGAGTAATTATCTCTGGACTGCTTATTTGAAATAAAACTAGTTAGTCCCCATGCTTTCCCCATGCTTTGAGAGAGAGATTATACAATGCTTGAGAGAGACCAAATGTCAGGAAAGGATTAATTAAATTAACTGAATTCATGGCAAAAAAAAAAAAAAGATGAATTCATGGCAAATTCATCAAAGCACCAGAAGGAATGGACAGTTGCAGAAGACAAGGTGAGCCCTTAGAAAGAACAATTAGATGCTCAGGTACTTGGGCAGCGACCAGTAGCATCCTCCACTCAGGCTGAAGCTTGAGTACAGTCTAATGGACTGGCATGGGGAAAGAAATTACTGAAGTTGCAGAACAAATTATTGATTACTTTTAATTCTAACAGGAAAAAAAAAAAGTTTTCAAAAAGCTTATGTGGAATGAATCTTTCTGCTGGACAATCACCCAGTGGTGCAGTCTTCTGATCAATTCTCATTTATACTTGAAATATAATGGCAACAAATATTAGAAGAAAAACCAACATAAATACCAGAGACAATGATTTATTTTAAAGCAAAAAAAAACCAAAGTATCGACAACGTAGTACCTTTTTCTTAAGCTGAGAATAGCATTTATTACAATTATTGGTTATAGGACCTAGAGGTCAAAAAAGAAAAATGTTGTCAATATCTAATGAAAACAAGGCATCCTAAAAAAAGTCACTGCAGACCCAATGAAACATGACAGCAAATGATCCCTATTTCAAACTGGGAAAAAAAATAAAAAAGATAAATTTTGGAAAGTGGTTGCTAACCCAGGAAGATAATGGGTGGTCCGTTCTTACAGAAGTCGTGTATTATCATTCACCCCTGGATCAATTTTAGGAAGGACAGAAACTAATTAGACTAAATTCAGGGTGGTCTAAGAGGATAGAGCCACTGTGGCCACGAGGTGATAATAGCTAGCAGAGGTAAAGATTATATAGTTTACACAACTCTTTTATTGTTACTCAGATATAGCTGAGGCTAGTGAGGCTAGGAGATAACAGCAACCTATTGCCAACACTTTTTTCATACCTTTAATACAAAGGCTATTTCTAAGCTTGCTCTTCTCATATAATCTCATGGTAATAACTATTTACAGTGATGAATGCTTCAGAAAAATGCTTTTTCAGCCACTCTCATTCCTTACACAAAGCAATTTTTATATTTGTCTGTCTAGCTTGGTAAGGTCGTATCCACCACTTTGCTATTCTATCTTCAGGAATGCCCTGAAGCTTTTCTGTCTTCGCAGTGTGAGACTGAATGAGCCCTCCCAGTGCATGGGTATCACCAGGTCTCTGTCCTGCCTTCCAGCCTCATAGGGCTCTTTCCCTCCCCACACTATTTGCTCTTCATCCTTTACACATACTGGGCTCCTGTGGCTCTTTCCTCTAGACCTGCCTTTCACTCCATTATTACTTACTTCTACAATGAGAAGACAAGCGGAGATGAGATGTTTAGTTGTTACAATGCATGCTGTTAATAGCTTTGATCTGTAGAAAATTACAGAGCATATTGAAGCTTCTGGTTCTGCCAGCTCTATATGTGGAGCTTCCTATATTCCCTGTTTAGCTTTCTTTTCCATTTGATTCTTCTTAAATCTGTAAATAGCTGTGCATTTATGCCTAGGGCATTCTTTGAGAAATTGTGGAACTGATTGGATGTATTATCCTAAAGTTTCCATGGTATGACCAAAGAGACAAATGACACCAACCTGAGAACAAAACCTTCCTTCATTTGACTACCAACGGTATCTGCAGTAGCCTTCCTGGGGCGAGCTATTTGGAGAGTGTACAGAAGCATGTGTGACTTTCATGTTGCTATTAAGGTGAAGCCATTGTGACAAGAGCTATGACTAGTTTTCATAAAGATAGTTTGAAAAGACAAAACCAGGACATCAGCTTTACTTCGTAGGTAGGTGAAAGAAGGCAAGGGGCACAACGAGACAAGCTAGGAGCCAAGAGCAGCCAGCTGGAGAAAGGTCTGTGATCAATGCTCAAGAAAAGGTGTTTTTTTGTTGTTTTTTTTTTTCCATGAAATTTGACATTAGAGATATTGAGGAGGCCTATGTATTAAATTCCTTAGTTTTGAGGCACTGTAATAGAGCTGTCAAACAAAGATATAGAAAGTGCTACTGTTTCCACTAGACATGACAAGCTAAGGATTCCCAACAAAGTAAGCTGTCGAGGCCACCTGAAGAGGGATAATGAAAGTGATTACATCAGCAAAGAGGAAGGAACAATCCAGGTAAAGCGTTGGTGGATGTTTGATCTTGGAGGGTTGCTGTTACCTCCAGTGCAGTCATCCAAAGCTGTCTAAAAATTAAATAGGCTAAAAGAACAAGAATGCCTAGGATTTCTTCCAGGAATTTCTGTAGTTACCTACTAGGCTTCAAAGGGTACTTCTTTTGAACCTTCAAATATACAAGGAGGTCACGTGCACTAGTGACTGCAGATTTGGTAACCTATTATTCATTATTTTCTTTTGCTGATTGTTTTACAGTCCCCAAGGCATGTGTGTTGCTCTCTTTATCACAGAAAAAAAAAAAAAAAGAAAAAAAAGAAAAAAAGAAAAAAAAAAGGTTCTGTAAAATCTTGTTCTTTGTTATAGGCGTAATGGTGACTGTCAGTTATGACAATGGCAGCCTATTTTTTCCCTTTTTAATTCTGATCAGGGCTTCTTATGAGAATGTTAAGTCCAGTTTTCATGATGAATGGTATCCTGTGACCAGAAAAAATGTCAGGTTGACCTAAGATATTTTCTCTATATATAGGCTTATTCGAAGATTACCTTCAAAAGCCTAAAATCAAAACAAATTAAGTATTTGGCCTGAGCACTTTGTTAATTCTTTAAAAAGGAGTATCAGATGTTGTCTTTGGCTATGCTGACATTCGGAACAAGGAAACAAGCCAAAGCAATGATAGAAATATGAAACAGTCAGATATTGCCCACAAATATAAATAGCCACTAATTAAATAGCTGTAGTTAAAATAAAAAAAAGTACTTTTTTATAACTCTAGATGGCAGCAGTGGAACAAAATAGAGAAAAATGTATGGTTGTGATTATACTTGCTCACTGATAATGTAAAATCTATTACTTAAAAAGTGCTGATATTTCTTGGCACAGTTTTACTGTTATACTCTAGATGGCAGCAGCATCACAAAATACAGAAACCCAAGGTTCACTGTGTTTGTGCTAAGTCCAAACAGCCATCCTGTTCAAGTTTTTGGAGACTAAAGCTGGGAGAGATAAAATGCGTATTTCCTGTAGGCCTTTTCCCACTACAGAAAGAATATCAACGGAAGTGAAATATGATGCACAAGTAGTGATACATCGCTCCTGAAGTCAGGCTACATTTTATCACTCTCAGAATATTCCGGGTTTTACTAATGAGAAAGTGATGGATAGAAAACGTAACCAACAGCATCTCTCTAGCTGGGTGTTGCTGCTCAGCTCCGCTTTTTCATCTCCTGATGGAGACTGGATGAAAAGCTCCAGCCATCTAGGAATACTTTTTGTATTCCTACCTGCCGAGGTTACATTAAATTCTGCAAATAATTATTTAATTATAGTAGGTTTGTTGTTCATTCTGCTGTGGGTGTATGCCCCTGTATGATTTACTGCTGTTACAGCCAAACATTCAAGAATCTACCAGGGAGTTGATGATAGGCAGCATAACATCACCAGATGTAAGCACTGAATATTAAGGCAGATCTAACATGTTGAAGAGATTCTCTCCAGTAAGGTAGGAAAAAAGTATTTACTGCTAAGATAGAGGATGGACTTTAGGGAAATGGGGCTCTCACTTTCTCTAGCTGGCTGGAATATTATCCTCAGTCACAGAAAGAAGCTTCTTAAGGATTAATTAGGGTATTGTCTGGTCAAGATTTGTGTTAGAAGCAGATTTTGTCAGACACAGGCTGTTACCCAATGCCATAACAGGGTCATACTATGGGGATTATTCTGTTGATGTCTTTTGAGAGTATGGCTTGTTCCAATGTTCAAATCTGTATGAGTGAGGTGATTGACTGTGGTCTGTGAGTATGACCTATGAATAGGATATGAGAGAGATCCAAACACTAATTGGGAGCCCATCAGGTTTTTACTTGGATTGCTTAATATTCAATTATGAAATTAACTGAGTCACCCCATCATCAGTACCACAAAATGATTGTAAACTCTCTAGAATCCACAATAAACTCTCTGACTGTAATGCCTAAATAATTTCATCTGCTGAATCTGTAGCTCAGAAATGGTTAATATTTGACAGAGAAATAGAAAGAAAAAAAAAATAGCACCTGAATAAAAACTTGGAGAAGGTCTCCTTTTCATTTCACTGCCTTTATGGTAGCTAATACATTCCTTTTCTCAAAAGTAAGCTTATCAGACTATTGCTTTAGACTACTTGAAACTATTATAAAGTTTTTTTGGCACTTTTCCCAGATAAACTACACCTGCTTATAATGAACGGGCCTAAGTGCATTTTCAAATCCTAAAATTAAATTAGAAATAGTTTGGATGTCCCTTGCCAAGGAAAAGCAGGCATAAAAGTAGATAAAGGAAAAAAAATAATGAAGACTACAAAAAAAAAAATTGCAACTCTTCTATTCTCTGGTCTTATGATCTCTTGGAATAAGAGGTGAAGTAATCCAAGAATCAAATGGTGCTGGTATTGTGTTTCTCATTACCAGGCACTCTTCACAATGCAGAAAGAAGCCCATGCCCTAGGCTGCAAACTGCTCCGAAGCTCCACAATTAGGTGTGCTGAAGTTTCTATTTTCTGATGAATGCCAGGTGCCACTTGTACTGCGAAGCACACTACAAGCCGTAAGTCTGTCGAGGTCCTGTATAACTTCATGGCCGCAAGTCAGTGAAGTCTGTGAGATCAGAGTCTTCTGAGGATTAGGCATAGTTTCACCACTTGTCCTTGTAGGTATGAGTACCTGCTGGGGGGATGCTCCAGGGAGAAAATGATTCCATGGAAATAGTATTTTGTCCTATTAAAATGAGATTCCCACTGAACTTTACACTGTGGTGGTAATTTTGCGAGATGTGGATATGCATTCTCTTTTACTTCTCTGTAGGCAGGTTCACAGGCAAAGCTGTTCTACTGGTGGGATGAAAAAGCACAGTGAAAGTCAGGGCACCTTATCCTTCACCCAGGTAGCATCTCTCTGTGCCTTCCCTGCTTTGAATAGATTCTTTTCAGCCTTGTACAGTTCTTGATGGTAGACATCCCATTAGCAGGTGCCAGCTAATGTTGCTGATGGTATGAGGGCAAGGACTGCTGCTGCCTTCTCCATAGTGATGTCTACGTGTACAGTAATAGTAATAGTGTTCTGCCCACCAGTTAGCTTCTCAGCTGAATAGCAGCTATATACTGCAAGAGACTAATCAACACATTCATTGTTTTGTCTGTTTCCTATTTTATTGCAATGACTTCTTGAATATTTAGAGTGGAGTTCCTGCAACCAAGACCATAATATATTTATCTACTGTCTGACCTACTGCTTAGTTTTAGAAAGAAAGGACTGCAGATACGTTTTAGGAAATATCTTGAAGGGGAGTAAGGTAGGAAAAGAAGTGATACCAACAGGCTGTTGGTAATATATATTACCATATATGAGGCTGTGAAATACATATTTTCTTTGGAGCACAAAAAATGCATTAATGCATAAACATTTTCTGCACATGCACAAGTGCTGGGCTCTCTGCTACAATACCACTTCACTGAAGTGGTCCTCTCAGCCTGTGAGGGACTGTTGTTCACTGGAGAGACTTAAATTACTCCTTGCTTTGTGAACCACTATAATGATCAGGCATAGAGGTGTCCTAATATACTGAAATGAGACAATGACTGAAGATGTTGAAAAGCGCTTACTGAGCTTGTCACAGAATCCTTGCAGCACAACCTCGCTTCAGTTTTCTTCAGCACTGTTGAAAAACTTTTTTTTTTTTCTTATGCTTTGCATTCCTGTGGTTTCTAACACAGAGGCACTGTTTACCACCACTATTTACCACCACATGCTGTAGGCTATGCTGGTAGCCATGAATTCTAAAGAAGGGGATTCTCCAGCACCCCGGACGGCCTCCGGTGGGGCATTCTCTAAGGTCAGTGCTGTGATGTTGCTAACAGCAGGGAAATTCTCCAGTATTTGATTCATGAAGAGATCTTTGCCTAATAGAACGCAGAGGTTCTATAGTGAGGACTTCTGGGCAGGTAATATAAAACCTTTCCTGGTATAGGGATCTATATTCTAGATCAGGAATTAGTCTTCACCCATCAGTTATCTTTTACATCCTCTGAAAGCACCTGCTTTTGGCTACATGTAACTTCCTACATCTGTAGATGGCTGTGGCGTAAGGGAAGAAGTGATAAGCAAAAGAAGCCCTAGGCAGGGAAGAGGAAACACTCAAACTGTGGAAATGCCATATGGGTCAGTTCTAACATAAGGGCTGTCTACCAGACCACAATGAAGGACTGTAGTGTTTTCACATAAAGGACAATGAGGTTAGCCTTCTCCAGCTGCAGGTCAGAGGTACCCTGTCCAAGATGCTGGTCTTCTTCAGTCCATGTTCTGCTGAACTTCACCCACTGCTCATCCACTGCACAGCTTAGGTTCAGCATTAATATTAGAATGTTAAGAGTTTCGTATTAGTGATTTTAAATGTTTATTATAAAATTCTCTTCTCAGTCCACACAGGCAGCACCAAGTTACCCCAAATCCAGGAGAATTCAGATCTTACAATGATGTAAACATCAAAAATTTCATTGCTGATTTAGTAACCGATTTCAAGCAGTATGTCTTGAACTGAAGAACTCAAACCTAGGAGAAAAAAATCTCAGCATTTCATAGTGAAAGCAATGTTATCTTTGAAGCATGAAAAGCTGCACCAGTAACATTCTCAGCTGAGCATGCAGTTTCTTAGTTTGGTTTTGCTGATATCTAAAAATTAACAATTCAGCATAAGTCTTAATATAGACAACTGTCTGCCTCCTGCAAGACTTTCCTCCAGTGTTTTCACCATATTGATGCTGTAAAACATGAGTATTAGCAAAGACTGACTCAGCAACATACCTTGAACTTTGGAACAGTGACTTGGCACCTCAGCCTAATACAGCATAAAAAGCACTGTGCTCCCTTACAGCTTACCAACTTTACTCTTAAAAGGTCATGTCAGAATGTTGCCAGCCTGTATTAACAGGATATTCAGAAAACAGAGATGTTGTATTTGTTTTATACTGTCCTATTCTGATAAGAGAATAGGCAAAGTTTCTTAACCGTACTTCAGCTCATCTTTCCAGACCTGGTTGAGAGGTCAGTAGACAGGACAGCAGTTCTTTTTCATCCTATCAACAGAATTGCTGACTAAGTTCCATATAGTTACATATGTACACCTGTACTCAATTAAGCTGGATAGATAATACAGGCCGAAATGTAGAGACAGACTCCTGACTGACAAAATGAAAGCCTAAAATATTACATATGTGCGATGTGCTGAAACAGTGAAAACACAAGCTCTGGTTAGTTTGAGCTGCAGGATTATGGGGCAAGGTCTTGGGTTACAGGTTTTCTAAACTCGGTGGTATGAAAAATACAACCTTTGCTTTTAAATGATTGAATTTTGTGCAGACTCATTGACAGAATGGTAATGCATCTACTCTGCAGAGGAGAAAATGTAGAAATTCAAGCATGATGTGTAATCTCATTATCAAAGGGAAGCCAAAGCTTTGATGTCAACATGAGTCCTTCTGTGGACTTTGATATAGAATTAATTTCTGTAATCTTAATTATTTTTCCTCTGTCTAATTTTTTTTAATTGCATCATGAAATAGTGTTCTCCTAAGAGAGAACAAGCAGTTCAGGGATTTTCCTTTCTTCCTTTTTTTCAATCTTATTTTCGGTTTAGTGGGAGTACTTGTTCATTGAGTTACTACAAAAAAAGTGAAATGCCTCTGTCTAGAAAGACAGTACAAGATGTATGTGACTCATAAGAGAGATGTAGATGGCATTTTGGCCTTATAATGGATGCACAAGAATGAAGAGTGGTAATTCATTTAAAATCCCCAGTTGTAATATTTTGATGTATTATGACAATATAATTTTGTATGGTAATAGCTGATTATAATATGTGCATTTATAGGGCAGTGTTTAGCCAGGTGGCCTTTGCTTATGTAAATTTTACTGTCTGTGTTTGAAAGTGATAGTGGCTGTTTCTTAATAGTCTTCAAAAAAAGACATGCAGCAGCTTCATACATAATGTGGACTGCAGGTTTGGAAGACTGTATCCACAGTTATTTGTTTCCTCCTTACTCTTCATTGAGAATACCCAGAAAAATGCATTCCACTCAAGAACAAAAGTGTTCCTCTAATTTAGTGATATTAATATTGTTTAGGTGTGTGTCCTTTTCACAGACACAATTCAATGTGTCATTTTTCTCTGCCACACAGAGCAGGGATGAGTGAAGAAAAATCAAAACTTTTCTGAGAGCAGAAAGAAAGCCTTTATTATGTGAAGCTTAAACAGAAAAGCAAGAGTGACAGGATTTCCATACAACTGAAAGATTATCTTCTTTAAATGTGTAACTCATGTTTGCTCTTTATGGGTAGATTGTTAGAGTGTATGTTCAGCTCTCTCAAGAGGCATTTAGGACTTCAAATGCAATGATAAATTAATTTGCATGATAGAGACAATAATGAAAGATTCAATTTCAAACAAGAGACATGAAATTTTGTAGAATTTTCAAACATTAAAAGGCATAAATGGCTGCCTTATTTATTTGTGTAAATGAACCCAGCAATGAAGCCACATACTAGATTAACAGCTTTATCTACAGCAGAGATGGGATTTACAACAGTTGTTACTGGCTTTCTTCCATGATATTTGGCCACCCCATCCCTGAGAGGCCAATCACAACAAGGCAAGGGCAGGTTGCAGATCTGCTGTATGCAATCCTTGCTTTTCCTTAGATAGCTAAGGTTATTCTTGGCAACAAGGAGACGATGAATTGACACCCATCATCTAAGAAAAGAAACCATTGGTTTACTCAGAAGGCCGATACAAAGCTCCCAGATGGGAACAGTTTTCTGTCACTATCTATCAAGACTAGAGTACAACTACACAGCCTCCTGTGACATCAATTCTATGCTGAGAGCACAGTAGTCTTAAAAACCACTGAAGAGCCATTTACTTGTAAGTATAACATCTGGCAGGGGCTAAAAGTGGCAAGGAAATGCTTAACTCTGCATTGAGTTGGCAGATTCTTAGGTTCAGATCACATAAAAAACATCAGCAGTGAAAGACCGCGAGATTTATCCTAATTTTTCAGATTACTTCTTCAGAAACTCTCCTTTTGAACTGCTCTTCAACAGAAGAACAAATGTGTAGACTTCAATGCTTAATAAAGCTAAAAGCTTCTCCCTGGGGTAATTGAAATTTTTCTATCAAAGTGTAGATAGACCTGGTTGCAGCTGCAACAAAGAAGAAACATATAAAGCCAAGTGGAAAGCAGTTAGACAGCATTGGTGGCGTAGGACCATTGAACGTGGTCTTGCTAATTGGAATCTATAGCACAGGACATTCAACTACATGCTGGGCAAATGACCCTGAAAGTTTCAAGTCTATCTAGTATAAAAAAAAAGTTCAGATGTAAAAATAATCATACGAATGATGGATTCTGTATCCTTGAATGGGCATAACCAACCAGAGATCTCGGTAACTGGCAAATTTCTTTTTTAAATAAGGCCCTTTGAGTCCCATATATGCATCTACTTTCACAAGCATTTCAAAACCTGTCTGCTAATAATTTCACACAGAGCTTCCAGAGAAGCAATGTTCAAAAGAATGAAAGTAATGAAACACAGCAAAGTTTTACATTTTTATTTCTGTACTTTGGGAAAATTCCTATTGAAGACAGAAGGCAGTGCAAATTGGGATTTCTTTACTGCCAACAAAAATGTGTGACTCTTGATCTAATGAAAAATTAGAGAGATTGAAAAGCAGAAGTAGACTTAGGAAGGATTTCAGTTACAGCAGGATGCAGCCCTTACTGCATTTGTAGTTTGAACTGTGATCTCTAAGGAAAGCTCAATTGCTCCGGAGTGTGGAATTTAAGGGCTTTTTTTTCCAGAGGAACAAGTAGGTTATGCATTTAGGAAACACAATTTAAAAGAAAATGCTGTTTAATAATGACAATGTTTAATTCTTGAAGCATCTGACATCTAAATTAGAAGTTGTTCAAAATGTTTCCATAAACTGGAACTTGTGAATTGTGTCGGTGATTTGAGCCCTGGAATCTGATTTGGCAAAGTATAATATTTGTGCAGAAAAAGCTGTTGTATTATTGCGATTGCTGTTGGTATGCAAAGATTCACTGGCCTAAAATCCAAAGTGGCATTCTCGCACTCTCTGTAGCTCTGTGAGCACTGAAATATTTACGGGTAGTGAAAGAGCCTCAACAGACGACAGTAGAACTACGTCTCTACTGCACAGTCTGCTACCATACAAGGATGTCAGCACAAGTGACCCAGAGCTTCTGCCATGTTTGTCTGGTGCTACGTCGAGGGTAAGTGCCTTAATAGAGGACAGGGTACCTTAGCTTGGGTGCAGCTCTGCGTTACGTGGCTGCATCGCCTCCCATGCAAATGCTGCCCCGTTCAGCGCTCAGTTCAGTATCTTGACACAATGCAACAATATGTAGGACAGACAACCACACAACCTCAGCAAATCCCTGCTCCAGGACAGGCAAGAAATAGATTTGACCTAGGACTACCCGAATATCGGTGAACATTGTTAGATATTAATTAGTCTTTTGGTTTACTCTCATCTTCTGCCGTATCTTACATTATTTTTGGTAGGAAAAAGCATCAGAGGTGACAATCATGTATTTTCATGTATTCTGCCAAATCCTTCTTTATCTCTAGCCTTTCTTCATCTGTCACCCATTTTATCATTCTATCTTCATCTCTTTTTTCTTCTTTTTCACTACTGTTTCTTTTTGTTTTCATCAAAGCCTAAAATTCGAACCTTTCTTTTGCTGTTGTCCATTTCTCTTCCTGTTGTTTCTGACTTTTCTCTATCATCTTTATTCTTGTTTCTGTTTCTTTTCTTCCGTATTTCTGTTTGTTTCTTTTGTATTTCTGTTCATCTGTTTGCTTTAATCCTCAGCCCCTCCTTTTGATAGTTCTTGAACGTATATAGTTTCTGAAAATTGCCCATTTCTTCCCCGCTGCCAAAAGCAGCATCTTAACTGTTGAGAAGAACTCCTTTCAGATGTACCAACTCAGCACAGCAGGAAATAGCCAGGGCTGGGGGTGTTACTGCACTGCCTCAGACTTGAACAAGGGAACATGCACACTTGTGGAACAATGGAAATAGCAGGTTAAAGCACCCTCAATTTTTAGGGCTCAGATGATGAGTCTTCTAACAAATCACTGGTGAAATCAGAAAATGCTATGTCTAATATGCCAGACAGGGTATCAAACTTAAAAAGAAGTGGAATTATGCATGATGGGCTGAGCACTTACACAGTAAAATTATTGACAAGATCAAAAGGATGGTCAGTTTCCTGGTGTTTATCAGAGCTGTCTACCTTTATCACCAAAGTAGCTTCATGGTTCCCTTTTTTATCTCAACAGATAGGTAGTAAGAAAATACTATGCTATTAATGGAACAGTATTTTTAAAAAGATAGCAAAAAGAGAAAAGCAAGTTCAGATTTAATCTTCCCCCCTCCTCAGAGGTATTTATGAACACATGTACTACAGTAAGGTCATCTGAGTTGAGACAGAAATCACAAAAGCCACAGAAAACACTTTTTAACTTCTTGCTAACTCATTTTACTCAGTTCCATACTGCCTCATTGTATCTAGCAGTACAGCAGGGTTTCAGGTCATGCACATTTATGTGGTATCAGTTACTAGCTGTGTCTTGCAAACAACAAAGTATGCATATGTGCATGCTTGTTCTAAGTATTAGTATCTAATTTCTTAAGGTCAGTGCCTACCAACTAAAATAACAGTTGATTAAAAGTTCCTCTGAGCAAGTTGAATACAATCCTATTTTGGAAAATAATTGTTGTTGAGATCCTGATGTGAAAGTTTCTATGTTCTTAATGCTTACCTTTGCTCTTAGGGCAGTGGGTCTTGTCAAGTAAAAACAAAGGCAGCCTAGGATACGTGCCTGAGGAGAACAAAAGAAACAAAAGAACAAAACTACCAGAAGTAAAGTGAAAATAGTATTTTCCTTTCCTGGTTTCTTTTGAAAGTATTCAGAAGACAACAATGATTCATTTGTTCGCGTGTGCGTATCTACAGTGATAGGAAGGATAAAACATTAATACTTGGAGATCAGAACTTCCAGGCTTAGATACCCAAAGCTCATACTGTGTATGACACACCATTACTTAACCATGACCTCACACACATACGGAGATACCTCTCTGGTGGCACAGTGCACTTCACTTCATGGCTTGGAACAAAGTCAAGTACAAGCTAGGCTATTTTTGACCAGCTGCATTCATACTAGCATTTGAAAGAAATAGAATCAAAGTGATAATGGGATTAGCAAACCAAGCCAACCCCATGAAAAGTTGTTCTGTGAATGGAGGAGCTTCAGACCATTGCATAAAGTCCATTAAGCAGCAGTGTTCTCATTTGAGTTCATTAAAATTTCAGTGAAGTGATTCTGCATTTTCTTTGCATTGTGCCAGAATGAACATTGTGCACAACAGCAGGTGTTGTCTACTGTTTCTCTTTGCTTTTAGAATGACATCAAACTTAAAGTTGTACTTTGCTTACTTTCCTCTGCTGCTACTGACAAAAATAGGAACACCAGTCAAGCACTGGTAAGCCAGAAGTTCAGTGTGGAAAAAAAAAAACAAACCAACGTTCACAGGTTGTAATTCAGTGTAAATTTATTTTCACATAGTGGTTTGTTGCCTAGATGTATATATTTATTTTGCTGAGCATGCATATCTTGTGGATTTTGAAGAAATGAAACCTGAGTCATATTCGCTCATCGTTACTTCAGCATAAATACAAAGTGCAGTCAAAAATGATTTTCTTTCAGCATAGATTCTTGATGTCTTCCCTATGTAATTTAATTACTTTGGTGACAGTGCAGTAACAGGAGGCAGAGTGTAACCGTAAATGCCTGCTGCATTCTGTGAATTATTTACATGTTTTATCCCACTAAACAGAAGGAATTTTTAACCCTAAATCTGTGGAACATTTTAAGGTCACCGTGTCTAGACAAAGAAAGATAAATGTGAATGCTGTAAGCTGCAATACATACAAACCAGCTCCAAAGACTCTTCCTTTCAAGATAAGTATGAATGCTTATTTACAATAATAGGAACACTTACTATTTCTCCTTTCTCTGATTTCTATACCAGAAGGTTTAAAACTGCACTACATGAAAATGTTTTTACATACACTCACTTAGCAACACCTTTTGTGGATCCTATTTTCAGAAGCGGTGTCTGCTTACAGCACTTGCAGATGTATCTGGGCATGGCACATGCAGTTCAGCTAACCTCCAGACAACTATTCATTCATTTGTAAAGGTCAGGAATGCATCTGTAAAAGGCTGCTGAAAATTGGGAGAGATTCCTGTTTATCTCAGTATTCGAATAGTGCAAAAATTACAGCAAAGGACAAAACAAACAAACAACAACAAACCCAAACCTTTCCTTTTGGAGTTTTCTTTCCTTTCTTTTTTTAATATAACAAACCACTGGCCCTTTATATAGCTGCAGCCCAAGAAGACAATCTAGTTGAGACCGTGTGCCTTAATATGAGCTTTGGGCAATGAAAAGATTAGTATGCCCTGATTTAATTACACAGTTCTAGTGGAGCTGAATTTACATTTCTCCAATACTTACCTCATTTTGAGGAACAAAGAAAATAAGCATGTAAACAAGTAAACCCCACACACTTGGAAGCATATTACTTTTCAAAAGAACTTCCGAGACTACTGCTGAGCTGTACTTTTATCATTTGGTAAAATATAAGAGGCCAGTAAGAACTCATAATATCTTTCAAGCACTCGTCTGTGTTGCCTGTCTCCAATGGGGATGAGGGATGCATGGCTGTTTACAGAGGATCTGAGCGCTGCCAGTTCCTGAGCTCCTGCTAAGTCTGGAAGTCTGAATGGATGCCTCTCTCATAGTTATCAGCCTTCTGCCAGAATTTCACAATTTGTTTTTTACCCACTTAAAGGTGAACCTAGATTTTTTTACGATTATTTTATGTTTTTGTGACACAAGCTGCTAAGTGTCAGCATTTTTGCCTCATTGAATAGAATGTAAAACCCAGATTACTACACTCTGGGTTTGTAAATGAAGGTGAAAGTGTGAATGTATTTGACCTTTATTTTTGTCCTTTTTAAAAATCACAATATCTTCTAAGAACTTATGTTTCAGGGGTTTTATTTCACTGAAGGACAAGGAATATGTCCAGTAAGACACAGCAATACTCCTTGCTTGGGTAACAACAAAGACACTAAACTTAATTTGCATAGAAATAACTCTTTAGTTGAAACAACTGGAAAAAAAAAAAAGGCAAAATTAAATTATCAGCCTACTAATAGCTTCAGAGGGCTATCAATGTGTGTATCTTTGCATACCCAAATATAATCTTAGTTTGTAAGATCACTGTACTGAAGAATTACATTGCTGATTCCATAGTTGTCTCAGTCTTGCCTGAAACATTGAAAATGGCAACAGTTTTCCTACTTTTGGCTAAAATTAATGTGTAACATTCTCATGTCACAAGGGTCTGAGAATGACAACTCTGTTCTGACCTTCAGTTTCACAGACAGTGGGATGTCCATGAATTTATTTCTGTCGTACTATAGCATAGCCAATCTTTGTTTTAAAATTGCTAGTGACATAAATCTGAAGTCTTTTGGAAAAGGTTCTAAGTTGCTAATATCAGAGGACTCTGAGTTGTTGTACCTGAGTAGATAAAAGCTTCTCCCTTTTAATATTCTCCCTTTTAATATTTCAGTAAATAACTAATTTAATTTAGTAGTTACTTCTAATTTACGTTAAGTGAAAAGTTAGGCTCAGAACTTCATTGTCTCCTTCCCAAACCATCATGGTCCACAGCCTAGAAACAACTCTCTTCTACCACCGTTTTCACAATAGGCACAGCAATCTGCTTCAGCGTAAGCTTGTCAATCTGTAAACAACCCTGCCCCCTTAACTGCTACTACGTAGCAACATGTGCATACTTTCAGAAAAACAAATTTTATCAGGCAAATTTGGATGCAGATTGCTTTGGCTCAAGCCAGCTCTCGTTATCATTAATGACCAGAACTGTACTCTGCACTGCAAATATGGAGACCCAACCACCTCACGCAGTTCTGAAATTGTGCTATTGGTTTTTTTTCATGTGTGTCCTGTTTTGACTCCTGAGGACAGCAGCTGATGGATATATATATATATTCTTTTCCATTTATTTTTGCCTTTTTTAAAAAAAAAGAAACCCAAGACCGTGACTTTTTTAACATCTGACATTAAGAGAGCATCCCTTGGAAGGTGAATAAACCAATCCCAGGCTGTTCAGTCTTGGGCAATGACAACTTTGGCCAAAGAATTTTTGCAGCACAACTGTTTGCTTCCTATTATTCGCTCCCAGAGTTTCTCCTGGAAAGGCCCAAGGGCCATCTACCAGCAGGAAAGAATAGCATTTACTTTCCTGTGTGAAGCTTTCTCTTCTCTCTTACACGTGGCCTGGACACACGTGACAGAACGAACCGTAGGGCATTTCTAAAGGTTTAAGAAGTATTTACAATCAAATGATCCTTCAACATTCCTGTGGAATAATTATGATACAAGAGTGAGAATATTTGGGCACACAGAGAGGGAAAAGACTAGACGATAGAACTGCTTTTTTTCTTAGCATTACCTCATACCCAAACAAAGGTATGAGCCAGAGTGGAGAAAGTGCAGTGTCCTCTGGAAGTCTGTTTATTTGTTGTTTTTATCCCCCAATAATTTCTCTACCATTTCCCTTCACGCTTCACCATAGCATCCCATAGCTCTGTGCTGCCTGCACAGCCCACGCCCTGGCTGCACCGATCTCCATGTCTCCCCAGCCCAAGCCACTCCCAGGGCACATGGTGGTAAATGGCTGCTCACGATGGAGTCAGCTGGGACACCCAAGCCAAGCGGACTGAAGGTGTCATTATCGATATTTAAAACCACTGCAAAAAGATGCATTTGGCAGGCACGAGCCTGCTATCCAACCCTGCATGACTAAGCTAACGCACAGCGCTGAGCTCATGGCAGTTTGGGGCCGATCCTGCGGTGAGGGACAGCGAACGGCACAAGCGGGCGTTCAGATGCGTATCTTTACACGTGTTTTATTGTGCTTTTCCCTCAGCGCGGAGGAGGGCGCGGCCTGCGGCCGCCCCCCCCTGGCCTCCGTGCCCAGGACGCACAAAGGCGGCGGGCAGCGGTGCACGGGCGGGGGAGGCGAGCGGCACTGCGGCTCGGCCTTCCGCACCGGTACCGCTTTCAAAAAGGACACCGCGCAAAACGCCGCATTTTCCCCGCAGCGCCGACTACGGCTACAGCCGCCGCTTCCGCCATTTGCGCATCGCGGCGGCTCCGGGGCGGGGCGGCGGGGCCACCTGCGAGCCGGGAAGGCGGGAGAGCCCGGCCCCTCAGCGCGGCGCCCGGCCGCTCCCATCCCCTGGCCGCGCGCGGGGGGGGGGAAGCGGCCGCCGTCAGCCCTTCCCGCGGGAAACGCCCCGCTCCGGTGGCTCCCGGCACCCCCGGCCGCGGCTTGGGCGGAGCGGCAGCGCCGCGTGGGGCGGGAGCGGCCCCGGGGGGCGGGCGGAGGGGGAGGGGAGCCCGGGCAGCGCTCCCCCCCGTGGTGACAGTTTCTAGAAGCACGTCCCGCCGTCCTTTGCGCTCGCAACATGGAGGAGCTGACGGTGGAAGTGCGCGGCTCCAATGGGGCCTTCTACAAGGTACGGGCGCGGTGCAGGGCCGGAGCCGCGCGGGGCTTTGCGTGCCGCGCTGGGAGCAGGGAGGGGCGGGCGGTCGTGAGCGGAGCCTCGGAGCCGGGCCGTGAGGGGGGGGCACGGGGCGGCGGTGCCGGGGTGTGGCGGTGCGGCGCGGCGGGGCCGCGATGAGGGGATCTGCTGAGGGAAAGGAAAGGCGCTGCGGGGAGGGGGGGGGGCGCAGCGAGGGGGGGTCTGTGGTGCAGGGGTTGGGAGGCGTGGGGAGAGTAGGGGGGGAGGTTGGGGCTGAACGGGGGGCATCGGAGATAGAAGTAATGGCTTTTAAAATATTTGGAGTAATTCCGTAACGATTTCGGGTTTATTTATGTCGTCAGAAAGCTTCCTTCGCCATCAGCCTCCCCGGAATGCCGGGACGGTACGGGATCCGTGCGCCGTGCCCTCAGCTGTGCCCGTCACTCATTCCCCTCAGCCCGGGGCAGCCGTTAACGCTCCGCTCTTTTTATGGCCAGAGCCGCTGCCTCATTCCCGCAGCGCTGTGCTCCGCAGCCGTGCGGGGCGGGACTGCGCGTGGGGCCGGGGGGCGGCCCGCCGTGCCTCCCATTTTCCTGTTCGCGTCTGTGGATCTGGGCTGGGAGCCGTTGTGAGCCGTACGGCATGTGGAGGCGGCGGGCAGGGGATTGTGAGCAGCTGACTGCAGGAGTCGGGGTTTGGGTGGTTTTTTGTTTTTTGTTCTTGTTTTTTTTCTTTTTGCAACTGGCTGTCTATTAAAAGAGACAGATAGGAGATAATCTTATGAGGAAGGAATATAATGGGATAAGCTCTGTGCCCTTGGTAGGTGTTCCTCTTCATTGTTTTTGCCAAAATCCATAGGTAATAAACTTTGCATATGAGATAAATTTTTAGGTAGATTAAAAATAACCATGTGGAAACCCACATCAAAATAATGTGTATTTTGAACATAGCAAGCCTAAAACAGGATTGATTATTTTTCCTGCCTGTTAGGAAGCATGGAATTTGGAGACACCCTTCTTAGCTTTCCATCTGTGCCCTAGGATCTTGGGCAAAGAATGAAGCATGAGCTGGTTCTTTTTTCTGCTTCAGGGGAATGTGGGACTAATGGGAGCATTAGGAGGTGTGCTGAATTCTTAGAGCTGTGTGTACAGCATTTATTGCAATAAGCCTGATTTAAATTCTGCAATAATGACGTCTCCTAAGTCAGTGCGAATTGTCAGGCTTGGATTAGCCCCATCATGTGTTCAGCCCTCTGGATGGTGGCTAACGAGCAGAAGTTTTACTTAAAAATGTCATTATTGGCTTTCAGGTCAGCAAAATGGGGATTAGGTCCAGCATGAAAGCCATTCACTTCTTGGGAAACTGAAGGGTTAGAGTGTTTGGGCCTGGAGTGGGGAAAGCCCCAGCTCTAAACAGTCACTGTTGGTGTTGTTGTGAAACCCACCCCAAAACACAATAAACCAAGCAGGAAAATGATTTTAAAATGCGTTTTTTTGAACTGAAATCTGTGTATCTGGTTCCATTTTGTGAGTCTTAGAGTTGAGGCAGAAAGGTTCTGCCTGTGTTGTGGAACTAAGTAATGCTGCTGCTGTGTAAAGTTTGGGAAGCGAAGGAGAAGGGGTTGTCGGCCTCATTTGGGAAGTGCTCACTTAGGATTGATGTTGGCATTTGTGAGGTTATATGAGGGGAGAACGTTTGAAGTTTGCACTCAGAACAGTCTGAATTTAGATTCATTATCACTGCATACCTCCTGGTAGATGACGTGAGAAGGATCCTGCTATGCCAGGAGAGATAAAGACCAAAATAATTACGTAAACAATCACGTGACAGTTTTCTAATTAGTTGTTAATACGATCTGCAACTTAGCTATACTGACAGTAGTGATTGCATCTTTTGGAGTGTCTTAATGCTTTTCTAGTAGTTACTAGAGGTATGACCGTGGTAGGTAAAACTGGGATTGCTATAAACTAATAAGAAAAACCATGTTCTTTATTAAAATACACACACACACAAAAAAATGTTTTTCTTGATGCATATATCAGTGAAAAGTAACTGTGGTTGTGGTAGGCATCAATGCCTACCAAATTCTTCTGTCTAAAAAGATATAGTATGTTCTGAATTTAACCTTTGTTCATGTATCTGCAAACTGTTTTCCCCCTTTGCTTTAAATCAGTAATGTGATCTGGAGAAAAAATGGCATTTGTTTTGCATTTTACCCCCAAGGTTATCCCCAAGTAGACAGCAGAGTATGTTGGGCCAATCCCTGCAGCTCAGAAGACTGCGTCTGTCAGCATTACTCATCTGTTGTCTGTGAGCCCCATCAGTGCCATCTTTTCTCTAAAGGAGTTGTGCTCTTGTGGTAAAGGTGAGGTTTGTGTGGTGGAACAGTTGAAGAAGTTGGAGAATGGGGTGATAAACCAAGCTAGTTAACAGTTGTATCTGCTGAGGGCATGTTGATCCTGACCTCAGGAAGGCTGATGATGTCTACTTGAGTTCTAGATTGCAGGTTGATTTATTTTCTTCAAGTTGTTAGAACAGACTTCATTAATTTATTGGATTTTATTTATTTCAGTTTAAAATGACCAAATGTGCATGGATTTCTTTGGGCTCAAGCTGGGTTGAAGAGAGTGAGACTTGAATGCTCCCAGTTCTGTTTGCAGTGTTCTCAGGCTGATGGTTTTCTGTGTGGAGCTTGGAACTTTGGTCATTCTGTCATACAGACATGTAGATCATTGGCTCCCAGAATTAGGGACTGGTTGGCAGGGAAATCCGGGTCTGTCCAGTCCAACCCCTGCCCAAGCAGAGCTGCCCAGAGCACAGTGCTCTGCACCACATCCCTGCAGCTTTTAGATATCTCCACTGAGGATATTCCATTGCCTTGGGCAGCCTGTGTCAGTGCTCCATCACCCACAGAGGAAAAGAAGTGTTTCCTGATACTCAGGACAACCTCCTCTGTTCTGCTGTGTACCCATTGCCCTGTGTTCTGTTGGCTGTGAAGTGTACGTAGGCAAGAACGAAATGAAAATTTTGTCTGTATGCAAATGAGAGCCATGGTTCCACTTCTTGTTGTGAGTTTGGATGTCTGCTCGAAATAAAATGACACCAAAGCCCATAAGCTGAACCATAGGTAGCTTATCGCACGTGGAGCCTTTTGGTGACATCTGAATAACTGAAGATTCATTGCTGTAGAGATTTCCATCTAATAAAGAACGAACTCCTGTGTGTGGTTTGCCCTAGCAGTTTTCCCCTTCTTCAGGAGTAGCTGCATTGAAATAAAAATGACAAAAATGGGAGATAGGCTTTGACTCTTCACCTTCAGTGGTCAGGTTCTAACACACCTTGGTGCCTGTGATAGGAGATGTGGTTTTGGTAACAGTCCTGGCTGCAGCTCTGGGAGCAGGAGCTGAGCTGGGCTTTCATATAGAGAGCAGCCTAACTGTTGTGCAGGAAGAAATGATGGAGGAAGGCGTGGTATTTCTCCGTATGTATGATGTCAAAGCACAGTGAGCAGTTCTGTGCGAGAACATACTTATATATCAATAAAAATATAATGGTGTTTTGAAGTTGTAATGAGAAGCTTTGGAAACTTCTCCATGAGATGTTCTGTTTGTTTTTTAGCTTGACAGTAAAATAGAAAACTGTCATTAAGAGGCTTACGTGGGTGTTGGTGCCCAATTATTACACCAGGAAGCATTACAGTAAGTGGAATGAGGGGTGTTTTTATTTTTGTAAAGGTTTCAGCTTTCTCTTGATGGACAGCGTTTACTTACTAAATCTTGCCTTACTGGATGGGAAATTTAATGCATTTTTAAGATGTTACTGTTCTTGGAACTTGTGTAGACTGGTGCATGAACTGTCTCTAGTCATTGCCATCGAAGAGTCATTGTCTTGACTCTTAGGCTGATAAAAGGCAGACACTGCAGGCGGTGATTATTGATTTCTCATGTACACAGTTAGTGGAGGGCATCTCTAAGAAGTTTTGCCCTTTGGGAATATGCACATGAAGAAAGCAGCATAAAAAACGTGAGTCATTTAGACTTCATTCATAAGCCTAAGCCAGGAGATTCAGTGCTGAGGTTCTTGTGTGACTCATGAGGACTCTTGAATTTACACATGATAATGATGACTGTGAACGAAGATAAGTAGTAATGTCATAAATAAAAGTGTGGTGGTTAGAATTGAAATAGGAGTTGAGCATTATTTCCTACCTGATGCCTGCTTGTAATGCGTGGACTGCTGTCTGTTAGCAGGCCCTGTAGCATTTGCAGTGAAAAGAGCACTTCGAAGTTCAAACCAGAAAGGCAGCATCTTGATTGTTTACAAGCTTCCTGTGTTTGCTTTGGTATTTCTTTATGGGGGTTAGAATGGAATAGTAATAATTAAGTGGGAGGTTTTGTATTTGTTACATGAGACAGAGGTGTATAACTGTTGGTTTAAAATACTAACAGTGTTTGGTTCTGACAGGAGTGAAAGGACTGGTAATTAGATATAGGCTTCTTGACCTTTATGTTGGTGATTCAGGAGCAGCCGCGGTACTTGATGGCAGTGTTACTATTGGAGATGTGCTCAGCAGCGCCCGGGCTCCCAGCGCAGCTCTTGGTGTGGTGGATGTGGCTCAGAAGCAGCACGTTGTCCGTCTGCCCCAGGAAGGGATGCCTGCAGCCTCACTGGCAGCACCTTGCCTTTAGGTTGGACTGTTGTGCTTGGGGTCAGCTAGTCTGAAAGTGGGCTGAAGATGGATCTCAGATTGCATCTGGCTGTTAGATGGATTTTGTGACTTGGTGTGGAACTGGATGTAAAAGGCAAATACGGGTGTGTGTGTGTGTGTGTCCGTCCACACAAGCACAGTTCACTGTAAGGGCACTTCAGTAAGTCTTGATCCGTTTATGTCATAAGCAGAACTTAATCCTAAATCCATGAGCAGAACCCAGGTAAAAGGGGAAGATGCAGTGTGTGCTGCTTGTTGTGAGGTCCCAGCTGCGGTGGTTTTAGTGGCAGGTGGTCTTTTTTTAGTTTCCTGCCCTTCTGTTCATGCTTGGTGTACAGTATGGCCTCATGTTAACTTTGCTGGGTCTCAGATCCCAAACGCAGCTGGCAAGCCCTGGCCGTGCCAGCTCTCAGCTTACAGGTGCTGGGAGTTGGTTCCTGCCCAGTGAGTGGCAGAGACAGGTCTGCCTGGAGCACTGTGAGCAGCACGCCATTAATAGTGTACAGTAGAGTCCCTGCTGCCTTGAGAGCAGCTCTCAGCACATACATGGACTTCCAGGGATGTGGCACTGAGTGACTGACATGAAGATCTGGATGAGCCAAAGCTGAGGTCTGCCAAGGTGAAGTCGCATGAATTTTCCTTCTTACCAGCAACTTCATGTGTGGTGTAAAGCACGTTTGGAAATGTTATATGTGAGGTGGTTCCTCATGCAACAGCTTTACTGCTTTTATGCCGATATATTAGTTGTGGTATGTGGTCTCCTGTTGGCTTGCTCTGCCTCATCACTTGTATGGAGGAGCTCTGAATTAGATATTGTCTTTTGTCCATCTGTAGCCATTGCTGCTGAATTAAATGCCACTAACAGCAGCCTGTTTAATTGAAGAAAAGTGAAGGCGTGTAATCAGTGAGCCTAGCAAGAAGTGGTTCTTACACAGTGTGAGACATGAGGCATGCTAAGTTAGAATACAAATCTACATACATCGGTTACCTCGCTGACAAAGAGCTCCTTTGAAATTCCTGTTTGAAAACCATTTGGGTAAAGAGGAAAAGTCAATGTTCATCAGATCCCATCTCTTATAATTCCCTTATAAATGTGTGGCATTTGATGGGATGTTTAATGTAAAAAGTACATCTGCTTTATTCAAAATATCTTAATTTCTCAAGTTTTGAGCAGAACTGTGAAGTGTTTGGTTTGTTTTTTTTTTAATTGACAATCATCTCCAGGCCGCTGAATACTTCTAAAAAAAAATTGCAGTAAATCTCATCATGATGTATGTGAAATCTTTCTGGTTTTATCTTGGAGTTGCAGGTGATGGCTGATAATGCTCCTAGGATAGGCCAGGGCTGTAGGTAGGAAAACAGAGAGGACTTGTTACTCTTCACAAATAATTTCGTATTTCTAACAAGTTGCTTGGTGATAATGACCAAGTGATTCCTTATAGAATGATTTAAAACCTGTATGAATTCTCATTCTTACTGGTGGTGTTCTGTCTGCCTGCCTGCCACTGCTGCACTTCTGTTGCTGTGTGTGTTCCTCCCCTGCAGAAGAGAAACTGACCATAAGAGGAAGAATTAAACTTTGGGAAGTCTGAAAAGCATGATACTCCTTCACTGTTCATCTTGTGTTTGTACAACTGGATTCTGGTCAGACCTTTTCACAATAATATAATTATTTAGATACGGTTGTATTTAATGTTTTATTTGTCCTTTGTGACCTGAAGTGAATACCTGATAAATGTTAGCTTATCTCTTCTGAAGTATTTCTCATATGAGTGCTGTGGAGTAGAAGAGTCAGAGCATGCCAGCTGGGAGTGTTGCTCTGATAGTTGTAGTGTGTATGTGCGCCGGTGTGGGATGGTGTGCTGCTCCTGTGTGGCACCGCAAGTGCAGCAAGCTGAGGGGCTGCTTTGTGCCAAGGAGCTCCAGAAACTCACATGGTGAGAACGTAGATAAAAGGCTGCCCGTGGAAAGAGGTTTAAATCTCCAGTATTGCTTGTTGCCAGTAAGTTGGCATTCCAGCAGTGTTGGGCCATGTAAATTTGGTTCATGCTGATGTGGTAAGTGATTTTTCTTACATATTTTTTATAGAATCTGAACGAGTTGTAGGAAAACATTATTTCCTGCATTTTACGTAGCAGTAACGTATCCCCATGCTGGTAAATAAAATGGAACTTTTCTGGTTATTTACAGATGTTGCTAGCTAACAGATGGTTCAACCAGTAACATGTTGTATGCCCTTCATGTTCCTTGCCTCATGAAGCAAGCGTGGCTTCAGTCTTCCTGTACAGAGACTTCAGGGGAACTGCAAATCCCTGTGTGCACACGTGCTTTGCTGCCAACTGCCTCTGTTGCTTCCGTCTCAAAGGGCTTTGCCTTCCTTCCCTGGCAGAGGCAGGGTGGCCTCTAAAAGGGTTTATTTCATTAGGAGCACACTAGGTGGTTGAACAAGGTGACTTTGGTTTCTGATGGCCTGCTGTGTTCAGGATTGACCCAGCTGTTTGTGCTATAACCACTTCCTTGCACTGCTGGCAGGTGTCTTGTGAGCGTTGCTTAGGGAGCGGGTACTCAGATTTCAAGTGAATGCTGCCCTTTGCTGGCGTTGCACAAGTACAGGTTTGAGTCCAAGGAGACTCATTCCTACAGCCCCTTGCAGCCAGCTGTCACTGCGGGCTCGTGCAGCATCTGTCAGGCACAGGGAGCCCATGGTGAGGTGCCTTTTGCTGAGCTGACCCATGACACCTCTGGGGGTGCTGTACTCCTCGCACAGCTGACTCTGTGCTTAGACCTCCTCAGCTGGCAGTTTGTGAAGGCAACTTAATCCATCCAGCAGGTTTCCTGGAGCCTTTTGTAAGGATCCTTTGGAACTGTCTTCTCATCTGAAACTGCATGTTCCTTCTTGGTCTTCTTTCTTGGGCGCATACCAGGCTATAACAAACACAGGAGTCATTAGAAAAAACATTTTCTTACTTTGTTATTTTTTGTCGTCTTTGTCTTCCGCTTTTCTTTTGTTCCTTTGTGTTTGCAGTCTGCCTTCCTCTCTTTACTATGAGATGGGAGGCCTTAATTTCTGCTTGGGTATAATTTTTTCCATCAGGTTGTTCTTTGTCTTCAGGTTTTTGACATAATCAGTGCACCGCTAAAAAGCCCTTCGTTTTTCAAAGGGAAGAAAAATGGACTTTTGCTGCAGTTGTTCCCAAGATCATAAAAATGTCACACAAAATGACGTGTAACATCCTATTATCTTTGCTCTGCTGTGAGGTGCTGTGGGGATTTGACTGCACACTGTTCCCACTCCTGTGTTTGAAGGATGACATAGTTAAGTAGCCACATAACAGCCTTTATTGCCAAATGTTATCCATCCTTCAGATTGTGCTATTCTGAAGGACAGTTGTTTGGGACTCTTTTTTTTTTTGTTTTGTTTGGTTGTTTGAGAAGAACACCTGAAAAAGCAAGTGGTGCTGCTCACAGCTGTTGGACAATATTTTGAGTTGGACTCCTTGCCCTGGGACTGCAGCTTTCTCATTTTGCTTGCGTAAAGTAGCTGTGTATGCCTGTAAAGAGAACAATAAACTTTGAAGGCAGGATTTCAGTTGTAAATGTGTCTGTATGAAAAGTTGCTTTCAATAGTCCACATGCAATGTATTTCTTAGAGCAGCCTCATCCATGCAGTGGGATTGTCTGGGAACTTTCCTACATTCGGATTATAAGAGCAGAGGTGTTCTCGGGTGGTTTCAGGCTGTGCTGAAACTGCTGCCTTGCTGTGATTCCATGTCTTACAACAAAACTGTTTTTGTTTTAGGGATTTATCAAAGATGTTCATGAGGATTCACTCACTGTTGTGTTTGAAAACAAGTAAGTATTTTATCTTAAAAATCATTTGTGCATTGTTGTTTGTTTTGACATGAAGGGGAAGTAGACTTCATTAGAAAGGTAGTTCTAGAAATACAGGCTCAGTGTTGTATTCCATTTCCATGAACTGATTCCTTAAATAGCTGTGGTCAGAAGTCACACAGTCAATTAGCACTCCTTGGCTTTTTGTTTTAATATTTTAGTAATGCCTGCAGACGCAGTGGACAGATGTAATTAGAAAGTAGTGGCAGCTGCCTGATATTCTTACACCTGCAGCAAAGAAAGAAAGGTGGAAAATACCTGAGTAGCTTTTCCTGAGGAGTTCTTTCTGTGTCTGACCTGGGAGTGCAATCAGCTTCATCAACCCGAAAAAACGATACAAATGTCCTGATGGAGTGACTTTTTTAACTAGTGCAGAATAGAATGCATAGAATTGCTCAGGGTGGAAAAGACCTTAAAGATCCATTGAGTCCAACCACAGCCTAACCATACCACTCTCTATATATATGTGTGTGTGTGTGTATATATAATATACACATAAAAAAATCGACATTGGGAAATGCATCAGCTTTTGATGTGCAAATGGTTTCTAAGCTGCCAGCACCAGCCTGCAGGCTCATTGGTCAGCCTTTCCTGAAGGAAGATGAGGGAGTAAGAAGCCTGGTAGTGGGAAGCTTGCATGTATGTACACACAATACTATATGAATGGTTTATGTAATCCTGGGATGTATGTATGTGTAATGCATGCATGAAGAAAATCCTGGGGAGAAAAAGATAATCCTGTTTTTTTTACTCTGCAAATTCAGTCTGTCTTTCTAATCTGTTTTCTAGCCTTTCCATAAAAATCAGTTAGAAGTGGCAGCCATAGCTAGCACTTCCTGGGTGGTTATGGAAGCTCTTCGTGTCTCTTTGGTTTTCATATCACCCCACTCCTTCTCCATCCTCATCTTCCTCCAGAGAATCACACAGATCTGCTTCTTCATCCTCCTCTTGTTGATCTTCATTTTCACATTCAACATCCATGTTACTTTTCTGTAAGAGTAGATGTTCTTAGCCTTGAAGGCACATGCTTTCACACCACGAGCCAAGTGAGCTAAAGGAAGTGCCTGTGGTTCACAGCAGCTGTTTAATTATTGGCAAACACACTTCTGCTGGTTTATGTCTGTGTCATCAACCTGTTTTACTGAATGTGTGGCAGCAGCAGCTTCGTTCTGAAAAGGGTGAGCTACAACATATTGAGTGCTTTGTTGACCAAAAATAGACCTTATCAGGAAGTATGTGTACTACTCTATTTATGCCATGATGCAAGACCGATGAATTATTATGCTTTTTATTGAGTTAAATTCATAAGGGCTTTAATTAAATTGAAATTGGCAGGAGGGTACCATCCGGAATGCATTCTTCTGTTGTGATAATGAGCAGCACTTAGCAAAGTAAGTGAGTCTGTTAATGGCATTCAGTTTACGTTTTTTGCTGTTGTTTACCAGTCCTAATCTATAGCTATTACAAGGTTCCCGAAGTTGGTGAACTAGCACCAACTGCCAGTGGTGATTTTGTGGCCACAGCAGTGATTAATCTGTGGGCAGATAGCAAGTCCATTAGGAGGCGTTTTGGAGAAGTAAAGAGGCAGAGAATAAACTCAAAGTCATCTGGAGCTGGGAGCCTTTGTTGTGGTGTACAGGTGAGGTTCTAGATGCAATTGTTTGTAGGCCCATTAGAATTTGAAGCAGCCATAATCAGAAGACTTCTGTATAGTAAGAAATACTTCAATTTTTTTATAGCTTTTACCAAATATTTCTGATAATCATTCTGACCAGTAGGATCACATGCCTGATCCTCTTAGTAGGTAATTTGTAACAAAACACAACTAATTTCTTAAATAGCTGTTGGTGATATTTTGCCTGTGAGATGCTCCCATTTTGGACTTGATGTCATCAGAACTTCAAGTCATATTCTCAGAACTGAGCCTTCTGTGCATATTTCTCCCTGTTTTTTCAAAAAATACCAAAATACCTTATGGCTGAAATGGGTGAGTCATTACTGTACTGTCTCCTTACAGTAGATGAAGATCCTCCAGAGATGGAAGCAAGGATAGACTACTGTGTGCAGTTTAAAGATTTTCTTGGAGTGGCGAGGTCTCTTCTACTGTGGCATCTCACTGTGGGCAGTCTGTAACTTCCTGTGAGCTGGATTCATAACCTGCAGTGCACAGTTGAAACTCTCAAGAGAGCTTTAAGCAGCTCAGTTGTTGACAGCAGTTTGTATCTTGTTCAGTTATGATCACTGTGTTCCAACTATTTCCAAATTGAACTTTTACATAGCTTGTAATCAAGGGAATGCATTTTGTTCTCAACTCTTCCTATTTACCTTTGTATCTGTGAGAATAATAACTTGAGGAAGGGAGGAAAGAAAGAGACAATACACAGATCCTGAGGTTAGTGACCATTACAGTTATAAGCATGTTTAAATCGCAAGTGTTTTTTTTCCAACCTCCTCTACTGTTTTTCAGAGGTAAAATGAGATTTAAGCTACACTTCATGACAGAAATACTTTCCAGCTTCAACAAAAGCTATCCATAATGTTCCTTGTGTTATTGGTGGTGGTTTTTCAAAATTACCCTGTAGATGGAAGAAAAATGAACCGTGTAGCCATGGCTAGGGCAAAACTCCATGACCCCTTCTGTTCTGTTGGTCTGTCTGTACCTGATGTGGTCTTGAGGATGTTCAGAATGATAGATGTTGAATACTTGGACAGATACCATGTCCAAGTCCCTTGGATCTTGTAGGGTTTTCTAATTGTTATTTTTGGTGGTGGTGCTGGCTTTATTTTAATCCATCTTCAGTTGGCATTTTGAGTAAAAGAATAAGAAACAGCTTCATGGCTTCCTGTGAGATTTACAGAGAAGGGAATTATAAAAGAATACAGAGGGTGTCAGTTGCTCTACAAGTCTTCATGTAATGCACCTGAAATGTGCATTATATATTAAGAAGCCTTGCAGAACCAGCTACAGAAAAACAAATAGCCTTTCTTGTACAAGAAGGTAGCTTATTAATTTAACATGCATAGTAGTAATCAGTATTAGTAAGCAGATGTAGAGATGTGTTTTGAAATGAATCTGTTCCATAGGCTCCCACTGGAGATTGTTTCAAATAGTTGTAGATAAAATTCCAAAGTTTTATTAGGAAACACAGTTGGATTTTCCTGCTTAAAAATTGATAGGAAGCAATTATAATGCTGTGTGCCAATGAAATTGTCATTGCTAAAATGCTGAAGAAATGGACCAACCCAAGGTGGGCCGCAAAGATGAATTCACATGTTAACAAGGCTTTCATTGAGCAGTACAGATTTCAGTATGTCATCTGACCTTCTCATGGAGGGTTAATAAAATCGGTTCAGTGGAGGCAGTCCATTGAACTTCCTTCTGAAGTTTACTGAAGATGTGTTCTGTTACTGAATATCTTCCCAGCTGTGTCTTTTGTTTTGACAGGGTTGTTTCAATACTTCGCTTATTAAGTTTGCTTTCTAGGAATGAAGAAACTGAACTGATTGTGTGAAATGAGTGAGAGTTAACTTGGAGTTCTAAAAGTGAAGACCTTAAGAAAACAAGAGAAAAATCCTGGCACTAATGTGTCATGTCTCTTCAACTTTCAGTTGGCAGCCAGAGCGCCAAGTACCCTTTAATGAAGTCAGATTACCTCCACCTCCTGATATCAAGAAAGAAATTGGTGAAGGAGATGAAGTGGAGGTGAGTTGATCCAGATGTTTGCTAATGAGCTGTTGTGTCACATAACTGATTGTATCTTCGAGATGGTGGTGGCTGTAAGTAGATTAGTGAAGAATGGAAAAGGACTGTGTCTCTAGGAATGGATTTATTAAGCTGGTAAATAAAAAACGTTTTAATTTTCTCTTAGCACTTCAAAATGCAGCAGATTTTGCTTCCGGAGAAACTGCCTGAAATTACAGGGTCTTTTTTTTTTTTCCTCAGAAAATTACCAGTGGAACTTGATTATCATCTAAAATTTGAAACAAAGCTCTGTATTTTACAAGATAAAAACCTAACTTGCTCATTCTCGGTGCTTGTGAAAACTGCTGGAAATATTTTGATGTGAAAGTTCAGCAGAGATGTGCTCAGTTTTTCTGTTTTTATTTGAAATATATGGAATACTTTGGCTTTACCAGAGGTTAATTTAAGGCATTTTTTACCTCAGATTTCTTCAATTAACGTAAATTTCTTGTTTAGTCTGCATACAAATGGTTAGAAGACCAGGAAAAACAGAAAGCTTCAGATATCATTGGTTCTGTATTTGATCTTGTATTGTTAGTGGTGTTTGTTCAATACAAAATACATAATCATATGTGATGTAGTCCTAAGTTTATCAAGTAAACCAAAGGCAAAATGAAACCTTAATTTTGGAGATCCTTTTGTATAGGAACCTTTGGTGTTAAGACAGTTTTTTAAATTCAGTGAGGAATTACCACTGAATAAGTGTTTTCTCAAGGTTTTATCTGCAGCAATTTCTGTTGTATAGTCAGTGAAATATAGGAAGGAAATCTGTCCGTAATCCTTGCAGGGCAAAGTAATGAAGCTTGTGCAAGAAGCACATAACAATAATAACAAAGGCAAAAAATATTTCTGAGCGTATACTGTTATATATATATGGTATACTGTTCCATTGTAATGAGAGCTAGAGAAGTTGAGATGCTCTTTCCTGATTGTAAATGTAGGCAACTCAATTATGTCTGTGTGCGCTTTAAATATTGTTGTTTCATTTGTTAATCTGCTCTTGTTTTCAGGTTTATTCTAGAGCAAATGATCAAGAGCCTTGTGGCTGGTGGCTGGCAAAGGTTCGAATGATGAAAGGAGAGGTAAATCCTTCCTGCTGCTTTCATGCTGCTTTGTTAGATACAGTAAATACGGAAGTTCTTTGTGATGCAAAGAGATGAATCAACTACCAGCACACAAATATGGCAGAACAGATTTTTGAGCTGAGATTGCTTTGGAATGACCCGTGCTGTGTTACAGCAACTGGGCTGGCAGTTGCTTGTAGCTGAGCAGCACATTCTGATTATTAGTAATGGAAGAGCATGGAGGTCTGTATGCATGTGTGCAGCATATGGCTTCCAAAAATTCTACTTAGTGAATTGAAGTTGGCTCTAAGAAGTAATAAAGTAGTGCACCTTATTTGTGGTTATGGTTACTGTTTATACCGCAAATCTAATTCTGGTAACCAAGCACTCTCTATCTACAAGTGTGTGTTGGTGGTTCTGTTTGTACATACATGTCACTTGAGTGTGGTAGAAAAAGTTTAGTTGTTGGTTTTTGCACATGCAGAGCTTGTGTTTTACTGTTGGCTTTTATGATTGTACCAGCAAATTCAGATTCAGACAAATTGTTGATTCAGACAAGTATATTTTTCATTTCAGCTGATTGAAATGATAGTGTTCTTCATTTGGAGCTAACTCAAGTTCTTGTATGCCACAGAAATCAGGATTTTTGCTGCCTGGTACTTTGCTACATTGGTTGGTTAGAAACTTTGACTTCTAAATTATAAAAAAACAACATTCTTAATCTGTGTGATCTCAGTTAAGTAATGACAGGTGTGAAGTTCTACTGAATTCTTAATTATTTTTAACAGGAATAAAAGATATTTTTTTCATCCTCAGAAGGCTGCTACTTCTATACCACTGTCAAATCAATTACTTTGTAAAGGTGTGCCAAATTTAAAACTTTAAATAGGGAAGCAGTGTGTGGAAAAGCACGTTGTTACATCAGCAATGTACTCTTTCCTGGTACTTGAGTCTGGTTTGTTTGTTTGTTTTTGATGGAATCAGATGTTCTGGGGGGAATCTTGGCCTGTGTGTTTGTGTTTTTGTTTGATTGGTTAGTATGTATTTGTCGTTGCTGACTGAAGTTACCATTTGGACAAACATTCTTCCCTAGTTTTATGTCATTGAGTATGCTGCTTGTGATGCCACCTACAACGAAATCGTGACTTACGAGAGGCTCCGACCTGTGAATCAAAATAAAACCGTCAAAAAGAACACGTTTTTCAAGTGCACAGTGGATGTTCCTGAAGATCTGAGAGATGCGTGAGTGGTTACACATTTTACTAATAAGGCAATTCATTTAATGAGAAGAATTTGAGAGTGGGGGGGGGGTATTTTTGAGGGTCTCATTAGGAATTATAAGGGTGGCTGTGACTGCTGTAGCTGAGTTAGAATCTACTGGCTGGGATCTCTGCTGAGGGTTTGGGCTATGGACAGAAAGCAGGTATCAGGTGGGATCTTCAGGTCTTGCTGCAGGCTGATGTAGATGATGAACTCACAGCATGTCTCTGGTTCTTAGAGATGCCTCCTAGCTGTGGTGGTACAGCCCGTGGAGAAATAAGCTCTGGAAGCATGGAAAGAGAATTTTCCAATTTCTGAACTTTCTTCACTCTAAAGTAGTGAAACATTCTGGGATCTGGTTGTGTTATTACATGGGCAAGGGGAAATGCTTTTAGACTAAAAGATGGGAGATTAGGGTTAGGTGTTGGGAGGAAATTCTTTACTGAGAGGGCAGTGAGGCACTGATTGGAGCCTCCCAGGGCTGTGGAGGTGCCTCATCCCTGGAGGTGTTAAAGGCCAGGCTGGGTGAGGCCACAGGCAGCCTGGTTGGGTCCAGTGGGTGGCATCACTGCCATGGCTGAGGGAATGGAACTGCATGATCTTCAAGGCCCCTTCCAACCTGAGTCATTCTATTATTTTCCTTTCTTTCTGATGCAACTTCTTAAAATAAGTCATTTATCTCTGTAGATGCGCTAATGAAAATGCACACAAAGATTTCAAGAAAGCTGTGGGAGCGTGTAGAATTTTCTATCATGCTGAAACTGCTCAGCTAATAATACTTGTAAGTAACTATTTTTGTGTGAATGTTGCATGAATTTGGTTCTATCATTTGTGGTAGCTCTGTAGCCATCTTACATTTCTGTGGATTGCAGTCTAACTTCACGAGCTCTGGAAGCTGTGAGCAGTTTAATACTTGCAGATGTCTAGATCTATGGGGGCAGGCCTTTGGAGGGGATTGTAAGTACTGCACTGCAGATAGCCTAAATTTAGGAACAGCTCTCAGATAGGATGACAATCATAACAGGCTGAGAGCTGTTTCAGAGACTGGTGTGGATTGTTCAGAGCTGGCTAGCTTACTCTGCTCGAGAGCAGTAGGTTCCACTTGTGCAGCATTACACTTTGTGCTTTGACCCACAGCTGGGTTTCCGCATGAAGAGCTGCATCAGCTCGCATCACACAGTAGCCTGGGTGTGAACTGGCAGGTGGGTAGTGCAGGTTATCAGGGAGCACAGAGCCCGAATCATAGGGAGGGGCCACACTTGATACTATGTAGCCTAAAGGAGCTTTTGCAAAAACAGCTTAGTTGGCCTTTTCAAATGTGAAATTTCTTTACCAAAGGAAGCCATTAAGAAATTGTTCACTTAGATTCTTCTGAGATTGCTTTGTTTTACTACATAGACTTTTCCTAACAGTTTCTCTGCGTTTTTCTGCTTACTTAATCGCATCCACTTGAATCAGACTAGGGAGTCAATGAGTATAATATGGTAGAATAATATTTAGTTCGGTTTGGAACATCAAAGGGAGGGAAGTACTTCATAGGTGATAGCAAGACTTCTGGTGTTAAGCATAACGTGAGTTAGAACAGAAAATTGCTGGCTTGGTAAAGATAGTGCTGAATTTTTCATTGTTTGTTTTGTGGAAGAAAAATGACCACCTAAGTACTGGAAATGCGGTTCATGTTTATAATTTATTTAAATAAGCAGGTTCTTAACTTATCCTTTAAATGTGACTTTCCCTAAAAAATGAAACATAATGTCCTTCTTCTTTTCTGCAGTCTGCCAGTGAGGCAACAGTGAAGAGAGTGAACATACTGAGTGACATGCATTTGCGCAGCATTCGCACCAAACTTATGCTTATGTCAAGAAATGAAGAAGCTACAAAACACTTAGAAGTAAGCAATAGCTTGAAATTCTTGTTGCTGGAAGCGGTACTTCATGTTGAAGACATGCACATGAGCCTTATTTTCTTTTTTCCTTCAGTGCACAAAGCAGCTTGCAGCAGCATTTCATGAGGAATTTGTAGTCAGAGAAGATTTAATGGGACTTGCTATAGGAACCCACGGCAGTAACATACAGCAAGCCAGGAAGGTTCCAGGAGTTACTGCAATTGAACTTGAGGAGGACACCGGTACTTTCAGAATCTATGGAGAGGTAAGGGAGAGCCTCTGTGTGAGTCTGGTGCTCACTGTCTGCTTTCAGAGTGGTGAGAGCTTTACACGGAGCTAAACTGGAAATTGCTCAGTATGCATTTGGATATCCATGTGCACATTGCACTGTGGCAGCTCATGCTGCATGTAGGTGAAATACAAGACTTTGTTGCATTGTTGGTTTCCATTAGATACATTCTGTCCTAATCAGTCCAGGTGCTGTTGCACAGATGCAGGGTAGCTGCACCATGTACGTCAGTCAGTCCGAGCGAGGTATTGTTGACTGCTATCTTAGTTGATGGAATTTTTATTTTTTTGGCTTCCTCTGCTGCTCTTGTTGGTGCCCTCCCCCTGCCGTCAGCCTGCTAGTTCATGTGTGTTTATTTAATCTGTGTGGTGTCTGTCCTCTAGCTGAGCCAAATACATTTAGGTGTTTATCGGCCTCTTTGTAACTTGGCCATTTAATGCTGGTTTTATGTTGGCCAGTTAATGATGGATTATATGAAGTCTGCTGGTTTGTCCTGAGTTAGATTCCATTTGTGAATGTGTCTTACCTGATGTGCTTTAAATCTCTCAGATGCCTTGTTGTCAGCACCAGCTTTGTCCTTCCCTGGCAGCCCAAAGACTCCATGTTACTAGGGCTCTTGCATCTGTACACACTTGTCTGCTTTTTGTCTCTTTTCTGCTGGTGCTGGCAAGCAGCCAGACCCTAATGCCTGGTGCATGGGCAGGCTGTTCTGCACTCAGACATGTGGGAGTAGTGACCCCTTATCCTTGACGTCATAGAGTCTGAGAATCTCCCATGATTATATTTTGCAGTGAGGTTTATCAGAGCCAGAGTCTTTGAGGGAAGAACCAAGAGATGCATTTTGAGGAATATTGGGAAGCTACAAAATTAGGAATTGAGCTGTATAGGATTGTTCATGATTTTTCCCTGTGTAATCAAAACCACTTTGATTCCGAGGCCCTCCGCCTTCTGACTGAGCGTCTCGCTTGTGGTACTCAGAAACCAGAGTACTGTGAACTTAAGAGCTTTGGTAGCGAGTAGGGTTATCTTCTGAAATAATTTGGTTCCTCAGAGGGAGAGAGCCTCATCTGAAACAGGGAGCTTTCTGTTAGTGCTTCCTTACTGGTGAAATGGAATTGCATGTGCAATTCTTGAGGCTCTTCCCTGTTGTACCTATTTTAAGATACTCAGGTATTACATTACCCATGCCTTTGGATGGAAGGATAGCAAGATTTTTCCAGGAGACTTAGTTGTTGTTTTCCATTTAGAGAGCAGGCTGTTCTTTAGGACCACTTCATTAACTCTGTTCCATTTAAAGTAGGGTAACATGCTTCTTATTTTATATTTCTGGGGGAAGGAAAGAAAAAAAAAAAAGCAAATTCATCACAACAGAAAGAACATAGTTCCTTGCTGTGACTTAGGGAAGCATTTATCTGCGTGGGACTGGGCTTCTCAAATGATCAACAGAGGTAATTTTTCCTGTTCAGAAAGGTCTGAAAGAGCTACCGTGACTCTGGAGAGGGTTCTCAACCCTGCTCTTGATTGATTGTGAATGATTATGAAGCTCCTGAGGTGGCTCCACCGTTTGTAATAGATGTGAGAGTCTATCTGCTGTATCTGTATTAGCAGCTGTGTTAAAGAACATTTGCCTTGAAATCTGCAGCCATGCAATTCTTATTTCACACTTCCGTGTGGAACCTTGATGCTTCAGAAATAGTAGGAATAACGCTGGATTTAGGAGAACATCGTGCTTTTGATCTTTCTGTTAAATACTTTACAAGTGACCTGGATGTGTCTTGATTGTATGGGGGACTGTATGGAGTAAGCAAGCAGGAGCAGGCATATGTTCCCTACCTGGAAGTGAAAAGATAGTTTGTGCTAACTGGAATTCTGGGAGGTGTGTATATGGTGGCTGTTTTCCTGTTCTGAATTACTGGCTGCAAGGATGTGTCCAAGTCGGTGTTCTGTGCTGTCTCATGTTGGGGTGTGAATGAGTCACACAGGTTGGACTTGCATTAAAAGTTCCAAGTGCTTGCATTGAAGCATAGATACGCTCTGGGTGTCCTTGCAGCTTTTTTCCTCATTGTGGCTGTTGGTGTGACAGCAGTCACTGACCCTTCTTCTCTATTTGGGAAAGAAGTGATAATCGTGCCTCTGAGGCAGGGCACAGAGCTGTCAGTCGTGTCTTCCTTGTAGAGCTCACTGAATGTGAAATTGCAACTGCATGTTGATGTTGGTCGTTGTATCTGTTACTGTGAGCATGCAAATAGCCCTGCTTCCTGCAGCTACTTCCTGTTTATCTCTTCTTGCATGCTTCATTGCTTTCATCTTGAAATCCATATTGCCCATGGTTCTTTCCTTTAGCATTTTTAACTGTGCCAGAATTGTAGGTTTGTGGATGTTACGTCCCTCTAGGACTTGGTTAAATTTAATGTAAAGTTTCGGGGGCTGGCGGCATCTGCCTGCTGGGTTGCAGAAGGGATAACAGATGAAAGGTTGAAACATCAGTGTCTCAAATGTTGTCATTGCTGACTAGATGCTGGCCGTGCTTTCACTGTTGGTAACTTTGTGTTGTTTATTTCTTCTTGCAGTAATGGTAGGACCTCTAGAAATTTATTGTCACTTAATTTCCATTATTTCATACTGAAACTTTAAAGGAGTAATGGTAGAAATTCCTTCCACGATTCAGTGATGGAGTAATGTCTTCGAAAGCTTTGTGACTGAGGCCAGAACCACGTTCATTTTGTTTTTTAAAATGTTTACTCTTCTGGAGACGCATGGATGTTGCTACAGGGTTTTGTTTTTAACGTACTGCATTATTATTATTTGTTATTGTTACTGTTTATTTTTTACTTTATTTTCAGACTGCCGATGCAGTAAAAAAAGCCAGAAGTTTCTTGGAATTTGTGGAGGACTTTATTCAGGTTCCCAGGAATCTTGTTGGTACGTAGTGCTTCATAACCTGTAGAAAGGAAGTGCACTCAGCGTGGCTGTGCATAAAGCTCTAGGTGCAAGTGCCCTGTTGGGCTTTCCATTTATATAGAAAGTGATTCATCTTTGAAAATTTTGTGTATCAGGGGATTATCCAGAATCTGCATGTTATTTTAACTCTTGAAGTGTTTTAAGCATAGCTCTTTCAGGCTTGTACATTCTGCTTTAATGGCAATGTTTGAAGCTCAGGTTCTAGCAGTGCAAACAAATTATTTGATAAATTAACTGCGTATATATTCTGGTAGTAAATTCCAAAATGTAGTCTGGAAATGCCGTGTCTGAGTTGCAGAAATGACTCAGGACAATTCTGAGGCCATCGCTCACTAGAAGGGAGAGTACGATGAAATAATTTGGATAAATAAGTTGTAATACGCATTTTCAAGAGTTCTGCTGTTTCATTGCTGCTCTGGTTCTGTTTGAAACTTGTATGTGGTGCTGATTTTGGTCAGTGCTTGCTGTTGTGTGTGTGCATGCTGTTTGAATATAATTTCTGAAGTTTTGTCCTGTTTGGGCATGGTTTTCATTTATGTGTACGACATGGAAAAAAATCCTGGGGGGGAAGAAGTAGAAGGCAGAGGGGAGGGAAGTGATGCACTTCTTCATACGTAAAAACCTGTTCAAAATGTTTTGGACTTTGGTCTAAAATAACTCTTCTTGCTCTGAAGGAAAAGTTATTGGAAAAAATGGAAAAGTGATTCAGGAGATTGTAGACAAGTCTGGAGTCGTCAGGGTGAGGATTGAAGGAGATAATGAAAATAAACTGCCTCGTGAAGATGTGAGTACTTTATTTCTTCTTACAATTGCGTTTTTATTTTGAATCCTGCAACAAAGAAAACACCAGAAGATGTGCAGAGAGTGAAAATTTCTGGAGCGAGGTGCTGCCTTTCTGCATGAGAGTGGGATTATTGTTCCATCTCACTGTCATTATTCAGTTTATATCTATAGACTTCATGGCCTATGCATCCTTGTTTTTCGTGGCCGACCTGTTGTGGTGATGTTCATTTTAAGAAACCATGGCCTCTGTGCTAGGGCTGTGTGTATGGATTGTTTAACCAAGCCCATCTTACAGCTTTTTATGGCTGTAGAAATTGATTTTTAGGTCTTTTTCAAAATGGCATTGTGCAGTAAATCTTGTATGAAACAGCTCGAGAAAAATACTTGCTTCAGGAGCAAAAACTCATCTCCTATGTGCAGCGTAGTTGTGTAGCTGTCAACACTGGAAACACTAATTTGGGGTTGATATATTTTAAATATATGAGAACATAGCATAAAAGAGTCTAAAGGTGCTTCATCTTGTCAAGTTGGTGTAATTAACCACTGGGCATTTGTCAGGAATCTGTGGATGCCTCTACACACAGCTGCTGTGATAGAAACGTGTAGCAGTTGTGTTGCAGGGGCAACCAGTGGTACGTAGAAACTGTATGTCGATTACTTCAGCTGGTAGAATGGGATGTTGGGAACACTGTGGGCAGTCTGAAGTCTTACTGGATAAGCCCTTATCCCAATCTGTGAGCTGCTTCTAGCGTGTCTTTGCTGCGTGAGATTTGGTTACCGTTCAGATTGCTTTTATAAATTAAGCAGAAGGTATTTTGATGATAATATTCGTTTTGAAAGCAAGATTTTGTGCTTTGTTTCTGTAGGGAATGGTACCATTTGTATTTGTGGGTACTAAAGAAAGCATTGGAAATGTCCAGGTTCTTCTAGAATACCACATTGCGTATCTGAAGGTAAGTGTACTTCAGAAGGGGGGAAAAAAGGTTGTAGAGGAAACTTCTGTTGGAGTAACAAAATATCTGAGTAACAGCTTTATAAGGGTTTGCATCTGGTCGGCTGTTTTTCTGTTGACTGGGATTTGAGGTTTGGTGCCCTGAAGCCTCCCCTTACGTGTGTTACTTAGGCCTTTTAAAGCATGATTGTGGCTGCTGCTTACTGCTGGTGCTGAAAGAACCAGACTGCAGAGAGCACTGCCTTAAGTGGCACAGGAGAAGTAGTATGTGATGGCTTCCTCCACATCAGTGTTCTGTTGTTCTGACATTGCTGTGTTGGTCTAGGATGGAGTTTGTAGCTGAATAGCACAGAAACACTCAACCACTTTAAATAGTTTTGTTTGTGTGGAGTCGTGGTGTGATTGTTACTAAAATAATTCCTTAGTTTGAATCGGGTTATATTGGTTTGCTTTTGAAAGTTGACTCGAAGAAGTGAGGTGAAGCATAGTTAAGAAGGGTAATACTTGTCTTATAAACAGTCTTTAAATGTAGTGATTTGGAATGTAGATGAAGGGACAGTGGTATTTATGGGGAGAAGTAACGTTTCTTCCTTTGAAATGTTTTGTTTCCATTTGTGTAGGAGGTAGAACAACTAAGACTGGAAAGGCTCCAAATCGATGAACAACTGCGTCAGATTGGTATGGGTTTCAGACCTTCCTCTGCTAGAGTTCCCGAAAAAGAAAAGGGTTACACAACTGATGAGAGCACCCTCTCCTCAGTGCAAGGTTCCAGATCGTACAGCGGAAGAGGGAGAGGCCGCAGAGGCCCCAGTTACACATCTGGTTACGGTAAGCTAGTTTGGTATTATCTTCAGAGCAGCTATTGAGTGAATCCTCAGTGTGCTTTTGAATTCATCACTTCTTTTATGTTTCTTTGTGTGTTGAATAGTTGAGTAAAAGTAGAGTTGAAAATTCAGAGTTGCTGTTTTATTTTTTGCATAGCTCAGAAAACCTGCTTGGAGTTGCAATTTTGCTGAATTTAAGTGTTAAACTGGAAGAGATGAGTAGAGTGAAGTTGGGTAAGATCTTGCCCTCCAAAGGTAGTAGCTGTGACCCAAAACAAAAAAAACCCCACAACTTATCTGTGATCGTGGTCATTTGAAGAACTGAACATGAGCATATTTCACAAAAATACAATGTGCAATGAACAGAAGGGGAAAAAATTACTCAGTGAATACATTATAAATTGCTCTTGATCTGTGTGCAGCTCAGTCCTGTTACAAAATCAAACCAGTTCTTTGCATTGCACGGTCAGACACAGATCATCCCGGCCGGTCGTGGCATGTTAGACAGGTTAGTTCTGATGGTAATGCTTAGTTATTTACTCTTCCCTGGTGGATTGTTTGAATAAATGTAGTTGAGGTTCAGGTTGTTTATATGCACACAGCGTTCAGACTTCTGTTTGGCAATGTGTGTTTTGTTGTTGTTGGTTGGTGTTGTTTTGTTTGTTTTGGTTTTTTTTTGCTGTAAAACAGCAAGAATTGCACGATAGAGCCATAGGAGTATGGATATCTTTATTCCAAAATTGTTAGTAGGGAGAGTTCCTGGATGCTTAAAATAAATGGTAGGTGTTTAATTTCTTAGCAGTAAAAAACTGTGCAGGTTTGGTTAGCTCAGAAACAAAGGGAAGTTATAAGCAGTATTTAATATAAACAGCTAAATTGAAGCAGCATTACTGCAGCCAGAAGGGGTTGCTTAGCAACAGCCATTAGCTGTAAGGTGGTGAAGTTGTCCTTGGGAATTTCAGAGAAGTTGCCTAGAAACTGCATCAAATGCCTGCAGTGTACGCACAGCAAATAGCGTTCAGTCCTTGATTTATCCATGTACATAAATTGCCATTTGAGTAATTTTTGAGCCCTTATTTCTCATCTTACTGCAAGCAAACTTAAGAAGCATAATACTTAGGTAGTTTAGCTGTATGTATGTGTATATGTGCACACTTAAGTGTTTTTATTTATTTATAAACTTGCATCTTTATATATAGAGTTTACTTTGAATTTGTGTATTTTTATATGTATCTATAAAATATTCACAACTAGGCCTGCTGGTTGAGAATCTGAAACCAGAATACGATCCCAAGTTTCATATTCACTTCCCATTTTCTTTTCCTTCTTGTACAAGGTACAAACTCTGAGCTCTCTAATCCCTCTGAAACAGAATCTGAGAGAAAAGATGAACTTAGTGACTGGTCCCTGGCAGGAGAAGATGACAGAGAAAGCAGACATCAGCGTGACAATAGACGACGTCCTGGAGGACGGGGACGCAGTGTGTCTGGAGGCCGTGGACGTGGCGGACCTCGTGGTGGCAAGTCATCCATTAGCTCTGGTACTGCATCTCAGATGCGTTTTGTTTTTTGCTCCTTGCGCCATTTTCTCTCTAGCCTTTCAGTGCTTCTGAACATTCCCTTTTTACTCTGTAATCTTAGTACACTGGTATTTCAGTGAAGCTCTGTGATATTTTTATCATGCGCTGTCATTAGATTTCTGTTCAGCATCTTCTGCTCGTACTGATACTTGTTTCCTTCCTCTGCTATAGGCAGCTGTTAATGACGTCACTAAATGTTACAGATCTTTGCCATGCCACCAGTGGTTGCCTTTTGAGTTAAGCTTTTCTTTTAGATACAGGAGAAAAGAAATGAAAGAATAAAAGTTAGCACAGTCGAATTCTGATAAAACAGTAATTTGCAACACTTCAGTATCGTCAGCATTACCATCAAGCTAATTAAGTGAAAGGTGCATTTTACACGTGAACACCTTTAAGTAAAATGGTTTTAAAATGTTCCCTTGAACGTAAGTACCACACTGTGATGTCCCAGAGGATAATTTGTTGGATTAGAGCATCAGAGAGGAGCCAGTATGCACAGGACTGTAGCATTTATACCTTGTCGTAAAGATTGCTTAATGTTTGGAACCACAGATTAAAAACCAGTCAGGAAGATGAAATGTGTCTAACTCAGTATCTTAAATAAAAACTTCTTGTTTGTTCAGTGCTTAAAGATCCGGACAGCAACCCTTACAGCTTACTTGATAATACAGAGTCGGACCAGACTGTGGATACTGATGCCAGTGAATCTCACCACAGTAGCAACCGTCGCAGGAGGTCACGCAGGCGAAGGACTGATGAAGATGCTGTTCTAATGGATGGAATGACAGAGTCTGATACAGCTTCTGTTAATGAGAATGGTTTAGGTATGTAAACGGCTAGTTGATAGAGCCAGAACAAGTTTGTAAGAAAACAGTGTTACCCATGTAAGTGTAGTGTTCATTTCTATTAGTGATGAGTCATTGTTCTGTTAAAGGTTGCTGTCTGATTAAAGGAAGACTTCTACCTCCATGGCTCTGCCATGCAATCTCTTGTTTACTGAGCTCCATTAGTACGTTCATATGCTCTTTCATATGCCTCTTTTGTAAAACCTATCTGATGGAGATACCAAAGACTAACTTTGTTTCCTGTTTGTACTGCTGTTTTCATAGAAACACGGTGCTGTTATAGATCAGCGTTCTGTCTGTCCTCCGTTACCTCAGTGTCAGGGTAGGAAAGCTGCTTAAGCGGCTGTTAATTCATCTCTACCCAGTTTCTGCTTAAGTAAATTCTCTTTGATACTTATTGGGATGAGAATATAATTTGTTGTTTAATAGTGTAGAAAAAAAAACCTTATTTTGTGGTTGTGGCTAAAATCTGACATATGGTTATTTAATAAATGAAACCTGAGGTCATTAAGCATATGCCTAAATGTTTTCATGAGCCAGAAGCAAAACAGTAAAATCTAGCTTTTACTTCATTGTGTATGCTTTCAATATAAATATGTTGTTCTTTCAGCCTGTCTTACTTAGCCTGTTTCTTAGCCTGTCTTTTTTAACAGAAGCAATTTAAAATGCTCCATGCTGAAACTGCTGAAGAATATTTTTTCATCAGAAATAGTTCATGGTAAACTTTGCAATTGCAGATGATAGTGACAAAAAACCCCAGCGACGCAATCGTAGCCGCAGGCGTCGCTTCAGGGGTCAGGCAGAAGATAGACAGCCAGGTAATTCGAGTGAAGCTGTGGGTATTCTCAGGTCAAAAGCATGAGAGAATGTTGTGTCTGCTGTTTTACATATAGCTGCTTAATATACAAAGGTTAATAACTAATAAGACTACTAGATAAAGATGAAAGATGTTTCTTATACTAGGAGAACTTTTAAAAGTTCTTAATCTGTCTAATGGAACTAATTTATAATGTCTAACTTTTTGCTTGGAAATACAATTAAAGCTTCTGATCCAGTTCTCATTGAAGTCAATAGGCAGTCTTCTGTTGACTTCAGTAGTCCAGGATCAAGACATAAATGAAAGTTCATGATCTGCACTCACTTGCGTCTGCACACTTGCATTGAATGTGACACAACCTTTTCAGCACTGGCTGAGGAGCAGAGGTGGAATGGCAGGCTGTGGGTGCCCTGGCAGAGCTCTGCGAGGGAACCTGCATGGTAACTGCCAGTCCAGAGCTTGATCCAAACTTCTGCTGTCAGTCTTCAGCTTTTGTGAGCGTTGTAAATCATCCACAAATTGAGGGTGGGACGGAGGAGGAATTTAAATGAAATTGCATGTTTTCAGTTTTTGTTGTTGTGGCTTGTTGCACTTTTGTGTGTACTAACACTTGAGATGTGAAAGGTGAACTAGCTCATTTCAGTAGAACGCCCTGCTCAGCAAACACTTGTACGTGCGTGCCTTAAGGTAGTAGCAGAAGGTCTGCTAGATTGACAGGCTCAAACATTACAACATCACCCACATCTGTTTTCTGTCTATCTGTGGTGCTCATACGATACTGGGTTTAGAAGGAAAAAAAAGGCTGTTGCTTTACAATAATTAAAACTTAAGGAGAATAAAAAGTACCCTGTTACACTTCTCAGCATTCTGTAGTTTGGGAACAAAGTTTACAAAGGGGTGGAAGGGATGACTGGCATCTCTACAAAATTTGAATTATTTCTCTTTCGATGCAAGCATTCTAGGAACAGAACCAAATCCCCATAAAGTTCTTGTTTATTTCCTGTTGATTTCTTTGTTCAAAATACCACTTCCAATTTCAATAATAAATATTTTTGAAACTGACAATAAGAGCATTGGTAGTTACATGCTTTGTGACAAATGCTCAAATTTAATCTTCACATACATTTTCTACATCTATAGAGAATGAAATGGAGAGAAGGAACTCTTTCCTCCTAAATATGAGGAGCATGTTTCAGTCATTTAGTAGTTTTGTTGGTTTGGTTTTTGTTTTTTTTTTTTGTTTGTTTGTTTTTTTGCTGTAGTTCCTGGGTTCCTACTTAGATATGAGATTAAGAATTTATATTCTTCGTATTAGTTGGGTACAGAACATCTCTTAGAGAAGTCTTCTTGTGCAGAAACTCCCTTGGTCTCAGCAATAACACAGGGACCCAGTTAAGAGCCTAGTTAATGTACCAGAGAACTTGTTATGCTTGCTCTGCTGATACAGGATTCTTGCAGTTATTGATAAACCCAGGAAAATAGTTCACCTGAATGCATGGCATACTAAATACAGTTGACTGTAATGTTAGTAGATAATGCTTGCCGACTCTAATATGCTTTAGCTCATCAAAGATATGAATGTATATTTAAATTTGTAGTACAGTATATTCCAAAAATAGAATTGACTCTCAATTGTTGTGGTTACGAGAGGGCAGGATAAGACAAAACCAAGCTACAAGAACATGTGCTGAGGTGGTAAGAAGAAAGGAGGTCAGAGAACCCCTGGCCAGCATCCAGTAAGTGTAGCCATAGCAGTGCAAGCATGGCTGTCCTGCTTTTGAGTACAGGCTCACTCATACAGAGCCACCTCGAGTGCCTGTACGCACAGCAGTTGCCCACCTGCCCACAAGCCGGAGGTGGATTGCCCTTTGAGTACCAGGAGGGTGAGTTCTCTTGTCAGTTGCTTCATGGAAGTAACAACGATTTTAATGCTGCTCTGTCGTAAGTGATAACATACTCTGAACCTCCTCCCCCAATTCATTTTGTATTTTAACCTGCATTCATTTTATTAGTGTGCAATTCATCACTACTTAAGATAGTTAAAATCCCAATTAAAAAAGTGTATGGATATAAAGAGCCTGCAGGCTTGATGTTCTGAAGCCAGGTATAGAAATCCCTTCTTTTCAGATAAAATTTACACTCAGGACAGAAACATTATTTTGTTGATGGATTTCAAGATCCTGCCTTCAGATCATCACTGGCTACCACAGATTTTGGTGAAAATTTTACTTATTAACATAAAATAACTGATCTTGCTGCGTAGTTGATAAAGCCTGTAAGAGTGAAGGCCTTTTGTGAGGTAGCTCCCAGTGGTAGTGTGACTGTGCAGAATAAGGGTATGAAGTTTTAATGCTAAGTTAAATATCTAATATGAGCATCACTAATTTTTTTTTCCTTGAACAGTAACAGTAGCTGATTATATATCACGAGCTGAATCTCAGAGTAGACAGAGAAACCCTCCGAAGGAGACATTAGCCAAAAGCAAGAAAGAAGCGGTAAGAGGATTTTGAACATACATTTCCTTTTCTCTTGCAGGAAAACAGTAAAGGAATGCCTGATTTAGATAAATTTTATTTGAGTGCTCTGAGTTCAAGAACAAATCATTAGAAGTAACACTGGTTCAATTAAACAAAACTGAGCGCTAACTGGTAGAATTATCAGCGCAGACTTCAATGATCACTGTAATGCTTAAAGGACTGCGCGTGTTTTATTTATTACTGCAGCATTACATGATAAAATGTGAAAATTAGCACTGATCTCGCTGGATGAGTCTTGAGAACTGATCCTTACAGCATTGTATAATAGAGGAGGGGTGGTAGGATGTTTAGTGACCTGTGAACTATTGCAGAAAGAGCTGGCGGTACAGGAATTGTGGATTTGAAATGTTCTGAATGGAACAAAGTGGCATAAATATGTCATTAAAATAATATTCAAAACCAAAATATTTTACTCCTAAGATGACATTGAATTCACTGCTACTAGTTATTGTTGAATTGAATGAAGTGAGGTCCATTAATTTGTGATAGACAGTCCTGTCTTATTATGGACTTTGAAAAGGGTATAAACTCATCTGTTAACTACTTTTTGTCTTGGAAAAACTGGCATGGTTCTCTCACAGGCTTCCAGTACAGAAGCATTCTAGACGTGAGGAGGTAAAAACTAGGATGTTGTGAACGGTGTTACTGATTCTTCTAATGTTGTGTTTTTTTTGTTTGTTTTTAAGACAAAAGACACGATTGATGAAAATAGCCCTTCTGAAAAGGCAGTGAATGGTCCTGCTACGCCTGCTGTGGATGAGCCTTCTAAATTACAGCACAGCCCTGACGAAAAGAAAGTTACTGTTCAGGAGGAGGGAAATAATCAGGAAGAAGCAGTGCTGAATGGTGTTTCATAAACTGAAGTTCCTAGTTTACAGTTCTTCTACATTACATTTAAAATAGTGCTTGTATAAGCTTGCCAAAGATAGAATATGGATCGCCAGTCTTGACACCGCACTTTCAGTTCCTCCATTTTGGAATACAGAAAGGGGAGGGATCCTGAAGAAATCATATGTTAAACATACTTTGACACCTACTGTGTTATAAATATATCATCAGATGTGCCTTGAGATAGTATATGTAACATTTAAATAAACAAAATTGCTGGCTATAGGAAATGTTATTTTGTTTTCAAAATACGGCAAAGATGTGAGGGGGATCCCTAACATAATACTCTTTATGAAAGCATTAGCTGCTTTTGTTACATTTTTAATAATATGCAACCACTTCTTCACCTGAGGAATACTAGAAAGAAATGCAGTCTAAAATATTTTGCACTGAAATGTAATTTCTCCATTAGTTTAGTCTGGAAACTGGTCTGTTTTAATACATGTTTTTTAAATGCTGTATGTAGAGGAAAAATCTGCAGACCACTGGAATACATTTGTTAAAATTCTCATAATCTGCAGGGATACTGGGTGACATTGGCAGTGACTGTTCTACATTGAGGCTTTGTTTGGTTTATTTATTAAACTGTACAGTATTTAAAAATCAAACATAGCTTTAGTTAACACTAAGCTGAATTAGTCATGTCCATTAAGACATAACCTGAACTACTGAAAAGATCAATTTCCAGAAAGTTTATTCTGTATAAACTACATATGTTAGTCCTTAGTAGAGTATTTTTATTTTTGTTTTGGTTGTTTGATGTGCAATATGTTTTTTTTGTATGCTGGTAGTAAAAGAAAATAAACTTTGATCTTCCATCTGTTGACTGTTTCTATCAGAAATTCAAATTGCTATCGACTTAAGGTTTTCAAGCTGTTAACCACTGCAACTTACCTGCCAGGCAGCTTGAACCTCTTAACTCTTCTGTAAGTCTTCTAACTTTAACCTAACCTTGCATTAAGGTGATAATGTAAAACATCAGTTAATGTATCTAAAAACAGACCGATATTAAAGAATTGCATAACCTGACTAACATATATAGGAACTGAAGTAGGTGTAGCTCCTGTGAAGCTAGACTAATAATATACTAACAAGTCTTCTTCTTGCACGTGAAGCAGAAAGATGTGAAGAGAGCTGGGAAGTAAGGAGTCGTAAGAAACCAGAGCAGTTATCACAGTGCTGAAAGCTTTACTGCGTTAGAAGAAAAATGATCTTACCTGATTTGGCAAAAAGTGAGAAAAGACAAAAGTACTGCACAGAGTGCCTTCAGGTGTGTGCATCCGGGTGCTGCACTTCACACAGCTAGGGAGGAGTTGTACCAGCTAAGATTTTTTTTTTTTTCAGGTATTCATTTCATTGAAGGGCATGTGGAATGTAATACGACTGTGTTAAGGCTAAAGTCTCCTGGAGAACAAACTGTTAAATTGTTACAACTGAAGCAAACATAAAAGTGGCAGAAAGGATGATGGTAGCTACAAGGGGGTGGGAGGGGTGTGTGTGGAGAAAGATGTTTAACAACAGTCAAGGTTACATGACAGTAAAGAACTTCAGTAGCTTTTATTTGGTGTAGGCCTTGAAAGATGCATTTTGTGAAGCTGCTGCATGCCCTTCTTGTAGGCGTGTGTTGTGTTGTTTGTTTTTTTAAAACCTGCTTTAAGTTTTGTAGAAAAGCAGAGTATCCCTGCCTTCTGTAGGTTCTAAACACTTTCTATTTAATGCCTGTGTTATTGATTTTGGTACTCTATTCTAAGGCACATAAGCTTCCTGTATTGTTCTGATATTTCTGAATGGCCGTACAATTAGGCTTCAGCAGTACAGCTACTGAACTTCACAGAGTATGTGACACTACTCATAATGCTTACTAAAATGGTGGCAGAGTGAATGGTGAAAAAATTAAAGCTCTAAAATCCACTGTATCTACGAGCAGACAGTGTTAACCATGATGTATGTTGTACAGTTTTACCATAGTTGCAGAAAGGCTGGAAAGATTCTTGGAGCATGAGAAGACTGTGGTCCCAGCTGAGACACGGAGGACAGCTGCTGGTGTTTTGTTCAGGTATCTTAAATGGTTTATGCAAGTAAAGTACTCCAGTCAAGAAGGCACCTACAAAGCTCGTCATCTGCCTGACCACTCTGAGGCCAACCAAAAGTTAAAGCATGTTTTCAGGATGTTGTCAGGTGCCTCTTGCCTCACACCTGGCAGTGTTCATCAAGCACCTCGCTGGGAAGCCTGTCCCAGTGTCTGACCACCCTCACGGTAAAAGAAATTGGTCTTAATGTCTCACCTGTGGTTCCCCCTGGGCCTGGTACAGCTTTGTGCTGTTCCTGTACATCATGGTATTGGTTTCAGGGTAGAAAAACAGCACTTTGTTCTGTTTTATCTCAGGGAGCTGCATAGGGTAGCAAGGTCATGTCTTGGCCTTCTTTTCTCCAGACCAGATAAATCCAGGTGGTCTCAGCCCCTTCTCCCTAGACATCCCTCCAGTTCTACCAGCTTTGCTGCCCTCTGGACACTTCCAAGGACCCTAGCATTTTTCTTAATGTTGTGGAGCCCAGAGCTGTAAACTATGTTCCAGGTAAGGCCACATCAACACTAAAGTGGAAGAGACTGGCAGGCTGTGCTTGGTTAATTTGGCTGCCAGGACACACTGCTGCTGAGCACACCGGCCCCCGGCACAACTGGGTCCCCTCATGCTGAGCTGCCCTTCAGCCACCTGTCCCCCACCATGTACCTGAGTCCAGCACTGCTCTGTCCCACATGTGGCACGTGGCATTTTCCCTTGAACTTCAAGCAGATGGTTGTCCAGTGCTCCAGTGTATTTAGATCTCTGCCAGGCCTCTCATCACTCCAGGGAGTTAGCTTTGTAGCATGAGATAATGCATAAAACTACAGTACTGACTAAAGGTTTGTAATTTACTGCTGTAAAATCCATTAAGAATTGAAAGCTACTAGAAAATTTGAGGCATTTAGATCCCTCAATAACAGTTAAGAAGCTGAACCATCAACTGAGTATGTTCAGTTTCTTACACTTTATTTCTTCATCCAGAAACAACCACATCTCTCTCCTACTGCTTTTTGTTAAGTAATTACTGTTCTTTTCTACCCTTCCCCACACTCTTTCATCATGCTAACTTTGGCATATGACAGAATAGCAGCACGAATTTCAACGTAACTAGTTTAACAAAAATTAGGTGACAGCATGTCAGCATCTGGTAACATGCAGGAAGAATTGGCCAAGCCAAACTACTGCTCTTCTATGCAGAAAATACTTCTGAGTGGCAGCTTTAATCGTTTACTGAAGAACAGCTCTGAAAAAACCTTAAGCTTCACTCCCTCACATTTCCCCAAAAGTGAGCACAGAGGAATGTAGCTCCCCTGATTAATTTTTCAAGCCTCATTTGTATCAAGTCACTGATAGAGATTCGTACTTGCCTTAAGCTGTTTATAACAAACAATCATTTATACAAGCAAACCCTCTGATTTTATCTCCAATTCATTTTTTAGCTTGGTCTTCCAGTAAATCTTTAGCTTCATTGATTTTGGCTGCTACATATGGAGAACCACCTAGAAGAAAGATAAGCTCACGTCACATCAGATGAAGAAAGCATTTTCTTTGTAGGTCATTACTGGTCCTGCACTACACAAAAAAGAAGTGCGAAAGATACTGAAGTTAAAAAACAAACTGCATTATGACTGAAGCCATTTGAGTTTACACACGTAGTGACTGCAGTAGCCAGATGCACGGGCAGCTCATCATTAGATTGCTTTTAGTTTAACAAAGTTCAGTTTTTATCATTTAAATAAATGAACTGGTCAGTAAGGACTTAATAAAAAGCAGCTTCTTGGGAATACATGAGTGTACCCCTCTGCAGATGAATCTCTCCTCCCTATTCCAAAGTTAGGCTACAAACTGCTGCTGCACTGACAGACTAGTTCAGCATTTAAACATGATATGCAAATAACTTAATGAAAATTTTGAAACAGATTTCATTGTGTAAATGCACTGTAATTGTAACTGATCCTGAGCTACAAAGATCTGTAGCACGTGTGCCTTTTACAGGTATTGAACTCAACTCCAGTGCCTTTACTTGATGCTTAATTTAACTTATTTAGGTCATGAAAACATGTAAGATGCTCGTGAGTCTTTGAGCAGCTGTTTTTAGGTTTTGCATATATTCACTAGTCAATTTTGAAGTAAGTTCTGCTTAGATATTAACTATGCTAATGATTATTTGGCATTTTAGTGCACAGAAGTAATGAAGTCCTTTAAGGAAGCCATTTTACCCTAAGGACAGATAAAGCAAATAAGTTGACCTGCTGAATTTTTGAGTATTTTTTACAGGTTTTTGTTTTTGTTTTTTTTATTTAGTAGACAGAGTATTCACATCACTTCTATACAGCTGTTCTCTTCGTGGGTTAAAAACATGTATTAGTTGCTCAAAATGAATTACTTTTACTTGCCTTTATCTGGATGATTCAGAAGCATGATTCGTCTATGAGCTTCTCTAATTTTACTTCTGTTGGCTGTAGGGCTAGTTTGAAAAACAGACAAAAACTCACTTGAGGGAACCTGATAAAATCCCCCAGGTCTTTACAAGGTGTCTTACCCATAAGCTCTTTGACTTACATGTATATTAGCATTTAAGTCCTGGAGAGGCTCCCTATGGGCTTTCCAAAATACCTCCTTCCCCAAGAAGACATGCTACAGCAATCTAACACACTGGGCAACATTCACACACGCTTGAAGATTTTGCTTATTTAGCTCCCACTGAAAACTGAAAGTCCTAATCAAATCCTGGCCATCCCTGACAGAGCTCTCAAGTGCTGGTGTGAGAATTCATCCTGAACTTGAATACTCAGTTGAAAACAAACAAAGCTGCGTTGTAACATTTTTACTGGGACAACTCTGGAGAGGTTCTTAATTTATTTTAACTCCTGCTATGCAAACTTCCCAGTTGGAAGTTACCTTCAGAGAAGAATGATTCTTAGTCTGTATGTTATTACATAAACTTACGTATTTGGTTCTGAGTCTAAGCTTTGGCAGGAACAGTTACCACACTCATGTGTAGGACATCCAACAGTAAGCGATGGATTTGCCCAGCGTGCAGGAAGTAGGCAAGGACAGCACCTTCACATTGAACTCCACCAGAACGACAGCACCCACAGCCACGTTCCCCATACAGAACCAAGGCCAAGTCTAGAAAATGGCATATTTATCAGGGCCTGTGTCTGGCTCTTGAATGTGTCTCGGGCTTAGAGATGTATGGGAGCCTAACCAGAATTCACTTTAGCTGCATCCAGCAGAAAATCCCAACTAAGCACAGAAAATCAAGAGTGGTCTCTCTGTATTTCCTGGCTTGGCAGTGATGTTCTCTGGGGAAAGCAGGCATAGGACAGTCCTGAGAAAAGAATATCCTTTTTACCTTTCATTTATAATTAATATCCTTTTACCTCACTCCTAGTATTAAGGCTGCTTCTCGTTTAGTCATTTTGGGTTCAAATCCACCTCTGTAATAACCACTGAAGTCCTGAAAGAAAAAACGTGTTAGTTTTAAACACAAAGGTGATATAAGTTTATCAGTTATAACAACTCCGACTGCCTCAGCAGCTGCTGAGCACTGCTCTGTAACAGTGCTGGGCAGCTTCTTTTGTGCTTAGGAGTAAGGAATTCCATTTTTGTTGTGTCACTGAGTACGCACTTCAACTGGCCAAAACAACTCTGCCAGAACAGAATCATTAATGCTGGAGAAGGCCTCTGAGATCACCAAGTCTTACCATCCACCTACTGCCAGTACTGCCCACTAACTACGTCCCAAATTAACCAACCACCACCAGAATCACAGACTGATATCAGTGATACAGTTACATTTAGTTCCAGAAGATACAATGCTACGTGGAGGCTGCAGTCTGCAGCTGCTCCATTTTGTCACCTCGTCGCTAAGATACCGCTGACCCAACGTACCGCTTTGGGCAGGTTCTGCAGCACTTGCTTCATCTGGGGCTCCATTTGCTTCATGGCTCTCAGCGCGTAACGACCTTAAAGAAACCAGCGTTGAACACGTCTCAGTCCGAGGCATCAGAGACACGGGGCAATTCGGCGCCATCGACACCGTTCCCAGCACGCGGATCTTTTCGGCCATAAAACAACTTCGCTCTTTCGCGTGCCGACCTCCCGCAGCCCCGCGCCGGGCGCCGCCCCCACGCACCTGCGAAGCCCGCCGCCGCGATGGTCAGCCCGACCGCCACCAGGGTCCCGGCCTGCGGGGAAACGGAGCGCTCGGTTACCATAAGCAAAGAAAATAAGGAAGGGCGGCCTGCGGAGCTGGGCTGGGCAGCACGGACAAAGGGAAAACGGCCGCGCCCCGCTGCGGAGCGCCCCGCGCCCCACTCACCATGGCCGCGGCCGCCCCGCAATGCCCGGCGCAGGGCGGAGCGCGCAGAGGCCGCAGCACGCCGTAAAGCGCGGCACGGCACGACAGCTGCCGTAAGGCGGGGCGGGGCGGGGCTGCGCGCTTCGTGGTGGAACGCATCTGTGCTCCTTGGGCAAATTGTGCCGATGTGCCTGAGCGCTTCTGGCGGCACAGAGCGGTGCTTTGGAAATGCTCTTTGCTCCCCCAGCCTTGCCCCGTCCAGCTGCTCTTTTTTTCGCTCCGTGCTCCTCTCCCGACACGTCGCCGCAGATTCGGCACGCTTCGCCGCTGCGGGGCCTGCCCTGCGCTGCGTGCTCCCCTGTGCGCTCCCACATGGCCGCGCTTCGGTATTTCATTGCTGAAGATTGCTACAAAGTGAGGGAGAATTACAGCTGTGGCACTTGTGTTGGAATGCTGTCAATAGCACAGTGCCTCCGCTCTTACTGCGTTGGCCCACGATGGTGTGGGATGGCAGCAGGGCTGAACCTTCCCCCTGTACTGCTTACACGTGGCTGCCGTGTGATGGACGGCAGTCTGACAAAATGGTGTCTGGAGTGGAAGCGTGTATGAAGCAAACGTGTGTCACTGAATTACTCCTCCGTGAGGAGAAAATGGCACTTGCTGACCTTCCTTGACACTTGCTGAACGTCGATGGAGAGCAAACAGTAAATGTGAGCACAGTGTGGCGGTGGGTGGTGCACTGCAGGAACATGAAATACACATAACAGCAGTGTGAAATACACATAACAGCAATGTGAAATACACATAGCAGCAACGTGAAATACAAGCCACGGCCTGGATGGCCAGGCACAGCTGTCATCTCTGCTGGTGTGGATTGTTGCAAGCAGGGCATGCAGGTTTCTTGTTCATTGCTTGCAAAAATGCATTGCTAGTGGTAGTGACCGCGTTGAAAAATAGTATTTTGCAGCTGAGAATGTTGTTTATCAAGAAGAGCTATTGTGCTCTTCGTATCTGCTGTAGTTTCCATGGAAATAAATAGGAGGCATTACTTTCAGAGAAACCTACATTTTTTTAATCTTCTGTTTAGCTCTGAGCTCACTTAGTGTATGTTATAATTTCATTTGGACTCTGAATTATTTCTTCACCTAAATTTCAGGTGCTTGAAGCAGGATCATTCGAAGTACTTAGAGGTGGTCTCCTATTTCTTTCCTTCCCTGCTACCCATAGAACCATTTGTTGGAAGGGACACTTAAAGGCCACGTTGTCCAGCTCTCCTGCAATGAACAGGGACACCTACAGCTGATCAGAGAGCTCAGAGCCCCATCCAGCTTCTCCTTGAAAATCTTGGCAAGTGCTAAAATTTGATTTTGTGAATGGTTTGTACATAAATATTAAGGTGATTTGTCACACAACAGTCAGTTATACTCTTGAACCCTCCTTTCTGAAATTTATTCCAACTGTATCAGTGCTGATAGTTGTCTGTGCTGTGAAACTCATTATATTGAGTGGTAGGAAAACACACTTGTGCCAGTTGTAGCAGAGAAAGTGGAAAAGAGCAAAGCCATTATTTGCACAGCCTTAATGAGTTGTGAATCCTGAAAGGCCCCAGTTTCTATGTTTCACCATATGG